>NC_082707.1:154200-1354200 GCF_030144855.1 Hypanus sabinus
ACCTGGAAGAGTTGGTGTACACCCCAGATTTCTGAAGGTGGATAAGTCACCTGGAAGAGTTGGTGTACACCCCAGATTTCTGAAGGTGGTAGCTGAAAAGAATGTGGAGACATTCGTCATGATCTTTCAAAAATCAATATATTCTGGCATGGTTCCTGTGGACAGGAAAATTGCAAATGTCACTCCATTCTTCAAAAAGGGAAAGAAGCAGAGGAAAGGAAATTATTGGCCAGTTAGTCTTGGCCAGGTTGGGAAGATTTGGAGTTGATTGTTGAGGAGTACTTGGAGGCACGTGATAAAATAGGCTGAAGTCAGCATTAGGGCTGCGGTCCTGATGAAGAGCTTCGGCCTAAAAGTTGACTGTACTCTTTTCCATAGATGCTACCTGGCTTGCTGAGTTCCTCCAGCATTTTGTGTGGGTTGTGAAGTCAGCATAATTTCATTTAGGGAAAATCTTCCCTGACAAATCTGTCAGAATTCTTTGAAGAAATACCAAGCAGGATAGACAAAGGAGATAAAAACACAAAATGCTGGCAGAACTCAGCAGGCCAGACAGCATCTATGGGAGGAGGTAGTGACAACGTTTCGGGCCGAAACCCTTCATCAGGAGTGAAGTAACATGGGATGGTCGAAGGGGGGATAAGAAGTGGGGGGAGAGATGAAGTAGAGAGCTGGGAAGTGATAGGCTGGAGGGAAGTGGGCTAGGGGGGGAAGGTGGAGAATTATGGGAAATAAAAGAGAAAGAAAGGTAGGGTGGGGGGGAGATTATAGTGAGGGGGGGAGAAAAGAGAGAGAAAGAGAACCAGACTAAAATAATAGATAGGGATGGGGTTAAGGGGGGGCAGGGGTATCAACGGAGGTCAGTGAGTTGGATGTTCATGCTGGCAGGCCGGAGGCTACCTAGGCGGGAGATAAGGTATTGCTCCATCGACCTGCGTGTGGCCTCATCTTGATGGTAGAGGAGACCATGGACAGACATGTTGGAGTGGGAGTGGTCTGTGGAATTGAAGTGTGTGGCCACAGGGAGATCCCGCCACTGCTGGAGGACCGAGCGCCGGTGTGCGGCGAAATGGTCTCCCAGTCTGCGGCGGGTCTCCCCAATGTATAAATGGTCGCATCGGGAGCACCGGATACAGTATATCACCCCAGTTGACTCGCAGGTGAAGTGGTGCCTCACCTGGAAGGACTGTCTGGGGCCTGGGATGGTGGTGAGGGACGAAGTGTGGGCGCAGGTGTAGCACTTCTTCCGTTTGCAGGGATGAGTGCCCGGAGGGAGGTCGGTGGGGAGGGATGGGGGGGATGAATCGACAAGGGAGTCGCGTAGGGAGTGATCCCTGTGGAAAGCGGAGAGTGAGGGGGAGGGGAAGATGTGTCTGGTGGTGGGATCCCGTAGGAGGTGGCGGAAGTTACGGAGGATTATACATTGGATCTGCAGGCTGGTAGGGTGATAGGTGAGGACCAGGGGGACTCTATCCCTGGTGGGCTGGCGGGGGGATGGGGTGAGGGCAGAGGTGCGTGAAATACGGGAGATGCGATGGAGGGCAGAGCTGATAGTGGACGAAGGGAAGCCCCTTTCTTTAAAAAAGGAAGACATCTCCTTTGTCCTAGAATGAAAGGCCTCATCCTGAGAGCAGATGCAGCAGAGGCAGAGGAATTGAGAGAAAGGGATAGCATTTTTGCAGGAGACGGTGGGAGGAGGAATAGTCTAGGTAGCTGTGAGAGTCTGTAGGTTTGTAGTAGACGTCGGTGGATAGGCTGTCTCCAGAGATAGAAACAGAAAGATCTAGAAATGGGAGGGAGGTGTCGAAAATAGACCAGTTGAATTTGAGGGCAGGGTGAAAGTTGGAGGCGAAGTTAATGAAGTCGACGAGCTCAGCATGCGTGCAGGAAGCAGCACCAATGCAGTCGTCGATAGAACGCCAAAGGAGACAAAGGAGAATTGGTCAATGTTATGTATTTGGATTTTCAAAAGGCCTTTTACAAGGTGCCACACATGAGGCTGCTTAACAAGTTAACAGCCCATGGTTTTACAGGAAAAATACTAGCATAGATAGAGAATTGTCTGATTGACAGGAGGCAAAAAGTGGTAATAAAGAGGGCCTTTTCTGCTTGGCTGCTGGTGTTCCACAGGGTCTGTGTTGGGACCAATTCTTTTTATGTTATACATTAATGATTTGAATGATAGAATTGATGGCTTTGTGACCAAGTTTCTGGATGGTATAAAGGTAAGTGGGGGAGCAGGTAGTGTTGAGGTAGTGTTGAGAGGTTGTAGAAGGACTTAGTCAGATTAAGAGAATGGGCAAAGCAGTGACAGACGGAATACAGTACGAAGTTCTACATGGACTTTGTAGAAGAAATAAAAGCATTATTTTCTAAAGGAGAGAGAATTCAATAATCTGAGATGCAAAGGGACTTGGGAGTTCTTGTGCAGGATTCCCTGAAGTTTAACTTGCAAGTTAAGTCTATGGTGTGGAATGCAAATGCAAAGGTAACATACATTTTGAGAGGACTGGAATATAAAAGCAAGGATGTAATGCTGAAGCTTTATAAGGCACTGGTGAAGCCTCAGTTCGAGTATTGTGAGCAAGTTTGTACCATTTATCTAAGAAACAATGTGCTGACTTTGCAGGAGATTCACAAAAATGTTTCTGATTTTGAATGGCTTATCATACGAGGAGCATTTGATGGCTCTGGTCTGTACTCACTGGAATTCAGAAGAATGGGGGGGGGAATCTCACTGAAACCTATTTAAGGTTTATGGCTTTAAGGTAAGGGGAGGTAAGTTCAAGGGGGATATTAGAGGAAGGTTTTTAACTCAGAGAGAGGTTGGTGCATGGAATGCACTGCCTGAGTCAGTGGTGGAGGCAGATACACTAGTGAAATTTAAGAGACTACTAGACAGGTATATGGAGGAATTTAAGGTGGAGGGTTATATGGGAGGCAGGGTTTGTGGGTCGGCACAACATTGTGGGCTGAAGGGCCTATAATGTGCTGTACTATTCTATGTTCTATCGAATGTTGAAAGGCCTCCATAGAGTTGATGTGGAGAAGATGTTTCCTATGATGGGAAAGTCTAAGACCAGAGGTCACAGCTTCAGAATAGAGGGGTGTCCATTTAGAACGGAGATGAGGAGGAATTTTTTTAGCCACAGAGTTGTGAATCTGAGGAATTTGTTGCCATAGGCAGATGTGGAGGCCAGGTCTTTATATATATTTAAGGCAGAGGATAACAGATTTTTGATTAATCAGGACTTGATGGGATAAAGGGAGAAGGCAAGAGCTGGGGGCTGAAAAGGAAATGAGAAGGAGAGGGGATCTTATAGAAACATACAAAATTTTGAAAGGGATAGATAAGTTAGAAGTAGGAAAGTTGTTTCCATTGGTAGGTGAGACCAGAACTAGGGGACATTGCCTCAAGATTCAGGGGAGAAGATTTAGGACGGAGATGAGGAGAAACTGTTTTTCCCAGAGAGTGGTGAATCCGGGGAATTCTCTGCCCAGGGAAGCAGTTGAGGCTTCCTCACTAAATATATTTAAGAAACAGTTAGATGGGTTTTTACATAGTAAGGGAATTAAGGGTTATGGGGAAAAGGCAGGTAGATAGAGCTGAGTTTATGGACAGATCAGCCATGATCTTATTGAATGACGAGGCAGGCTCGATGGGCTGGATGGCCTACTCCTGCTCCTATTTCTCTTGTTCTTATATTCTTATTGACCAGCCATGATGAAATGGCGGAGTAGACAGGCCTAACTTTGCTCCCATTGCTTATGGTCTTACTCACAGATCTCATACCCAACGGTCCAGCAGTGGAAACAGTGAGCAGTTTCAGACTGCTGGGAGTGCACATCACACACAACCTATCATGGGCCCAAAACACATTCCACACAAACAGGAAAGCTCATCAAAGCCTCTGTTTTCTGAGGAGGCTGGAAGAACGGGACGATGCACATGTAATTCTACAGACGCGCGGTAGAGAATATCCTAACAAGCTGCATCTCTGAGTAGTACAGGAACTGTTCTATGCTGGACAGGATAACTCAACAACATGTTGTGGGAACTGCCCAGCACATCACCTGCACCAGCCAACCCACCATCAAAGACACTGTATATACAGAGAGGTGCTGCAAAAATGCCAGTACATCATGCAGGATTCCCCCTCCCCACCCTGCTCATGGACTGTTTGTCCCACTCCCATCAGGGAGGAGCCTATGTAGTATCCATGCCAGGACCTCCAGCCTCAAAGACATTTATTTTCCCCAAGCAGTAAGGCTGATACAACACCTCCACCCACTAACCCACCCCTCCACACCCCCAACCATTACGTCTGTACCATTTCCTGTCAGTCACCTTATGTACAGAGAATCCTGTGCCTGCTGTCACTTTATGAACATACAATCAATCTATGTATATAAGCTCTCCTATGTTTTCATATTTCTTGCATTTTTATTATTATTGTGTTTTCTGTGCTGAGTAACAATGATTTCATTCTCCTTTACACTTGTGTACTGGAAATGACAATAAACAATCTTGAATCCTGAACTCAGACATCGAGTCCTGTAACATCCTTGTAAATTTCCTCTGTTCCAGTTTAATGACAGCCTCAACAATATCTTGTACAACTGCAGCATAGCATTCCAAGTTCAGTTCTCAGTGCCCTGACTGATGAAGGCCAGTGGACCAGAACCCTTCTTCATGCACTGTCTCCCTCTGCTTTACCACAGTGGAGTTGGGAAAGTTTAGTGAAGTACAGAATGCAGAGTGAAGTCTGAAACCAGACTGTCCCAGGAAGATTAATGAGAGGTATGAAGGGCTCATTAGGGATATAAATATTAATAATGGTTTCAGGGAACAGACTACACTCTCAAAATTAAAATTCCTTCCCCAAGGACCTGCAATTTATTTACCAATTACAAAGACCTGTTTCATGGTTGAGGTGTCAAACAAGGAGAAGCTCTTCAGGCTCAGGACTCTGAGAGGTAAATGCTACAAGGTGGCTGCCACAGCACGGGGTTGATGTGGGAAACAGACAGAATTGATTCACCTGGAGGTGTTGACCTGTTTGAGGAGATGGACAAGTATGGAAACAGCAATGCTCTTATATAGGAAAAACCTACAAAATGTACTTCGTAGGTAAAGACCCCCCCGCAACCATTCAGCACACCTCCAAGGAGTGCTGTCATGGGAAAGCAGCATCCATCATCGAGAATCCCACATCCAGGCCATGCTCTCTTCTTTTTGCTGCCATCAGGGCAAAGGCACAGGAGCCTCTGGACCCACACCACCAGGTGCAGGAGCAGTTAATACCCCTCAGCCATCAGGCACTTAAACCAGAGGGGATCACTTCATTCAATTTCACTCACCCCAACACTGAACTGTTCCCACAACCTATGGACTGACATTCAAGGACCATTAGACCCTAGGACCTTGGAGCAGTATTAGGTCATTTGGCCCCTCGAGTCCGCTCTGCCGTTCGATCGTGGCCGATCCTTTTTCCATTTCTCAACCCCGCTCCCCGGCTTTCTCCCCGTAACCATTGATACTGTGTCCCATCAGGAACCTACCAAGCTCTGCCTTAAATACACCCAATGACCTGGTCTCCACAGCTGCCTGTGGTAATAAATTCCATAAATTCACCACCCTCTAGCTAAAGAAATTTCCCCACATCTCTGTTATAAATGGACACCCCCCTAACTTGAGGCTGTGCCCCCTTGTCCTGGACTACCCCAGCATGGGAAACATCCTTTTCACATCTATTTTGTCTAGCCATTTCAACATTCGAAAGGTTTCAAATGGATCCCCCCTCATCCTTCTGAATTCCAGCGAATACAGACCCAGAGCCATCAAATGCTCCTTGTATGGAAACCCTTTCATTCCCGGAATCGTCCTTGTGAACCTCCTCTGAACCCTCCCTAATGCCAGCACAATGTTTTCTAGATGAGGACCCCAAAACTGTTCACAATACTCAAGGTGAGGCCTCACAAATGCCTTATTAAGTCTCAGCATCACATCGCTGATCTTGTATTTTTGACCTCTTGAAGACCATAAGATAATAAAACATATGTGCAAAATTAGGCCATTCAGCCTATCAAGTCTGCTTTGGCATTCCATCATAGCTGATCCTGGATCCTGCTCAGCCCCATACACCTGCCTTCTCGCCATATCATAGAAACATAGAAAACCTACAGCACAATACAGACCAACACAAGGAAATCTGGAGATGCTGGAAATTCAAGCAACGCACACAAAATGCTGGGGGAGCACAGCAGGCCAGGCAGCATCTATAGGGAGAAGCACTGTTGACGTTTTGGGCCAAGACCCTTTGTCAAGACTAACAGAAAGGAAAAATAGTAAGAGATTTGAAAGTAGGAGGGGGAGGGGAAATGCAAAATGATAGGAAAAGACTGGAGGGGGTGGGGTGAAGCTAAGCTGGAAAGGTGATTGGCAAAAGGAATACAGTGCTGGAGAAGGGAAAGGATCATGGGACGGGAGGCCTGGGGAGAAAGAAAGGGGGAGAGGAGCACCAGAGGGAGATGGAGAACAGGTAGAGTAATGAGCAGAGAGAGAAAAAAAGGGGGGGAAAAAACTAAATAAATCAGTGATGGGGTAAGAGGGGAGGAGGGACATTAACAGAAGTTAGAGAAGTCAATTTTCATGCCATCAGGTTGGAGGCTACCCAGATGGAATATAAGGTGTTGTTCCTCCAACCTGAGTGTGGCTTCATCTTGACAGTAGAGGACATACATAGATAGACGTATATGTCTATGGATATGGTCTTCTCCTATCATTTTGCATTTCCCCCTCCCACTCCTACTTTCAAATCTCTTACTATCTTTCCTTTCAGTTAGTCCTGATGAAGGGTCTCGGCCTGAAACGTCGACACTGCTTCTTCCTATAGATGCTGCCTGGCCTGCTGCGTTCCACCAGCATTTTGTGTGTGTTGCACAATACAGGCCCTTCGGCCCACAAAGTTGGGCCGAACATGTCCCTAACTTAGAAATTACTAGGCTTACCCATAGCCCTCTATTTTACTAAGCTCCATTTAGCTATCCAAAAGTCTCTTAAAATACCCTATTGTATCCAATATCCTTTGATGCCCTGACCAATCAGGAAAGAATCACCTTCCACCCTAAATATACCCACGGACTTGGCCTCCACCAGAGTCTGTGGCAGAACATTCCACAGGTTCACTACTCTCTGACTAAAAAAATTCCTCGTTACCTCTGTTCTAAATTTTGATGCTGTACCCACTAGTTCTGTATATCCCCACTATAGGAAACATCTTCTCCACATCCACTCTGTTCAGTCCTTTCAACGTTCGGTAGGTTTCAAAGAGATTCAACCCCTCCCCCCCCCCACCAATACTCTTCTAAATTCCAGTGAGTACAAGTCCAAAGCTGCCAAACGCTCCTCATATGTTAACCCCTTCTTCCTGGAATTATCCTTGTGGACTCTCTCCAATGACAACTCATTTTTTCTCAGGTGTAGAGCCAAATGCTTCTAACGATACTCCAAGTGCGGCCTGACTAGTGTGTTATAAAGCCTCAGCATTATCTCTTTGCTTTTATATTCCTTTCCTCTTGAAATAAATGCCAACATTGCATTTGCCTTCTTTCTCACAGACTCAAACTTTAAATTAACATTCTGGGAGTTCTGGACGGGGGCTCCTAAGACCCTCTGCGCCTCTGATGTTTGAACATTCTCACCATTGACATAATAGTCCAAACTATTGCTCCTTTTACCAAAATGCATTATCATACATTTCCCAACACTGTATTCCATCTGCCACTTTTTTTGCCCATTCTTCCAATTTGTCTAAGTCCTGCTGCTATCACATTGCTTCCTCAGCACTACCTATCCTTCCATCTATCTTCGTATCATCTGCAAACTTTGCCTCAAAGCCATCAATTCCATTGTATAAATTATTGACAAACAATGTGAAAAGTAGCAGTCCCAATACTGACCCCCTGAAAAACACCACAGCCACTGGCAGCCAACCAGAAAAGACCCCCTTTATTCCCATTCACTGCCTCCTTCCTGTCAGCCATTCTGCTATCCATGCCAGTATCTTTCCTATAATGTCATAGAATTTTATCTTGTTAAACAGCCTCATGTGTGGCACCTTATCAAATGACCTGAAAATCCAAGTAGATTACATCTACTGCCTTTACTTTGTTCACCCTGCTTGTTACTTCCTCAAAGAACTCTAACAGATTTGTCAGGCAAGATCTCCCTTTACAGAAACCATGCTGACTTTGACCTATTTTATCATTAGTCTCCAAGTACCTCAAAACCTCATTCTTAATAATAGACTCCAACACTTTGCCAACCACTAAGTTTCGGCTAACTGGCCTATAATTTCCTTTCTTTTGCCTTCCTCCCTTCTTAAAGATTGGAGTGACATTTGCAATTTTCCAGGTCTCTGGGATGATGCCAGAATCAAGTGATTCTTGAAAGGTCATGAATAATGCATCCTTTATCTCTTCAGCAACCTCTTTCAGGACTCTGGGATGTAGTCCACCTGGTCCAGGTGACTTATCCACCTTAAGATGTTTCAGTTTGCCTCACACTTTTTCCTTTGTAATAGCAATGGCACTCACTCCTGCTCCCTGACACTCACAGACCTCTGGCACACTGCTAGTGTCTTCCATATTTAAATCAAATGCAAAGTATTCATTAAGTTCATCTGCCATTTCTTTGTCCCCCATTACTACCTCAGCAGCATCATTTTCCAGTGGTCCAATATCAACTCTCACCTCCCTTTTACTCTTTATATAACTGGAAAAACTTTAGGTATCTGCTTTATATTATTGGCTAGTCTGCCCTCATATTTCATCTTTTCCTTTCTTATAGTTTTTTAGTTCCCTTTTGTTGGATTTTAAAAGCTTCCCAATCATCCAACTTTTCACTTACTTTTGCTACCTTATCTGCCCTTTCCTTGGCTTCTATGCAGTCCTTAACTTCCTTTGTCAGCCACAGTTGCCTAGTCCTGCCATTTGTGAACTTCTTCTTCTTCTGTGGGACATATCTATCCTGCACCTTGTGAAGTACTCACAGAAACTTCAGCCATCTCTGTTCTACCATCATCCCTGTCAGTATCCTCCTCCAATACACCGGGGCAAGCTCCTCTCTCATGCCTCTGTAATTCCCTTTATTCCATTGTGATAATGATACATGTGAGTTATGCTTCTTCCTCTGAAATTGCAGTGTGAATTCAATCATATTGAATTAAATTGAATTAAAGGTTCCTTTACCTTAAGCTCCCTAATAATATCTGGGTTATTACACAAGATTCAATCTAAGATAGCCTTACCCCAAACAGGCTGAAGCACAATCTGCTCTAAAAAATCCATCTCATAGGCATTCAACAAATTCCCTCTCTTGTGATGCAACCCCAGCCTGATTTTCCCAATCCCCTTGTATATTGAGGTCCCCCAGTACAATTGTGACATTACCCTTATTACATACTCTTGCCAGCTCCCTTTGCAATCTCAGCTCCACTTCTTGGCTGTTATTTGGAGGCCTATATATTATTCCTATAATGGTTATTTTTACCTTTGCAATTTCTTAACTCCACCCATAAAGATTCAATATTCTCTAGCCCTAGGTCACCTCTTTCTAAAGATGTAATTTCATCTCTTACCAATAGAGCCACATCATTGCTTATGCCTTCCTGCCTGTCCTTTCGATATAAAGTATATCCTTTGTTGTTAAGCTCCCATCTATGGGTTCCTTTCAGCCATGACTCTGATGCCCACAATGTCATACTGACCAATCTCTAATTACACCACAAGTTCGGCCATCTTATTCCGAATGCTACGAGCATTTAAGTACAACACCTTCTGTCCTATGTTCTTCGCCCTTTTGAATTTTGCTTCTGTGGTGCCACTTAACTTTTTGTTCTGTCTGTGTTTGTTCCCAATCATTGGCTTGTCCTTCCTTACATTCACATTACACCCATCACCTACTTGTAAACCTGCTGGCTCATCCTCAGGTCTATCATACTGGCTCCCATCCCCCTGATCTATTAGTTTAAACCATTCCTAACAGCTCCAATAAACTTGCCTGCAAGAATATTGGTCCCCCTCAGATTCAAATGCAACATGTCCCTTTTGAACAGGTCCCACCTGCCCAAGAAGAGGTGCCAATTATCCAGAAATTTGAATCCCTACTCCTTGCTCTAATTCTTCAGCCACACATTTATTTGCCACCTCACTCCATTCCTATTCTCACTGTTGTGTGGTACAGGCAGCAATCATGAGAATACTACCCTTGAGGTCCTGCTTCTCAGCTTCCTTCTTAACTCCCTGTGTTCTTTTTACAGGACCTCCACCCTGTTTCTTCCTATGTCATTGGTACCACTATGTATCATGACTTCTGGCTGCTCGCTCTCCCTTTTCAGGATATTGTGGAGGCATTCAGAAACATCCTGGACCCTGACACCTGGGAGACAGACTACCATCCGTGTTTCCTTTTTGCATCCACAGAATTGCCTATCTGTCCCCTGATTATAGAGTCCCCTATTACTGCTGCTATCCTCTTCAGCTGAGCCATGGGCCAGACTCAATGCCAGAGGTATGGCTGCTGTTGCTTCCCCCAGTTAGGTCATTTCCCCCTCCCTCAACAGGACTCAAAATGGAGTACTTATTGTTGAGGGGGATGGCCACAGCGTGCTCTCCACTATCTGACGTTGCCTGATAGTCTCCCATTTATTTGTATCCTGTAGCCTTGAGATGACTACCTACCTATAGCTCCTGTCTAACATTGCTTCACTTTCCCTAATAAGCCAAAGGTCATCAAATTGCAGCTCCATTTCCCAAACACCGTCTCAAAGGAGCTGAATCTTAGACATAAACATAGAATAGTGCAGCACAGTACAGGCCCTTTGGCCCACAATGTTGTGCCAACCCTTAAACCCTGCCTCCCATATAACCCCCCACCTTAAATTCCTCCATATACCTGTCTAGTAGTCTCTTAAACTTCACTAGTGTATCTGCCTCCATCACTGACTCAGGCAGTGCATTTCACGCACCAACCACTCCCTGAGTAAAAAACCTTCCTCTAATATCCCCCTTGAACTTCCCTCCCCTTACCTTAAAGCCATGTCCTCTTGTACTGAGCAGTGGTGCCCTGGGGAAGAGGCGCTGGCTGTCCACTCTGTCTATTCCCCTTAATATCTTGTACACCTCTATCATGTCTCCTCTTATCCTCCTTCTCTCCAAAGAGTAAAGCCCTAGTTCCCTTAATCTCTGATCATAATCCATACTCTCTAAACCAGGCAGTATCCTGGCAAATCTCCTCTGCACCCTTTCCAAACTTTCCTTATCTTGATGCACCTGGTGCAGATATGACCATCTGGGAGGCTGGGAATTCCTGGAAATCCCACATCTGATGCCCAGAACAAAATTTTGGCTCTGTAGACATACCCCCTAGACTCTCTAGACACGAATAAGAAATAAAGAATTAACTTTGCTACTTACCTTGCCTCCACCTGTTCTCACCCAAGCCTTGTTGAGCCAAAGCCTTCCTACTCTGCCTCAGACTACTCCAATGAAGACCACTCCCATGATGACTGCTCCATGAGTCAGTACCTCTCTTTTATAGTGAGTGGGTTTCCTGTTGAAAGTCTTTGTTAGACCTGCAAGGGAATGTTCCTGTTGCAGCTGTGTGGTACTTTAATCAGTGAAATGAAGGCTAACATTGCATTTGCCTTCCTCACCGCTGACTCTACTTGCAAGTTAACCTTTACAGTGTTCTGCACAAGGTCTCCCAAATCCCTTTGTATCTCAGATTTTTGGATTTTCTCCCCATTTGGAAAATAGTCAACATATTTATTTCTACTTCCAAAGTGCATGATCATGCATTTTCCAACATTGCATTTCATTTATTTCTTTACTCAAAGAGTGATAGCTGTGTGGAATGAGCTTCCAGTAGAAGTAGTAGAGGCCAGTTCAGTTGTGTCATTTAAGGTAAAATTGGATAGGTATATGGACAGGAAAGGAGTGGAGGGTTATGGGCTGAGTGCGGGTAGGTGGGACTAGGTGAGATTAAGGGTTCGGCACGGACTAGGAGGGCTGAGATGGCCTGTTTCCGTGCTGTGATTGTTATATGGTTATATGGTTATGGTTATTTGCCACTTTCTTGCCCATTCTCCCAATCTGTCTAAGTCCTGCATCCTACCCAGTTCCTCATCACCACCTTTCCCACCACTAATCTTTGTATCACCTGCAAACTTGGCAAGAAAGACATCTACTCTATCTTCTAAATCATTGATAAACAGCATAAAAAGAAATGGTCCTAACACTTACACCTACGAAACACCACTAGTCACTGGCAGTCAACCAGAAAAAGATCCTCTTATTCCCACTTGCTGCCTCCTACCAATCAGCCAATGCTCTAACCATATTAGTAACTTTCCTGTAATACCGTGGGCTCTTAACCTGCTAAGCAGCCTCATGTGTGGCACCCTGTCAAAGTCTTTTGAAAGTTCAAACATCTTCTGCAACCCCTTTATCTATCCTACATGTAATCACCTCAAAAAATTCCAACAAGTTTGTCAGGCAGGATTTTCCCTTGGGGAACAACGCTGACTTTGTCCTATCTTGTCTCGTGTCACCAAGTACTCTATAACCTCATCCTTAACAATTGACTCTAACATCTTCCCAACCACAAAGGTCAGGCTAACTGGTCTATAGCTTTCTTTCCGCTGCCTACATACTTTCTTACAGAGTGGAGTAACATTTGCAATTTTCTAGTCCTCTGACACCATGCCAGAGTCCAGTGATTTTTGAAAGATCATTACTAATGCCACCACAATCTCTAACACTACCTCTATCAGAACCCTGGGGTGCAGCTCCTCTGGACTCTTCATCCCATGTTCTCAATACTTATTTATTTGTTCTTATTATCTTTTCTCCTTTTATCAGAGAACTAGATTGTTGTCTTTTACAAACTTGTCGTTGGTCTGCCTTGTGTGTAGTTTTTCATTTATCCTATTGTGTTTCTTTGTATTTACTGTGAATACCCCCAGGTAATTGAATCTCAGGGTTGTATATGATGACATATATGTACTCTGATAATAAATTTACTTTGAACTTTGAAATTGTAATGAAACACCATTTATCTTAAATATTGAACATTTTTTCTCCACAGATTCTGCCTGATTCTGCCGATCATTCCCAGCACCCCCTGCTTTCATAACAATAGGACAGAAACGATGGGCCGAAAGTCCACTGTGCTGTGTTGTCCTTCCCTACTGCCTGGACCTTAGTCTGAACAGGCACATTTGGGATAACTCTGAGATGGACAAAGCACCAACCCACCCTCTCCTCAAGGGGACAACTGGACCCACTGATTGATCAGTGGTCAAAGCCACAGAGTACCCTGCCTTTGAGCAAGGACACAGCTGAGAATGACAAGGAATCTGGCAGCTTGTGGGTAAACTCCAGGAATTCTACTTTCAGAAGTGCTCTACACAAATCTGCTTCTCATGTCCCAGAACCCAATCAGGAAAGCTCACTGACACACACAAAACGCTGGAGGAACTCAGCATGCCAGGCAGAATCTTAGAAAGAGTACAGTTGACATTTTGGGCCAAAACCCTTCGGCAGGACTCTATTCCTGAGAAGGCTTAAGAGAGCTGGACTATGCATATCAAAACTCACATCATTATACTGATGTGCATTAGAGAGCATCTTCACAAACTGCATCACAGTGTAGTACGGAAACCGTACTGTGGCAGACTGAAAAACTAGAACAGGTAGCCAACACTACCCGATGCATCACTGGCACCAGCCTACCCACCATCAAGGACATAGATTAAGAAAGATTCCGGAAAAGGACCCGTGACATCATGAAGGATCCTACCCACCCTGTCGATGGACTGTTTGTCCCACTCCCATCAGGGCATTCACACCGGGACCACCAGACTCAAAAACAATAACTTTCCTCAAGCAGTGAGGCTGATCAGCACCTCCACACCCCCAACCACCACTACTTTATCACTTCCTGTCAATCACCTTGTGTACAGACACTCCAGTGCTTTATGGACATTCAACCAATCTATATACATGAGTATTTATATGGATTGCATTTTGTTATTATTGTGTTCTTTATCTTATTGTGATTTTTGTGCTGCATCAGATCTGGAGTAACAGTTACTTAGTTCTCCTTTACATTTGTATACTGGAAATGACTTGAAACAATCTTGAATCATTTTGCAGTCAGAGTTTGGGATGATATCAAATGAAGGTTGAGAATCTGTCAGTGCATTTGTCGGGCTATGGAGATAGTGCAGGAATGATCTTGGTTTGAGCCACTACAGGCCAGATGGTTCAATTGCCCCTTTCTATGATGTAATCATCCCGTGATTTTACAAAGCCATGTTTCATGTTGCTGCAGATGAACTTGTGGTTATTTCAGGTACAGAGCCATGGAGAGCATTCTAACTGGTTTCAGCATCATCTGGTATGGAGGGTCCTCTGCACAGGATCAGGAAAAGCTACAGAAAGTTGTAAACTCAGCCAGCTCCTTCATGGGCACAAGCCTACCCAGCATCAAAAGGTGGTATCTGCCAATCACCCAGGGCATCCCCTCTTCTCATTGCTACCATCAGGGAGCAGGTACAGGATCTCAAAGACACACACATTTTAGAAACAGTTTCTTCTGCTCCGCCATCAGATTTCTGAATGGACAATAAATGCATGAACGCTACCTCACTATGTCATTTTTGCTCTCGTTTGCACTACTTATTTATATATTTATATTGTCATTTATAGTTTTGTAAATGTAGTTCTGCCACAAAACAACACATTTCATGGCATATTGTAAGCCAGTGATATTAAACCTGATTCTTTTTTAAAAATATTTATTTATTAAATTTTAGAAATTACAAAGAATAAATGTAATAGTAAACTAGTAAGAAGGATAATATTAACCCTCCCCCCTCCCCTTAACCCTTATCTAAAGGAAAAAAAAGAAAGAAGAAAAGAATGCCTGGATATCGGAGGATCCCCACATGCTCCATGGAGTTCAAAATGATTTTGATATTTATTTTTTACTTTCCCCAATTACTATAATTTTATCTTCAAAGGACCTTAAACCTGATTCCGATTCTGACAGGAATGTTGTCCTAACCAACAGCATCCTGAAGATCAAAGTTGGACAGAGCTATTTTAATGTTCAACCTTGCTGGGTCTGTTAGGTGTAGGTACCTAACGGGACTGTTCACCTTCCACCATCAGTCCTGCTGATTAAACAGGCAGTGTTTTACAGCCTGGTCCAAATCCAGGTCAATGATTCTCCTGTGGTGGGGTGATTCCTTCCACTGAGCTTGATCGCAGATGTTAATTAATGAACTACGACCCCTGGCTATTATTAACACTGCAGGAACTGTGGTCAACATAAGTGCTAAGGCCTTAGAAAATGCTATCCCCTTCTCACAATTCCTCCGTCTCCGCCGCATCTGCTCTCAGGATGAGGATTTTCTTTCCAGGATGAAGGAGATGTCTTCCTTTTTTAAACAAAGGGGCTTCCCTTCTTCCACCATCAATTCTGCTCTCAAACGCATCTCTCCCATTTCCCGCACATCTGCCCTCACCCCATCCACCCGCCACCCCACTCGGGATAGGGTTCCCCTTGTCCTCACCTACCACCCCACCAGCCTCCAGGTCCAACATATAATTCTCTGTAACTTCCGCCACCTCCAACGGGATCCCACTACCAAACACATTTTTCCCTCCCCCCCTTTCTGCTTTTCGCAGGGATCGCTCCCTAGGTGTCTCCCTTGTCCACTCAACCCCCCCATCCCTTCCGACCAATCTCCCTCCTGGCACTTATCCTTGTAAACGGAACAAGTGCTACACCTGCCCTTACGCTTCCTCCCTCACCACCATTCAGGGCCCCAGACAGTCCTTCCAGGTGAGGCGACACTTCACCTGTGAGTCGGCTGGTGTGGTATACTGTGTCCAGTGCTCCCGGTGTGGCCTTTTATATATTGGTGAGACCCGACACAGACTGGGAGACCGTTTCGCTGAACACCTACACTCTGTCCACCAGAGAAAGCAGGATCTCCCAGTGGCCACACATTTTAAATCCACGTCCCATTCCCATTCTGATATATCTATCCATGGCCTCCTCTATTGTCAAAATGAATCCAAACTCAGGTTGGAGGAACAACACCTTATATACCGGCTGGGTAGCCTCCAACCTGATGGCATGAACATTGACTTCTCTAACTTCTGTTAATGCCCCTCCTCCCCTTCTTACCCCATCCCTGACATATTTAGTTGTTTGCCTGTTCTCCATCTCCCTCTGGTGCTCCCCCCCTTTCTTTCTCCTGAGGCCTCCCGTCCCATGATCCTTTCCCTTCTCCAGCTCTGTATCACTTTCACCAATCACCTTTCCAACTCTTAGCTTCTTCCCACCCCCTCCGGTCTTCTCCTATCATTTTGCATTTCCCCCTCCCCCCACTACTTTCAAATCTCTTACTATCTTTCCTTTCGGTTAGTCCTGACGAAGGGTCTTGGCCCGAAACGTCGACAGTGCTTCTCCTTATAGATGCTGCCTGGCCTGCTGTGTTCCACCAGCATTTTGTGTGTGTTGTTGTTTGAATTTCCAGCATCTGCAGATTTCCTCGTGTTTGCTAAGGCCTTACCCTCTTTCCAATAGCAGAAGGCAGAACAGGTGTACAGCCCTCCTGCTGCTACGGTAGATGATACTGAGCATTGGAGGATGAATTTTTAAAGCAGTTGGGTGGACTCAGGGCAGTGAGCAGCTTTCCACAACCTATGGGCTCACTTTCATCTCATGTTCTCAATAATGGGATCTCTTTTGGGGGAGGTATGACCTGTTTAAAAGTGACAAGTTGCATATGAACCCAAGGGGGAGCCAATAGTCTTGCGGCCAGGTTTGTTAGAGCTGTTGGGGAGGGTTTAAACTACTTTGTAATTTGGCGGGGGGTGGGAACCGCAGTGAAGGGACACAGGATAGGACAGATGGTAAAAAAATAAAGATAACATCCAGTCAGACTGTCAGGAAGGGCAGGCAGGTGATGGGACTTAGTTGCAGTCAGCAGGCTGAGTATCAAATCATTAGGGATGCAGAATCAGAAATGATAGGAAATATGGCACTCAAGGCAGCATGGAGTAAATGAGGTGCTGGAGGAATATAAAGAATGTAAGAAGAATCTTAAGAAAGAAATTAGAAAAGCTAAAAGAAGATATGAGGTTGCTTTGGCAAGTAAGGTGAAAATAAATCTGAAGGGTTTCTACAGTTATATTAATAGCAAAAGGATAGTGAGGGATAAAATTGGTCCCTTAGAAAATCAGAGTGGTCAGCTATGCAAGGAGCCGAAAGAGATGGGGGAGATTTTGAACAATTTCTTTTCTTTGGTATTCACAAAGGAGAAGGATATTGAATTGTGTAAGGTAAGAGAAACAAGTAGGGAAGTTATGGAAACTATGATGATTAAAGAGGAGGAAGTACTGGCACTTTAGAGGAATATAAAAGTGGATAAATCTCCGGTTCCTGACAATATATTCCCTTATAGGACCTTGAGGGAAGTTAGTGTAAAAATAGCAGGGGCTCTGACAGAAATATTTCAAATGTCATTAGAAACAGGGATGGTGCTGGAGGATTGGCGTATTGCTCATGTGGTTCCATTGCTTAAAAAGGGTTCTAAGAGTAAACCTAGCAATCATCAAGTTTGATGTCAGTGGTGGATAAATTAATGGAAAGTATTCTTAGATATGGTATATATAATTATCTGGATAGACAGCGTCTGATTAGGAATAGTCAGCATGGATTTCTGCGTGGAAAGTCATCTTTGACAAATCTTATTGAATTTTTTGAAGAGATTACGAGGAAAGTTGACAAGGGTAAAGCAGTGGATGTTGTCTATATGGACTTCAGTAAGGCCTTTGACAAGGTTCTGCACAGAAGGTTAGTTAGGAAGGTTCAATCGTTATGTATTAATATTGAAGTAGTCAAATGGATTCAGCAGTGGCTGGATGGGAGATGCCAGAGAGTAATGGTGAGTAGCTGTTTGTCAGGTTGGAGGCTGGTGACTGGTGGTGTGACTCAGAGATCTGTACTGGGTCCAATGTTGTTTGTCGTATACATTAATGATCTGGATGATGGGGTGGTAATTTGGATTAGTAAGTATGCAGATGATACTAAGGTAGGTGGTATTGTGGATAATGAAGTAGGTTTTCAAAGCTTGCAGAGAGATTTAGGCCAGTTAGAAGAGTGGGCTGAATGATGGCAGATGGAGTTTAATGCTGATAAGTGTGAAGTGCTACATTGTGGTAGGAATAATCCAAATAGGACATACATGGTAAATGGTAGGGCATTGAAGAATGCAGTAGAACAGAGTGATCTAGGAATAATGTTGCATAGTTCCCTGAAGGTGGAATCTCATGTGGATAGGGTGGTGAAGAAAGCTTTTGGTATGCTGGCCTTTATAAATCAGAACATTGAGTATAGGAGTTGGGATGTAATGTTAAAATTGTACAAGGCATTGGTAAGGCCGAATTTGGAGTATTGTGTACAGTTCTGGTCACCGTGTTATAGGAAAGATGTCAACAAAATAGAGAGTACAGAGAAGATTTACCAGAATGTTATCTGGGTTTCAGCACCTAAGTTACAGGGATAGGTTGAAGAAGTTAGGTCTTTATTCTTTGGAGCATAGAATGTTGAAGGGGGACTTGATAGAGGTATTTAAAATTATGAGGGGAATAGATAGAGTTGATGTGGATAGGCTTTTTCCATTGAGAGTAGGGGAGATTCAAACAAGAGGACATGAGTTGAGAGTTAGGGGGCAAAAGTTTAAGGGTAACACGGGGGGAATTTCTTTACTCAGAGAGTGTGGAACGAGCTTCCAATAGAAGTGGTAGAGGCAGGTTCGATATTGTCATTTAAAGTAAAATTGTATTGGTATATGGACAGGAAAGGAATGGACGATTATGGGCTGAGCGCGGGCCAGTGGAACTAGGTGAGAGTAAGCGTTCGGCACAGACTAGAAGGGCCAAGATGGCCTGTTTCTGTGCTGTAATTGTTATATGGTTATATAAGGTGTTGTATTTAAATGCACGTAGTATAAGAAATAAGGTGGATGATCTTGTTGCAATATTACAGATTGCCATGTATGATGTTGTGGCCATCACTGAATGGATGAAGGATGGTTGTAGTTGGGAGCTGAATGTCCAAGGTTACATGTTATATCGCGGAGGGATAGGAAGGTAGACAGAGGGGGTGGTGTGGCTCTGCTGGTAAAGAATGGCATCAAATTAGTAGAAAAATGTGATATAGGATTGCAAGATCTTGAATCCTTGTGGGTTGAGTTAAGAAACTGCAAGGGTAAAAGGACCCTGATGGCAATTATATACAGGCCTCCCAACAGTGGCCTGGAGGTGGACCACAGGTTACAACAGGAAATAGAAAAGGCGAGACAAAAGGGCAATGTTATGGTAGTCATGGGAGATCTGAGAAAATCAGGTCAGTAATGGATCTCAAGGTACTAAGTTTGTTGAATGCCTAAAAGCAGTTTGTCATTGAGCTTACTAGGGTTTCAGCTATAATAGTTTGGGTATTAGGGAGCATAAGGTAAAATAACCCTTCGGTACCAGTGATCACAATATGATTGTGTTCAACTTGAAGTTTGATAGAGAGAAAGTAAAGTCTGATCTAGCAATATTTCAGTGGAATAAGGGAAATTACACTGGTATGAGAGAGGAGTTGGCCAAAGTAATTTAGAAGGAGCTGCTGGCAGGGATGTCAGCAGAGCAGCAATGGCGTGAGTTTCTAGGAAAAATGAGGAAGGTGCAGGACATGTGTATTCCAAAAATGAAGAAATACTGAAATGGTAAAATAGTACAAAGGATGTCAAAGCTATTGTAAGAGCAAAAGGAAGGGCATACAACACAGCAAAAATTAGTGGGAAGATAGAATGTTGAGAAGTTTTTAAAAACCTACAGTGAGCAACTAAAAAATTCATTAGAAGGGAAAAGGTAAAATATGAAAGCAAGCTAGCAAATAATATAAAAGTGGATAGTAAAAGATTTTTCAAGTATGTTAAAGATAAAAGAGAAATGAGAGAGGATATAGGACTGCTAGAAAATAAGGCAGGAGAAATAATAACGGGGGACAAGGAGATGGCTGATGAACTAAATGAGCATTTTGCATCAATCTTCACTGTGGAAGACAGTAACAGTATGCTTGATGTTGTAGTGTGTGAAGGAAGAGAAGTGGGTGCTGTTGCTGTTATAAGAAAGAAGGTGCTTTAAAAGCTGAAAGACCTAAAGGTGCATAAAGAACTGCACCCTAGAGTTCTGAAAGAGGTAGCGTTAGAGATTGTGGTGGCATTAGAAATGATCTTTTAAAAATCGTTGGACTCTGCATAGTGCCAGAGAACTGGAAAATTGTAAGTGTCACTCCACTCTTTCAGAACGGAGAAAGGTATCAGAAAGGAAATTATAGACCAGTTAGTCTGACCTCAGTGGTTGGGAAGATGTTGGAGCCAATTGTTAAGATTGAGGTGATGGAGTATTTGGTGACACAGGACAAGATAGTACGAAGTCAGCATGGTTTCCTTCAGGAAATTCCTGCTTGACAAAAGTTTTGGAATTCTTTGAGGAAATAACAAGTAGGATAGATATAGAGGATGCAGTGGATGTTACAGAGGATGTTTGGACTTTTTGACAAGGTGCCACACCTGAGTCTGTTTACCAAGTTAAAACCCATGATATTACAGGAAAGTTACTAACATGGTTAGAGCACTGGATGATTTGTAGGAGGCAGTGAGTGGGAATAAAAGGACCCTTTTCTGGTTGGCTGCCAGTGACTAGTGGTGTTCCATGGGGGTTGGTTTTAGGACCACTTCCTTTTATGCTGTATATAAACGATTTAGATGATGGAACAGATGGCTTTGTTGCCAAGTTTGCAGATGATATGAAGATTGGTGGAGGGGCAGTTAGTATTGAGGAAACAGGTAGGATGCAGAAGGACTTAGACAGATTAGGAGAATGGGAAAGAAAGTGGCAAATGAAATATAATGTTGGAAAATGCATTGTCATGCATTTCGGTGGTAGAAATAAATGTGCAGAGTATTTTCTAAACAGGGAGAAAATTCAAAAATCTGAGATGCAGAGGGACTTGGGAGTCGTTGTGCAGAATGCTCTGAAGGTTAACTTGCAGGTTGAGTTAGTGGTGAGGAAGGCAAATACCATGTTAGCATTCATTTCAAAAGGTCTAGAATACAAGAGCAGGGATGTGATGCTGAGGCTTTATAAGGCTCTGGTGAGGCCTCACCTTTACTACTGTGAACAGTTTTGAGCTCCTCATCTTAGAGAAGATGTGCTGGCATTGGAGAGGGTCCAGAGGAAGTTCACAAAGATGATTCCAGGAATGAAAGTGTTATCATACAAGGAACGTTTGATGGCTCCGGGTCTGTACTCGCTGGAATTCAGAAGGATGAGGTGGGATCTCATTGAAATCTTTTGAATGTTGAAATGTCTAGAAAGAGTTGATGTGGAAAGGATGTTTCCCATGGTGAGGGGGTCTAGGATAAGGGGGCACAGCCTCAAGATAAAGGAACGCCCTTTCTAAACAAAAATGCGGAGAAATTTCTTTAGCCAATGGGTGGTGAATTTGTGGAATTTGTTGCCACATGCAGCTGTGGAGGCCAGGTCATTGGGTGTATTTAAGGCAGAGATTGATAGGTCCTTGATTGGACATGGCATCAAAGGTTACGGAGAGAAGGCTGGGAACTGGGGTTGAAGAGGAGGTATAACCAGCCAAGAGTGAATGGCAGAGCAGACTCGATGGGACAGATGGCCTAATTCTGCTTCTATGGCTTATGGTCTTATGGTCTTCAAATACAACCTACCAAAATGAACCACTTCACACTTATCTGGTTTGAACTCCATCTGTCACTTCTTAGCTCAGGTCTGCATCCTATTGATGTCCCACTGTAACCTCTGACAACCCTCCAGGCTATCCACAACACCCCCAACCTATGTATCATCAGCAAATTTACTAACCCATCCCTCCACTTCCTCATCCAGGTCATTTATAAAATTCACGAAGAGTAAGGGTGCCAGAACAGATCTCAGTGGAACACCACTGCTCACTGTCCTCCATGCAGAATACAGACCATCTACAACTACTCTTTGCCTTCTGTGGGCAAGCCAGTTCTGGATCCACAAAGCAAGGTCTCCTTGGATCCTGTGCCTCATTACTTTCTGAATGAGCCTCTCTTGGAGAATCAAATGCTTTATTGAAATCCATATACACTACATCCACTGCTCTACCTTCATCAAAGTGTCTTGTTACATCCTCAAGGAATTCAATGAGGTTCGTAAGGCACGATCTGTCCTTGACAAAGCCATGCTGACCATCCCTAATCAGATTATGTTTCTTCAAATGCTCATAAATCCTGCCTCTCAGGATCCTCTCCAACAACTTGCCCACCACTGAAGTAAGACTCACTGGTTTATAAATTCCTGGGTTACCTTTACTCCCTTTCTTGAACAAGGAAACAACATTTACAACCTTCAAGTCCTTTGGTACTTCTCCCATCCCTATTAGTGATGTAATGATCATAGCAAGAGACTCAGCAATCTCCTCCCTCACTTCCCACAGTATATCTTTTTCACTTGGCAAGTAGCATTGAACTCAACATAGGATTGCCTCAGGGATGGACTCCAGCTCTGGATTTTTGTCTCTGGGTCAACTCCTTAAGCCTTCCCTTCAACTGGGTATAGCCGCAAGGCAGTGAAGGTTTGAGATCAAAGTTTTCCTTCTCCAAGATGAGCTGCCATCCACAGCTGATGAGCCCCATCTGCTCGAAGCGACTGGTTTTAAGGCACCAATAAACCTTCCTTTTCCCCTTCCTCTGTCATTAGAAATGGTTCTGGCGGACTTAGTAGTTAAGCCACATGTGAAGGCCAGGAGCTGGACTTGGTTGCCAGAGGCTATTTGAGGTGCATACCATTGGGAGATTATCCTCACTAACCCCCTACCCGGCTATGACAACCTTAAGCACAGTCAACAACACCACCAATTTTTGTGTCTTCTGAAAACTTACTAATCATACCGTCTATGTGAGGAGGATGCTAAGAGGATGCAGGGTGACTTGGATAGGTTAGGTGAGTGGGCAAATTCATGGCAGATGCAATTTAATGTGGATAAATGTGATGTTATCCACTTTGGTGGCAAGAACAGGAAAACAGATTATTATCTGAATGGTGGCCGATTAGGAAAAGGGGAGGTGCAACAAGACTTGGGTGTCATTGTACATCAGTCATTGAAGGTGGGCATGCAGGTACAGCAGGCGGTGAAAAAGGCGAATGGTATGTTGGCATTCATAGCAAGAGGATTCGAGTACAGGAGCAGGGAGGTTCTACTACAGTTGTACAAGGCCTTGGTGAGACCACACCTGTGTGCAGTTTTGGTCCCCTAATCTGAGGAAAGACATTCTTGCCATAGAGGGAGTACAGAGAAGGTTCACCAGATTGATTCCTGGCATGGCAGGACTTTCATATGAAGAAAGACTGGATTGACTAGGCTTATACTCACTGGAATTTAGAAGATTGAAGGGGGATCTTATTGAAACGCATAAAATTCTAAAGGAATTGGACAGGCTAGATGCAGGAAGATTGTTCCCTATGTTGGGGAAGTCCAGAACGAGGGGTCACAGATTAAGGATAAAGGGGAAGCCTTTTAGGACCGAGATGAGGAAAAACTTCTTCACACAGAGAGTGGTGAATCTGCGGAATTCTCTGCCACAGGAAACAGTTGAAGCCAGTTCATTGGCTATATTTAAGAGGAAGTTAGATATGGCCCTTGTGGCTAAAGAGATCAGGAGGTATGGAGAGAAAGCAGGTACAGGGTTCTGAGTTGGATGATCAGCCATGATCATGCTGAATGGCGGTGCAGGCTCGAAGGGCCAAATGGCCTACTTCTGCACCTATTTCTAAGTTTCTATGTTTCCTACATTTGTAACAAAGCATCTGGAGTCAGAACCACAACATTGATCCCTCTGGTACACACTGCTCCCAGTCTTCCATCCCTGAAATAGCTTGCCAACATTAACCTTACCTTATGCTTCCTTATTACATCACAAGATGGCAGTGAGCATGGTCACAGTGGCCTGTCAGGCTCCAATCAACTTGGAAATTTCTTGTCCTGGTTGTCTTTTCTATGATCACAAAACACTGCTGATCATTAAGAGAATTTATTAAGTTATTCATGATAATATTCTAGTTTATGTGCTGTGTGTAATATGTTTTGTGGGTGCACTGTGGTTTGGGGGGAATGTTGTTTCATTTGGTTGTAAATATATATAGTCAGATGACATTAAGCTTGAACCTGAACTTGAATTATTGTCAAGCCAATATTAGATCCAATTTTTCAACCTGGCGAAGGATTATTGGCTTTAAAATTGGCCCAGTCCCACCCCTGACACCTTGCCAAAGGCCTTGCCAATATTCATGGAGTCTGATTTTTATTTTCACATACATTGCTTTCCTACATTGTTTTTTTTTCAGATTTCCAGCAGTTTTTTTGGTTTTTGGAAGGCATGTGTTCTGTTTCTGCTGTGTGTTGCTCAATATAACAGTGAGTAGTTACTGAATCTTTATCTGTCACAGATGTGGGGGATTCAGGTCAGATCGAGGAGGACATCAGTCACAGACGCTGACACTAAGTTGCACGATTCTCTGCTTCATCGCACTGCTAATGGGAAGTTTAGTTTCCCTTGACCTATGCTGCACTCTGGTAAATCTCTGAACCAACACCTTTTTTGATGATAAAAAAGCTTATATTTACCGAATGATTAATGTTCAGAAAACACTGTGACTTGAGACATCTGCATCGCTGTTACTGAGCCAGGCTGAAGGTGTGCAGAGGCTGTGGACGCTCCCACGGTGAGTTCCTGTCCAGCTCCAGACGAGGGAGAATTGAACAGAGAAGTGAGAGGGAATTTGCTTTCAGCAAGATGCTTTCTCTAAACAGTGTGCATGATTACAGCCCTCAAAACCAACACGGTGCCCCTTAACACATCACCTGGTAGTAAGCTCGATTTTACATCAGATATTCCAGAATAAAACTGACAAGTGGAGGCAGTAAATTGCATTGATGCAACCCATCTATACACACTTATTCCAATCTCATGTACCAGTACTTCATCTGCGCCTTGCCAATTCAGGCACTAATCCAGACATTCTTTAATCATTGTGAGAGCTTCTGCCTCCATCACTTCCTCAGAGAATGAGTTCCAGGTTCATCCACCCTCTGAGTAGAAAGTTTTCCTCAAACCCTCTCTAACTGTAAAAGTAAGGAAGCATGGGATCCAAGGGGACATTGCTTTGTGGATCCAGAACTGGCTTGCCCACAGAAGGCCAAAGAATGGTTGGAGATGGGTCATATTCTGCATAGAGATTGGTGACCAGTGGTGTGCCTCAGGGATCTGTTCTGGGACCCCTTCTCTTTGTGACTTTTAAATGATCTAGATGAGGAAGTGGAGGGATGTTTTAGTAAATTTGCTGATGACACAAAGGTTGGGGGTGTTGTGAATAGTGTGGAGGGCTGTCAGAGGTTACAGTGGGACATTGATACAATGCAAAAACTGGGCTGAGAAGTGGCAGATGGAGTTCAACCCAGATAAGTGTGAGGTGGTTCATTTTGGTAGGTCAAATATGATGGCAGAATATAGTATTAATGGCAAGACTCTTGGCAGTGTGGAGGATTAGAGGGATCTTAAGACCATAAGACCATAAGACAGAAATCAGCCATTCGGCCCATCGAGTCTGCTCCGCCATTTCACCATGAGCTGATCCAATCTCCCCTTTAGTCCCATTCCCCCACCTTCTCACCATAACCTTTGATGTCCTGACTACTCAGATACTCTGCCTTAAATACACCCAATGACTTGGCCTCCACTGCTGCCCATGGAGTATAGAACAAATTCTATAGATTCACCACCGTCTGGCTAAAAAAATTGTTTCACATCTCTGTTGTTACATACCCATGGGTATCTTGTACCTGTCACATGACCATGATGTAATTGAAGCTATGCTGGAGATGAGGTAAAGGTCTTGTGATGGGGGAGTGATGTCATTTTCCCCCCAGTGAGAGGTCATGTGATAGTTTTTTAAAACCGGGTATAAAAGGAGAACCCCACCCTGTGACATGGGCAGTCCGTGGTTAAACTCGGTAGTGACTCTATGCTGCTGCGTATTCCGATGTTATGTCACAGTTTCATTTAAAAGTGGAGTTTTACTTTCTGCCTTAATTCAAAGGTTATTGCCAGCAGTTTTGCTACAATACAGCCAGATAAAATCAAGTCGGAGAGTGAAGATTCGTCAAAGTTCGGGAAGCTGAAAGATCAAGGAAAGTCGATTTCGACGGTGAAACAAGTTTGACCTTGTTTGATCCTCATTCGGAAGGAATTCATCAGCTGTGCCCATGTTAGTCCCAGCTGTAAGAGCAGAAAGGGCTGGGTGCAAAGTTTCGCCAAAGAAAGGTCAGTGCTTTTAAGCCGTTTCATTTTTCTTCATCGTAAATCCTTTGATCGAAGCATTCTTCGACTGGGCTCAGCAGTAATTCCACAAAAGAGAATTTATTATCAAGGAAAGCCTCTCCTTTAATGGACTGTAAGTCATTTTGGACTTTCGCATTACTACTTCTGAGAAATGTTTTTGCATTATAGCTTTAAGAACTGTTCAAGCTGCCATATCGCAGTTGTCTTCCGGTTGTTAGTTGTTTGTTTACTTTTGGGGTTTTTTTTAGCATTGTTTAATTAATGTTTTATTTGTTATAAAAACCCTGTTTTCATCATATATTCATTGTTGCTGGATTGTAACACTGTTCTGAACGAGCACCCTGCAATCCTCAAGTCATGTCCTCTTGTACTAGACTCCCTCACCGTGGGAAACAACTTTGCCACATCCACTCTGTCCATGCCTTTCAACATTCAAAATGTTTTTATAAGGTCCCCCCTCATTCTTCTAAACTCCAAGGAGTACAGTCCTAGAGCGGTCAATCATTCCTCATATGGTAACCCTCTCATTCCCGAAGTCATTCTAGTGAATCTTCTCTGAACCCTCTCCAAAGTCAGCACATACTTTCTTCAATAAGGAGCCAAAAATTGCACATAGTATTCCAAGTGAGGTGTCACCAGTGCCTTATAGAGCCTCAACATCACATCCCTGCTTCTATACTCTATTCCTCTAGAAATGAATGCCAACATTGAATTTGCCTTCTTCACCACTGACTCAACCTGGAGGTTAACCTTAAGGGTATCCTGCATGAGGACTCCCAAGTCCCTTTTGCACCTCAGAACTTTGAATCCTCTCCCCATTTAAGTAATAGACTGCCAGTTTATTTCTTCTACCAAATTGCAGGACCGTACACTTTCCGACATTGTAATTCATTTGCCACTTCTTTGCCCATTCCCCCAATCTATCCAAGTCTCTCTGCAGACTCTCTGTTTCCTCAGCACTACCAGCCCCTCCACCTATCTTTGTATCATCAGCAAACTTAGCCACAAAGTAATCTATTCCATAATCCAAATCATTGATATACAACATAAAAAGAAGCAGCCCCAACACAGACCCCTGTGGAACACCACTGGTAACCGGCAGCCAACCAGAATGTGATCTCTTTATTCCCACTCTCTGCTTCCTGCCAATCAATCAATGCCCTATCCATGTATGTAACTTTTCCGTAATTCCATGGGCTCTTATCTTGTTTGGCAGCCTCATGTGTGGCACCTTGTCAAAGGCCTTCTGAAAATCCAAATACACAATATCCACTGCATCTCCTTTGTCTAACCTACTTGTAATTTCCTCAAAAAATTGCACTAGGTTTGTCAGGCAGGATTTTCCTTTAAGGGAACCATGTTGAGTTCTGCCTATCTTGTCATATGCCTCCAGGTACTCTGTAACTTCATCCTTGACAATTGACTCCAACAACTTCCCAATCACTGATGTCAAGCTAACAGGTCTATAATTTCCTTTTTGCTTCCTTGCCCACTTCTTAAATAGCAGAGTGACATTTGCAATCTTCCACTCCTCCAGAACCAGGCCAGAATCTATCAATTTTTGAAAGATCATTGCTAATGCCTCCGCAATCTCCACTGATACTTCCTTCAGAACATGAGGGTGCATTCCATCTGGTCCGGGAGATTTATCTACCCTTACACTATTCAGCTTCCTGAGCACTTCCTCTGTCGTAACTGTGACTGCACATATTTCTCTTCCCTGACATCCTTGAATGTCCGGTATATTGCTGATGTTTTCCTCAGTGAAGACTGATGCAAAATACTCATTCAGCTCCTCCGCCATCTCCTTATCTCCCATTACAATTCCTCCAGCATCATTTTCTATTGGTCCTATATCTACTTTCACCTGTCCTTTATTCTTCATATACTTGAAAAAGCTTTTAGTATCATCTTTGATATTATTTGCTAGCTTCCTTTCATAGTTCATCTTTTCCCTCTTAATGACCTTCTTAGTTTCCTATTGTAAGCTTTTAAAAACTTCCCAATCCTCTATCTTCCCACTAATTTTTGCTTCCTTGTATGCCCTCTGCTTTGCTTTGGCATTGACTTCCCTTGTCAGCCACGGTTGCATCCTTTTTCCATTTGAAAATTTCTTCTTCTTTGGAATATATCTGTCTTATACCTTCCTCACTTCTCGCATAAACTCCAGCCATTGCTGCTCTGCCGTCCTTCCCGCTAGTGTCCCTTTCCAGTCAATCTTGGCCAGATCCTCTCTCATGTCACTGTAATTTCCTTTACTCCACTGAAATACCGACTCATCGGATTTCAGCTTCTCTTTCTCAAATTTCACAGTGAACTCAATCATGTTGTGATCACATCTTGGGGTTTGAGTCCATAGGACGTTCAAAGCAGCTGTGCAGGTTGACTCTGTGGTTAAGAAGGCATATGGTGTATTGGCCTTCATCAATCATGGAATTGAATTTAGGAGCTGAGAGGTAATGTTGTAGCTATATAGGACCCTGGTCAGACCCCACTTGGAATATTGTGCTCAGTTCTGGTCGCCTCACTATAGGAAGGATGTGGAAACCATAGAAAGAGCACAGAGGAGATTTACAAGGAAGGTGTCTGGATGTTTTATGAAAACAGGCTGAGTGAATTTGGCCTTTTCTCCTTGGAGCGATGGAGGATGAGAAGTGACCTGATAGAGGTGTATAAGATGATGAGAGGCATTGATCGTGTGGATTGTCAAAAGCTTTTTCCCAGGGCTGAAATGGTTGCCAAAGGAGGGTACAGGTTTATGGTGCTCTGGAGTAGGTACAGAGGAGATGTCAGGGGTAAGTTTTTTACGCAGAGTGGTGAGTGCGTGGAATGGGCTGCTGGCAACAGTGGTGGAGGCAGATACG
Organism: Hypanus sabinus; assembly: GCF_030144855.1. NCBI lineage: Eukaryota > Metazoa > Chordata > Chondrichthyes > Myliobatiformes > Dasyatidae > Hypanus > Hypanus sabinus. The sequence continues at coordinate 183,602 of NC_082707.1, forward strand.
ATAGGGTCTTATAAGAGGCTTTTGGATAGGTACATGGAGCTTAGTAAAATAGAGAGCTATGGGTAAGCCTAGCAATTTCTAAGGTAGGGACATGTTCGGCACAACTTTGTGGGTTGAAGGGCCTGTATTGTGCTGTAGGTTTTCTATGTTTCTATGTTTCTAACTGTGTTGTTTCTTTCTTTAAAGCTTTGGTTTTAAATGCTTCTAGTAAAGAGAAAAGTTTCTCAGTGACTACCCCTCATAACCTGACAGCAGATATCAGATGTTGGAGAGGTAATAATGGGTGACAAGGAAATGGGAGCAGAATGGAGTAAGTATTTTTTATCAGTATTCACTGTGGAAGACACTAGCAGTATGCCAGAAGTTCAGGAGTATCGGGGGCAGAAGTGAGTGCAGTTGCTATCACTTGGGAGAAGGTGCTTGTGAAGCTGAAATGCATGGGCATCTCATTGAAACCTACTGAATGTTGAAAGGGTTAGATAAGGTGGATGTGGAGAGGATGTTCTGTGGTGGGGGTATCCAAGAACTAGAGGGCACAGCTTCAAAATTGAGGGGCAACCCTTTAGAACAGAGATGAGGAGGAATTTTTTAGCCAGCGAGTAGTGAATCCGTGGAATGCTCTGCCACAGACTGTGGTGGAGGCCGTCCTTCCATATATTTAAGGTGGAAGTTGATCATTTCCTGATCTGTCAGGGCATCAAAGGATATGGCGAGAAGGCAAGTGTATGGGGTTGAGTGGGATCCAGGATCAGTAAAAATGGAATGGTGGAGCAGACTTGCTAATTTTGCTAAGTAAATGGCCTAATTTTGCTCCTATGTCTTGTGGTCTTATGTCTGAAGGTAGATGAATCACCTAGACCAGATGGACCACACCTGAGAGATTGAAAGAGCTGAAGAGATTGTGGAGGCATTAATAATGCCCTTTCAAGAACCACTAGATTCTTGCATGCTTGTGGAGGACTGGAAAATTGCAAATATCACACCACTCTTCAAGAAGGGATGAGGCAGAAGAAAGGAAATTATAGACCGGTTAGCCTGACCTCAGTGGTTAGGAAGATGTTCGAGTCAATTGTTAAGGATGAGGTTTTGGGTGACTTGGAAGCATGTGATAAAATAAGCCAAAGTCAGATGGCAAATCTTGCCTGACAAAACTGTTGAAATTTTTTGATGAAGTATCAGACTGGATAGACAAAGGAAAATCGGTGGATGTTGTTTATTTGGATTTTCAGAAGGACTTTGACAAGGTGCCACAAATGAGGCTGCTGAGCAAGTTATGAGCCCATGGTATTACAGAAAAGATACTAGCATGCATAAGGCAGTGACTAATTGGGAGGAGGCCAAAATAGAACATAGAACATAGAATAGTACAGCACATTACAAGCCCTTCAGCCCACAATGTTGTGCCGACCCTTAGACCCTGCCTCCCATATAACCCCCCACCTTAAATTCCTCCATATACCTGTCTAGTAGTCTCTTAAACTTCACTAGTGTATCTGCTTCCACCACTGACTCAGGCAGTGCATTCCACCACCAACCACTCTCTGAGTGAAAAACCTTACTCTAATATCCCCCTTGAACTTCCCTCCCCTTACCTTAAAGCCATGTCCTCTTGTATTGAGCAGTGGTGCCCTGGGGAAGAGGCGCTGGCTGTCCAAATAGGAATAAAGAATGCTTTTTTTGATTGGCTACTGGTGACTAGTGGTGTTCCACTGGGGTTTGTGATGGCACCACTTCTTTTTATGTTATATGTCAATGATTTGTATGATAGAATTGATGGCCTTGTGGCCAGATTTGTGAAAAATATGAAGGTAGGTTGAGGACGCAAGAGGTTACAGAAGGACTTAGCCAGATTAAGTGGATGAGCAAGGAAGTGGCACATGGAACACAATTTCCTAAGTGAAGAAAAAATCCAAAAATCTGAGATGCAAAGAGACCTTTGAGTCCTTGTGTAGATCACCCTAAAGGTCAGGAAGGACATTCTTGCCATTGAGGGAGTGCAGCGTAGGTTCACAAGGTTAATTTCCAGAATGGCAGGACTGTCATATGTTGAAAGATTGGAGCGACTGGGCTTGTATACACTGGAATTTTAAAGGATGAGAGGGGATCTGATTGAAACATATAAGATTATTAAAGGATTGGACATGCTGAAGGCAGGAAGCATGTTCCCACCGATGGGTGAGTCCAGACCTAGAGGCCACAGTTTAAGAATAAGGGGTAGGCCATTTAGAACAGAGATGCAGAAAAACTTTTTCACCCAGAGAGTGGTGGATATGTGGAATGCTCTGCCCCAGAAGGCAGTGGAGGGAGGCCAAGTCTCTGGATGCATTCAAGAGAGAGTTAGATAGAGCTCTTATAGATAGCGGGGTCAAGGGATATGGGGAGAGGGCAGGTACAGGGTACTGATTGTGTATGATCAGCCACGATCACAGTGAATGGCGGTGCTGGCTAGAAGGGCCGAATGGCCTACTCCTGCACCTACTGTCTATTGTCTATTAACTTGCAGGTTGAGTCAATGGTGAGGAAGGCAAATGCAATGTTAGCATTCATTTCAAGAGGACTAGAATACAAGAGCAGGGATGTGATGCTGAGGCTTTATAAGACACTGGTGAGGCCTCACCTTGAGTATTGTGAACAGTTTTAAGTTCCTCATCTAAGAAAAGATGTGCTGGCATTGGTGAGGGTTCAGAGGAGGTTCACAAGGATGACTCCGGGAATGAAAGGGTTATCATACGAGAAATGTTTGATGGGTCTCGGTCTCTACTCACTGGAATTTAGAAGGATGAGGGAGGATCTCACTGAAACCTTTCAAATGTTGAAAGACCTAGGCAAAGTAAATGTGGAAAGGATGTTCCCATGGCGGAGGGGTCTAGGCAAGAGGGCACAGTCTCAGGATAGAGGGGTTCCATTTAAAACAGAGATGTGGAGAAATTTCTTTAGTTAGAGGGTGGTGAATTTGTGGAATTTGTTACTGCAGGAATTTGTGGAGGCCGGGTTGTTGAGAGTATTTACGGCAGAGACTGATTAAATTGTAACCAAATCTTTCATGCTCTTGTATTCCACACATTGTCTAATGAAAGCAAATTCCCTGGATGGCCTCTTTGCCACTCAGCCACCTGTGTCGCCATCTTCAGAGATAAGTGGACTTCTACTCCATAGTCCCTCTGTTCCACAATACCTCATAGAACAGCACATCACAGGATAGGCCCTTCAGCCTACGGTGTTGTGCCAACTCTTGAATCTATTCTAAGATTAATCTAACCCCTCCCTCCTACATAGGTCTCCATCTTCCTACCATCCATGTGTCCATCTAAGAGTCTCAAGTTCAAATTCAAGTTTAATTGTCATTCAACTATACATGAATGTCCATAAATACAGCCAAACAAAACAGTATTGTTCAGGGGCTAAGGTGCAAAACACAATACAACAGTCATACACAGCACAAGATGCATATAGCACATATAAGATATTAGTAAAATACAGTCACACACAATATATATAGTCCAAGTCCCTGAGTCCATGAAAGTTGCAGTAGTCTGCAAACACAATTCAACTAGTTTTCTGCTGAGAGAACATTGAAGGGTAGCTCCAACTCCAGCAACGATGGTGTAATTTACCACCTCCAGTGGAGCACAGACTCTAATGCCTCTCCCCTGGGTAACTGCAAACAGGCAACATTGTGGCTTGAGGATTAGTCCTCATTAAGATTGAGACCACTATTCACCAATAAACCAACCAATTGGACTTGCAACATCCCACACTACCACATTCCAAATGGATCTTGCAATCACAAGAAAAGCAACCAAGATGGTCACTTGCTGTTAGACTGCCAACTTCATACACCTACTCCGACTCCTCTCTGTAGCAGGCAACATCACAGTAAGTCCACAGCAAGTCCAGGTCCTTCGGTTTCCCTGCCATTGAGCAACACAGTGATGAAGTACTTTGTGTATTTAATATTTCAGTAATAATAGAAACATAGTAAACACAAAGTACACTGAAGATGCTGTGGTCAAATCAAGATGTATAAACAAGCTGGATGAACTCAGCAGGTCGGGCAGCATCCGTTGAAAGGAGCAGTAAATGTATCGGCCCGAAACATTGACTGCGCCTTTCAATGGATGCTGCCCAACCTGCTGAGTTCATCCAGCTTGTTGGTACATCTTAATAGAAACATAGAAAGCCTACAGCACAATACAGGCTCTTCAGCCCACAAAGTTGTGCCAAACATGTCCCTACCTTAGCAATTACTAGGCTTACCCATAGCCCTCTATTTTTCTAAGCTTCATGTACCTATCCAAAAGTCTCTTAAAAGACCCTATCATATCCGCCTCTACCACCGTTGCCGGCAGCCCATTCCACGCACGCAGCACTCTCTAAGTAAAAAACTTACCCCTGACATCTCCTCTGTACCTACTCGCCAGCACCTTAAACCTGTGTCCTCTTGTGGCAACTATTTCAGCCCTGGGAAAAAGCCTCTGACTATCCATACAATCAATGCCTCTATCCACACGATCAATATTTCAAATATATTGTTTGATTAAGCATTCTTTGTTGTTTACATAATTTACTATAGGTTATATGTAAAAGTACATGAATAGAATACGTCAACACACAACCACATCATGAGTGCACACCCTGTTAAAAGTAAAAATGAGGTGTACACAAATTATCCCCAGCTCTGTATTTTTCTTTTCATTAGTTTTATGTTTTGGACTTACAAAACATAACAGTAATGATGAGCAAACACGAGGAAATCTGCAGATGCTGGAAATTCAAACAACACACACACAAAATGCTGGTAGAACACAGCAGGCCAGGCAGCATCAATAGGGAGAAGCGCAGTTGATGTTTCGGGCTGAGACCCTTCGACAGTAATGATGAGTAAGTTTTAACAAGAACCTGAGATGACTACCTACCTGTTGAAGTGCAGCAAGACATTCAATTTTAAAAGAAGTGCAGCATGTGTCTCTTCAGAAAAGGAAGAGAGATGGTTGAGTTAAAAAAGACAAAACAGCTGAATTCATAGACTCACAAACAATGGGTAACAAATGATAATAATGATATTTTTTTTAAAAAAAGCAGAAACAGAGGCTACATTGGAAAGATAGATGCTTTTGATTGCACAACCGATAACTAGATATTTTATTCTGAATGAATTGAACAATATTTTGAAGCAAATGAAATAGCCAATGAAAAGCAAAGGCTGAGTGTAATATGTGGAAAGGTATATAGTTTTCTTAGAAGTCTGACTTCTCGAAACAAGCCAGTCAAGCTTTGTGAAAGTGAAAGTAAAGCAGGAGCATTAAACTGAAGCCATTACTGATTGCTGAACAATTTAGATTTCACAAGCAGAATCAAAAGGAAGGGGAGTCCTCTTCAGCTTATGTGGCTGAACTGAAGAGATTGATGGAGCATTGTCAGTTCAGGGATGGACTTAATAATGCACTGAAAGATCGTTTAGTTTGTTGAATCTTGCAAGAAAGCATTCAAAATCGATCTTAACTGAAGCACAACTCACATTTAAAAACAGTTGATATCGCTGTATCAACAGAAACAGCAGCCAGAGATGCAAATGAGTTGCAGTTGGGAATGAAAGTGAGCCTGAACAAAACTGCAACATCTAAACAGAAAGCGGCCTGGCTGAACAAATCGTGTTACCATTGTGGCAGGGGCTCACACATACCAGACCAATGTGGGTTTAATGTGAAACTTGCAGAAAATATAACAAAGTAGGACATATACAAAGAGTAGACAAAAATGAATGGACTGCACAGGCAAGAGAAAAAGATAAAAAAGTCAAGTTGGAGTTTCAAAAAGAGCACTAATTTGCACGGTGCTGATAAAAAATCTGATAATGATGAGAGTGACACAGACTAGGTAGCCTTAAGATTCAGTATTTGAAAACCAACAATAGACAAGCAATATGGGTTGTACCAGAAGTGAACAGTAATTTAATTAAAATGGAATTGGGCACTGGCTCGGCTGTTCCATAAACTGAGTTTGAATGGCATTTCAAAGATGTTAAATGGAAGCCCACAGATATCATCCTGGAGGAAAGATAGCACCTTTGGGAATGACATCGTAACAGTGAAACATAACAACCATCAAGCCACATTGGGATTGTATATGTTAAAAACAGGAGGGCCAGCATTGTGGGGTCATAATTGGCTGAGACAACTACAACTTGATCAGATGTCCATCCGCCATTTGCATGTTACATTCTCTGCAATACAGTCAACTGAAAGCAACTTAAGAAAGGTACTTGCCCATCTGGGTAGCCTCCAACCTGATGCCATGAACATCAGATTCTCAAACCTTTGGTAATTGCCCCCACTTCACCATTCCAGCATTCCTATTTCTGTTTCTCACCTTATCTCCTTACCTGCCTGTCACTTCCTTCTGGTGCTATTCCCTCTTCCCTTTCTTCCACAGTCTTCTACCCTCTGCTATCAGATTCTCCCTTCTCCAGCCCTTTATCTTTTTCACCAATCAGTATCTCAGCTCTTTACCTCAAACCTCAGCCTCTCCCAATTTCATCTATTACCTACCACTTTGTACTTCTTTTCCCCTACCCCTATCTTCTTGCTCTGACCTATCAACTTTTTTTTCCAGTCCGAAATGTTGACTCTTTACTCTTGTTAATAGATGCTGCCTGGCCTGCTGAGTTCCTCTTTTACTTTGTGTGCGTTGTTAGAAAAAATACTCGATAATGCCACATCAGTGTTATAGGATGGCAATGGAAAACTCAAACATATCAAAGGTAAAATAGCTTTGCAAAGCCCATCTAGTTCTTTATGCCGTCCATGATAAAGTAGCCAGTGAGCTAGATCACATGGAGGCTGAAGGAACGCTTTCCAAAGCTGAGTGGAGCCCATGGCCAATGCCAATTGTCCCAGTAGCCAAGAAGAATGGGTCTGTGTGGATCTGACGATTTTACAGTCACCGTCAACCCAGTGCTAAAAGTAGATCAATACCCTTTGTCCAGGATTGAGGATACCTTTGCAAACCTTTCTGGAGAGAAACACTACAGTAAAATAACTATGGCAATAATGGGTCGAGGCGAGGTAGGTTATCTGTGTAGAAAACAGACAGGAAGTATATGTGTGAAGCCAGTGTTCTGTGCTCGGTGTCAGATGTGGGAAGTCCAGAAGACTCCTAGCCTCCCGGACGGCCACATCTGCACCAGGTGAGTGGAGCTGCAGCTCCTTAGGGACCAGGTTAGGGAACTGGAGAAGCAGCTTGATGACCTTCGTCTGGACAGGGAAAGTGAGGAAGTGATAGAGAGGAGCTATAGGCCAGTAGTCACACCGGGGCCTCAGGAGACAGGTAAGTGGGTAACAGTCAGGAAAGGGAAGAGCAGGAGTCAGGTGCTAGAGAGCACCCCTGTGGCTGTACCCCTTGACAATAACTACTCTTGTTTGAGTACTATTGGGAAAGATGGCCTACCTGGATGAAGCAACAGTGGCCGTGCCTCTGGCACAGAGTCTGGCCCTGTGGCTCAGAAGGGTAGGGAAAGGAAGAGGATGGCAGCAGTGATAGGGAACTCAATAGTTAAAGGGACAGACAGGCAATTCTATGGACGCAGGAAATATGCACGGACGGTAGTTTACCTTCCAGGTGCCAGGGTCCGGGATGTTTCAGATCGCATCCAGATATCCTGAAGTGGGAGGGAGAACAGCCAGAGGTCATGGTACATATTGGTACCAATGACATAGGCAGGAAAAAGGAAGAGGTCCTGAAAACAGACTACAGGGAGTTAGGAATGAAGTTGAGAAGCAGGACCGCAAAGGTAGTAATCTCAGGATTACTGCCTGTGCCACGTGACAGTGAGTATAAGAATAGAGTGAGGTGGAGGATAAATGCATGGCTGAGGGATTGGAGCAGGGGACAGGGATTCAGATTTCTGGATCATTGAGACCTCTTTTGCGGCAGGTGTGACCTGTACAAAAAGGACGGGTTGCACTTGAATCCCAGGGGGACCAATATCCTGGTGGGGAGGTTTGCTAAGGCTACTGGGTACAGTTTAAACTACATTTGCTGGGGGGTGGGAACCAAACTGAAGTGACAGAGGAAGAGACAGTTGGCTCACAAATAGAGTAAGTTTGTAGACAGTGTGAGAGGGAGGAGAGGCAGGTGATAGAGAAGGGACACGCTCAGGCTGATGGTTTGAGATGAGTCTATTTTAATGCAAGGAGTATTATGAACAAAGTGGATGAGCTTAGAATGTGGATCAGTACTTGGAGCTGTGATGTTGTGGCCATTACAGAGACTTGGATGGCTCAGGGTCAGGAATGGTTACTTCAAGTGCCAAGCTTTAGATGTTTCGGAAAGGACAGGGAGAAAGACAAAAGAGATGTGGGCATGGCACTGTTGATCAGAGATAGTGTCACAGCTGCAGAAAAGGAGGAAGACATGGAGGAATTGTCTACGGAGTCTCTGCGGGTGGAAGTTAGGAACAGGAAGGAATCAATAACTCTACTGGGTGTTTTTTATAAACCACCCAATAGTAAAAGGGACATCAAGGAGCCAGTAGGGAGACAGATTCTGGAAAGGTGTAATAATAACAGGGTTGTTGTGGTGGGAGATTTTAATTTCCCAAGTATTGATTGGCATGTCCCTAGAGCAAGGGGTTTAGATGGGGTGAAGTTTGTTAGGGGTGTTCAGGAAGGTTTCTTGACAGAATATATCGATAAGCCTACAAGAGGAGAGGCTGTACTTGATCTGGTATTGGGAAATGAATCTGGTCAGACGTCAGGTCTCTCAGTGGGAGAGCAGTTTGGAGATAGTGATCATAATTCTATTTCCTTTACCATAGCACTGGAGAGGGATGGAAACAGACAAGTTAGGAAAGCGTTTAAATTTGAGAAAGGGGAAATACGAAGCTATTAGGCAGGAACTTGGAAGCATAAATTGTGAACAGATGTTCTCAGGGAAATGTATGGAAGAAATGTGGCAAATGTTCAACGGATATTTGCGTGGAGTTCTGCATAGGTACGTTCGAATGAGACAGGGAAAGGATGGTAGAATACAGGAACTGTGGTGTACAAAGGCTGTTGTAAATCTAGTCAAGAAGAAAAGAAAAGCTTACGAAAGGTTCAAAAAATTAGGTAATCACAGAGATCTAGAAAATTATAAGGCTAGCAGGAGGGAGCATAAGAAAGAAATTAGGAGAGCCAGAAGGGGCCATGAGAAGGCCTTGGTGAGCAGGATTAAGGAAAACCCCAAGGCATTCTGTAAATATGCGAAGAGCAAGAGGATAAGACGTGAGAGAATAGGACCAATCAAGTGTGATTGTGGAAAGTGTGTATGAAACTGGAGGAGATAGCAGAGGTACTTAATGAATACTTTATTTCAGTATTCACTATGGAAAAGGATCTAGCAATTATAGGGAAGACTTACAGTGGACTGAAAAGCTTGAGCATGTGGATATTAAGAAAGAGGATGTGCTGGAGCTTTTGGAAAGCATCAAGTTGGATAAGTCACTGGGACTGGACGAGATGTGCCCCAGGCTACTGTGGGAGGCAAGGGAGGAGATTTCTGAGCCTCTGGCGAAGATCTTTGCATCATCAATGAGGACAGGAGAGGTTCCAGAGGATTGGAGGGTTGCAGATGTTGTTCTCTTATTCAAAAAAGGGAGTAGAGGTAATCCAGGAAATTATAGACCAATGAGTCTTCAGTGGTTGGTAAGCTAATGGAGAAGATCCTGCGAGATAAGATTTATGAACATTTGGAGAGGCATAATATAATTAGGAATAGTCAGCATAGCTTTGTGAAAGGCAGGTCATGCCTTACGAGCCTGATTGAAGTATTTGAGGATGTGACTAAACACATTGATGAAGGTAGAGCAGTAGATGTAGTGTATATGGATTTCAGCAAGGCATTTGATAAGCTACCCCATGCAAGGCTCATTGAGAAAGTAAGGAGGCATGGGATCCAAGAGGACATTGCTTTGTGGATCCAGAACTGGTTTGTCCACAGAAGGCAAAGAGTGGTTGTAGATGGGTCATATTCTGCATGGAGGTCAGTCACCAGTGGTGTGTCTCAGGGATCTGTTCTGGGACCCTTACTCTTTGTGATTTTTATAAATGACCTGGATGAGGAAGTGGAGGGATCGGTTAGTAAATTTGCTGCTGACACAAAGGATGGGGGTGTTGTGGATAGTGTGGAGGGCTGTCAGAGGTTACAGCGGGACATTGATAGGATGCAAAACTGGGCTGAGAAGTGGCAGATGGAGTTCAACCCAGATAAGTGTGAGGTGGTTCATGTTGGTAGGTCAAATATGATGGCAGAATATAGTATTAATGATAAGACTCTTGGCAGTGTGGAGGATCAGTGGGGTCTTGGGGTCTGAGTCCATAGGATGGTCAAAGCAGCTGTGCTGGTTGACTCTGTGGTTAAGAAAGCATACGGTGCATTGGCCTTCATCAATTGTGGGATTCAGTTTAGGAGCCGAGAGGTAATGTTGCAGCTATATAGGACCCTGGTAAGCCCCACTTGGAGTACTGTGCTCAGTTCTGGTCGCCTCACTACAGGAAGGATGTAGAAACCATAGAAAGGGTGCAGAGGAGATTTACGAGGATGTTGACTGGATTGGGAGCATGCCTTATCAAGTCAAGTCATGTCAGGTCAAGTTTATTATCATTTTGACCATAAACTGCTGATACAGCACACAGTAAAAATGAAACAATGTTCCTCCAGGACACAGGTGCTACATGAAACAACAGAAAACTACACTAGACTATGTGAGACAGCACAAGGCTACACTAGACTATGTAAAAACAACATAAAAATCTGCACTAGACGACAGACCTGCTCAGGACTACATAAAGAGCACAAAACTGTGCAGGGTAGTACAATAATTAATAAACAAGACAATAGTCACAGTAGAGGACAAAGTACAATATAATAAATGTTGTAGATGTCAGTCTAGACTCTGAGTAATGAGGAGTCTGATGGCTTGGGGGAAGAAACTGTTGCACAGTCTGGTCGTGAGAGCCTGAATAGGTTGAGTGAACTCGGCCTCTTTTCCTTGGAGCGACGGAGGATGAGAGGTGACCTGATAGAGGTGTATAAGATGATGAGAGGCATTGATCATGTGGATAGTCAGAGGCTTTTTCCCTGGGCTGAAATAGTTGCCACAAGAGGACACAGGTTTGATGTGCTGGGGAGTAGGTACAGAGGAGATGTCAGGGGTAAGTTTTTTCTGCATAGAGCGGTGAGTGCGTGGAATGGACTGCTGGCGATGGTGGTGGAGGCGGATATGATAGGGTCTTTTAAGAGATTCCTGTTGGGTACATGGAGCTTAGAAAAATAGAATGCTATGGGTAACCCGAGATAATTTCTCAGGTAAGGAAATATTCAGCACAGCTTTGTGGGCCAAAGGGCCTGTATTGTGCTGTAGGTTTTCTATGTTTCCATATTTCTATAATGGCTTAGCTGAGGTCTAGTCCAAAGTGTTTCTCACTCACAAGGACTTTACATGGGAACATAAGAACATAAGAAATAGGAGCAGGAGTAGGCCATCCAGCCTATCAAGCCTGCCTCACCATTCAATAAGATCATGGCTGAACTGTCCATAATCTCAGCTCCACCTACCTGCCTTTTCTCCATAATCCTTAATTCCACTACTATGTAAAAATCTGTGTTACTGTATCTTAAATATATTTAGTGAAGAAGCCTCAACTGCTTCCCTGGGCAGAGAATTCCACAGATTCACCACTCTCTGGGAAAAACAGTTTCTCCTCATCTCCGTCCTAAATCTTCTCCCCTGAATCTTGAGGCAATGTCCCCGAGTTCTCGTCTCACCTACCAATAGAAACAACTTTCTTACTTCTATCTTATCTATCCCTTTCAAAATGTTGTATGTTTCTATAAGACCCCCTCTCATTCTTATGAGAGTACAGTCCCAGGGGACTCAATCCCTCCTCATAGGTTAACCCCTTCATCTCTGGAATAAACCTGCTGAACCTCCTTTGCACTGCCTCCAAAGCCAGTATATCCTTCCTCAAGTATGGAGACCAGAACTGCACACAGTACTCCAGATGTGGCCTCACCAGTACCCTGCATAGTTCCATCCTCACCAGTACCCTATATTTGCAGCAATAAAGGCGAACATTCTGTTTGCCTTCTTAATAACCTGTTGTACCTGCAAGCTAACTTTTTGAGATTCATGAACAAGCACTCCCAAGTCCCTCTGCACAACAGCATGCTGCAATCTTTCACCATTTAAATAATAATCTGCTCTTCTATTACTCCTTCCAAAGTAGATGATCTCGTATTTACCAACATTGTATACCATCTGCCAGACCTTGGCCCACTCACTTAACCTATCTATATCCTCTGCAGTCTCTCCACATCCTCTGTACAATTTGCTTTTCCACTCAGTTTAGAGTCATCAGCAAATTTTGCTACGCAACACTCAGTCCCCTCTTCCAAATCATCAATGTAAATGGTAAACAGCTGCAGGCCCAGCACCGACCCCTGCGGCACCCCACTCACCACTGACTGTCAACCGGAAAAACACACATTTATACCAACTCTCTGCCTTCTATTGGTTAACCAATCCACTATTCATGCCAATACACTTCCTCCTACTCCATGCATCCGTATCTTATTTATAAGTCTCTCGTGTGGCACCTTATCGAACGCCTTCTGGAAATCCAAGTATACAACATCCACCTATTCCCTTCTATCCACTGCACTCATTATGTCCTCAAAGTACTCCAGTAATTTTGTCAAACAGGACCTGCCCTTTCTGAATCCATGCTGTGTCTGTCTAATGGAACCACTCCTTTCTAAATGTTTCGCTATTTCTTCCTTAATGACAGCTTCAAGCATCTTCCCGAGTACAGATTTTAAGCTAACTGGCCTATAGTTGCCCACCTTTTGCCTACATCCTTTTTTAAAAAGTGGCATGACATTTGCTGTCTTCCAATCTGCCAGGACCTGCCCAGGGTCTAGAGAGTTTTGGTAAATAATTACCAATGCATCTACTATAACTTCCACCAATTCCCTCAGCACCCTGGGATACATCCCATCAGGACCAGGGGACCTATCTACCTTACTGCTGTAATAGGCTTATTTTTGGAGTAGCATCTACACCTGTAGTCTGGCAGAATGCTATGGACCAGGTGTTGCACTGCTGCCCAAGAGTGTTAGCTGGATTGTTGCCAGCAAGGATGACAAGGAACATCTCCAAACTCTCAAAAAAATGTTAAAATGATTCGAAGATTATGGGCTCAGAGCACCACACATTAAGTATGAATTTTTTAATCCAAGAATCACTTACTGTTGTCATATTATTAATGTACAAGGATTACACAAGTGCTCTGAGAGAATTCAAACTTAGTGGATTCCCCAAGGCCAAAGAACATATCATAGTTGTTGTTCATTTTAGGATTTGTCAATCACTATAACAGATTGCAGCCAAACCTGGCTACTGTGCTCCATCCCTTGAACTCATTACTGCAGATTAGGAAGAAATGGCAATGGACAAAGCCGGGTGAGGTGGCTTTCCCAAAGGCAAAGGGAATGGTGATGTCAGACACTGTACTCACAGATTAAGATCTACATCCTCCAGTGAAGCTTGCCTGAAACACCTCACCTTATTGTACAGGTGACATCATGTCACATGCTCTAAGTATTGGATGTGAACACCCCATGGCCTTTGAATCATGTTCCCTTACCATTGCAAAGATAAGTTATGCACAGATCAACAGAGAGGCCTTGAGTCTTATCTGAGGTGTAAAACATTTCAACTATTACTTGTATGGGAAAGGGTAATCAAACCCTGGCGTCCATTTTCAATGCACAGAAGGGTGTTCCACTAACAGCAGGAGCATGAACGCTGAGACGGGTTCTGGTTCTTGCAGGACACAATCACAAGGTTGAATTCAGGAGGATGACTAATCATAGAAATGCTGATGGATTGTTCCATTTACATTTGGAAAAGGAGCTATGTGAAAAAATTATAAAAGAGGACACTCTTCTTGACATAGTCTCCCTAATGCAAATTTAAAGTCTTTATTCGGCAGAGATGATCAAAAGGGAAACCAGAAAAGATCCCGCACTGTCTCAGGTCTACATTACAACCCAAAATGACTGGAATGTGCAGCAGAAATTCCAGTTCTCCCATGTTTATCCGTGCCAGCATAAGAATAATAGAACATAAGAAATAGGAGCAGGAGTAGGCCATCTGGCCCATCGAGCCTGCACCACCATTTGATAAGCTCATGGCTGATCTAGCCATGGAGTCATCTCCGCTTAACTGCCTTTTCCCCATAACCTTTAAACACCCTACTATGCTAAAATCTATCCAACCTTGTCTTAAATATACTTACTGAGGTAGCCTCCACTGCTTCATTGGACAGAGAATTCCACAGACTCACCACTCTCTGGGAAAAACAGATCTCCATCCTAATTCTACTCCTCCGAATCTTGAGGCTATGCACTGCCTCGAAAGCCAGTATATCATTCTTCAAGTAAGGAGACCAGAACTGCACGCAGTACTCCAGGTGCAGTCTCACCTGTACCCTGTATAGTTGCAGCATAACCTCTCTGCTCTTAAATTTAATCCTGCTAGTAATGAAGACCAACATTCCATTAGCCTTCTTGATAGCCTGCTGCACCTGCAAACCAATCTTTTGTGATTCATGCATAAGCACTCCCAAGTCCCACTGCACAGCAGCATACTGAAATGTTTTACCATTTAAATAATAATCCGCTATTCTATTTTTCCTTGGATTACCTTGCATTTACCAACATTGTATTCCTTCTGCCAGATCCTTGCCCACTAACTTAACCTATTAATATCTCTCTGCAGACTTACAGTTCTGCACAATTTGCTTTACCACTCAATTTAATGTCATCAGCAAACTTAGATACATTACACTGGGCCTATCTTCCAGATCATTAATGTGTATCATAAACAGTTGCAAGCCCAACACCAACTTCTGTGGCACACCGCTCACCACTGATTGTCAACCAGAGTAACACCCATGTATCCCAACTCTCTGCTTTCTATTGGTTAACCAATCCTCTATCCATGCTAATACATCACCCCAACTCTTCTGAATAAGTCTTCCTTATCTTATGGATAAGTTTATTATACAGCACCTCTGGAAATCCGAGTAAATAACGTCCATCTGTTCCCCTCTATCCACTGCGCTCGTTATATCCTCAAAGAACTCCAGGAAGTTTGTTGATCAGGACCTGCCTTTGCTGAATCCATGCTGATGGATCCACTTCTTTCCAGATGCCTCACTATTTCTTCTTTAATGATAGCTTCAAACATTTTCTCAACTACAGATGTTAAGCTAACTGGCCTATAGATACCTGCCTTTTGCCTACATCCTTTTTTGAACAGTGGTATGACATTCAACATCTTCCATTCCACCAGGGCCTGCCCAGAGTCCAGAGAATTTGGTAAATTATCACCAAAGCCTCTACTATAACTTCTGCCATTTCTTTCAGTACCTTGGGATGCATTCCATCAGAACCAGGGACTTGTCTACCTTCAGGCCCACAAATTTGCTCAGCACTACCTCTTTAGTGATAGCTATTGTACCGAGGTCCTCACCTCCCATTGCATCCATAACATCTCTCTTTAGCATGTTGGATGTGTTTTCCACTGTGAAGGTTGACACAAAATAGTCATTCAAAGCCTCTACCATTCCCTCATTACCCAATATCAATTCCCACTCCTCATCATCCAGGGACCAAAGTTCACTTTAGCCACCTTTTTTAGCTTTATATAATTATAAAATCTTCTACTATCTGTATTATGTTCTGTGCTGACTTACATTCATAATCCATCTATCCTTTCTTTATTGCTTGTTTAGTGGTTCTTTGTTCCTTTTTAAAAGTTTCACAATCTTCCAGTTTCCCACTTCTCTTGGTAACTTTGTATAAACAAGCTTTTAGTTTGACGCCTTCCTTAGTTGTCCAAGACTGGCTCTCTCCACCCTTACTGTCCTGGCTTTTAACTGGAATATACTTTTGTTGAGCACCATGAAAAATCTCTTTGAAAGTCTTCCACTGTTCCTCAACCATCCCACCAAATAGACTGTATTCCTAGTCTACACTAGCCAAACCCACCCTTATCTATTGTTTAGGCATAATACACTGGTTTTAGATCAAACTATTGCATCCTTCATTTGTAAGAGATGAACTTGCCCTTATGTGGGGATTGAGAGTTGTTGTACCATCCAAGCTGAGAGCTAAGGTGACACAGGAGCTAATTGCCAGACATCTAGGTTTGATCAAAATAAAAATTGGCTTGAAGCTTTATCTGGTGGCCTGGGATAGATCAGCAACTCAAGCACTGTTTGGGATGGAAACACATCTAGAACTGCCAGAATCACTTCCTGCAGTCCCAAAGTCAACTCCCATAACCATCACTGAGGAGCCCCCAGACCCTGAGGTTGCTTCACAGCCTCATGTCTCACCTGCAAAGTAGAGTCACCCCTCCTCCCATCAGGAAAGACATTATCCCACAAAAGTAAGAAATCCTCCCTCAACTATTCTTTAGGCCCGAATGGGACAATTTAAAATTCACTATGCTGTGGATGTGTGTAAGTTGTATGATTTTGTGTACTGCATATGGAGTTGAGATGCATTCTCTAACGAGTTGGAGCTTATAGCTAAACAAGGAGTGTTGTGTATTTAATATTTCAATAATCTTGTAATATTGAAAATATATTGTTAGATTAAGCATTCTTTGTCATATACGTGTAACACTCATTGCATTTGGTGGCATGATCTCGGGGGGTGGTGGCCCCTACCCCACCAAACTTTAGCCTCTTGTTTGGGTGGATGCAGCGTGTTGTGTCCCCTGTGTAACATCAGTACCCCGAAATAACATTCAGTCCACAATGTGCGGTGAAATGATCAAGATTGCATATTTAAGTATGGGGTTAGTAGAGAAACAAAAGAAAGAAAAAAAAGGTGCCAATAATCTCATAAACATGTCCAGTGTACAAACATTGGAGCTCACGGATTCCCTCTCACTGATCCTCCTTCGCTCTTTGGCAACCCCTGGGCTCCCGCCCCGAGCCCAGGCCCAGAGGGTCCGGCAAATGGCTCCTCAAGCCAAGTCGTCTCTCTTCCTCCTCGCACTTTCTCCTCAAAGCCTGTGCAGACCAACAGCTTTCACACAGACAAGAAGAATAACATCTATCCCAATTGGTTAGCAAATGAATATGTCCCATTATCACTAATTACAACCCAAACATGCTGCTATAGAGAACCAGTGCCTCAGCAGTTAACAGTACAGAGAAACCATTTTATTCACCTTAGCAGTAACATAAAAGAAGAAACCCTTACATACGTAATTCATTATGTGTTATATGTAAAAGTATGTGAATGGAATACATCATCACGTCACCGCAACAAAGTGCGTGCTCGTTAAAAGTAAAAACTGTACATGAGTTATTCCCAGATCTGTGTTTTTCTTTTGATTAGTTTTATGTTTTGGAGATACAAAACATAATATGGTCAACCTGCAGTATTTTATGTTCTTGATGTCCAGTAGGGTCTTGTGAATGTAAAATATGCATTTAAAAAAGATGATAACATCTTTGGTTGACCCTGTAGAATCTCATTGCTGAACACACTGCCTTCTTACTGTAAGTCTCTTAAGTGGCCCTAACGTATCTGCCTCTACTACCCCCGGCAATTTCCTGTGTAAAAAACTTACTATTTTATTTTATTTATTTAGAGATACAGAGCCCAATGAGCAGCCCTTCCCAGCAACTCATTTATTTAACATTAGCCAGATCACAGGACAATTTACAATGACCAATTAGTCTACGAACCAGAACGTCTTTGGACTGTAGAAGGAAACTGAAGCACCCGGAAGAAACCCACAGGTTCACAGAGAGGGCATACAAGCTCCTTACGGAGGACACTGAATTTGAACTCTGAACTCTGAACTCTGATGCCCTGAACATTGTGTTAACCACTATGCTTACTTTGGTGCCCTATCTCTGACACCCCCCATTATAGCTTCCTCCAATCACCTGTAAATTAGGCTTTTATGTCTTAGCCTTTCAAACCCTTTGGAACTCTTTCTTTTCCCAGGTTTAGTTATTTTAATGAATAATTTCCCTTTTATTCTTCTCAGTAGGTAGCTTACACGTAGTATTCTAACCTTGCCTTTGACTGCTTGTCTGGGTACAGGAGCATGATGATTAAGTTATCCGTTTGTATCGAGATGGATGGATTAATAACTTTGGGACATTTCAAATCTCACTGCAGCTGCTGTGCAACTTCAATATATTTAGATAAATAATTCTTAACTGAACAGTTGGCCTCAGCTATCAGAATATTAGGTCATGAACGTCCTTCAACCAACAATCTGCATGCTGGCCGAGATTCCAAATTAACCTGCACACCTACCTGGAAGAGAAAAAAGGAATGTGGCAAACACGACAAATTGTGCAAGTCTTTGTCTTACACGTTTTCCTTAAGATCCTGTTGGACATAAATAACACAAAAACGGTGAATTCCAGAACATTAGTGAGAGTGACAACAAAAGAGTTGCATAGCCTTAGGTTACTGCACAGACCAGGCCCTCAGAGCACCGAGTTGCAACTGCAGCATTGCCTGTTACAGACACACTGGGGAGGAAATGCTGTATACAGTGTTGAGCATCACCTGTTGCAGAAACACCGGGTACGAGATGCTGTAGGCAGTGTAAGAGCATCGCCTGTTACAGACACACAGGGAAGGTGATGCTGTATGCAGTCTGAGAGGGTCGCCAGTTACAGAAACACCAGGTAGGAGATGCTGTATGCAGCGTGAGAGTGTTGCCTGTTACAGACACACCGGGAAGAGGTATTGTATGTGGTGTGAGAGTGTTGCCTGTTACAGACACACCGGGAAGAGGTATTGTATGTGGTGTGAGAGTGTTGCCTGTTACAGACACACCGGGAAGAGGTATTGTATGTGGTGTGAGAGTGTTGCCTGTTACAGACACACCGGGAAGAGGTATTGTATGTGGTGTGAGAGTGTTGCCTGTTACAGACACACCGGGAAGAGGTATTGTATGTGGTGTGAGAGTGTTGCCTGTTACAGACACACCGGGAAGAGGTATTGTATGTGGTGTGAGAGTGTTGCCTGTTACAGACACACCGGGAAGAGGTATTGTATGTGGTGTGAGAGTGTTGCCTGTTACAGACACACCGGGAAGAGGTATTGTATGTGGTGTGAGAGTGTTGCCTGTTACAGACACACCGGGAAGAGGTATTGTATGTGGTGTGAGAGTGTTGCCTGTTACAGACACACCGGGAAGAGGTATTGTATGTGGTGTGAGAGTGTTGCCTGTTACAGACACACCGGGAAGAGGTATTGTATGTGGTGTGAGAGTGTTGCCTGTTACAGACACACCGGGAAGAGGTATTGTATGTGGTGTGAGAGTGTTGCCTGTTACAGACACACCGGGAAGAGGTATTGTATGTGGTGTGAGAGTGTTGCCTGTTACAGACACACCGGGAAGAGGTATTGTATGTGCTGTGAGAGTGTTGCCTGTTACAGACACACCGGGAAGAGGTATTGTATGTGCTGTGAGAGTGTTGCCTGTTACAGACACACCGGGAAGAGGTATTGTATGTGCTGTGAGAGTGTTGCCTGTTACAGACACACCAGGAAGAGGTATTGTATGTGCTGTGAGAGTGTTGCCTGTTACAGACACACCGGGAAGAGGTATTGTATGTGCTGTGAGAGTGTTGCCTGTTACACATGCGTAGGGGAGGAGGTGCTGCATGCAGCATGAAAGGATCGACTTTTACAGACACCTAGGGAGGAGATGTATATACAGTGTGGAAGCATTACCTGTTACAGAAACACCAGGGAGGAGGTATTGTATGTGGTATGAGAGAGCACACTGGAATCCGTGCTTGGTTAAAAGGTTAACTCTTGCAGACCAGCTCTCCTATCATTACTCTTCCCAATTATTTGTAGACTTCCGGACTGATATAACCATTGCGTTCCCTGTTACAGACACCACTGGGAATGGTGTGAGAGAGCATGCTGATATCTTTGCCTGCCTGAAAGAATATTCCTCACAGTCCGGCTCTCCCAGCAATACTGCTCTGCGATGTTCACTCTCTGGAAGACAAACAGGATTACTTCTGAATGCATGAAATGAGGAATTGCTGTGTACAGAGACTTGAGACAACATCCCAAACACCATTCTGAGACATACTCATATTATTTTGAGATTCTATGTGCTATTGTAACTAGATATGCTCCTTTAGGTTGTAAAAGCCAGGGGAGGTAGTGGGATAAACTCCCTCTACCTTTTAAATTAGATTAGATTAGATTAGATTAGATTCAACTTTATTGTCATTGTGCTGAGTACAGATACAAAGCCAATGAAATGCAGTTAGCATCTAACCAGAAATGCAAAGAATAATGTTATTTACAAAATAACTGCGAATAAAAAGTAAGTACTACAGCACACAAATATAAAAGTACTGAGACAGTACAACACACACAAAATGCTGGTGGAACACAGCAGGCTAGGCAGCATCTATAGGGAGCAGCGCTGTCGACGTTTCGGGCCAAAACCCTTCGTCAGGACTAACCAAAAGGAAAGATAGTAAGAGATTTGAAAGTAGTGGGGTAGGGGGAAATGCGAAATGATAGGAGAAGACTGGAGGGGGTGGGATGAAGCTAAGAGCTGGAATGCTGATTGGTGAAAGTGATACAGAGCCGGAGTAGGGAAAGGATCATGGGATGGGAGGCCTCAGGAGCACCAGGCCTCACCCTGCCCTCAAATTTACCTGGTCCATTTCCGACACCTCCCTCCCCTTTCTTGATCTTTCTGTCTCCATCTCTGGAGACGGCCTATCTACTGATATCTACTATAAGCCTACAGACTCTCACAGCTACCTGGACTATTCCTCTTCCCACCCTGTCTCTTGCAAAAATACTATCCCCTTCTCACAATTCCTCTGCCTCTGCTGCATCTGCTCTCAGGATGAGGCTTTTCATTCCAGGACAAAGGAGATGTCTTCCTTTTTTAAACAAAGGGGCTTCCCTTCGTCCACCATCAACTCTGCTCTCAAACGCATCTCTCCCATTTCCCGCACATCTGCCCTCACCCCATCCACCCGCCACCCCACTCGGGATAGGGTTGCCCTTGTCCTTACCTACCACCCCACCAGCCTCCAGGTCCAACATATAATTCTCTGTAACTTCCGCCACCTCCAACGGGATCCCACTACCAAACACATTTTTCCCTCCCCTCCTTTCTGCTTTTCGCAGGGATCGCTCCCTACGCGACTCCCTTGTCCACTCGTCCCCCCCATCCCTTCCCACCGATCTCCCTCCTGGCACTTATCCTTGTAAACGGAACAAGTGCTACACCTGCCCTTACACTTCCTCCCTCACCACTATTCAGGGCCCCAGATAGTCCTTCCAGGTGAGGCGACACTTCACCTGTGAGTCAGCTGGTGTGGTATACTGCGTCCGGTGCTCCCGGTGTGGCCTTTTATATATTGGTGATACCCGACGCAGACTGGGAGACCGTTTCGCTGAACACCTATGCTCGGTCTGCCAGAAAAAGCAGGATCTCCCAGCGGCCACACATTTTAATTCCACATCCCATTCCCTTTCTGATATGTCTATCCATGGCCTCCTCTATTGTCAAAATGAATCCAAACTCAGGTTGGAGGAATAACACCTTATATACCGGCTGGGTAGACTCCAACCTGATGGCATGAACATTGACTTCTCTAACTTCCGTTAATGCCCCTCCTCCCCTTCTTACCCCATCCCTGATATATTTAGTTGTTTGCCTGTTCTCCATCTCCCTCTGGTGCTCCCCCCCTTTCTTTCTCCCGAGGCCTCCCGTCCCATGATCCTTTCCCTTCTCCAGCTCTGTATCACTTTTGCCAATCACCTTTCCAGCTCTTAGCTTCATCCCACCCCCTCCGGTCTTCTCCTATCATTTCGCATTTCCCACTACTTTCAAATCTCTTACTATCTTTCCTTTCGGTTAGTCCTGATGAATGGTCTCGGCCTGAAACGTTGACAGTGCTTCGCCCTATAGATGCTGCCTGGCCTGCTGTGTTCCACCAGCATTTTGTGTGTGTTGTTGTTTGAATTTCCAGCATCTGCAGATTTCCTTGTGTTTGCTCTGAGACAGTACAATATGGGTGAAATACTGCTTAGCACTGTGATGTGAGGTTCAGCAGGGTCACAGCCTCAGGGAAGAAGCTCTTCCTGTGCCTGCTGGTGCAGGAGTAGAGGCTCCTGTAGCGCCTGCTGGATGGGAGGAGAGTAAAAAGTCCATGGTTAGGGTGAGATGCATCCTTGATAATGCTTTTCGCCCTGCCCAGGCAGCGTTTATGGTAGATGTTCTCAACAATGAGCAATTGGGTGCCAATTATCTGCTGGGCAGTTTTCACAACACGCTGGAGTACTTTAAGGACCATACCACACTGACTTATAGTTGGTGAGTATGCTCTCAATGGGACAGCGGTAAAAGTCCGTCAGTATCCTGGGACAGAGGCGAGCTTTCTTGATGCTCCGCAGGAAATAAAGGAGCTGTTGCATCTTTTTGATCAGGATGAAGGAGTTCAGTGACCAGCTGAGACCTTCGGAAATGTGGACACCAAGGAATTTGAAGCTTTATACATGCTCCACTACAGCTCCGTTGATGTAGATGAGGATGTGAGTGTGGCTCGTAGCATGCCTGAAGTCCACAATGATCTCCTTGGTCTTCAGGGTGTTAAGGACCAGGTTGTTGTCGGCACACCACGCGGCCAGGTGCTGGACCTCTGCATTGGCCTTTTCTCCTTGGAGCAAGGAGGGTGAGAGGTGACCTGATAGAGGTGTATAAGATGATGAGAGGCATTGATTGTGTGGATAGTCAGAGGCTTTTCCCCAGCGCTGAAATGGCTAGCACAAAAAGACACAGTTTTAAGGTACTTGGAAGTAGGTACAGAGGAGATGTCAGGAGTAAGTTTTTTACGCAGAGAGTGGTGAGCACGTGGAATGGGCTGTCGGCGGTGGTGGTGGAGGCGGAAACGATAGGGTCTTTTAAGAGACTCCTGGATGGCTACATTGAGCTTAGAAAAATAGAGGACTCTGGGTAAAGCCTAGGTAGTTCTAAGGTAGGGACGTGTTCGGCACAGTTTTGTGGGCCGAAGAGCCTGTATTGTGCTGTAGGCTTTCTATGTTTCTATGTCAAATTGCTTTTGACAACCAAGTTGGGCTCCTGACCTTCACGTGTGGCTGAGCTACTAAACCCAGCAGAATCTCTTCTACCAAGAGGAGAAGGGGGGACTGTGGGTTTCTGACTCCTTAAAATCAGTTACTTCTGGCAGACAGAGCTTGTCAGCTGTGGTTGTCAAGAGAGGTAGTAATGGGCGAGAACGAAATGGCAGATGAAATTGTGGCCAGAAGAGGCGTTGGCCTTGGGTAAGTTTCTGTTATTTCCCTTTTTTTCTCTCTTACTGTACCTAGCATAGTAAATGGCTGTTGTGTGTTCTTCATGCCGATGTTGGAGTCCTGGGAGACCCAGAGTCTCCTGGGGAACTGCAACTGTGTGAAGTGCATCCGGCTGCAGCTCCTTGAAGACTGTTTTAGGGATCCGGAGCAGCAGCTGCATGACCTTTAGCTTGCATGGGAGAGTGATTAGATAATCGATCAGAGTCACAGGGAAGTAGCACCCAAAGTTGCAGGAGGCAAGCGGCTGGGTGACGGTCAGGAGGAATGGAAATGTGAATAAGCAGTTAGCACAGAGCACCCTGTGGCCGTTCCTCTCAGTAATAAGTATACCGCTTTGGATACTGTTCTGGGGGACAACCTTCCAGGGTAATGCCACAGAGTCCAGATTACTAGCACTTAGCATAGGTCCACAGTGCAGAACAGAAAGAGGAAGGAGAATGGAGCGGTAGTGACAGGGAACTCAGTAGTCAGGGGAACAGACAGGAGGTTCTGTGGACCTGAACAGGACACCAGAATGGCATGTTACCTCCCAAGTGCCAGGGTCAGATTGTCAGGTATGATGTCGTGACCATCACTGATTCCTGGCTGAAGGGTGGTTGTAGTTGGGAGCTGAATGTCCAAGGTTACACATTGCATCGGAGGGATAGGAAGGGAGGCAGAGCGGGTAGCATGGATCTGCTGGTAAAGAATAACATCAGATCAGCAGAATTTTTAATCAGCACTTTGTTGTTAAGCATACCAGGGGATCAGCTATACTGGATAGGATGTTATATAATGAACCAGAGGTGACTAGGAAGCTTAAAGAAAAAGAATCCTTAGGAGGCAGCGATCACAACATGATGGAGTTCAACTTGAAATTTGATCGGGAGAAAGTAAAGTCTGATGTAGCAGTGTTTCCGTGAAGTAAAGGGAATTACAGTGGTGTGAGAGAGGAGTTGGCCAAAGTAAACTGGAAGGAGCTGCTGGCAGAGATGTCAGCAGATCAGCAATGGCAGCGTTTCTGGGGAAAATGAGGAAGGTGCAGGACACATGTATTCAAAAAATGAAGAAATACTCAAACGGTAAAATAGTACAACCATGGCTGACAAGGGAAGTCAAAGCTATTGTATAAGCAAAAGAGAGGGTATACAGCAAAGCAAAAATTAGTGGGTAGGTAGAGGATTGGGAAGTTTTTAAAAACCTACAAAGAGTAACTAAAAGAAACATTAGGAGGGAAAAGATGAAATTTGAAAGCAAGCTAGCAAATATTATCAAAGTGGATGGTAAAAGCTTTTTTCAAGTACAAACGTATGTTAAAAATAAGAGAGGTGAGAGTAGATATAGGACTGCTAGAAAATTAAGCAGGAGAAATAATAACGGGGGACAAGGAGATGGCAGATGAACTAAATGAGTATTTGCATCTGTATTCACTGTGGAAGACACCAGCAGTGTGCCAGATGTTGAAGGGTGTAAAGGAAGAGAAGGTGCACTTGTGTTGAAAGCCTCCTCCTTTACTCCCTGTATATCTATGACTGTGTTGCCACCCACAGATCCAATCTGCTAACTAAATTTGCTGATGATACTGCATTGCTTGGCCTTATCTCAAGCAATAACAAGGTGGCCTACAGGGAAGAAGACATCTCTCTGACACAGTGATACCAAGAAAACAAACTCTCCCTCACTGGAACTGGTTGTGGATCACAGGAGGAATGGAAATGGCCTAACCCCTATTGACATCAATGGATCTGGGGTTGAGAGGGTAAACACCTTTAATTTCCTCAGCTTCCACATCACCGAGGACCTCACGTGGTCTGTACACACCAGCTGCGTGGTGAAAAAGGCACAACAGCGCCTCTTGCACCTCAGATGGTTGAGGAAGTTTGGTATGGACCCCCAAATCCTAAGCACTTTCTACAGGGGCCCAATTGAGAGCATCCTGACTGGCTGCATCACTGCCTGGTATGGGAACTGTACTTCCCTCAATCGCAGGACTCTGCAGAGAGTGGTGCAGACAGCTCAGCACATCGTAGATGTGAACTTCCCACTATTCAAGACATTTAGAACATAGAATAGTACAGCACATTACAGGACCTTCGGCCCACAATGTTGTGCCGACCCTCAAACCCTTCCTCCCATATAACCCCCCACCTTAAATTCCTCCATATACCTGTCTAGTAGTTTCTTAAACTTCACTAGTGTATCTGCCTCCACCACTGACTCAGGCAGTGCATTCCACGCACCAACCACTCTCTGAGTGAAAAACCTTCCTCTAATATCCCCCTTGAACTTCCCTCCCCTTACCTTAAAGCCGTGTCCTCTTGTACTGAGCAGTGGTGCCCTGGGGAAGAGGCACTGGCTGTTCACTCTGTCCTATTCCTCTTAATATCTTGTACACCTCTATCATGTCTCCTCTCATCCTCCTTCTCTCCAGAGAGTAAAGCCCTAGCTCCCTTAATCTCTGATCATAATGCATACTCTCTAAACCAGGCAGCATCCTGGTAAATCTCCTCTGTACCCTTCCCAATGCTTTCACGTCCTTCCTATAGTGAGGTGACCCGAACTGGACACAGTACTCCAAGTGTGGCCTAACTAGAGTTTTATAGAGCTGCATCATTACATCGCATCTCTTAAACTCTATCCCTCGACTTATGAAAGCTAACACCCCATAAGCTTTCTTAACTACCCTAAATGTACAGAGACAAGTGTGTAAAAAGGGCCGAAGGATCGTTGGGGACCCAAGTCATCCCAACCACAATCTATTCCAGCTGCTACCATCCGGGAAATGGTACCACAGCATAAAAGCCAGGATCAACAGGCTCTGAGGACACTCAGACCAGAGGCCCCTCTGAGGACAGAGACTCGGACCAGTGGCCCCTCTGAGGACAGAGACTCGGACCAGTGGCCCCTCCGAGGACAGAGAGTTGAACCAGTGGCCCCTCCAAGGACAGAGATTTGAGCCAGTGGCGTCTCTGAGGACAGAGAATCGGACCAGTGGCCCCTCCAAGGACAGAGACTCGGACCAGTGGCCCCTCTGAGGGCAGAGACTCGGACCAGTGGCCCCTCTGAGGACAGAGACTCGGACCAGTGGCCCCTCCAAGGGCAGAGACTCGGACCAGTGGCCCCTCCGAGGACAGAGACTCAGACCAGTGGCCCCTCTGAGGACAGAGACTCGGACCAGTGGCCCCTCCGAGGACAGAGAGTTGAACCAGTGGCCCCTCCGAGGACAGAGACTCGGACCAGTGGCCCCTCTGAGGGCAGAGACTCGGACCAGTGTCCCCTCTGAGGGCAGAGAGTTGGACCAGTGGCCCCTCTGAGGGCAGAGATCAGAAACAGTGGCCCCTCTGAGGACAGAGAGTTGGACCAGTGGCCCCTCCAAGGGCAGAGACTCGGACCAGTGGCCCCTCCGAGGACAGAGAGTTGGACCAGTGGCCCCTCTGAGGGCAGAGATCAGAAACAGTGGCCCCTCTGAGGACAGAGACTCGGACCAGTGGCCCCTCCGAGGACAGAGATTTGAGCCAGTGGCGTCTCTGAGGACAGAGAATCGGACCAGTGGCCCCTCCGAGGACAGAGACTCGGACCAGTGGCCCCTCCAAGGACAGAGACTCGGACCAGTGGCCCCTCTGAGGGCAGAGACTCGGACCAGTGGCCCCTCTGAGGGCAGAGACTCGGACCAGTGTCCCCTCTGAGGGCAGAAAGTTGGACCAGTGGCCCCTCCAAGGGCAGAGACTCGGACCAGTTGCCCCTTCGAGGACAGAGAGTTGGACCAGTGGCCCCTCTGAGGGCAGAGATCAGAAACAGTGGCCCCTCCGAGGACAGAGAGTTGGACCAGTGGCCCCTCTGAGGACAGAGACTCGGACCAGTGGCCCCTCTGAGGACAGAGAGTTGAACCAGTGGCCCCTCCAAGGACAGAGACTCAGACCAGTGGCCCCTCTGAGGACAGAGACTCGGACCAGTGGCCCCTCCGAGGACAGAGACTCGGACCAGTGGCCCCTCTGAGGGCAGAGACTCGGACCAGTGGCCCCTCCGAGGACAGAGATTTGAGCCAGTGGCGTCTCTGAGGGCAGAGACTCGGACCAGTGGCCCCTCTGAGGGCAGAGACTCGGACCAGTGTCCCCTCTGAGGGCAGAGAGTTGGACCAGTGGCCCCTCTGAGGGCAGAGATCAGAAACAGTGGCCCCTCTGAGGACAGAGAATCGGACCAGTGGCCCCTCCGAGGACAGAGACTCGGACCAGTGGCCCCTCTGAGGGCAAAGACTCGGACCAGTGGCCCCTCTGAGGGCAGAGATCAGAAACAGTGGCCCCTCTGAGGACAGAGACTCGGACCAGTGGCCCCTCCGAGGACAGAGAGTTGAACCAGTGGCCCCTCTGAGGACAGAGACTCGGACCAGTGTCCCCTCCAAGGACAGAGAGTTGGACCAGTGGCCCCTCTGAGGGCAGAGATCAGAAACAGTGGCCCCTCTGAGGACAGAGAGTTGGACCAGTGGCCCCTCTGAGGGCAGAGATCAGAAACAGTGGCCCCTCCGAGGACAGAGACTCGGACCAGTGGCCCCTCCAAGGACAGAGATTTGAGCCAGTGGCGTCTCTGAGGACAGAGAATCGGACCAGTGGCCCCTCCGAGGACAGAGACTCGGACCAGTGGCCCCTTCAAGGACAGAGACTCGGACCAGTGGCCCCTCTGAGGGCAGAGACTCGGACCAGTGGCCCCTCTGAGGGCAGAGAGTTGGACCAATGGCCCCTCTGAGGGCAGAGATCAGAAACAGTGGCCCCTCTGAGGACAGAGAGTTGGACCAGTGGCCCCTCCAAGGGCAGAGACTCGGACCAGTGGCCCCTCCGAGGACAGAGAGTTGGACCAGTGGCCCCTCTGAGGACAGAGACTCGGACCAGTGGCCCCTCCGAAGACAGAGAGTTGAACCAGTGGCCCCTCCAAGGACAGAGACTCGGACCAGAGGCCCCTCCGAGGACAGAGAGTTGAACCAGTGGCCCCTCTGAGGACAGAGACTCGGACCAGTGGCCCCTCCGAGGGCAGAGACTCGGACCAGTGGCCCCTCCGAGGACAGAGATTTGAGCCAGTGGCGTCTCTGAGGACAGAGAATCGGACCAGTGGCCCCTCCGAGGACAGAGACTCGGACCAGTGTCCCCTCTGAGGGCAGAAAGTTGGACCAGTGGCCCCTCTGAGGGCAGAGCAGAAACAGTGGCCCCTCTGAGGACAGAGACTCGGACCAGAGGCCCCTCCGAGGACAGAGAGTTGAACCAGTGGCCCCTCTGAGGACAGAGACTCGGACCAGTGGCCCCTCCGAGGATAGAGACTCAGACCAGTGGCCCCTCTGAGGACAGAGACTCGGACCAGTGGCCCCTCCGAGGACAGAGACTCGGACCAGTGGCCCCTCCGAGGACAGAGATTTGAGCCAGTGGCGTCTCTGAGGACAGAGAATCGGACCAGTGGCCCCTCCGAGGACAGAGACTCGGACCAGTGTCCCCTCTGAGGGCAGAAAGTTGGACCAGTGGCCCCTCTGAGGGCAGAGCAGAAACAGTGGCCCCTCTGAGGACAGAGACTCGGACCAGAGGCCCCTCCGAGGACAGAGAGTTGAACCAGTGGCCCCTCTGAGGACAGAGACTCGGACCAGTGGCCCCTCCGAGGATAGAGACTCAGACCAGTGGCCCCTCTGAGGACAGAGACTCGGACCAGTGGCCCCTCCGAGGACAGAGACTCGGACCAGTGGCCCCTCTGAGGACAGAGACTTGGACCAGTGGCCCCTCCGAGGACAGAGAGTTGAACCGGTGGCCCCTCTGAGGACAGAGAATCGGACCAGTGGCCCCTCTGAGGGCAGAGAGTTGGACCAGTGGCCCCTCCGAGGACAGAGATTTGAACCAGTGGCCCCTCCGAGGACACAGAGTTGGACCAGTGGCCCCTCCGAGGACAGAGATTTGAACCAGTGTCCCCTCTGAGGACAGAGACTCGGACCAGTGGCTCCGCTGAGGACAGAGATTTGAGCCAGTGGCGTCTCTGAGGACAGAGAATTGGACCAGTGGCCCCTCCGAGGGCAGAGACTCGGACCAGTGGCCCCTCTGGGGACAGAGATTTGAACCAGTGGCCCCTCTGAGGGCAGAGAGTTGGACCAGTGGCCCCTCCGAGGACAGAGAGTTGGACAGTGGCCCCTCTGAAGGCAGAGAGTTGAACCAGTGGCCCTCAAGAACTGCTCATTTCCTCCACATTTGCCTTTATGTTTCGATCATCCTTGATGGTTTAATCAGCAAACAATATAGCCAATCATGCCCCATGTTTCATCTCTGAGTTTCTCCACATGGTAGCTCACACTTCCCTCCAAAGTTTACTCGGCTACAACAAACTGTCAGTCACAGGCTCCGACAGTTTCAAAACCAAAATTAAGATGAAAAGAATGAGAGGAAGATGTAGAAAAACTGAAATAATTGTCTATCAGGAAGATGTCTCCCGAGGAATCATTGTTCACTGGCGCCATCCTGACCAGAAGCATGGTTTCCTCAAGGGTAAATCTTGCCTGACACATCTGTTGGAATTCTTTGGAGAAATATCAAGCAGGATAGACAAAGGAGAATTGGTTGATGTGGTGTACTTGGATTTTCAGAAGGCCTTTGACAAGGTGCCAAACATGAAGCTGCTTAACAAGTTGAGAACTCTTGGTACTACAGGAAAGATACCACAATAGACAAATCAGAGGATGATCAGCAGGAGGCAAAGAGTGGGAATAAAGGGAACCTTTTCTTGTTGGCTGCTGGTGTTAAGAGGTATTCCACAGAGGTCTGTGCTGGGATCTGTAGCATCTATGCCTCCAATTTACCCCCGTTCACCTAGGCTGAACCGCTGTCGTCCTACCAACAGTGCAATACATAGGTGCAAATACGTTGTAATGCCCTCCCACTCTACACTCGCAACACAAAGATCAGACAATACACCAAAGAAGAGTAAATAATTACAACTTTATAGTTATGTCTTAGTGATGGGTTAGTAGAAACTGATAAAATAAAGGCGTCAAATCAGTAAGTTTATGAGTTTGTGCACATAATATTTTAGAACATAGAACATAGAATACTACAGCACATTACAGGCCCTTCGGCCCACAATGTTGTGCCGACCCTCAAACCCTGCCTCACATATAACCCCCCACCTTAAATTCCTCCTTATACCTGCCTAGTAGTCTCTTAAATTTCACTAGTGTGTCTGCCTCCACCACTGACTCAGGCAGTGCATTCCACGCACCAACCACTCTCTGAGTAAAAAACCTTCCTCTAATATCCCCCTTGAACTTCCCATTCCCTTACCTTAAAGTCATATCCTCTTGTATTGAGCAGTGGTGCCCTGGGGAAGAGGCGCTGGCTGTCTATTCCTCTTAATATCTTGTACACCTCTATCATGTCTCCTCTCATCCTCCTTCTCTCCAAAGAGTAAAGCCCTAGCTCCCTTAATCTCTGATCATAATGCATACTCTCTAAACCAGGCAGCATCTTGGTAAATCTCCTCTGTACCCTTTCCAATGCTTCCACATCCTTTCTATACTGAGGTGACCAGAACTGGACACAGTACTCCAAGTGTGGCCTAACCAGAGTTTTTTAGAGCTGCATCATTACATCCAGTCTCTTTAACTCTATCCCTCAACTTATGAAAGCTAACACCCTATAAGTTTTCTTAACTACCCTATCTACCTGTGAGGCAACTTTCAGGGATCTATGGACATGTACCCCCAGATCCCTCTGCTCCTCCACACTACCAAGTATCCTGCCATTTACTTTGTACTCTGCCTTGGAGTTTGTCCTTCCAAAGTGTACCACCTCACACTTCTCTGGGTTGAACTCCATCTGCCACTTCTCAGCCCACATTTGCATCCTATCAATGTCTCTCTGCAATCTTCAACAATCCTCTACACTATCTACAACACCACCAACCTTTGTGTTGTCTGCAAACTTGCCAACCCACCCTTCTACCCCCACATCCAGGTCATTAATAAAAATCACAAAAAGTGGAGGTCCCAGAACTGATCCTTGTGGGACACCACTAGTCACAACCCTCCAATCTGAATGTACTCCCTCCACCACGACCCTCTGCCTTCTGCAGGCAAGCCAATTCTGAATACACCTGACCAAACTTCCCTGGATCTCATGCCTTCTGACTTTCTGAATAAGCCTACCGTGTGGAACCTTGTCAAATGCCTTACTAAAATCCATGTAGATCACATCCACTGCACTACCCTCATCTATATGCCTGGTCACCTCCTCAAAGAACTCTAACAGGCTTGTTAGACACGATCTGCCCTTCACAAAGCCATGCTGACTGTCCCTGATCAGACCATGATTCTCTAAATGCCCATAGATCCTATCTCTAAGAATCTTTTCCAACAGCTTTCCCACCACAGACGTAAGGCTCACTGGTTTATAATTATAATGCCTTGGGGTTTTCCTTTACCCTACCTGTCAAGGCCTTCTCATGCCCCTTTCTTAAGCTCCTTTCTTGCTACCCTATGTTCCTCAATAGACCCATCTGATCCTTGCTTCCTAAACCTCATGTATGCTGCTTTCTTCCACCTGACTAGATTTTCCACCTCACTTGTCACCTATGGTTCCTTCACCCTACCATTCTTTATCTTCCTCACTGGGACAAATTTATCCCTAACATCCTGCAAGATATCCCTAAACATTGACCACATGTCCATAGTACATTTCCCTGCAAAAACATCATCCTAATTCACAATCCCAATTTTAATACGTTGGAGCTCACGCCTCTGGTTCCATCCACAATGACCTTCCAAGCCTTTGGCCACCATCCAATCCGCCACCCCAGATCCACTGTCTGTCCTCACACGCTTGTACTCCTCGCTCACCTCCTGAGAAAGACCGCAAACTCCCGCTCAGCTCACACATACAAGGTTTAGATTTTGAGGACACTCAGTCCTCGTTTATTGTCATTTAGAAATGCATGCATAGAAACGTAGGAACATAGAAAATAGGTGCGGGAGTAGGCCTTTCAGCCCTTCGAGCCTGCACCACCATTCAGTATGATCATGGCTGATCATCCAACTCAGAACCCTGTACCTGCTTTCTCTCCATACCCCCTGATCCCTTTAGCCACAATAGCCATATCTAACTTCCTCTTAAATATAGCCAATGAACTGGCCTCAACTGTTTCCTGTGGCACAGAATTCCACAGATTCACCACTCTGTGTGAAGAAGTTTTTCCTCATCTCGGTCCTAAAAGGCTTCCCCTTTATCCTTAAACTGTGACCTCTCGTTCTGGACTTCCCCAACATCGGAAACAATCTTCCTGCAACTAGCCTGTCCAAGCCCTTTAGAATTTTATACATTTCAATAAGATCCCCCCTCAATCGTCTAAATTCCAGTGAGTATAAGCCTAGTCGATCCAGTCTTTCTGCATATGAAAGTCCTGCCATGCCAGGAATCAATCTGGTGAACCTTCTCTGTACTCCCTCTATGGCAAGAATGTCTTTCCTCAGATTAGGGGACCAAAACTGCACACCATATTCTAGGTGCGGTCTCACCAAGGCCTTGTACAACTGTAGTAGAACCTCCCTGCTCCTGTACTCAAATCCTTTTGCTATGAATGCCAACATACCATTTGCCTTTTTCACTGCCTGCTGTACCTGCATGCACACCTTCAATGACTGGTGTACAATGACACCCAGGTCTCGTTGCATCTCCCCTTTTCCTAATCAGCCACTGTTCAGATAATAATCTGTTTTCCTGTTCTTGCAACCAAAGTGGATAACCTCACATTTATCCACATTAAATTGCATCTGCCATGAATTTGCCCACTCACCTAACCTATCCAAGTCACCTTGCATCCTCTTAGCATCCTCCTCACAGCTAACACCGCCACCCAGCTTTGTGTCATCCACAAACTTGGAGATGCTGCATTTAATTCCCTCGTCTAAATCATTAATATATATTGTAAACAACTGGGGTCCCAACCCTGAGCCTTGCGGTACCCCACTAGTCACTGCATGAATTAAGAAATGATACAACGTTCCTCCGGAATGATATCACAAAATAAAGAAAAGGACAAACCAAGACTCAACACTGACAAAACCACATAATTTTAGCATATAGTTACAGCAGTGCAAAACAACACCGTAATTTGATAAACGCAGACCATGGACACGGTTTGAAAGTCTCAAGTCCCGATCGACTCCAATTGTTCCGATATCAGGCAGCAAACGGGAGAACTCTCCCTGCCATAAACTTCCAGGCACCGACAATGCCTCTGAAGCACCTGATGACAGCAGACTCTGAGTCCGTCCGAAAACTTCGAGCCTCCGACCAGCCCCTCCGATACAGCCTCCCGAGCGCCCTCCTCTGCCGAGCACCTTCGACCTCATCCCGGCCGCCGAAACAAGCAAAGCCAAGGTCTCGGAGGCCTTCTCCTCCAAAGATTCTGGACCGCACAGTAGCAGCGGCAGCGAAGCGGACATTTCAGTAGTTTCTCCAGATGTTCCTCCACGCTCTCACGTCTGTCTCCATCAAATCAGGATTGTGCATGGATCCCTACTTAACATGTAACGGATATCCATTCTCCAGAGAGGCCGCGTGCTCTGCATTGTGCCGCCATCTTCTCCATTGATAGCATAACAACTCTGTATTGGTTAGTTCCCCCCTTATAGCAGTTATAAGCCAAACATTCTAGACACAGAAACTCATTACAGCATTAAGTAACATTACAGAGAAGCCATTTCATTATAACAATACAGAGAAGCCATTTTGTTAGCCTGAACAGTTAACACCACAGTTACTGGCACTGAGAGCCTTACATATCAATGACTCAGATAATGGAGTTGATGGCTTTGTTGCAAAGTTTGCAGACAATATGAAGATATGTGGGAGCGGCAGGTTGTTTTGATGAAGTAGAGAGTTTGTGGTGAGGAAGGCAAAAGCAATGTTAGCATTCATTTTAAGAGGATTGAAATATAAAATCAAGGATGTAATGTTAAGGCTTCATAGATCACACTTGCCTCACTTGGAGTAATGTGAGCAGTTTTGGGCCCCTTATCTTAGAAAGGACATGTTGACACAGAAGATGGTTCGAAGGAGTTTCACAAAAATGATTCCAGGATTAAACGGCCTGTCATATGAAGAATGTTTGATGATTCTGGGCCAGTATTCAACAGAGTTCAGATGAATGAGGGGTGACTTAATTGAAACCTATAAAATGATGAAAGACATTGATAGAGTGGATGAGGAGAGGATGGTTCCTATGGTGAGAGAGTCTAAGACCAGAGGATACAGCCTCAGAATAGAGGGGTGTCATTTTAGAGTGGAGGTGAGGAGGAATTTCTTTAGCTACAGAGTGGTGAATCTGTGGAATTTGTTACCACAGGCAGTTGTGGAGGCAAAGTCTTTTTAATGCAGAGATTGATAGATTCTTGATTGGTCAGAACGTGAAGGGATACAAGGAGAAGGTAGGGGATTGGAGCTGAGAGGAAATTTGAATCATCCATGATGGAATTGCAGAGCAGGCTCAATGGGCCAATAGCTTAATTCTGTTCCTGTCTGATGGTCTTATGGTCATCTAGGAGAAGGAAAACTCTGATCTCAAACCTCCACTGCCTTGCAGATATATCCACTCATGGGGAAGGCTTCGGGAGCAAACCCTGAGGAAAAATCCCAAGCTGAAATCCCTCAGGTGTCCTGTTCAAGGCAGACTGGCAAATCCTGTGACACCGCTGGTGCCAAACTGTATCGGTCTCTGCCGTTCCTTTGGATTCATCAGCTGTGTGGAGAGGGGGATTCTGCTGCATGAGGAACAACTTGTCCTCCATATTGTACTGCCCTGGCTTGTGTACGATAGCTAGGACACAACATCCATGGCTGATCCTGACCAACTGAGGGCCTGAGTGTCCTAACTCAAACTCCTGACTCTCCATGAGCTCCTGGTTTGCAGGTGTGTGTGCCAGTAAGGACTGAATAATCTGTGAAATTCCTGACTTTAGCAACATGGAAGGTTTGAGAAATGCGGAGATGTGCTAACCAGTTCAAGGTGAAGGATGGATAAACTATTGGGGAAAAATTAATTACAGTCTTTCAGCAGTAGATTAATTTTAAACCACAATGCTTTGAGAGTAAAGGCTTCAGTAACTTAATTATAGCACAACAGATTTCTGTAAAGACTGACAGGTTATGTTACGTTGTGATGGAGTCATTATTTATCAACATCAGGTATTTAATTGTTTGAAAGAAAACACAGAACAGATTGATTCACTATTAACAAAATCATTAAAAGCTTACACTGTCATGAATTAATAATCTGCAATAATATCTAACCCATCAACGCTTACTGTAGCTTCAGTAATGAAGCATCCATCATCCCTGACAAATTCATAACCAGCACTGAGTTGATTAGAATTACATTCCATCAAAGACAGAATAAACAGAAGCTGCACTAATTCAAAATTATTTAATGTTTCATTATTTAATCAGCACACAAATGTAAAGGAGAATAAAATGTATGTTATTCTGGATTTGATGCAGCACAGAAAACACAATAAGATAAAAACACAATAAATATAAACACATAAGATAGCTTATGTAGGTAGATGCACTGTATGTCCATCTTAGAGTACTTGGAGTATTGTGTTCAGTTCTGGTCACCTTATTATGGGAAAGATGTGGAAGCTCTGGAGAGGGCACAGAGGAGATTTACCAGGATGTTGCCTGATTTGGAGAACAAATCATATGAAGCAAGGTTAGCAGAGCTGGGACTTTTCTCTTTGGAGCGTAGAAGAATGAGAGGGGACTTGATAGAGGTCTACAGGATTATGAGAGGCATAGATAGGGTGGATAGTCAGTACCTGTTTCCCAGGGCACCGATAGCAAACACCAGAGGGCATATGCACAAAATTAAGGGAGGGAAGTTTAGGGGAGACATCAGGGGTAAGTTTTTTACACAGAGGGTTGTGAGTGCCTGGAATGACTTGCCAGGGATGGTGGTGGAGGCTAAAACATTAGGGGTATTTAAGAGCCTCTCGGACATGGATGAAAAAAGATAGAGGGTTAAGGGGTAGTGTGGGTTTAGTACTTTTTTTTAAGGATTATATGGGTCGGCACAACATGGAGGGCTGAAGGTCCTGTACTGTACTGTGCTGTAGTGTTCTATGGTTCTATGTCCATAAAGTGACATGACACAGGAGTGTCTGTACATAAGGTGACTGACAGGAAATGATGATGTAGTGGTGGCTGGGGGTGTGGAGGGTTGGGTTAGTGGGTGGATCAGCCTCACTGCTAGGGGAAAGTAACTGTATTTGAGTCTGGTGGTCCTGGTGTGGATGCTATGAAGCCTCCTCCCTGATGGGAATGGGACAAACAGTCCATGAGCAGGGTGGGGGGAATCCTTCCTGATTTTACTGGCCCTTTTCCAGTTCCTTTCTCTATGTATGTCCTTGATGGCAGGTAGGCTGATACAGCGATGTGTTGGGCAGTCAAGCTCTCTTTAAACTCCTCAGAAAGGAGAGTCATTGCTGAACTTTCCTGACTGTGTAGGATGTGTTCTGAGACCACGAGCGGTGTGAGATGTGCACTCCCAGGAGTCTGAAAGTGCCCTCAGCCTCCACTGCTGTGCCACCATGTAAAGGGGTGTGAGAATGGTATGAGTTCCTCTTAAGTCAATAACCATCTCCTTTGCCTTGTTGACACTGAGGAAGAGGAAATAGTGGTACAAACAGAAGCTGTTCTAATAAACTCACCAGGGAGAGATCTCTTCTTGTCAATATCTTGGCACCAGCATTTCACACGTCAATGTTCTGCCAGGCTCCTGTGATGGGGTCAGACTGTAGTGTGCCCATGGTTAAATGCAACAGAAGGTAGAAAGCATACTGATCAGGACACTCAGCTCTCACCTCTGGCTCCAAGTAGCTGTTTGCATGAGACAGTAGCCAAGCCCCATTACACCACTTCGACAGGCAGACTAAACCAGGTGAAGGTAGCCAGTGGACTTGATACTCTGGTGGGATAGGGACATGCCTGTCTTTGCATGCAGAGTCAGCTCTGGTGGACTGTCGGAGGAAATACACAGTGAGAACCAAAGGCCTGAAAGGCAGTTCTGCAATACTCCACAGACAGCGAAGGGTATGACAAGTCATGGTCATCACTGCAAACAAGGAAGACCCCAGTTGTGACAACTACTGGTACTACTGGACCATGATTTTGGAGATCAGAGAGTGGAGGAGCCCCCGTGCAATAGCGTTTCTACTTTAAAATCTTTCCTTCAGAGGATTCACTGTTATTGTTGGACATGATGGACAACCAGCTTGCTGATCAGGAGAAAGTATCATGTCTCAATGTTCATTCAGGTCTCCACAGATTGTTCATACAAAGGACCAGGACTTGCCCTTAGTCACTGCTGAGAAAATAAAGGCATTGTGGTGTGACCCTACCTACAGGAAAGATATCAATAAGATATCAGTAATCTTATTGATATACAGACAAAACTTACAACAATGTTGTTGGGACTGGAGGACTGAGTTATAGGGAAAACTTGAATAGGTTAGAACTTTATTCTCTGGAGTGTAGAAGAATGAGGGTACATTTGATAAAATAAAATCAAATTTATGTAGGGTTTAGATAGGGTAAATGCAAGCAGGCTTTTTCCACTGAGGTTGTGTGAGACTAGAACTAGAGGTCTTGGGTTAAGGGTGAAAGGTGAAATGTTTAAGGGGAACATGAGAGGGAACTTCTTCACTGAGAAGGTGGAGAGAGTGTGGAATGAGCTGCCAATGGAACTGGTGAATGTGGGCTTGATCGCAACATTTAAGAGAAATTTGGATAAGTACCTGGATCGGAGGGGGATGGAGGGCTGTGCTCCAGGTGCAGATTGATGGGACTCATCATCAGATGTGCATCAATGCTCCATGATTCTATGAGAACAAGTTCCCAGGCACAGCTTACAATGACCATGGGAGAATGGGCAAAGAAGTGGCAGATGGAATAGTGTTGGGAAATGTACAATAATGCATTTTGGCAAAAGGAATAATAGCGCAGACTATTATCTAAATGGGGAGAAGGTTCAAACATCAGAGATGCAAAGGGATTAGGAGTCCACGTGCAAGACTCCCATTAGGTTAATTTACAGGTTGAGTCTGTGGTAAAGAAGGCAAATGCAATGTTGGTATTTATTTCAAGGGGAATAGAATATAAAAGCAAGGAGATAATGCTGAGCCTTTATAAGACACCAGTCAGGCTGCACTTGGAGTATTGTCAACAGTTTTGGGCCCCATACTTCAGAAAGGATGTGTTGTGATTGGAAAGAGTCCAGAGGAGGTTCTCAAGGATTATTCCAGGAATGAAGGGGTTAACGTATGAGGCACACTTGGCAGCTTTGGGCCTGTACTCACTGGAATTTAGAAGAATGCAGGGGATCTCCTTGAAACCTACTGAATGGTGAAAGGACTAGATAGGGTGGATGTGGAGAGGGTGTTTCTATGGTGGGGGCATCCAGAACTAGAGGCACAACCTCAAAATTGAGGGGCGACCTTTTAGAACAGAGGTAAGGAGGATTTTTTTAAGTCAGAGAGGAGTGAATCTGTGGAATGCTTTGCCACAGTCTGTGGTGGAGGCCATGAGTATATTTAAGGCGAAAATTAATAGTTTTCTCATTGGTCAGGGCATTAAAGGATATGGTGAGAAAGACAGGTGCATGGGATTGAGCGGGATCCAGGATCAGCCATGATGGAATGCTAAAATAGACTTGATGGGCTAAATGGCCTAATTCTGCTCCTATGGCTTACGATCTATGCCTTTAAAAGAACTTCCTATGCATATTGAGAATTTATGAGATGCCCACCAATTGCAGTGAGCCCTCTCGGAATCTTTCTGTTATAAGAGGGGGCAGAAGTTTAAGGGAAACACGAGGGGGTATTTCTTTACTCAAAGAGTGATAGCTGTGTGGAATGAGCTTCCTGTAGAAGTAGTAGAGGCCAGTTCAGTTGTGTCATTTAAGGTAAAATTGGATAGGTATATGGACAGGAAAGGAGTGGAGGGTTATGGGCTGAGTGCAGGTAGGTGGGACTAGGTGAGATTAAAGGTTCGGCACGGACTAGGAGGGCCGAGATGGCCTGTTTCCGTGCTGTGATTGTTATATGGTTATATGGTTAAGAAGCACCTGTGGCAAGGCTGATTATCAGTCTGACTGCAGCAGACAACACAATCTCGACTCCCAGTGTGCTGCTCATTCCCTCAGTACACAGCACTGGGAGCCAGTAACACATTCACTTGTTGCCAGCCGTTTGTTCTGTATATCACTGATATCACTTTCTGTTTCGTTCAGGCATAAAGAAAGATAATGCTCTTTTTAATTCATCCATGGTGTCTCAGTGAGGCTGCCAGGGCTGCAATTTATTGTTCCTTGAGAAGGGTAGGAGGGGGATGTGAATCACCTCTTTGAACACTGCAGAACTGGGAGTGGATTCCAGTGGAATTGAGGCAGTGGTCCCAGGGAATATGGAGTTGGGGTGGGATCCCAGGGATATGGAGTTGGGGTGGGGCCCCAGGGGATATGGAGCTGGAGCGGGGGTCCCAGGGATATAGACAATAGACAATAGGTGCAGGAGTAGGCCATTTGGCCCTTCTAGCCAGCACCGCCATTCACTGTGATCATGGCTGATCATACACAATCAGTACCCCGTTCCTGCCCTCTCCCCATATCCCTTGACCCCGCTATCTATAAGAGCTCTATCTAACTCTCTCTTGAATGCATCCAGAGACTTGGCCTCCAATGCCTTCTGGGGCAGAGCATTCCACATATCCACCACTCTCTGGGTGAAAAAGTTTTTCCGCATCTCTGTTCTAAATGGCATACCCCTTATTCTTAAACTGTGGCCTCTAGTTCTAGACTCACCCATCAGCGGAAACATGCTTCCTGCCTCCAGTGTGTCCAATCCCTTAATAATCTTGTGTTTCAATCAGATCCCCTCTTGTCCTTCTAAATTCCAGTGTATACAAGCCCAGTTGCTCCAATCTTTCAACTTGACAGTCCCGCCATTCCAGGAATTAACTTTGTGAACCTACGCCGCACTCCCTCAATAACAAGAATGTCCTTCCTTAAATTTGGAGACCAGAACTGCAAACAATACTCCAGGTGGGGTCTCACCAGGGCACTGTACAGCTGCAGAAGGACCTCTTTACTCCTACACTCAATTCCTCTTGTTATAAAAGCCAGCATGCCATTAGCTTTCTTCACTGCCTGCTGTACCTGCATGCTTGTTTTCAATGATTGATGTACAAGAACACCTAGATCTCGTTGTACTTCCCCTTTTCCTAACTTGACTCCATTCAGATAGTAATCTGCCTTCCTGTTCTTGCCACCAAAGTGGATAACCTCACATTTATCCACATTAAACTGCATCTGCCATACATTTGCCCACTCACCCAACTTGTCCAAGTCACCCTGCATTCTCATAACATCCTCCTGACATTTCACACTGCCACCCAGCTTTGTGTCATCAGCAAATTTGCTAATGTTACTTTTAATCCCTTCATCTAAATCATTAATGTATATTGTAAACAGCTGTGGTCCCAGCACTGAACCTTGCGGTACCCCACTGGTCACAGCCCGCCATTCCAAAAGGGACCCTTTAATCGCTACTCTTTGTTTCCTGTCAGCCAGCCAATTTTCAATCCATGTCAGTACTCTGCCCCCAATACCATGTGCCCTAATTTTGCCCACTAATCTCCTATGTGGGACTTTATCAAAAGCTTTCTGGAAGTCCAGGTACACCACATCCACTGGCTGTCCCTTGTCCATTTTCATAGTTACATCCTCAAAAAACTCCAGAAGATTAGTCAAGCATGATTTTCCCTTCATAAATCCATGCTGACTCGGACTGATCCTTCTACTGCTATCCAAATGTGTCGTAATTTCCTCTTTTATAATTGACTCCAGCATCTTTCCCACCACTGACTTCAGGCTAACCGGTCTATAATTCCCTGTTTTCTCTCTCCCTCCTTTCTTGAAAAGTGGGACAACATTAGCCACCCTCCAATCAGCAGGAACTGTTCCTGAATCTATAGAACATTGGAAAATGATTACCAATGTGTCCACGATTTCTAGAGCCACCTCTTTAAGTACCCTGGGATGCAGACCATCAGGTCCCAGGGACTTATCAGCCTTCAGACTCAACAGTCTATCCAACACCGTTTCTTGCCTAATATAAATTTCCTTCAGTTCATCCTTTACCCTAGTTCCTTTGACCACTATTACATCTGGGAGATTGTTTTTGTCTTCCCTGGTGAAGACAGATCCAAAGTACTTGTTCAACTCATCTGCCATTTCCTTGTTCCCCATAATAAATTCACCTGTTTCTGTCTTCAATGGTCCAATTTTGGTCTTAAGTATTTTTTTGCTATTCACATACCTAAAGAAGCTTTTACTAT
This sequence comes from Hypanus sabinus, assembly GCF_030144855.1. Lineage (NCBI taxonomy): Eukaryota > Metazoa > Chordata > Chondrichthyes > Myliobatiformes > Dasyatidae > Hypanus > Hypanus sabinus. The sequence continues at coordinate 225,442 of NC_082707.1, forward strand.
CCTCCTTTATATTCTTGGCTAGTTTACTTTCATACCTCATTTTTTTCTTGGCATATTGCCTTTTTTGTTATCTTCTGTTGCTCTTTAAAAGCTTCCCAATCCTCTGGTTTCCCGCTAATCTTTGCTATGTTATACTTCTCATTTATTTTTATACTGCCCTTTACTTCCTCGTTAGCCACGGCTGCCCCTTACTCCCCTTAGGATCTTTCTTCCTCTTTGGAATGAACCGATCCTGCACCTTCTGCATTATTCCCAGAAATACCTGCCATTTTTGTTCCACTGTCTTCCCTGCTAGGGTATTGTTCCATTGAACTTTGGCCAGCTCCTCCCTCATAGCTCCATAGTTCCCTTTGTTCAACTGTAATACTGACACATCCGATTTTCCCTTCTCCTTCTCAAATTGTAGGTTAAAACATATCATATTATGGTCACTATCTCCTCATGGTTCCTTTACCTCGAGGTCCCTGATCAAATACAGTTCATTGTACAACACTAAATCTAGAATTGCCTTCTCCCTGGTAGGCTCCAGTACAAGCTGTTCTAAGAATCCATCTCGAAAGCACTCCACAAACTCCCTTTCTTGGAGTCCAGTACCACTCTGATTCTCCCAGTCTACCTGCATGTTGAAATCCCCCATGACAACTGTATCATTACCTTTGTGACATGCCAATTTTAACTCTTCATTCAACTTACACCCTACATCCAGACTGCTGTTTGGGGGCCTGTAGATAACTCCTATTAGGGTCTTTCTACTCTTAGAATTTCTCAGTTCTATCCATACTGACTCTACACCCCCAGATTCTATGTCCCCCCCTCACAAGGGACTGAATATCATTCCTCACCAACAGAGCCACTCCACCCCCTCTGCCAGTCAGTCTGTCCTTTCGATAAGATGTATATCCTTGAATATTCATTTCCCAGGCCCTGTCCGCTTGAAACCATGTCTCAGTTATTCCCACAACATCATACTTGCCAATTTCCAACTGAGCCTCAAGCCCGGTTGGATTTGGAGTGGGGTCCCAATGGAATATGGATTTGTGGCGGGGTCCCAGGGGATATGCAATTGGGGTGGGGGTCCCAGGGGATATGGAGTTGGGGCGGGATCCCATGGGAAAGACTTCCTGGAGAGGGGTTTTCAGCACAGGTGGGTGCCTTGGGCAGCTCTCCTCTCCTGGCAGTGCCCACACACACACACACACACTCACATTCACACACTCTCACATTCACACACACTCACATATACTCACACTCACACACACTCATATTCACATACACGCACACTCGCATTCACGCACACTCACTCACCCACATATACTCACACTCACACACACTCATATTCACATACACGCACACTCGCATTCACGCACACTCACTCGCACACACACTCACATATACTCACACACACTCATATTCACATACCTGCACACTCACATTCACACACACACACTCATATACACTCGCACTCACACACACTCATAGTCACATACACTCGCACTCACATACACTCATAGTCACATACACTCACACTCACTCACACTCGCATTCACACACACTCACTCACACACACTCACTCATACGCACACACTCATATTCGCACACACTCATATTCACACACACTCATATTCACACGCACTCATATTCACATACACGCACACTCACTCACTCGCATTCACTCACACACACACACTCACATACACTTACACTCACACACACTCACATTCACACACACACACTCACATTCACACGCACTCATATTCACATACACACACACTCACATTCACACACACTCATGTTCACGTGCACAGACAGAGCTCACCTCATTCCAAACCAGGGTGGGAGAGATTTTAGTGGTAGAAAATAAAACAATTACACCACAGCAACAGACCCTTCAGCCCATAATATTGTGCCAAGCCAGTTAAATCAGAAATCAAATGACCAACTTAACTATTCCTTTCTGCCTACACAATGTCCATGTCCTTCCATTTTCCTCACACTCATGAGCCTATCTAGACATCCCTTAAATGTCTCTAAAGTGTCTGCCTCTACCTACACCCCAGGTAGCGCTTTCCAGGCACCCACTGCTCTGTGTGTAAAAAGAATTGCCCCTCACAACTCCTTTGAAATTACCCCTTCTCACCTTTAATACATGCCCTCTGGTGTTATATGTTTCAACCCTGGGAGAAGGATATTGTCTGTCTACCTATGCCTCTCATAATCTTATGAATCGCTATCAGATCCTCCCTCAGCCTCCACTGCTCCAGAGAAAACAACCCAAGTTTGTCCAGCCTCTTGTTACAGCACACGCTCTCTAATCCAGGCAGCATCCCGGTAAACTTTTCCTGCACCCTCTCCAAAGCCTCGACTTCCTTTCGATCATGGGGCAACCAGAGTTGTCTATGGTGACGCATATGTACTTGTACTTTGATAAGAAATTTACTTTGAACTTTGGAATTCTCCAACTCTGAAAGCTGCTTTTAATAGGTGCATCTACTCTGTGTGAAAAACTTCTGTTTCAGATCCTCTGTAGAAGCCCTGCTCTTCACCTTTGGTAAGAGTTCAAAGCTAGTGGGAGTAGATGTTGTGCCTGAATCAGAAACCTTCATCACATTTGTAGTAAACACAAGGTGGTGATTGTGGGAGATTTTAATTTTCCACACGTAGACTGGGAAGCTCATTCTGTAAAAGGGCTGGATGGTTTAGAGTTTGTGAAATGTGTGCAGGATAGTTTTTTGCAACAATACATAGAAGTACCGACTAGAGACGGGGCAGTGTTGGATCTCCTGTTAGGGAATGCGATAGGTCAGCTGACAGATGTATGTGTTGGGGAGCACTTCGGGTCCAGTGATCACAATAGCATTAGCTTCAATATAATTATGGAGAAGGACAGGACTGGACCTAGAGTTGAGATTTTTGATTGGAGAAAGGCTAACTTTGAGGGGATGCGAAGGGATTTAGAGAGAGTGGATTGGGTCAAGTTGTTTTATGGGAAGGATGTAATAGAGAAGTGGAGATCATTTAAGGGTGAAATTATGAGGGTACAGAATCTTTATGTTCCTGTTAGGGTGAAAGGAAAGGTTAAAGGTTTGAGAGCACCATGGTTTTCAAGGGATATTAGAAATTTGGTTCAAAAAAAGAGGGATGTCTACAATAGATATAGGCAGCATGGAGTAAAGGAATTGCTCGAGGAATATAAAGAATGTAAAAGGAATCTTAAGAAAGAGATTAGAAAAGCTAAAAGAAGATACGAGGTTGGTTTGGCAAATAAGGTGAAAGTAAATCCAAAAGGTTTCTACAGTTATACTAAATGCAAGAGGATAGTGAGGGATAAAATTGGCCCCTTAGAGAATCAGAGTGGTCAGCTATGTGTGGAACCGAAGGAGATGGGAGAGATTTTGAATGATTTCTTCTCTTCGGTATTCACTAAGGAGAAGGATATTGAATTGTCTAAGGTGTGGGAAACAAGTAAGGAAGTTATGGAACCTATGACAATTAAAGAGGTGGAGGTACTGGCACTTTTAAGAAATTTAAAAGTGGATAAATCTCCGGGTCCTGACAGGATATTCCCCAGGACCTTGAGGGAAGTTTGTGTAGAAATAGCAGGAGCTCTGACGGAGATCTTTAATATGTCATTAGAAACGGGGATTGTGCCGGAGGATTGGCGTATTGCTCATGTGGTTCCATTGTTTAAAAAGGGTTCTAGAAGGAAGCCTAGCAATTATAGACCTGTCAGTTTGACATCAATGGTGGGTAAATTAATGGAAAGTATTCTTAGAGATAGTATTTATAATTATCTGGATAGACGGGATCTGATTAGAAGTAGCCAGCATGGATTTGTGCGTGGAAGGTCATGTTTGACAAACCTTATTGAATTTTTTGAAGAAGTTACGAGGAATGTTGACGAGGGTAAGACAGTGGATGTAGTCTATATGGACTTCAGCAAAGCCTTTGACAAAGTTCCACATGGAAGGTTAGTTAAGAAGGTTCAGTCGTTAGGTATTAATGCTGGAGTAATAAAATGGATTCAACAGTGGCTAGATGGGAGATGCCAGAGAGTAGTGGTGGATAATTGTTTATCGGGATGGAGGCCGGTGACTGGCGGGGTGCCTCAGGGATCTGTTTTGGGCCCAATGTTGTTTGTAATATACATAAATGATCTGGATGATGGGGTGGTAAATTGGATTAGTAAGTATGCCGATGATACTAAGGTAGGAGGTGTTGTGGATAATGAGGTGGATTTTCAAAGCTTGCAGCGAGATTTATGCCAGTTAGAAGAATGGGCTGAACGTTGGCAGATGGAGTTTAATGCTGAGAAGTGTGAGGTTCTACATTTTGGCAGGAATAATCCAAATAGAACATACAGAGTAAATGGTAGGGCATTGAGGAATGCAGAGGAACAGAGAGATCTAGGAATAACTGTGCATAGTTCCCTGAAAGTGGAGTCTCATGTAGATAGGGTGGTGAAGAGGGCTTTTGGAACGCTGGCCTTTATAAATCAAAGCATTGAGTACAGAAGTTGGGATGTAATGCTAAAGTTGTACAAGGCATTGGTAAGGCCAAATTTGGAATATTGTGTGCAGTTCTGGTCACCGAATTATAGGAAAGATATCAATAAATTAGAGAGAGTGCAGAGACGATTTACTAGGATGTTACCTGGGTTTCAGCAATTAAGTTACAGAGAAAGGTTGAACAAGTTAGGTCTCTATTCATTGGAGCGTAGAAGGTTGAGGGGGGATTTGATCGAGGTATTTAAAATTTTGAGAGGGATAGATAGAGTTGACGTGAACAGGCTGTTTCCATTGAGAGTAGGGGAGATTCAAACTAGAGGACATGATTTGAGATTTAGGGGGCAGAAGTTTAAGGGAAACACGAGGGGGTACTTCTTTACTCAAAGAGTGATAGCTGTGTGGAATGAGCTTCCTGTAGAAGTAGTAGAGGCCAGTTCAGTTGTGTCATTTAAGGTAAAATTGGATAGGTATATGGACAGGAAAGGAGTGGAGGGTTATGGGCTGAGTGCGGGTAGGTGGGACTAGGTGAGATTAAGGGTTCGGCACGGACTAGGAGGGCCAAGATGGCCTGTTTCCGTGCTGTGATTGTTATATGGTTATATTCAAACAGGTGTTCACCTGAACAACAGACACCTGCAGAATTGGAAATGGGATTATGCTGGAGAGGATTTTGCACTGGGGTAGATGGGCTGAATCACCTCATTCCACGTTATAAAGGCTCTACCACGTAGTCACAGCTGCCCAAAGGATCACTGACACCAGCCTACCCACCATTAAGGACATCTACAGAAAGGGCCAGTAACATCATGAAGGATCCCACCCACCCTGCTCATGGACCGTTTATCCCACTCCCATCAGGGAGGAGGCTTCATAGCATCCACACCAGGACCGCCAGACTCAAAAACAGTTACTTTCCCCAAGATTGATCAATATCTCCACCCACTAACCCACCCCTCCACTCCCCAACCACCAGTAATTTATCACTTACTGTCAGAGTCACCTGATGTACAGACACTCCTATGGACGTACAATCAATCTATGTGTATAAGCTATCATAAGTATTTAGATTTATTATGTTTTTATTATTATTATATTCTTTATCTTACTGTGTTTTTTTGTGCAGGGTAACAATTATTTTGTTTTTCTTTACACTTGTGTACTGGAAATGGCATTAAACAATCTTGAATCTTGAAATTACCTATCTTCCTATACTTCTGCTCTTCCCCAGTCCACAGAATCCCCTGGACAGAATATCCTCCCCTTACCTCAGTCTCCACATAAATCCCAAGAAACACAATGCTTCATTTCTAAACAGGCGCTCATCGGCTTGTACCAGTGACAACCAATTAACATGACTAATGTTCCCGTGCGTAACTACCGCTCAGGGAAGCATTGAAAAGATTTTATTGAAATTTCTTCCCTGTTAATAATCTGTAGTTATTAAAGAAAGTTTGTCAATAAAGCATTAAACCTGATGACGCAGAATGGGAAAAAGATCACCCTCATCAACATGACTTGTTCTGGTTGCAAATGGCACAACAGAAATTGGATAAATTCTCAGCATGACATTATTGAGTTGCTGAGGTCTCCTTGTGTAAAACCAGACAAGAGAAAAGAATTTATTTTGTAGATATTAATACAGGATAGTTATGTAAATAAACATTGAAACTGAACAGGATTTGCATCAATCTGCAGCCCAGATATATCCCCTGGTCTTCCTGCTCCTACCCCATCCTCACCCAATCTATGGTGCAGTCATATCCCCAGTCTTTCGCAAGTACCAGTATGATTGAGCTGAGGATGAGTCAGCAAGTCTACAAGGAGATGATGGGTGTAACATGAGTATAAGGAAGGACAAGCCAATGATTGGGTACAAATGCAGACAGTGCAAAGAGTTAAATTGTACCACAGAGGCAAAATTCAAAAAGGCAAAGAACACTGGGCTGAAGGTGCTCTATTTAAATATGCGTAGTATTCAGAATAAGGTGGACAAACTCGTGGTGCATTTCAAGATTGGTCGGTATGACGTGAGCATCATTGAGTCATCTATGAAAGAAGGCCATAGTTGGGAGCTTAATGTCAACGGTTATATTTTGTATTGACAGGAGGGCATAGGTGGTGGTGTGGTTCTGTTGGTAAGAGATGCAATGACATCTTTAGAAAGAGGTGACATAGGGTCAGAGAATGTTGAATCTTTGTGGGTAGAGTTAAGAAACTGCAAAGGTAAAATAAGAATTATGGGAATCATATAAAGTCCTCCAAATAGTAACCAAGATGTGGGGTTGAGATTGAAAACGAGCTGGAAAAGGCATGTACCAAAGGTAATGACATAATTGTAATCAGGGACTTCAATATGCAAGAGGATTGGGAAAATCAGTTTGGTGTTGGATCACAAGTGAGGGAATTTGTTGAATGCCTATGAGATGGCTTTTAGAGCAGTTTGTGCTTGAGCCTACTCGGGGAAAGGCCATCTTAGATTGGGTGTTGTGTGATAACCCAGTTCTTCTTAGGGAGCTTAATGTAAAGAAACCCCTAGGAGACAGTGATCATAAAATGAGTGGATTCATGTTTCAGTTGGAGAGGGAGAAGCACAAGACACATCAGTAGCACAAAGGAACAAAGGGAATTACAGAGGCATGAGAGAGGAGCTTGTCCAGGTGGATTGGAGGAGGATACTGGTGGGGATGACGACAGAACAGAGGTGGCTGAAGTTTCTGAAATAGTTCACAAGGTGCAGGATAGATATATCCCACAGAAGAATAAGTTCTCAAATGGCAGGGGTAGGCTACCATGGCTGACAAAGGAAGTTAAGGACTGCATAAAAGCCAAGGAAAGAGCATATAAGACAGCAAATATGAATGGGAAGTTGGATGATTGGGAAGCTTTTAAAATCCTACAAAAGGCACCAATAAAAGCTGTAAGAATGGAAAAGATGAACTATGAGGACAAACTAGCCAATAGCATAGAACAGAATACCAAAAGTTTTTTCAGTTATATAAAGAGTAAGAAGGACCATTGGACCATTGAAAAATGATGCTGGTGAGGTAGTAATGGGGGGGAAAGAATTGGCAGATGAACTTAATGGGTACTTTGCATCTGTCTTCATTTGTGGAAGACACTAGCTATATTCCAGAGGTCCATGAATGCCAGGGAGCAGGAGTGAGTGCCATTGCTATTACAAACAAAAAAGTTCTAGGCAAACTCAAAAGTCCTTCTGGTCCAGGTGGTTAAGTCACCTGAACCAGATGGACTACATCCCAGAGTCCTGAGACAGTTTGCTGAAGAGATAACAGATGCATTGGTCATGATCTTTCAAGAAACACTTGATTCTGACATGGTCCCGGAGAACTGGAAGATTGCAAATGTCATGCCACTCTTTAAGAGGGAGGAAGGCAAAAGAAAGGAAATTATAGGTGAGTCACCCTAACAGTGGTTGAGAACATGTTGGAGTCTATTATTAAGGTTGAAGCTTCAGGGTACCTATGATAAAATATGTCAAAGTCAGCATGGTTTCTGTGAAGGGAAAATTTGTCAGACAAATCTGTTAAGAGTTCTTCGAAGAAGTAACAAGCAGGGTGGACAAGGGAGAGGCAGTGGATATCATTTACCTGGATTTTCAGATGGCATTTGATAAGGTGCCACACATGCAGCTGCTTAACAAAATAATATCCTGTGGTGTTACAGGAAAAATACTGGCATAAGAGGAATGGCTGACAGGCAGGAGGCAGCAAGTGGGAATAAAAGGGGCTTTTTATGGTTGGCTGCCAGTGACTAGTGGAATTCCTCAGGGGTCAGTATTGGGACCACTGCTTTTCATATCATTTGTCAATGATTTGGATAATGGCATTGATGGCTTTGTGGCAAAGTTTGTGGATGATACAAAGATAGGTAAAGGATAGGTAGTGTTGAGGAAGCAATGTGATTGCAACAGGACTTAGACAAATTGGAAGAATGGGCAAAAAAGTGTCAGATGGAATATAGTGTTGGGAAATGTACAATAATGTATTTTGGTAAAAGGAACTTCAGTAAGAACAATTATCTAAATGGGGAGAAGGTTCAAACATCAGAGGTGCAGAGGGGCTTCAGATTCCTTGTGCAAACTTCCCAAAAGATTAGTTTATAGGTTGAGTCTGTGATAAAGAAGGCGAATGCAATGTTGGCATTTATTTCAAGGCAAATAGAATATAAAAGTAAGGAGATAATGCTGAGCCTTTACAAGACACCAGTCAGGCCACACTTGGAGTACTGTGAACAATTTTGGGCCCCATATCTCAGAAAAGATGCGTTTTCATTGGAGAGAGTCCAGAGGAGAGTCACAAAGATGATTCCGGAAATGAAGGGGTTATCCTCTGAGGAGTGTTTGGCAGTTTTGGGCCTGTACTCACTGGAATTTAGAAGTATGAAGGGATCCCATTGAAACCTACTGAGTGTTGAAAGGGTGGATGTGGAGAGCATGTTTCATTTGGTGTAGGTATCCAGAACTAGAGGGCACAGCCTCAAAATTGAGGGGCAACCTTTTAGAACAGAGGTAAGGAAGAACTTTTTTAGCTAGAGATTTGTGAATCTGTGGAATGCTCTACCACAGACTGCAATGGAGGCCAAGTCAGAAGGTATATTTAAGGCAGAAGTTGATCGTTTCCTGATTGGTCAGGGCATTAAAGGATATGGCGAGAAGTCAAGTGCATGGGGTTGAGTGGGATCTGGGATCAGCCATGAAGGAATGGTGGACCAGACTCAATGGGCTGAATGGCCTAATTCTGCTCCTATGCCATATGGTCTAATGGTCTTACCCGTCCTCACCCACTCAACGGTCCCAACATATCCCTGGTCTTCCTGCCCCTACCCCCCGCCTCACCAAACTTACAACCCAGATATATCCTCTGGTGTACCTGCTCCTACCCCTCCTCACCCAATGTACAACCCAGATATATCCCCGGGTGTACCTGCTCCTACCCCTCCTCACCCAATGTACAACCCAGATATATCCCCTGGTGTACCTGCTCCTATCCCATCCTCACCCTATCTACAACCCAGATATATCCCCTGGGGTACCTGCTCCTACCCCTCCTCACCCAATCTACAACCTAGATATATCTCCCGGTTTTCCTGCTCCTATCCCATCCTCACCCTATCTACAACCCAGATATATCCCCCGGTTTTCCTGCTCCTACCTTGGCCTCACCCAGTCTAGAGTCCAGACATATCCCTTGGGTTTTCTTCTCCTACCCCCAGCCTCACCTAATCTATGGTGCAGTCATATCCTTGGTATTCTTGCTCCTATCCTGGCCTCACTCAATCTAACCCCTACCCTATCACCTAATATAGAACATAAAACAGTACAACATAAGAACAAGACCTTCGGCCCATTATCTTGCATCAGAACAATTGAATTAGTAATCAAATGGACAACTAAACTATTCTAATGACTGGCAGGAGGCAAGGAGTGGGAGTAAAGGGAGCCTTTTGTGGTTAGCTGTCAGTGAGGTTGGTGCCCCACAGGTGTCAGTGTACTGACCGGTTCTTTTCACGTTGTAAGTCAATGATTTGGATGAAGGAATTGATGACTTTGTGGACAGTACAAAGATAGGTGGAAGGGCAGGCAGTGTTGAGGAAGCAGAGAGGCTGCAGAAGGATTGAGACAGTTTAGGGGAATGGGCAAAGAAGTAGAAGATGGAATATAATGTATCAAAGTCCAGCGTGATGCACTTTGGCAGAAGGAATGAGGTGTGGACTATTTTCTAAACAGGAAGAAAATTCAAAAATCAGAGTTGCAAAGAGACTTGGGGTTTCTTGTGCCGGATTCCTGAGAAGTTAGTTTGCAGGTTAGTGAGGAAGGCAAATGCGATGCCAGCATTCATTTTGAGACCACTAGAATATAAAAACAAGGTTGTAATGTTGAAGCACGTTACAAGGCATTGGGCCCTTGGCCTGTTCTCACTGAAGGTTAGAAGAATATGGGGGGATTTCTGTCAAATATCAAAAGGCCTGGATGGAGAGGATGTTTCTGATGGTGGGGGAGTCTAGAAACAGAGAGCACAGCCTCAGAATTGAGAGACATCTATTTAGAACAGAAATGATGAGGAATTTCTTCAGCTCAGAGAGTGGTGAATCTGTGGAATTCATTGCTAGATGGTTGTGCAGGCCAAGTCAGAGGTTTAAAGGATCTTGATTAATTAGGATGGCAAAGGTTATGGGGAGAAAGCAGGAGGATGGCATTGAGAAGGACGATAGATCAGTCATGATCAAATGACAGACCAGGTACAATGGGCTGAATGGCCTAATTCCACTTCTATGTCGTATGGTCTCTTCTACTTACATAATGTCCAAACTTTCAATTTTCCTCACATTCATGTGCCTATCTAAACAACTCTTAAAAGTCTCAAATGTATCCACTTTTACCACCACCCCAGGCAGTACAGTCCAGGCATCCAGATTCTCTATGTAAAAAACTTGCCCTTCAAATCACCTTTGAAATTACCCTTTCTTGCCTTAAATATACGCCCTCTGGTATTGGACATTTCAACCCTAGGAGATCAATACTGTCTGTCTACTCTATCTATGCTTCTCATAATCTTATAAACCTCTATCAGATCTCCCCTCAGCTTCCGTTGCTCCAGAAAAAACGATCCTGGGGGAAAGATACTGTCTGTAAACTCTGTCTCTGTCTCCTTTAATTCTGTTTTTCCTTCCTATTAAGTGGCCTATCTGTTCTCTATTATTACAAGACTGTGACCCTTGCTCTTGGATCCACAGCCAGAGAAGATGGGTCCTTAAGTAGGCCAAGCATATGGTCCTAATGTAGAATGATGGCCTGCACAACCATCTGTAGCAGTGGGATTAGCTGGGCAAATAGGCCAGCATGCATGTGATGGGCCGAATGACCTGCTTCTGTACTGTACCCTCTGTGACTGCGACTTCATCCCTGTCTAGCCCCATATAGAACACAGAACAGTACAGCAAAGGTACACACCCTTTGTCCCACAATGTTATGCCAAACCAATTAAATTAGTAATCAAATAGCTAACTAATCTAATATCTTCACTTAGAAAATGTTCATATCCTTTCATTTCCTGCACATTTATTTTATTTTAGTTTTATTTAATGACACAGTGCAGAGTAGGCCATTCTGGCCCTTCGAGCTAGAGCTATATTTTCCAGGATTATCTGTGTTTTCTTTCTTGAACATTGAAAGAACTTTAGCCAAACACCAGTCCTCTGGGACCTTTCCTATGGCTAAAAAGTACACAAAGATACTGGTCAAGGTTGCAGCAATCTCATCTCTTGCCTGGTTCAGTAACCTGGGGTAAATCCCATTAGGTCTTGGGGACTTATCCACCTTAATGTTCTTTAAGAGACTCAATACTACATCCTCCTTTACTTCAAAATGCCCGAACATATTAATGCTCTCAACACTGATCTCCCATCCACCACACCCTGCTCCTTGGCAGATACTGATGTAAAGTACTCATGAAGGACCTCACCCACATCCTCTTGCATCCTGCAAATGTTCCTCCCTTTATCCTTGAGTGGCCCACCCTCTCCCTAGTTATCCTCTTACTCAAGATGTATAGAAAGCCTTGGGATTCACTTAATCCTACTTGCCTAGGACTCTTCACAGACTCTCTAGCTTTCCTAATTCCCTTCTTTAGTTCTTTTCTGGTTTCTTTATAATCCTCAAGGCCTCTGTTTGATTCTTGCTTCCTAAGCTATATATACTTTTCCTTTTTCTCCTTGAATAAATTCATCACCACTTTCTCACCTTGCCATCTTTGTCCTTCTTTCTAACTGGAATATACCTACGGGACTGGGCAGTCCCATACTCTGTGCAATTGGTCTTTAAACATCTTCCACATGTTGGATGTGGACTTGCCTAGAAATAACTTCTCATTTTTGAGTTCTACTCATATAGACTCAGTGGATGAGACTGCCATTATGTTCCATCTGATATTGTCCCCTGTGATATTGTCACTAATTAATAGCTCAACTCAACACCCCCTCTTTAATTTGCTCTCTACCTTTTTAAGCATCCGTTCCTGTCCCTCTCTTAACCAATTGTCTGTTAAGACCATGACATCATACTTCCATGTGTATGAGAATGATTCCAGGAATGAAAGGGTTAACATACCCTTTTTTTTATATAGCTCTGGGACTGTACTCACTAGGGAATGACGGGTGATGGGTGGGGTATATGAAGTTTCATAGAAACCAATTGAATATTGAAAGTCCTAGATAGAGAAGATGTTTACTGTAGTAGGGGAGTCTAGGACCAGAGGACAGAGCCTCTGAATAGGATGAGAAGGAATTCCTTGTCACATGTGATGGTGGAGGCCAAGTCATTGGGTATACTTAAAGTGGAAATTAATAGGTTCTAAATTAGTTAGGGCCTCAGAGGTCATGGGGAGAAGGCAGAACAATAGGTTTGAGGGGGATAATAAATCAGCTGTGATTGGATGGTGGGGTAGACTTAATGGGCTAAAAGTCTAATTCTGCTCCTATGTCTTTTGATCATCTACTTTCTTCTCAATCCTTCCACATTCTGACCTGGTGCTCTGGTTTTCATCCCCCTGCCAAACTATTTAAACCCTCCTGAGTAGCACTAGTACACCTCCTAACCAGGATATTGGTTGTCCTCCAGTTCAGGTGCAACACGTCCCTCATGTACAAGTCATTCCTGTCCCAGAAGAGGTTCCAATGATCCAAGAACCTGAAGCCTTACATTAGTTCCTCAGCCACTCATTCATCTGTTCTATCTTTGTATTACCTTTCTGACTAGCACATGACACCAGGGGTAATCCAGAGTTTACTACCTTACGGTCCTGCTCTTCGGCCTATTCCGTAACTCCCCTATACTCACAAGAAAAAATGAGGTAAACTAGCCAAGAATATAAAGGAGGAGAGTAAAAGCTTCTTTAGGTATGTGAATAGCAAGAAAATACTTAAGACCAAAATTGGACCATTGAAGACAGAAACAGGTGAATTTATTATGGGGAACAAGGAAATGGCAGATGAGTTGAACAAGTACTTTGGATCTGTCTTCACCAGGGAAGACACAAACAATCTCCCAGATGTAATAGTGGTCAAAGGAACTAGGGTAAAGGATGAACTGAAGGAAATTTATATTAGGCAAGAAACGGTGTTGGATGGACTGTTGAGTCTGAAGGCTGATAAGTCCCTGGGACCTGATGGTCTGCATCCCAGGGTACTTAAAGAGGTGGCTCTAGAAATTGTGGACGCATTGGTAATCATTTTCCAATGTTCTATAGATTCAGGAACAGTTCCTGCTGATTGGAGGGTGGCTAATGTTGTCCCACTTTTCAAGAAAGGAGGGAGAGAGAAAACAGGGAATTATAGACCGGTTAGCCTGAAGTCAGTGGTGGGAAAGATGCTGGAGTCAATTATAAAAGAGGAAATTACGACACATTTGGATAGCAGTAGAAGGATCAGTCCGAGTCAGCATGGATTTATGAAGGGAAAATCATGCTTGACTAATCTTCTGGAGTTTTTTGAGGATGTAACTATGAAAATGGACAAGGGAGAGCCAGTGGATGTAGTGTACCTGGACTTCCAGAAAGCTTTTGATAAAGTCCCACATAGGAGATTAGTGGGCAAAATTAGGGCACATGGTATTGGGGGCAGAGTACTGACATGGATTGAAAATTGGCTGGCTGACAGGAAACAAAGAGTAGCGATTAATGGGTCCCTTTTGGAATGGCGGGCTGTGACCAGTGGGGTACCGCAAGGTTCAGTGCTGGGACCGCAGTTGTTTACAATATACATTAAGGGCTTAGATGAAGGGATTAAAAGTAACATTAGCAAATTTGCTGATGACACAAAGCTGGGTGGCAGTGTGAAATGTCAGGAAGATGTTATGAGAATGCAGGGTGACTTGGACAAGTTGGGTGAGTGGGCAAATGTATGGCGGATGCAGTTTAATGTGGATAAATGTGAGGTTATCCACTTTGGTGGCAAGAACAGGAAGGCAGATTACTATCTAAATGGAGTCAAGTTAGGAAAAGGGGAAGTACAACGAGATCTAGGTGTTCTTGTACATCAGTCAATGAAAGCAAGCATGCAGGTACAGCAGGCAGTGAAGAAAGCTAATGGCATGCTGGCTTTTATAGCAAGAGGAATTGAATATAGGAGTAAAGAGGTCCTTCTGCAGCTGTACAGGGCCCTGGTGAGACCCCACCTGGAGTATTGGGGGCAGTTTTGGTCTCCAAATTTGAGGAAGGACATTCTTGAATTGAGGGAGTGCAGCGTAGGTTCACAAGGTTAATTCCCAGAATAGCGGGACTGTCATATGTTGAAAGATTGGTGCGACTGGGCTTGTATACACTGGAATTTAGAAGGATGAGAGGGGATCTGATTATTAAGGGATTGGACACGCTGGAGGCAGGAAGCATGTTCCCGCTGATGGGTGAGTCCAGAACTAGAGGCCACAGTTTAAGAATAAGGGGTAAGCCATTTAGAACAGAGATGCGGAAAAACTTTTTCACCCAGAGAGTGGTGGATATGTGGAATGCTCTGCCCCAGATGGTAGTGGATGCATTCAAGAGAGAGTTAGATAGAGCTCTTATAGATAGCGGGGTCAAGGGATATGGGAAGAGGGCAGGAACAGGATACTGATTGTGTATGATCAGCCATGATCACAGAGAATGGCGGTGCTGGCTAGAAGGGCCAAATGGCCTACTCCTGCACCTACTGTCTATTGTCACAGGACCTCTTCCCCCTTTCTATCTACCTTATTGACGGCAATATGCACCATGACTTCAGGCTGCTACCCTCTCCCTTGAGAATTTTATTTAGGGATACAACACCATAGTGGGCCCTTTCAGCCCAATGAATCCACACCACCTAATTACACCCACGTGACCAATAAATCTATTAACCCATACAGCTTTGGAATGTGGGAGCAAACTGGAGCACCCGGAGGAAACCCACACAGTCACAGGGAGAACGTACAGACTCCTTACAGACAAGGGTCATTGCCACTGTAATAACGTTATGCCAAGTGCTACAACGTGCAAAGTGTTCAGCGGCCACTCAGTGAAATCCTTGACTCTCTTACTCAGGAAGCAATGCACCATCATGGACCAGAGAATCTCCTTTTCTCCTCTTATCTAGCGAGTCTCCTATCACTGTTGTTTTGTCTGACTTTACCCTTTCCTGCTGAAGCTGATAGGTCAACCCGCCCAGCAGGGATATACTCATTGCTGAAGGGAGTGACCATGGGGGAATCCCCCTCAACCCCAAACTCCTACCTACTCCCCGTAATCTTCGACGACATGACTAATTAAGATCTTACCAAGCTCTAATTTAAATTCACCCAATGGTGCTCTCAGCATCTTGGTTGATCATTTGTACATCTAACTCCAGCTCCAGCTCCTTTGCATGGTTAGTCAGGAGCAGCAGCTGGGTGGACTTCCTACAAGTGAAGACAAAAAAGGGCACTGGCAGTCTCCCACATCCTACAGGAGGAGCATACCACTGCCTTAACAGTGCTGCATTAGGTACAACTCCTCTCAGTAAAAGCTCACCTGCACCTCCCTGAACCATAGTCTCAGTGCTTACACTCAAGCACGGCACCCATATCTCAAAAGCGGCCTCTCCCAAACATGGCCACTCCGTGACAGCCTGCTTCCCTTCATAGCCCCAAAAAACAGCTGGACAAACAATCTCACCAAAGACTCTCGCAAATTTCTACAGATGTTCCTTGAAGAGTATTCTAACTGGTTTCATTGTCATCTGGTATGGGGGAGGGGCCACCACAAGATCAGAAACAGCTGCAGACAGTTGAAAACTCAGCCATTTCCATCATGGGCAATAACCACCCCAGCATGAGGACATCTTCAAAAGATGATGCCTCAAAAAGGCACCATCCATCATTAAGGTTCCCCATCACCCAGGACATGCCCTTCTCTCATTGCCACCATCAAGGAGGAGGTACAAGAGCCTGAAGACACACACTCAACATTTCAGGAACTGCTTCTTCCCCTCCACCATCATATTTTTGAATGGACAATGAACCTGTGAACACTTCCTCACTATTTACCCCACTCTTCTCTGCACTAATTACTTAATTTAATTTAAAACTTTCTAGTTTGAATTATAGTTGACCTTTTTATTATGTATAGCAATGTACAGCTGCCGCAGAACAACATATTTTATGACATATATTAAACCTGATTCTGGTTCTGAGCTCTGACTACCCAAAAGTTGACAGCTCCCATATTCTGCTCTCTAACTCTTGCAACTGGACAAACATGTTTGTCTCTTTCAGTGGCATCACCTGTCAGTCTCCTCTGAAGCACAAACTCTCCCCAAAGTTCATCTCTGCCATCCTGGGATCAATGTGGTGAGCCGTCACTGCATAAGCACACCCTGCAATGACAGGGAGAATACACCCATACACAGTACTCCAGGGACAGTCAGAGCCGAATTCTGTACAACAGAAACAACGCCTCCACATGCACTCAAATCATTTCACAATGACAGGGAGAATACACCCATACACAGTACTCCAGGGACAGTCAGAGCCGAATTCTGTACAACAGAAACAACGCCTCCACATGCACTCAAATCATTTCACAATGACAGGGAGAATACACCCATACACAGTACTCCAGGGACAGTCAGAGCCGCATTCTGTACAACAGAAACAACGCCTCCACATGCACTCAAATCATTTCACAATGACAGGGAGAATACACCCATACACAGTACTCCAGGGACAGTCAGAGCCGAATTCTGTACAACAGAAACAACGCCTCCACATGCACTCAAATCATTTCACAATGACAGGGAGAATACACCCATACACAGTACTCCAGGGACAGTCAGAGCCGAATTCTGTACAACAGAAACAACGCCTCCACATGCACTCAAATCATTTCACAATGACAGGGAGAATACACCCATACACAGTACTCCAGGGACAGTCAGAGCCGAATTCTGTACAACAGAAACAACGCCTCCACATGCACTCAAATCATTTCACAATGACAGGGAGAATACACCCATACACAGTACTCCAGGGACAGTCAGAGCCGAATTCTGTACAACAGAAACAACGCCTCCACATGCACTCAAATCATTTCACAATGACAGGGAGAATACACCCATACACAGTACTCCAGGGACAGTCAGAGCCGAATTCTGTACAACAGAAACAACGCCTCCACATGCACTCAAATCATTTCACAATGACAGGGAGAATACACCCATACACAGTACTCCAGGGACAGTCAGAGCCGAATTCTGTACAACAGAAACAACGCCTCCACATGCACTCAAATCATTTCACAATGACAGGGAGAATACACCCATACACAGTACTCCAGGGACAGTCAGAGCCGAATTCTGTACAACAGAAACAACGCCTCCACATGCACTCAAATCATTTCACAATGACAGGGAGAATACACCCATACACAGTACTCCAGGGACAGTCAGAGCCGAATTCTGTACAACAGAAACAACGCCTCCACATGCACTCAAATCATTTCACAATGACAGGGAGAATACACCCATACACAGTACTCCAGGGACAGTCAGAGCCGAATTCTGTACAACAGAAACAACGCCTCCACATGCACTCAAATCATTTCACAATGAAGGACAACATGCCATTGCTCGCTATACCTGTGTGTTAATTCCCAGTTATTACAAGAATACTCCCTCTGAATACAAATATTTTTCAAATCTCTCACCAAAGAACATAGATCATCAAACTGTACAGCACAGGAAAAGGTCCTTTGGACTACAATGTCGTGTTAAACTAATTAAATTAGTAATCAAATGGCCAGCTATTGCATACACAACATTCTTATCCTTCCACTTTCCTCACTTTCATTTGCCTATCTAAACGTCTCTTAAAAGTCTCTAATATACCTGCCTCTACCCACCACTCTCTATGTAAAATTCTTGCCCCTCACATCTCCTTTGAAATTACCCCCCTCTCACCTTAAATGTATGTCTTTTGGTATTAGATGTTTCAACCCTGGGAAAAGAAGTGTCTGTCTCCTCTATGTGTGTCTTTCATAATCTTATAAACCTCTATCAGATCTCCCCTCAGCCTCTGACACTCCAGAGAAAACAGCACAAGTTTGTCCAACCTCTTGTTGTAGTACATACCCTCTACTCCAGGCCAAGTTTGTCCAACCTCTCCTTCTAGCAGATTCCCTCTAATTTTGTACCAAAGTGACAATTTTCTTGTAGGCATTTACAGGAAAATACAGAAATATGGTACAATTTATGATAAACAAAGAGTGACAAACAACCAATATTGTAACAGAAGAATATTTGAATGCTGGGTCCTAGCATCCTGCCTGGTCCATCCTTCCACGAGTTCAAATTCAGGTTCAAGTTTATTGTCATCTGACTGTACACATATACTAACAAATGAAACAATGATCCTCCAGACTATCTGGCACCCACACAACATATATCACATACAGCACATAAAATATTGCCACAAATAAGTTAATAAAATTCAAAATGGATGGAGTGCACACCACATGGAGACAGTAAACAGTAAACGGCTCACTGTCCTCGTGATGAGACCTCGGTGGTGGCAGGGTATTCATTAGCCTCACAGTCTGAGGGAAGAAGCTGTTACCCACTCTGACAGTCCTAGCCCTGATTCTCCTGGACCTCCTTCCTGACTGAGTTAATTGAGAGATGGGTTACAGGGATCCTCAACAGTGCTTCAAGCCCTTCATCAGCAACCCTCCCAATAAATATCACAAATAGTGTGGAGGGAGACCCCAGTGATCCTTGACAGTTTTTACTATCCTCTGTAGGATCTTGCTATCTGCTGCCTTACAGCCGGACAATGATGCAGACAGACAAGACAATCTTGATGGTGCTCCTGTAGAAAATTGTTAGAATGGGGGCAAAGAGCCTTGCACGCCTCTCTTCTTACACTACTTAACTTATTTTTACACACACATATATAGATACACACATACACATATACTGTAATTTATAATTTTATTATTATATATGACAATGCACTGCTGCCACGAAGCAGCAAATTTCACAACAGAAGCCAGTGATAATTAAACCTGATCCTGATTCAGAAGAGTTAACAGCAGGTACCTGCTCATCGGGGGCTCTCATTTATCTACGTTTTCACGCTTCAATAGGACAGGTTGTGGCCAATTATCTGCTAACAAGTCTTCACGCTGCCCTGCCAATGCACACAGATGTGAAGTGTGAGTAATGCTCACCGACCAAGCTCCAGCTACAACTGATGTGCAGATGATTTGTTTGTTTGGCCGTTAACCATGGAATTTAGGTCTATTTGACTGTTTACTAAAGGGTGGGAGGACAGGGCACTTTAGTAACTAATTCTGGAAAGTCATTATGTAAATATGCAAGGTTAGAGGACACATACAATGCAGCTGTGAGAGTCTGACTGTGCCGGCCCATGTGGAAATAACCGCCTGCCATTATCTCTCTCTCAGTGATAGAGCCATTAGAGAGAGAGGCTTCACACAATATTTATCTTCACATTAGCAAACAGATTTAACGGTTTGGGTTTAATTTTGCATTTGTTGATCAAACATAAATATTTGAGTTAAATTAGAAATCTATGAAGAAGGCAGTTAAATGATTACATAGACAAATTTGTTCAGGAAGGAAAGTACTTCTTCCCCACAAACCTTATCCAGGA
This sequence comes from Hypanus sabinus, assembly GCF_030144855.1. Taxonomy (NCBI): domain Eukaryota; kingdom Metazoa; phylum Chordata; class Chondrichthyes; order Myliobatiformes; family Dasyatidae; genus Hypanus; species Hypanus sabinus. The sequence continues at coordinate 245,623 of NC_082707.1, forward strand.
TTGTTAATTCAGTGTTGTAATGAAGAATTTGTAGGATATTTACTGAGATAAATGACTACGATCATTAAGGACATCCGCAGAGTCCATTGATCAGTGCACTCGACGGCTCCATTCCCCTTTGGTACCTGAGTAACGATCATAGCAACTATGACCTGTACAGGATAGTAACAGGCCCTTCAGCCCATAGCAGGCATGCTGACATTGAGGACTCTGCTGTTTGGAGTGGACCATCAATGTTGTAACCCAACTGTCTATACGCAAGCCAGGGCAACACAATAGGGAGGGCAAACTGTTGCCTATGCAGCAGGTTCCCAGTCCCCATGCAGCTGATGAATCCAAAGGAATGGCAGAGACCGATACAGTTTGGCATTAGTGGTGTCACAGGAGTTGCCAGTCAGTGTTGAACTCAATGTAGGTCTGCCTTAAGGACTCTCGCTCTGAATTTTTCCTTGGGGTTTACTCCCGAAACCTTTCTCGTGAGTGGGTGTCGCCACAAGGCAGCAAAGGCTTGAGGTCAGAGTTTTCCTTCTCCTAGTCGAGCTGCCAACCACAGCTGACAAGCCCCATCTGCCCGAATGCTGGGATTATGCTTACCTGTGCTGATCGCACAAGCTTTCCCTATCTCTCTGTGGAGTTAAGAACAGGTGCCTCAGTACAAGCCCTCAGGAGAACAATGTGGCAAATGTTCAGGGGGTATTTCTGTAGACTTCTGTATAGGTACGTTCCAATGACACAGAGAAGTTATGCTAGGGTACAGAAACTGTGGTGTACGAAGGCTGTAATAAATCTAGTCAAGGAGAAAAGAAAAGCTTACAAAAAGTTCAGAGAGCTAGGTAATGTTAGAGATCTCAAAGATTATAAGGTTAACAGGAAGGAGCTTAAGAAGGAAATTAGGAAAGCCGGAAGGGCCATGAGAAAGCCTTGGCGAACAGGATTAAGGAAAACCCCAAGGCATTCTACAAGTATGTGAAGAGCAAGAGGATAAGATGCGAAAGAATAGGACCTTTCAGTCAGAAACTGTGTATGGAACCGGAGGAAATAGCAGAGGTACTTAATGAATACTTTACTTCAGTATTCACTATTGAAAAGGATCTTAGTAATTGTAGTGATGACTTGCAGTGGACTGAAAAGCTTGAGCATGTAGATATTAAGAAAGAGGATGTGCTGGAGTTTTTGGAAAGCATCAAGCTGGATAAGTCGTTGGGACCAGATGAGATGTACCCCAGGCTACTCTGGGAGGTGAGGGAGGAGATTGCTGAGCCTCTGGCAATGATCTTTCATCATCAATGGGGATGGGAGAGGTTCTGGAGGATTGGAGGGTTGCAGATGTTGTTCCTTTACTCAAGAAAGGGAGTAGAGATAGCCCAGGAAATTATAGATCAGTGAGTCTTACTTCAGTGGTTGGTAAGTTGATGGAGAAGATCCTGAGAGGCAGAATTTATGAACATTTGGAGATCTATCACATGATTAGGAATAGTCAGCATAGCTTTGTCAAGGGCAGGTCGTACCTTACAAGCCTGATTGAATTTTTTGAAGATCAGACTAAACACATTGATGAAGGAGGAGCAGTAGATGTAGTGTATATGAATTTCAGCAAGGCTTTTGATAAGGTACCCCAAGAAAGGCTTATATAGAAAGAAAGGAGGCATGGGATCCAAGGGGACATTGTTTTGTGGATCAAGAACTGGCTTGCCCACAGAAGGCAAAGAGTGGTTATAGACGGGTCATATTCTGCATGGAGGTCAGTCACCAGTAGAGTGCCTCGGCGATCTGTTCTGGGACCCTTACTCTTTGTGATTTTTATAAATGACCTGGATGAGGAAGTGGAGGGATGGGTTAGTAAGTTTGCTGATGACACAAAGGTTGGAGGTGTTGTGGATGATATGGAGGGTTGTCAGAGGTTACAGAGGGACATTGATAGGTTGCAAAACTGGGCTGAGAAGTGGCAGAAGGAGTTCAACCCAGATAAGTGTGAAGTGGTTCATTCTGGTTGGTCAAATATGATGGCAGAATATAGTATTAATGGTACGACTCTTGGCAGTGTGGAGGATCAGAGGGATCCGAGTCCATAGGAAACTCAAAGCAGCTGCGCAGGTTGACTCTGTGGTTAAGAAGACATATGGTCTATTGGCCTTCATCAATCATGGAATTGATTTTAGGAGCTGAGAGGTAATGTTGCAGCTATATAGGACCCTGGGCAGACCCCACTTGGAGTATTGTGCTCAGTTCTGGTCGCCTCACTGCAGGAAGGATGTGGAAGCCATAGAAAGGGTGCAGAGGAGATTTACAAGGATGTTGCCTGGATTGGGGAGCATTCCTTATGAGAATACGTTGAGTGAACTTGGCCTTTTCTCCTTGGAGCGACGGAGGATGAAAGGTGACTGGATAGAGGTGTATAAGATGATGAGAGGCATTGATCATGTAGATAGTCAGAGGCTTTTTCCCAGAGCTGAAATACGGCACAGGTTTAAAGTGCTGAGGAGTAGGTACAGAGGGGATGTCAGGGGTAAGCTTTTTACTCAGAGAGTGGTGAGTGCGTGGAATGGGCTGCCAGCAACGGTGATGGAGGCAGATACAATAGGGTCTTTTAAGAGACTTTTGGATAGGTACATGGAGCTTAGTAAAATAGAGGGCTATAGGTAAGCCTAGTAATTTCTAAGGTAGGGACATGCTTGGCACAACTTTGTGGGTTGAGTGGCCTGTATTGTGCTGTGGGTTTTCTATGTTTCTAACTCTAGTGATCATACAACTCTTCTGCCCTCACCACCTCCTCTTGCAGATCATATTACATACCATCTACACTCTGTGTGAAATACTTACCCCTCTGACCTGCAAAGCTCCTCCCTCTCAGCTTGCACTCTAGTTCTAATCATTCTTACCAGGGGAAATAAAAACTGACCATCTACCTTCAGAATTTTATAAATTTCCACCAAGTCACTCCTCAACTCTTGAAGGAAAACAGTGGTAGCCTGTTGCGTTCTCTTCTGAAAGTAGAGGATATAGCCAAAACTATCACAGGGGCAGTACTCAGGGACCTCAAAGGGGCTAACAGAGTCTGGACATGATGGTTAATTTTTGTCTGCTGGCATTCCACACAGGCTGCTGTTCAATCACACACATCTTTTCGAAGGCTGTGCCAGACAAAATTTAGTGCAACCAGCTTCTGTGAGGTCTTCCCACCTGGATGTGAGAGACCAGTCTGCCTCCAGCTTGCAGCCAGCATGGGATGAGGGCAACTGGTTGAGATATTGCACAGGAAACAAACCTCAGCTTCTCTCAATTTAATGTTAGCCAGCCACAGGACCAGGACTGGACTGGGTCAGTAAATTGGTAGGCTGCGATCCTGCATAGTCAACTCCTACATATCTGGCCTGAATGAGGCAATCAGCACAGCATTATCTTCTCCCTTTTGTATCAGTTGTGAACTCAAATTTGTTGCTGCCATGGAGGCCAAGGGTCTGATATTTTGGCCGTTGCATGCACGAGGGATTTGTGGTCAACGAATGCTGTGAAATGGTGACCCTCTATAAGAAAATGAAAAAGACTGACAGGCAGATAGAGGCTGAGAAGGACACGATCAAGCGTGTTGTACTTCCTATTGGGGAGACGGAGCTGGCGACGGAAGAAAGCCAGTGGGTGCCACACGCCTCCGACCAGCTGCTCGTGCACAGCACCCACGGCACAGTCTGAAGTGTCAGTAGTAGTGGCGATGGGTGCGTCAGTAGGGTTGCGTTAGAAAGAGCTTATTTGGTATCAAATGCCCTGGTCGTGTCCACTGACCAGTCTAGTACTTGATGAGGGGCACTAGACAGGAGGAGCATAATTTCAGCAGCTCTCGGAATTAACCATGACAGAAATTCACCGTCCCTAAAACTCCTGTAGTTTTTCAGTAGTGCGGGGCGGGGAGGGAATCCATAATAGCGGCTGCTTTTGATGGGAGGGATTTTTCACCTTCTGTGGAGATTCGATGGCCGAGAAAGTCCATTGTCGACAACCCAACCTGGAATTTATCGGGATTAATAATAAACCGGTGTTGGCTTTAAGCGCATGAAAAGCGTACAGAGCTGAGATATGTTTTCTAATTTGAATCTACTGGCGACAGGTATATTATCCAGGTGAACAAAAAGAAAATCCAAGTCTTTTAAGACAGAGTCCATTTACCATTGGAAACTCTCCTGTATTTTTCAGGTATATTTGAGGTTATCACAGCTGTTTTGGAAATGTCCTCTGCACACACCTGATGGTAGCCCCTAATTGATCGAGTTTGGAGAGAAAAAATAATTTTCCGCTAAACATGCCGAAAAGTCTTGGAATTGTAAGAGCTGGCAACGATATGGGGGAGGGGGTGTCTTGAAAACGCACTGGTTATCCCCACATGGGCGTCAACCACCATCGGACCGGGATGGTGTGGAGAGGCGAAGCTCTGGGGCTATTCGACCAGCGAACTGTGCTAAGTCTTCCATGCTGACAAACGCGGTTTTCCTGGGCTTTTTTGGGTCCAGATGCGCGCGAGGGCATGGACTGCCGGGCCAGTTGTAGAAATATGGTCCTTGACCCCATGTTTTGTGACTGTAGTGGAGAAGGTGGGATTGGTGGGATTGGTGGGATTTAGAGTAAATTCGCATGCGCTTGACAGGGTCGTTGTGGGGAACTTACTGGGGGAGAGGGGTAACGACCCAAAGTCCTTGACATCCACAAGCCGGCAGTTCTTAAGCTCGTCAGCAGTCCTTGGGCACACAGGCAACCTGCACCGAGTAGATGTCCAGCCACTTTAGCCAGGACGAATTTCCACGTGTAGCGTTGCCGATTGGGGCAGAGCGTCCCCCGCCATGTCCTGTGAGTCTGGATCCCGCTGCCAATGGCGGTCTCCAGTGAGGTTTTGCCACTCTTTGCCTGCTCATCAATAGGCAATATGGCATCACACCCACTTGAGCAGCGGGGTCACACAGAAAACTCGCCCTGGAAGGGTGTCTGTAGACGAGCCTGGCGGCTGGAAACCACGGCGCTCACACGCCCCTGATGTCCGATGCACCAAGGCAGTCGGCACTTTCCAGCGTCTGTACCAAAGCGTGCCTGGTAAAAACGCCGGCTCTGCATCCTCTGTTTTACAGCCGCGGATGTCTTTCTGTTTGGGGGCTTGCTGACCAGGCTTATTCAAAAAGTTCAAATTTCAAAGTAAAATTTATTACCAGAGTATATACATGAGACCAAATACAACCCTGAGATTCTTCTTCTGCGGGCATACTTAGCAAATTAATAGAACAGTAACAGTAAACAGGATCAATGAACATACTGTGCAAATGCAGATACAAATAAAGAGCAATAAGTAACAAACATGAAATAACAAGATAAAGAGTCCTTAAAGTGATACCATCGATTGTGGGAACACCAGAAACAGAACCAGTGTCGTTATCCCCTTTCGGTCAGGCGCCTGATGGTTGAGGGGTAGTAACTGTTCTTGAACCTGGTCGTGTGAACCCTGAGGTTCTTGTAGCTTTTTCTTGAAAGGAGCAGCAAGAAAAGAGCGTGGCCTATGAAGATCTTTGATGATTGATTCCGCTTTTCCACAGCAACGTTTCGTGTGGATGTGCTCAAAGATTGGAAGGGTTTTACCCGTTATATACTGAGCTGAATCCACTACCTTCTGTAGGATTTTCCACTCAAAGGCATTGGTGTTCGCATACCAGCCCTAATACAGCCAGTCAGCACACTTCCCATCACACATCTAAAGAAATTTGCCAAGGTTTTTTGATGACATGCCGAATCTCTGCAGACTCTTGAGGAAACTGAGACGCTGTCGTGCTTTTTTGCAATTATATTTACACAATGGATACAGGACAGGTCCCCTGAGAGTGTGACAAGTCACCAACCCTCTTCACCTCTGAAGAGAGAATTTAGGGAGCTACTCAGAAAGCTGAGAAGCAGGACTTCCAGAATAGTAATTTCCAGATTGCTATCTGTACCACATGATAGTAAGGTAGAAAAGGGATGATTTGGCAAATAAATGCGTGGCTGACAAGCTGGTGTGGGAAGCAGGGTTTCAGGTTCTTGGATCATTGGGATCTCTTCTGGGGGAGACTTGAATTTGTAGGAAAGGGGTGGGCTTCACCTGCATCGGAAGGGACCAATATTCTCACTGGCAGATTTGTTAGAGCTGTTGGGAGGGGTTAAACCAATATGGCAGAGGATTGGAACCAGATTGAAGGGACTCAGGACAGAACGGATGGTAAAAAAAACAAAGATAGCATGCAGTCAGACTGTCAGGAAGGGTAGGCAGATGTTAGGACAAAACTGCAGCCATCAGGGTGAGTATCAGTACATTCGGGATGCAGAATCAAAATGGGTAGCAAATACAGTACTCAAAGAGTTAGATCTTATACTCATAGTGTATGAAATAAGGTGGATGATCTTGTTGCACTAATACAATTATCCTTTACTGGATTTTCCCTTACTCCACTGAAACACTGCTACATCAGACTTTACTTTCTCTCTATCAAATTTCAAGTTGAATGTAATCATATCGTGATCACCGGTTCCTAAGGGTTCTTTTACCTTAAGCTCCCTACTCGCCTCCGGTTCATTACATAACACCCAATCCAGTATAGCTGATCCCCTAGTAGGCTCAGCAACAAACTGCTCTAAAAATCCATCTAGTAGGAATTTGACAAACTCACTCTCTTAATATCCATTACCAACCTAATTTTTCCAATCGACCTGCATGTTAAAATCTTGTATGACAATCATAACATTGTTCTTTTGATTCGCCTTTTCTATTTCCCTTTGTAATTTCTGGTCCACATCCCAGCTATTCTTGGGAAGCCATCAGCATTCTTTTACCCTTGCAGTTTCTTCACTTAACCCACAAAGATTCAACTTCTTCCAATCCTATGTCACATCTTTCTACTGATTTGATGACTTCTTTACCAGCAGAGCCACTCCACCTCTGTGCCTACCTTCTGATGCAACATGTCCCCTTGGAGATTCAGCTCTCAACTATAACCATCCTTCAGTCACAATTCAGTGATGGCCACATCATAACTGACAATCCCTGATAGTGCAAAACGATCATCCACGTTATTGCTTACACTCTATACATTGAGATATAACATTTGAGTGTTGTATTTGATAACCTATTTGATTCTGCATCCCTAATGAATTGATACCTACCCTGTTGGCAGCAATTTTGCCCTGTTGACTGCCTGCCCTTCCTGTCAGTCTGACTGTATGCTTTCTTTGCTTTTTTACCATCCAACCTATCCTGAGTCCCTTCAATCCGGTTCCCGCCTGGAGAAGTTTTTACCAATCTGAAATGACTGGGGCCTACAAATGAGGAAATCCGGGATCTGCTTGCACAAGGGAGTATTGAGGCACAGGTCTTGGAGTTTACTGATTAGTTTTGAGAGGATGATGGTATTAAATGCTGAGCTGTAATCAATAATGGACATCTTTGCCATCCAGGATTGTGTGACCTCTTGCTTCCTCTAGTGAATTGGAGGGGATCCTAGTTTCCATTCAGACAGGTGCTGATATGCTTCAACAGCAGCCTCTCAAAACGCTTCATCACTGTGGGTGTCAGTGCCACTGGGCGATAGCCATTTAGACAGGTTACCACTCTCTTCTTGGGCATCAATGTGATTGAAGCCAGTTTGAAGCAGGTAGATACCTCATACTGACAGAGTTGAAGGTATCTCTTTTAAGATATTTTTGGATAGGTACATGGAGCTTAGAAAAATAGAGGGCTATAGGTAAGCCTAGTAATTTCTAAGGTAGGGACATGCTTGGCATAACTTTGTGGGCCAAAGGGCCTGTATTGTGCTGTAGGTTTTCTATGTTTCTATGTATCTGTGAATACACCAGCCAATTGGTCAACACAGGTCTACAGTACTCAGCCAGGTACTCTGTCCAGACCGGACAAGGGTCTGGACATGGGGGTGAGTGATGTTCTGAATATTAAAGCAAGCATAGAAGGCTCACTTCTACCTCTTATTGAAGTAGAGAAAAGAGGAGGAATGATACTGAGTCTAGACTATCAGTTATTTTAGCAAGCTCCCTATAGTCTTTCACGAGTGTATTAGCAAGGGCTATGTGAACTTGATAAGGCATTGCTGCATGATGAGTTTTTTCACAATAAAACAAGAATGGTGATTTCACAGGGGAGATAGTATGTGGTCCATTAGCTCCAAAGACTTACCATTACTGAGACCAGGTAAGGGGAGCAACTTTTTGGCATGCTCATACTCCGACAGTCCAAAAGTCTGTAAAAGGTGAATTTTCTGCAATCAGTATTTATCACATTCATATAGGTGTTCTAGTAAACTCTTGCTACCACAAAGAAATATCTGGTGTTGTCAGTGGAAGATTTCTCAAAGAGCAAACAAGGCCTTGGCTTGTAGAAACCAGTCAACGGCATTTTGCTCCCAAAAGTCCAGCAGTTTCAATGCAACTGTATTGACTGACATGTTCAATACTTCTGGAATCACCCTGGAGCATCGGGGTCACCAATGTATATTTTCACAAATAAAATGGCATAGGCATTTTATGTTTAAGCAAAACTGTAGCAACTCATTTATTGTAATCCAAACAAAAAACACAAAGCACAGTAGCAGTCCTTTACATAATAACATTATCACGTCAGACCAGCCTCTTAAAGTGAAACCCCAACTAAAGGTCAGTTGTGGAAAATGATGTACATTTTCACCAATTACATTACCCTGCAATATCACCTTTGAGGGGGTAGTTTAAGAGGAAGCTGAATTATATTGGAAGAGAGGGGACAGAAGGAGCAGGTGATTGGGTAGGGCAAATGGGGACTAGGGGAGGTAGGTGGTTCATAAAGAAAGCATTTGGCACATTGGCCTTCATAAATCAATGTATTGATTGCCTCTGACAGCTGAGTCCAGCTCCTGGTCTTCACATGTGGCTTAGCTACTAAGCCCAATGGAACTGTTTCTACTGACAGGAGAAGGGGCAAAGATGGGTTACTGGCACCTTAAAACTCATCACTTGGGGTAGATGGAGGTCATTATCTGTGGTTGGCAGCTCACCTAGGAGAAGGAAAACTCTGATCTGAAATTTCCATCACACACAAAATGCTGGTGGAACACAGCAGGCCAGGCAGCATCTATAGGGAGAAGCGCTGTCGACGTTTCAGGCTGAGACCCTTCGTCCGCTGACTTGCAGCTATACCGACTCACAGGGAAGGCTTCGGGAGTAAGCCCTGAGGGAAAAATCCAGAGCTTGAGTCCCTAAGGCAGTCCTACACTGGGTTCAATGCTGACTGGCAACTCCTGTGACGCTGCTGGTGCCAAACTGTATCGGTGTCTGCCGTTCCTTTGGGTTCATCAGATGTGTGGAGAGGGGGAGCTTGCTACATGGGCAAATCAACACGTACAACAAGCTGGATGAACTCAGCAGGTCTGGCAGCATCTGTGGAAACGAGCAGTCAACGTTTTGGGCCGAGACCCTTCATCAGGACATGGGCAACAGTTCACTCTCCATATCTAAGATGCAATATCCATGGTCAGCTCTGACCGACAGAGGCCCTCACCTCATCTCATGAGTACAGGAGATTGGATGTTATGTTGAAGTTGTATAAGGTATTGGTAGTTTGGAGTATTGCGTGCAGTCTTCGTCACCTAATTACAGAAAAGATGTAGATAAGGTTGAAGGAGTGCAGATAAAATTTACAAGAATGTTACTGAGTCTGGAGGGCCTGAGTTATAAGAAGAGATTGAATAGGTTAGGACTCTATTCCTGAGAAAGTAGAAGACTGAGGGGAGATTTGATAGTGGTACACAAAATTATGAGGCAAATCCAAGCAGGCTTTTTCCACTGAGGTTGGGAGGTCATGGGTGAAGGTTGAGAAGTTTAAGAGGAACATGAGGGGAATCTTCTTCACTCAGAGGGTACTGAGAGTGTGGAATGAACTGCCAGTGAAAGTGGCACAAAAGAAATTTAGATAGGTACCTGGATGAGAGAGGTGTGGAAGGCTATGGTCCAAATGCAGGTTGGTGGGACTTGCCAGATAAATATTTCAACACAGATTAGGTGGGTTGAAGGGGCGGTTTCTGTGTTGTAGTGTTTTATGACTATGACTCCATGGTCTCATGCCTGGAATACTGAGTGAGCTTTCTTGGGAGGGAGATGGATGCCAACATCCCCAGAAGAGCAGTTTATCCAAAGGACACAGAGAGACGCTGTGCCCCACACACCTGTCCGAGGCTCTCTGATGAGAGAGCTGTTATCTGGCCCTGCCACTCGCCACGGTCATTGTTCAGTGAGCAACTTAGCTCTGCCTGGCACTGCATTATCTGTCTGAGGCAGCTGGTGCAAGAAGAGAAGGGTAGGCCACGTTCAGATAAATTGAAAAGTCAGGTCAGTGAGGGAGAGCTTCAAATTGACAACGACTGTCATGCAGAAGTTAATGTTGAACAAACCCTTCACGATGCGTCAGTCCGTGGGTCAGCAGCTCTCAATCTCAGTGACCTGCTGACCTTCTACACATCAGCACCAAGCCCCTTGTTTCAATGGAACATTCACTCAGATACTGTAGAGAAATAATTTGTGTTAGTAATTCTCTTAGTCATTGTTATTGTCTCTGTGTTTGTTACACTATTGTGGACAATTGTGGTGTGATGCATGTGAGCTAGGCAGAATGGAATTTGTGGCCAGGTCTCATCTACCGACATTCTCACCCAATCCCTATATTTTCTGCAAAAATACATTTATGACAAATTACAATGGAACATATTGAACATTGGGTGGCCTAGATAGTGGAAGTGGAGAGATGTTTCCTATAGTGGGGGTCTAGGACCAGAGGACACAGCCTCAGAACAGAAGAACATCCATTTAGAATAGAGAAGAATAAGGCAAGGGGTAGTGAATCTATGGATTTCATTGTCACAGACAGCTGTGGAGGACAAATCACTGGGAATATTTAAGGCAGAGGTTGATGGGTTCTCAACTAATCAAGGCATCAAAGGTTACAGAAGGAGACAGGAGAGTGGGGTTCAGAGGGGTAAGTCAGTTATGATGGGGTGAATGGCCTAATTCTGCTCCCATGTCTTTTAGCCTTTTGGCTGCGGCAAAATGCAGCCAGAAGTCGAGGAGCAGCCCCTCAGCTCTGTGAAAAGGGCCTGCAGCCTCAAACATTCCATTCCATATTGGAGTGGGCCAGTGAGTGAGTGGAGAGCGGCCAGTGAGCGAGTGGAGAGCGGCCAGTGAGTGAGTGGAGAGCGGCCAGTGAGCGAGTGGAGAGCGGCCAGTGAGCGAGTGGAGAGCGGCCAGTGAGCGAGTGGGCCAGTGAAGGAGTGGAGAGCAGCCAGTGAAGGAGTGGAGCCTTGAAGCTTTGGTTCGAGAGGTTTCAGCAAGAACAGGCAGAGGACGAGCTTGCTCCCAGTGAGGTAAGGCCGGGTAAGATTCTTTAATTAATTTAATTAACTTAGGAGTTGGTAATAAAGGTGCAGATAGGGCAGTCAAGTGCTCCAATTGTAGAATGTGGGAAGTCAGGGACAGCACAATTGTCCCTGATAACTACACCTGTAAAAGGTGCATCCAGCTGCAGCTCCTGACAAACTGAGTTAGGGAACTGGAGCTGGAGCTGGATGAACTTCGGATTATTCAGGAGGCAGAGGCAGAAATAGACAGGAGTTTCAGGGAGATAGTCACTCCTAAAAGTCAGGCGGCAGGTAGCTGGGTGACTGTCAGGAGAGGGAAGGGGAATAAACAGAAAGAGCAGAACACCCCTGTGGCCGTTCCCATCAACAATAAGTATACTGTTTTGGATACTGTTGGTGGGGATAACCTACCTGGGACAAATTGCAGTGGTCGCATCTCTGGCACCTAGACTGGACCCTCAGCTCAGAAGGGAAGGAGGGAAAAGAGGAGAGCAGTAGTGATAAGGGATTCGATAGTTAGGGGGACAGATAAGAGGTTCTGTGGAAGAGATCAAGAATCCCAGATGGCCTGTTGCCTTCCTGATGCCAGGGTCCGCAAGAGGAGGTGAGCAGCCAGACGTCGTGGTCCTCGTGGGGACCAATGACGTAGATAGGAGTAGGGATGAGGTTCTGAAGAAGGAAGATAGGGAGTTAGGAAAGAAATTAAAAAGCAGGACCTCAAGTAATCTTGGGATTGCTGCCTGTGCCACAAGACAGAGAGGTTAGGAACAGGAAGTTATGGCAGACAAAGTCATGGCTGAAGAGTTGGTGCAGGGGGCAGGAGTTCAGGTTTCTGTATCATTGGGATCTCTTCTGGGAAAGGTCTGACCTTGTCATGTTCCCTTCTGGTAATCCCCCATCTTGCTATTTACCTCAGGAATTGGGCCTCAATCCCTTCGTTTAGTTTCCAATCATTCCCAGGTTCCACTAACTACACACACCAGCTTTTCATCAGAAAATGCGGGATAAAGACCCTGGGATCACAACATGGAGCTGCCAGTTCGTTGGTCGACTCCAGTTCTAAGCCTAGCATTGCTCCTGGATACAGATTCCAAGCTCGCTCCTCAATAGCGCCTCCGGACTCTGTCTCCACGCCCGTGTTCTGCACTTGGGTTCGTCCACGCCATGCTCGTGTAACAGAACAAACTGGCCATAATGAAGCCAGCGGATACGGATCCTGTACAACAGGCCCTCGCCAGCCGGGAGGCCCAGGCCCTGGATGGAAAACTGCTGGCTCGGGTGACCCACTGTATGCCACCCCTGACCTTGATCCTATCCGGCAACCATCGGGAGCAGGTACGGTTCAGTCTCATTCATTCACCTCAAGCCCCGGTAGTTCTAGGGTATCCATGGCTGACCCAACACAATCCTCACATCGACTGGTCCACCGGGAGGATAGCCAAATGGAGCCAGTCTTGTCACGCCAACTGTCTGCAGTCAGCCCCATCTCCCAGGGAAGCTCCCATGACTGTGCCTGCCCTGGAACCCCTCGATTTGTCCCGAGTCCCCACAGAATACCATGATCTAGGACCAGTACTCAGTAAACAATGGGCCCTTTCCCTGCCTCCGCACCGCCCGTATGATTGTGCCATCGACCTTCTCCCCAGGGCCTCGCTGCCCACCAGTTGCTTTTTTAACCAATCCGGACCGGAGAGAGAGGCCATGGAGAAGTATATCAGCGAGTCCCTCGCTGCGGGCATTATCAGACCCTCATCTTCCCCAGTAGGTGCCGGTTCTACTTTGTAGAAAAGAAGGACGGGTTGCTTTGTCCTTGTATTGATTACAGAGGCCTAAACAGTATAACAGTTAAGAAGAAGTACCCTTTACCCCTCATTAGCTCGGATTTTGAACCGCTGCATGGAGCCACCATCTTCTCAAAGCTGGACCTTCGTAACGCCTACCATCTAGTCAGGGTGGGGGGGGGGGGGAACGAGTGGAAGACGGCCTTCAATACACCTCTGGACCACTTTGAATACTTGTCATGCCGTTTGGCCTCACCAATGCTCCCGCTGTTTATCAAGCCCTCATCAATGACGTACTGAGGGACTTTATTAATCGTTCGTATCGCGGGCAGGCGAGAGCAGACCCGAGCAGTGGAAGAATGGCCTAGACCCACGGCTCGCAAACAATTTCAATATCCTGGGGTATGTAAACTTCTACCGCCGATTTATCAGAGACTACAGTCGAGTAGCGGCCCCTCTTACCCGGCTTACCTCGCCTACTACCCCCTTCTGTTGGGACTCCGAAGCTGACTCGGCATTCACCGACCTGAAGAGGCGTTTCACCACCGCTCCCATCCTGGTCCATCCGGACCCAGCCCGTCAATTCACTGTCGAGGTGGGCGCCTCTGACTCCGGGATAGGAGCAGTCCCCTCCCAACCATCAAGTTCAGATGAAACGCTTCACCCCTGCGCCTTCTTTTCTCGCCGACTGTCCCCCGCCGAGCGGGATTACAACGTGGGGAATCGGGAACTACTGGCGGTCAATCTAGCATTGGAAGAATGGAGGCACTGGCTGGAGGGGGCAGAACAACCGTTTGTGGTATGGACTGATCATAAAAACCTGGGGTACATTCAGACCGCCAAACGTTTGAACTCCCGCCAGGCTTGTTGGGCATTATTGTTTGGACCGTTCAAGTTTTCCCTGACATACCGTCCAGGGTCCAAGAACGGGAGGCCGGACACACTCTCCCGCCAATACGACTCCAAAGAGGACACTTCCAGCCCAGGGACTATCCTCCCACCACCCCACGTGGTTGCCACCCTCACTTGGGAGATCGAGTCCAAAGTAAAAGAAGCCCAACAGGATGACCCCGACCCAGGCAATGGACCCAGCGTTCGCCTGTATGTGCCCGTTTCCATCAGGTCCCAGGTTCTTCAACAGGGGCACACGTCTCGGTTTTCCTGCCTCCCCAGGAGTGATTGGACATTGTCTCTCCTGAAAAGACACTTCTGCTGGCCGTCCATGGAGGCGGATACCCGTTCTTATGTCTCGGCCTGTTCCATCTGTGCCCGTGGAAAAGCCTCTCATCAGCCACCTGCGGGATTACTTGGTGCTCTACCTGTCCCTGGTCGCACATCGCCCTGGACTTCGTCACCGATCTACCCCCTTTACACGGGAACACCGCCGTACTCACCGTAGTAGACCGGTTCTCAAGATGGGGCACTTGGTAGCCCTCCCTGAACTCCCTTCCTCTCAAGAAACCGCAGATCTCGTCCACCACGTCTTTCGCCTCCTGGGACTCCCCGCAGACCTCGTCTCCGATCGAGGTCCCCAGTTCGTCTCACGGGTATGGAAGGCTGTCTGTCGAGCCTTGGGTGCATCGGTCAGCCTGTCATCCAGCTTCCATCCCCAGACGAACGGGCAGACGGAACCGGTTAAACACGACCTGGAGGCGACGCTACGTTGTGTAACGGCAAACAATCCGTCGACCTGGAGCGACCACCTCCCGTGGGTTGAGTCCGCCCACAACTCTCTGGTGAGCTCGGCCATTGGAAGGTTCCCTGGGGTACCAGCCCCCGCTGTTCCCCGCGCAAGAAGAGGAGATTGTGGTACTGTACCGACGGTACCATATCGATCGGTGCCTTAAAGTCTGGGAGGAGACACACGCGGCCCTACTCAGATCAGCAAAACGCAATAAGAAGGCGACACCGGACTCCGACGCCCGAGTAACAACCGGGGCAGATGGTGTGGCTTTCATCAGGGACATCCCGCTCAAGAACGAGCATTGGAAACTCGCCCCTCACTTCCTGGGACCATTCAAGGTCGAAAGTGCTATCAATCCCGCAGCGGTCGGCCTAAAACTGCCAAGATCTAGGCGCATCCACCCGACTTTTCATGTTTCCCAGTTAAAGCCAGTTTCCATCCGTGGTGAACTATGTGCCTGTCGGGACACGCCCCTGCTGACTGCTCCTGTGGCTCCTCCCACAGGCCCCTGTATAAAGGCGATCTGAGGCCTGACGCTCGGCCTCAGTCTCCAGGACCTTGTATGATAGACACTCACTCCTGGTTCCTTCTTCCAGTCAATAAAAGCCGATATCTCGCCTACGTCTCAGTGTGAGTTATTGATGGTGCATCACCATCAGCCCCTTGTGTCCCCAGGCTGAAACTCCCCCGTATCATCGACAACCATCCAGCATACAACGTCGGAAGACTACTGGATGTGCGCTGTAAGGGCAGGGGTTTCCAATGTACCTGGTAGATTGGGAAGGGTACGGTCCAGAAGAGCGTTCCTAGGTCCCCCACCTTCATCCTAGACCCTTTCCTCATCCAGGACTCTCATCGGGACCATCCAGACAGGCCTGGAGGCTCCCGTTGAGGGAGGGATGCTGTCATGGCCCCTTCTGGCAATCTCCCACCTGGCTATTTACCTCAGGAATTGGGCCTCAATCACTTCATTTAGTTTCCAATCATTCCCAGGTTCCACTAACTACACACACCTGCTTTCCATCAGAAAATGCGGGATAAAGACCCTGTGACCACAACAAGGAGCTTCCTTGCGAGTAACCTCGTTACATGGTTCTTAGGATGGTCAGTTCTAAGTCCAGCATTGCTCCTGGATTCTCTTCTGGATACCGATTCCACGCTTGCTACATCAATAATGCCTCCAGACTCTGCCTCCACGCCCGTGTTCTGCACTTGGGTTCATCCACTGCCATGCTCATTCAACAACGTGTACAAAAAGGACAGGCTGCAGCTGAACTGGAAAGGGACCAATATCCTGGTGGGCAGGTTTGCTGGAGCTGTTGGGGAAGGTTTCAACTGGTTTGGCAGGGGGCTGGGAATCAGTATGTGAGTGCAGAGATTAGGGGGAGAAAGACAAGGGCAAGTGTTCTGAGTTGGTGAGGAAGGACAGGCAGGGGACAAAACATAATTGTAGCCAGTCAGAGGGGTTGAAATGTGTCTATTTCAGCACTAGGAATATTAGGAATAAAGGCGATGAATTTAAGAGCAAGGATCAGTACGTAGAACTACGATGTTGTGGCCGTAACTGAAACTTGGCTGGAGGAAGGGCAGGATTTGATGATGCAGGTCCCGGGGTTCAGGTGTTTTAAAAGGAATAGGATGGGAGGTAGAAAAGAGGGGGAGTAGCATTACTGGTCAGGGATAGCATCACGGCGATAGAAAGGGAAGACACTGTAGAGGGAGTGTCCACGGAGTCAGTCTGGGTGGAAGTCAGAAATAGGAAGGGATCAGTCTCTGTGCTGGGAGTAGTCTATAGGCCTCCAAATAGCCCACAGGACACTGAGGAGCAGATAAGCAAGCAGATTTTAGAATGATGCAGGAAATACAGGGTAGTAGTTATGGGTGATTTCAACTTCCCTCATTGACTGGCACTTCCTGACTGCAAGGAGGATAGATGGGGCTGAATTTGTCAGGTGTGTTCAAGAAGGATTCCTGACACAGTATGTGGACCAGCCGACGAGAGGAGAGGCCATACTGGATCTAGTTCTGGGTAATGAACCTGGTCAGGTGGGGGAGCATTTTGGTGAAAGTGACCACAACTCCCTTAGCTTCAGTGTAGCTATGGAAAGGGATAAAAACAGATGAAATGGGTAAGAGCTTAACTGGGGAAGGGCTAACTATGAAGGGATGAGGCAGGAACTAGTGAGAGTAAATTGGAAACAGATGCTCAAGGGTGAAAGCACAAAAGTAATGTGGAAGAAGTTTAGGGACTACTTGTGCTGGGCTCATGATAGGTTTGTCCCACTGAGACAAGGAAAAAATGGTAGGAAAAGGGAACCGTGGATGATGAAACATGAGGCAACTCTTCAAGAGGAAGAAGGAAGCATATATTAGATATAAGAAGCAGGAATTAGGAGGGGCTTATGAGAAATATAGAGTAGCCAGGAAGGAGCTAAAGAAAGGACTTAGAGGAGAGCTCAAAGGGGCATGAGAAGATCTTGGCATGTAGGATTAAGGAGAACCCCAAGACGCTCTATGCATATATGAAGAACAGAAAGATGCCAAGAATGAAGGTGGGGCCACTAAAGGATAAAGAGGGCAACATGTGCCTGCAGGCAGAGGAGGTTGGGAAGGTCCTAAATGAATACTTCGCTTCAGTATTCACAAGTGAAAAGGACCTTGATCAGGGTGAGGTCGAAGTAGAACAGGCCTGTGTGCTTGACAATGTGGAGATTAAGGAAGAAGTGTTGGATCTTCTTAAAAACATCAAGATTGATAAGTCCCCAGGGCTAGACATGATATACCCCAGGTTGCTGTGGGAAGTGAGAGAAGAGATTGCTGGAGCAGTAGCTAAGATCTTTGAATCCTCTTTGGCTGCAGGGGAGGTGCCGGAGGATTGGAGAATGGCAAATGTAGTTCCCTTGTTTAAAAAAAGGTAATAGGGAGAAACCTGGAAACTACAGACCGGTGAGTCTCATGTCGGTGGAATGCAAACTACTGGAAAGGATTCTTAAGGATAGGATCTATGAGCATTTGGAGAAGTACAGTCTACTCAAGGATAGTCAACATGGCTTTGTGAAGGGAAGGTCATGTCTCACAAGCCTAATTGAGTTTTTGAAGAGGTAACAAAAGAAATCGATGAGGGTAGGGCAGTAGATGTGGCTTATATAAATTTTAGCAAGGTATTTGACAATGTCCCCCATGAGAGACTCATCCAGAAAGTCATGAGGCATGGGATCAGTGGAACCTTGGCTGTTTGGATAAAAAATTGGCTTAAAGGAAGAAGGCAGAGGGTAGTTGTGTAAGGAAAGTATTCTGCCTGGAGGTCGGTGACTAGTGGAGTGCCATAGGGATCTGTCCTGGGACCCTTGCTATTTGTGATTTTTATAAATGACCTGGATGTAGAGGCAGAAGGATGGGTGAGTATGTTTGTGGATGATACGAAGATTGGAGGGGTTGTGGATGGAGCTGTAGGTTGTCGAAGGTTACAAGAGGATATAGTCAGGATGCAGAGTCGGGCAGAAAAGTGTCAGATGGAGTTCAATCCGGATAAGTGTGTGCTGATGCATTTTGGAAGGACAAACCAGAAGGCTGAGTACAGGGTTAATGGTCCGTTACTTAAGAGTGTGGATGAACAGAGGGATGTTGGGGTTCAAATCCATACATCCTTCAAGGTTGCTGCACAGGTTGATAGGATAGTTAAGAAAGCCTATGGAATGCTAGGCTTCATTAACAGGGGGATTGAGTTCAAGAGTAGAGAGGTCATGTTGCAACTCTACAAATCTCTGGTGAGACCACACTTAGAGTATTGTGTTCAGTTCTGGTCACCTCATTATAGGAAGGATGTGGAAGCTGTGGAGAGGGTGCAGAGGAGATTTACCAGGATTGCCTGGATTGGAAAACAAGTCTTTGAGGGATGTATGGATTTGAGGCAAGGTTAGCAGAGCTGGGACTTTTCTCTTTGGAGTGTAGAAGAATGAGAGGGGACTTGACAGAGGTCTACAGGATTATAAGAAACTTAGATAGGGTGGATAGTCAGTACCTGTTTCCCAGGGCACCAATAGCAAACACCAGAGGGCATATGTACAAAGTTAAGGGAGGGAAGTTTAGGGGAGACATCAGGGGTAAAAGTTTTTTACACAGAGGGTTGTGAGTGCCTGGAATGACTTGCCAGGGATGGTGGTGGAGGCTAAAACATTAGGGGTATTTAAGAGCCTCTTGGACAGGCACATGGATGAAAGAAAGAGGGTTATGGGGTAGTGTGGGTTTAGTACTTTTTTAAAAGAATTATATGGGTCGGCACAACATCAAGGGCTGAAGGGTTAGGGTACACTGTACTGTTCTGTAGTGTTCTAGTGTACATATGGTACACAATCGTTTCCAGCCCAGGAGTTACATGCTTCCCCCCCCCCCCCCACCCCATCTATGCATTTATACTAAGTGGTAGGGAAATTACTGGAGAAGGTTCTATGAGATAGTATCTAATTAGATTTGGGAAAGGTCATATGGTGGGTGACCTTTCTGGATTCTGCCTCCTTTCTTTCCAGTGCTGAGTCAGCACTCTTAGACTCCGACTGTTCTTGCCTGTTGAGCCAAACCTTGACTGCTCTAACACAGTGGCCACTCCAGTTAAACCTTGCTTCTTTTTATTGACCTTTGCTAAGCTACTAATAATCCAGACAATCTCCTGCTCTGAAGACAATTCCCAATAGGCCAGGGTCACTTTTTAATCCTGGCTTGTAAAGTCCACAAAGAACTGTCTTCAACTTACTCCATGATCTCCTGCTCCACAGACAAGTCCTGACAGGCCTTAGCTGCTTTTCAAACCTGGTTCAAAAAGCTTACAAGGAACTGTCTCCAATTTGCTTCGCGATTTCCCACTTCAGAGACAAGTCCCAAAAGGCTCTAGTTGCTTTTTAAACCTGGCTTGTAAAGTCCACAAACAATTATTTCCAACTCACCATGTTCTCCTGCTCTGCAGACAAGTCCTAACAGTCCCAGGTAACTTCTTAAACCTGGCTCATAAAGACCACAAGGAACTGTCTCCATCTCTAACTGGTGCTGCACCTGTTCAGTGGAGAAGTCCTGTCACTCTTCCAACTTGTCTTGTAGATGGCCATGAAGTGTCAGTGGATTCCAGTTAATTGAGCCACATTGGGACCATTATATTTAGGCCCAATTAAACATCTGCTGCAATTAGTCAAACTTTCATGGAAATTAGCTCCTTATACTTATCAGCAGAGGGATTCATCCAGTGTACACAATGAACAAAATCAGCACAGGACTCCAGTGCAGATAATGGACAGCCTTCATACAATGCTTTTGATGACTGCATCCTCCAAATCTTCATTTTCATTGTAGCATTCAAGATGATTGTTGATACCTTCAAATCCTTCATAGTTTCTATCTTGTTTAAGTAGTGAAAATGTTTCATGTTCTTTCCTTGCAGTTTCTGGTATCTCCAAGTCTGAATGCTTGAAACTACAGTGAGGGAAATAGTTCTGAATTATCTTGCTGCTTATTTCTTGCCAATTATCAGCAACAAAGATGACTTCTTTTTGAACAGGAACACACACAACTGATGCTAATTAAATCAAAAAATGAGAAAATCTGAACATGCTGGAAATCTAAAGAAACACACATGACACACACAAAATGCCTACAGAATGTTTTTTAGAGCAGCCTGTGTTGAGCCCACAGAGGATCTGCTATGCTGGACTGGGTGTTGTGCAATGAACCAGAATTAGTTGGAAAGTTTAAGGTAAAAGAACTCTAGAGGAAAGTGATCATCATATGACCAAATTAACGCTGAAATTTGAAAAGGAGAAGCTAAAGTCTCAGGGTACTTGGAGGCACATGATAAAATAGGCCATAGTCAGCATGGTTTCCTCAAGGGAAAATTTTGCCTGACAAAGCTGTTGGAATTCTTTGAAGAAATAACAAGCAGGAGAATTGGCTGATGAGGTGTACTTGGATTTTCAGAAGGCCTTTGGCAAGGTGCCACACATGAAGCTGCTTAACGAGCTTGAGCCCATGGTATTAGAGGAGAAATTCTAGCATGGTTAAGGCAGTACCTGATTGGCAGGAAGCAACGAGTAGGAATAAAAGGAGCCTTTTCTGACTAGCTGCCAGTGACTAGTGATGTTCCACAGGGATTTGTATTGGTACCAATTCTTTATACATTATATGTCAATGATTTGGATGATGGAATTGCTGGCTTTGTCGCAAAATTTGTAGATGATATGAAGATAGGGGCAGGTAGTTTTGAGGAAGTAGAGAGGCTACAGAAGGACAGTCAGATTAGGAGAATGGCGAAAGAAATGGCAGATGGAATATAGTGTCGGGAAGTGTATGGTCATGCGCTTTGGTAGAAGAAATAGAGAGAAAATACAAAAAGCAGGTGCAAAGGGACTTGGGAATACTCATACAGGATTACCTTAAGGTTAATTTGTAGAATGCGTCAGTGGTAAGGAAGGCAAATGTAATGTTAACATTCATTTCAAGATAACTACAATATAAAAGCAAAGACGTAATGCTGAGACTTTATAAAGCACTGGTGAGGCCTCACTTGGAGTATTGTGAGCAGGTTTGGACCCCTTATCTTAGAAAGGATATACTGAAATGGAGAGGGTTCAAAGAAAGTTCACGAAAATTATTCCAGGATTGAATGACTTGTCATATGAAGAATGTTTGATGGCTCTGAGCCTGCACTCACTAGAATTCAGAAGAATGAGGCATGACCTCATTGAAACCTATCAAATGGTGAAAGGCCTTGATAGGGTGGATGTGGAGAAGATGTTTCGTATAGTGGAAGAGTCTAAGACCAGAGGACACAGCCTCAGAATAGAGGGGAGTCCTCTTAGAATGGAGACAAGGAGGAATTCTGTTAGCCAGAGAGTGGGGAATCTGTGGAATGCTTTGCCACAGGCAGCTGTGGAGGCCAAGTCTTTATGTATAGTTAAGGCAGAGGTTGATAGATTCTCGACTGGTCAGGGCATGAAGGGATACGGAGAGAAGGCAAGACTTTGAGGCTGAGAGGAAAAGTGGATCAGCCATGATGAAATGGTGCAGCAGACCTGGTGAGCCAAATGGCCTGATTTTTGCTCTTGTATCTAATGGTCTGTAGTCTAAAGTTAGGTGTATCAGTATTACAGTGGAGTAAAGGGAATTACAGAGGCATGAGAGAGGAGTTGGCCTAAATTGGTTGTAAAAGAATACTGGCAGGGATGATGGCAGTGCAACAATGACTGGAATTTCTGGAAGAAATTCAGGCCATATTCATGCCAAAGATGAAAAAGTATTCTAAAAGCATGATAACACAAATGTGTCTAACAAAAGAAGTCAAAGCCAACATAAAAGCCAAACAGAAGGAATATAAATGAGCAAAAAATTAGTGGGAAGTTAGAGGATTGGGAAGCTTTTAAAAACCAACAGAAAGCAACTAAAAAAGTATTTAAGAAGGTAAAGATGGAATACTAAAGTAAACTAGCCAATAAGACCTTAAGACATAGGAGCAGAATTAGGCCATTCAGCCCATTAAGTCTGCTACAACATTTCATCATGGCTGATCCTGGATCCCACTCAACCTCATACATTTGCCTTCTCGCCATATCCCTTGCTGTCCTGAATGATCAGGAAACAATTAACTTCCTCCTTAAATATACCCATGGAGGCCATGGAATGTAAAGTCAGAATGGGAATTAAAATGTCTGGCCACCAGGAATTTCCACTTTTGGCAGTTGGTGCAGAGGTGCCCGATGAAGTTGTCCCTCAATTTACGACAGATCTTATCAATGTAGAGGGGGCCACATTGGGAGCACCAGACACAATAACTGTCTCACCTGTGAAACAAAACTATTACTTCCACCTGGGTCCCCTCACCCTTCTGTTTCTCCTATTGTCCACCCTCCTGTCCTCTCAGATTCTTTCTTCTCCAGCCTTTGACCTTTTCCATCCACTTGCCTTCACCTGTCACTTCCAACTAGCCTCTTTCCCTTCCTACCTCCTTTTAACTGAGGCATCTCAGAGGCACCCCTCCCCCACACCTTCCCTCTCAGTCCTGAGGAAGGGTCTCCATCTGAAATGTCAACTGTTTATTCTTTTCCATAGATGCTGCCTGACCTGCTGAATTTCTTCAGCATTTTCTGTGTGCTGCTATTTAAAAACTGTGTTCTCGAAGCCTGGTTTAGCATCGTGTCTAATGATCACACAAGTGCACACTACTGATGTCGGTTAGAACCGGTTCAGCAACAGTATCTTGTCCCAATTAAGCAGCAAAGTTTCCCAAATAAACAAAGAATCCCAGAACTTTTCTCAATTAACCAATGGGCAATTTGACCACAATCCATTGTATATAAATGACATGAAAAGGTAGGAAAGTTGTCAAAGGGTTTGATAGGAAACAGATCCATTGGAAATGTGACCAGCAAAATGGCAGGTAGAGCTTAATCTGAGCAAGTGGAAGGAGTTGCACTTTGGTCATTGTGAATGGTGAAGAAGGTTGAAGATGAAGTAGGATGTAGATCAGCTGTAGATATGTGCAGAGAAATAGCAGGTAAAGTTTATCTGAGCAAATGTGAGGTGGGCACTTTGGAAGGCCAAAGGCAAGAGGAAAGTACGCAATTAATATTAGGACATTTAACAGCAGAGTATTGAGTGTACATGTCATGGAGAGAGAATCTCACACAATACTCCAAGTTTTAGACATATGATTTGTTTATTATTGTCACGATCACCGAGATAACTGAAAATCTTGTCATGCATACTGTCCATGGAGATCAGTTCAATACACAGAACAATAGCAAGGCAGACACAGTAAGTGTAGCTGCACCATTTCAATGACACCATCCAGGCCAAGCTCTCTTCTCACTGCTGCCATCAGGAAGGAGGTAAAGGAGTCAGGACTGTCACCGCCAGGTCAGGAATAGTTATTTCCCTTCAACCATCAGGCTCAAGAACTAGAGGGATAACTTCACCCAACTTCACTCACCCCATCACTGAACTGTCTCCATAACCTATGGACTCACTTTCAAAGACTCTTCATCTCATGTTATGGATGACTATTCTGTATTAATTCAGTATTATAAGACATAGCATATAGAATTAGGTTATTCGTCCCATCGAGTCTACTCCACCATTCCATCATGGCTGATTTATTATCCCTATCAATCCCATTCTCCTGCATTCTCCCAGTAATCTTTGACTCCCTGATTAATCAAGAACCTATCAACATCCACCTCTGCAGCAGTCTGTTGCAATGAATTTCACAGATTCACCACCCTCTGGCTAAAGAACTGCCTCCTCACTTTTGTTCCAAATGGATATCCCTCTATCCAGAGGCTGTGCCCTGTTTTCCTAGACTCTGCCACCATAGGAAATATCCTTTCCACATACACTTTATCGAAAGCTTTGAACGTTTGGTAGGTTTCAATGAGATCCCACATCATTCTGCTAAACACCAGTGAGTACAGGCCCAGAGCTATCAAACACTTCTCATCTGTTAAACACCTCATTCCTAGGATCATTTACGTCAAAGTCTTCTGGACCCTCTAAAATGCCAGTACATCTTTTCTTCAAGAAGGAGCTCAAATCTGCTCACAATACTCCGTGCAGTATGACCATTGTCTTATAAAGCCTCAGTATTACATCTATGCTTTTGTAGTCTAGTCCACTTGAAATGAATACTACCATTGCTGAGAAGTGACAGATGGATTTCAACCCAGATAAATGTGAAGTGGTTCATTTTGGTAGGTCAAATATGATGGCAGAAAATAATATTAATGTTAAGACTCTTGGCAGTGTGGAGGATCAGAGGGATCTTGGGGTCCAAGTCCATAGGACACTCAAAGCAGCTACGCAGGATGACTTTGTGGTTAAGAAGGCATATGGTTTATTGGCCTTCATCAATTATGGAATTGAATTTAGGAGCTGAGAGGTAATGTTGCAGCTATGTAGGACCCTGGTCAGACCCCACTTGGAGTACTGTGCTCAGTTCTGGTCTCTTCACTACAGGAAGGATGTGCAAATCATAGAAAAGGTGCAGAGGAGATTTACAAGGATATTGCCTGGATTGGGGAGCATGCCTTATGAGAATAGGTTGAGTGAACTCGGCCTTTTCTCCTTGGAACGAAGGAAAATGAGAGGTGACCTGATAGAGATGTATAAGATAATGAGAGGCATTGATCATGTAGATAGTCAGAGGCTTTTTCCAAGGGCTGAAATGGCTAGCATGAGAGGACTGTTCTCCTTCCCAATTCAGGATATCATGGACATGATCAGAAACATACCAGACCCTGGCACCTGGGAGGCAAACAACCATCCGTGCTTCTTTCCTGTGTCCACAGAATCACCTGTCTGACCCCCTAACTATAGAGTGCCCTATCACTGCTTCCATCCTCTTCCTTTCCCTACCCTTCTGATCACAGAGCCAGACTTTATGCTTCCCTCAAGTAGTTCCCCCCACAGTGTTCAAGCAGGAGTACATATTGTTAAGGGTTACACCCACAAGGGTACTCTCTAGCCTTTGACTCCTGCCTTTCCCTCTCCTGACTGTTACCCACTTATCTGTCTCCCCAGGCCCCAGTGTGACTACCTGCCTAACGCTCCTCACTATTACCTCCTCATTTGTTAACCCTTTCATTCCCGGGCCCAAATCCATCACATTTTTAATCCTTTCATTCAATAATCGCAGCAAGAGGCGGAGAGGGAAGAGTTAAAAGAAGCTTGGAGAGAAGCTGTTTTTTTTAAATGATCGCAGCAAAGAGGCTAGACTGCGCAGATGCGTGACCTCACATGCCAAAGGTTTTAAAAGGCCGACCACCATATACAGCGGCCATTGTTGGAGTGGACTGAGGCAGAGTGGGTTGTCTTTGGCTCAATCAGGCTTTGGCAAGAACAGGCAGAGGCGAGGTATGAACAGGGCACGACTGTGCAAGCGCGTAAAAGTCGGCCCGTGAAGCAGCGGGAGAATTTAAATAGTGAGCAGAGGCTGAGGACGAGCTTCACTCCAGCTGAGGTAAGGCTGGGTAAACTCCTTTCATTAATCTAATTAGCTTAGGAGTAGGTAATGGAGGCAGCAGTTCGGGCAGCTGAGTGCTCTGTTTGCAGTATGTGGGAAGTCAGGGCAAGCACAATTGTCCCTGATGACTACACCTGCAAAAGGTGCATCCAGTTGCAGCTCCTGACAAACTGAGTTAGGGAACTGGAGCTGGAGCTGGATGAACTTCGGATCATTCAGGAGGCAGAGGCAGAAATAAACAGGAGTTTCAGGGAGATAGTCACCCCTAGGAGTCAGGAGGCAGGTAGCTGGGTGACTGTCAGGAGAGGGAAGGGGAATAAACAGGAAGAGCAGAGAACCCCTGTGGCCGTTCCCATCAACAATAAGTATACTGTTTTGGATACTTTTGGTGGGGACGATCTACCAGGGACAAGTTGCAGTGGTCACGTCTCTGGTACCGAGACTGGACCCTCAGCTCAGAAGGGAAGGAGGGAAAAGAGGAGAGCAGTAGTGATAGGGGATTCGATGTTAGGGGGACAGATAACAGGTTCTGTGGAAGGGATCGAGAATCCCAGATGGTCTGTTGCCTCCCTGGTGCCAGGGTCCGTGATATCTCGGATCGTCTCAGTATTCTCAAGAGGGAGGGTGAGCAGCCGGATGTGGTGATCCATGTAGGGACCAATGACATGGGTAGGAAGAGTGAGGAGGTCCTGAAAGGTGAGTTTAGGGAGCTAGGTGCCAAGTTAAAGGACAGGAGCTCCAGGATAGCAATCTCAGGATTGCTACCAGTGCCACGTGCAGGTGGGTTTAGAAATAGTAAGATAGTGCAGATCAACACGTGGCTGAAGATATGGTGAAGGAGGGAGGGCTTCAGCTTTATAGATAATTGGGCAATTTTTCAGGGAAGGTGGGACCTCTTCCGGCGGGACGGTTTACATCTGAACTGCAGGGGGACTAATATTCTTACAGGTAGGTTTGCTAGAGAGGCTCCAGTGGATTTAAACTAGATACAAGGGGGTAGGGGAACCAGAGTGTAGGAACAGATGAATGGGAGAAGGAAGAAAAAGAAGACAGTAAAGTTCTTTGTACTGTTAGAGATAAACAGAGAGGAAGAGGTGGAGAACTTCTTAAATGCATTTATTTTAATGCTAGGAATGTAATGTAAGAAAGGTAGATGAGCTTAGAGCATGGATTGATACCTGGAAATATGATGTTGTAGCTATTAGTGAAACATGGTTGCTGGAGAGGTCTGATTGGCAACAAAATATTCCTGGATTTCGTTGCTTCAGGTGTGATAGAATCAGAGGGACAAGAGGGGGAGGTGTTGCATTGCTTGTCAAAGAAAATATTACAGCGGTGCTCTGGCAGGATAGATTAGAGGGCTCATCTAGGGAGAGTATTTGGATGGAATTGATGAATGGGAAAGGTGTAGTAACACTTCTCGGGGTGTATTATAGACCACCTAATGGGGAGCGAGAATTGGAGGAGCAAATTTCCAAGGAGATAGCAGATATTTGTAGTAAGCACAGGGTTGTGATTGTGGGAGATTTTAATTTTCCACACATAGACTGGGAAGCCCATACTGTAAAAGGGATGGATGGTTTGGAGTTTGTAAAATGTGTGCAGGATAGTTTTTTGCAGCAATACATAGGGGTACCAACTAGAGAAGGGGCAGTGTTGGATCTTCTGTTAGGGAATGAAATAGGTCAGGTGATGGAGGTATGTGTTGGGGAGCACTTCGGTTCCAGTGATCACAATGCCATTAGTTTCAATCTAATTATGGAGAAGGATAGGACTGGACCCAGAGTTGAGATTTTTGATTGGAGAAAGGCTAACTTTGAGGAGATGCGGAAGGATTTAGAAGGAGTGGATTGGGCCAATTTGTTTTATGGGAAGGATGTAATAGAGAAATGGCGGTCATTTAAAGGTTAAATTTTGGGGGTACAGAATCTTTATGTACCTTTATGTACCTGAAAGGAAAGTTTAAAAGTTTGAGAGAGCCATGGTTTTCAAGGGATATTGGAAACTTGGTTCGGAAAAAGAGAGATATCTACAATAAATTTCGGCAGCATGGAGTAAATGAGGTGCTCGAGGAATATAAAGAGTGTAAGAAGAATCGTAAGAAAGAAATTAGAAAAGCTAAAAGAAGATACAAGGTTGCTTTGGCAAGTAAGGTGAAAATAAATCCAAAGGGTTTCTACAGTTATATTAATAGCAAAAGGATAGTGAGGGATAAAATTGGTCCCTTAGAGAATCAGAGTGGATAGCTATGTGTGGAGCTGAAAGAGATGGCGGAGATTTTGAACTATTTCTTTTCTTTGGTATTCACTAAGGAGAAGGAAATTGAATTGTGTAAGGTAAGGGAACAAATAGGGAAGTTACAGAAACTATGACAATTAAAGAGGAGGAAGTACTGGCGCTCTTAAGGAATATAAAAGTGGATAAATCTCCGGTTCCCGACAATATATTCCCTAGGATCTTGAGGGAGGTTAGTGTAGAAATAGCAGGGGCTCTGACAGAAATACTTCAAATGTCATTAGAAACGGGGATGGTGTCGGAGGATTGGCGTATTGCTCATGTGGTTCCATTGTTTAAAAAGGGTTCTAAGAGTAAACCTAGCAATTATAGGCCTGTCAGTTTGATGTCAGTGGTGGGTAAATTAATGGAAAGTATTCTTAGAGATTGTATATATATTTATCTGGATAGACAGGGTCTGATTAGGAATAGTCAGCATGGATTTGTGTGTGGAAGGTCATGTTTGACAAATATTGAATTTTTTGAAGAGGTTACGAAAAAAGTTGACAAGGGTAAAGCAGTGGATGTTGTCTATATGGATTTCAGTAAGGCCTTTGACAAGGTTCTGCACGGAAGGTTAGTTAGGAAGGTTCAGTGGTTAGGTATTAATATTGAAGTAGTAAAATGGATTCAACAGTGGCTGGATGGGAGATGCCAGAAAGTAGTGGTGGATAACTGTTTGTCAGGTTGGAGGCCGGTGACTAGTGGTGTGCCTCAGGGATCTGTACTGGGTCCAATGTTGTTTGTCATATACATTAATGATCTGGATGATTGGGTGGTAAATTGAATTAGTAAGTATGCAGATGATACTAAGGTAGGTAGAGTTGTGGATAATGAAGTAGGTTTTCAAAGTTTGCAGAGAGATTTAGGCCAGTTAGAATAATGGGCTGAACGATGGCAGATGGAATTTAATGCTGAATTTAAGTGTGAGGTGCTACATTTTGGTAGGAATAATGCAAATAGGACATACATGGTAAATGGTAGGGCATTGAAGAATGCAGTAGAACAGAGTGATCTAGGAATAATGGTGCATAGTTCCCTGAAGGTGGAATCTCATGTGGATAGGGTGGTGAAGAAAGCTTTTGGTACACTGGCCTTTATAAATCAGAGCATTGAGTATAGGAGTTAGGATGTAATGTTAAAATTGTACAAGGCCGAATTTGGAGTATTGTGTACAGTTCTGGTCACCGAATTATAGGAAAGATGTCAATAAAATAGAGAGAGTACAGAGAAGATTTACTAGAATGTTACCTGGGTTTCAGCACCTAAGTTACAGGGAAAGGTTGAACAAGTTAGGTCTTTATTCTTTGGAGCGTAGAAGGATAAGGGGAGACTTGTTAGAGGCATTTAAAATTATGAGGGGGATAGATCGAGTTGACGTGGATAGGCTTTTTCCATTGAGAGCAGGGGAGATTCAAACAAGAGGACATGAGTTGAGAGTTAGGGGGCAAAAGTTTAAGGGTAACACGAGGGGGAATTTCTTTACTCAGAGAGTGATAGCTGTGTGGAACGAGCTTCCAGTAGAAGTAGTAGAGGCAGGTTCGGTATTGTCATTTAAAGTAAAATTGGATAGGTATAGGGACAGGAAAGGAATGAAGGGTTATGGGCTGAGTGCGGATCAGTGGGTCTAGGTGAGAGTAAGCTTTCAGCACAAACTAGAAGGGCTGAGATGGCCTGTTTCCGTGCTGTAATTGTTATATCGTTATAAAAGCAAGGATGTAATGTTGAGACTTTATAAGGTACTGGAGAGGTCTCACATGAAGCATCATGAGCAGCTTTGGGCCCCTTATCTTAGAATGAAGGTGCTGAAACTGGAGAGGGTTCAAAGAAAGTTCATAAAAATAATTCTAGGTTTGAATGGCTTGTTATATGAAAAGCATTTGATAGCTCTGAGCCTGTATTCACTAGAATTCAGAAGAATGTGGGGAGACCTCATTGAAACCAATCAAATGGTGAATGGCCTTGATATAGAGTGGATGTGGAGAGGATGTTTCCTTTGGTGAGAGAGTCTAAGACCAGAGGACACAGCCTCAGATTAGAGTGCTGTTATTTTAGAATGGAGATCAGGAGGAATTTCTTTAGCCAGAGTGTTGAACTCTTTGCCATGGGCAGCTGTGGAGGTCAAGTCTTTGTGAATATTTAAGTCAGAGGTTGATAAATTCTTGATTGGTCAGGGTATGAAGGGGAGAAGACAACCAGAGGAAAAGTGGATCAGCCATGATGAAATGGATGAGAAGACCATCACCACCAGTGATGAATGAGCCAAATGGCCTAATTTTGCTGCTATATCTTTTGATCTTATGGTCTGTCCTACGATGTAGTTCAGGTGGACTGGTGGATGACTTCTATAGTGAGATTCAACGGCCAGGAAGTGGTTCTGCAAAGCTCTGTGGAGAGCGAAGGGCATTACAAGGCATGGAAGTTGTCATGATCATCCACCATAAACAAGGAAGACCCCAGTTTGTGATGACTACTTATATCACTGGACCTAGACTTCTGAGGCTAAGAGAGGGAACTGCCCAGTGCAATGTCTTTTCCACTTTTGAAACTCTTGCACCATCCTTACGAGCCTGATTGAATTTTTTGAGGATGTGACTGAACACATTGATGAAGGAAGAGCAGTAGATGTAGTGTATATGGATTTCAGCAAGGCATTTGATAAGGTACCCCATGCAAGGCTTATACAGAAAGTAAGGAGGCATGGGATCCAAGGGGACATTGCTTTGTGGATCCAGAACTGGCTTGCCCACTGTGGTGAACTACATATACCTGTCTGGACACGCCCCCTGCTGACTGCTCTTGTGGCTCCTCCCACAGACCCCTGTATAAAGGCGATTGAGGCCTGAGCCCAGCCTCTCAGTCTCCAGGATGTAGTATGGTGGTCACTCACTGCTTGTTCCTTCTTCCAGTCAATAAAAGCCGATATCTCACCTTACGTCTCAGAGTGAGTTATTGATGGTGCATCACCCACAGAAGGCAAAGAGTGGTTGTAGATGCGTCATATTCTGCATGGAGGTCGGTCACTAGTGGTGTGCCTCAGGAATCAGTTCTGGG
Organism: Hypanus sabinus; assembly: GCF_030144855.1. NCBI lineage: Eukaryota > Metazoa > Chordata > Chondrichthyes > Myliobatiformes > Dasyatidae > Hypanus > Hypanus sabinus. Next base: position 276,808 of record NC_082707.1, read on the forward strand.
ACCCCTACTCTTTGTGATTTTTATAAATGACCTGGATGAGGAAGTGGAGGGATGTTTTAGTAAATTTGCTGATGACACAAAGGTTGGAGGTGTTGTGGATAGTGTGGAGGACCATCAGAGCTTACAATGGGACATTGATAGGATGCAAAACTGGGCTGAGAAGTGACAGATGAAGTTCAACCCAGGTGAGATGGTTCATTTTGGTAGGTCAAATATGATGGCAGAATATAGCATTAACAGCAAGACTCCTGGGGTCTGAGTCCATAGGACACTCAAAGCTGCTATGCAGGTTGACTCTGTGGAAAGCGGCCAGTGAGTGAGTGAGCCAGTGAAGGAGTGGAGATTTGAGGCTTTGACTCGAGAGATTCTGGCAGTTTTGGCAGTTGGACTGTGCAATCAAGTCAATCAAGATTTGAATAACTCAGCAGAAAGCCGTTGATTAGACAATCAAGATTTGAATAGCTCAGACTCAGCAGAAAGCAGCTGATTGGACAATCGAGGTCAGGTGACCAAGCAGTTTGAAAAGCTCAAATGAATAAATAGAGGGTCACCTCAAGTGGAGTGGCCTGTGGAAAGTGGCCAGTGAGTGAGTGGGCGGGCCGGCCAGTCAGCCAGTGAAGGAGTGGAGATTTGAGGCTTTGACTTGAGAGATTCTGGCAGTTTTGGCAGTTGGACTGTGCAATCAAGTCAATCAAGATTTGAATAGCTCAGCAGAAAACCATTGATTAGACAATCAAGATTTGAATAGCTCAGCAGAAAGCAGCTGATTGGGCAATTGAGGTCAGGTGACCAAGTAGTTTGAAAAGCTCAAACAAATAAATAGAGGGTGACCTCAAGCAGAGCAGCCAGTGAAGGAATGGAGATTTGAAGCTTTGACTCAAGAGGCTTCGAAGAGAAGAGGCTGAGGACAAGCTTCACTCTCAGTGAGGTAAGGCTGGGTAAGTTCCTTTCAAAGGAGAAAGTTTCAAAAGTTGAGGCAAGTATTGGGTAGGTCATGGCAGCTGAGATCGGTCCTGTGGTTTGTTCATCCTGCAGCATGTGGGAAATCAGGGATACTTCCAGTGTCCCTGACGACTATGTGTGCAGGAAGTGTGTCCAACTGCAGCTTCTGGCAGACCGCATTGAGCGTCTGGAGCTGCAATTGGATTCATACTGGACCATCCACGATGCTGAGAAAGTCGTGAATAGCATGTTCAGTAAAGGCTACACTGGCAGAAAGGGAAGGGGTGGCCACTAGACAGCGTAGCTGTAGGCAGGTAGTGCAGGCATCCCCTGAGGTCATCTTCCTAAACAGATATACTGTTTTAGATACTGTTGGGGGAGATGTCTCATCAGGGGAAGGCAGCAGCAGCCGAGTTCATGGCACCATGGGTGGCTCTGCGGCACAGGAAGGAAGGAAAAGGAGTGGGAGAGCTATAGTGATAGGGGATTCGATTGTAAGGGGAATAGATAGGCATTTCTGCAGCTGCAAATGAGACTCCAGGATGGTATGTTGCCTCCCTGGTGCAAGGGTCAAGGATGACTCTGAGCGGCTGCAGGACATTCTGGAATGGGAGGGTGAACAGCCAGTGGTTGTGGTGCACATAGGTACCAACAATATAGGTGGAAAATGGGATGAGGTCCTACAAGGTGAATTTAGGGAGTTAGGAGACTAACTAAACTAAAAAGTAGGACCACAAAGATAATAATCTCTGGGATTACTACCAGTGCCACGAGCTAGTCAGAGTAAAAATAGGATATTTCAGTTGAATATGTGGCTTGAAAAATGGTGCAAGGGGGAGGGATTCAAATTTCTGGGGCATTGGAACCAGTTCTGGGGGAGGTGGGACCAGTATAAACAGGACGGTCTGCACCTGGGCTGGACTGGAACCAATGTCCTAGGGGGAGTGTTTGCAACTGCTGTTCAGGAGGCTTTAAACTAATGTAGCAGGGGGATGGGAACAAGTGCAGAGAGCCAGAGGGGTGTAAAATGAGGGTAGAAGCAATAAGTAGTAAGGTGAAAAGTAAAAGTGGCAGGCAGGCAAATCCAGGGCAAAAAGCAAAAAGGACCACTTTTCAACATAATTGTATAAGGGCTAAGAGTGTTGTAAAAACAAGCCTGAAGGTTTTGCGTGTCAATGCGAGGAGCATTCGTAACATTGAATGTGTAGATAGTTATTAATGAATATGATATAGTTGGGATCACAGAGACATGGCTCCAGGGTGACCAAGGATGGGAGCTCAACATCCAGGGATATTCAATAATCAGGAGGGATAGACGGGAAAGAAAAGGAGGTGGGGTAGCATTGCTGGTTAGAGAGGAGATTAACATAATAGAAAGGAAGGACATTAGCTTGGAGGATGTGGAATGGATATGGTAGTGCATAACACTAAGGGGCAGAAAATGCTGGTGAGAGTTGTGTACAGGCCACCTAACAGTAGTAGTGAGGTTGGGGATGGCATTAAACAGGAAATTAGAAATGTGTGCAATAAAGGAACAGTTGTTATAATGGATGACTTCAATCTACATATAGATTGGGTGAACCAAATTGGTAAGGGTGCTGAGGAAGAGGATTTCTTGGATTGTATGTGGGATGGTTTTCTGAACCAACATGTCGAGGAACCAACTAGAGAGCAGGCCATTCTAGATGGGGTATTGAGCAATGAGGAAGGGTTAGTTAGCAATCTTGTCATGCGAGGCCCCTTGGGGAAGAGTGACCATAATATGGTGGAATTCTTCATTAAGATGGAGAGTGACATGGTTAACTCAGAAACAACAGAAGGGTAACTTTGAAGGTATGAGATGTGAATTAGCTAAGATAGACTGGCAAATGATACTTAAAGGATTGACGGTGGATATGCAATGGCAAGCATTTAAAGATCGCATGGATGAACTACAACAATTGTTCATCCCAGTTTGGCAAAAGAATAAACCAGGGAAGGTAGTGCACCTGTGGCTGATAAGAGAAATTAGGGATAGTATCAAGTCCAAAGAAGAAACATATATAAATTAGCAAAAAAAGCAGCACTCCTGAGGACTGGGAGAAATTCAGAGACCAGCAGAGGAGGACAAAGGGCATAATTAGGAAAGGGAAAAAAGATTGAGAGAAAGCTGGCAGGGAACATAAAAACTGACTGTAAAAGCTTTTATAGATACGTGAAAAGAGAAAGATTGGTCAAGCCAAATGTAGGTCCTTTACAGTCAGAAACAGGTGAATTGATCATAGGGAACAAAGACACGGCAGACCAATTGAATAACTACTTTGGTTCTGTCTTCACTAAGGAGGATATAGATGATCTTCTGGAAATAGTAAGGGAACGAGGGTCTAGTGAGATGGAGGAACTGAGGGAAATACATGTTAGTAAGGAAGTGGTGTTAGGTAAATTGAAGGGATTAAAGGCAGATAAATTCCCAGGGCCAGATGGTCTGCATCCCAGAGTGCTTAAGGAAGTAGCCCACTAAATAATGGATGCATTAGTGATAATTTTTCAAAACTCCTTAGATTCTGGATTAGTTCCTGAGGATTGGAGGGTGGCTAATGTAACCTCACTTTTTAAAAAAGGAGGGAGAGAGAAACTGGGGAATTATAGACCGGTTAGTCTGACATTGATGGTGGAGAAAATGCTAGAGTCGGTTATCAAAGATGTGATAACAGCACATTTGGAAAGAGGTGAAATCGTTGGACAAAGTCAGCATGGATTTGTGAAAGGAAAATCATGTCTGACAAATCTTATAGAATTTTTTGAAGATGTAACTAGTAGAGTGGATAGGGGAGAGCCAGTGGATGTGGTATATTTAGATTTTCAGAAGGCTTTTGACAAGGTCCCATACTGGAGATTAGTGTGCAAACTTAAAGCACACGGTATTGGGGGTATGGTATTGATGTGGATAGAGAATTGGTTGGCAGACAGGAATCAAAGAATGGGTGTAAACGGGACCTTTTCAGAATGGCGGGCAATGACTAGTGGGGTACTGCAAGGCTCGGTGTTGGGACCCCAGTTGTTTACAATATATATTAATGATTTAGACGAGGGAATTAAATGCAGCATCTCCAAGTTTGCGGATGACACGAAGCTGGGCAGCGGTGTTAGCTGTGAGGAGGATGCTAAGAGGATGCAGGGTGACTTGGATAGGTTAGGTGAGTGGGCAAATTCATGGCAGATGTAATTTAATGTGGATAAATGTGAGGTTATCCACTTTGGTTGCAAGAACAGGAAAACAGATTATTATCTGAACGGTGGCCAATTTGGAAAAGGGGAGGTGCAACAAGACCTGGGTGTCATTGTACACCAGTCATTGAAGGTGGGCATGCAGGTACAGCAGGCGGTGGAAAAGGCAAATGGTATGTTGGCATTCATAGCAAAAGGATTTGAGTACAGGAGCAGGGAGGTTCTACTGCAGTTGTACAAGGCCTTGGTGAGAGCGCACCTAGAATATTGTGTGCAGTTTTGGTCCCCTAATCTGAGGAAAGACATTCTTGCCATAGAGGGAGTACAGAGAAGGTTCGCCAGATTGATTCCTGGGATGGCAGGACTTTCATATGAAGAAAGACTGGATCGACTAGCCTTATACTCACTGGAATTTAGAAGATTGAAGGGGGATCTTATTCAAACGTATAAAATTCTAAAGGGATTGGACAGACTAGATGCAGGAAGATTGTTTCTGATGTTGGGGAAGTCCAGAATGAGGGGTCACAGTTTAAGGATAAAGGGTTGGCCTTTTAGGACCAAGATGAGGAAAAACTTCTTCACACAGAGAGTGGTGAATCTGTGGAATTCTCTGCCACAGGAAACAGTTGAGGCCAGTTCATTGGCTATATTTAAGAGGAAGTTAGATATGGCCCTTGTGGCTACAGGGATCGGGGGTATGGAGAGAAAGCAGGTACAGGGTTCTGAGTTGGATGATCAGCCATGATCATATTGAATGGCGGTGCAGGCTCGAAGGGCCGAATGACCTACTCCTGCACCTATTTTCTATGTTTCTATGTTTTAAGAAGGCATATGGTGCATTGGCCTTCATCAACCATGGGATTGAGTTTAAGAGCCAAGAGGTAATGTTGCAGCTATATAGAACTCTGGTCCTATATGCCCCACTTGGAGTACTGTGCTCAATTCTCGTTGCCTCACTATAGGAAGGATGTGGAAACCATAGAAATGGTGCAGAGGAGATTTACAAGGATGCTGCCGGGATTGGGGAACATGCCTCATGAGAATAGGTTGAGTGAACTCAGCTTTTTCTTCTTGGAACGATAGAGGATGAGAGGTGACCTGATAGAGGTATACAAGATAATGAGAGGCATTGATTGTGTGGATAGTCAGAGGCTTTTTCCAAGGGCTGAAATGGCTAGCATGAGAGGGCACAGTTTTAAGGTGCTTGGAAGTAGGGAAAGAGGAGATATCAGGGGTAAGTTTTTTATGCAGAGAGTAGTGAGTGCATGGAATAGGCTGCCGGTGATGGTGGTGGAGCTGAATGCAATAAGGTCTTTTAAGAGACTCATGGACAGGTACATGGTGCTTTGAAAAATAGAGGATACGGGTAACCCTAGTTAATTTCTAAGGTAAGGACATGTTTGCCAAAGTGCTTGTATTGTGCTGTAGATTTTCTATGTTTCTAAGATCATCCAACTTATTTCTTATACACTGTGCATTCAGATATAACAGTTTGAATCCTGTATTTGTGCCGCGGAGGATCAATATTCTCATGGGCAGGTTTGTTAGAGCTGTTGGGGAGGGCTTAAACTAATTTCACAAGGGACTGGAAGCTGGAGTGAAGGGACTCAGGACAGGATGGATGGTAAAACAGCAAAGATGGCATGCAGTCAAACTGTCAGAAAGGGTAGGCAAGTGATAGGACATAATTGCAGCCAGCAGCGTGAGTATCAGTGTATTAGGGATGCAGAATCAGAAAGGGTAGGAAATACAGTATTCAAAGCATTCTATCTCAATGCATAGAGTATAAGAAATTCAGTTGTTAATCCTGTTGCACTATTACAGATTGTCAAGTATGATGTTGTGGCCATCACTGAATCGTAGCTGAAAGATGCTTGTAGTGGGAGCTGAATGTCCAAGGTTACATGTTGTATCAGAGAGATAGGAAGGTAGGCAAAGGGAGTGACGTGGCTCTGCTGGTAAAGAATGGCATCACATCAGTAGAAAGATGTGACATGGAATCGGAAGATGTTGAATCCTTGTGGGTTGAGTTAAGAAACTGCAAGAGTAAAAGGACGTAAATGGCAGTTAGATACAGGCTCCCAGCAGTAGCTGGGAAGTGGTGCCACAGATTATAACAGGAAATAAAAGAGGCTTGTCAAAAGGGCAATGTTATGATAGTCAAGGGAGATTTCAACATGCAGGCCAATTGGGAAAATCAGGTTGGAAATGGATCTCAAGAGGAGATCCTTGAGATCAGAAACATCATCACTATCTCCTCCCATAGATGCTGTCTGGCCTGCTGAGGTCTGCCAGCATTTTGTGTTTTTGATTTTATTTTTTACTCAAGAGGAGTGAGTTTGTTGAATGCCTATGAGATGGCTTTTTTGTCATTGAGCCAACTAAGGAATCGGCTATACTGGATTGGCTGTTATGTAATGAACCAGAGGTGATTAGGGAGCTTAAGGTAAAAGAACCCTTAGGAGACAGTGATCACAGTATGATTGAGTTCAACTTGAAATTTGATAGGGAGAAAGTCTGACATACCAGTATTTCAGTGGAGTAAGGGAAACTACTGTGATATGAGAGAGGAGTTGGCCAAAGTAAATTGGAAAGAGCTGCTGGAAGGGATGACAGCAGAGCAACAATGACACGAGTTTCTGTGAAAAATGAGGAAAGTGCAGGATAGATGTATTCCAACAACAAAGAAATACTCAAACAGCAAAATGGTACAACCATGGCTGACAAAGGAAGTCAAAACTAATGTAAAAGCAATAGAGAGGGCATACAATATCGCAAAAATTAATGGTAAAACATTTTTTAATGTTTAAAAAATACCAAAAGCAACTAAAAGAATTGTTAGAAGGGAAGAGATGAAATATGAAAGCAACCTGGCAAATGATATCAAAGTGGATAGTAAAAGCTTTTTCAAGTAGATAGATAGATAAATAGATAGATAGATAAATAGATAGATAGATAAATAGATAGATAAATAGATAGATAGATAAATAGATAGATAGATAAATAGATAAATAAAAGAATGATGAGAGTGGATATAGACCCACTAGAAAATGAGGCTGGAGAAATAGAAATGGGGGATAAGATGATGGCAGATTAACTAAATAAGTATTTTGTATCAGTCTTCAGTGTGGAAGACACTAGCAGTGCCAGAGGTTGAAGGGTGCGAGGAAGAGAAGTGAGTGCAGTTACTGTTTCAAGAGAGAAGGTGCTCAGAAAGCTGAAAGACCTGAGGGTGCATAAGTCACCCGGAGCAGATGAACTGTACCCAAGGGTTCTGAAGGTGTAGTGGTAGAGATTGTGGTGGCATTAGTAATGATTTTTCAAAAATCATTGGACTCTGGCATAGTGCCAGAGGACTGGAAAATTGCAAATGTTTCTCCACTCTTTAAAAAAGGAGGATGGTAACAGAAAGGAAATTATAAACCAGTTAACCTGACCTCAGTGGTTGGAAAGATGTTGGAGTCAGTTGTTAAGGTTGAGGTTACGGAGTACTTGGTGACACAGGACAAGATAGGACAAAGTCAGCATGGTTTCCCAAGGGAAAATATTGCCTGATGAACCTGTTGGAATTCTTTGAGGAGATTACAGGTAAGTAAGATAGATAAAGGGGTGTAATTGATGTTGTATATTTGGACTTTCAGAAGGCCTTTGACAAGGTGCCACACATGAGGCTGCTTAGCAATTTAAGAGCCCAAGGTATTACAGGTTAGTTATTGGCATGGTTAGAGCATTGGCTGATTGGTAAGAGGCAGCAAGTAGAAATAAAAGGATCGCTTTCTTGTTGGCTGCCAGTGACTTCTGGTGTTCCAGAGGGGTCAGTGTTGGAACTGCTTCTTTTTTATGCTGTACACAAATGATTTAGATGATGAAATGGATGGATTTGTTGCCAAGTTTACAGATGATATGAAGATTAATAGAGGGGCAGGTAGTGTACTGCAGAACTGCAGAAGGACTTAGACAGATTAGGAGAATGGGCAAGAAAGTAGCAAATGAAATACAATGTTGGAAAATGCACAGTTATGCACTTGTAGTAGAAATAAATGAATGGACTATTTTCTAAATGGGGTGAAGATTCAAAATTCTGAGTTACAAAGAGACTTGGGAGTCCTCGTGCAGAACATCCTAAAGGTTAACTTGCAGGTTGAGTCAGTGGTGAGGAAGCCAACCGCATTAATTTCAAGATGTCTAGAATATAAGAGCAAGGATGTGATGCTGAGGCTTTATAAATCACTGGTGAAGTCTCACCTTGAGAATTGTGAACTGTTTTGGACTCCTCATCTAAGAGAAGATGCGTTGGCATTGGATAGGGTTTAGTGGAGATTCAGAAGGATGATTCTAGGTATGAAAGGGTTATCATATATGGAACATTAATGGCTCTGGGTCTGTATATAGAAACATAAAAACATAGAAAAGCCACAGCACAATACAGGCCCTTCAGCCCACAAAGTTGTGCCGAATATGTCCCTATCTTAGAAATTACTAGAGTTACCCATAGTCCTCTATTCTAAGCTCCATGTACCTATCCAAAAGTCTCTTAAAAGACCCTATCGTTTCCACCTCCACCACTGTTGCTGGCAGCCCATTCCACACACTCACCACTCTCTCAGTAAAAAACTTACTCCTGACATCTCCTCTGTACCTACTCCCCAGCACCTTAAACCTATGTCCTCTTGTGGCAACCATTTCAGCCCTGGGAAAAAGCCTCTGACTATCCACACGATCAATGCCTCTCATCATTTTGTATACCTCTACCAGGTTACCTCTCATCCTCCATCGCTCCAAAGAGAAAAGGACAAGTTCACTCAACCTATTCTCATCAGGCATGCCCCCCAATCAAGGTAACATCCTTGTAAATCTCCTCTGGACCCTTTCTGTGGTTTCCCCATCCTTCCTGTAGTGAGGCGACCAGAACACAGCACAATACTCCAAGTGAGATCTGACCAGCTATATAGCTGCAACATTACCTCTCGGCTCCTAAATTCAATTCCACGATTGATGAAGGCCAATACGTCATATGCCTTCTTAACCACAGGACTACTTTGAGCGTCCTATGGACTCAGACCCCAAGATCCCTCTGATACTTCACACTGCCAAGAGTCTTACCATTAATACTATATTCTGCCATTATATTTGACCTACCAAAATGAACCACTTCACACTTATCTGGGTTGAACTCCATCTGACACTTCTCAGCCCAGTACTCGCTGGAATTCAGAAGGTTGAGGGGGGACCTCATTGAAACCTTTCTAATGTTGAAAGGCCTAGACAGAGTAGGTATGGAAAGGATGTTTCCCAGGATGGGGGAGTCCTGGACAAGAGGGCACAGGCTCAAGATAGAGGGCATCCATTTAAAACAGAGGTTCAGAGAATCTTCTTTAGCTAGATGGTGGTGAATTTGTGGTATTTCTTACCAGAGGCATCTGTGGAGGCCAGGTCATTGGATGTATTTAAGGCAGAGCTTGATAGATTTTAGTTTGGACATGGCATCAAATGTTACAGGGAGAAAGCCAGGCAGTGGGGCTGAGGAGGGGGAAAAAAGAATCAGCTATGCTTAAATTGCAGAGCAAACTTGATGGGCCAAATGGCCTAATTATGCTCAAATGTCTTACGGTCATTTACTTTTGAACTCTGTATCCATCCTCCATTTCTTTGCAATTCTCCTAAACTGTCTAAATACTTCTGTAGTCTCTTTACTTGGTGAAGGGCCTTGATAGAGTGGTTGTGGAAAGGATGTTTCCTATGGTGGGAGAGTCTAAGATCAGAGGACAGAGCCTCAGAATAGAAGGGTGTCCTTTTAGAATAGAATAAGGAGGAATTTCTTTAGCCAGAGGCAGGTGAATCTGTGGAAAATTGGATCAGCCATGATGAAATTACAGAGCAAACCCATTGGGATAAAGGGCCTAATTCTGCTCCGCGATATTGTGTTCTTATGGAAAGGGAAGGAGGAGGGGCATTGGAGGGAGGTGTTAAGCAGGTGAGAAGAAGTAAGAGGCCAGAGTGGGCAACTGATGAAGTGGGACAGGAAAGGGAAAAAATTACTGTGAATTGATGTTCATGCTATTGGATTGGAGGCTACTCCTCAGAATGAGGCGTTGCTACTCCAACCTAAGAGTGGCCTCATCGTGGCAGAGGAGGAGGCCATGGACTAACACTCACTCAATTCGCCTGAAGCCCCAACAGATGCCAGCTCCTACGCAGCTCAGACATTTAAAGCTGAATATTTTCGCTGCAAAGTGCATGTTGCCACATTACAGTGAAACTTCCATGTGTCTGAGGCTGTGAAATAAGTGAGAGGAGAGAGTATGCACAGATCACCAGAGCATACACAGCATGTGAAGCCAATCACACACCGGAGGCGAATTACTGCTGTATGATGAATGTAAGTAAATCACCTGAAGAGCTGAAATAAATTAAATACAAAAAAAAACACTGCAAGTATTGCAAATACTGATTCATGGTTTTAATATCAATTTCAGGAGAAGCGAGGCATGTTCAGATTATTGCCTGCCGTATCCATGGAGACTCACCCTTAGCACCCAATCTCCCAGGGCAGCTGCTGGTACAATGTGGATGGGGGCAGCAAACGTTGGGTGCTTACAGTCAGATTCTGGGCAGCATGGTGCACAAAACACAGGAAAAGATTATTCAGTACGCATTACACACAAGTGAAAATGGAACAGGAGCTTATCTCCTCACCTGTCGAGGGCACCCAAATGGCTGACGACCTCTGCTGATGAAGGGGGCTCATTGGACTCATGCCTACTGACATGGGGACCCAACGGGCTGATCTCAAAGCACAGGTATTTAAAATGCCAAACTGCAAAAAAACTTACCAAGTTAGACAGACTGCCAACACTCCCCAGGCACAGGCACTGATGCATTAACTCTCCTTGGGGTACAGTCTCTGATATATGGACCTTCCTGGGATACAGACCCTGATTACTGACTCTCCTTGGGTTACAATCCCTGTTATATGGACCCTCCCGGGGTACAGACCCTGATTACCACGCCTCTCCAAGGTACAGCACTTAATCATAAGATCATGAGATATAGGAGCAGAATTATCCCATTTAGCCCATTGATCTGTTCCGCAATTTCATCAATAATGATCAACATCCCTCTCACCCCATTTTCCTGCCTTCACATCCAGACTAATCAAACCCCTGTCAACCTTCACTTTAAATGCACCCAGTGACCTGGCCTCCACAGGTAATGAATTCCACAGATCCACCACCCTCTGGCTGAAGGAATTCCACTTGATCTCCATTTTAAATGTACATCCCTTCATCCAGGCCTTTCAACATTTGATAGGATTCAATGAAAACCCCCCTCATACAGCGAGTACCACTTCAGGGCCTTCAATCCCTGCTCATATCATAACCTTTTCATTGCTGAAATTATTCTTGTGAATCTCTTCTGAACCCTTTCCAATGTCAGCACATCCTTTCTTAGATATGTGGCCCAAAACTGCACACAGTATTCCGTGAGGTCTCACCATTGCCTTATACAGCCTCAACATTAAATCTTTTCTTTTATATTCTAGTCCTCTTGAAATGAAAACTAGTATTGCTTTCACCTTCCTCACTACCAACTTACCTGCAAAATAACCTTTAGGGAATTCTGTATGAACACTCCCAAATCCCTTTGAAGCTTGGATATTTGAATTACTTCAAAATAGCAAGGGGGGAAAACACACACACATCATTACACAAGAAGACACATATATATTCCATTTCCCTGAGTGACATGCAAGTTGATGGTACAGCTCCCAGCAATTCGGCCTGTTCTTTTGCTGGTCAAACACTGGAGAGCAGCACTGACGTGAGAGACCAGTTCTCAACTGAGCACAGACACCATGTTACACTTCCTCCAGCATCACCTCACCTGGACTGCAGTAGTGGGCAAGCCCATTTGTGACTAAGACTACGTTACTGCCTTGTCTCCTGTTTCACCACCAAACAAGGGAAGCAGGCCTGCGGCTTCTCACATTATCAATATTCATCAGGGTCTTGCGATTGCAAGAGAAACATCCAAGACAGTCATTCACGTTTACACTGTATGCACCAACTCCGAGGTCTTTGAGTAGCAGGCAGCAGCACGGTCTGCACCCAGGTCAGCTTCTCTGAACCCTCACTGGCCTGCCCACTAGCTTTCCCCTTGTCCAGTCTGTCTGCTGCCTTCCCATTCTCCAACCAAAGCACTGGCTTCTGATTCTCCTCCAACTGTCTGCCGGCTTCACCTTCTCCAGGGAGCATGCCTTATGAGAATAGATTGAGTGAACTTGGCCTTTTCTCTTTGGAGTGACGGAGGATGAGAGGTGACCTGATAGAGGTGTATAAGCTGATGAGAGGTATTGATCGTGTGGATAGTCAGAGGCTTCTTCCCCGGGCTGAAATGGCTAGCACGAAAGGACACAGTTTTAAGGTGCTTAGAAGTAGGTACAGAGGAGATGTCAGGGGTAAGTTTTTTACGTAGAAAGTGATGAGTGCATGGAATGGGTTGGTGCGGTGATGGAGGCGGATATGATAGAGTCTTTCAAGAGACTCCTGAATAGATACACGGAGCTTAGAAAAATAGAGGGTTATGGGTAACCCTAGATAATTTCTGAAGTAAGTACATGTTCGGCCGAAGGGCCTGTATTGTGCTGTAGGTTTTCTGTGTTTCTGAAACATTCAGTTCCATGGCGGGGTCCACCACTCTCAGAAATCCCCCACTGTACCCTTTATGACCATGTGCACCCTCTCCAAGAACAGCTGGGCATGAACATATCCTCAGAAGGGGGCAGGTAGTCAGTCCTGGCAGTGCCCTCCACTTCCCACCACCTAGACCCATTTTTTTTTTAAACACTGTTAGCCAGAAGAAACTGCAGTCTGATTAAGGACAGGGGAAGCAGACAAGCCAGTTGTCTTTGTTTCCCCCTTTTTGTGGACTCTGAACACTTTCTTGCTCTTGGATAATCTAATCAGCAACAGAATGTGGACACAGGAAGATTTAGGTAATGATCTGCTAAACTTGAGACCATTCTCAGATAAGTAGCCATTTGTTATGTGAAGGGCGTGGACTCTGGGACGATCTAATCAGGGTGTAAAGACACAAATACAGAAGGCTTGGGTGTACAGAACCATGACACAATGTTGGTTGTAGCCCTGTACAATGACCAGTAAGAGGTGACCCAGGTAGGTCAGGTGACCTTGCGCCAATGGGATGAAGATCCAATGGCTCAATTGATGAACAGTAGAAGACTCAGGAGCTCCAAATACTCGGGGGCGATACCTCACCAGCAGGCAGAGACCAACTGCTGCGGATAAGGAGGACCCCATGGACACATGGAGATTGGGACCATGGCCAGCATAGACCCCTTTCCCTTTCTCTTCATTGACTGTTGATGGAGTGTCAGGGGTTCTCGTAGGGAGCACACAGGTAGATAAGAGTGAGCCCATGTGAACTCCAGTTGAAATAATGTTACTTGTCGGTAAATACTGATTCTTTGTGACTCACTAATCATTATTACAAGGGGTGATTCTTATAACAAAACTATAAAAGTTTATTAACATCACAAATACGCAAGGTACAGACATTCAATATTTACAAGACAGTGAGTACACTCAGGTTAAAATATGGTTTCTATCCTCTATAAAAACAGTCAATATCCCGGGGTGACCCAATGCTTCCAAAAGTACCCCCATATGCCCACTGCATCCAGGTGCTCCCTCGCTGACTCTACCTTCTCCTGGCTGACCACCGGCTTCTCCTTCTCTGACCAGAGCACCAGCTTCTCCTTCTCCAAACAGTTCCTGCTTCTCCTTCTCCCGGCCTGACAGCATGTAAATTTGAGACATGTAAGTCTGACCTTCTCTCAGCCCATCCGCTGGCTTCTCCTTCTCTGACCAGAGCACTGGCTAATCCTTCTCCAAACAGAGTGCCGGCTTCTCTTTTTCCCGGCCATCCACCACCTTCTCCTTCAGCCAGCCACCCACAGGCCTGTCCGCTGGCGTCTCCTTCTCCAGCCTGTCTGCTGGCTTCTCCTTCCTCTGGCTGAGTGTGGGATCTTCCTTCCCCTGGCCAAGCGCTGATTCTCCTCCTCCAGGCTGGGTGCCAGTATCTCCTTCTCACAGCAAAGTACAGCCTTCCTCCTCTCCGACACATTGGCTGGTTCCATCGATACTCCAGTTGGTGGATCCAAATAATCTCCAGATCATGTATACAGTAGACTTGCTGTACCCATTATTCTTGGCATTCAGAATATTCTTACAGTCATGAAAAGCACATTTTAAGATGTACACCTTGGGTTGGCTCCAAGGCCGCAGAGTGCAAACTCAATAAAATTTTACCGACAAATACTCTGATATGCTGACTCTCCCTGGACTACTTTTGCTCATGTACTGACTGTCCTGGGGTACAGTTCCTGATGTCCTGACTCTCCCTGTGTATAGTCCCTGATGTCCTGACTCTCCCCGGGGTACCGTCCCTGTTGTACTGACTCTCCCTGTGTATAGTCCCTGATGTCCTGACTCTCCCTGGGGTACCGTCCCTGTTGTACTGACTCTCCCCAGAGTAATGTCCCTGATGTCCTGACTCTCCCTGGGGTACCGTCCCTGATTTCGTGACTCTCCCCAAAGTAATGTCTTTGCTGTACTGAATTCTTCGGGTCTTGTCCCCAAATTATCACTCCCCCCACCCCATCAGGTTACCCTGTTATTTGGTATGTTTCCTGTTAATATTCCTTTGGACTAACCATTATTTTGTAATTGTCGGTTGTCATATTTGTGTCTGTACATCTGGGCTTCACTTCTGGATCATAACATGTAGATAGAAATTGCTGTGTAATTAACCTTGCCTTTTTCCTGACGACTGGCAGCCAGCACTGACACCTCCTCCCTGCTTGAATTAAAAACAGAATAATTTGCCAACTTGTCCAGACAGGGCACCACCCACGGTGCAGGTGAGAGGTGGGGGTGTCTTCACTCCCTCTGTAAACCAAACAGCATTTGGGATCTGCGTCAGGAGTTTGCAAAGAATTGACACATCATCTAAATCTTTTACAAACTTGTAGGTTTTCACAAGTAAAATAAAGGGAGACATTTTATGTTTAATGAAACCCATTATACATTTTATTGAACTCCAAAACCCTCAACACAAAAGTGCACTAAAACCATATAACAATTACAGCACAGAAACAGGCCATCTCGACCCTTCTAGTCCATGCTGACGCTTACACTCACCTAGTCCCACTGGCCCGCACTCAGCCCATAACCCTCCATTCCTTTCCTGTCCATATACCTATACTTATCCAATGACCATACCGAACTTGCCTGTACCACTTCTACTGGAAGCTCGTTCCACACAGCTACCACTCTCTGAGTAAAGAAATTCCCCTTCGTGTTAACCTTAAACGTTTGCCCCCTAATTGTCAAATCATGTCCTCTTGTTTGAATCTCCCCTACTCTCAATGGAAAAATCCTATCCACATCAACTTGATCTATCCCCCTCATTATTTTAAATACCTCTATCAAGTCCCCGCTCAACCTCCTACGCTCCAAAGAATAAAGACCTAACTTGTTCAGCAAACACGAGGAAATCTGCAGATGCTGGAAATTCAAGCAACACACACAAAATGCTGGTGGAACACAGCAGGCCAGGCAGCATCTATAAGGAGAAGCACTGTCAACGTTTCAGGCCGAGACCCTCCGTCACATCCTGATGAAGGGTCTCGGCCCAAAATGTCAACAGTGCTTCTTCCTATAAATGCTGCCTGGCCTGCTGTGTTCCACCTAACTTGTTCAGCCTTTCCCTGTAACTTAGGTGCTGAAACCCAGGTAACATTCTAGTAAATCTTCTCTGTACTCTCTCTATTTTGTTGATATCTTTCCTATAATTCGGTGACCACTTCACATAACTATGTCATCACGTCAGACCAGCCTTTTAAAGCAAAAACCCAACTCAATGTTGGTGGTTGTGTCGATTCCAGAGGGATGACCTCTGGCATCATGGTGGTACAGTCCACCATGGTAAGGAAGTGCGCAGAATAGGGAAGAGGACCAACAAGGTCCACATTGACATGGTCAAACTGTCACTCAGCGACCTCAGAACATGCCAGTGGCACCTAAACATGACAGTTAATTTTTGTCTGCTGTCACTCCACACAAGCTGCAGTCCAATCACACACACTGTGCCAAACAAACTTTAGTGCAACTAGTTTCTGTCTGGCCCAAATGTGACACGGCATGTACAGAGTTGAAAACAGTGCATCTCCTGTTTGTGGGCACAATGGGGCAAGGGAAACTGGTTGAGACATCACACAGGAAAGAAACCGCAGCTTCCCCAAATGGCCAGCTAATGTAGTCAATGAACACTGGGAAATGGCAATCTTCTAAAAGAAACCAAAAATGGTGGACAGCCAGAGACTGAGAAGCTCACGGTCAAAAGTCCCGTACTTCTTTTTGATGGGACAGAGCTGCTGGCTGAACAAAGCAAGTGGCTGTCACACGTCTCTGACCAACTATTCATGCACATCACCCACAGCAGAGTCTGAAGTGTCAGAAGTAATGGCCAAAGGTGTGTCAGAGAGCGGGTGCATCAGTAGGGTGGCATTTGAAAGAGCTTGTTTGATATCATCAAATGTAGGTTTTTGCAAATAAAACAAAGTGAGACCATTTTATGTTTAATGAAACCCATAACACTTTTTATTGAACTCCTAAACCTACACAACAAAAGTGTGCTAACTATCTTTAACATATAATGTCATCATGTCAGACCAGCCTCTTAAAGTGAAACCCCACATTAATGCGGTGGTTGTGAATCATGTCTATTTCTCCCTATACATGTTTGGTGGAGAGTATACCGACTGGGTTGTATACAGACTGGTATGGAAACACCAATACCCTTGAACAGAAAATCCTACAAAAAGTAGTGGATAGAGCCCAGTCCATCACAGGTAAAACCCTCTATACCACTGAGAACATCAACATGAAGTGACATAGCAAGAAAGCAGCATCCTTCGTCAGGGACCCCATCACCCAGACCATGTTCTCCTTTTCCTGCTGCCATCAGGAAGGAGGTACAGGAGCCTCAGGTCCCACACCATCAGGTTTAGGAACAGTTATTACACCTCAATCATCAGGCTCTTGAACCAGAGGGGATAATTTAACTCAGCCCAGCACTGAACTGTTCCAACAAACTATGGACTCACTTTCAGGGAACCTTCATCTCATATTCTTGATATTTATTTTTTTTTTTGGTAGTTGCATGCTGTTGTCTTCTGCATGTCTGTCCAGTTGGGAGTGATCTTTCATTCATTCTACTCGTATTTACTGTGAATGCCAACAAGAAAATTAATCTCAGAGTTGTATATGGTGACATATATAATACAAAACCATAAGACATAGGAGCATAATTAGGCATTTTGGCCCATCATATCTACTCTGCCATTCAATCACAGCTGATCCATTTATCCCCCCCCCCCTCCAGCCCCATTCCCTGGCCTTCTCCATGAAACCTTTGATGTCATGTCCAATCAAGAAGCTATCAATCTATGCCTTAAATACACCAAAGACCTGGCCTCCACAGCTGCCTCTGGTAATGTTAGTGATCTAGAAGATTATAAGGCTAATAGTAAAGATCTTAAGGAGGAAATTAGGTCAGCCAGAAGGGACCATGAGAAGGCCTTGGCGGGCAGGATTAAGGAAAACCCCAAGGCATTCTACAAGTATGTGAAGAGCAGGAGGATAAGACGTGAAAGAATAGGACCTATCAAATGTAACAGTGGGAAAGTGTTTATGGAACCGGAGGAAATAGCAGAGGTACTTAATGAATATTTTACTTCAGTATTCACTATGGAAAAGGATCTTGGTGATTGTAGTGATGACTTGCAGTAGACTGAACTGCTTGAGGATGTAGATATTAAGAAATTAAGATACTATGAGCTGGAGCTTTTGGAAAGTATCAAGTTGGATAAGTCGCCGGGACCGGATGAGATGTGCCCCAGGCTACTGTGGGAGGCGAGGGAGGATATTACTGAGCCTCTGGCAATGATTTTTGCATCATCCGTGGGGATGAGAGAGGTTCTGGAGGATTGGAGGGTTGTGGATGTTGTAGGAGTAGAGTTAGCCCAGGAAATTATAGACCAGTTAGTCTTACCTCAGTGGTTGGTAAGTTGATGGAGAAGATTCTGTGAGGCAGGATTTATGAATATTTGCAGAGGTATAATAGGATTAGGAGTAGTCAGCATGGCTTTGTCAAGGGCAGGTCATCCTTATGAGCCTGATTGAACTTTTTGAGGATGTGACAAAACACACTGATGAAGGAAGAGCAGTAGATGTAGTGTATCTGGATTTCAGCAAGGCATTTGATAAGGTATCCCATGCAAGGCTTATTGAGAAAGTAAGGAGGCACGGCATCCAAGGGAACCTTGCTTTGTGATCCAGAACTGGCTTGCACACAGAAAGCAAAGAGTGGTTGTAGACGGGACATATTCTGCATCGAGGTTGTTCACCAGTGGGGTGCCTCAGGGGTCTGTTCTGGGACCCTTACTCTTCATGATTTTTATAAATGACCTGGATAAGAAAGTGGAGGGATGGTTAGTAAGTTTGTCGATCACACAAAGATTGGAGGTGTTGTGGATAGTGTGGAGGACTGTCAGAGGTTACAGAGGGACATTGATAGGATGCAAAACTGGGCTGAGAAGTAGCAGATGGAGTTCAACCCAGATAAATGTGAAGTGGTTCATTTTGGTAGGTCAAATATGATGGCAGAATATAGTATTAATAGTAAGACTCTTGGCAGTGTGGAGGATCAGAGGGATCTTGGGGTCCGAGTCCATAGGACACTCAAAGCAGCAGCACAGGTTGACTCTGTGGTTAAGAAGGCTTATGGCATATTGGCCTTCATCAATCGTGGAATTGAATTTAGAAGCTGAGAGGTAATGTTGCAGCTCTATAGGACCCTGGTCAGACCCTACTTGGAGTACTGTGTTCACTACAGGAAGGATGTGGAAGCCATAAAAAGGATGCAGAGGAGATTTACAAGGATGTTACCTTGATTGGGGAGCATGCCTGATGAGAATAGGTTGAGTGAACTTGGCCTTTTCTCTTTGGAATGACACAGGATGAGAGGTGACCTGATAGAGGTGTACAAGATGATGAGAGGCATTGATCGTGTGGATAGTCAGAGGCTTTTTCCCAGGGCTGAAATGGTCGCCACAAGAGGACTCAGGTTTAAGGTGCTGGGGAGTAGGTATAAATGAGATGTCAGGGGTAAGTTTTTTTACACAGAGAGTGATGAGTGCGTGGAATGAGCTGCCTGCAACAGTTGTGGAAGCGGTTACGATAGGGTCTTTTAAGACACTTTTGGATAGGTGCATGGAGCTTAGTAAAATAGAGGGCTATAGGTAAGCCTAGTAATTTCTAAGGTAGGGATATGTTCAGCACAACTTTGTGGGCCAAAGGGCCTGTATTGTGCTGTAGGTTTTCTGTTTCTATGTGACAAATTCCACAAATTCACCTCACTCTGGCTAAAGAAGTTTTGCCGCATCTCTGTTTTAAATGGACGCCCATCTTCCTGAAGCTGTGCCCTCTTGTCCTAGACTCCCCTACCAAGGGAAACATCCTTTCCACATTCAGACCCATCAAATATTCTTCATAAGATAACCATTTCATTCCCAGAATCATCCTTGTGAACCTTCTCTGAACTCTTTCCAATGCCAGCACATCTTTTCTTCGATGAGGAGCCCAAAACTGTTCACAATACTCAAGGTGAGGTCTCACCAGTGCCTTATAAAACCTCAGCATCGCATCCTTGCTCTTGTTTTCTAGACCTCTTGAAATGAATGCTAACATTGCATTTGCCTTCCTCACCAATGACTCAGCCTGCAAGTTAACCTTCAGGGTATTCTGCACAAGGACTCCCAAGTCCCTTTGCATCTTAGATTTTTGGATTTTCTCCCCATTTAGAAAATGGTCCACACATTTATTTCTACTACCAAAGTGTGTGAGCATGCATTTTCCAATATTGTATTTCACTTGCCATTTTCTTGCCCATTCTCCAAATCTAAGTCCTTCTGCATCCTACCTGTTTCCTCAACACTACCTGCCCCTCCACCAATCTTTGTATCATCTGAAAACCTGGCAACACAGCCATCTATTCTATCATTTAAATCAATGATATACAACATAAAAAGAAGCAGTCCCAACATCAACCCCTGCAGAACATCACTAGCCACTGGCAGTCAACACAAAAAAGATCCTTTTATTCCCACTTGCTGCCTCCTACCAAGCAGCTAATGCTCTAACCATACCAGTAACTTTCTTGTAATACCATAGGGTCTTACCTTGGTAAGCTGCCTCAGGTGTGGCACCTTGTCAAAGGCCTTCTGAATGTCCGAATATACAACATGCACTGCATCCCCTTTATCTATCCTACTTGTAATCTCCTCAAAGAGTTCCAACAGGTTTGTCAGGCAAGATTTTCCCTTAAGAAAACCATGCTGACTTTGGCCTATCTTGACCTGTGTCAACAAGTACTCCATAACCTCATCCTTAACAATTGACTCCAACATCTTACCAACCACCAAGGTCAGGATAACTGGTCTATAACTTCCTTTCTGTTGCCTTCCTCCTTTTCATAAGGAGTGGAGTGACATTTGCAATTCTCCAGTCCTCTGGCACAATGTCAGAGTCCAATGATTTTTGAAAGATCATTACTAATGCCTCCATAAACATATTGAGATTATTGCCTCCTAAGGGTTCTTTTACCTTAACCTCCATAATCACCTCTGATCATAACACCCAATCCAGTATAGCTGATCCCCCAGTAGCTCAACGACAAACTGCTCTAAAAAGCCATCTCGTAGACTTTCAACAAACTCGCTCTCTTGAGATGCATTAACAACCTGATTTTCTCAATAGACCTGCATGTTAAAATCTCGCATGACTATCATAACATTGCCTTTTTGACCCGTCTTTTCTATTTCCCATTGTAATCTGTGGTCCACGTCCCAGATACTGCTGATAATATGTACTTTGATAATAAATTTACTTTGAGCTTAGGGCAACACCTTCTCATAGGGAGGTGCACAACAGGATAAGCACATTGAGTCTGGGCTGACCATGAAGCACTTGTTTACACTAATCATATATCTTATCCCCCCCCCCCCATGACAAGGCAATCTCAGACTGGAGGAGAAGCACCTCATATTCCATCTAGCTAGACCCCAATCTAATGGCATGAACATCAATTTCTTCGTTCCAGTAATTTTTCCACCTCCCACTTCCCTCTTCTTCAATTCTCCACACTGGCTTCTTTCCTGCCTATCAAATCCCTCTTGTGCCCCTCCTCCTTCTCTTTCTCCCATGGTCCACCCTCCTATCAGACTCCTTCTCCAGCCTATTACTTTTTCCACCTATGGCCTTCCATCTTCTTACTTCATCCCCCCTCCCCTATTCTCCTGGCTCCATCAATTACTTCCTAGCTTGTCCTCCTTCCCCCCACCTTCTTATTCTGGCATCTACCCCATAATTTCCATTCTGGATGAAGGATCTCAGCCCAAAACATCGACTGTTTATTCATTTCCATAGATGTTGCCTGACCTGCTGAGTTCCTCCAGCATCTTATATGTGATACTCTTATTCCACACCCCCTATGTTCACTAATCCTCCCGAGGTTCCGCCATGACATGAGGGGCAAATTATAGTGGCTACTTAACTGCCTGTCTTTGGGGAGGGGTGTTGCAGGGAACTAGAGCACCCATGGGAAAAATTCATGCTTAGTAGCGAAAACTATGTCCTGGGTGTTTGGAACTCTAAGGTATCAGATCAAACCGCTGCTCCTCTGCAGCATCATCTGTTCATCTGATGGGAAGTCTCCTCTCACCTCTTTCGTCTTCCAGCTGAGATACTCCTGATTCCCAAAGTCTATCTCCAATCTTCCTGCAGATTATGGATGAGAAGGTTCCTGATTTTTAGATTTATCACATGCACAGTGAAATGCGTCATTTTCATTAACAATCAATACCCTTGAGGATGTGCTGGGGTAGCTGGCAAGTCTTGCCCCTCATTCTTGCACCAACATAGCTTGGCAGAACAACACAGAATGCAACAACATGCAACACAAGTGGCAAAGCAGCAACAGCAAATCAATCCCCATTTCTTCATGCCACCCATACTCATACACAGTCCTCTAACACAAGCACCCTCCAGTGGACTTGTCGATTCACAAACACTGGGCCCCGATTTCCCAGCAGACTCACAGAAATTCATCAATCCATGTTCTGGTCATTGGGCCTTGTTGCCTGGGGTCTCCCATTGACCTCCAGGCTTCAATTTGGTCTTCCAATTGTCCTTTGAGTATGGACCTTCAGTATCAACCAGGAATTGTTGATGACGTTAAATGTAGGAGTGTAAGAGAATAAGGAGTATAAAACTGAGGTGTATCAAATCATGAGGGGTGATGATATGGTGAGTGATATGGTACAACGAGATCTAGGTGTTCTTGTACATCAGTCAACGAAAGCAAGCCTGCAGGTACAGCAGGCAGTGAAGAAAGCTAATGGCATGCTGGCCTTTATAACAAGAGGAATTGAGTATAGGAGTAAAGAGGTCCTTTTTGCAGCTGTACAGGGCCCTGGTGAGACCCCACCTGGAGTATTATGTGCAGTTTTGGTCTCCAAATTTGAGGAAGAACATTCCTGCTATTGAGGGAATGCAGTGTAGGTTCACAAGGTTAATTCCCGGAATGGTGGGACTGTCATATGTTGAAAGATTGGAGCGACTGGGCTTGACTGGAATTTAGAAGGATGAGAAGGGATCTGATTGAGACATATAAGATTATTAAGGGATTGGACATGCTGGAGGCAGGAAGCATGTTCCCGCTGATGGGTGAGTCCAGAACTAGAGGCCACAGTTTAAGAATCATGGGTAGGCCATTTAGAACTGAGATGCGGAAAAACTTTTTCACCCAGAGAGTGGTGGATATGTGGAATGCTCTGCCCCAGAAGGCAGTTGAGGCCAAGTCTCTGGATGCATTCAAGAGAGAGTTAGATAGAGCTCTTATAGATAGTGGGGTCAAGGGATATGGGGAGAGGGCAGGAACGGGGTACTGATTGTGTATGATCAGCCATGATCACAGTGAATGGTGGTGCTGGCTAGAAGGGCCAAATGGCCTACTCCTGCACCTATTGTCTATTGTCTATTGTTTATTATCTACTGAGTGCACACTGTCCTTTTCCTAGGGTTGGTAAATCAAAAGCTAGAAGTCACAGGGTTAAGATGAGAGGGGAAAGATTTGAAAGGAACCTGAGGAGCAATGTCTTCATGCTGAGTGTGGTCCAGAACTCTCAGAGGAAGTGGTCAGGGCTGGTACACATATGGTATGAAAGGTTTAAAGGGATATGGGACTAGCGTAGATGGGAATCTCATCGGCATGGACCAGTTGAGCCAAAGGGCCAGATTCTGTGTTGTCCTGCTCCTAGACTCAAAATCATGAACTTAAGTTATAGTTAAATTACCAGCTATAGTTAGATGGGAACAAAAATGGCAGAAAGAATTCGACTCAGGGTAGTGCTGCAGCAGAGGTAAACAGGTGAGAGACAACAAGGTGGACAGGGGAAAATTCAGTGGTGCAGAGGAACAGAAGTAACTTAGATCCACAGATCTCTAAAGGTTCCAGGACATCCAGGCATGCAGAGGAATAATGTGCGTTTATTGGCTGTGACACAAAATAGAAGAGCTGGGAACGTAGAATAAAGTAATGAGAACAGATTATAAAGGGGATAGGGAGACTGAAGCAGGGTGAGGAGACAGCACAGGACAGCGCAGAAACACCACTTCAGACCACAAAATTTGACTTAACCTGGGAAATGTCTTAATTTGACTTTTGTGTGGAATGAGTGAGCAAGTAGACATACAAATGATTTGATTGTTGTGATTCCCAATTAGTTGTGGCTTCTGTGACTTGCATTTTAAACTTGTTATCAGTTGGAGCAGGAGGGCAGATTAACAGGTGGCCACACAGTGGTAGCAGTTTGTTTCAGCTCATCACCTCACACCTATTATCACCTTTGCCCTTGCAGATACTATCAACAGATTCTTCAAAACTCATTCTTAATTAGAAAGCCTCTCAAGATCAATAGTTTTCATTTTCTTCAAGATGTCACTGAAGGACATCTTTAGTCTTGGGTAGCTTGGCATTAGAAACCTGACTGGTAAAAGTCCCCAAGCGAATGTAAGCTAGCCAATAATATTAAAGAGGATACTAAAGGTTTCTTCAGAAACATAAACTGTAAAAGAGAGGCAAGAGTGGCTATCAGACCACTGTAAAACGATATTGGAGAGGTAGGAGTTGGGGACAAGGATATGGCTGACAAACTGCAGAAGTATTTTGCATCAGTCTTCACTGTGGAACTTCCAGGTATCAAGGGGTCTTGAACTGTGTGAAGTTACCATAACTAGAGAGAAGATCCTTGGGAAACTGAAAGGTCTGAAGGTAGATAAGTCACCTGGACTGGATGGTGTATACCTCAGAGTTCTGAAAAAAGTGGTTGAAGAGATTGCAGGGACATTAGTAATGATCCAATGGTTCCAGTAGATTGGAAAATTGCAAATGTCACTCCTCTGTGGAGCGCGGTGTGGAGGATCAGAGGGATCTTGGGGTCCGAGTCCACAGGACGCTCAAAGCAGCTGCGCAGGTTGACTCTGTGGTTAAGAAGGCATACAGTGCATTAGCTTTCATCAATTGTGGAATTGAATTTAGGAGCAGAGAGGTAATGTTACAGCTATATAGGACCCTGGTCAGACACCACTTGGAGTACTATGCTCAGTTCTGGTCACCTCACTACAGGAAGGATGTGGAAGCCATAGAAAGGGTGCAGAGGAGATTTACAAGGATGTTGCCTGGATTGAGGAGCATGCCTTATGAGAATAGGTTGAGTGACAAAGGATGAGAGGTGACCTGATAGAGGTGTATAAGATGATGAGAGGCATTGATCATGTGGATAGTTAGAGGCTTTTTCCCAGGGCTGAAATGGTTGCCACAAGAGGACACAGGTTTAAAGTGCTGGGGAGTAGGTACAGAGGAGATGTCAGGAGTAAGTTTTTTATGCAGAGTGGTGAGTGCATGGAATGGGCTGCCGGCAACAGCAGTGGAGGCGGATACAATAGGGTCTTTAAAGAGACTTTTAGATAGGTACATGGAGCTGAGAAAGATAGAGGGCTAGTAAGCCTAATTTCTAAGGTAGGGACATGTTCGGCTCAACTTTCTGAGCCAAAGGGCCTGTATTGTACTGTAGTTTTTCTATGTTTCTATGTTTTTCTCTTCAAGAAGGGAGAGACGCAAAAGAATGGAAACTAGGCCAGTTAGTCTGACCTCAGTGGTTGGGCAGATGTTGGAGTTGGTTATTAGGAATGAGTTCCTAGGGTACTTGGAGGCACATGATAGAATGGGCCATAGTCAGCATGGTTTCCTTAAGGGAAAATCTTGTCTGACAAATTTCTTAGAATTCTTTGAAGAAATAACAAATAGGATAGACAAAGGAGAATTGGTTGATGTTGTGTACTTGGATTTTCTAAAGGGCTTTTGACAAGGTGCCACACATAAGGCTGCTAAATAAGCTACAAGCCCATGGTTTTGCAGGAAAGATTCTAGCATGGATAAAACAGTGGCTGATTGGCAGGAGGCAAAGAGTGGGAATAAAGGGAGGCTTTCCTGGTTGGCTACCAGTGACTGGTGGTGTTCCACAGGGATCTGTGTTGGGATCGATTCTTTTTACATTATATGTCAATGATTTGGATGATGGAATTGATGGAATATTTGCAAGGCTTGCAGATGATATGAAGATAGGTGGAGGAGCAGGTAGTTTTGAGGAAGTAGAGAAGGACTTGGACAGATTTGGCATGGGAGGTTGATCATAAGAGTGGCTAGTGTTCAGCAGATCAGCAGGCATATGGAAAAGGAAGAAGGAATGGGAGGGTATGTTAATCAGTGGTTTGATTTATATATTAACTTTGCCATGGACAATCCCAAACCCAGCTGTAAAAGGGAGAGGATTGGGTATGGGGCTAGTAACCCCATCCCATAAAAACTCTGAGCTATAGAAATGCCAACAAAAGCTCCAAAGACCTCATCGCTGAGAGAGGGGTGGGCTATACCTGGGGACAGACTGGAAGACTGGCCCAGGACAGAGCACTGTGATGATCTGCTTTCAGCAGACTAAACCCCAGTAGGGTGATGTAGTTAAAAAGATTTATATATTCATAGTGTCATGGAGTTATGCAGATTGGTAACAGGCTCCTTGGCCCAACTCATGCAGGCTGACCAAGATGCCTATTTATGAAAATCTCAAGAAAAGAAGAAAAAGGTTCAAAAAGATAGGCAATGATACAGAACTAGAAGATTATAAGGTCAGCAGGAAGGAGCTCAAGAAAGAAATTAGGAGAGCCAGGAGGGACCATGAGAAGTCCTTGACGGACAGGATTAAGGAAAACCCCATGGCATTCTACAAGTATGTGAAGAGCAAGAGGATAAGAGAATAGGACTAATCAAGTGTGACAGTGGAAATGTGTGTATGGAACTGGAGGAGATAGCAGAGGTAATTAATGAGTACTTTGCTTCAGTATTCACTATGGAAAAGAATCTTGGCAATTGTAGGGATAAATTACAGTGGACTGAAAAGCTTGAGCATGTAGATATTAAGAAAGAGGATGTGCAGGAGCTTTTGGAAAGCATCAAGTTGGATAAGTCACTGGGACCGGATGAGATGAACCCCAGGCTTCTGTGGGAGGTGAGGGAGGAGATTGCTGAGCCTCTTTGCATCATCAATGGGGACGGGAGAGGTTACAGAGGATTGGAGGGTTGTGGGTGTTGTTGCATTATTCAAGAAAGGGAGTAGAGATAGCCCAAGAAATTATAGACCTGTGAATCTTACTTCAGTGGTTGGTAAGTTGATGGAGAAGTTCCTGAGAGACAGGATTTATGACCATTTGGAGAGGTATAATATGACTAGGAGTAGTCAGCATGGCTTTGTCAAGGGCAGGTCATGCCTTACTAGCCTGACTGAATTTTTTGAGGATGTGACTAAACACATTGATGAAGGTAGAGCAATAGATGTAGTGTGTACGGGTTTCAGCAAGGCATTTGACAAGGTACCTCATGTAAGGCTTATTTAGAAAGTACAGAGGCATGGGATTCAAGGAGAAATTGCTTTGTGGATCCAGAACTGGCTTGCTCACCAGAAGGAAAATACTGGTCATATTCTGCATGGAGGTTGGTGATGAGTGGTGTGCCTCAGGGATCTTTTCTGGGACCCCTACTCTTCGTGATTTTTATAAATGACCTGAATGAGGAAGTGGAGCAATGGGGTTGTAAATTTGCTGATGACACCTACCCCGATGCCTTTCAAATCATAGCTGGGGTCTTCAGTCAGGCTTGTTTGAAGAAATCTCTGCCCAAGTATATTCAGCATTTAACTTGCAGCACCAGGGGTCGCAACACACTTGACCACAGCTATACTACAATAAGGAATGCCTACTTTTCCATACATAGACCGCATTTTTGGAATCTGATCACTTGGTCATACTTCTCCTTCCTGCATATGGGCAGAGGATAAAGGGCAATGCTCCAGAGTTAAGGACAACCATGAGGTTGACACAGGAGACAGAGGAGTGGCTACAGAACTGATTCGAGTCTGTAGACTGGGCTGTGTTCAAGGACTCATCAGAGGATCTGAATAACTACACCACAGTTGTCATGGACTTTATTAAAACAGTCATTTGAGGGGTGTGTTCCTACAAAGTCATTCAGAGTCTGTCCCAACCAGAAGCCCTGGATGAACAATAAGATGACCTTCAATAAGCTTCAAGACCTTTGCCTCAATACATCCTTGTGCAATTGGATCCTGGATTTCCACACTTGTAGACCCCAGGCAGTTCAGATTGGCAAAAACATCTCTTCCACAATCTCCATCAGCACAGGAGCACCACAAGACTGTGTGCTTAGTTTCCTCTCCTGAGAAAAGTAAAAGGATCAGCCATGATTGAATGGCAGAGCAAACTCAATGGGCCAAATGACTGAATTCTTTTCCTATGTTTTATGGTCTTATGGTCTCCACTCACTTTACAATTATGACTGTGGGTAAGCACAGCTCCAATGCCAAATTTGTTTGCTGATTATGCTACTGCCATAGGCCAAATCAAAGGTGGTGATGAATCAGCAAAGAGTAAGCTGACTGAAATCTGTCTGAGTGGTGCCATATCAATAATCTCTTACTCTGGCAGGGTTTGCAAGACATTACTTCCTACAAAGTGAAACCCAATAGCATGAATAGCAGTGATGCTTCACTACCAGATGAACTTAACGCCTTCTATGCCCGCTTTGAAAGGGGGAACACAACTACAGCTGTGAAGATCCCTGCTGCATCTGATGACCCTGTGATCTCTGTCTCAGAGGCCAATGTTAGGCTGTCTTCAAAGAGAATGCACCCTGGCAAGGCAAAGGTCTTGATGGAGTACCTGGTAAGGCTCTGAAAAGCTGTGCCAACAAACTGGTGGGAGTATTCAAGGACATTTTCAACCTTTTACTGCTATGGGTGGAAGTTCTGTCTTGCTTCAAAAAGGCAACAATTATACCAGTGCCTAAGAAGAATAATGTGAGCTGCCTTAATGACTATCACCCAGTAGCACCCACATCTATAGTGATGAAACGGTTTGAAAGGTTGGTCATGACTAGTCTGAACTCCTGCATTAGCAGGGACCTGGACCCATTGCAATTTGCCTATTGCCACAATAGGTCAGCAGCAGATGCAATTTCAATGACCCTTCACACAGCTTTAGACCACCTAGACATTACAAACACCTATGTCAGGATGCTGTTCATCGACAAAAGATCAGCATTTAATACCATCATTCCCACAATCCTGATTGAGAAGCTGCAGAATGTGTGCCTTTGTATCTCCCTCTGCAATTGGATCCTTGACTTCCTCACTGGATGACCCAATCTGTGCGGGTTGGTGATAACAGCCATGATCTTATTGAATGGCAGGGCAGACTTGATAGGCCAGATGGCCTACTCCTGCTCCTATTTCTTATGTTCTTAACATCTCACCCTCGTTGATGATCAAGACTGGTGCACCTCAGGGTGTGTGCTTAGCCCACTGCTCTACTCTCTATATACACATGACTGTGTGGCTAGGCATAGCTCAAACACCATCTATAAATTTGCTGGTGATACAGCCATTGTTGGTAAAATCTCAGGTGGTGATGAGGGGCATACAGGACTGAGACAGAAACACAGAAACATAGAAAAAAAATGACAACTAGTGGAGTGGTGCCACAGCAACAACCTGGCACTCAATGTCAGTAAGATGAAAGAGCTGATCGTGGATTTCTGGAAGGGTAAGATGAAGGAATACATACCAATCCTCATAGAGGGATCAGAAGTGGAGAGAGAGCAGTTTCAAGTCCCTGGGTGTCAAGAGTCCCTGGGAGTATTTAAAAGAGAGCAGTTTGTGGAAGTCGGTCATTTTCTTCGGCAGTTTAACGGGGCATGACTGCGCAAGCACGTGTAAGTCAGACTGTGAGGCAGCGGGAGTATTTAAAAGAGAGGAGTTTGACGGACCGGGCAACGTTGTAGCAGGCGACCAAGTAGAGGGAGACAGAGTAGGAAGGCTTTGTCTCCAGAGGCTTCGGTGAGCAGAGGATGAGGACGAGCTTCACTCCAAGTGAAGTAAGGTCGGGTAAGTTCCTTTCAAAGGAGAACGTTTCAAAAGTTGAGGCAACGTATTGGGTAGGTCATGATAGCTGAGATCGGCCCCGTGGTTTGTTCATCCTGCAGCATGTGGGAAAACAGGGATACTTCCAATATCCCTGACAACTATGTGTGCAGCTGCAGCTTCTGGCAGACCAGCGGTTACATTGAGAGGCTGGAGCTGTGATTGGATTCATACTGGAGCATCTGCGATGCTGAGAAAGTTGTGAAAAGCACGTTCAGTGAGTTGGCCATACTGAGGCAGAAAGGGAATGGGTGGCCACTAGACAGCGTAGCGGTAGGCAGGTAGTGCAGGAGTCTCCTGAGGTCATCTCCCTCCTAAACAAGTATTCTGTTTTGGATACTGTTGGAGGAGATGTCTCATCAGGGGAAGGCAGCAGCAGCCAAGTTCATGGCATCATGGGTGGCTCTGTGGCACAGAAGGGAAGGAAAAGGAGTGGGAGAGCTATAGTGATAGGTATAAGGAGATCGATTGTAAGGGGAATAGATAGGCGTTACTGCGGCCGCACACGAGACTCCAGGTGGGTAATTTGCCTCCCTGGTGCAAGGGTCAAGGATATCTCTGAGCGGCTGCAGGACATTCTGGAATGGGAGGGTGAACAGCCAATGGTCATGGTGCACATAGGTACCAACGATATAGGTAAAAAACGGGATGAGGTCCTACAAGGTGAATTTAGGGAGTTAGGAGATAAACTAAAAAGTAGGACCACAAAGGTAATAATCTCTGGAATACTACCAGTGCCACGTGCTAGTCAGAGTAGAAATAGGAGGATATTTCAGTTGAATACATGGCTTAAAAAATGGTGCAAGGGGGAGGGATTCAAATTTCTGGGGCATTGGAACCAGTTCTGGGGTAGGTGGGACTGGTACAAACAGGATGGTCTGCACCTGGGCTGGACTGGAACCAATGTCCTAGGGGCAGCGTTTGCTACTGCTGTTCAGGAGGCTTTAAACTAATGTGGCAGGGGGAGGGGAACAAGTGCAGAGAGACAAAGGGGTGTAAAATGAGGATAGAAGCAAAAAGTAGTTAGGTGAAAAGTAAAAGTGGCAGGCAGGC
Organism: Hypanus sabinus; assembly: GCF_030144855.1. NCBI lineage: Eukaryota > Metazoa > Chordata > Chondrichthyes > Myliobatiformes > Dasyatidae > Hypanus > Hypanus sabinus. Next base: position 307,763 of record NC_082707.1, read on the forward strand.
AAATCCAGGGCAAAAATCAAAAAGGGCCACTTTTCAACATAATTGTATAAGGGCTAAGAGTGTTGTAAAAACAAGCCTGAAGGTTTTGCGTGTCAATGTGAGGAGCATTCGTAACAAGGTGGATGAATTGAATGTGCAGATAGTTATTAATGAATATGATATAGTTGGGATCACAGAGACATGGCTCCAGGGTGACCAAGGATGGGAGCTCAACATCCAGGGATATTCAATATTCAGGAGGGATAGACAGGAAAGAAAAGGAAGTGGGGTAGCATTGCTGGTTAGAGAGGAGATTAACGCAATAGAAAGGAAGGACATTAGCCTGGAGGATGTGGAATGGATATGGGTAGAGCTGCATAACACTAAAGGGCAGAAAACGCTGGTGGGCGTTGTGTACAGGCCACCTAACAGTAATAGTGAGGTTGGTGATGGCATTAAACAAGAAATTAGAAATGTGTGCAATAAAGGAACAGCAGTTATAATGGGTGACTTCAATCTACATATAGATTGGGTGAACCAAATTGGTAAGGGTGTTGAGGAAGAGGATTTCTTGGAATGTATGCGGGATAGTTTTCTGAACCAACATGTCGAGGAACCAACTAGAGAGCAGGTCATTCTAGACTGGGTATTGAGCAATGAAGAAGGGTTAGTTAGCAATCTTGTTGTGCGAGGCCCCTTGGGTAAGAGTGACCATAATATGATGGAATTCTTCATTAAGATGGAGAGTGACATAATTAATTCAGAAACAAAGGTTGAGATAGACTGGCAAATGATACCTAGACGGTTAACGGTGAATATGCAATGGCAAGCATTTAAAGATCACATGGATGAACTACAACAATTGTTCATCCCAGTTTGGCAAAAGAATAAACCAAGGAAGGTAGTGCACCCGTGGCTGACTATGGAAATGAGGGATAGTATCAAGTCCAAAGAAGAAACATACAAATTAGACAGAAAAAGCGGCGCACCTGGGGACTGGGAGAAATTCAGAGTCCAGCTGTCAGGGTCCGGTCCGGAATCTGCGTTCCAGGTCTCGCTATCATGGCTGTTGTGTTGGTCACCCAGGACCTATGCCCATTCCTACCCCTTGCCCCCGTCGGGCAGGTCCGGCCGATCTGCCACTGTCCAGCGGTGGTTCTGCCCGTTCCCATCCCTTGCCTCCATCGGGCAGGTCCAGCTGGTCTGCCGTTGCCCGGCAGGGATTCTGCCCCGTCCTCCTCTTCCGCCCGAACCCTGGGATTGTGCCCCGCACCCACTAGTGGTCCGCGTCGTGCCCAGGCCTCCGGTGTTTCTGCCTGGGAGGTGGCCCTACCCGGGATATATGCAGCCCGCCCAGGGAGGGCTCTCCACCAGCTTATCTAGCCACCTAGACCTGCCTGCCTGAACCCCGGGAACCTGTCTACCTGAACTCGAACTCCGGGAGCCCGCTTCGCTCTGCCTGCCTGACACTCTATCTAACTGAACCCCAGCTCTACCCTTAAATGCCATGGCATCCCCATCCTGTCCTCCCCCAGTACGTCAGTGTCTGCGTCCTACGTTTGGGTCCATCCGGCCACGTTCCTGACACCAGCAGAGGAGGACAAAGGGCTTAATTAGGAAAGGGAAAAAAGATTATGAGAGAAATCTGGCAGGGAACATAAAAACTGACTGTAAAAGCTTTTATAGATATGTGAAAAGAAAAAGATTAGTTAAGACAAATGTAGGTCCCTTACAGTCAGAAACAGGTGAATTGATCATGGGGAACAAGGACATGGCAGACCAATTGAATAACTACTTTGGTTCTGTCTTCACTAAGGAGGACAGAAATAATTTTCTGGAAATAGTAGGGGACCAAGGGTCTAGTGAGATGGAGGAACTGAGGGAAATACATATTAGTAGGGAAGTGGTGTTAGGTAAATTAAAAGGATTAAAGGCAGATAAATCCCCAGGGCCAGATGGACTGCATCCCAGAGTGCTTAAGGAAGTACCCCAAGAAATAGTGGATGCATGTGGAACAGTGGAACAACAATGGCAGGTATTTCTGGGAATAATGCAGAAGGTGTAGGATCGGTTCATTCCAAAGAGGAAGAAAGATCCTAAAGAGCGGCCGTGGCTGACAAGGGAAGTAAAGGGCAGTATAAAAATAAAAGAGAAGAAGTATAACATAGCAAAGATGAGCGGGAAACCGGAGGACTGGGAAGCTTTTAAAGAACAACAGAAGTTAACAAAAAAGGCAATATGCCAAGAAAAAATGAGGTACAAAGGTAAACTAGCCAAGAATATAAAGGAGGATAGTAAAAGCTTCTTTAGGTATGTGAATAGCAAAAAAATAGTTAAGACCAAAATTAGGCCATTGAAGACAGAAATGGGTGAATTTATTATGGGGTACAAGGAAATTCCTCATGAGTTGAACAGGTACTTTGGATCTGACTTGTCTAGGGAAGACACAAACAATCTCCCAGATGTAATAGTGGTCAAAGGAACTAGGCTAAAGGATGAACTGAAGGAAATTTATATTAGGCAAGAAACGGTGTTGGATAGACTGTTGAGTCTGAAGGTTGCTAAGTCCCCGGGACCTGATGGTTTGCATCCCAGGGTACTTAAAGAGGTGGCTCTAGAAATCGTGGACACATTGGTAATCATTTTCCAATGTTCGATAAATTCAGGAACAGTTCCTGCTGATTGGAGGGTGGCTAATGTTGTCCCACTTTTCAAGAAAGGAGGGAGAGAGAAAACAGGGAATTATAGACCGGTTAGCCTGATGTCAGTGGTGGGCAAGATGCTGGAGTCAATTATGAAAGAGGAAATTATGACACATTTGGATAGCAGTAGAAGGATCAGTCAGAGTCAGCATGGATTTATGAAGGGAAAATCATGCTTGACTAATCTTCTGGAGTTTTTTTGAGGATGTAACTATGAAAATGGACAAGGGAGAGCCAGTGGATGTAGTGTACCTGGACTTCCAGAAAGCTTTTGATAAAGTCCCACATAGGAGTTTAGTGGGCAAAATTAGGGCACATGGTATTGGGGGCAGAGTACTGACATGGATTGAAAATTGGCTGGCTGACAGGAAACAAAGAGTAGCAATTAACGGGTCCCTTTCAGAATGGCAGGCTGTGACCAGTGGGGTACCACAAGGTTCGGTGCTGGGACTGCAGCTGTTTACAATATACATTAATGATTTAGATGAAGGGATTAAAAGTAACATTAGCAAATTTGCTGTGACACAAAGCTGGGAGGCAGTGTGAAATGTCAGGAAGATGTTATGAGAATGCAGGGTGACTTGGACAGGTTGGGTGAGTGGGCAAATGTATGGCAGATGCAGTTTAATGTGGATAAATGTGAGGTTATCCACTTTGGTAGCAAGAACAGGAAGGCAGATTACTATCTAAATGGAATCAAGTTAGGAAAAGGGGAAGCACAATGAGATCTAGGTGTTCTTGTACATCAGTCAATGAAAGCAAGCATACAGGTACAGCAGGCAGTGAAGAAAGCTAATGGCATGCTGGCCTTTATAACAAGAGGAATTGAGTATAGGAGAAGAGGTCCTTCTGCAGCTGTACAGGGTCCTGGTGAGACCCCACCTGGAGTATTGGGGGCAGTTTTGGTCTCCAAATTTGAGGAAGGACATTCTTGCTATTGAGGGAGTGCAGCATAGGTTCACATGGTTAATTCCAGAATGGTGGGACTGTCATATGTTGAAAGATTGGAGTGACTGGGCTTGTATACACTGGAATTTAGAAGGATGAGAGGGGATCTGATTGAGACATATAAGATTATTAAGGGATTGGACACGTTGGAGGTAGGAAGCATGTTCCCGCTGATGGGTGAGTCCAGAACTAGAGACCACAGTTTAAGAATAAGGGGTAGGCCATTTAGAACTGAGATGTGGAAAAACTTTTTCACCCAGAGAGTGGTGGATATGTGGAATGCTCTGCCGCAGGAGGCAGTGGGGGCCAAGTCTCTGGATGCATTCAAGAGAGAGTTAGTTAGAGCTCTTATAGATAGCGGGGTCAAGGGATATAGGGAGAGGGCAGGAACGGGGTACTGATTGTGTATGATCAGCCATGATCACAGTGAATGGCGGTGCTGGCTAGAAGGGCTGAATGGCCTACTCCTGCACCTATTGTCTAATGTCTATTAGTGATAATTTTTCAAAACTCTTTAGATTCTGGATTAGTTCCTGAGGATTGGAGAGTGGCTAATGTAACTCCACTTTTTAAAAAAGGAGGGAGAGAGAAACCGGAGAATTATAGACCAGTTAGCCTGACATCGGTGGTGGGCAAAATGCTAGAGTTCGTTATCAAAGATGTGATAACAGCACATTTGGAAAGCGGTGAAATCATCGGACAAAGTCAGCATGGATTTGTGAAAGGAAAATCATGTCTGACGAATCTTATAGAATTTTTTGAGGCTGTAACTAGTAGAGTGGATAGGGCAGAACCAGTGGATGTGGTATATTTGGATTTTCAAAAGGCCTTTGACAAGGTCCCACAGAGGAGATTAGTGTGCAAACTTAAAGCACACAGTATTGGGGGTATGGTATTGATATGGATAGAGAACTGGTTGGCAGACAGGAAGCAAAGAATGGGAATAAACGAGACCTTTTCAGAATGGCAGGCAGTGACTAGTGGAGTACCGCAAGGCTCAGTGCTGGGACCCCAGTTGTTTACAATTTATATTAATGATTTAGACGAGGGAATTAAATGCAGCATCTCCAGGTTTGCGGATGACACGAAGCTGGGCGGCAGTGTTAGCTGTGAGGAAGATGCTAAGAGGATGCAGGATGACTTGGATAGGTTAGGTGAGTGGGCAAATTCATGGCAGATGCAATTTAATGTGGATGAATGTGAGGTTATTCACTTTGGTGGCAAAAACAGGAAAACAGATTATTATCTGAATGTTGAATGATTAGGAAAAGGGGAGGTGCAACGAGACCTGGGTGTCATTGTACACCAGTCATTGAAGGTGGGCATGCAGGTACAGCATGCGGTGAAAAAGGCAAATGGTATGTTGGCATTAATAGCAAGAGGATTCGAGTACAGGAGCAGGGAGGTTCTACTGCAGTTGTACAAGTCCTTGGTGAGACCGCACTGAGAATATTGTGTGCAGTTTTGGTCCCCTAATCTGAGGAAAGACATTCTTGCCATAGAGGGAGCACACAGAAGGTTCACCAGATTGATTCCTGGGATGGCAGGACTTTCATATGAAGAAAGACTGGATCGACTAGCCTTATACTCACTGGAATTTAGAAGATTGAAGAGGGATCTTATTGAAACGTATAAAATTCTAAAGGGATTGGACAGGCTAGATGCAGGAAGGTTGTTCCCGATGTTGGGGAAGTCCAGAACAAGGGCTCACAGTTTAAGGATAAAGGGGAAGCCTTTCAGGACCGAGATGAGGAAAAACTTCTTCACATAGAGAGTGGTGAATCTATGGAATTCTCTGCCACAGGAAACAGTTGAGGCCAGTTCATTGGCCAAATTTAAGAGGGAGTTAGATATGGCCCTTGTGGCTAAAGGAATCGGGGGGTATGGAGAGAAAGCAGGTACAGGGTTCTGAGTTGGATGATCAGCCATGATCATACTGAATGGTGGTGCAGGCTCAAAGGGCCAAATGGCCTACTCCTGCACCTATTTTCTATGTTTCTAAGATCTGAGGGTCTAACCTGGTCCCAACATATTGATGTAGTTATAAAGAATGCAAGACAGTGGCTATACGTATCAGGAGTTTGAAGAGATTTGGCATGTCAACAAATACACTCAAAAACTTCTACAGTTGTACCATGGAGAGCATTCTGACAAGCTGCATCACAGTCTGGCATGGAGGGTCTACGGCTAGCACAAGAGAGCACAGTTTTAAGGTGCTTGGAAGTAGGTTCAGAGTTGATATTAGGGATAAGTTTTTTTACCCAGAGTGTTGAGTGCATGGAATAGGGCTGCTGGCGACGGTGGTGGAAGTGGATTCGATAGGGTCTTTTAAGGGACTCCTGGATAGGTACATGGATCTTAGAAAGATAGAGGGCGATGGGTAACACTGGCTAATTTCTAAAGTAAGTGCATGTTCAGCACAGCATTGTGGGCTGAAGGGTCGTATTGTGCTGTAGGCTTTCTACGTTTCTATGAAAGTGGCATCACAGATCTGTAAAGACAGCTTTGGGCATATTAGCCTTCATATATCAAAGTATTGAGCACAAGAGGTGGGATGTTAAGTTGAAGTTGTATAAGAAGTTGGTGAGCCTTTATTTGTATTAAGACAATAAAATCATAAAATATAGGAGCTGAATTAGACCATTTGGCCCATTGAGTCTGCTCTGCCATTTTATCATGGCTGATCCAATTTTCCTCTCAGCCCCAAAACCCTCCCTTCTCCTCATATCCTTTCATGCCCTTACCAATCAAGAATCTGTAACCTCTGCCTTGAATATACATAAAGACATGAATATAGCCAAACAGTAGCGTGGATATTGGGTACAAGTTGATTAGGGAGTTAACATTGGCATGTGCTAAAGGTAATGCAGTCGTTATGGGAGATTTCAACATGCAGGTGGACTGGGAGAATCAGGTAGGTGCTGGACCCCAGGATAGGGAGTTTGTGGAGTGTCTAAGGGATGTATTTTTGGAACAGCTTGTGCTTGAGCCAACCAGGAACGAGGCTATTTTGGACCTGGTGATGTGTAATGAACAGGAATTGATAAGTGATCTTGAAGTAAAGGAGCCATTAGGAAGTAGTGATCATAACATGATAAGTTTTTATCTACAATTTGAGAGGGATAGGGGCAGATCAGAGGTGTCAGTGTTGCAATTAAATAAAGGAGACTACGGAGCCATGAGGGATGAGCTGGCCAAAGTTAAATGGGCGGATGCCCTGGCAGGAAAGACAGTGGATCAGCAGTGGCAGATATTCTTGGGCATAATACAAAAGATGCAAATGCAGTTCATTCCAATGAGAAGGAAGGATTCAAAGAGGGGGAAGGGGCCACAGTGGTTGACAAAGGAAGTCAGAGATTGTATAGCATTAAAGAAAAAGAAGTATGACAGGGCTAAGATGAGTGGGGATACAGATGATTGGGAAAGTTTTCAGGAACAGCAGATCTTAACTAAAAAAGCAATACGGAGAGAAAAAATCAGGTATGAGCTCAGTCTAGCCAGGAATATAAAAGGGGATAGCAAAAGCTTTTTTAGCTATGTGAAGAGAAAGAAGATAGTTAAGAACAATGTTGGCCCCTTGAAGAATGAATTGGGAGAAATTGTTATGGGAAACAGGGAAATGGCAACAGAATTTAATGCATACTTTAGATCTGTCTTCACCAGGGAGGACACAAGCAATCTCCCAGATGTATGGATGGGCCAGGGTCATAAGATATCAGAGGAATTGAGTCAGATTGACATTAGGAAAGAAACTGTGATGAGTAGACTGGTAGGACTGAAGGCTAATAAATCCCCGGGTCCAGATGGTCTGCATCCGAGGGTTCTAAAAGAGGTGGCTCAGGAAATTGCGGATGCATTGGTAATCATTTTCCAATGTTCCTTAGATTCAGGATCAGTTCCTGAAGATTGGAGAGTGGCTAATGTTGTCCCACTTTTCAAGAAGGGAGGGAAGGAGAAAACAGAGAACTATCGCCCTGTTAGCCTAACGTCAGTCGTGGGGAAGATGCTTGAGTCCATTATTAAGGACGAAATAGTGGCACATCTAGATGGCAGAAATAGGATTAGGCCGAGCCAGCATGGATTTACCAAGGGCAAATCATGCTTGACTAATCTGTTGGAGTTTTTTGAGGGTGTAACAAGGATGTTAGATGAGGGTAAGCCAGTAGATGTTGTGTACCTAGATTTTCAGAAGGCATTCGATAAGGTGCCACATAGGAGATTGGTGAGTAAAATCAGAGCTCATGGCATTGGGGACAGGGTTTCAACATGGATAGAAAACTGGTTGGCAGATAGAAAGCAAAGGGTAGCAGTGAATGGGTGTTTCTCAGACTGGCTGGAGGTGACTAGTGGGGTACCACAGGGCTCTGTATTGGGACCACAGCTCTTTACGATTTATGTCAACGATTTAGATGAGGGCATTGAAAACTATATCAGCAAGTTTGCTGACGATACTAAACTGGGTGGCAGTGTGACATGCGAAGAGGACGTTAGGAGACTTGGATAGGCTGGGAGAGTGGGCAGATACTTGGCAGATGTCATTCAATGTGAATAAATGTGAAGTTATCCACTTTGGAAGCAGGAACAAGAGGGCAGAGTATTGTCTGAACGGTGTCGAGTTAGGTAAGGGAGAAATGCAAAGAGACCTAGGAGTCCTAGTTCACCAGTCAATGAAGGTGAATGAGCAAGTGCAACAGGCAGTGAAGAGGGCAAATGGAATGTTGGCCTTTGTTACAAGGGGAATTGAATACAAGAGCAAGGATGTTCTTTTGCATTTGTACAGGGCCCTGGTGAGACCACACCTGGAATATTGTGTACAGTTTTGGTCTCCAGGTTTAAGGAAGGACATTCTGGGAATTGAGGAAGTGCAGCGTAGATTCACTAGGTTGATTCCTGGGATGGCAGGGCTGTCTTACGCAGAGAGATTGGAGAGATTGGGCTTGTACACGCTGGAATTGAGGAGATTGAGAGGGGATCTGATTGAAACGTTTAAGATAATTAAAGGATTTGATAGGATTGAGGCAGGAAATATGTTCCAGATGTTGGGAGAGTCCAGTACCAGAGGGCATGGATTGAGAATAAGAGGTCAGTTATTTAAAACAGAGTTGAGGAAGAGCTTCTTCTCCCAGAGAGTTGTGGAGGTGTGGAATGCACTGCCTCGGAAGACGGTGGAGGCCAATTCTCTGGATGCTTTCAAGAAGGAGCTGGATAGATATCTGATGAATAGGGGAATCAAGGGATATGGGGACAAGGCAGGGACTGGGTATTGATAGTGAATGATCAGCCATGATCTCAGAATGGCGGTGCAGACTCGGGCCGAATGGTCTACTTCTGCACCTATTGTCTATTGTCTATTGTCTACATAAAGGCTTCCACAGATGCCTGTGGCAAAGAATTCCACAGATTCACCACTCTCTGCTTGAAGAAATTCCTCTTCATCTCTGTTCTAAAAGGATGCCCTTCTCTTCTGAGGCTGTGCCTTCTGGTCTTAGACTCTCCCACCAGGCCTTTCACCATTCGATAGCTTTCAATAGGGTCACCTCTCATTCTTCTGAATTCTAGGCCCAGAGCCATCAAACACTCTTCATATGATGTTATTCAATCCTTGAATAATTTTCATGAACCTCCTTTGAACCCTCTCCAGTTTCAGCACATCCCTTCTAAAATAAAGGGCCAAAACTGCTCACAATACTCAAAATGCGGCCTCACCTGTCCTTTATAACCTTTCAACATTACATCCTTGCTTTTATATTCTTGTCCTCTTCAAATTATTAACAATGTAAATGCGTTCCTCATCACAGACTCAACCTGAAAATTAACCTTTAGAGAATCCTGCACAAGTCCCTTTGCACCTCAGTTTTTTGTATTTTCTTTTCATTTAGAAAATAGTCAATCCTTTCATTTTTTAGACCATTAGGTCATAAGACCATAAGAATTTTAGCAGAATTAGGCCATTCAGCCCATTCTGCCATTCGATCATGGCTTATCCCGGATCCCACTCAACCCCATACACCTACCTTCTTGTCATATGTTTTGATTGATCAGGAAACTATCAACTTCTGCCTTAAATGTAGCCACGGACTTAGCCTCCACTGCAGTCTGTAGCAAAGCAATCCATAAATTCACTACTCTCTGTCTAAAAAAAATCCTCTGTTTTAAAAGGCCCCCCCTCCTCAATTTTGAGTCTGATACCTCCATCAGAAGAAATATCCTCTCCACATCCATCCCCTCAACATTTGGTAGGTTTCAATGAGGCCTTCCTGTTTTCTTCTAAATTCCAGTGAGTACAGGCCCAAAGCTCCCAAACACGCCTCATGTTTAACCCATTCATTCCCAGAATCATCCTCATGAAGCTCCTCTGGACTCTGTCCAAGGACAACACTTACTTTCAGAGATATGGGGCCCAAAATTGTTGACAATACTCCAAGTGTGGCCTGACTAGTGTCTTATAAAGTTTCAGCATTATCTCCTTGCTTTTATATTCTATTCCCATTGAAATATATGACAGCATTGCATTTGCCCTCTTTACCACAGACTTAACCTGTAAATTAATCTTCTGGAAGTCTTGCACGAGGATTCACAAGTCCCTCTGCAGCTCTGATGCTTGAATCTTCTCCCTGTTTAGATAATAGTCTGTACTTTTGTTCCTTGTACCAAAATGCATTATCATACATTTCCCAACACTGTATTCCACCTGCCACTTCTTTGACCATTCTTCCAATTTGTCTAAGTCCTGCTGCCATCGCATTGCTTCCTCAGCACTACCTACTCCTCCACCAATTTTCGTATTATCTGCAATCTTTGCCACAAAGCCATCAATTCCATTATCTAAATCATTGACGAAAAATGTAGTGGACCCAATACTGAGCCCTGAGGAACACCACTAATGACTGACAGCCAATCAGAAAAGGCCTTTTTATTCCCACTCACTACTTCCTGCCTGTTGGCCATTCCTTTATCCATGCCAATATCTTTCCTGTAAATCCATAGGATTTTATCTTGTTAAGCAGCCTCGTGTGTCATCTTATGAAATGCCTATTAGAAATCTAAGTAAATGACATCCACTGCTTCTCCCTTGTCCACCCTGCTTGTTACTTCCTCAAAGAACTCGAGCAAGACTTCCCTTTACAGAAACAATGCTGACTTTGACTTATTTTATCATTAGTCTCCAAATGCCCCGAAACTTCATCCTTAATAATAGACTACAACTCTTTCACAACCACTGAGGTTAGGCTAACTGGCCTATAATTTCTAGATACTAAACACTAGAATACTACAGCACAGTACAGGCCTTTTGCCCCTCGATGATGTTCCAACCCACATATTCCTTAAGAAAAAGTACAAAACCCACACTCCCAATAACCCACTACCTTTCTTTCATCCATGTGCCTGTCCAAGAGGCTCTTAAATACCCCTAATGTTTTAGCCTCCACCACCATCCTTGGCAAGTCACACAACACACTGTGTAAAAAACTTACCCCTGATGTCTCCCCTAAACTTCCCTCCCTTAACTTTGTACATATGCCCTCTGGTGTTTGCTATCGGTGCCCTGAGAAACAGGTACTGTCTATCCACCCCATCTATGCCTCTCATAATCTTGTAGACCTCAATCAAGTCCCCTCTCATCCTTCTACGCTCCAAAGAGAAAAGTCCCAGCTCTGCTAACCTTGCCTCATAAGACTTGTTTTCCAATCCAGGCAACATCCTGGTAAATCTCCTCTGCACCCTCTCCACAGCTTCCACATCCTTCCTATAATGAGGTGACCAGAACTGAACACAATACTCTAAGTATGGTCTCACCAGAGATTTGTAGAGTTGCAACATGACCTCTCTACTCTTGAACTCAATCCCCCTATTAATGAAGTCTAGCATCCCATAGGCCTTCTTAACTATCCTATTAATCTGTGCAGTGACCTTGAGGGACTATGGATTTGAACCTCAAGGTCCCTCTGTTCATCCACACTCTTAAGTAACAGACCATTAATCCTGTACTCAGTCTTCTGGTTTGTCCTTCCAAAATGCATCAGCTGACACTTATCTGGATTGAATTCCATCTGCCACTTTTCTGCCCAACTCTGCATCCTGTCTATATCCTCTTGTAACCTTCGACAACCTACAGCTCCATCCACAACTCCTCCAAACTTCGTATCATCTGAAAACTTACTCACCCATCCTTCCACCTCTTCATCCAGGTCATTTATAAAAATCACAAAGAGCAGGGATCCCAGGACAGGTCCTTACAGCACTCCACTAGTCAGAATACTTTCCTTCCACTACTACACTCTGCTTTCTTCCTGTAAGCCATTTTTTTAAATCCAAACAGCCAAGGTTCTACTGATCCCATGCCTCATGACTTTCTGGATGAGTTTCTCGTGGAGGACCTTGTCAAATGACTTGCTAAAATCCATGTAGACCACATCTACTACCCTACCCTCATCAATTTCTTTTGTTACCTCTTCAAAAAACTCAATTAGGCTCATGAGGCACGACCTTCCCTTCACAAAGCCATGTTGACTATCCTTGATAGACTGTACTTCTTTAAATGCTCATAGATCCTATCCTTAAGAATCCTTTCCAGTAGTTTGCATACCACCGATGTAAGACTCACCGGTCTATAGTTCCCAGGTTTCTCCCTATTACCTTTTTTAAACAAGGGAACTACATTTGCCATTCTCCAATCCTCCGGCACCTCCCCTGCAGCCAAAGAGGATTCAAAGATCTTAGCTACTGCTCCAGCAATCTCTTCTCTCACTTCCCACAGCAACCTGGGGTATATCATGTCTAGCCCTGGGGACTTATCAATCTTGATGTTTTTAAGAAGATCCAACACTTCTTCCTTAATCTCCACATTGTCAAGCACACAGGCCTGTTCTACTTCGACCTCACCCTGATCAAGGTCCTTTTCACTTGTGAATACTGAAGCGAAGTATTCATTTAGGACCTTCCCAACCTCCTCTGCCTGCAGGCACATGTTGCCCTCTTTATCCTTTAGTGGCCCCACCTTCATTCTTGGCATCTTTCTGTTCTTCATATATGCATAGAGCGTCTTGGGGTTCTCCTTAATCCTACATGCCAAGATCTTCTCATGCCCCTTTGAGCTCTCCTCTAAGTCCTTTCTTTAGCTCCTTCCTGGCTACTCTATATTTCTCATAAGCCCCTCCTAATTCCTGCTTCTTATATCTAATATATGCATAGAGCGTCTTGGGGTTCTCCTTAATCCTACATCATGCCCCCTTCGAGCTCTCCTTTCTTAAGCTCCTTCCTGGCCACCATATATATTTCTCATGAGCCCCTCCTGCTTCCTGCTTCTTGTATCTAATATATGCTTCCTTCTTCCTCTTGACGAGTTGCCTCATGTTTTTCACCAGCCACAGTTCCCTTTTCCAACCATTTTTTCCTTGTCTCAGTGGGACAAACCTAACCTGAGCCCAGCACAAGTAGTCCCTAAACTTCTTCCACATTACTTCTGTGCTTTCACCCTTGAACATCTGTTTCCAATTTACTCTCTAGTTCCTGCCTCATCCCTTCATAATTAGCCCTTTCCCAGTTAAACTCTTTCCCATTTTGTCTGTTTTTATCCTTTTCCATTGCTATGCTGAAGCTAAGGGAGTTGTGGTCACTTTCACAAAATGCTCCCCCACCAAGTGGTCTGGCACCTGACCAGGTTCATTATCCAGAACTAGATCCAGTATGGCCTCTCCTCTCGTCAGCTGGTCCACATACTGTGTCAGGAATCCTTCTTGAGCACACCTGACAAATTCAACCCTATTTATCCCCCTTTCAGTCAGGAGGTGCCAGTCAATATGAGGAAGGTTGAAATCACACATAAGTACAACCCTGTATTTCCTGCACCATTCTAAAATCTGCCTGGTTATCTGCTCCTCGGTGTCCCGAGGGCTATTTGGGGGCCTATAGACTACTCCCAGCACAGTGATTGATCCCTTCCTATTTCTCACTTCCACCCACACCGACTCAGTGGACACTCCCTCTGCAGCGTCCTTCCTTTCTATAGCCGTGATACCATCCCTGACCAGTAATGCTACCTCCCCCCTTTCTACCTCCCATCCTATTCCTTTTAAAACACCTGAACCCTGGTCCCTGCATCGGCCAATTCTGCCCTTCCTCCAGCCAAGTTTCAGTAATGGCCACAACATTGTAGTTCTACATACTGATACATGCTCTAAGTTCATCCCCTTTATTCCTAATACTCCTAGTGTTGAAATAGAGACATTTCATATAATGAAAGAAGGAACACTGTTCAGTTTTGAAATGCTTAAAGAGAAACACTTATTAGAAAAACAAGATTTTTATCTGTATTTACAGATGTGACAATATGTTAATAGGACAGTTAAAAATGTAACCAAGGCAAGTGCGTGTTTGATAGAGCTATTTAGAAAAGCATATAATTCAGATAACGGTAGTAGAATTATTTCAAGGTTGTATAAGGGTTTGTCAAATCTTAAGATACAGTCAACTTCATACACTAAAACAAAATGGGAGAAGGAAAGAGGGATAATTATATCTGAGGAAGAACGGACAATAATATGGAGGTATCAATGGAAGTGTACCAATTCACAGAAATGGAGGGAGTTTGGATGGAAAAACTTGATATTTTATTACACCCTCTCAGAAATCCCATTATGATAGTAACCTCCCTGTTTGCTGGAGAAATTGTGGAAATCAAAATGCAAACTATTATCATATTTTCTGGGAATGCCCCATTATCAAAGACTATTTGAGTGGGATACACAATGCACCACAAGACATCTTTAAATATGAAATACCCTTAGAGAGTAAGACCACATATTTTGGGTATATACCTCAAGAATGGTTGAAAAGAGACAAATATTTAATGAATATACTGTTGGTGGCTGGTAAAAAGACTCTTACCGGGAAATGGTTATCACAGGAGAGCCCAACCTTAAATGCTTGGATAGAAATTACAATGGACATTTACAAAATGGAGAAGGTAACAGCATCTGTTAATCATAAGTTGGAACAAATTGTTTCCTACTGGGAACAATAGTTTAACTACAATACGCCTCATAGGCCTGATTTTATCCTCACAAATCAATGAATATGTTGTAAAAAAAAATGATCACTCCCTACTTGTACATAGTTTTCTCCTTTCACTTGTTCTTTCTTTCCTCTCTTTTCTATAAGTGAATATCTCAGATAAATATGTGGAGATTTGTGGCATATATGACTATATGATATATGTGTACAATATCTGAAATACATCTTGTAGAAATGTTTGTTTGATAATGAACTTCAATAAAAAATAAATTACAAAAAAAATTAGACACATTTCAACCCCTCCAACTGGCTACATTTATGTTTAGTCCCCTGCCTGTCCTTCCTCACCAACTCAGAATACATAGCATCATACTCCTCTTTACCCTTCTTCCTTTCTGAGCTGAGGGTCCAGTCTCTGCGTCAGAGATGCGACCACTGCAACTTGTCCCTGGTAGGTCGTCCCCACCAACAGTATCCAAAACAGTATACTTATTGTTGATGGGAATGGCCACAGGGGTGCTCTGCTCTTTCTGTCTATTCCCCTTTCCTCTCCTGACAGTCACTCAGTTACCTGTTTCCTGACTTTTAGGGATGACTGTCTCCCTGAAACTCCAATCTATTACTGCCTCTGCCTCCCGAATAATCCGAAGTTCATCCAGCTCCAGCTCCATTTCCCTAACTCAGTTTGACCAGAGTGGCAGCTGGATGCACCTTTTGCAGGTGTAGTCATCAGAGGCAATTGTGCTGTCTCTGACTTCCCACGTCCTTCAATTGGAGCACTGGACTGCCCTATCTACACCTCCATTACCAACTCCTAAGTTAATTAAATTAATTAAAGAATCTTACCCGGCCTTACCTCACTGGGAGCAAGCTTGCCCTCTGCCTCTTCTCGCTGAAGCCTCTCGAGCCAAAGCCTCAAAGCTCTACTCCTCCACCTGGCTGCTCTGCTTGAGCTACCCCTCTTTATATTTTTTTGATCTTTTCAATTTTCCATTGTCCAATCAAACTGCATGGTCACCTGACCTCGATTGCCCAATCAGCTGCTTTCTGCTGAGTCTGAGCTATTCAAATCTTGATTGACTTGATTGCACAATCCAACTGTCAAAACCTCTCAAACCAAAGCCTCAAAGCTCCACACCTTCACTGGCCCACTCTTTCTTTTCCTTCCTTTTGCCTCCCTCCCTTCTTAAAGAGTGGAGTGACATTTGCAATTTTCCAGTCCTCCAGGACTATTCCAGAATCAAGTGATTCTTGAAAGATCATGACCAATGCATCTGTTATTTCTTCAACAGTGTCTCTTCAGGACAGTGGGATATAGTGCTTCTGGTCCAGCTCACTTATCCACTTTAAGACCTCTGAGTTAGCCCAGCAATTTTCCCTTTGTAATAGCAATGGTGCTCACTCCTGCTCCCTGACACTCACGGACCTCTGGCGCACTATTAGGTCTCTTTAAGCCTTCACCTTACTGATGAAAGGTGCCGCAGTCTTAACTGTTCTTGAAATTTCGCATTACTAATGTGATCTTTGTATATCATTCTCTGCTGTTGCCAGAGCTTCCTTTGTGCAAGCCTCCAGCTCAAGCACTCTTGCCTAGAACTCTGAGGCCCTCTACAGGAGTTTCCAACAATTGTGTGCTTTCGGCAACTAAATGACAAGTCAGGGAATCAAACCCATGATCTCAGCAACAATCTGCCATTTAAGCCCAGGATCTCTCATCTGCTGCAGCAAGGTACCATGGACATATCCCCCAATCATCTTTCTCTGGATTTATTTATTTCCTGAGATAAGGAGGAAAGGGCCCAGAGAACATAAGAACATAAGAAATGGGAACAGGAAGAGGCCATCAGCCGCTTGATCTGCTACGCTATTCAGAAAGATCATGGCTGATCTAACTATGGATTCATCTCCACTTACGTGCCTTTAACCCAAAACCTGTAATTCCCCTACTATGCAAAAATCTACCCAACCTGGCCTTAAGTACATTTACTGAGGTAGCATCCACTGCTTCATTGGGCAGAGAATTCCACAGAATGCCCACTCTCTGGGAAAAGCAGGTCTTCCTCATTTCTATCCTAAATCTAGAAACAAAGAAACATAGAAAACCTACAGCATAATACAGGCCCTTCGGCCCACAAAGCTGTTTTGAACATTAGAAATTACTAGGCTTACCCATAGCCCTCTATCTTTCTAAGCTACATGTACCGATCCAGCAGTCTTTTAAAAGACCCTGTCGCATCCGCCTCCACCACTGTCACCGGCTGCCCATTCCATGCACTCACCACTCTATGCATAAAAAAATGACCCCTGATATCTCCTCTGTACCTACTTACAAGCAGCTTAAAACTGTGCCCTCTTGTGTTAACCATTTCAGCCCTGGGAAAAAGCCTCTGACTATCCACATGATGAATGCCTCTCATCATCTTATACACTTCTATCAGGTCACCTCTCATCCTCTGTGGCCAAGTTCACTCAACCTATTCTTGAAAGGCATGCTCCCCAATCCAGGCAACATCCTTGCAAAATCTCCTCTGCACGATTTATATAGTTTCTACATCCTTTGTAGTGGAGTGACCAGAACTGAGCACAGTACTCCAAGGGGGGTCTGACCAGAATCCTATAAAGCTGTAACATTACCTCTGCCACTTCTCAGCTCAGGTTTGCATCCTATTGGTGTCCTGCTGTAATCTCTGACAGTCCTCCACACTATCCACAACACCCCTAACCTTAATGTCATCAGCAAATTTACTAACCAATCCCTTCACCTTCTCATTCAGGTCATTTATAAAAATCACAAAGAGTAAGGGTCCCAGAACAGATCCCTGATGCACACCACCGGTGACCAACTTCCATGCAGAATATGACCTGCCTGCAACCACTCTTTGCCTTCTGTGGGCAAGCCAATTCTGGATCCACAAAGCAATGTCCCCTTGAATCCCATGCTTCTTTACTTTCTCAATAAGCCTTGCATGGGATACTATCAAATGCCTTGCTGAAGTCCATAAGGTACGACCTGCCTTTGTCAAAGCCATGCTGACTATTCCTAATCATATTATGCCTCTCCAAAATATGCATAAATCTTGCCTATCAGGATCTTGTCCATCAACTTACCAACTACTGAAGTAAGACTCACTGGTCTATAATTTCCTGGGCTATCTCTACTTCCTTTCTTGAATAAGGGAACGACATCTGCAATCCTTCAACCTTCCAGAACCTCTTCTGTCCCCATTCATGATGCAAAGATCATTGCCAGAGGCTCAGGAATCTCCTCCCTCACCTCCCACAGTAGCCTGGGGTACATCTCGTCCGGTCCCAGTGACTAATCCAACTTGATGCTTTCCAAAAGCTGCAGCACATCCTCTTTCTTAATGTTGTTACGTGACCATGGTTTAGTTTACGTTGGGTGTCACTTTAAAACGCCTGGATGAGGTGGGACTATGACGTCAGTATAACAAGCTACAACAGTCCGTTGGGACTTTTATGATTTCTTTTGGGATTTCTACGAGGACTTCGGGATGACTCAATGGATAAGATCTTCGGCGACTGTTACTTCATTCTCCCAGCGTGGAACCTGTAGAATTCTATGTGATCACCGCCTCTCTTCATTTTAATGTGGATTTACAAGTCTCTCCCCTCATTAATTCCGTGGATTACTGGACCTTTCTAGTTTACCATCTTAAGACTTTAAGAACTGTTCCTAAGCAAGACAGTTAGGGAGCCACACACACATAACATTGTTAACTTCTATTTATTTCATTTAATTTTCTATATTTTGAGTAGATACTAATAAATATAGTAGCTTTAACATTAAAACCTGACTTAGTTTGTGATCTATTGCAGCAGGTATATAAAATAAATTGGGGGCTCGTCCGGGATTCCGGATTTTACGCAAACGACGTAAATTGTTTGCCTCCCAATTTGTAAACTACCTGCTGAAATAATCCTGACATAAACTTACTTCCTTGATCAGACTGGATTTTGATCAGACTGGCAAACCAAAAAGGGTGAAAATCTTTATGAGCGCCTTCAACACATTTGGAGCTTTTATATTCCTGAGAGGTATTGCTTCTGGAAATCTAAATGCTGTACACATGATGGTTAGCAAATACTTCCACAATAACCTTAGAAAAGAGTTCACCAAATGCAGGAATAGGCTGCAGTGGAGCCACTTGGGTGACCTGATTAGGTTTACCCACAACCTGACAAGTGTGGCTAGTCCAGTAAAATGTTGCAACATCTTTCCTCAAACCAGGCCAGAAGAATTGTTTCAAAATCTTGTCCACAGTTTTATTCACACCCAGATGGCCACCTAAGGGCATACTACAGGCCAAGGTTAAAATCTAATTCCTATAGACTTTAGGAACTACAGCCTGGTGAACAATTGCCCATTCCTCACTTGCTGGAATATCAGGTGGTCTCCATTTCCTCATTAACACTTCATCATTGAAATAGTACCCAACTGGCACTTTATCAATCTCATCACCTGGGAGAGCTTTTTCTCTCAAGGCTGCAATCTCAGGTTCTCTGGTCTGTTCTGCTATAAACTCCTTCCTGGACAGAGACAAATTTTTATAGTCAGACCTAATACAAGGATCCTGTTCCAATAATGAAGGAAGGAAAGTCACTGACAAGTCATCAAGACCTGAGTCCCGATTTGTCCTATCATAGGTAGCGAAACCATTCTGCACAGAACCATCCGCATTGGTTAGCTTCTTTGCCATAGCTCAAGTTACTACAGGATGGATAAACATTAGAATCCATCTTTGGGTCATCAGTGATTGGCTTAGTCATCAGCTGCACTGCTAAGTCATTCCCTAACAGCAAAGAAACACCCTGCACTGGTACACTGGGTCGTAGTCCTATCTTTATAAGTCCTGAAACTAACTCTGACTTCAAAATTACCTTATGCAGAGGCACAGAAACAACATTGTTCCCAATGCCTTGAATAAGATTTACCTCACCAGTGGCAGTCTCATCACTAAACTCGAGAACACTGTCTAACAAGAGTGACTGAGAAGCCCCAGTATCTTGTAGAATTTTCACTGGTACCAGGGGTGATCCTTCATTCACTGAAACAAACCCCTCTGACACAAAAGAAATAAATTCTTTCCTAACCAGGTCAGATGTCTCAGTCTTTGATACAGCTTCATCAGAAAGTCCAGAACCCTATGGATTTATAGGTGTTTCAAAGTGTTGAATACAAACGTATGGAACTACCTCCTTTCCTTTCTTCTTCTTCAGGAGGAAACAGTTAGCCATAACATGACCATGTTTCTTGCAATAGTGAAAAGTAGGACCAGAATGTTTCTCTTTTAACTGCTTCCCTTCATCCTTACCTTTGTCACTAGTCCCAGATTTAGTTTCTGGTTTACTCTGACTATCCATGCTACTCATTTGGAAGGTCTTACTCAGGGAAAACTTAACCTTGTGGGTTAGAGCAAACTCATCTGCTAATTTTGCAGATTTTTGCAAAATGGCAGCATCCTTCTCATCCATATACGTCTTTATGTCATTAAAGACGCATCTTTTAAATTCTTCAATTAAAACAAACTCTTTGAATTTGTTGAAATCATCATCCACATTTTTAGATGTGTACCATCATTCAAAACACACAGACTTCTCATAAGCAAATTCCACATGAGTCTGGTTCACAGATTTCCTCAGATTCCTAAACCTTTGCTTATAGGCTTCTGGAACCAGCTCATATGCGTTAAGCACAGCCTGCTTCACAATCTCATAATTAGCTGCATCATCTGTCAGGGCAGAAAAGCCTGCTGAACCTTAACCTTAATTACACTCTATTACAGAAGAGGCCAGCTGTCTCCCAGCCATCGTAGGTGCTGAGCAACTTTCTCAAAATGCTGAAAGTATTTATCAACCCTGGCCTCATCAAAAGGAGGGACCAATTTAACTTCCCAACTGGAAACAAACTTATCCCCAGAGCCAGAAATTTGACTCTCAAGCCTTAACTTCTCTATCACAAACCACCTTTCCTTTTCTCTTTCCTCTGCTTCTAGCAACCTTTGTTTTTCTTTTTCCTTGGCCTCAAATGCCTCTGTTTTCCTCTTTTTCCCAGCTTCTAGCTGTCTTTGTTTTTCTTTGTCCTCTAAGTTTCTCCTGCTTGAACTTTATCCATACTGGAGCTCAAGGTTATCTGGTTTACTTTCAGGAAACCTTTCTAACTCCCCTCGTTGAACACATTCATAGATACATAATGCTCAGCTATTCTCTTCTGAATCTCTGCTTTCCTAATAGACGGTTTCACCGTAATAAACCCCAGCTTTTTAGCGATGATCAACAACTCATTCTTTCTGGTGTCCTTTAATGCCTCAGAGGTTGGTGATGCCAGAAATCTATTAATATCCAGTGCTGCTGGTTTCCACACGCAAGTCAATCAAAAAGTAACCATTCAGATCAATAATCAATGAGCTCCAATTTTGTTCAAATCGTGGCCGAGTCTCCAACTTTTATTACATACCTGCAGCAATAGATCACAAATTGAGTCAGGTTTTAATGTTAAAACCACTATATTTATTAATATCTACTCAAAATATAGAAAATTAAATGAAATAAACAGAAGTTAACAGTGTTATGTGTGTGTGGTTCCTAAACTGTCACAAAATCAGTGGTCCTACCTGCAACAGTTTTTGTAGGTAACGTATCTGAGAAAACTTCAGATATGTTAATCAGGCAGTTACTTGTGAATTCAAAGGCAACACGAGTGAATCTGCAGATGCTGGAAATAAATAAAAACACAACATGCTGGCAGAACTCAGCAGGTCAGACAGCATCTATGGGAGGAGGTAGCGACGATGTTTCAGGCCGAAACCCGTCATCAGGCAGTTACTTGTGAAATATGGCTTGGTATTAGAACAAAACATAGAAATTTACAGCACATTACAGGCCCTTTGGCCCACAACGTTGTGCCGACCATGTAACCTACTCTAGAAATAGCCTTCTTCTTCTTCTTCTTCTTCCCTACTGCAAAACCCTCTATTTTTCTAAGCTCCATGAATTTATCTAAGAGGCTTTTAAAAGACCCTATTGTATCTGCTTCCACCACCACTGCCAGCAGGGTATTCCACACATCCACCACTCTCTGTATGAAAAACTTAACCCTGACATCCCCTCGGTACCTATTTCTAAGCACATTAAAACTATGCTCCCTCATGTTAGCCATTTCAGTCCTCGGAAAAAGCCTCTGGCGATCCATACGATCAATGCCCTTCATCATCTTATACACCTCAATCAGGTCACCTCTCATTCTCCGTCGCTCCCAGAAGAAAAGGTCAAGTACATTCAATAATTCTCATAAGGTACGCTCTCCAATCCAGACAATATCCTTGTAAGTTTCCTCTGCACTCTCTCTATAATATCTACATCCTTCCTGTAGTCAGGTGACCAGAACTGAACATGGGGTCTGACCAAGGTCTTATACAGCTGTAACATTACCTAATGGCTGTTGAACTCAATCCCATGGTTGATGAATGCCAACACACCATATACCTTCTTAACAACATTGTCAACCTGCACAGCAGCTTTGAGTGTCCTATTGACACAGACCCCAAGATCTCTCAGATCCTTCACACTGCCAAGAGTCTTACCATTTATATTATATTCTGTCTTCAAAATTGACCTACCAAAATGAACTACTTCACACTTATCTGGGTTGAATTCCATCTGCCACTTCTCAGCCCGGTTCTGCATCCTATTGATGTCCCGTTGTAATCTCTGACAACCCTCCAGTCTATCCACAACACCCCCCAACATTTGTGTCATCAGCTAACTCACTAACCCACCCTTCTACTTCTTCATCCAGATCATTTATAAAATGTAACACTCAGCTCTATCAACCTATGTTCATCTAGGGGAAACTGCCGACTGTCCACCAAACTGTGTCTCATGTTTGCGTAGATGCTGTGTATGCACCCCGGCACAAACCCACAACGTAAAATATCAGTTAGTACACAATGTATGTTTAAACAATTACACTTCATAAATTTTACTGTATGGGGTTAGTAGAGAAACAAAAATATAAGATAAAAAGGCACCAAGAATAGAGATTATACAGTTCGTGCACATGGTGGAGCTCATGCAATATCCTTGGTCCACCATTCGATTTCTTCCGAACTCCATGACCCTTGGACTGGGACCAACCCACAGTGGTCTGCCAGAGCACTTCCCGCATGTCTTCCCTCTTCGTTTCTCCTTGCTGAACTTCCTGCGCACCAAACCCAATTCCCATACATACAGATAGAATAACAAAACTCCCATTGGTTAGTCCCCCCGTTATAGGTAGTAATAACCTGAACATTTCAGCTAGACAGAACATTACCTCATAGTTAACATTACAGAGAAGCCATTTTATTATATCACTTCGGAGAAGCCATTTTATTATTAGCAGTTAACAGTTAACATTACAGCTACATACCCTGTGGGTATCTTGTGACTGTCTTATGACCATGATGTAATTGAGTATCTTGTGAGCATGATGTAATGGTCTTGTGATGGTGGGGTGATGGAATTTTCCCGCCAGTGTGAGGTCACCATAAGACAAAGGAACAGAAGTCAGCCATTCAGCCCATCGAGTCTGCTCCAAGGTCATGTGATGACATGTTCTCAACAGGTATATAACGGGAAACCCCTGTTGTTACGCAGTTGATTCATTGTTTAATTCATCAGTTACTCTGTTATGCTGTGTATTTGTCTCAAGATGCAGTTTCGTTTTAAAGTGGAATTTTACCTTCTACTGTAAGGTACAGAATTGTGGTGCCGGCAATTTCGCCATCACTGCTAGTTTTGTTTGCTGTATGTTTGATTTAATTTTAAGGTCTAAGGATTGGAGAGTGAAGACCTTACTAAAGTACGGGAACCCAACAATCGAGTAAAGTTGGTGTCGATCGGCAGTTTTATAAAGGATCGACCTTATTGAATCTTCATTCAAGAGTAGTGGCCTGCATCTGAGATAACCTCTGCAAGAGCAGGAAGGTTTGGTTCAGTGTCTATCCTCCAAAATAAAAAGGTCAGTTCCTTTAAACTATATTACTTCCTTCATCGTGAATCCTTCAGACAAGGCATGGTATAGTCTTACCATTAATACTATATTCTGCCATCATATTTGACCTACCAAAATGAACCACTTCACACTTATCTGGGTTGAACTCCATCTGCCACTTCTCAGCCCAGTTTTACATCCTATCAATGTCCTGCTATAACCTCTGACCCCTCCACACCATCCACAACACCTCCAACCTTTGTGTCATCAGCAAACTTACTAACCCATCCCTCCGCTTCCTCATCCAGGTCATTAATAAAAATCACAAAAATTAAGGGTCCAAGACCAGATCCCTGAGGAACTCCACTGCTGACCAACCTCCAAGCAGAATATGACCCATCTAAAACCAGTCTTTGCCTTCTGTGGATAAGCCATTTCTAGATCCACAAAGCAATGTCCCCTTGGATCACATGCCTCCTTACTTTCTCAATAAGCCTTGCATGGGGTACCCTATCAAATGCTTTGCTGAAATCCATATACACTACATCTACTGCTCTTCCTTCATCAATGTATCACATCCTCAAAAAATTCAATCGGGCTCGTAAGGCATGATCTGCCCTTGACAAAGCCATGCTGACTATTCCTAATCATATTATACCTCTCCAAATGTTCATAAATTCTGCCTCTCAGGATCTTCTCCATCAACTTACCAACCAGTGAAATAAAACTCACTGGTCTATTAATTTCCTGGGCTATCTCTACTCTTTCTTGAATAAAGGAACAACATTTGCAACCCTTCAATCCTCCAGAACCTCTCCTGTCCCCATTGATGATGCAAACATCATTGCCAGAGGCTCAGCAATCTCCTCCCTCACCTCCCACAGTAGCCTGGGGTACATCTCATCCAGTCCCGGTGACTTATCTAACTTGATGCTTTCCAAAAGCTCCAGCACATCCTCTTCCTTAATATCTACATTCTCAAGCTTTTCAGTCTGCTGCAGGTCATCACTACAATTACTAAGATCCTTTTCCATAGTGAATACTGAATCAAAGTATTCATGAAGTACTTCTGCTATATCCTCCAGTTCCATACACACTTTCCCATATCACACTTGATAGGTCCTATTCTTTCACGTCTTATCCTCTTGCTCTTCACATACTTGTAGAATGCCTTGGGGTTTTCCTTAATCCTGCCCACCAAGGCCTTCTCATGGCCCCTTCTGGCTTTCCTAATTTCCTTCTTAAGCTCCTTCCTGTTAACCTTATAACCTTCTAGATCTCTAACATTACCTCGCTCTCTGAACCTTTTGTAAGCTTTTCTTTTCTTCTTGACTAGATTTATTGCAGCCTTTGTACACCATGGTTCCCATACCCTACCATAACTTCCCTGTCTCATTGCAAAGTACCTATGCAGAACTCCACACAAATATCCCCTGAACATTTGCCACATTTCTTCCATACTTTCCCCTGAGAACAACTGTTTCCAATTTAAGCTTCCAATTTCCTGCCTGATAGCCTCATAATTCCACTTACTCCAATTAAACACTTTTCTACCTTGTCTGTTCCTATCTCTCTCCAATGCTATTGTAAAGGAGATAGAATTATGATCACAATCTCCAAAATGCTCTCCCATTGAGTGATCTAACACCTGACCAGGTTCATTTCCCAATACCAGATCAAGTACAACCTCTTCTCTTGTAGGCTTATCTACATATTGTGTAAGGAAACCTTACTGAACCCACCTAACAAATTCCACCCCATCTAAGCTCCTTGCTCTAGGGAGATGCCAATCGATATTTGGGAAATTAAAGTCTCCCATCACAACAACTCTTATTATTACACCTTTGTAGGATCTGTTTCCCTATCTGCTCCTCGATATCCCTGTTACTATTGGGCGGTCTATAAAAAACACCCAGTAAAGTTATTGACCCCTTCCCATTCCTAATCTCCACCCAAGAGACTCCATAGACAATCCCTCCATGGTGTCCACCTTTTCTGCAGCTGTGACACTGTCTCTGATCAACAGTGCCACACCCCCACTTCTTTTGCCTCCCTCCCTGTCCTTTCTGAAACATCTAAAACCTGGGACTTGAAGTAACCATTCCTGTCCCTGAGCCATCCAGGTCTCTATAATGGCCACCACATCATATCTCCCAGTACTGATCCACACTCTAAACTCATCCGCTTTGTTCACAACACTCCTTGTGTTAAAATAGACATATCTCAAACCTTTGGTCTGAGTGCGTCCCTTCTCTATCACCTGCCTATCCTCCCTCATACACTGTCTCCTAGCTTTCTCTATTTGTGAGCCAGCCGCCTCTTCCCCAGTCTCTTCAGTTTAGTTCCCACCCCCCAACAATTCTAGTTTAAACTCTCCCCAGTAGCCTTAGCAAACCTCCCCGCCAGGATATTGGTTCCCCTGGGATTCAAGTGCAACCCGTCCATTTTGCACACAGGTCTAAATGATCCAGAAATCTGAATCCCTGAACCCTGCTCCAATTACTCAGCCACACATTTATCCTCCACCTCACTCTATTCCTATTCTCACTGTCGCATGGCACAGGCATTAATCCTGAGATTACTACCTTTGCGGTCCTGCTTCTCAACTTTCTTCCTAACTCCCTGTAGTCTTTTTTCAGGACCTCTTCCCTTTTCCTACCTATGTCATTGGTACCAATATGTACCACGACCTCTGGCTGTTCTCACTCCCACTGCAGGATATCTTGGACACGATCTGAAACATCCCGGACCCTGGCACCTGGGAGGCAAACTACCATCCATGTTTCTTTCCTGCGTCCACAGAATCGCCTGTCTGACCCCCTAACTATAGAGTCCCCTATCACTACTGCCTTCCTCTTCCCTTCCCTACCCTTCTGAGCCACAGGGCCGGATACTGTGCCAGAGGCACGGCCACTGTCACTTCCCCCAGGTAGGCTGTTCCCCCCTCCAACAGTACTCAAACAGGAGTACTTATTGTCAAGGGTTACAGCCACAGGGGTGCTCTCTAGTACCTGACTCTTCCCCTTCCTCCTCCTGACTGTGACCCACTTGTCTGTCTCCCATGGCCCTGGTGTGACCACCTGCCTGTAACTCCGTTCATCCGTTTGTTCTCCCTGACCCGGTGAAGGTCATCCAGTTGCACCTCTAGTTCCCTAACTCTAAGAAAGCATGAAATTTCTCAAGCAAACAAGGTGAAGGAGAATCCTAAGGAATTCTACTGATATATTAAGAGCAAAAAGAATCCCAGGGACAAAACTGGTTCTCTGGTAGACCAGAATGGTAATCCATGTGGGGAGCCAAACAGATAGGGGAGCTCTTAAAAGCATTATTTGTATCTGTATTTACTCGGGAAATGGATAAAGTGTATAGAACTGAGGGAAAGTGGCATCAACTTCATAGACCCTGTACAAATTACAGAGGAGAGGTGTTTGCTAATCTGAGGCAAATCTGGATAGATAAATCCCCAGAGCCTCACTAGGTCTTCCCTTGTCAAGTTCAGAAATTACTGGGGGCCTAGCAGAGATACTTAAAACATCCTTAGTGATAGAGAGGTACCAGAGGGTTGTAGGATTGCCAATGTTGTTCCACTGTTTAAAAAGGGCTCTAAACAGAAACCAGGAATTATAGGCTGTTGAGTCTGACATCAGTTGTGGAAAAGTTATTGGAAGGTATTTAAGGGACCAGATATATAAGTATTTGGATAGTCATGGACTGATTAAGGATAGCCAACAAGGCTTTGTGCCTGGTAGGTTATGTCTAACCAATCTTAACGAGCTTTTTGAGGAAGTTACCAGGAGAGTAGATGAAGGCAAGACACTGGATGATGTCTATATGAACTTTAGTAAGGCATTTGACAAGGTCCCTCATGGGAGTTGCTCAGCATTTAAGACGAGGTAGTGAATTGGATTAGACATTGAGAGAAGGTTGACTGGAGGCTTGTGACTAGTGGAGTGCTGCAGGGATCAGTGCTGGGTCCTTCGTTGCTTCTCAACTATATCAATGATCTGGATGATAACGTGATTAAATGGTTTGGCAAAGTTGTGAATGATGCAGATATGAGAGTGTAGTGTACAGTGAGGAAGGCTATCATTACTTGCAGACAGATGTGCTGAAAAATGCAGATGGAATTTAATGCAGAGAAGTGTGAGGTTTTGCACTTTGGTAGGACCAGCCAGGGTAGGTCTTACACAATGAACTGTAGGGCACTGAGGAGTGTGGTAGAACAAAGGGATCTGGGAATACAGGTACATAACTTATTGAAAGCGGCGTCACAAGTAGATCGGGTTGTTACAAAGCTTTTGGCACTTTGATCTTCATAAATCAAAGTATTGAGTACAGGAGATGGGAGGTTATGTTGAAGTTGTATAAGATGTTGGTGAGGCCTAATTTGGAGTATTATGAGCAGCTTTGGCCACTTAACTACAGGATAGATTTAAACACAGTTGAAAGAGTGCAGAAAAAAATTTACAAGGACGTTGCCGGGCCCGAGTTGTTATAAGGAAAGATTGAATTCTTTAGAACGTAGATGATTGAGAGGAGATTTGATGGAGGCATACAAAATTATGAGGGGTATTGATAGGGTAAATGCAAACAGGCTTTTTCCGCTGAGGTTCGGTGGGACTACAACCAGAAGTCCTGGCTGAAGGATGAAAGGTGAGAAGTTTAAGGGGAACATGAGAGGAAACTTCTTCACTCAGTGGATCATGGGAATGTGGAATGAGCTGCCAGCACAAGCAGTGTATGCGAGCTCAATTTCAATGTTTAAGAGAAGCTTGGATAGGTACATGGATAGTAGGGATATGGAGGGCTATGGTCTCAGTGCTGGTCACTAGCTTAAATGGTTTTCAGCATGGACTGTTTTCTGCCTGTTTCTGTGCTGAACTCGGTGGGAGTACAGAGTCTACTGTGCGTATGTTTTTTACAGAGACATGGCTCACTGATGGAATTTCAGTGGACGGGCTCGCCTTGTTTTATGCGGACAGGGACGCAGCTCTCTCCGGTAAGACTCGCGGTGGTGGCTTGAGTGTTTACATCAATATGGAATGGTGCAAGAACTCTGCGCTGGTTTCCAGACACTGCTCATCGCTAGTGGAGTTTGTGGCTGTTAGATGCAGGCCATTTTATTTACCACGGGAATTCACCACTGTCCTCATAGTCGGTGTCTACATTCCCCCTTATGCTAATGCTAAGGAGGTGCTCTGTGAACTGTACAGGGCTATTAGTGAACTGCAGAACACACGCACTGATGATCTGTTTATTGTTGCTGGAGATTTTAACCACATGAACCTTAAGTCAGTGCTCCCCAAATTCCATCAGTATGTGGACTTTGCAACAAAGGTGGTGAACGTGTTGGACCTGGTTTACACAAACATCCCCGACGTGTACCGGGCAGAGCCCTGCCCCCACCTCGGATACTCAGACCACATCTCCGTTATGCTAATCCCAGCATACAGACCGCTCGTCAGGCGCTCCAGACCAGTTCAGAAGCAGGTGAAAACCTGGCCAGCAGGAGCCATCTCTGCTCTTCAAGACTGCTTTGAGAACACTGACTGGCACATGTTCAGGGAGGCTGCAACCGATGGCGACTCTACCAACTTAGAGTACACAGCATCAGTGACCAGCTACATCAGCAAGTGCATCGATAATGTTACTCTGTCCAAGACCATCACTACACATGCTAACCAGAAGCCATGGATGACCGCAGAGGTACGTGCGCTGCTGAGGTCCCGTGACTCTGCCTTCAGAACAGGCGACAAGGCAGCTGTAACAACAGCGAGGGCCACACTGTCCCGGGTCATCAGGGGTGCAAAGCGTGCACACGCCCAGCTAATCCACAGCCACTTCCAGGACAATGGCGATACGCAGCACATGTGGAATGGCATCCAGGACATCACCAATTACAGGACAACATCACCTGACTGTGCAGGTGATGCCTCCCTCTCTGATGCGCTGAATAAATTCTACACTCGGTTTGAGGTGGAAAGTGACGTGGCAGTGAGGAAGTCCACCCCTCCTACAAATGGCCAGTGCTGTGTCTCAGTGGCCAATGTGAGAAGAACCCTGTGCAGGGTCAACCCACGGAAGGCTGCTGGACCAGACAACATCCCTGGTAGAGTGCTCAGAGGATGTGCAGACCAGCTAGCAGATGTTCTCACTGACATCTTCAACGTCTCCCTGAGCAGCGCCACTGTTCCAACGTGCTTCAAGGCCACCACCATCATCCCCGTGCCGAAGAAGTCTTCAGTGTCCTGCCTAAATGACTACCATCCCGTTGCACTCACATCCATCAACATGAAGTGTTTCGAGAGGCTCGTCATGAGGCACATCAAGACTCTGCTGCCCCCCTCACTGGACCCCCTGCAGTTTGCGTACCGTCCCAACCGCTCAACAGATAATGCCATTGCCACCACCCTCCACCTGGACAAAAAAGATACATACGTTCGGATGCTGTTCATAGACTTCAGTTCAGCCTTCAACACAATCATCCCTCAGAAACTGATTGGAAAGCTGAGCCTACTGGGCCTGAACACCTCCCTCTGCAGCTGGATTCTAGACTTCCTGACTGGGAGACCTCAGTCAGTCCGGATGGAGGGCAGCATCTCCAACACCATCACACTGAGCACGGACCCCCCCCCCCCCAGGACTGTGTGCTCAGTCCACTGCTGTTCACTCTGCTGACCCATGACTGTGCTGTAACACACAGCTCGAACCACATCATCAAGTTCGCCGATGACATGACCGTGGTGGGTCTCAACAGCAAGAACAGGAGTCAGCTTACAGAGAGGAGGTGCAACGGCTAACGTACTGGTGCAGAGCCACCAACCTGTCTCTGAATGTGAACAAAACAAAATAGATGGTTGTTGACTTCAGGAGGACACAGAGCGACCACTCCTCACTGAACATCAACGGCTCCTCGGTAGAGATCGTAAAGAGCACCAAATTACTTGGCATTCACCTGGCGGAGAATCTCACCTGGTCCCTCAACACCAGCTCCATAGCAAAGAAAGCCCAGCTATAACCAGCTATAACCCTAACCTCTAATTTCTGTGAGGTCTGAGATAAGTCCCACCCCCCATCCTCATCACATTCTACAGGGGTTGTATTGAGAGCGTCCTGAGCAGCTGCATCACTGCCTGGTTCGGAAATTGCACCGTCTCGGATCACAAGACCCTGCAGCGGATAGTGAGGTCAGCTGAGAAGATCATCGGGGTCTCTCTTCCCACAATTATGGACGTTTACACTACATGCTGCATCCGCAAAGCAAACAGCATTATGAAGGACCCCACGCACCCCTCATACAAACTCTTCTCCCTCCTGTGAAAAGGCACCGAAGCATCTAGGCTCTCGTGACCAGACTATGTAACAGTTTCTTCCCCCCAAGCTATCAGACTCCTCAATACCCGAAGCCTGGACTGACACCTTACTGCCCTATTGTCTTGTTTATTATTTATTGAAATGCCTGCACTGTTTTGTGCACTTTATGCAGTCCTGGGTAGGTCTGTAGTCTAGTGTAGTTTTTTTTTCTGTGTTGTATTTTACATAGTTCAGTCTAGTTTTTGTACTGTGTCACGTAACACCATGGTCCTGAAAAACGTTCTCTCATTCTTACTGTGTACTGTACCAGCATTATGGTCAAAATAACAATAAGTGACTTGACTATGACTCTAAACCTTTCGAATGGTGAAAGGTCTTGATAGAATGGATGTGGAGAGGGTGTTTCCTATGTTGGGGGAGTCTATGACCAGAAGATACAGCCTCAGAACAGGGGGCGTCCTTTTAGAACGTTGATGGGGAGGAATTTCTTTAGCCACAGAATGGTGAATCTGTGGAATTTTTTGCCACAGGCAGCTGGGGAGGCCACCTTTATGTATATTTAAGGTAGTGACTGATAGATTCTTGATTATTCAGGGCCTGAAGGAATACAGGATAAGGCAGGAGACTGGGGCCGAGATGAAATATGGATCAACCAAATGGCCTAATTCTTCTCCTATATCTTATGATCTTATAGTCTAAGAGAGCATGACCAGGATGGTGGTGTCTCTGATGATGGATGTTGCTTTCCTACCATAGCGCTCCTTGTAGATGCGCACAATGGTGAGGACTGCTTTAACTGAGATGGGCTGAGCCGTATCTATTACTTTTTGTTGGGTTTTCCGTTCAAAGATATTAGTGTTTTCTTACCAGGTTGTAATGCAATCAAGTCAATATACTTACACTCCCCTTCCAGAATGTTTAACAGTTGCTGCCACTGGGAGGCTGGGATCATGTTTACAACCACAAAAATATGTCTGCATTCCTCTAACTATAAACTAAGAAAATAAGACCATAACTTTAGCCTTCCCTGCTGAGTGTCATTGGCTTGGCTACCGTTGCTGTTCTGCCCTGATAGGTCAATCCCACCCTGTGCTCAGCAGTTTCCAAAGGGGTATACTTGGTTCTGAGGGGAATGGCCAATGGGAACCCTGAAATGACTGATTACTCCACTCACTTCTCCTGGTGGTCACCCATCTACTGTCTGAAACCTATACTCTGAGTATGACCACCTCAGTAAATGTCTCATCTATGAGGTTTACAGCCTTCCGGATAGTTATGACTACATCCAGCTCAGCTCCTGTTCATTATTAATGATGTCATTTTTATTACAAAGGAAAAAGTGTGAGGCATACTCAAAAGTCTTAACGTGGATAAGTTACCTGGGCCAGATGGACTACATTCCAGAGTCCTGAGAGAGGTTGCTGAAGATATAATGGATACATTGGTCATGGTCGCTTGATTCTGACATGGCCCTGGAAGACTGGAAGATTGCAAAATTAATTCCATTCTAAGAAGGGAGGAAGGCAAAAGAAAGTAAATAGAAAGCCAGTTAGTGGTTGAGAAAGTGTTCGGGTTTTTTATTAAGGATGACCTTTCGGGGTACTTGGAGACTAATGATAAAATGAGCCAAAGTCAGCATGGTTTCTGTAAAGGTAAATTTTGCCTGACAAATCTGTTAGAGTTCTTCGAGGAAGTAACAAGTAGGGTGGACAAAGGAAAGGTAGTGTATGCCATTTACTTGGATTTTCAAAAGGCATTTGATAAGCTGCCATACATGAGGATGCTTAATAAGATAGAATTCAATGGTGATACAAGAAAGATACTGGCAGTGGGGAGAAAAGGGGGCCTTCTCTGGTTGGCTGCTAGTGACTAGTGGTGTTCCTCAGAGGTCAGTTCCTAAGACTGCTACTTTTCATGTTGTTTGTCAATGTTTTGGATAATGGAATTGATGGCTTTGTGGCAAAATGTGCAAATGATGCAAAGATAGGTGGAGGGGTAGGTAGTGTTGAGGAAGCAATGCGATTGTAGCAGAACTTAAGATAAATTGGAAGAATAGGTAAAATTGTGGCAGATGGAATACAGTGTTGGGAAATGTATAATAATGCATTTTGGTAAAGAGAACAATAATGCTGATTATTATCAAAATTGGGAGGAGGTTCAAATATCAGAAGTGAAGAGGGACTTGGGAGTCCTCATGCAAGTCTCCCAGAAGGTTAATTTACGGGTTAAGTCTGTGATAAAGAAGACAAATGTAATGAAGGCATTTATTGCAAGGGGAATAAAATATAACAGCAAGGAGATAATGCTGAGCCTTTATAAGACACTAGTCAGGTCGCACTTGGAGTATTATCAGCAGTTTAGGGCCCCGTATCTCAGAAAGGTTGTGTTGTCATTGGAGAGAGTCCAGAGGAGGTTCACAAGGATGATTCCAGGAATGAATGGGTTAACATATGAGGCGCGTTTGGCAACTTTGGGCCATTACTCATTGGAATTTAGAAGAATGCAGGCAGATCTGTAGTTAAGAAAGCATTTGGTGTATTGGCCTTCATCAATCATGGAATTGAATTTAGGTACCGAGAGGTAATGTTGCAGCTATATAGGACCCTGGTCAAACCCCAGTTGGAGTACTGTGCTCAGTTCTGGTCACCTCACTACAGGAAGGATGTGGAAGCCATAGAAAGGGTGCAGTGGAGATTTACAAAGATGTTGCCTGGATTGGGGAGCTTAGCCAAGGAAAATTTAAAATTAACTCAGGAGAAAATGAAAACCTGGTATAATAAAGAAGCTAGGATGAGGATGTCTAAACCTGGAGATAAGGTGCTGGTTCTTTTCCCAGTGCAAAAGAATCCTTTACAAGCTAAATTTCATGGTCCTTATGAAATTGTGTCTAAAATCAATGATGTGGATTACGTGATAAAAACTCCAGATCATAGAAGGCCAACTCAACTTTGCCCTATAAATATGATAAAGCCATATTATGATAAACAGTCTGCTACTGTGACTATTGTGGTCAATAATAATGAGTCTGATCTCACTCGGGACATAATGGATAATTCATCTGAAACTCATTCTAAACCCAACATTGTTACTGTCAGGTTACCAAACTCAACCATTCTGGAAAATATTGATGAGAAATTAGCACATTTACAGCCAGAGCAGAAGCAGCAAATGGAACAATTCATTTTTAAATATGAGGATTTGTTTCCAGACGTTCCTAGAAGGACCACTGTAGTTTCACATGATGTAGATGTTGGAGATGCCAAACCCATTAAACAACATCCATATAGGATGAAAATGGAAAAATGTGAACTTGCTGAGAAAGAAATTAAATATATGCTAGAGAATAATATTATTTGACCTTCTAACTTGAATTGGAGTTCACCTTGTGTTATGGTGCCAAAACCAGATGGTTTTGTACGGACTACAGGAAGGTGAATGCTGTAACGAAAACAGATGCATATCCAATTCCTAGAGTGTGCAGATAAAGTGGGAAAAGCAAAGTTCCTTACAAAGATTGATTTATTGAAAGGGTATTGGTGTGTTCCATTAACTGATAGAGGTAGAGAGATTTCTGCATTTGTAACTCCCTCTGGGTTATTTGAATATAATGTTCTTCCATTTGGGATGAAGAATGCCGCAGGTACTTTCCAGAGGATGATTAACTCTGTGATTCAGGGATTAAAGGATACAGATGCTTATATTGACGATTTAGTGACAGGAAATGATACTTGGGAAGCACACATTACTGCGGTGGAGAAATAGTTTAAAAGGCTTTCCAAAGCTAACTTAACTATTAACCGAGCTAAAAGTCAATTCAGACATGCCACTGTAACTTACCTTAGTTCTGTTGTAAGTCCAGGCTTGGTTAAAGAAAATGGTTAAAGAAATACATTAAACTCCAATTTAGTAATTAAAGATTTAATGTTACAAGAGTACAATATTTTAATAACTCATATTAAAGGCAAAGATAATGTAATTGCTGATTGTCTATCTCGATGTTAAATGTACAATGTAATTTTTTTTATGGAGTGATATTTTTTAACATTTGTAACACTCCTAATGTATAGTAAGTTATGAGATGCTATGATAATACTATGTATACTGTGTATGTTGTAAATTTTATACATTTGTATTTTTTTTGTAAATAGTTAATTGTCAAAATTTTGTTCTTGACAGACCAAAACTTTTTTTTTGGAGGGAGGTGTTATGTACCCGTGGGTATCTTGTACCTGTCACATGACCATGATGTAATTGAAGCTATGCTGGAGATGAGGTAATGGTCTTGTGATGGTGGAGTGACGTCATTTTCTCGCCAGTGAGAGGTCATGTGATAGTTTTTTTCAACAGGGTATAAAAGGAGAACCCCACCCTGTGACGTGGGGAGTTCGTGGCTGAATTCACAACTGACTCCATGTTGCTGCGTATTCTGATATTATGACTCAGTTTCATTTAAAAGTGTAGTTTTACTTTCTGTTTTAAGTCTCAAAGGTTATTGCCGGCAGTTTTGCTATTGTTCTGCCAGTTTGGTCAGTGGAGAGTGAAGATTTTAAAGGAGTTCGGAAATCCTGAAGGATTGGGAAAGTTAATGTCAATGGTGAAACAGATTCGACCTTTGTTTAATCTTCGCACGAGGAATTAGTAACGAGTATCCATGATAACCCATTCTGCCAGAAGAGTAGAGGATTGGATACAAAGTTTTGTCAGAGAAAGGTCAGTGCCTTTAAGCTGTTTTATTTCCTTCAATTGTAAATCCTCCGGGGAATAACATACTTCGGCTGGAATCAGCAAGAACTCCACAAAAGAGAATTTAAATCATTTCAAGAAGTCTCTCCTTTAACGGACTGTGTAAGCATTTGGACTTCCGCATTACTACTTCTAGGAGCTGTTTTCACATTATCGTTGTAAGAACTGTTTTCGCATTCTCGCTTTAAGAACTGTTCGAGCTGCCATATCGCAGTTGACTTCCGGTTAAGTTAGTCATTTGTTCACTTTTTATTTTTTTTTAGCAGTGTTTAATAAATGTTTTATTTGTTATAAAAATCCTGTCTCAATCATATGTTCATTGTTGCTGATTTGTAACAGCAGTAACCCAGGAGTGGGGGAGAAACCTGGAGATCCCACATGACCTATACACTGTGGGTCTATGGCCCTGACTATCTGTGTTTATTCAATTAACTTGATAAATAGAAAGGATATTTCTAAAAGCCTACACTAAGACTTTATTTGTTATTTTACCAACCCTAACAAACATTTTAAAATTGGCAGCTCCTTG
Organism: Hypanus sabinus; assembly: GCF_030144855.1. Taxonomy (NCBI): domain Eukaryota; kingdom Metazoa; phylum Chordata; class Chondrichthyes; order Myliobatiformes; family Dasyatidae; genus Hypanus; species Hypanus sabinus. Next base: position 343,983 of record NC_082707.1, read on the forward strand.
TCCTGTTGAGCTCCTCCAGCATTTTGTGTGTGTTGTATTAGACCAAAAGTCATTCAGCCCATCAAGTCAGCTCCAGCTTTTCATCACGGCTGATTTATTATCTCTCTGAACCCCAATTTGCCTGCCTTTTCCCTATAACCTCATCAAGAACCTATCAACCTCTGCATTAAATATACCCAATGACTGCCCTGCACAGCTGTCTGTGACAATGAATTCCACAGATTCACCACCCTCTGGTTAAAGAACTTTTCTCCTCATCACTGTTCTAAATGAACACTGCTTAATTCTGAGGCTATACCCTCCGGTCCTAGACTCATCCATGATAGGAAACTTCCTCTCCAAATCCAATTTAGCTTGCTTTTCAATATTCGGTATGCTTCAATGAGATGCCCCCTCATTCTTCTAAACTCCGGTGACTGCAGCCCAGAGCCATCAAATGCTCCTAATATGTTAACCCTTTCATTCCCAGAATAATTCTTTCGAACCTCCTCTGAACCATCTTCAATGCCAGAACATCTTTTCTTAGATAGAGAGAGGCTTCCATCAGTCATGGTTTACAATGGATGTTGCATTCAAGCTGTCTAGATATGCAAGCCTGGGCAGTACTATATGGAGAGCAAACTGTTGCCGATGCAGCAGGCTCCCCCTGTCCATACAATTGATGAACCCAAAGGAATGGCAGAGCCTGCACCAGCAGCATCACAGGAGTTGTTAGTGTTGAACTCAACCTAGGACTGCCTTGGTGACTCCAGCTCCAGATTTTTCCCTCGGGTTTACTCTCAATGCCCTCCCTGTGAATTTCTAACCTGGTCCCAACATATCAATGCAGCTATAAAGAAGGCAAGACAGTGACTATATTTCATTAGGAGTTTGAAGAGATTTGATATGTCAACAAAAACATTCAAACTTCTATAGATGTACTGTGGAGAGCATTCTGACAGACTGCATCACTGTCTGGTATTGGGGGGGGGCTACTGCACAGGACTGGAAGAAGCTGCAGAGGGTTGTGAATTTAGTTGGCTCCATCTTGGGTTCTAGCCTGCAAAGTACCCAGGATATCTTCAAAGATGTCTCAGAAAGGCAGTGTCCATTATTAAGGACCCTCAGCACCCACGGCATGCACTTTTCTCACTGTTACCATCAGGAATGAGGTCCGGAAGCCTGAAGGCACACACTCAGAGATTCAGGAACAGTTTCTTCCCCTCTGCCATCCAATTCCTAAATAGACATTGAACCCGTGAGCACTACCTCACTTTTTTAATATATATATAATTTATGTTTTTGCATGACTTTTAATCTATTCAATATACATATACTGTAATTGCTTTTATTTATTTATTCTTCTATATTATGTATTGCATTGAACTGCTGCTGCTAAGTTAACAAATTTCACGACACATGCTGGTGATAATGAGCTTCCTGTAGAAGTAGTAGGGGCCAGTTCAGTTGTGTCATTTAAGGTAAAATTGGATAGGTATATGGCCTGGAAAGGAGTGGAGGGTTATGGGCTGAGTGCGGGTAGGTGGGACTAGGTGAGATTAAGAGTTCGGCACGGACTAGGAGGGCCAAGATGACCAGTTTCTGTGCTGTGATTGTTACATGGTTATAATAAACTTGATTCCAAATCTTCACTCCCCTCCCACTACAATTCTTGCTGTCCCTCTATAGTTCCCCATTAAATCAACTCATTCTTGGCCACCCTTTTTTTAGTGGTGTGGCGGTTCGCACACACGGGACTTGAACCGCCATCAGGAGCCGCTGGCAGATGCGTGGCCCACTCGGGGCTGACCTTCCAGGGACGGTCTGACGTCACGTCTGCCAGGGTGCCATGGGACAGGAGATTTAAGCGCACGAGTTTGAATCAGTAAAGTCATTCTGATTTCAGCTCTCTCAGCCTCTGTGTGTTCCTTTTGGAGTGCATTGCGCACCACTACATTGCTGATCCCGACGTTCTAGACGGCATCTGGAACCAGCGACATTGATGACCCCGACGTTCCAGATGGCAACTGGAACCAGTGACATTGATGACCCCAACGTTCTAGACAGCATCTGGAACCAGCGACATTGCTGACCCCGACGTTCTAGACGGCATCTGGAACTAGTGACATTGCTGACCCCGACGTTCCAGACGGCATCTGGAACCAGCGACATTGATGACCCGATGTTCTAGACGGCATTTGGAACCAGCAACATTGCTGACCCCGACGTTCCAGACGGCATCTGGAACCAGCGACATTGATGACCCGATGTTCTAGACGGCATTTGGAACCAGCGACATTGATGACCCCGACGTTCCAGACGGCATCTGGAACCAGCGACATTGATGACCCCGATGTTCTAGACGTCATTTGGAACCAGCGACATTGATGACCCCGACGTTCCGGACGGCATCTGGAACCAGCGACATTGATGACCCCGACGTTCTAGACGGCATCTGGAACTAGTGACATTGGTGACCCCGATGTTCTAGACGGCATTTGGAACCAGCGACATTGATGACCCCGATGTTCCAGACGGCATCTGGAACCAGCGACATTGATGACCCCGATGTTCTAGACGTCATTTGGAACCAGCGACATTGGTGACCCCAACGTTCCAGACGGCATCTGGAACCAGCGACATTGATGACCCCGACGTTCCAGACGGCATCTGGAACCAGCGACATTGATGACCCCGATGTTCTAGACGTCATTTGGAACCAGCGACACTGATGACCCCGACGTTCCAGACGGCATCTGGAACCAGCGACATTGATGACCCCGACGTTCTAGACGGCATCTGGAACTAGTGACATTGCTGACCCCGACGTTCCAGACGGCATCTGGATCCAGCGACATTGATGACCCGATGTTCTAGACGGCATTTGGAACCAGCGACATTGCTGACCCCGACGTTCCAGACGGCATCTGGAACCAGCGACATTGATGACCCGATGTTCTAGACGGCATTTGGAACCAGCGACATTGATGACCCCGACGTTCCAGACGGCATCTGGAACCAGCGACATTGGTGACCCCGACGTTCCAGACGGCATCTGGAACCAGCGACATTGATGACCCCGATGTTCTAGACGGCATCTGGAACCAGCGACATTGATGACCCCGACGTTCCAGACGGCATCTGGAACCAGCGACATTGATGACCCCGATGTTCTAGACGTCATTTGGAACCAGCGACATTGGTGACCCCGATGTTCTAGACGGCATTTGGAACCAGCGACATTGATGACCCCGATGTTCCAGACGGCATCTGGAACCAGCGACATTGATGACCCCGATGTTCTAGACGTCATTTGGAACCAGCGACATTGGTGACCCCAACGTTCCAGACGGCATCTGGAACCAGCGACATTGATGACCCCGACGTTCCAGACGGCATCTGGAACCAGCGACATTGATGACCCCGATGTTCTAGACGTCATTTGGAACCAGCGACATTGGTGACCCCGACGTTCCAGACGGCATCTGGAACCAGCGACATTGATGACCCCAACGTTCCGGACGGCATCTGGAACCAGTGACATTGATGACCCGACGTTCCAGACGGTGTCTGGAACCAGCAATATTGATGACCCCGATGTTCTAGACGGCATTTGGAACCAGCGACATTGCTGACCCCGATGTTCTAGACGTCATTTGGAACCAGCGACATTGCTGACCCCGATGTTCCAGACAGCATCTGGAACCAGCGACATTGATGACCCCGACGTTCTAGACGTCATTTGGAACCAGCGACATTGCTGACCCCGACGTTCCAGACGGCATCTGGAACCAGCGACATTGATGACCCGACGTTCCAGACAGCATCTGGAACCAGCGACATTGCTGACCCCGACGTTCCAGACGGCATCTGGAACCAGCGACATTGATGACCCCGACGTTCCAGACGGCATCTGGAACCAGCGACATTGATGACCCCGACGTTCCGGACGGCATCTGGAACCAGCGACATTGGTGACCCAGACGTTCCAGACGGCATCTGGAACCAGTGACATTGATGACCCCGACATTCCGGACGGCATCTGGAACCAGCGACATTGCTGACCTGACGTTCCAGACGGCATCTGGAACCAGCGACATTGGTGACCCAGACGTTCCGGACGGCATCTGGAACCAGCGACATTGATGACCCGACGTTCCAGACGGCATCTGGAACCAGCGACATTGGTGACCCCGACGTTCCAGACGGCATCTGGAACCAGCGACATTGATGACCCGACGTTCCAGACGGCATTTGGAACCAGCAACATTGCTGACCCCGACGTTCCAGACGGCATCTGGAACCAGCGACATTGATGACCCGACGTTCCAGACGGCATCTGGAACCAGCGACATTGGTGACCCCGACGTTCCAGACGGCATCTGGAACCAGCGACATTGGTGACCCCGACGTTCCAGACGGCATCTGGAACCAGCGACATTGGTGACCCCGACGTTCCAGACGGCATCTGGAACCAGCGACATTGGTGACCCCGACGTTCCAGACGGCATCTGGAACCAGCGACATTGATGACCCGACGTTCCAGACGGCATCTGGAACCAGCGACATTGATGACCCGACGTTCCAGACGGCATCTGGAACCAGTGACATTGGTGACCCAGACGTTCCAGACGGCATCTGGAACCAGCGACATTGATGACCCCGACGTTCCAGACGGCATCTGGAACCAGCGACATTGATGACCCGACGTTCCAGACGGCATCTGGAACCAGCGACATTGGTGACCCCGACGTTCCAGACGGCATCTGGAACCAGTGACATTGGTGACCCAGACGTTCCAGACGGCATCTGGAACCAGCGACATTGATGACCCCGACGTTCCGGACGGCATCTGGAACCAGTGACATTGATGACCCGACGTTCCAGACGGTGTCTGGAACCAGCAATATTGATGACCCCGATGTTCTAGACGGCATTTGGAACCAGCGACATTGCTGACCCCGATGTTCCAGACAGCATCTGGAACCAGCGACATTGGTGACCCCGACGTTCCAGACGGCATCTGGAACCAGCGACATTGGTGACCCCGACGTTCCAGACGGCATCTGGAACCAGCGACATTGATGACCCGACGTTCCAGACGGCATCTGGAACCAGTGACATTGGTGACCCAGACGTTCCAGACGGCATCTGGAACCAGCGACATTGATGACCCCGACGTTCCAGACGGCATCTGGAACCAGCGACATTGATGACCCGACGTTCCAGACGGCATCTGGAACCAGCGACATTGGTGACCCCGACGTTCCAGACGGCATCTGGAACCAGTGACATTGGTGACCCCGACGTTCCAGACGGCATCTGGAACCAGCGACATTGGTGACCCCGACGTTCCGGACGGCATCTGGAACCAGCGACATTGGTGACCCAGACGTTCCGGACGGCATCTGGAACCAGCGACATTGATGACCCCGACGTTCCGGACGGCATCTGGAACCAGCGACATTGGTGACCCCGACGTTCCAGACGGCATCTGGAACCAGTGACATTGATGACCCCGACGTTCCAGACGGCATCTGGATCCAGCGACATTGCTGACCCCGACGTTCCGGACGGCATCTGGAACCAGCGACATTGGTGACCCCGACGTTCCGGACGGCATCTGGAACCAGCGACATTGGTGACCCAGACGTTCCGGACGGCATCTGGAACCAGCGACATTGGTGACCCCGACGTTCCGGACGGCATCTGGAACCAGCGACATTGGTGACCCAGACGTTCCGGACGGCATCTGGAACCAGTGACATTGGTGACCCCGACGTTCCGGATGGCATCTGGAACCAGTGACATTGGTGACCCCGACGTTCCGGACGGCATCTGGAACCAGCGACATTGATGACCCCGACGTTCCGGACGGCATCTGGAACCAGCGACATTGGTGACCCAGACGTTCCGGACGGCATCTGGAACCAGCGACATTGGTGACCCAGACGTTCCAGACGGCATCTGGAACCAGCGACATTGGTGACCCCGACGTTCCAGACGGCATCTGGAACCAGCGACATTGGTGACCCCGACGTTCCAGACGGCATCTGGAACCAGCGACATTGGTGACCCCGACGTTCCAGACGGCATCTGGAACCAGTGACATTGATGACCCCGACGTTCCAGACGGCATCTGGATCCAGCGACATTGCTGACCCCGACGTTCCGGACGGCATCTGGAACCAGCGACATTGGTGACCCCGACGTTCCGGACGGCATCTGGAACCAGCGACATTGGTGACCCAGACGTTCCGGACGGCATCTGGAACCAGCGACATTGGTGACCCCGACGTTCCGGACGGCATCTGGAACCAGCGACATTGGTGACCCAGACGTTCCGGACGGCATCTGGAACCAGTGACATTGGTGACCCCGACGTTCCGGATGGCATCTGGAACCAGTGACATTGGTGACCCCGACGTTCCGGACGGCATCTGGAACCAGCGACATTGATGACCCCGACGTTCCGGACGGCATCTGGAACCAGCGACATTGGTGACCCAGACGTTCCGGACGGCATCTGGAACCAGCGACATTGGTGACCCAGACGTTCCAGACGGCATCTGGAACCAGCGACATTGGTGACCCCGACGTTCCAGACGGCATCTGGAACCAGCGACATTGGTGACCCCGACGTTCCAGACGGCATCTGGAACCAGCGACATTGGTGACCCCGACGTTCCAGACGGCATCTGGAACCAGCAACATTGGTGACCCCGACGTTCCAGACGGCATCTGGAACCAGCGACATTGGTGACCCCGACGTTCCAGACGGCATCTGGAACCAGCGACATTGGTGACCCCGACGTTCCAGACGGCATCTGGAACCAGCGACATTGGTGACCCCGACGTTCCAGACGGCATCTGGAACCAGCGACATTGGTGACCCCGACGTTCCAGACGGCATCTGGAACCAGCGACATTGGTGACCCCGACGTTCCAGACGTCATCTGGAACCAGCGACATTGATGACCCGACGTTCCAGATGGCATCTGGAACCAGTGACATTGGTGACCCAGACGTTCCAGACGGCATCTGGAACCAGCGACATTGATGACCCCGACGTTCCAGACGGCATCTGGAACCAGCGACATTGATGACCCGACGTTCCAGACGGCATCTGGAACCAGCGACATTGATGACCCCGACGTTCCAGACGGCATCTGGAACCAGTGACATTGGTGACCCCGACGTTCCAGACGGCATCTGGAACCAGTGACATTGGTGACCCCGACGTTCCAGACGGCATCTGGAACCAGCGACATTGGTGACCCAGACGTTCCGGACGGCATCTGGAACCAGTGACATTGGTGACCCCGACGTTCCGGACGGCATCTGGAACCAGTGACATTGGTGACCCCGACGTTCCGGACGGCATCTGGAACCAGCGACATTGATGACCCCGACGTTCCAGACGGCATCTGGAACCAGCGACATTGGTGACCCAGACGTTCCGGACGGCATCTGGAACCAGTGACATTGGTGACCCAGACGTTCCAGACGGCATCTGGAACCAGTGACATTGGTGACCCAGACGTTCCGGACGGCATCTGGAACCAGCGACATTGCTGACCTGACGTTCCAGATGGCATCTGGAACCAGCGACATTGGTGACCCAGACGTTCCAGACAGCATCTGGAACCAGCGACTCTGCAACCTGCCATGAATCCGAGCAACTCGCACAGCGCAGTCTCTCTGAAGCTTCCGTCTTTCTGGGCCACTCAGCCCCATGGTTGGTTCGAGCAGGCTGAGGCCCAATTCATTATCAAAGACATTACAGCTGACGCTACGCGATATTACGATGTGGTCAGGGCACTCGACCAGGAGTTGGCAGGCCAGATCATCGACTTCCTACGCCAGCCACCAATGGAGGACAGGTACACTAAGCTTAAGGCGCTTCTGATCCGTACCTTCGGACTCTCCCACCGCGCAGCTCCTGCACATGGACAGCCCGGTGACCACATGCCATCCGAGCTCATGAATTATATGCTGGCACTCATGGACGGCCTTTTATTTGAACAGTTGTTCCTTGAGCAAATGCCAGAGGACATTCTCCTCCTCGCGAGTAAGGATTTCAGTGACCCATGCAGGGTCGTGGCTAAAGCAGACGTCCTTTGGCAGAACAAGCAATGTGGAACAGCAGCCATGATCGCGCACCCCAAAAACCTAGGCCCCACAACCAAAGCCACTGAGACCCACGGGAGGAAAAACCGAAAGTTCGGAACAATGGTGTTTCTATCACCAAAGATGGGGCTCAGGTGTGCGCCGTTGCCGTCCACCTTGTGCTTTTCCGGGAAACGCCGGGGCCAGCATCACTAATGGCTATGACGGCTGGCCACCGAGACAGCCTCCTGTACCTCTGGGACCGACACTCCGGGCGGCGCTTCCTGGTAGACAGTGGGGCCAAAGTCAGTGTACTCCCCCCCTCGAACATAGACACTCGTAACGCGGTCCCAGGCTCCGAACTCACCGCTGCAAATGGCACCAGTATTTGGACGTACAGCCCGTGAACTATCTCACTGCATTTTGGGTCCAGCCATTTCGCTTGGACTTTCACGTTGGCAGCGGTGTCACAGCCACTACTAGGGGCAGACTTCCTACGAGCCAATTGCCTCCTGTCGACTTAAAAGGCCAGCGTTTGGTCCACGCCGAGACGTTCCAGACTTTCCAGTTCAGAGAAGCCAAGCTACCGGCCCTCCACCTGGATTCTGTGACCCTCTCAGGTAACGAATTCACCAGGGTGTTGGCGAACTTCCCCTCCATAGTCACCCCGCAGTTCTCCATGGCCGACCCCAAGCACAGCGTGCAGCACCACATCCCCACGCAAGGCCCGCCGCTGCACGCCCGAGCTCGCAGACTCCCACCCGACAAGCTCCACCTCGCCAAGGAGGAGTTCTGTAAGATGGAAGAGATGGGAATCGTAAGCCGCTCAGACAGACCGTGGGCATCCCTGCTGCACATGGTGCCCAAGTCCGTAGGAGGGTGGAGGCCCTGTGGAGACTACAGAAGGCTAAACAATGCTAAACTGCTGACAGATACCAGTACCCCACATCCAGGACTTCACAGCGGACCTGCACGGAGCGACCATCTTCTCGAAAATCGACCTGGTCAGGGGATACCATCAGATCCCAGTGCACCCCGACGACGTGCCCAAGACTGCCCTCATCACCCCGTTTGGCTTGTTCGAATTCCTGAGGATGCCTTTCAAGAACGCAGCCCAAGCTTCCCAAAGGCTCATGGACTCGGTGGGACGTGGCCTGGATTTTGTTTTCATTTACTTGGACGATATCCTGGTGTCCAGCAGTTCACACCAAGAGCACGTGGCACATTTGCGCCAGCTCTGCCAATGCCTGAGCGACCACAGACTGGCAATCAATCCGGCGAAGTGCCAGTTCGGGCTAATGGAGATTGACTTCTTGGGCCACAGAGTCAACCAACGTGGTGCAGTTCCCCTACCGGACAAGGTCCAGGCCATCCGCCGGTTCCCCAAGCCCAGCACGGTCAAGGGCCTGCAGGGGTTCGTAGGGATGGTCAACCTTTATCATCAGTTCGTGCCGGCAGCAGCCCGTATCATGAGACCCTTGTTCAGCCTGATGGCCGGCAAGGCCAAGGAAGTGGCATGGGATGCGGAGTCCATGGGAGGCGTTCGAGCAGGCCAAGGAGGCGCTGGCAAAGGCAGCCCTCCTGCTGCACCCAAGAGTCGATGTACCCACGGCACTCACAGTCGACGTTTCCGACACGGCAGTCGTCAGAGTCCTGGAGCAGCTCGTTGAGGACCAGTGGCTACCACTCGCTTTCTTCAGCCGGCACCTACGGCCACCAGAGGTGAAGTACAGCTCCTTCCACAGAGAGTTGCTAGCGCTCTACCTGGCTCTCTGGCATTTCTGGTACTTCCTTGAGGGAAGGGAGTTCACCGTGTATACGGACCACAAGCCCCTCACCTTCGCACTGGCCAAGGTATCGGATCCATGGTCGGCTCAGCAGCAGAGGCACATGTCCTTTATTTTAGAATTCACCACGGACATCCGCCACATTGCAGGGAAGAACAACGTTGTCGCCGACACACCGTCTCACCCCTGCCTCCACTCAGTAGGCATATCGTCCTCAGGAATAGACTACGCAGCACTGGCAGAAGCACAACGGTCAGACACCGACACACGGTAGGCATATCGTCCTCAGGAATAGACTACGCAGCACTGGCGGAAGCACAACGGTCAGACACCGACACACTGTCTCACCCCTGCCTCCACACAGTAGGCATATCGTCCTCAGGAATAGACTACGCAGCACTGGCGGAAGCACAACGGTCAGACACCGACACACTGTCTCACCCCTGCCTCCACACAGTAGGCGTATCGTCCTCAGGAATAGACTACGCAGCACTGGCAGAAGCACAACGGTCAGACACCGACACACTGTCTCACCCCACCTCCACTCAGTAGGCGTATCGTCCTCAGGAATAGACTACGCAGCACTGGCGGAAGCACAACGGTCGGACACCGAGATTCCAGCTTACCGCACCGCCATTTCAGGGCTCCAGTTGAAGGACGTCTCCATCGGCCCGGCAGCGAATCGACTCCTGTGTGACATGTCTACCGGCAAATCCCGACCCGTGGTACCAGCAGCATGGAGGTGCCGGGTGTTCGACACGCTGCACGACCTGGCCCACCCATCCATCCGGGCGTCCATCAGGCTGGTAGCGGACAGAATCGTCCGGCACCGTTTGTGCAAACAGGTCAGACACTGGGCCAGGACCTGCGTACACTGCCAGACCGCCAAAGTCCAGCAGCACGTGAAGGCTCCCCTCCCGCAGTTCCAGCCAACGCACAGGAGGTTCCAACACATCCACATGGACATCGTCGGCCCCCTGCCGGTCTCCCGGGGTGCCAGGTATATCTGTACCATGGTAGACAGGTTCACCAGATGGCCGGAAGCCATACCGCTGGCAGACACGTCCACTGAGTCCTGCACCAGGACACTCATTGCAAACTGGATCGCCAGGTTCAGCCTCCCAATGGACATCACCTCCGACAGAGGGGCGCAGTTCACATCTGGTTTAGTGGACAGCACTGACGCAGCTCCTGGGCACCCAGCTGCATCACACCACAGCGTACCATCCCCAGTCCAACGGTTTGGTAGAGTGATTCCACCGACATCTCGAGTCAGCCCTGATGGCGCGCCTCAGGGACCCCAACTGGACAGATGAGCTTCCCTGGGTCCTACTGGGCATCCGCACAGTCCCCAAGGGGGACCTGGACACTTCCTCGGCGGAATTGGTCTACGGTGCCCCCCTGACGGTCCCAAGCGAGTTCGTACCAGAGGCCCGAGGTTCGGATGAAACTCCAGCAGTGGTGCTAACGAGGCTGCGGGACAAGGTAGGGATCCTAGCACCGGTCCTCATCTCCAGGCATGGTCCCACGCCATCCTTCACCCCTAAAGACCTCGAAGACTGTGAGTATGTTTTTATTCGCAGGGGCATGCACAGGTCACCTCTACAGCGGCTGTATGAGGAACCCTTCAAGGTGATCTGGCACAACAGATCCACATGTGTGGTGGAGGTGGGTGGCTGGGAAGAGACTTTTACAGTGGACCGCCTCAAACCAGCGCACTTGGACATTGAGCAACCAGTGAGAGTACTCACACCCCACTGGCGGGGCGGGGCCGGCCACCCAGGCAAGCTGCACAGACTGGGGGCTCCACTCCCCCGATGGACGTTTCTGGGGGCGGGGGGTGTGGTGGATCGCACACACGGGATTCGAACTGCCATCAGGAGCTGCAGGCAGACGTGCGGCCCGCTTGGGGCGGACCTTCCTGGGACGGTCTGAATTCACGTCCGCCCTGCTGGTTGCAGGGACCCATGGGAGGTGAGATTTAAGCGCGAGAGTTTGAGTCAGTAAAGTCATTCTTAGTTCAACTCTCTTGGCCTCCGTGTGTTCCTTTCATTGCACTGTGCACGCCACTACAGTGGCTCATTAGATGGGGACGTTAAATAAAATGGATGAGATGGAGAGGGAAATTTGCAGATGACAACGAAACTGGTGGTGTAGTGGACAGTGAAGGAGGTTGTGAAAGGTGACGACAGAATCGAGATCAACTGGGAATGTGAATCAAGGGTCGACAGATGGAAGGGAAGTCCGATAAATGGTCAGTTAAAATAGGTCAGTGTATACAGAGTAAATGGCAGTGTTATTAATCAGAGAGACCGAAGTGTTCAAGTACATAATTGATCAGAGAGGAAGGTGTTTGAAGCATTGGTAGACAGGGTAGTGAGGAAGTTGTGTGGTACACTTGTCTTCGTTGCCTCACAATATGAGTAAAAGTGTTTGGAAAGTGGCGTTACAGATGTATAAAACATTGGTGAGTCTGCACTTGGAGTAGGGTGTGTAGTTGTGCTCACCATATTACAGGAGTATGTGATTTACAATAGAGAGGGTGAAGAAAAGATTCCGAAGGTGGGTGTACACACACAATGCTAGAGGAACTCAGCAGCTTGGGCAGCATCTATGGAAATGAATAAGACCCTTTTCAAAACAGGAATGATGGGAAGTTGCCAGAATAAGAAAGTGGGGTGAGAGCAACGAGGACAAGCGAGAAGGTGATAGGTGAAACCAGGTGGGATGGGGAGGGGGGGGATTAAGTAAGAAACTGGGAGGTGAAGGGGGAAAAGATAAAGGGCTGGAGAAGACAAAATGTGACAGGAGAGGAGAGTGAACCATGGGAGGAAGGGAAGGAGGTGATAGTATTGGAGAATAAAGTTGCAACGTTTGCTGTGTGGCCAGAACTATACGGCCAGCCTTGTGTTTGCTATTTGCTATGTATCCAATTTATTGGCCAGAATGTAATCTCTGTATTGCCTCTGTACTATTGAACGCATCAGTGCCTTAAGAATGTAGCTAACAGTGAAAGTAAGCATGTAGAGATAATGGTGGTAGACAGGATCGTGCGATGGTGTGATGGTATGAGAACCAGTCAAGACACTAGAACAAGTATATGCTAACGAAACTAAGATAAGAAATTACTATAAAGAATACTGTGAACTAGGCTCGGCAGGCAATTAGTGACACGTTCATTAATTGTCTTAGTTTTTGTTTGCAAATAAAGGCTTAAATTTCTCGAAGAATCTTCTGCGTCTCCTGGTTATTTCAAGAAACCACGACAATAGCAGACATCCCACCTCTCCCGGAAGTTTCGGGAGTCTCCTGCATATTGATAGCAGCTCCTTGACACCCGCAAATTATATACAATATCCCGGAAATCGATTTTTTTGAGAGTGAGCAAGTGAGGGAGGGTAGAAGGGAGAGGGGGAGAGAAGGAGAGAGGGAGAGGGGGAGAGAGGGAAAGAGGGAGTGAGTGAGGGAGAGAATGAGAATCCTGATTGGTCTCTCTTTGTGCTAAGTGGACCTATCAGTTTTCTCTGTGGGCGGGCTTTACAGTTGACCTCTCTCTCTTTTCATTGTCCATCAGTTCAGTTTAGTGTCCTGCTGCACCATGGCAAATTGTTCCAAGAAAATACAAAGCATACTTCTCTCCAGACTACACTAATGACAGTGTTGCTCGCTGCACTGTTTGCAACAGTGACTTTTCTATTGCCCGTGGTGGGTTAAATGACTGTAAAAGACATGTTGAGGTGAGTTTAACAGGTGTCATTTGTTCATTAGCATAGCTAACGTTATTTAAACTAGCTGGCTAGCTGCTAAGGAGCTACTCTATTGATGTCCTACGTGATGAGGCCAAACTCCCTGTAGACTTACTTAAAATTGTAATAAAATAAAAAAGACTCCATGATAATGTAATATGTACATATTTTAATCACATTTTCTGCATGTCTTGTGAATCTGATGTCTTGCAAAATTAACAAATTCATTGACACAGGTTGCTATGAGGTTGAGACTTCCAGCAAAATGCTCAAATCTGCCAAGCAAGCCACATCACAGTACAAGGAAAGTTTGCAAAAGAAATAGAAAAGCTATTTGCATTAGCATTTAGCTATTAGCATTGAGACTATCAACAAAATATTCAACAAGGACCATCTATATAATACTGAAACTCTCATGCTCTGTCTGTCTGTGACCTCCAGTTAGTGCAAACGGTGCATTACAGCAGCACTATTTTTGGCTAAATTGACTTAAAATGCAGGCAAAATTCAGGGTTATATATTTGTATAAAATTGTTCCTTTGCCAAAATCAACTGCCCCGTCTTGACCCGAGAGCCGATCCGCCATCAAGGAAATTGGGATGCGATACCAAGATGCATACGCAAGGCTAGCCTCAGCAGCATCTCACAACACTCACAGTGCCGATTCTACCTTTGAGTGATCGGGCAATTTTTGCAGTGAATAGAGAAGACGAAATCACACAGTATTTGACAGGCAGATATATCGGGCCCTCTGAAGCTGTCGGATCAATACTTGGATTTCCAATTCACAAGAGGGAACCAGCCGTTGTTTGCCTTCAAGTGCACCTTCCCCAACAGCATCAAGTATTTTTTCAAGGTAATGCTGCTGTGCAACTGAATAATGATATGGCAAGAACCACTTTAACAGAATTCACGGATCTTTGCACTCATCCATTTTCAAGAACCCTGTACTATGTGGATATTCCCAGATTCTACACTTGGACTAATAAGAGATGGGAAAGAAGGAGAATGGGGAAAAGAGTGGAGGAGTACTCCAGGATTTTTGAAGCAAATGTTCTGGGTTGAGTGAACACTGTTTCTCCACGAACTGGTGACCCCTACTATTTGAGACTTCTTCTTCATCACATAAAGAGGCCAGTATCTTTTGAATCATTGAAAACACATGATGGAGATATCCTTCCACCATGCAAAGATGTCTGCGGAGAGAGAGAGAGGATTGTTGCAAGCTGACGATCATTGGCAGCAAACTATGGAAGAAGCAGAGAGAACAAGAATGCCCAGAGCAATGAGAGATTAGTTTGTTGTCTTGCTGACAAACACTGAAATCAACAATCCACAGAAATAATAGAACCGGTTCAAGAATGCAATGTCTGAAGTTTTCTTACAAATGGAGAGGAGAGCTATCAATGATCCTAACATCATGATCGATGAGAGGCATCATGGACAAGCTCTTCTGTGTTTCCAAGAGAAACTTGAGAACTTGGGCAAACCACTTGAAGAATATAACTTGCCAACACTAAAAAAACAGAACAATTACTCCAAGCAATCTGGAATTATTGTGTAAACTGCAATACGACAGAGACGAACAGCAGGAATTAGTTTCACTGAAGGACCCCCTATTGAAATATGAGCAAAGAGAAGTATATGAATATGTGTGCGACTGCTTGGAAAGGAATCTCTCTTCAGTGATTTGCATTGATGCACCAAGAGTAACGGGCAAGACATCTGTCATCAACTTGATCCTCGCTAAAGTTAGGGAAGATGGCAGCGCTGCTATTGCTGTAGCATCACAGGTATTGCAGAAACAATAATGCCTGGTGGTAGGACAGTGCATTCAAGATTCAAAATACCCCTCAAAGTCAATGAAGATGCCCTTTGTAACATTGATAAAAACACCAATACTGCAAATTTACTCCAAAATGCGAGGCTTATTGTCCGGGATGAGTGCCCCATGATTAGGAGGGAGAGCTTCGAAGCTGTGGACTGGACTCTTCGTGATGTATGCAGCAAGAATGAGGCCTTTGGGGATATTTTAACCATTTGCTGTGGCTATTTCCATCAGTTCCTACCAGTTGTGAAACGTGGAAATGATGCTGATGTGGAGAATTCATGCATAAAAAATCCTACTTATGGAGAAGCTTCATCAAGTTTCAATTGAAGAGAAACATGCGATTGAGGGAGGGAAAAGGATGATAGTCTGAGTTCTTATTGGATGTTGGAGAAGACAAGATTGAGAAAAATGAAAATGATGAAATTGAATTACCTGAAGATATGATTCTGCCAGCAAAAACTATGGAAGAATGCATTGATTTCATCTATCTGACATTCGATAATTCTGCAGAACTGTTCTCGAGGAATTCTATCTTGGTTCCCCTCAATGAAATGATGTGAAAAATAAACTTCACATGCATTAGACACTTCCCTGGAATCATGAAAGAATACTGTTCTTTCAATGCCATAAGTGAAGGAGCTAACGCCACTCATTTTCCAACAGAATTCCTTGATTCTGCTGAACTTTCTGGATTGTCACCACATAAACTAGAATTGAGGAGGGGATCTCCCATCATTTCAATGAGGAACTTGGATCCACCAAGGCTTTGCAATGGAACATGAATGATGGTGGAAGAACTGCACGGCAATCTCATCGTAGCAAAGATAAATTTTGGTGCATTCAATAATGACATTGTCATGATCCCTAGAATTACTCTCAATTTATCAGAAGGGGAAGATGTCCCCCTTCAGCGGAGCCAGTTCCCGATACAGTCATGCTTTGCTATGACTATACATGAGGCACAAAGCCAAACCATGGAGAATGTGTTGATTTATCTGGAGAAACCAGTATTCCAGCATGGTCAGCTGTATGTGGCTTTAAGCCGGGGAAAAAGAAATGAAAATGTTAAGAGTATTCTTGAAGGGTGGCAGATCAACCAGAAATGTTGTCATCAAAAGTGTCCTTCGTTAAACGAGGAGGAGCTATATTTGACTTGCTACGCGTCTTTATTCTTTAATAAACTGAGTTTTTCTTCTTTAATGTGTGTGTGTGTGTGTGTGTGTGTGTGTGTGTGTGTGTGTATGTGTGTGTGTGTGTGTGTGTGTGTGCATACTTTCAATATGTGATCAAATAAATTGTTGTATTCTTTCATAATCAAATGTCCTGTATACATACACTCCTGGAGGTGGGGGGGGGGGTGCTACTTCCCTGAAATGAGTTTTTTGCAGGGAGGGATGTCTGTGATAGGCAGATGAGGAGACGTGTTAAGATGTCAGAGTGGGGAATTTAAGAAGGGGGAAGGTGGAGGGAAAAATTACTGTAAGTTGGAGAAATTGATGTCAACAGAGTTGGCATTGGGCAGATACAGTATTCGACTAGAGGCATTAAACCATTAAGATATAGAAGCAGAATTAGGCCATTTGTCCCATCGAGTCTGCTCCACCATTTCATCAAGCCTGATCCATTTTCCCTCTCAGACCCAATCTCTTTCCTTCCAGGTATCCCTTCATTCCCTGACCAATCAAGAATCTATCAACATCTACCTTAAATATACAGAAAGACTTGGTCTCCACAGCATCTGTGGCAACGAATTCCTTAGATTCGCCTCTGTCATAGAATTATCAGAAGGCGGCCCATCGGCCAAACTGATCCGTGCTGTACGTGATGCCTACCATTTGCCAGTGTTGTCTTAAATCTCTTTACACTGACCCGGCAGAATAGCTTTCAAATGTTGTAATTGTACCTGCCTCTCGCGCTTCGTCTGGCAGCTCTTCCCAGAGGACACGAACAAGGTGGGGATCGGGCTAATCAGTATCGGGGATCTGGGTTAGGGTCGGGGGATCGAGCCCCATGAACTTCAGGCAACACACAAAATGCTGCAGGAACTCAGCAGGCAGGCAGCTCTATGGGAAAAAAAGTGTAGTTGACATTTCGGGCCGAAACCCTGCCACAGGACTGGAGATGAGGAAAACCCCTGCATCGGGCTGGGCGTGTTGTGGGAACTAGGCACAGGACTGGAGGGGTGGGGCTGCTGTGGGGGCAGGTCTACATGGGGGGGGGGGGTGATCAGAAGGCGGAGCCTGGGCTCGACAGCGGTGCGGATTGGAGAGTCCTCGTGAGGGGCGGGCCATTGGACTTTATGAAGGCGAGGATTGGAGGATCGTGGCAAGGGGCTGTGTCTACGGCTTGAACAGGACGAGGATTGGAGGATCACAGATACGGGCCGGGACTCCGGCTCATTAAGGGCGCGGATTGGAGGATCACAGGATGGAGGCGGGCCCTGCGGCTCGGCGGGGAGCCTCAGACGCGAGCGATCTGTGTTTTGTGAGGAGCAGCAGAACGAGGCCGAGGATGGGGTGAGATTGGCGGGTGGAGAAGAGGCCGCACCTGCCCTGCTCCTGCACCCTCGATCCCTCTCCAGGGCCGCTTCCTCCACCACGTCTCTCAGGGCTCGAAATCCTCACTTTGGCCGCCGTTGTAGGCGGGGAGACCGGGCCGGGGACAGAAAACGTGAAGGAGGCTTCAGTGTCTCTAATGTCGAAACCGTGGTGGTCATGTGGGAGGGTCACACTGGGGGAGAGGTGATCATGTGGGAGGGATTGTCATGTGGTCATGGAGAGTCCACGCGATGGTCATGTGGGAGAGGTGGTACTGAGGGAGGGTCACTGGGAGAGGTGGCACTGAGGGAGGTTCGTTACTGTGGGAGAGGAGGTACTGAGGGAGGGTCACTGGGAGAGGTGGCACTGAGGGAGGGTCACTGGGAGAGGTGGCACTGAGGGAGGGTCACTGGGAGAGATGGCACTGAGGGAGGGTCACTGGGAGAGGTGGCACTGAGGGAGGGTCACTGGGAGAGGTGTACTGAGGGAGGTTCGTTACTGTGGGAGAGGAGGTACTGAGGGAGGGTCACTGGGAGAGGTGGCACTGAGGGAGGGTCACTGGGAGAGGTGGTACTGAGGGAGGGTCACTGGGAGAGGTGGCACTGAGGGAGGGTCACTGGGAGAGGTGTACTGAGGGAGGTTCGTTACTGTGGGAGAGGTACTGAGGGAGGGTCACTGGGAGAGGTGGCACTGAGGGAGGGTCACTGGGAGAGGTGGCACTGAGGGAGGGTCACTGGGAGAGGTGGCACTGAGGGAGGGTCACTGGGAGAGATGGCACTGAGGGAGGGTCACTGGGAGAGGTGGCACTGAGGGAGGGTCACTGGGAGAGGTGTACTGAGGGAGGTTCGTTACTGTGGGAGAGGAGGTACTGAGGGAGGGTCACTGGGAGAGGTGGCACTGAGGGAGGGTCACTGGGAGAGGTGGTACTGAGGGAGGGTCACTGGGAGAGGTGGTACTGAGGGAGGTTCGTTACTGTGGGAGAGGAGGTACTGAGGGAGGGTCACTGGGAGAGGTGGCACTGAGGGAGGGTCACTGGGAGAGGTGGTACTGAGGGAGGGTCACTGGGAGAGGTGGTACTGAGGGAGGGTCACTGGGAGAGATGGCACTGAGGGAGGGTCACTGGGAGAGGTGGCACTGAGGGAGGGTCACTGGGAGAGGTGTACTGAGGGAGGTTCGTTACTGTGGGAGAGGAGGTACTGAGGGAGGGTCACTGGGAGAGGTGGCACTGAGGGAGGGTCACTGGGAGAGGTGTACTGAGGGAGGTTCGTTACTGTGGGAGAGGAGGTACTGAGGGAGGGTCACTGGGAGAGATGGCACTGAGGGAGGGTCACTGGGAGAGGTGGCACTGAGGGAGGGTCACTGGGAGAGGTGTACTGAGGGAGGTTCGTTACTGTGGGAGAGGAGGTACTGAGGGAGGGTCACTGGGAGAGGTGGCACTGAGGGAGGGTCACTGGGAGAGGTGGTACTGAGGGAGGGTCACTGGGAGAGGTGGTACTGAGGGAGGGTCACTGGGAGAGATGGCACTGAGGGAGGGTCACTGGGAGAGGTGGCACTGAGGGAGGGTCACTGGGAGAGGTGTACTGAGGGAGGTTCGTTACTGTGGGAGAGGAGGTACTGAGGGAGGGTCACTGGGAGAGGTGGCACTGAGGGAGGGTCACTGGGAGAGGTGTACTGAGGGAGGTTCGTTACTGTGGGAGAGATGGTACTGAGGGAGTATCACTGGGAGAGGTGGTACTGAGGGAGGGTCGTTACTGTGGGAAAGATGGTACTGAGGGAGGTTCGTTACTGTGGGAGAGATGGTACCGAGGGAGGGTCACTGGGAGAGATGGTACTGGGGGAGAGATGGTACTGAGGGAGGTTCGTTACTGTGGGAGAGATGGCACTGAGGGAGGTTCGTTACTGTGGGAGAGATGGTACTGAGGGAGGTTCGTTACTGTGGGAGAGATGGTACTGAGGGAGGGTCACTGGGAGAGATGGTACCGGGGAGGTTCGTTACTGTGGGAGAGATGGCACTGAGGGAGTGTCCCTGGGAGTGATGGTACTGAGGGAGGGTCACTGGGAGAGGTGGCACTGAGGGAGGTTCGTTACTGTGGGAGAGATGGCACTGAGGGAGGTTCGTTACTGAGGGAGAGGTGGCACTGAGGGAGGGTCACTGGGAGTGATGGTACTGAGGGAGGTTCATTACTGTGGGAGAGATGGCACTGAGGGAGGTTTGTTACTGTGGGAGAGATGGCACTGAGGGAGGTTTGTTACTGAGGGAGAGGTGGCACTGAGGGTGGGTCACTGGGAGAGGTGGTACTGAGGGAGGTTCGTTACTGTGGGAGAGATGGTACCGAGGGAAGGTCACTGGGAGTGATGGTACTGAGGGAGGGTCACTGGGAGAGGTGGCACTGAGGGAGGTTCGTTACTGTTCGAGAGGTGGTACTGAGGGAGGGTCACTGGGAGAGGTGTACTGAGGGAGGTTCATTACTGTGGGAGAGGTGGTACTGAGGGAGGGTCACTGGGAGTGATGGTACTGAGGGAGGGTCACTGGGAGAGATGGTACTGGGGGAGGTTCATAACTGGGAGAGATGACACTGAGGGAGGTTCATAACTGGGAGAGATGACACTGAGGGAGGTTCGTTACTGTGGGAGAGATGGCACTGAGGGAGGTTCGTTACTGAGGGAGAGGTGGCACTGAGGGAGGGTCACTGGGAGTGATGGTACTGAGGGAGGTTCATTACTGTGGGAGAGATGGCACTGAGGGAGGTTTGTTACTGTGGGAGAGATGGCACTGAGGGAGGTTTGTTACTGAGGGAGAGGTGGCACTGAGGGTGGGTCACTGGGAGAGGTGGTACTGAGGGAGGTTCGTTACTGTGGGAGAGATGGTACCGAGGGAGGGTCACTGGGAGAGATGGTACTGGGGGAGGTTCGTTACTGTGGGAGAGATGGCACTGAGGGAGGGTCACTGGGAGTGATGGTACTGAGGGAGGGTCACTGGGAGAGGTGGCACTGAGGGAGGTTCGTTACTGTGGGAGAGGTGGTACTGAGGGAGGGTCACAGAGAGGTGGTACTGAGGGAGGGTCACTGGGAGAGGTGTACTGAGGGAGGTTCATTACTGTGGGAGAGGTGGTACTGAGGGAGGGTCACTGGGAGAGGTGGCACTGAGGGAGGGTCACTGGGAGAGATGGTACTGAGGCAGGGTCACTGGGAGAGATGGCACTGAGGGAGGTTCGTTACTGTGGGAGAGATGGTACTGAGGGAGGTTCGTTACTGTGGGAGAGATGGTACTGAGGGAGGGTCACTGGGAGAGGTGGTACTGAGGGAGGGTCACTGGGAGAGGTGGTACTGAGGGAGGGTCGTTACTGTGGGAGAGATGGTACTGAGGGAGGGTCACTGGGAGTGATGGTACTGAGGGAGGGTCGTTACTGTGGGAGAGATGGTACTGAGGGAGGGTCACTGGGAGTGATGGTACTGAGGGAGGGTCACTGGGAGTGATGGTACTGAGGGAGGGTCACTGGGAGAGATGGTACTGGGGGAGGTTCATAACTGGGAGAGATGACACTGAGGGAGGTTCGTTACTGTGGGAGAGATGGCACTGAGGGAGGTTTGTTACTGAGGGAGAGGTGGCACTGAGGGTGGGTCACTGGGAGAGGTGGTACTGAGGGAGGTTCGTTACTGTGGGAGAGATGGTACCGAGGGAGGGTCACTGGGAGAGATGGTACTGGGGGAGAGATGGTACTGAGGGAGGTTCGTTACTGTGGGAGAGATGGCACTGAGGGAGGGTCGTTACTGTGGGAGAGATGGTACTGAGGGAGGGTCACTGGGAGAGATGGTACTGGGGGAGGTTCGTTACTGTGGGAGAGATGGCACTGAGGGAGGTTCGTTACTGTGGAAGAGATGGCACTGAGGGAGGGTCACTGGGAGTGATGGTACTGAGGGAGGGTCACTGGGAGAGGTGGCACTGAGGGAGGTTCGTTACTGTGGGAGAGATGGCACTGAGGGAGGGTCACTGGGAGTGATGGTACTGAGGGAGGGTCACTGGGAGAGGTGGCACTGAGGGAGGTTCATTACTGTGGGAGAGATGGCACTGAGGGAGGTTCGTTACTGAGGGAGAGGTGGCACTGACGGAGGGTCACTGGGAGAGATGGTACTGGGTGAGAGGTGGTACTGAGGGAGGTTCGTTACTGTTGGAGAGATGGTACTGAGGAAGGGTCACTGGGAGAGATGGTATTGGGGGAGGTTCATTACTGTGGGAGAGATGGCACTGAGGGAGGGTCTGGGAGAGATGGTACTGGGGGAGGTTCGTTACTGTGGGAGAGATGGCACTGAGGGAGGGTCACTGGGAGTGATGGTACTGAGGGAGGGTCACTGGGAGAGATGGCACTGAGGGAGGTTCGTTACTGTGGGAGAGATGGCACTGAGGGAGGTTCGTTACTGAGGGAGAGGTGGCACTGAGGGAGGGTCACTGGGAGTGATGGTACTGAGGGAGGTTCAATACTGTGGGAGAGATGGCACTGAGGGAGGTTTGTTACTGTGGGAGAGATGGCACTGAGGGAGGTTTGTTACTGAGGGAGAGGTGGCACTGAGGGTGGGTCACTGGGAGAGGTGGTACTGAGGGAGGTTCGTTACTGTGGGAGAGATGGTACCGAGGGAGGGTCACTGGGAGAGATGGTACTGGGGGAGGTTCGTTACTGTGGGAGAGATGGCACTGAGGGAGGGTCACTGGGAGTGATGGTACTGAGGGAGGGTCACTGGGAGAGGTGGCACTGAGGGAGGTTCGTTACTGTGGGAGAGGTGGTACTGAGGGAGGGTCACAGAGAGGTGGTACTGAGGGAGGGTCACTGGGAGAGGTGTACTGAGGGAGGTTCATTACTGTGGGAGAGGTGGTACTGAGGGAGGGTCACTGGGAGAGGTGGCACTGAGGGAGGGTCACTGGGAGAGATGGTACTGAGGCAGGGTCACTGGGAGAGATGGCACTGAGGGAGGTTCGTTACTGTGGGAGAGATGGTACTGAGGGAGGTTCGTTACTGAGGGAGAGGTGGCACTGACGGAGGGTCACTGGGAGAGATGGTACTGGGTGAGAGGTGGTACTGAGGGAGGTTCGTTACTGTTGGAGAGATGGTACTGAGGAAGGGTCACTGGGAGAGATGGTATTGGGGGAGGTTCATTACTGTGGGAGAGATGGCACTGAGGGAGGGTCTGGGAGAGATGGTACTGGGGGAGGTTCGTTACTGTGGGAGAGATGGCACTGAGGGAGGGTCACTGGGAGTGATGGTACTGAGGGAGGGTCACTGGGAGAGATGGCACTGAGGGAGGTTCGTTACTGTGGGAGAGATGGCACTGAGGGAGGTTCGTTACTGAGGGAGAGGTGGCACTGAGGGAGGGTCACTGGGAGTGATGGTACTGAGGGAGGTTCAATACTGTGGGAGAGATGGCACTGAGGGAGGTTTGTTACTGTGGGAGAGATGGTACCGAGGGAGGGTCACTGGGAGAGATGGTACTGGGGGAGGTTTGTTACTGTGGGAGAGATGGCACTGAGGGAGGGTCACTGGGAGTGAAGGTACTGAGGGAGGGTCACTGGGAGAGGTGGCACTGAGGGAGGTTCGTTACTGTGGGAGAGGTGGTACTGAGGGATGGTCACAGAGAGGTGGTACTGAGGGAGGGTCACTGGGAGAGGTGGCACTGAGGGAGGGTCACTGGGAGAGATGGTACTGAGGGAGGGTCACTGGGAGAGATGGCACTGAGGGAGGTTCGTTACTGTGGGAGAGATGGTACTGAGGGAGTATCACTGGGAGAGGTGGTACTGAGGGAGGGTCGTTACTGTGGGAAAGATGGTACTGAGGGAGGGTCACGGAGTGATGGTACTGAGGGAGGGTCGTTACTGTGGGAGAGATGGTACTGAGGGAGGGTCACTGGGAGAGATGGCACTGAGGGAGGGTCGTTACTGTGGGAGAGATGGTACTGAGGGAGGGTCACTGGGAGAGATGGTACTGGGGGAGGTTCATTACTGTGGGAGAGATGGCACTGAGGGAGGTTCGTTACTGTGGGAGAGGTGGCACTGAGGGTGGGTCACTGGGAGAGGTGGTACCGAGGGAGGTTCGTTACTGTGGGAGAGGTGGTACTGAGGGAGGGTCACTGGGAGAGGTGGCACTGAGGGAGGGTCACTGGGAGAGATGGTACTGAGGGAGGGTCACTGGGAGAGATGGCACTGAGGGAGGTTTGTTACTCTGGGAGAGATGGTACTGAGGGAGGTTCGTTACTGTGGGTGAGATGGTACTGAGGGAGGGTCACTGGGAGAGGTGGAACTGAGGGAGGGTCGTTACTGTGGGAGAGATGGTACTGAGGGAGGGTCACTGGGAGAGATGGTACTGGGGGAGGTTCATTACTGTGGGAGAGATGGCACTGAGGGAGGTTTGTTACTGAGGGAGAGATGGCACTGAGGGAGGTTTGTTACTGAGGGAGAGGTGGCACTGAGGGTGGGTCACTGGGAGAGGTGGTACTGAGGGAGGTTCGTTACTGTGGGAGAGGTGGTACTGAGGGAGGGTCACTGGGAGAGGTGGCACTGAGGGAGGGTCACTGGGAGAGATGGTACTGAGGGAGGGTCACTGGGAGAGATGGCACTGAGGGAGGGTCACTGGGAGAGATGGTACTGGGGGAGAGATGGTACTGAGGGAGATTCGTTACTGTGGGAGAGATGGCACTGAGGGAGGTTCGTTACTGTGGGAGAGATGGTACCGAGGGAGGGTCACTGGGAGAGATGGTACTGGGGGAGAGATGGTACTGAGGGAGGTTCGTTACTGTGGGAGAGATGGCACTGAGGGAGGTTCGTTACTGTGGGAGAGATGGTACTGAGGGAGGTTCGTTACTGTGGGAGAGATGGTACTGAGGGAGGGTCACTGGGAGAGATGGTACCGGGGGAGGTTCGTTACTGTGGGAGAGATGGCACTGAGGGAGTGTCCCTGGGAGTGATGGTACTGAGGGAGGGTCACTGGGAGAGGTGGCACTGAGGGAGGTTCGTTACTGTGGGAGAGATGGCACTGAGGGAGGTTCGTTACTGAGGGAGAGGTGGCACTGAGGGAGGGTCACTGGGAGTGATGGTACTGAGGGAGGTTCATTACTGTGGGAGAGATGGCACTGAGGGAGGTTTGTTACTGTGGGAGAGATGGCACTGAGGGAGGTTTGTTACTGAGGGAGAGGTGGCACTGAGGGTGGGTCACTGGGAGAGGTGGTACTGAGGGAGGTTCGTTACTGTGGGAGAGATGGTACCGAGGGAGGGTCACTGGGAGAGATGGTACTGGGGGAGGTTCGTTACTGTGGGAGAGATGGCACTGAGGGAGGTTCGTTACTGTGGGAGAGATGGCACTGAGGGAGGGTCACTGGGAGTGATGGTACTGAGGGAGGGTCACTGGGAGAGGTGGCACTGAGGGAGGTTCGTTACTGTGGGAGAGATGGCACTGAGGGAGGGTCACTGGGAGTGATGGTACTGAGGGAAGGTCACTGGGAGAGGTGGCACTGAGGGAGGTTCGTTACTGTGGGAGAGATGGCACTGAGGGAGGTTCGTTACTGAGGGAGAGGTGGCACTGAGGGAGGGTCACTGGGAGTTGATGGTACTGAGGGAGGTTCATTACTGTGGGAGAGATGCACTGAGGGAGGTTCGTTACTGTGGGAGAGATGGCACTGAGGGAGGGTCACTGGGAGAGGTGTACTGAGGGAGGTTTGTTACTGTGGGAGAGGTGGTACTGAGGGAGGGTCATTACTGTGGGAGAGATGGCACTGAGGGAGGTTCGTTACTGTGGGAGAGGTGGCACTGAGGGTGGGTCACTGGGAGAAGTGGTACTGAGAGAGGTTCATTACTGTGGGAGAGGTGGTACTGAGGGAGGTTCATTGCTGTGGGAGAGATGGCACTGAGGGAGGTTTGTTACTGTGGGAGAGATGGTACTGAGGGAGGTTCATTACTGTGGGAGAGATGGCACTGAGGGAGGTTTGTTAAAGTGGGAGAGATGGCACTGAGGGAGGTTCGTTACTGTGGGAGAGGTGGTACTGAGGGAAGTCCATTACTGTGGGAGAGGTGGTACTGTGGGAGGTTCGTTACTGTGGGAGAGGTGGGACTGAGGGAATTTCATTACTGTGGGAGAGGTGGTACTGAGGGAGGTTCGTTACTGTGGGAGAGGTACTGAGGGAGTTTCATTACTGTGGGAGAGGTGGTACTGAGGGAGGTTTGTTACTGTGGGAGTGGTGGTACTGAGAGAAGTCCGTTACAGTGGGAGAGGTGGTTCTGACGGAGGTTTGTTACTGTGGGAGAGGTGTTACTGAGGGATGTTCGTTACTGTGGGAGAGGTGGTACTGAGGGAGGTTCATTACTGTGGGAGAGATGGTACTGAGGGAGGTTCGTTACTGTGGGAGAGATGGTACTGAGGGAGGTTCGTTACTGTGGGAGAGGTGGTACTGAGGGAGTTTCATTACTGTGGGGAGGTGGTACTGAGGGAGGTTCGTTACTGTGGGAGAGATGGTACTGAGGGAGGTTCGTTACTGTGGGAGAGATGGTACTGAGGGAGTATCACTGGGAGAGGTGGTACTGAGGGAGGGTCGTTACTGTGGGAAAGATGGTACTGAGGGAGGGTCGTTACTGTGGGAGAGATGGTACTGAGGGAGGGTCACTGGGAGAGATGGCACTGAGGGAGGGTCGTTACTGTGGGAGAGATGGTACTGAGGGAGGGTCACTGGGAGAGATGGTACTGGGGAGGTTCATTACTGTGGGAGAGATGGCACTGAGGGAGGTTCGTTACTGTGGGAGAGATGGTACTGAGGGAGGTTTGTTACTGAGGGAGCGGTGGCACTGAGGGTGGGTCACTGGGAGAGGTGGTACTGAGGGAGGTTCGTTACTGTGGGAGAGGTGGTACTGAGGGAGGGTCACTGGGAGAGGTGGCACTGAGGGAGGGTCACTGGGAGAGGTGGCACTGAGGGAGGGTCACTGGGAGAGATGGTACTGAGGGAGGGTCACTGGGAGAGATGGCACTGAGGGAGGTTTGTTACTCTGGGAGAGATGGTACTGAGGGAGGTTCGTTACTGTGGGTGAGATGGTACTGAGGGAGGGTCACTGGGAGAGGTGGAACTGAGGGAGGGTCGTTACTGTGGGAGAGATGGTACTGAGGGAGGGTCACTGGGAGTGATGGTACTGAGGGAGGGTCGTTACTGTGGGAGAGATGGTACTGAGGGAGGGTCACTGGGAGTGATGGTACTGAGGGAGGGTCACTGGGAGAGATGGTACTGGGGGAGGTTCATTACTGTGGGAGAGATGGCACTGAGGGAGGTTCGTTACTGTGGGAGAGATGGCACTGAGGGAGGTTTGTTACTGAGGGAGAGGTGGCACTGAGGGTGGGTCACTGGGAGAGGTGGTACTGAGGGAGGTTCGTTACTGTGGGAGTGATGGTACTGAGGGAGGGTCACTGGGTGAGATGGTACTGGGGGAGGTTCGTTACTGTGGGAGAGATGGCACTGAGGGAGGTTCGTTACTGTGGGAGAGATGGCACTGAGGGATGGTCACTGGGAGTGATGGTACTGAGGGAGGGTCACTGGGAGAGGTGGCACTGAGGGAGGTTCGTTACTGTGGGAGAGATGGCACTGAGGGAGGGTCACTGGGAGTGATGGTACTGAGGGAAGGTCACTGGGAGAGGTGGCACTGAGGGAGGTTCGTTACTGTGGGAGAGATGGCACTGAGGGAGGTTCGTTACTGAGGGAGAGGTGGCACTGAGGGAGGGTCACTGGGAGTTGATGGTACTGAGGGAGGTTCATTACTGTGGGAGAGATGCACTGAGGGAGGTTCGTTACTGTGGGAGAGATGGCACTGAGGGAGGGTCACTGGGAGAGGTGTACTGAGGGAGGTTTGTTACTGTGGGAGAGGTGGTACTGAGGGAGGGTCATTACTGTGGGAGAGATGGCACTGAGGGAGGTTCGTTACTGTGGGAGAGGTGGCACTGAGGGTGGGTCACTGGGAGAAGTGGTACTGAGAGAGGTTCATTACTGTGGGAGAGGTGGTACTGAGGGAGGTTCATTGCTGTGGGAGAGATGGCACTGAGGGAGGTTTGTTACTGTGGGAGAGATGGTACTGAGGGAGGTTCATTACTGTGGGAGAGATGGCACTGAGGGAGGTTTGTTAAAGTGGGAGAGATGGCACTGAGGGAGGTTCGTTACTGTGGGAGAGGTGGTACTGAGGGAAGTCCATTACTGTGGGAGAGGTGGTACTGTGGGAGGTTCGTTACTGTGGGAGAGGTGGGACTGAGGGAATTTCATTACTGTGGGAGAGGTGGTACTGAGGGAGGTTCGTTACTGTGGGAGAGGTACTGAGGGAGTTTCATTACTGTGGGAGAGGTGGTACTGAGGGATGTTCGTTACTGTGGGAGAGGTGGTACTGAGGGAGGTTCGTTACTGTGGGAGAGATGGTACTGAGGGAGGTTCGTTACTGTGGGAGAGATGGTACTGAGGGAGGGTCGTTACTGTGGGAAAGATGGTACTGAGGGAGGGTCGTTACTGTGGGAGAGATGGTACTGAGGGAGGGTCACTGGGAGAGATGGCACTGAGGGAGGGTCGTTACTGTGGGAGAGATGGTACTGAGGGAGGGTCACTGGGAGTGATGGTACTGGGGAGGTTCATTACTGTGGGAGAGATGGCACTGAGGGAGGTTCGTTACTGTGGGAGAGATGGTACTGAGGGAGGTTTGTTACTGAGGGAGAGGTGGTACTGAGGGAGGTTCGTTACTGTGGGAGAGGTGGTACTGAGGGAGGGTCACTGGGAGAGGTGGCACTGAGGGATGGTCACTGGGAGAGGTGGCACCGAGGGAGGGTCACTGGGAGAGATGGTACTGAGGGAGGGTCACTGGGAGAGATGGCACTGAGGGAGGTTTGTTACCCTGGGAGAGATGGTACTGAGGGAGGTTCGTTACTGTGGGTGAGATGGTACTGAGGGAGGGTCACTGGGAGAGGTGGAACTGAGGGAGGGTCGTTACTGTGGGAGAGATGGTACTGAGGGAGGGTCACTGGGAGTGATGGTACTGAGGGAGGGTCGTTACTGTGGGAGAGATGGTACTGAGGGAGGGTCACTGGGAGTGATGGTACTGAGGGAGGGTCACTGGGAGAGATGGTACTGGGGGAGGTTCATTACTGTTGGAGAGATGGCACTGAGGGAGGTTCGTTACTGTGGGAGAGATGGCACTGAGGGAGGTTTGTTACTGAGGGAGAGGTGGCACTGAGGGTGGGTCACTGGGAGAGGTGGTACTGAGGGAGGTTCGTTACTGTGGGAGTGATGGCACTGAAGGAGGGTCGTTACTGTGGGAGAGATGGTACTGAGGGAGGGTCACTGGGTGAGATGGTACTGGGGGAGGTTCGTTACTGTGGGAGAGATGGCACTGAGGGAGGTTCGTTACTGTGGGAGAGATGGCACTGAGGGAGGGTCACTGGGAGTGATGGTACTGAGGGAGGGTCACTGGGAGAGGTGGCACTGAGGGAGGTTCGTTACTGTGGGAGAGATGGTACTGAGGGAGGGTCACTGGGAGTGATGGTACTGAGGGAAGGTCACTGGGAGAGGTGGCACTGAGGGAGGTTCGTTACTGTGGGAGAGATGGCACTGAGGGAGGTTCGTTACTGAGGGAGAGGTGGCACTGAGGGAGGGTCACTGGGAGTTGATGGTACTGAGGGAGGTTCATTACTGTGGGAAAGATGGTACTGAGGGAGGGTCGTTACTGTGGGAGAGATGGTACTGAGGGAGGGTCACTGGGAGAGATGGCACTGAGGGAGGTTTGTTACTGTGGGAGAGGTGGTACTGAGGGAGGGTCATTACTGTGGGAGAGATGGCACTGAGGGAGGTTCGTTACTGTGGGAGAGGTGGCACTGAGGGTGGGTCACTGGGAGAAGTGGTACTGAGAGAGGTTCATTACTGTGGGAGAGGTGGTACTGAGGGAGGTTCATTGCTGTGGGAGAGATGGCACTGAGGGAGGTTTGTTACTGTGGGAGAGATGGTACTGAGGGAGGTTCATTACTGTGGGAGAGATGGCACTGAGGGAGGTTTGTTAAAGTGGGAGAGATGGCACTGAGGGAGGTTCGTTACTGTGGGAGAGGTGGTACTGAGGGAAGTCCATTACTGTGGGAGAGGTGGTACTGTGGGAGGTTCGTTACTGTGGGAGAGGTGGGACTGAGGGAATTTCATTACTGTGGGAGAGGTGGTACTGAGGGAGGTTCGTTACTGTGGGAGAGGTACTGAGGGAGTTTCATTACTGTGGGAGAGGTGGTACTGAGGGATGTTCGTTACTGTGGGAGAGGTGGTACTGAGGGAGGTTCATTACTGTGGGAGAGATGGTACTGAGGGAGGTTCGTTACTGTGGGAGAGATGGTACTGAGGGAGGTTCGTTACTGTGGGAGAGGTGGTACTGAGGGAGTTTCATTACTGTGGGGAGGTGGTACTGAGGGAGGTTCGTTACTGTGGGAGAGATGGTACTGAGGGAGGTTCGTTACTGTGGGAGAGATGGTACTGAGGGAGGGTCGTTACTGTGGGAAAGATGGTACTGAGGGAGGGTCGTTACTGTGGGAGAGATGGTACTGAGGGAGGGTCACTGGGAGAGATGGCACTGAGGGAGGGTCGTTACTGTGGGAGAGATGGTACTGAGGGAGGGTCACTGGGAGTGATGGTACTGGGGAGGTTCATTACTGTGGGAGAGATGGCACTGAGGGAGGTTCGTTACTGTGGGAGAGATGGTACTGAGGGAGGTTTGTTACTGAGGGAGAGGTGGCACTGAGGGTGGGTCACTGGGAGAGGTGGTACTGAGGGAGGTTCGTTACTGTGGGAGAGGTGGTACTGAGGGAGGGTCACTGGGAGAGGTGGCACTGAGGGATGGTCACTGGGAGAGGTGGCACCGAGGGAGGGTCACTGGGAGAGATGGTACTGAGGGAGGGTCACTGGGAGAGATGGCACTGAGGGAGGTTTGTTACCCTGGGAGAGATGGTACTGAGGGAGGTTCGTTACTGTGGGTGAGATGGTACTGAGGGAGGGTCACTGGGAGAGGTGGAACTGAGGGAGGGTCGTTACTGTGGGAGAGATGGTACTGAGGGAGGGTCACTGGGAGTGATGGTACTGAGGGAGGGTCGTTACTGTGGGAGAGATGGTACTGAGGGAGGGTCACTGGGAGTGATGGTACTGAGGGAGGGTCACTGGGAGAGATGGTACTGGGGGAGGTTCATTACTGTTGGAGAGATGGCACTGAGGGAGGTTCGTTACTGTGGGAGAGATGGCACTGAGGGAGGTTTGTTACTGAGGGAGAGGTGGCACTGAGGGTGGGTCACTGGGAGAGGTGGTACTGAGGGAGGTTCGTTACTGTGGGAGTGATGGCACTGAAGGAGGGTCGTTACTGTGGGAGAGATGGTACTGAGGGAGGGTCACTGGGTGAGATGGTACTGGGGGAGGTTCGTTACTGTGGGAGAGATGGCACTGAGGGAGGTTCGTTACTGTGGGAGAGATGGCACTGAGGGAGGGTCACTGGGAGTGATGGTACTGAGGGAGGGTCACTGGGAGAGGTGGCACTGAGGGAGGTTCGTTACTGTGGGAGAGATGGTACTGAGGGAGGGTCACTGGGAGTGATGGTACTGAGGGAAGGTCACTGGGAGAGGTGGCACTGAGGGAGGTTCGTTACTGTGGGAGAGATGGCACTGAGGGAGGTTCGTTACTGAGGGAGAGGTGGCACTGAGGGAGGGTCACTGGGAGTTGATGGTACTGAGGGAGGTTCATTACTGTGGGAAAGATGGTACTGAGGGAGGGTCGTTACTGTGGGAGAGATGGTACTGAGGGAGGGTCACTGGGAGAGATGGCACTGAGGGAGGGTCGTTACTGTGGGAGAGATGGTACTGAGGGAGGGTCACTGGGAGTGATGGTACTGGGGAGGTTCATTACTGTGGGAGAGATGGCACTGAGGGAGGTTCGTTACTGTGGGAGAGATGGTACTGAGGGAGGTTTGTTACTGAGGGAGAGGTGGCACTGAGGGTGGGTCACTGGGAGAGGTGGTACTGAGGGAGGTTCGTTACTGTGGGAGAGGTGGTACTGAGGGAGGGTCACTGGGAGAGGTGGCACTGAGGGATGGTCACTGGGAGAGGTGGCACTGAGGGAGGGTCACTGGGAGAGATGGTACTGAGGGAGGGTCACTGGGAGAGATGGCACTGAGGGAGGTTTGTTACCCTGGGAGAGATGGTACTGAGGGAGGTTCGTTACTGTGGGTGAGATGGTACTGAGGGAGGGTCACTGGGAGTGATGGTACTGAGGGAGGGTCGTTACTGTGGGAGAGATGGTACTGAGGGAGGGTCACTGGGAGTGATGGTACTGAGGGAGGGTCACTGGGAGAGATGGTACTGGGGGAGGTTCATTACTGTTGGAGAGATGGCACTGAGGGAGGTTCGTTACTGTGGGAGAGATGGCACTGAGGGAGGTTTGTTACTGAGGGAGAGGTGGCACTGAGGGTGGGTCACTGGGAGAGGTGGTACTGAGGGAGGTTCGTTACTGTGGGAGTGATGGCACTGAAGGAGGGTCGTTACTGTGGGAGAGATGGTACTGAGGGAGGGTCACTGGGTGAGATGGTACTGGGGGAGGTTCGTTACTGTGGGAGAGATGGCACTGAGGGAGGTTCGTTACTGTGGGAGAGATGGCACTGAGGGAGGGTCACTGGGAGTGATGGTACTGAGGGAGGGTCACTGGGAGAGGTGGCACTGAGGGAGGTTCGTTACTGTGGGAGAGATGGTACTGAGGGAGGGTCACTGGGAGTGATGGTACTGAGGGAAGGTCACTGGGAGAGGTGGCACTGAGGGAGGTTCGTTACTGTGGGAGAGATGGCACTGAGGGAGGTTCGTTACTGAGGGAGAGGTGGCACTGAGGGAGGGTCACTGGGAGTTGATGGTACTGAGGGAGGTTCATTACTGTGGGAGAGATGCACTGAGGGAGGTTCGTTACTGTGGGAGAGATGGCACTGAGGGAGGGTCACTGGGAGAGGTGTACTGAGGGAGGTTTGTTACTGTGGGAGAGGTGGTACTGAGGGAGGGTCATTACTGTGGGAGAGATGGCACTGAGGGAGGTTCGTTACTGTGGGAGAGGTGGCACTGAGGGTGGGTCACTGGGAGAAGTGGTACTGAGAGAGGTTCATTACTGTGGGAGAGGTGGTACTGAGGGAGGTTCATTGCTGTGGGAGAGATGGCACTGAGGGAGGTTTGTTACTGTGGGAGAGATGGTACTGAGGGAGGTTCATTATTGTGGGAGAGATGGCACTGAGGGAGGTTTGTTAAAGTGGGAGAGATGGCACTGAGGGAGGTTCGTTACTGTGGGAGAGGTGGTACTGAGGGAAGTCCATTACTGTGGGAGAGGTGGTACTGAGGGAGGTTCGTTACTGTGGGAGAGGTGGGACTGAGGGAATTTCATTACTGTGGGAGAGGTGGTACTGAGGGAGGTTTGTTACTGTGGGAGTGGTGGTACTGAGAGAAGTCCGTTACAGTGGGAGAGGTGGTTCTGACGGAGGTTTGTTACTGTGGGAGAGGTGTTACTGAGGGATGTTCGTTACTGTGGGAGAGGTGGTACTGAGGGAGGTTCATTACTGTGGGAGAGATGGTACTGAGGGAGGTTCGTTACTGTGGGAGAGATGGTACTGAGGGAGGTTTGTTACTGTGGGAGAGGTGGTACTGAGGGAGGGTCACTGGGAGAGGTGGTACTGAGGGAAGTCCGTTACTGTGGAAGAGGTGGTACTGAGGGAGGTTCGTTACTGTGGGAGAGATGGTACTGAGGGAGGATCTTTACTGTGGGAGAGGTGTTACTGAGGGAGGTTCGTTACTGTGGGAGAGATGGCACTGTGGGAGGTTCGTTACTGTGGGAGAGATGGTACTGAGCGAGGGTCACACTGTAGGAGAGGTGTTATTGAGCGAGGGTCACACTGTAGGAGAGGTGTTATTGAGCGAGGGTCACACTGGGAGAGGTGGTACTGAGGGAGCACACTGTGGGAGAGATGGTACTGAGGGAGGTTCATTACTGTGGGAGAGATGGCACTGAGGGAGGTTTGTTACTGTGGGAGAGATGGTTCTGAGGGAGGTTCATTACTGTGGGAGAGATGGCACTGAGGGAGGTTTGTTACTGTGGGAGAGGTGGTACTGAGGGAGGGTCACTGGGAGAGGTGGTACTGAGGAAGGGTCACTGGGAGAGGTGGTACTGAGGGAGGTTCGTTACTGTGGGAGAGATGGTACTGAGGGAGGATCTTTACTGTGGGAGAGGTGTTACTGAGGGAGGTTCGTTACTGTGGGAGAGATGGCACTGTGGGAGGTTCGTTACTGTGGGAGAGATGGCACTGTGGGAGGTTCGTTACTGTGGGAGAGATGGTACTGAGCGAGGGTCACACTGTAGGAGAGGTGTTATTGAGCGAGGGTCACACTGTAGGAGAGGTGTTATTGAGCGAGGGTCACACTGGGAGAGGTGGTACTGAGGGAGCACACTGTGGGAGAGATGGTACTGAGGGAGGTTCATTACTGTGGGAGAGGTGGTACTGAGGGAGGTTCATTACTGTGGGAGAGATGGCACTGAGGGAGGTTTGTTACTGTGGGAGAGATGGTTCTGAGGGAGGTTCATTACTGTGGGAGAGATGGCACTGAGGGAGGTTTGTTACTGTGGGAGAGATGGCACTGAGGGAGGTTTGTTACTGTGGGAGAGATGGTACTGAGGGAGGTTCATTACTGTGGGAGAGATGGCACTGAGGGAGGTTTGTTACTGTGGGAGAGATGGTACTGAGGGGAGGGTCACTGGGAGAGGTGGTACTGATTAAGGGTCACTGGGAGAGGTGGTACTGAGGGAGGTTCGTTACTGTGGGAGAGATGGCACTGGGGAAGGTTCGTTACTGTGGGAGAGGTGGCACTGAGGGTGGGTCACTGGGAGAAGTGGTACTGAGCGAGGGTCACACTGTAGGAGAGGTGTTATTGAGCGAGGGTCACACTGGGAGAGGTGGTACTGAGGGAGCACACTGTGAGAGAGATGGTACTGAGGGAGGTTCATTACTGTGGGAGAGGTGGCACTGAGGGAGGTTTGTTACTGTGGGAGAGATGGTACTGAGGGAGGTTCATTACTGTGGGAGAAATGGTACTGAGGGAGGTTCATTACTGTGGGAGAGATGGCACTGAGGGAGGTTTGTTACTGTGGGAGAGATGGCACTGAGGGAGAGATGGTACTGAGGGAGGTTCATTACTGTGGGAGAGATCGCACTGAGGGAGGTTTGTTACTGTGGGAGAGATGGTACTGAGGGAGGTTCATTATTGTGGGAGAGATCGCACTGAGGGAGGATTGTTACTGTGGGAGAGATGGTACTGAGGGAGGTTCATTACTGTGGGAGAGGTGGTACTGAGGGAAGTCCATTACTGTGGGAGAGGTGGTACTGAGGGAGGTTCGTTACTGTGGGAGAGGTGGGACTGAGGGAGTTTCATTACTGTGGGAGAGGTGGTACTGAGGGAGCACACTGTGAGAGAGATGGTACTGAGCGAGGGTCACACTGTAGGAGAGGTGTTATTGAGCGAGTGTCACACTGTAGGAGAGGTTATTGAGCGAGGGTCACACTGGGAGAGGTGGTACTGAGGGAGCACACTGTGAGAGAGATGGTACTGAGGGAGGTTCATTACTCTGGGAGAGGTGGCACTGAGGGAGGTTTGTTACTGTGGGAGAGATGGTACTGAGGGAGGTTCATTACTGTGGGAGAGATGGCACTGAGGGAGGTTTGTTACTGTGGGAGAGATGGCACTGAGGGAGGTTTGTTACTGTGGGAGAGATGGTACTGAGGGAGGTTCATTACTGTGGGAGAGATGGCACTGAGGGAGGTTTGTTACTGTGGGAGAGATGGCACTGAGGGAGGTTTGTTACTGTGGGAGAGATGGTACTGAGGGAGGTTCGTTACTGTGGGAGAGGTGGTACTGAGGGAAGTCCATTACTGTGGGAGAGGTGGTACTGAGGGAGGTTCGTTACTGTGGGAGAGGTGGTACTGAGGGAGGTTCGTTACTGTGGGAGAGGTGGGACTGAGGGAGTTTCATTACTGTGGGAGAGGTGGTACTGAGGGAGGTTCGTTACTGTGGGAGAGGTACTGAGGGAGTTTCATTACTGTGGGGAGGTGGTACTGAGGGAGGTTCGTTACTGTGGGAGTGGTGGTACTGAGGGAGGTTCGTTACTGTGGGAGAGGTACTGAGGGAGGTTTGTTACTGTGGGAGAGGTGGTACTGAGGGAAGTCCGTTACAGTGGGAGAGGTGGTTCTGACAGAGGTTTGTTACTGTGGGAGAGGTGGTACTGAGGGAGGTTCGTTACTGTGGGAGAGGTGGGACTGAGGGAGTTTCGTTACTGTTGGTGAGGTACTGAGGGAGTTTCATTACTGTGGGGAGGTGGTACTGAGGGAGGTTCGTTACTGTGGGAGTGGTGGTACTGAGGGAGGTTCGTTACTGTGGGAGAGGTACTGAGGGAGGTTTGTTACTGTGGGAGAGGTGGTACTGAGGGAAGTCCGTTACAGTGGGAGAGGTGGTTCTGACAGAGGTTTGTTACTGTGGGAGAGGTGGTACTGAGGGAGGTTCGTTACTGTGGGAGAGGTGGTACTGAGGGAGGTTCGTTACTGTGGGAGAGATGGTACTGAGAGAAGTCCGTTACTGTGGGAGAGGTGGTACTGAGGGAGGTTCGTTACTGTGGGAGAGGTGGTACTGAGGGTGGTTCGTTACTGTGGGAGCATTGTACTGAGGGAAGTCCGTTACTGTTGGAGAGGTGATACTGAGCGAGGGTCACACTGTGGGAGAGGTGGCACAAGTGGTCCACCATGATCAGTCCAAAACGGTCCCAGGGTGGTTCATCCAGGACAATATCCACCTTGTCTGGGATCTGATTTACCAGTTCAGAGAGGCTGGTCTGTCAGTTGCATTTCTCTCCCTTGACCAAGAGAAAGCGTTTGATGGGGTGGATCACGAATACCTTTTTGGGACTTTGCAAGTGTTTGGGCTCTGACCACATTTTGTGCTTTGGGGGGGTCGTCAAGTGTGCCCCACATTGGGAGCCATTCCTGTGCCTTCTCTGCAAGAGGTTGATGGGTTTGGTTTTACGCAAACCTGATATGGAGGCCTCCTTTCAGCTTACACTGATAACGTCTTCCTCATGGTCACAGATCAGTTCACTTGGCAGAGGATGTGCGACTGCCAGCAGATCTTCTCGGCCACATTCTCTGCAAGGATCAACTGGGAAAAGTGTGTGGGCCTCTTGGTGGGTCAGTAGCTGGTGGACTCCCACCAGAGGGGTGAGACCTTTTGTGTGGAGCACCATGCACCTCCTCTACTTGGGGGTCCACCTGAGCTTGATGGAGGAGACCTGGCTGGCGAACTGGTGGGATTTGGAGACAAAGATCTCTGCCTCCTTCCTGCAATCACATCCTAGGGAAGGACATTAGTTATAAATCCACTGGTCGCCTCCATGATATTGTACTGGTGATTACTTTAGTCCTGCTCATTTCTTTTGTCTTCAGGGCACAGAAGAGGCTGGTGGATTTCTGGGGCAAATTGGAGGCATTGGGTCTCTGCTGCGGTCCTGAGTTTTCCAATCGTGGTGGTTGGCCAGTCCTTGGTGTGTTTGCACACCCAGCTGGCGGCTCTCTGACTCAGGACACTACAGAAATACCTGTACATGACCACCCTCCAAGATGGAATGCGCAGGCGACATGCTTTCTCTGCCATTGGCACTGCCTGCAGGAGGGCACACAGCTTCCAATGGATAGCATCAGCCACAAAGCTCTGAGGGGCCTGTCTTGCTTTTACCGAAGCTGTTGAGGGTATGGGGTCTAGTCTCATCCAGATGGGGTGCTCCTGTGCTGGTGGCAGATGGTGCTCTGGCTGTGAGGGGGACTGTCCCCATCCTATCACAGTCGGTACTTGGGGAAGTGGAGGGGTTCCAGCTGCACCACCACCTGATGGGCTGGAAGTGCCTTGGGATATGATGCAGGAGAAGTTCCCACACTATGTGAGCGGGAATGCCCACTGTGTCCTTCTGTGACACTTAAAGGCATTTTTTGCATGGGCTGCTCTTAAACATTGTATGCTGCTTAGTGTGATTAGCTCTGTTTGACTTTCTAATCATTGCTTTATTTTGACAGATGCTTCTGGCTGGTTGTGCTGTGCTTCTTGCCTCTATGTGGAGGGAATGTCACTGAGCTGGTTGGAATGTTTGGACAAATTCAGTCTCCCAATTATCCAGAGGGTTATCCAAGTGATACAGACATGACTTGGAACATCACGGTGCCCATTGGATTCCGAATCAAACTCTACTTTATGCACTTTGACCTGGAGCCGTCCTATCTCTGTGAATATGACTATGTGAAGGTAAGTGGAAAGCAGAGGACCCTTTAGTTACATTCTTCATCCTGGTGTTTCAGTCAAATGGGGCACTCCTCCTTTACCACTTTAACTACTTGTGTTGCCACTTTTAGGATCCCAAGATCCCCCTCTTACCATTTACTGTATACTTTCCTCTTGCATTTAACCTGAACTATTCTGGGAATGAAAGGGTTAACATATGAGGAGCTTTGGATGGCTCTGGGATTGCAATGGCTGGAGTTTAAAAGAATGAGGTGGGGGGAATCCTCGTTGAAACCTATCAAATATTGAAGATTAACTTGCAGGTTGAGTCGATAGTGAGGAAGGTAAATGCAATGTCAGCATACATTTCGCAAGGATTAGAATACAAGAACAAGGATGTGATGCCGAGGCTTTGTAAGGCATTGTTCAGACCGCACTTGGAGTATTCTGAGCAACTTTGGTCATCTTACCTAAGAAAAGTGCTGGCATTGGAGAGGGTCCAGAGGAAGTTCTGGAGAATAATTCTGGGAATGAAAGGGTTAACACACGAGGAGCTTTAGATGGCTGTAGGATTGCATTGGCTGTGGCGGGGGGGAATCCTTATTGAAGCATATCAAATATTGAAAAGCTTAGATAGAGTGGATGTGGGTAAAATGTTTCCCATGGTGAGGGAGTCTTGGACCAGAGTGCACAACCTCAGGATAGAGGGATGTCCATATAGAGATGAGGAGGAATTTCTTTTATCCAGAGGGTGTGAATCTGTGAAATTGATTGTCACAGACAGATCTTGATTAGTAAGGCTTCAAAGGATATGGGGAGAAGGCAGGAGAATGGAACTGAGAGACATAGTAAATCACCCATGATGGAACAAATTCAATGGGTCAAACAGTCAAATATGCTTACAATATACTTACTATGTCTGAGTGATAGAAAAGTACAACACAGAAACAGACCTTTCAGCCCATCGAGTTTGTGTTGAACCATTTAAACTGCCTACTTCATCGACCTGTACCAGGACCATAGCCCTCCATACCCCTACCACACTGTACCTAACCAAACTTCTCTTAATCATTGAAATCAAGCTCACATGCTCCACGTGCACTGGCAGCTCATCCCACATGCTCACAACCCTCTGAGTAAAGAAGTTTCACCTCATGTTCCCCTTAAAATTTTCAGCCTTTACCCATAACACATGACCTCTGGTTGCAATCTCACTCAACCTCAGTGAGAAAAGCCAGCTTGCATTTATCCTATCTATACCTCTCATAGTTTTGTGTACCTCCAAACAAATCTCCCCTCTATCTTCTACGTTTCTAGAAAAAAAGTCCAAACAGCTTCAATGTTTCCTTATAACTTGGGTCCTCCAATCCGAGCAATATCCTTGTAAATTTTCTTTGTACTATTAGGTCTCGCAAATGTCTTAAATGTCTTTGACGTAATATCCCATCTCCTATACTCAGTACTTTGATTTATGAAGGCCAATGTGCCAAAAGCTTTCTTTATGACCCTATCTGCCTGTGATGCCGCTTTCAATGAATTATGGATTCCCTACTCTCCCTACACAACTCCCTTCTCCAGTCGTTCCTCCCCACCGATCTCCCTCCTAACACTTATCCTTACAAACTGAGCAAGCACTACACCTGCCCTTACATCTCCTTCCTCGCTACCATTCAGAGCCCTAAACAGTCCTTCCAGGTGAGACGACACTTCCCTGTGAATCTGTTGGAGTCATTTACTGTGTTCGGTGCGCCCGGTGTGGCCTCCTGTATATCATCAGTGAGACCTAATGTAGATTGGGAGAGGGAGACTGCTTTGCCGAGCATCTTCACTCCATCTGCCAGAATAAGTGAAATCTCCCAGTGGCCACCGATTTTAATTCCACTTCCCATTCCCACTCTGATATGTCCATCCATGGCCTCCTGCACTGTCATGATGAGGTCACACTTAGGTTGGAGGAACACCTTGTATTCCGTTTGGGCAGCCTCCAACCTGGTGGCATGAACATTGATTTTACAAACTTCCAGTAGTGCCCCCACCCTTTCCCTATTTCCCATTCCCTATAGACCAGTGAGCCTTACGTCTGTGGTGGGAAAGCTGTTGGAAAAGATTCTTAGAGATAGGATCTATGGGCATTTAGAGAATCATGGTCTGATCAGGGACAGTCAGCATTGTTTTGTGAAGGGCAGATTGTGTATAACAAGCCTG
The DNA here is from genome assembly GCF_030144855.1 of Hypanus sabinus. Taxonomy (NCBI): domain Eukaryota; kingdom Metazoa; phylum Chordata; class Chondrichthyes; order Myliobatiformes; family Dasyatidae; genus Hypanus; species Hypanus sabinus. Next base: position 384,519 of record NC_082707.1, read on the forward strand.
ATAGAGTTCTTTGAGGAGGTGACCAGGCATATAGATGAGGGTAGTGCAGTGGATGTGATCTACATGGATTTTAGTAAGGCATTTGACAAGGTTCCACACGGTAGGCTTATTCAGAAAGTCAGAAGGCATGGGATCCAGGGAAGTTTGGCCAGGTGGATTCAGAATTGGCTTGCCTGCAGAAAGCAGAGGGTCGTGGTGGAGGGAGTACATTCAGATTGGAGGGTTGTGACTAGTGGTGTCCCACAAGGATCTGTTCTGGGACCTCTACTTTTCGTGATTCTTATTAACAACCTGGATATGGGGGCAGAAGGTTGGGTTAGCAATTTTGCAGATGACACAAAGGTTGGTGGTGTTGTGGGTGGTGTTGAGGATTGTTGAAGATTGCAGAGAGACATTGACAGGATGCAGGATCTATGGGCATGTACCCTCAGATCCCTCTGCTCCTCCACACTCCCAACTATCCTGCCATTTACTTTGTACTCTGCCTTGGAGTTTGTCCTTCCAAAGTGTACCACCTCACACTCCCTAAAAAAAAACACACACACACACACACACACACACACACACACACACACACACACACACACACACACACACACACACACACACACACACACAGACACACACACAGACACACACACACACACACACACACACACACACACACACACACACACACACACACACACACACACACACACACACACACACACAAAAACATCAACAACAACTTACCCCTGACCTAACAGAGAAAGTCACAGTGCTCGGGTCTCTGGCACTGAGTCTGCCTCTGTGACTCATATGGGAAGGGGGAAGAAGAGGCATACTGAATTGATAGGGGATTTGTTAGTTAGAGGATTGGACAGCAAGTTCTGTGACCGACAACGAAATTCCCAGATGGTGTGTTGCCTCGCAGGTACCAGGGTCAGGGATATCTTGGATAGAGTCCTTAGCGTTCTTAAGTGGGAGGGTGAACAGCCGGAAGTCGTGGTCCATGTCAGTACCAATGACATGGGTAGAATGAGTGACAAGGTTCTGCATAGGGAGCTCAGGGAGTTAAGTGCTAACTTGAAAGGCAGTACCTCTAGGGTTGTGATCTCACTTGCTAGTGAGGCTAGAACTAGGAAGATTATACAGTTTAGTATGTGGCTAAGGAGTTGGTGTAGGAAGGAGGGCATAAGATTTTTGGATCATTGGTCTCTCTTCCAAGGACCTGTACAAAAGGGATGGTTTGCATCTGACCTGGAGGGGAACTAATATCCTAGCAGGAAAGTTTGTTAATGGTGCACAGTGGGGTTTAAACTACAGTTGCAGGGGGCTGGGGACCAGAGTGCCAGAACAGATGGTGGAGAGGTTGTAGAGGCAGACTATTGGTAAGGCCTCAAATAAAGTTGGGAATCAAAAGGTTGAGCATGGTGCGACAAAGGCATGAGAGAGGAGTTGGTCAGAACTGATTGGAAAGAGCACTGGCAGGGATGACAGAGCAGCAATGGCTGGAATTTCTGGAAGCAATTCAGAAGGCACAGGATATATACATCCCAAAGGGTAAGAAGTATTCTAAAGAAGAGATGACACAGCCATGGCTAACAAGAAGTCAAAGCCAATATAAAAGCCAAAGAGAGGACATATAGTAGAGCACGGATTAGTGGGAAGTTAGAAGATTGGGAAGTTTTTAAAATTCATCAAAAGAGTTATTAAGAAGGTAAAGATGGAATACAAAAGTAAGCCAACCAATAATAATGTGTGGATGCCAAGTTTCTTCGGATACATAGTGTTAGAGAAAGGCGAGAGTGGATAGAGGACCGCTGGAAAACAATGCAGGAAACGTAGTAATAGGGGACTACAAAATACCAGATGAATGAGTGCAGAGGGAACTTACAAGGATTTTGCCTGGATTGGGGAGTATGCCTTATGAGAATAGGTTGAATGAATTCGGCGTTTTCTCCTTGGAGCGATGGAGGTTGACAGGTAACCTGATAGAGGTGTATAAGGTGATGAGAGGCCATGATCGTGTGGATAGTCAGAGGCTTTTTCCCAGGGTTGAAATGGCTAACACAAGAGTGTACAGTTTTAAGGTGCTTGGAAGCAGGTACAAATGAGATGTTGGGTTAAGTTTTTTTACGCAGGGAGTGGAATGGGCTTCCGGCGATGGTGGTGGAGGCAGATATGATAGGGTCTTTTAAGAGACTCCTGGATAGGTACACGGAACTCAGAAAAATAGAGGGTTATGAGTAACCCCAGGTAATTTCTGAAATAAGGACATGTTTGGCACAGCTTTATGGGCTGAAGGGCCTGTATTGTGCTGTAGGTTTTCTATGTTTCTATGAACTGAGTATGTATTTTACATCGGTCTTCACATAGCAGTGTGGTGGATGTCCCAGGTGTCGGGGTCATGAAGTTTGTCAAGTTACCATAACCAGAGAGAAGGTTCTTGGAAAACTGAAAGGACTGAAAGCACACAAGTCACCCAGACCAGATGATGTACACCATAGAGTTCTGAAAGAGATGGGTGAAGAGATGTGGAGGTATTAGTAATGATCTTTCAAGAATCACTTGGGTCTGGAATAGTTTCGGAAGACTGGAAAATTGCAAATGTCACTCCTCACCCAAAAGGGAGAGAGGCAGAAGAAAGGAAACTCTGGGCAATTACTCTGACCTCGGTGGTTTGGAAGAAGTTGGAGTTGATTGTTAAGGATGTGGTTTTGGGATACTTGGAAGCACATGATAAAATAGGCTGCAGTCAACATAAGAACATAAATAGGAGCAAGAGTAGACCATCTGGCCCATTGCGCCTGCTCTGCCATTCAATAAAATCAAGGCTGATCTGGCCATGGACTCATCTCCACCTACCTGCTTTTCCCCCCATAACCCTTAATTCCCTCGCTATGCAAAAAAAAAAACACATGGTTTCCTTAAGGGAAAATCTTTGGAATTCTTTGAAGAAGTAACAAGTAGGATAGACAAAAGAGAAACAGTTAATGTTGTGTACTTGGATTTTCATAAGGCCTTTGATAAGGTGCCACACATGAGGTTGCTGAACAAGCTACGAGCCATGGTATTACAGGGAAGATTCTAGTATGGATAAAGGAGTGGCTGATTGGCAGGAGGCAAAGAATGGGAATAAAAGGAGCCTTTTCTGACAGGCTGCTGGTGACTGGAGGTATTCCACAGAATCGTTAGGAATGATTCTTTTTACATTATATGTCAATGTTTTGGATGATGGTATTGATGGCTTTGTTGCAAAGTTTGCAGACGATATGAAGATGGATGGAGGGGCAAGTAGTTTTGAGGAAGTAGAGAGGCTATTGAAGGACTGTGACAGATTAGGAGAATGGGCAAAAATGGCAGATGGAATGCAGTGTTGGGAATTGTATGGTCATGCACTTTGGTAGAAGAAGTTAAAGGGATGACTATTTTCTAAATGGAGAAAAAAATACAAAAAACTGAGAAGCAAATGGACTTAGGAGTCCTTGTCCAGGATTCATTAAAAGTTAATGTGCAGGTTGATCCTGTGGTAAGGAACACAGATGCTAGCAATAATTTCAAGAGGACTAGAATATAAAAGTAAAGATGTAGTATTGTAACTTTATAAAGCACTGGTGAAGTGTCACTTAGAGTATTGTGAGCAGGTTTGGGCCCCTTAGAAAGGATGTGCTGAACCTGCCCAGGGTTCAAAGGAGGTTCACGAAAATGATTCCAGGATTGAATGACTTATATGAAGAGCATCTGATGGCGTGGGCCTGTATTCTCTAGAGTTCAGAAGAATGGGAGGTGACCTATTGAAACCTATCGAATAGTAAAAGGTCTCGACAGAGTGGAGGTGGAGAAGATGTTTCTTATGGTTGGAGAGTCTAAGACCAGAGGACACAGCCTCCAAATAGAGTGGTGTTCTTTGAGAACGGAAGTGGAGATTCTCTTTAACTAGAGAATGAAGAATTTGTAGAATTCTTTGCCACAGGCAGTTGTGGAGGCCAAGTCTTTTTTTATATTTATATATATTTAAGGCAGAGGTTGATAAATTCTTGATTGGTCAGGGTATGAAGGGATACCGGGAGATGGTGGCTGAGGAGAAAATTGAATCAGCCATGATGAAATTGCGGAGCACATTTGATGGGCCAAATGGCCTAATTCTGCTCCTGTATCTTATGGTCTTAACTGATGAGATTTCCCCTATTCAAATAATAAGAATACCAAGAGAAGCTTTTAGAGTTGTACTAATATAACCATTTGAAGAACACATTGAAATTGTATATACATATTATGACCACTTGGGGGCATAAAAAGAATAAATACCAAACCCCTTTTTACCGGGTGGCTCCAGAGATGTGGCTTGTTAGCCGCTCGCCAACAGCCATTGGATTCACCAGTGAGAAAATCACCATTCTCAGACTCTGTGTCAAGGATTGGTATGCCTTAGATTTGGAGGATGGGATGTCTTGCCTACTCGAAGCCTGACCTGTGTGACTGCTGTTATTATTGCCCCATGCTTCACCTGTTGGCAAGAAATATTAGACTGTACACTGCATCCAATTATAAAGGAAATGTATTTAATAATGTTAACTTAACCAATCTGCTATTAAAGAACAACGGGAAAAAAAGAAAAAGAGCAAAAGGGGCCCATCATAATTAAAACAGTCAAATGTGCACAGGTTGGAGCTTAAATCTTCTAAAAGTTGATGTATTCCAATGCAGTCATAGCACCATTTCCTATTCACCAATTACTGGTAGTTTTCCCTCTTAGACTCCAGTGAATCATGCATTCCCATTGGATTGAATCCCTCGGCTAGTTCTCTCAAGTTTCTTCTTTCTCCATCTCCCACTAAAATGACCTCGACTTACTTCGGTGTCCACTGCAAAACCTCTTTGCCCAGCGTACTCTAAAACCTTCTCCCAATTCCACCATCCTGATTGGAAGGCACTATATTCCTAAGCATGCACATCATAACCCCTTTAACGGTAACCCATGCACTGCTTCTACAGGAAAACTTTAAATGAAATACCCTACAACATTAGCAGTAAAATCTTAACCAGGGTGTTACACATGCCTGTGAGAACTAATTAAAATACAACTTTAATTGTTAAGCTGCAAAGAAAATACAATTTGAAGTCTAATCAAAGAGTTAAATGGCTTGTTTAAAACCAAGTAAGGACCATGTAGGTAGACTAGAGAACAGATGCTGTGGGAAATGGATTGGGCATTTGAGGGAAATGAAGTTTGGGTAAATGTTGCAGGTAGTTTCTGATGAAATGATGACACTGGGGAGGAAATTTAAAGCTAGAAAACCCAACGTTACAGCCTTGGAATAGAGGGGCATCCATTTATGAGGAATTTCTTTACCAGAGGGTGATGAAGATGAAGTCATTGTGTATATTTAAAGTGGATGTTGATAGATTCTTGATTATTCAGGATATCTAAGATTATGGATAGAAGGCAGGAGACTGGGGTTGAGAGTGGTAATAAATTAGCCATGTTGAATGGCAGAGCAAGTTTGATGGGCTGAATGGCCTAATTCTTTTCCTATGTCTTGAGGTGTAATGGAGCAAGGAGAGAGGTTCAGATTTAAACAGAAATGCAAATATGTAACAGTGGTTGTGATATTCTGTGGAAAATAAACCAGTGATGTCACAGGAACACATTGATTTAATCACAGAAGTTTGGCACAGACCATGCAGGATGGAAAATAAACATGCAGTGTCTCAGTAACACTTGCAGCACCAGCACTGAGAGAGGGCCAACCATCAGACTCAAAGGAGAGCCACGCTGAGTCAAGAATAATGAGGGAGGATCCCACTGTTGGAGGGCACAAAGGGTCCCATCCAGAGTGGAGGATAATGAGGGAGGGTCTGACCGTCGGAGTGGAGGATAATGGGTGTGAAGAGGGAGGGCCCAACTGTCAGAGTGGACAGAGAACTATACTCAAGAGTGGGGGATAATGAGGGAGGATCTCACCGTTGGAGGGCACAGTGAGCCACACTTGGTGGAGGATAATGGGGAAGGAGAGTGAGAGCACGCTTATTGGAGGGGACAGAGAACCACACTTGGCAGAGGGTAATGGAGTAGGGGTGAGAGGAGCCCAGAGTCAGAGGGCACAAAGAGCCACACTCAGATTGGGGAATAATGGAGGGAGGAGAGTATGGTTGTCACCGTCAGAGACAGAGAGCTACATTTGGAATGGAGGATATTAGGGGAGGGAGGGTAGTGAGCTAGTGACAGAGGGCTCCACTGTTGGAAGAGAGGATGAGGGAGGTCATTTTTATCATCTCTACCTATTTGAGCTTCTGATCCCTCATGCACTTCAATTCCAATGGTGAAGCTTCTGCCTTGAAGTGACCTCCCCTGCACAAAGTTCAAATTCAGTTTATTGTCATTCAACTGTACACACAAATACCACCAAATGAAACATTACTCCGGTCCAAGGTGCAAACACAGTATGCATAACTTGCACACACAACACAAAGTAGTATTACTACAAGTAAATTAACAAATAATAAAGTGTATTTATGGTACAAGTTAAAAAGTAAACAGTATAATGCTTCTGGCGCCTTAAGAGTGATGAGACCTGGGTGGTGGCAGGCAGTTCTGTAGTCTTACAGATGGGGTAAGAAGCTGCTTCCCATCTAAAATGTCCTTGTCCTAATGCTACGGTATGTCCTCCTGATGGTGGAGGGTCAAAGCTGTGCTGTCTCTCACTAAGTCCTGTAGTGGATCCTGAGTTGATATCTCACAAAGCTGATCATCTCGTTTGTTAAAATTTAACAATCTCTCTTTAAGATGTTTCTCTAATCATTTCTTTCTCCATTTTTTTTGGTAATAATTTTTTAATTCAGAGTGTGGATCAGTACTTGGAGCTATGATGTTGTGGCCATTACAGAGACTTGGATGGCTCAGGGGCAGGAATGGTTACTTAGAGTGCCAGGCTTTAGATGTTTCAGAAAGGATGGAGATGGAGGCAAAAGAGGTGAGGGTGTGGCACTGCTGACCAGAGATAATGTCACAGCTGCAGAAAAGGAAGAAGTCATAGAGGGATTGTCAACTGAGGCTCTGTGGGTGGAAGTTAAAAACAGGAAGGGGTCAATAAGTCTATTGCGTGTTTTTTATAGACCACCTAGTAGTAACAGGGACATTGAGGAGCAGATAGGGAGACAGATTCTGGAAAGGTATAACAATAACAGGGTTGTCGTGGTGGGAGATTTTAATTTCCCAACTATTAATTGGCAGCTTCCTAGAGCAAGGGGTTTAGATAAGGTGGAGTTTGTTAGGTGTGTCTGTAAGGTTTCCTGACAAAATATATAAATAAGAGGAGAGGCTGTACTTGATCTGGTACTGGGAAATGAACCTGGTCAGGTGTCAGGTCTCTCAGTGGGAGAGCATTTTGGAGATAGTGATCACAATTCAGACAAGTTAGGAAAATGGAATTGGAGTAAAGGGAAATATGAAGCTATCATGCAGGGACTTGGAAGCATAAATTGGGAACAGATGTTCTGAGGGAAATGTACGGCAGAAATGTGGCAAATGTTCAGGGGATGTTTGCATGGGGTTCGGCATAGGTATAGACAATAGACAATAGGTGCAGAAGTAGACCATTCGGCCCCTCGAGTCTGCACCACCATTCTGAGATCATGGCTGATCATTCACTATCAATACCCAGTCCCTGCCTTGTCCCCATATCCCTTGATTCCCCTATCCATCAGATATCTATCCAGCTCCTTCTTGAAAGCATCCAGAGAATTGGCCTCCACCGTCTTCCGAGGCAGTGCATTCCACACCTCCACAACTCTCTGGGAGAAGAAGCTCTTCCTCAACTCTGTTTTAAATAACTGACCTCTTATTCTCAATCCATGCCCTCTGGTACTGGACTCTCCCAACATCTGGAACATAATTCCTGCCTCAATCCTATCAAATCCTTTAATTATCTTAAACGTTTCAATCAGATCCCCTCTCAATCTCCTCAATTCCAGCGTGTACAAGCCCAATCTCTCCAATCTCTCTGTGTAAGACAGCCCTGCCATCCCAGGAATCAACCTAGTGAATCTATGCTGCACTTCCTCAATTGCCAGAATGTCCTTCCTTAAACCTGGAGACCAAAACTGTACACAATATTCCAGGTGTGGTCTCACCAGGGCCCTGTACAAATGCAAAAGAACATCCTTGCTCTTGTATTCAATTCCCCTTGTAACAAAGGCCAACATTCCATTTGCCCTCTTCACTGCCTGTTGCACTTGCTCATTCACCTTCATTGACTGGTGAACTAGGACTCCTAGGTCTCTTTGCATTTCTCCCTTACCTAACTCGACACCGTTCAGACAATACTCTGCCCTCTTGTTCCTGCTTCCAAAGTGGATAACTTCACATTTATTCACATTGAATGACATCTGCCAAGTATCTGCCCACTCACTCAGCCTATCCAAGTCTCCCTGTATTCTCCTAACGTCCTCTTCGCATGTCACACTGCCACCTAGTTTAGTATCGTCAGCAAACTTGCTGATATAGTTTTCAATGCCCTCATCTAAATCATTGACATAAATTGTAAAGAGCTGTGGTCCCAATACAGAGCCCTGTGGTACCCCACTAGTCACCTCCAGCCAGTCTGAGAAACACCCATTCACTGCTACCCTTTGCTTTCTATCTGCCAACCAGTTTTCTATCCATGTTGAAACCCTGCCCCCAATGCCATGAGCTCTGATTTTACTCACCAATCTCCTATGTGGCACCTTATCGAATGCCTTCTGAAAATCTAGGTACACAACATCTACTGGCTTACCCTCGTCTAACATCCTTGTTACACCCTCAAAAAACACCCAACAGATTAGTCAAGCATGATTTGCCCTTGGTAAATCCATGCTGGCTCGGCCTAATCCTATTTCTGCCATCTAGATGTGCCACTATTTCGTCCTTAATAATGGACTCAAGCATCTTCCCCACGACTGACGTTAGGCTAACAGGGCGATAGTTCTCCGTTTTCTCCTTCCCTCCCTTCTTGAAAAGTGGGACAACATTAGCCACTCTCCAATCTTCAGGAACTGATCCTGAATCTAAGGAACATTGGAAAATGATTACCAATGCATCAGCAATTTCCTGAGCCACCTCTTTTAGAACCCTCGGATGCAGACCATCTGGACCCGGGGATTTATTAGCCTTCAGTCCTACCAGTCTACTCATCACAGTTTCTTTCCTAATGTCAATCTGTCTCAATTCCTCTGATATCTTATGACCCTGGCCCATCCATACATCTGGGAGATTGCTTGTGTCCTCCCTGGTGAAGACAGATCTAAAGTACGCATTAAATTCTGTTGCCATTTCCCTGTTTCCCAAAACAATTTCTCCCAATTCATTCTTCAAGGGGCCAACATTGTTCTTAACTATCTTCTTTCTCTTCACATAGCTAAAAAAGCTTTTGCTATCCCCTTTTATATTCCTGGCTAGACTGAGCTCATACCTGATTTTTTCTCTCCGTATTGCTTTTTTAGTTAAGATCTGCTGTTCCTGAAAACTTTCCCAATCATCTGTATCCCCACTCATCTTAGCCCTGTCATACTTCTTTTTCTTTAATGCTATACAATCTCTGACTTCCTTTGTCAACCACTGTGGCCCCTTCCCCCTCTTTGAATCCTTCCTTCTCATTGGAATGAACTGCTTTTGCATCTTTTGTATTATGCCCAAGAATATCTGCCACTGCTGATCCACTGTCTTTCCTGCCAGGGCATCCGCCCATTTAACTTTGGCCAGCTCATCCCTCATGGCTCCGTAGTCTCCTTTATATAATTGCAACACTGACACCTCTGATCTGCCCCTATCCCTCTCAAATTGTAGATAAAAACTTATCATGTTATGATCACTACTTCCTAATGGCTCCTTTACTTCAAGATCACTTATCAATTCCTGTTCATTACACATCACCAAGTCCAAAATAGCCTCGTTCCTGGTTGGCTCAAGCACAAGCTGTTCCAAAAATACATCCCTTAGACCAGGGGTCAGCAACCTTTACCACTGAAAGAGCCACTTGGACCCGTTTCCCACAGAAAAGAAAACACTGGGAGCCGCAAAACCCGTTTGACATTTAAAATGAAATAACACTGCATACAACGTTTTTTTTGCCTTTATGCTATGTATAAACAAACTATAATGTGTTGCATTTATGAAATTGATGAACTCCTGCAGAGAAAACGAAATTACATTTCTGCATGCAACAAAAACATTTTGAACTCCGAAAAAAAGACGTTGGGTTGAAAGTTACTTTTAAGTAAAATATTCAATGTCTATTTGAGTCCTTCTTGTATTTATGAAAAACGCCGAACTTAAATTTTCCGCCAGCAGCAAACCAAAAATAACGTCAGCCAGCTGTCATCCTGAAAAATGAAAGGACTATTTCACTGAACAATGAAAAAATATGAATATAAGTAAAATAATAGGCAATTAAAATATTTATCATACTTGGTTAATGGGATTTCTGCTCCTGGACCTCAGCGCACAGCGTCTGCACATCAGGGCTGTATGATGTCACCTTCATCTTTACACAGGATCGCAAGCTGTCATCTGTGAGGTTTTCAATATCACTCCATTTGTGTTTCTGAGCAAGAACGGCCTTCTGACGGGCAACATCTTCAAGGTCTGCTGTCAAGCGTCTAAACTTGGACACCCATATGTCTTTGTCGGCTATGTCGGCCAGTTCCATCTCAAGATCAGGTTGACTCACACCTGCCAATGCAGTCGTATTCAGTAGGGAAGGATCGATGCTTAAGGGAGTGACCGGGAAGGATAATGTGTTTTTTTCCTCTCTGAACTCACAGAAGCGTTTCCCAAACGATGTTTGCATTGCGATGATTGCAGAATGTAAATACTCCGAAATTATCATGTCGTGACCTTGTTTGAACTCTCTCAAATTGGGGAAGTGAGACAAAGTGCCTTTCTGTCAATCTCTGGCAAGCACTGTCAACTTGCGCTCGAATGCCAAAACATCCTCCAACATGTGCAGGGCTGTACGTCCTTTCCCCTGAAGAGCTGTGTTCAGCGTGTTCAGGTGCGCTGTCATGTCTACCATGAAGTGTAGCTTTTCCAGCCACTCTGGCTGTTCCAGCTCAGGAAAGGTGAGCCCTTTGCTGCCCAGGAAAGTTTTCACTTCTTCCAGACACGCGACAAAGCGTTTCAGCACCTTCCGTCTGGACAGCCAGCGATAAAAACACGTTGTAGCGGTGTCAGTAAACTGCAGTCAAAGATAGCTTTATTCGAACTAAACAGCCTTGCTTTTCAGCTTCCCTCAACCCAGCCCCCATGGACGCAGATGCTGCAAAAGACGCGTACTCACAAACCCCCGTAGGCTATCTCCCTTAGCCGGAATGCTGGCTAATTGTGAGCCGTTTTATGATGTGGCAGGAAATGTGTCGCTACACTTAGGTTGTACAAGATCACCATAATTACATTTCAAAAGCTAACAAACTAACATAAAATACATTTTAATTAAATACTGACCAATTATTTCCCAAAGCCACAGGGAGCCGCAGCACAGAGGTGAAAGAGCCACAAATGGCTCGGGAGCCGCAGGTTGCCGACCCCCGCCTTAGACACTCCACAAACTCCCTATCCTGGGGTCCAGCACCTACCTGATTCTCCCAGTCCACCTGCATGTTGAAATCTCCCATAACGACTGCATTACCTTTAGCACATGCCAATGTTAACTCCCTAATCAACTTGTACCCAATATCCACGCTACTGTTTGGGGGCCTGTACACAACACCCATTAGGGTCTTTTTACCCTTACTGTTCCTCAGCTCAATCCACACAGACTCTACTTCCCCTGTATGTTCCAATGTATGTTCCAAGGTATGTTCCAATGAGACAGGGAAAGGATGGTAGGGTATAGGAACTGAATCCTAGTACCCTAATCTAGTCAAGAAGAAAATAAAGGTTTACAAAAGGTTCAAAAAAACTAGGTAATGATAGAGATCTAGAAAATCATAAGGCTAGGAGGAAGGAGCTTAAGAATGAAATTAGGAGAGCCAGGAGGGGTCATGAGAAGGCCTTGGTGAGCAGGATTAAGGAAAACTCCAAGGCATTCAATAAATATGTGAAGCGCAAGAGAATAAGATGTGAGAGAGCAGGACCAATCAAGTGTGACAGTGGAAATGTCTATATGGAATCGGAGGAGATAGCAGAGGTACTTAATGAATACTTTGCTTCAGTATTCACTACGGAAAAGGATCTTGGCGATTATAGGGATGACTTGCAGCAAATTGAAAAGCTTGAGCATATAGACATTAAGAAAAAGGATGTGCTGGAGCTTTTGGAAAGCATCAAGTCGCATAACTCTCTGGGACTGAATGAGCTGTACCCCACGCTACTGTAGCAGGCGAGGAAGGAGATTGCTGAACCTCTGGCAATGATCTTTGCATCATCCATGGGTTCGGGAGAGGTTCTGGAGGATTGGAGGTTTGCAGATATTGTTCCCTTATTCAAGAAAGGGAGTAGAGATAGAAACATAGAAAACCTACAGCACAATACAGGCCCTTCGGCCCACAAAGTTGTGACAAACATGTCCCTACCATAGAAATTACTAGGGTTACCCATAGCCCTCTATCTTTTCTAAGCATCATGTACCTATCCAAAAGTCTCTTAAAAGACCCTATCGTATCTGCCTCCACCACCGTTGCCGGCAGCCCAACTCACCACTCTACGTTTTTTAAAAAAAGTTTACCCCTGACATCTCCTCAGTACCTACTCCCAAGCACCTTAAACCTGTGCCCTCTTCTGGCAGCCGCTTCAGCCCTGGGAAAAAGCCTCCGACTATCCACATGATCAATGCCTCTCATCATCTTATACACCTCTATCAGGTCACCTCTCATCCTCTGTCACTCCAAGGAGAAAAGGCTGAAGTCACTCAACCTGTTTTCATAAGGCATGCTCCCCAATGCAGGCAACATCCTTGTAAATCTCCTCTGCACCCTTTCTATGGTTTCCACATCCTTCCTGTAGTGAGGTGACCAGAACTGAGCACAGTACTCCAAGTGGGGTCTGACTGGGGTCCTTTATAACAAAGAACAATACAGCACAGTACAGCACATTAGGCCCACAATGTAGTGTCGTCCCTTAAAACCTGCCCCCCCCCCCCCATATAACCCTCCACCTTAAATTCCTCCATATACCTGTCCGGTAGTCTCTTAAATTTCACTAGTGTATCTGCCTCCATCACTGACTCAGGAAGTGCATTCCACGCACCAACCACACTCTGAGTAAAAAACCTTCCTCTAATATCCTCCTTGAACTTTCCTCCCCTCACCTTAAAGCCATGTCCTCTTGTATTGAGCAGTGGTGCCCTGGCTGCAACATTCCCTCTTGGCTCATAAATTCAATTTCATGATTGATGAAGGCCAATACACCATATGCCTTCTTAACCACAGAGTCAACCTGCGTAGCTGTTTTGAGCGTCCTATGGACTCAGACCCCAAGATTCGTCTGATCCTCCTCACTGCCAAGTGTCTTACCATTAATACTATATTCTGTCATCATATTTGACCTACCAAAATTAACCACTTCACACTTATCTGGGTTGAACTCCATCTGCCACTTCTCAGCCAAGTTTTGAAGACTCCTGAGTCCTTCTGCCTTCTGATTTTTGAATTTTCTCCGCATTTAGTTAATAGTCTGCACTATTGTTCTTTTACCAAATGCATTTCCCAACACTGTATTCTATCTGCCACCTTTTTACCTATTCTTCAAATTGATCTCAGTCCTTCTGCAATCGCATTGCTTCCTCAGTACTACCTACCCTTCCACTTATCTTTGTATCATCTGCAAACTTTGCCACAAAGCCATCAATTCCATTATACAAATCAGTGACAAACAATGTGAGAAGTAGTAGTCCTAATACTAGTCCCTGAGGAACACGACTAGTCACTGGCAGCCTACCATAAAAGGCTCCCTTTATTCCCACTCGCTGTCTCCTGCCTGTCATTCATTCCTCTATCCATGCTTGTGTCTTTTCTGTAATTCCATAGGACTTTATTTTGTTAAGCCACGTCACGTGTGGCACCTTATCAGATGCCTTCTGAAAATCTAAGTAAATGACATCCACTGCCTCTCCTTTGTCCACCCTCCTTGTTACTTCCTTGAAGAAATCTTAACAGATTTGTGAGGCAAGATTTCCCTTTGTAGAAAACGTGCTGTCTTTGACTTATTACCCAAGTACTCTGAAACCTCATCCTTAATGAACTCCAAAACTTTCCCAGTCACTGAAGTTAGACTAACTGGCATGTAATTTCCTCACTTTTGTCTTCCTCCCTTCTTAGAGTGTACTAACATTTGCATTTTTCCAGTCATCTGGGACCAAGCCAGGATCAAGTGATTCTTGGAAGATATGACCAATGGATCCGTTATCCCTTAAGCAACCTCTTTCAGGACTCTGGGATGTCGTCATTCTGGTCCAGGTGACTTAGTCACCTTAAGTCCTTTGAGTTTGCCTAGCACTGTTCCCTTTGTAATAGCAATGACACTCACTCCTGCTCTCTGATACTCACAGATCTTTGGCATATAGCTAGTGCCTCCCAAATTAAAGACTGAAGCAAAGTACTAATTAAATTCATCTGCCATTTCTTTGTCCTCCATTACTATTTCACCAGCATCATCTTTCAATGGTCCAATGTCAACTCTCACTGCCCTTTTATTCTTTATATAACTGAAAAAACTTTTAGTATCCTGCTTTGTATTATTGGCTAGTTTGCCCCCATATTTCATCTTTACCCTTCTTATAGGTTTTTTTTTAGCCTGAAACATCCAGTCTTGATAAAGTGTCTTGGCCTGAAGCATTGACTGGTTTATTCATTTATGTCGATGCTGCCCAGACCTGCTGAGTTCCTCCAGCATTTTCTGTGTGCTACTCTGGTTTGTCACCAATTTCTCATGGACAGGTCAAGGTGACAATAAACGCTGATCTTCCCCAGTGACCGCCAGATCTCAAAAATAAATAAAAATAAATAATGGTTGTAGGTTTGGGGCATGCAAGTACAAAATGATAGATAAAAGATGTGGGGATGTGAGAAAAGATTCCAGAATGTTTGGTGTCATTTGCAGTGTATAACTGTGAAGGACATCAAAATAATTGTTATTCAGGATTTGTTGTAGCACAAAACAAGCAATAAGGTAAAGAACACAATATTAATAAAAACACAATAAATATAAATCCCTAAGATAGCTTATATAAACAGATTTTATGTCCGTAATGTGACACTAGGTTCAGGAGTGTCTGTACATAAGGTCACTGACAGGAAACGATAAAATAGTGGTGCTTAGGGGTGTGGAGATATGGCTTGATCAGCCTTACAGCTTGGGCAAACTCTTTCAGGACTCTGGGATGTAGTCCATCTGGTCTAGGTGACTTTTTCACCTTGAGACCTTTCAGTTTGTGTTGTAATGTTTTTGAGTCTGGGGGTCAGGCATGGATGCTAGGTAGTCTCCTCCCTAATGGGAGTGGAACAGTCAATGAGCAAGGTGGGTGGGATCCTTCATGATGTTACTAGCCCTTTTTTGGCACCTTTATTGTATATACATCCTTGATGGTGGGGAGCTGGTGCTGATGATGCATTTGGGCAGTTTTGACTGTCCGTACTAGAGTCTGTCAAAAGTGAAATTAAGTGTGGAAAACAGTATTGTTATCAGCTATTGAAAAGAACTTGGATGGGGATTTTGTATAGAAAAGAGTTGGCAGGGTCAAGGGAATGAGCTGATGGAAATATTATGTAAGATTTGTTGTGGCCTGGTTTGTCTCCCTGCAGTACAGTAATGGCTCGGCTTTTTATTTTCCAGAGTTGTTATAAACTCAGAGCTCAGTGGTAAACAGTGTGTTTTTGTTTCAGGTCACTTCTGGTGATATGCTGGAGACATTCTGTGGCCGAGAGAGTACAGACACTGAAAAGATTCCAGGCCAAGACTCTGTTCTCTCCACCGACAATACCATGACTCTCCAATTTAAGACCGATTTTTCCAATGAGGAGCGGTTCACTGGCTTCGAGGCACACTACGCTGCCATTGGTTAGTTGCTCTTGGTTTCCCTATCTTTACGAAAATCAGCAACTGAAAGCCTTGTCTGCATCGAGCACAAGGAGTGTTAGTACCTGCTGTGCCGCAGTGATCAATGTAATTCAAGGGAAAGGAAGAATATGGTATAGACAAAGAGATATAAAGGTTCCAAGTACACTCCCTATGAGTTCTGTTACTTCAAACAAATTAATCTAGGCAATGAGACGTGATGCTGTTTATCACTGGGGTACGGAACTACAGGGATCTGAATGGGACACCAAAATAGTATGTTGCCTCCCAGGTTCTGGGGTCAGATAGAGTCCACAGCATTTTGGAGGGAGGGAGAGAATAACCAGATGTTGTGGTACGTATTTGTACCAAACACATAGGAAGGTAAAGCAAGGAGGTCCTGAACAGAGAATTTAGAGAGCTAGTCAGAAAGCTGAGAAACCTTCAAAATTGCTGCGAGTCAGATGAGCAATCTCTTTCAGGACTCTGGGATGTAGTCTATCTAGTTCAGGTGACCTATCCATAAGACCTTTAGGTTAGCCTAGCACTTTTTCCTTTGTAATATCAATGGCGCTCACTCCCGCTCCCTAACACTCACGGACCTCTGGTGCCTTCCATAGTAAAGACTGAAGCAAAATACCCATTAGGTTCATCTGCCATTTCTTTGTCCCCCATTGCTAACTCGCCAGCATCATTTTCTAATGGTCCAATGTCAACTCTCAGCTCTCTTTTATTCTTTGTATAACTGAAAAAAACTTACAGCATTCTGATTTATATTATCAGCTAGCTTGTCCTCATATTTCATCTTTTCCCTTCTTATAGCCTGTGTAGTTGCCTTTTTGGGAAGCTTTTAAAATCCAACAATCATCCAATTTCCCACTCAAGTTTGCTACCTTATATGCCCTTTCCTTGGCTTAACTTCCTTTGTCAGCCAGGGTTACATACCCCTGCCATCTGAGAACATAGAACATAGACATCTATAGCACATTACAGGCCCATTGGCCCACAATGTTGTGCTGACCATGTAACCTACTCTAGAAACTGTCGAGAATTACCCTATCGCATAGCTCTCTATTTTTCCAAGCTCCATGTATCTATGTAAAAGTCTCGTCCCCACCACTCTCTGTGTGGAAAAACCTACCTCTGACATCCCCCTTGTACCTGCTTCTAAGCACCTTAAAACTATGACCCCTTGTGTTAGCCATTTCAGCCCTGGGGAAAAGCCTCTGGCTATCCACACATTCAACGCCTCTCAATATCTTGTACACCTCTGGCAAGTCACCTCTCATTCTCTGTTGCTATAAGGAAAAAAAGCCAAGTTCACTCGACCTATTTTCATAAGGAATGGTCTCCAATCCAGGTTACATCCTTGTAAATTTGCACTCTCTCTATAGTGTCTGCAACCTTTCTATAGTGAGGTGACCACACTGAACACAGTACTCCAGTGGGGTCTATCTAAGGTAGTGGTCGCCAAACCATCGATCGCGATCGACTGGTCGATCTTTGAGACTTTCCCAGTAGATCCTGAAAAAAAGAAAAATAAATACACAAGTACTGTTGAGAGATTGTTTCCGGGTTGCGGGGTTTTAGTTCCGTTCTTTCTGCTCAGTGCGCATGTGCATAGTTACCCCGCACTACACAGTGTACTTCAGTGGTCCTCAACCACCGGGCCACGAGGAAACAATGTAAGTCAGAAGCACCTTTCCTCATTCCCTGTCAAGGCTACTGTTGAACCTTAACCCACGCGAGGTCATCAGTCGCCTAAACGCCGTGATACCCTCGCACCAGTTTGCCTCGCGCGGCCGGTAGGAACCGCCGATGCCACTAGCCCGGAGCGCGGCCGGCGGGAAATGCCGATGCCACTGGCCTGGAGCGCAGCCGGCGGGAAGTGCCGATGTTACTGGTCTGCAAGAATATTGTCAATATTAAACCGGTCCGCGGTGCGAGAAAAAGGGATGGGTACCCCTGGTGTTTATGCATTATTTCTACTTCTGGGTTGCGGGGTTTCACTTCGGTCTTTTCTGCCCCAGTGTGCATGCGTGTAACTAATCACTCTGTGGTCGATCTCGCCTTTCACTAAGGCCGAGGTAGGGGATCTTTGGCTTAAAAAGGTTGGTGACCACTAATCTAAGGTCTTTTATTGCTTTAACATTACCTCATGGCCCTTGAACTCAACCCATAGTTGATGAATGCCAACACACCATATACCTTCTTAACAATACTGTCAACCTGAGCAACAGCTTTGAGTGTCCTATGGACACTGACCCCAAGATCTCTCTGATCCTCCACACTGCCAAGATTCTTACTATTAATATTATATTTTGTCTTCAAATTTGACCTATCAATATGAACAACTTCACACTTATTTGGGTGAACTCCATCTTCCACTTCTCTGCCCAGTTCTACATCTTACCAATGTCCCGCTGTAACCTCTGACAACACTCCAGACTATCCACAACAACCCCAACCTTTATGTCATCAGTAAACTTACTAAACCACCCTTCTACTTTCTCATCATTTATAAAAATCACAAAGTGAGGGGTCGCTGAACATATCCCTATAGAACACTACTGGTCAGCGACCTCCATGCAGAATAGAAACCATCTACAACTGAACTTTACCTTCTGTGGGCAAGCCACTTCTGGATCCACAAAGCAAGGTCTCCTTGGATCCCATGCCTCCTTACTTTCTGAAGGAGCCTTGCATGGGAAACCTTATCAAATGCCTTACTGAAATCCATATACACTACATCCACTGCTCCAACTTCATCAATTTGTTTTGTTACATCCTCATAGAATTCAATCAGACTTGTAAGGCATGACTTGCCCTTGACAAAGCCATGCTGACTATCCTTAATCAGATGATGTCTCTCCAAGTCCTGTGGGATATATCTATCCTGTGCCTTATGTTGTATTCCTGGAAATTTCAGCCACTTTGCTCTGACATCATCCCTGCCAGTATCTTCCTCCAATCTACCTGGGAAGCTCCTCTCTCATGTCTCTGTATTTCCCTTTATCTCATTGTGATACCGATACAGGTGACTTGTGTTTCTCCATCTCAAATTGCAGTGTGAATACAATTATGTTCACTGCCTCCTCAGGGTTCCTTTTCATTAAGCTCCCTAATAGGATTCCAGTTCTTTTTGCAATCTCAACCCCACATCTTGGCTACTATATGAAGGCCTTTATATGATTTCCCTCGTGTTTCTTACCCTTGCAGTTTCTTAACTCCACCCACAAAGATTCAATATTCTCTAACCTTATGTCACCTCTTTCTGAAGATGTAATTCCACCTCTTACCAACAAGGCACACCGTTGCCTATGCCTTCTTGCCTGTCCTTTCTATATGAGGAATATCCTTTGATGCTAAGCTCCCAACTATGACCTTATTCCGAATGCTACGTGTGTTTAAATACAGCACCTTCTGTCCTGCATTCTTTGCCCATTTTAATTTTGCCTCTGCTACAATTTTGCCTCTTTGCTCTATCTGCTGTTGACCTAATCATTGGATTGTCCTCTCTTACATTCATACTACATATTACATCATAGAAACATAGAAAACCTAAAGCACAATACAGGCCTTTCGGCCCACAAAGCTGTGCCGAACATGTCCTTACCTTAGAAATTACCTAGGGCTACCCATAGCCCTCTATTTTTCTAAGCTCCATGTACCTGTCCAGGAGTCTCTTAAAAGACCCCTTCGTATCCGCCTCCACAACCGTTACCGGAAGCCTGTTCCACGCACTCACCACTCTCTGCATTAAAAAACAACTTACCCCTGACATCTCTGTACCTACTTCCAAGCACCTTAAAGCTGTGCCCTCTCATGCTAGACCATTCAGCCCTGGTAAAAAGCCTCTGACTATCCACGCGATCTATGCCTCCAATCATTTTATACACCTCTTTTAGGTTGCCTCTCATCCTCTACCACTCCAAGTTCAAGTTCACTCCAAGTTCACTCAACCTATTCTCATAGGCACGCTCCCCCAATCCAGGCAACATTTTGTAAATTTCCTCTGCACCCTTTCTATGGTTGTCACATCCTTCCTGTAGTGAGGTGACTTGTAAACCAGCTGGTTCATCCTCAGCTCTATCATACTGGTTCCCATCCCCCTGCCATGTTAGTTTAAACCACTCCCAACAGCTCTAGTGAATCTACCTGCAAGAATATTGATCCCCCTTGGATTCAAATGCAACCCATCACTTTTGTACAGGTTACAACTGCCCCAGAAGAGGTCCTAATTATCCAAAAATCTGAATTACTGCCTGCTGCTCCAATCCTTAACCCATGCATTCATCTGAAATCTCATTCTATGCCTATCCTCACTGTTACGTGGAACAGGCAGCAGTCCTGAGATTACTACTCTTGAGATCCTGCTTCTTAGCTTACTCAACTTCCTGTATTCTTTTCTCAAGACCACCTCCCTTTTTCTACCTTTGTCGTAGGTAGCAATATGTACTAGGGCTTCTGGCTTTTCAGCGTCCCTTTTGAGGATATTCTGGACACATTCAGAAACATTGGGGACCTTGGCACCTGGGAGACTGAATAGAGGTGTTCTGCAAAGCTGGGTTGGCTTCTCCTATGAAATAGAGACCAGTTCAGGAGCACTGAAGCCAGTACCACAGATGGGAAGTTCTACCAAGGAATCTCTGCCTCATCTGGAAGGAGTGTATGGAACTCTGGATGATGAGAAAGGGAATTGGAGACAGACAGGTGTTGTGTCACCTGGGCTTCTACGGGGTGATACTGCAAGAAGTTGAATAGGTGTTGACGAAGACAGTAAAGTTACCAGTCTCTTGGGATTACTGAAAATGGTTGGGTGGGAAGAATCCAAAAAAATACATACTATGGGCCAAGAGCTGGGAGTGTGTATTTTAGCGAATTGCAACAAATGGGCTGAAATATTTCTTCTGTTGTGTATTTGTATGATCCTTTGTTGAATCTTATTTGCAGATATTGATGAGTGTGTGGAGAAATTGGATGAATCCTTAGCCTGTGACCACTTTTGTCACAATTACATCGGTGGATTTTACTGTTCCTGTCGATTTAGTTACATCCTTCATTCTGATAATCGGACATGTAAAGGTATTGACACACAAACCAATTTGTGTAAAGATATGTCACGTTTGTCAGTCAACTGGCCTATGTCATGATATTCGCAGCTAATAGTGTTATAGGATGCTACAGCACAGAAACAAGCACATCTAGTTCATGCCAAACTATTAACCTGCCTAGTCCCATCAACGTGCATCCAGACCATACCCCTCCCATCCATGTACCTATCAAAATTTCTCTTAAATGTTCGAAGTCCATTTATTAGCAAAGTATGTATGCTACATACAACCTTGGGATTTGCCTCCTTCCAGGCAGTCACAAAACAAGTTGAAATCGAATGGTATCCACCACAACTGTTGTCACCTTGTTCCACACTCTGAGTGAAGAAGCTCCCTCTCATGTTCTCCTTAAACATTTCACCTTTTACCCTTAACCCGTGACCTCTAGTTGTAGTCTCATCCAACCTCAGTGGAAAAAGCCTACTTGTATTTACCCTGTCTATACCCATCATAATAAAACTATAAGACTTTAAGACATACTGTAGGAGCAGAATTAGGATGTTTGTCCCACAGTTTGCTCAGCCATTTCATCATGGCTGTTTCAATTTTCCACTCCGCCCCAATCACCTCCCTTCTTACCTTATCCTTTCATGCCCAGACCAATCAAGAATCTATCAACCTCTGCTTTAAATATACATAAGATTTGGTCTCCAGAGCTGCCCGTGACAAAGAATTCCACAGACTCGCCATTCTGTGGCTAAAGAAATTCCTCCTCTTCTTTCTAAAAGGCCAGCTTGTGGTGTAGTGGCATCTGCGCCAGACTTCAGAGCAAAATCTCCTGAGCTCGAATCCAGCCGGCTCCCTTGCATGCTTTCCATCCGTGCTGGGTTGAGTGTTGAGCTAGCAACACAGCCTCATAAAAATAAGAAAGCCTGCAAAAAAAAAGCCATCACAATGGCGTCCCAATAACTCCACTTGGAGTTAAGGGCTTTCTTCTCCTTTCTAAAAGGACACCCTTCTATTCTGAGGCTGTATCCTCTGGTCAGACCTTCCCACCATAGGAAACATCCATTTTATCAAGGCCTTTCACCATTTGATAAGTCACTCCTCATTCTTCTGAATTGTTGTGAATACAGGCCCAGAGCTATCAAATGCTCTTCATATGATGAACCATTCCTTCCTGGAATCCTTTTCGTGAACCTCCTTTGAGCTCTCTCCAGTTTCAGCACATCCTTTCTAAGATAAGGGGCCCAAAACTGCTCAGGCCTCACCAGTGCATTGTAAAGTCTCAAAATTACATCCTTGATTTTATATTCTAGTCCTCTTGAAAGGAATGCTAACATTGCATTTGCCTTCCTCACCACAGACTTAATCTGCAATTTAACCTTCAGGGAATACTGCACAAGAGTCTCTTTGCACCTCAGTTTTTTGTATTTTCTCTCTGTTTAGAAAACAGTCAACTCTTTCATTTCTTCTACCAAAGTGCATGACCATACATTTCTCGACGCTATTCCACCTGCCATTTCTTGCCCATTGTCCTAATGTGTCTTATGTCCTTCTGTAGCCTCTCTACTTCCTCAAAACTACTTGCTCCTCAACCTATCTTCATATTGTTTGCAAACTTTGCAACAAAGCCATCAATTCCATTATCCAAATCATTGGCATTTAATGTAAAAAGAATCGCTCCCAACACAGACCCCTGTGGATCACTTCTAGTCACCTGCAGCCAACCAGAAGAGGCTCCCTTTATTCCCACTCTTTGTCTTCTGCCAATCAGCCAATGTTGTATCTGTGCTAGAATCTTTCCTGTAGTACAATGGGCTCATAGCTAGTTAAGCAGCCTCAAGTGTGGCACCTTGTCAAAAGGCCTTCTGAAATTCCAAGTATACAACATCAGCCAATCCTGCTTGTTATTTCTTCAAAGAATTCTGACAGATTGGTTAGGTAAGATTTTCTCTGGAGGAAACCATGCTGATTATGGCCTATTTTATCATGTACCCTGAGACCTCACCTTTAATAATGGACTGAAACATCTTCCCAACCACTGAGTTTAGATTAATTGGCCTATAGTTTCCTTTCTGCTGCCTCTCACTCTTCTTGACGAGTGGAGTGACATGTGCAATTTTCCAGGCTTCCCGAACCATTCTGGAATCTAGTGATCCTTAAAAGATCATTACTAATGCCTCCTCAATCTCTTCATCACCCTCTTTCAGTTTGTTCATGCTGTCATAGGTAGAGTTCCTGCAAAAGAAGTTCTTCTCTGGTGTCTGCACACTCGCATTTACAAGTGCAGTGGCTGTGTAAAAGTGTGCTTACCTGGTCTGTGTATAGTCACCACTGTGCACAAACTGGCTTGTGCTCCTCCCAACCTTGTCTGATCTTTATTCTGTTCTATCCTTAAACTTCTTTGCTAAACTTTTGTATTATCTGTGGACTTAGTGAGTGGGATCTGGGATCAGCCATGATGGAATGGCAGAGCAGACTCAGTGGGCTGAATGGCCTAATTCTGCTCCTATGTCTTATGGTCAATGGTCTTATTAATCAAGATAAAGATTGGCTTTACTTGTCTACACTAAAACATACAGTGAAATGTGTCGTTTATGTCAATGACCAATATAATTGTGTCAATGTGAGGATGTGATGGGAGCAGTACGCAAGTGTTGCCATGCTTCTGGTGCCAGTATAGCATTCCTACCACTTACTAACCTAGAATGTGGAAGAAAATTGGAGCACCTGAGGAACTGTGTGATCATGGGAAGAACACGCAATTACATCTGCATTCACCTCCAAGTCATATTGCAAACAACAAGAATCCCAGCACTGATATTTGCAGCACACCATTTATGCAGCACAGACTTCCAATCAGAAAAACATCTTTCCACAACTACCCCCTGCTTCCTGTCACTAAACCAAATTTCGATCTCATCTGCCTTAAACTTCTGGACTAGCCTTAGTAATCAGAGTCAGGTTTAATATCACTAGCATGTGCCATGAAATGTGTCGGTTTGCGGTAGCAAAATATTGCAATACATAATAATAATAAAAAAAATAAGATGGTAGTGGGGATGAAGCTATTCCTAAAATGTTGAATGTGTGCCTTCAGGCTCCTGTACTGCCTCCTTGATGGTAGCAATAAGAAAAGGGCATGTCCTGGGTGTTGCGGGTCTTTAACGATGGATGCTGCCTTGAGGCATCGTGTGGTTGAAGATCTCCTCTCTGCTGGAGGGGCTAGTGCCCATGATTTACAACTCTCTGCAGTTTATTCTGCTCCTGTGCACTGGCCCCTATATACCAGACAGTGATGCAACCAGTTAGAATGCTCTCCAAAGTACATCTGTAGAAATTTGCGAGAGTCTATCCTTGATTAGCCCTTATCATTCCAAATGTGAATAACTCCTGCCATCCTCAGTAAATACCCCTTCCCTTTTCACCTCCCCCACTCTGGCCTTTTATCTCTTCTCCTCAGCTGCCTATCACTTCCCTCTGGTTCTGTTTCACCTTCCCTTTCTCCTATGGTCCATTCTCCTCTCCTATCAGATTCCTTCTTCAGCTCTTTACCTTTCTCACTTAACCTGGTTTCACCTATCACGTAGCTAGTCCTCCTTCCCTTCCTCCCACCTAATTATTCTGGCATATTCCCTCTTCCTTTCCAGTCTTGATGAAGGGTGTTTATTTCCATGGATGCTACCTGACCTGCGCGCGTGCGTGCGTGCATGTGTGTGTGTTGCTCTGGATTTCCAGCATCTGCCGGATCTCTTGTGTTTAATATGTATTCATTTAGGATCTGAGGATTTGCTTTCTTATCATGACATATGGTGTGAAATTGGTTATTTTGGAGCAGTTTTACAGCCCACCACCTGGCTGCTCAGAGAGATAAATACTTTGGTCCTGATGAGGACCCACTCTTTCCCTGGCTACCCTCTTGCTCCTGATACAACAAAATGGCACACTGGCCTTCAGTGACAACTTCGACAAATTTGTATAGATGTGTGGAAGAGAGTATATTGACTGTTTACATCACAGACTGGAATGGAAACACCAATGCCCTTGAACAGAAAATCTTATAGAAAGTTGTGGATACAGCCCAGTCCTTCATGGGTAAATCCCTCCCCGCTATTGAGCACATCTACACAGCGCTGTTGCAGAAAGCAGCATCCATCATCAAGGACCCCCACCACCACTTTTCCCACTGCTGCCATTAGAGAGGAGGTACAGGAACCTCAGGACTCACACTACCAGGTTCATGAACAGTTACTACCCCTCAGCCTTTAGCCATCAGCCTCTTGTACCAGAAGGCATAACTTCTCTCAATCAAACTCTGAACTGATTCCACAACCTACAGATTTACTTTCAAGGACTGTTCAACTCTGGTTCTTGCACCTTAACTCTTGTATTAGCAAAACTTCTTTATTTTGCACTCTTTGCTCTGTGTACTGTAGTTGAGATAGAAGAGTACAGCACAACACAGGAACAAGCCCTTTGAATCATGATGTATGTGCCAAACAAGATACAAAATTAAATTATTTTTTTTTTACCTACACATGATCCATGTCTCTCCATATTTATATATGCTACATATTCATATACATACATACATGCCCTTAAATGCCACTATAGTGTCTGTTTCCATCACCACCATTCCCAGCAGCCCACTCCAGGAGTCCACTGCTTCTCTTACTGTAAGTACATATCCTCTGGACCCCCAGAATGTATTAATTATTCACTTTACTTGCAAGATAACTTGCTGTCTTTCTTGTACATGTCCATGCAGTTCTTTCTCAACACCAGCATTTAATAGTCAAAGTTCAAAGGAAATTTATTGTCAAAGTATATATATGTCCCTATATATAATCCCTGAGATTCATTTTCTTGTGACCATTTGCAGTAACAAAATAGAATCAATGAAAAACCACAATACCAAAGACGGACAAACAACCAATGTAATAAATGCAACAAACTATGCAAATTCAAAAATGAAAAACGGGCAATAAATATGAGAACATGAGATGAAGAGTCCTTAAAAGTGAGTCCATAGGCTGTCAGAACAGTTCAGTGTTGGGGTGAGTGAAATTTCCCCCCCCCCCCCCCCCCCCGGTTCAACAGCCTGATGGTTAAAGGTAATAATTGTTCCTGATCCTGGTGGAGTGGGTCCTGAGGCTCCTGTACCACCTCCCTTGGTAACAGTGAGAAGGGAGCATAACCTTACACCATTTTAATAGTCCCACCATTTCTATCAAAATCAAATCAAATAATTGATGTTTTTTGTTTCCTACCAGTTGAGTGTAGCGATAATGTATTCACAGAAAGATCAGGAATAGTCAGCAGCCCAGACTATCCCAATCCTTACCCCAAGAGCTCAGACTGTTTGTACCGCATTGAACTGGAAGATGGGTTTCTTATCACGCTGGAGTTTGTTGACATCTTTGATCTAGAAGACCACCCAGATGTGGATTGCCCTTATGACTATCTGAAGGTGAGCACTGAAATGTGTGTATTGGAATGTGTTTCTTTTTATATGGGCATAATCAGTGACCTAAAGAAGGACCATTGATTAACAATATATCTGACTGCGTATTCTGTTTTGCACCTTGGTCCCAGGGAATGTTGTTGAATTTAGCTCTATATGTGAGTAAAGAGCTAAATGAGAATCAGCTTGAACTTGAGGAACTTTAGTTCCTTTGTCAAATTAATGTAGAAGTGCCCCATAATAGGAAGGATATTGTGGCCTTGCCGATGGTTCACCATGAATGCTGCCTGGATTAGAGGGCATGTGCTACAACGAGAAGTTGTACACACTTGGGTTGTTTTCTCTGGAGTGGCAGAGGCTGAGAGGAGACCTAATAGAGGTTTGAGATTAAGAGACATAGACAGACTATCTTTTTCCAAGGGTTGAAATGTCGAATACCAGAGGGCATGAATTGAAAGTGAGAGGGAGTAATTTCAAAGGAGATGTGAGGAGCAAGTCTTTTTACACAAAGTGATAGGTGCCTGGAATGCACTGCCCAGGGTGGTGGTCGAGGCAGATTGTTAGGGACATTTAAGTAATGTTTTGATAGGCACATGAATATGAAGAGAATTGAAGGATATGGGTATTGTGTAGGCAGAAGAGATAAGTTAGCTGTTTGATTACAAATTTAATTGGTTCAGCATAACATTGTAGCCAAATTACCTGTTCCTGTGCTTTACGTTCTAACTGAACTTGTAACATATCCTACTATAAAGTGCCTGCATAAATTATTTTATTTTCTATGTTTCTATTCATTTAGTTATTTATTGACATATAGCATGGAGTAGGCCCTACTGGCCCTTCAAGTTGTGCCGCCCAGCAATCTTCCAGTTTAATCCTACCCTAATCATGGGAAAATTTACAATGACTAATTAACCTACTGTTGTGTATGTTGCCCATTTACACAACTATGTTATTAATAAAAACGCTGGAGATGGTAACTAAGTTTCATTGTTCTTTACCGGTAGAGTCTGAACTTGACACACACATACAGATCAATACACGCTTAATAGTGCATGCAACGACGTGTTACTACAACATAAAGTAGTCCCTTATAATGTAGGCTATACAGTACACTCCTCCCCTTTTATTTTAATAGTGTATCAACTTTTTTTTTACTGGGGCACTATGCTAAACAAATATGTTTACCCTTAACATACAAATGCCTACCATTTGTTTACAAATTATAACAATAATATCAGATTATACCAAGCCTTTTTCTCTGGGGAGGTCTTCTCTGCCTCTCTGGGTAATGTCTGTCCTGAGATAGCAGGAGCTCTGACGGAGAACTTTCAGATGTCATTAGAAACGGGGATTGTGCCGGAGGATTGGCGTATTGCTCATGTGGTTCCATTGTTTAAAAAGGGTTCTAGAAGTAAGCCTAGCAATTATAGACCTGTCAGTTTGATATCAGTGGTGGGTAAATTAATGGAAGGTATTCTTAGAGATAGTATTTATAATTATCTGGATAGACAGGATCTGATTAGGAGTAGTGGTGGATAATTGTTTATCGGGATGGAGGCCGGTGACTAGCGGGGTGCCTCAGGGATCTGTTTTGGGCCCAATGTTGTTTGTAATATACATAAATGATCTGGATGATGGGTGGTAAATTGGATTAGTAAGTATGCCGATGATACTAAGGTAGGAGGTGTTGTAGATAATGAGGTGGGTTTTCAAAGCTTACAGGGAGATTTATGCCGGTTAGAAGAATGGGCTGAACGTTGGCAGATGGAGTTTAATGCTGAGAAGTGTGAGGTTCTACATTTTGGCAGGAATAATCCAAATAGAACATACAGGGTAAATGGTATTGAGGAATTGCAGTGGAACAGAGAGATCTAGGAATAACAGTGCATAGTTCCCTGAAGGTGGAGTCTCATGTAGATAGGGTGGTGAAGAAGGCTTTTGGAACGCTGGCTTTTATAAATCAGAGCATTGAGTACAGAAGTTGGGATGTAATGTTGAAATTGTACAAGGCATTGGTATGGCCAAATTTAGAATATTGTGTACAGTTCTGGTCACCGAATTATAGGAAAGATATCAATAAATTAGAGAGAGTGCAGAGACGATTTACTAGGATGTTACCTGGGTTTCAGCACTTAAGTTACAGAGAAAGATTGAACAAGTTAGGTCTCTATTCATTGGAGCGTAGAAGGTTGAGGGGGGATTTGATCGAGCTATTTAAAATTTTGAGAGGGATAGATAGAGTTGACGTGAATAGGCTGTTTCCATTGAGAGTAGGGGAGATTCAAACTAGAGGACATGATTTGAGAGTTAGGGGGCAGAAGTTTAAGGGAAACACGAGGGGGTATTTCTTTACTCAGAGATTGATAGCTGTGTGGAATGAAATTCCTGTAGAAGTAGTAGAGGCCAGTTCAGTTGTGTCATTTAAGGTAAAATTGGATAGGTATATGGACAGGAAAGGAGTGGAGGGTTATGGGCTGAGTGCGGGTAGGTGGGACTAGGTGAGATTAAGAGTTCGGCACGGACTAGGAGGGCCGAGATGGCCTGTTTCCATGCTGTGATTGTTATATGTTATATGTTGAGACGTTTGCTTTGGGGAATGAGTCTCCACAGATACATCAGGTGGGCCCTCAGCACTGATGACAGGTTTATCTGTAGATGAAGCTGATGTCGTCACATCAGGAGTGTTTGCATGTATGTCAGGGAGTCCGGGCAAGGTGTTGCGTTTTTCACCTGGGCATCCAGGATTTGGTCCACATGATGTCTCCATATGTTCTCTCCCATCTCCACTGAATACATCAGTGGCTGTAGTGTTCTCGCTCAGGTGTAAGAGAACTCTGAACTAAACACCGAGGTAAACCGTAGTCAATGAAGACAGGATTGCAGTAAGATTAACCGTTTACTGTTCACTCTTCCATATTAACGTATGGTGAAAACTGTTGATAAAACAATACAAAATGTATACAGTATTTGTTTCCTTCTTGATACCACATTTACATCGTAAATACTTGCAAAAGTAAAACTACAACAACTACATTACATTAAAGTGCAACATACAGTCAGTATCTACCTATGCCATTGACTGCTTTAAATACACTTCAACACAAACTATCCGCAACTCTTTAACAAACGAAAACATAAACCTTATCAACCGTCATTACTTTTAACAGAATCAGCGTTAACATTTTTAATTCAATACATCGATTATCTCATGAATTTACGGCATTGCTTCACTGATGTTTCTAGTGCGTAGAAAGAAAACTTTTCTTGTGCTGATCCTGCAGATGTGAGCCCCCTCCTTCCCATTTCTCCAAACCGGTATTTTTCCCACAAGATGCGGCAAAACCGGGTGTGACATCATCGCATGCCGTGATATATCACAGACAACGAATTTGCTTTAAACGATCTTAACTTTAACTAGAAAATGCTAACAAACGAGTTACTAAAGCGAAAATATTATAAACTAAACAAATGCCATAAAGGCAACACAGTGGCCCATCTATAGCGGAAATTGTACCCGGCTGCCACTTTTCAGTCCAGTAATCGTGCAAGGACTGACTGTCCCACACTGAAGCTCTGTGTTGACTTAGCATTCAAGTGTTTGAACTGTCTGTTCTCCACATCACACCGTACATTTGGTTTGAGAAGATCCATCCGGGACCTCAGGTTCCTGTTCAGAAACATCATCACTGGAGTCTGATTAGCGGTGGCATGTACTATGTTACGATCGGCAAGGAGAAAGATGTCTATCTTGTGTTGCAGTGGTCGATTTTTGCTGTCCATTGCCTTGATGGCTTTCTTGAATGTCTGCACAAACCTTTCTGCCAAGCCATTTGTGGATGGATGGTAAGGGGCAGATGCAAAGTGCTTGATTCCATTGTTCTTCACAAAACTTGGAATTCTTCAGAGACAAATTGTCATCCATTGTCTGTGCAGATCTGCTCTAGTATGCCATTCCTGGCGAACATGGCCCTCAGTCCATGAATGATCCAGCAAAGTTGATGTGCACTCATTGCCATGGTAATGAGGGCCACTCCCATGGATGGAGAGGGGCTTGTGGTGTGTTCTGGATCTTTTGACATCCAGAGCAGTTCTTGGTCAAGTCCTCAATCTGTTTATCGATTCCTGGCCACCATACATAGGCACGGGCAAGACCTTTCATCTTTACGGTACCTAGGTGCCCCTTGTACAGTTCCTCCAGCACTCTGGTGCGCAGCTTAGGAGGAATCACAACTCGTGAACCACACATTAGTGTTCCCTGACACACTGACAACTGCTCCTTTCTCGTTGAGAAGACTGGAAACCATGTTACCACATGCTGGACATCCCTTTATCGTGATGTCATACGCTTTTGACAACATAGGGTCATTGCATGTTTCTCTTTCAATGAGGCTGTTTGTCACCGGTAATTGTTCAACTATTGTTGTATGAAAGACCTCTGCTGAATCCATTTGTGTAGTTATCTCTGAAGTCGGCAGTGGTAAACATGACAAATCATCTGTGTTGCCATGTTGCTTGGTCCCCTTGTGTTCAATGTCATACATGTGACCTCCTAAGAAAAGAGACCATTACTGCAGCCTTTGTTCTGTCATCACTAGAATGCCTTTTCTTGGATTGAAGATTGACACAAGAGGCTGATGGTCAGTCAACGGGGTAAACTTTTGACCAGACAGGTAAATTTCTTGATTTTCCTGCACGAGGCTTAGGGCCTCTCTGTCAATCTCGGCGCAGTTGCATTCAGCTGAAATTAGCATTCTTGAGGCAAAGGCTATTGGTCTTCTGAGCCATCTGGAAACTTGTGAGATAACACAGCTCCTATCCTATGGGGTGAGGCATCACAAGCCAGTTGGATTGGTAAGGAAGGGTCAAAGTGCGTGAGCACCCCTTCTGAAGTTATGAATCTTTTATTTTCTTAAAATGCTTTCTCACAGCTCTCAGTCCACTTCCATTGTGTCCCTGTCTGTAATAGTGCATTTAGTGGGTGTAGGACTGTGGATAGGTTAGGCAAGAACTTGTAATAGTTCACTAGTCCAAGATATGCTCTCAGCTGAGACACATTTTCAGGTGGTGGTGCCTTAAGCACTGCTTCTATCTTGTCTTGAGTGTGTAAGCTGTCCTTGTTGATAACATGCCCACAGTATGAGGTTTCCTTTTTGAAAAACTCACATTTCTGTCAATTAGCTTTGAGCCCATATTCTCGTAACCTGGTGAGCACTTGTTCAAGGTTAGAAAGATGTTCGTTGTCATCTTTGCCAGTAACAATGATGTCATCCAGATAACACAGAGTCCCTGGAATCCCCTGCAGGACCTTGTCCATTGCCCTTTGCCAGACTGCAGGATCTGATGCTATCCCAAACACCAACCTGTTGTACT
The DNA here is from genome assembly GCF_030144855.1 of Hypanus sabinus. Lineage (NCBI taxonomy): Eukaryota > Metazoa > Chordata > Chondrichthyes > Myliobatiformes > Dasyatidae > Hypanus > Hypanus sabinus. The sequence continues at coordinate 416,428 of NC_082707.1, forward strand.
AGTAAAGTCCTTTGTGTGTATTTATTGTTAGGTATTTCTTGGATGCATCATCAATTTCCATTTGGAGATAAGCCGGGGCCAAATCGATTTTTGTGAAATTTTCAGCTCCTGACAGGGAAGCAAAGATGTCCACAATACGAAGTAGAGGATACTGTACTGTGCGGAGAACTGGGTTAACAGTCAGGAGGATGGGAACAAGTGCAGAGGGACAGAGGGGTGTAAAATGAGGGTAGAAGCAAAAAGTAGTAAGGTGAAAAATAAAAGTGGCAGGTAGGCAAATCCAGGGCAAAAATCAAAAAGGGCCACTTTTCAACATAATTGTATAAGGGCTAAGAGTGTTGTGAAAACAAGCCTGAAGGCTTTGTGTGTCAATGCAAGGAGCATTCGTAGCAAGGTGGATGAATTGAATGTGCAGATAGTTATTAATGAATATGATATAGTTGGGATCTTAGAGACATGGCTCCAGTGTGACCAAGGATGGGAGCTCAACATCCAGGGATATTCAATACTCAGGAGGGATAGACAGGAAAGAAAAGGAGGTGGGGTAGCGTTGCTGTTTAGAGAGGAGATTAATGCAATAGAAAGGAAGGACATTAGCCTGAAGGATGTGGAATTGATATGGGCAGAGCTGCATAACACTAAGGGGCAGAAAACGCTGGTGGGAGTTGTGTACAGACCACCTAAAAGTAGTAGTGAGGTTGGGGATGGCATTAAACAGGAAATTAGAAATGCGTGCAATAAAGGAACAGCAGTTATAATGGGTGACATCAATCTACATATAGATTGGGTGAACCAAATTGGTAAGGGTGCTGAGGAAGGGGATTTCTGGGAATGTATGCGGGATGGTTTTCTGAACCAACATGTTGAACAACCAACTGGAGAGCAGGCCATTTTAGACTGGGTATTGAGCAACAAGGAAGGGTTAGAAACATAGAAAATAGGTGCAGGAGTAGGCCCTTCGGCCCTTCGAGTCTGTACCACCATTCAGTATGATCATGGCTGATCATCCAACTCAGAACCCTGTACCTGCTTTCTCTCCATACCCCCTGATCCCTTTAACCACAAGGGCCATATCTAACTCCCTCTTAAATATAGCCAATGAACTGGCCTCAACTGTTTCCTGTGGCTGAGAATTCTACAGGTTCACCGCTCTGTGTGAAGAAGTTTTTCCTCATCTCAGTCCTAAAAGGCTTCCCCTTGGTCCTTAAACTGTGACCCATCGTTCTGGACTTCCCCAACATCGGGAATAATCTTCCTGCATCTAGCCTGTCCACTCCCTTTATAATTTTATACGTTTCAATAAGATACCCCCTCAATCTTCTAAATTCCAGTTAGTTAGTTAGTTAGCAATCTTGTCATGTGAGGCCCCTTGGGTAAGAGTGACGATAATATGGTGGAATTCTTCATTAAGATGGAGAGTGACATAGTTAATTCAGAAACAAAGGTTCTGAACTTAAAGAAGGGTAACTTTGAAGGTATGAGACGTGAATTAGCTAAGATAGACTGGCAAATGACACTTAAAGGGTTGACAGTGGATATGCAATGGCAAGCATTTAAAGATCGCATGGATGAACTACAACAATTTTTCATTCCAGTTTGGCAAAAGAATAAACCAGGGAAGGTAGTGCATCCGTGGCTGACAAGGGAAATTAGGGATAGTATCAAATTCCAAAGAAGAAACATATAAATTAGCCAGAAAAAGCGGCACACCTGAGGACTGGGAGAAATTCAGAGTCCAGCAGAGGAGGACAAAGGGCTTAATTAGGAAAGGAAAAAAAGATTATGAGAGAAAGCTGGCAGGGAACATAAAAACTGACTGTAAAAGCTTTTATAGATATGTGAAAAGAAAAAGATTGGTTAAGACAAATGTAGGTCCCTTACAGTCAGAAACAGGTGAATTGATCATGGGGAACAAGGACATGGTCAACCAATTGAATAACTACTTTGGTTCTGTCTTCACTAATGAGGACATAAATAATCTTCCGGAAATAGTGAGGGACCGAGGGTCTAGTGAGATGAAGGAACTGAGGGAAATACATGTTAGCAGGGAAGTGGTGTTAGGTAATTTGAAGGGATTAAAGGCAGATAAATCCCCAGGGCCAGATGGTCTACATCCCAGAGTGCTTAAGGAAGTAGCCCAAGAAATAGTGGATGCATTAGTGATAATTTTTCAAATCTCCTTAGTTTCTGGATTAGTTCCTGAGGATTGGAGGGTGGCTAATGTAACCCCACTTTTTAAAAAAAGGAGGGAGAAAGAAACCGGGGAATTATAGACTGGTTAGCCTGACATCAGTGGTGGGGAAAAGGCAAGAGTCGGTTATCAAAGCTGTGATAACAGCACATTTGGAAAGCGGTGAAATCATCGGACAAAGTCAGCATGGATTTGTGAAAGGAAAATCATGTCTGATGAATCTTATAGAATTTTTTTGAAGATGTAACTAGTAGAGAGGAGAACCAGTGGATGTGGGATAGGGGAGAACCAGTGGATGTGGTATATTTGGATTTTCAAAAGGCTTTTGACAAGGTGCCACACAGGAGATTAGTGTGCATACATAAAGCACACGGTATTGAGGGTATGGTATTGATGTGGATAGAGAATTTGTTGGCAGACAGGAATCAAAGAATGGGAATAAACGGGCCCTTTTCAGAATGGCAGGCAGTGACTAATGGGGTACTGCAAGGCTCAGTGCTGGGACCCCAGTTGTTTACAATATATATTAATGATTTAAACAAGGGAATTAAATGCAGCATCTTCAAGATTGCGGGTGACACGAAGCTGGGCGGCAGTGTTAGCTGTGAGGAGGATGCTAAGAGGAAGCAGGGTGACTTGGATAGGTTAGGTGAATGGGCAAATTCATGGCAGATGCAATTTAATGTGGATAAATGTGAGGTTATTCACTTTGGTTGCAAGAACAGGAAAACAGATTATTATCTGAATGGTGGCCAATTAGGAAAAGGGGAGGTGCAACAAGACCTGGGTGTCATTGTACACCAGTCATTGAAAGTGGGCATGCAGGTACAGCAGGCGGTGGAAGTGGTGAATGGTATGTTGGCATTAATAGCAAGAGGATTCGAACACAGGAGCAGGGAGGTTCTACTGCAGTTGTACAAGGCCTTGGTGAGCCCACAGCTGGAGTATTGTGTGCAGTTTTGGTCCCCCAATCTGAGGAAAGACATTCTTGCCATAGAAGGAGTACAAAGAAGGTTCACCAGATTGATTCCTGGGATGGCAGGACTTTCTTATGAAGAAAGGCTGGATCAGCTAGGCTTATACTCACTGGAATTTAGAAGATTGAGGAGGGGATCTAATTGAAACGTATAAAATTCGAAAGGGATTGGACAGGCTAGATGCAGGAAGGTTGTTCCTGATGTTGGGGAAGTACAGAACGAGGGGTCACAGTTTAAGGATAACATAAAAGAGTACAGCACGTTACAGGCCCTTCGGCCCACAATGTTGTGCCGACCCTCAAACCCTGCCTCCCATATAACCCCCCCACCTTAAATTCCTCCATATACCTGTCTAGTTGTCTCTTAAATTTCGCTAGTGTATCTGCCTCTACCACTGCCTCAGGCAGTGCATTCCACGCACCAACCCCTCTCTGTGAAAAACCTTCCTCTAATATCCCCCTTGAACTTCCCTCCCCTTAAAGCCATGTCCTCTTGTACTGAGCAGTGGTGCCCTGGGGAAGAGGCGCTGGCTGTCCATTCTGTCTATTCCTCTTAATATCTTGTACATCTCTATCATGTCTCCTCTCATCCTCCTTCTCTCCAAGAGTAAAGCCCTAGCTCCCTTAATCTCTGATCATAATCCCTACTGTCTAAACCAGGCAGCATCCTGGCAAATCTCCTCTACACCCTTTCTGATGCTTCCACATTCTTCCTATACTGAGGTGACCAGAACTGGACACAGTACTCCAAGTGTGGCCTAACTAGAGTTTTATAGAGCTGCATCATTACATCGCGTCTCTTAAACTCTGTCCCTCGACTTAAGAAAGCTTATGGGGTGTTAGCTTTCATAACTACCCTATCTACCTGTGAGGCAACTTTCTGGGATCTGTGGACATGTATCCCCAGATCCCTCTGCTCCTCCACACTACCAAGTATCCTGCCATTTACTTTGTACTCTGTCTTGGAGTTTGTCCTTCCAAAGTGTACCACCTCACACTTCTCCGGGTTGAGCTCCATCTGCCACTTCTCAGCCCACTTCTGCATCCTATCAATGTCTCTCTGCAATCTTCGACAATCCTCTACACTATCTACAACACCACCAACCTTTGTGTTGTCTGCAAACTTGCCAACCCACCCTTTTACCCCCACATCCAGGTCGTTAATAAAAATCACGAAAAGTAGAGGTCCCAGAACAGATCCTTGTGGGACACCTCTAGTCACAACCCTCCAATCTGAATGTACTCCCTCCACCACGACCCTCTGCTTTCTGCAGGCAAGCCAATTCTGAATCAACCTGGCCAAACTTCCCTGGATCCCATGCCTTCTGACTTTCTGAATAAGCCTACCGTGTGGAACCTTGTCAAATGCCTTACTAAAATCCATGTAGATCACATCCACTGCACTACTCTCATCTATATGCCCGGTCACCTCCTCAAAGAACTTCACTAGTGTATCTACCTCCACCACTGATTCTGTGTCGCTCCTTTTCATCTCCCTTCTCTCTCTTCTCCTCCCGAGTGACGTTATCAACTAAAACATGGCGTTCCAATAAGATGTAGGTTCATAATTCTCATCGCCAATTTGTTGTGTACGTGGCCTGTTTACACAACTATGTTATTAATAAAAGTGCTGGAGATGGGAGCTAAGTTTCATGGTTCTTTACTGGTAGAGTCCGAATTTGAAACGCACATACAGATCAATACGTGCCCAAGAGCGCAAGCAACGACGTGTTACCGTAACATTAATTAATCCCTTATTATAATGTAGGCTATACGGTACACCTACCAAATGGTACTTCTTTGTAATGGGAGAGGAAACCCACGCAGTCTGGGGAGAATGTACAATTTTCTTATAGGCAGTGGCAGGAATTGAACCCCGGTCACTGGTACAATAAAGTATGGTGCTAACCACTATGCTATTGTGCCGCCCCAAATTACGCTGGGACCATTCTCTCCCACCCATCCATCTCCCAGCCAAATACACACACAAATTCACTGTCTACCAGAAAATTGGCTGAACCAATTACAAACTGGTTTCAGTACTCGGTCCTGTGGATAGTTGTATTAGCACACTGGAGGAAAAATGGCATGGATGAGGATACTGTGGAAATGTACAGGGATGTTCCTAGCACTGAAAGGTAGTAGTTAGGAGGAGAGATTATGTTACACCATAAGACATTGGAGCAGAATTAGGCCATTTGGCCCTTCTGCTCTGCCATTCTATCATGGCCAATTATCGCTCAACATTATACGTTCTCCTCATAACCTTTGATACCCTAACTGATCAAGAATATATCATCCTCTGCTTTAAATATACCCAATGACTTGACCTCCACAGCCATCTGTGCAATGAATTCTACAGATATACCACTGTCTGGCTAAACAAGTTCTTCCTCATCTATTCAAGAGCAGGGAGGTCATACTGCAAGTATACAGGGTATTGGTGAGGCTGCACCCGGAGTACTGTGTGCAATTCTGGTCTCTGAACTTGAGGAAGGATATACTGGCTTCGGAGGCAGTGCAGAGGAGGTTTACCAGGGTGATTCCAGGGATGAAGGGGTTAACCTATGAGGAGAGATTGAGTCGCTTGGGACTATACTCTCTGGAATTCAGAAGAATGAGAGGGGATCATATAGAAACATACAAAATTTTGAAAGGAGTAATTTAGATAGAAGTAGGAAAGTTGTTTCCATTGGTAGGTGAGACTAGAACTAGGGGACATTGCCTCAAGATTCAGGGGAGAAGATTTAGGACGGAGATGAGGAGAAACTTTTTCCCAGAGAGAGGTGAATCTGTGGAATTCTCTGCCCAGGGAAGCAGTTGAGGCTTCTTCACTAAATATATTTAAGATATAGTTAGATAGGTTTTTACATAGTAGGGGAATTAAGGGTTATGGGGAAAAGGCAGGTAGATGGAGCAGAGTTTATGGACAGATCAGGCATGATCTTTCTGAATGGCATGGCATCTCGATAGGCCGGATGGCCTACTCTTCCTATTTCTTATTTCTTATGTTCTCATGTGTGCATTCAGAGATGCTCTGCACACTGTTGCTTAAATGTGTGGTTATTTGAGTTACTGTCACCTTCTTGTCAGCTTGAACCAGTCTGGCTATTCTCCTCTGATGTCTCTCATTAAGTTGTTTTCATCAACAGAACTGGTCACTTGTTTTTTGTTTTTCACACCATTCTATGTAAACTCTGGAGACTTGTGTGTAAAAATCCCAGGAGATCAGCAGTTTCTTAGATATTCAAACCACCCTGTTTAGCACAGCTACATCCCACGATCAAAATCACTTGGGTAACATTTCATCCCATTATGTTTGGTCTGAACGACAGCTGAACCTCTTGATCATGTCTGCATGCTTTTATGCATTGAGTTGCTGCCTCATGATTGGCTGATAAGATATTTGGCTTTTTATTTTGGGAGGTTTGCAAAGCACTGCAGTGAACATCATTTTTGCTGTGTTTTTCCTGACTTAGAGTATTCTGTTTTTATTGAATCAATGTTTTTTCTGGACTTTAGCCTAGCAGGCACTTCCATTTTCTGTTGTGTTCTCTGTTGCAGATCAAAGCTGGATTGAAGGAGTTTGGTCCTTTTTGCGGTGATAAGAGTCCTGGAAGGGTCGTGACCAACAGCAGCAGTGTCCAGGTTCTCTTTCACACCGATGATTCAGGAGATAACCGTGGCTGGAAATTTGCCTTCACCTCAGTTGGTGGGTTTGCTATTGACATCTAGTTCACTTTTGTTTGAAACATTGGAATATAGAGCATAAAAAAACCCAGGACAAGCCTTTGGCCCACAATGTTATGCTAAACCAATTAAGTTGGTAATCAAGTAACCAACTAAGCTAATCCCCTTTGTTGACACAGTGTCCAAATCCTTCCATTTTCCTCGCAATCATGTGCCTATAAGACCATAAGACATTTTCCTCACAATCGTGCATATAAGACGTAGAAGTAGAATTAGGTCATTTAGCACAACTTGTCTGTTTGCCATTCCATCATGGCTGATCCCAGATTCCCCTCAACCCCATACACCTGACCTCTCACCATATCCTTTGATGCCCTTACCGATTAGGAAACTATCAACTTCTGCCCATGGACCCAATGTTCACTGCAGTCTGTGGCAGAGCATTCCACAGATTTACTTCTCTCTAGATAAAAAAATTTCCTCCTTGCCTCTGTTCTAAAAGATCACCCCTTAATTTTGAGGCTGTGTCCTCTAGTTCTGGATACCCCCACCATAGGAAACATCCTCTCCACATCCACCCTATTTAATCCTTTCAACATTCTGTAGGTTTCAATGAAATCCTCTCCACCCCCCTACATATTCTTCTAAATTCCAGTGAGCACAGGCTCAAAACTGTCAAACACTACTCGTATGTTAACCCCTTCATTCCCAGAATCATCCTCATGAACTTCCTCTCAACTCTCTCCAATGACAACACGTCCTTTCTGAGATGTGGGGCCCAAAACTGTTGACAATACTCCAAGAGTGGCCTGACTAATGTTTTATACAGGCTCAGCATTTTCTCCTTGCTTCTATAAGACCATAAGATATAAGAGTAGAAGTAGGCCATTTGGCCATTTGGCCCATCAAGTCTGCTCCACCATTCAATCATGGACTGATCCAATTTTTGTATTTCATTATATATTTATTACATTATATTTTCCATTTATATTTGCTACCTTATATGCCCTTTCCTTGGCTTTTATGTAGTTCTTTGCTTCCCTTGTTAGCTGCAGTTGCCAACCCCTGTCATTTGAGAATTACTTCTGTGGAACATATCTATCTTGTGCCTTGTGAACTATTCCCAGAAACTTCAGCTATCTCTACTCTGTCATCATCCCAACCAGCATCCTCTTCCAATCCACCTGGGCAAGCTCCTCTCTAATGCATCTGTAATTTCCTTTATTCTATTGTGATACTGATACATGTGACTTTTGCTAAATGTATTTTACAAAGTCTCTTTAAAGAGCAAACACGAGGAAATCTGCAGATGCTGGAAACTCAAACAACAACACATAGAAAATGCTGGTGGAACACAGTAGGCCAGGCAGCATCTGTAGGGAGAAGCGCTGTCGACGTTTCGGGCGAAGAGACGTCCTGACGAAGGGTCTCGGCCCGAAACGTCGACAGCGCTTCTCCCTATAGATGCTGCCTGGCCTGCTGTGTTCCACCAGCATTTTGTGTGTGTTGTTGTTTACAAAGTCTCTAATGTTTTTGCCTCTATCACCATCCCGGCAGCACATTCCAGGTACCCACTACGTTCTGTGTAAAAGAAAAAAGAGAAAGAAATAAAAAAACTTGTTCCTCTCATCTCCTTTGAAATTATCCCCTCTTACCTTAAATATACAGCCTCTGGTATTAGACATTTAAACTCTGGGGGAGAAAAGACATTGTCTCTCTACTTCTACCTTTCATAATCTAATAAACCTCTTTCAGATCTCCCCTCAGCCTCCTCCACTCCAAAGAAAACAACCCTAGTTTATTTAACACAACACGAGGAAATCTGGATGCTGGAAATTCAAGCAACACACACAATGTGTGTGGTGCAAGTTTATTTAACCTCTTGATATAACACGTTACCTCTCATCCAGGCAGCTTCCTGGTAAACCTCAACATCCTATCTATAATACACTAAGAAGTAGATTATGTAGGAGTTGTGGGTTATTTTTGTTGGTAGGGATCAGAGTGGTGAGCCTCCCTGGCACATTCCTAGGGACTGGCCATCACACTTCTGATCATGCTTCATTTATCTCTAGTTCCCCAGGTTATTTATTGTGTTGAATTTAGATCTTCTGATTGAATTGATCACTGTTCTTTCTCCTTTGTTGAAATGATTTACACAATAATTGTCTCTCACTAATGACACCTTGTTCAATTAGCCTTCTCTTCAATTAACTTATGCATTTCAAACTTTTGTTAAACATTATCCCGTTGCTTTAGGCTACGTCCACACTAGACCGGATAAATCCGTAACCAAAGCCTTTTCTCTTCGTTTTGACCCTCCGTCCACACTGAAATGGCATTTTCCTCTCCCAAAATCAGATCTTTTCTAAAATGCCCTCCGGAGTGTGTAAATTTGAAAATGCCGATTGGGCAGAGCAGTGTGGACGGGGTAACCTAAGATTTCTAAAAACGTTGTCATGACGTGCCGGAACAGATGGTGGCATTTTAATGTTTTCTTGAACGCAACCCCCCACACAACCTAACAATTTCAGAACAGAAGGCAACGAGACCAAATACTTTGACGGATAACTTACTGAATAAGTATACTCACTTTGCCCTGTTTTCTGTCCTTGCTTGTATGGAGGTAGTTTACCTATTTATGCAAGTACTTCTCTGACAATAGATGTGTAACAGCCGAATGTAACATTGCATGGAAATACAAGATAACACTGATGCAGACGTGTTTTATACATTTAACAAGTTGCTTTATTAATGCAACAGAGTTGGTCAGTTTTTCAGTGTTCGTTGTCAGCTGGGTCATACTGCCCGTGAAATCCCTGTCGGTTGCCTCCATACACTCCAGTATTTGTTTTTTATTAGTTTGAAGTCCTGTGTGAGAGCAAACAGATGACCGTAGTTTGGCAATTTTGTTTTAGGTTTTTCTAGTCTGTAACTGGACAAACACATGCCAAGCCTTTCACGGTGAGATTCAACACCAAACATGTCACTTGTTTTCTGTAGATGTGTCCTGCGCATGCCCAGTAGGAGGACATTTGCCCAAATACCTGTTTTAATGTGGACAGAGGTATTTTCAAAAGCGCTTGGTGTGGACGCCTATCGTTTTTATGCGAAACTGGCGTTTTCAAAATTATCCAGTCTAGTGTGGACATAGCCTTAGTGTCTTGGCATGTTTGTTTCTTAAAACATCTACTAGGAATTCAAAATGATGAACTACGAGCAAAAACAGAATTGATGGCTTTGTAGCTAGGCTTGCAGAAAGATATGTGGAAGGTCAGGTAGTGTTGAGGAAGCAGAGGATTGCAAATCTAAAATGGAGAAAAATCTTGGGGTACAGGGCAATGTAAGGCCATAAGACACAGGAACGGAATTAGGTCATTCGGCCCATTGAATATACTCCTCCGCACCATCATGGCTGATATATTATCAACCCCATTCTGCCTTCTTCCTGTAACTGACACCCTGATTAATCAAGAACCTATTAACCTCCACTTTAAAAATGCCCGATCACTTGGCCTCGCGGCTGTCTGTGGCAATTAATTCCACAGGTTCATAGACCTCTGGCAAAAGAAGTTCCTCCTCATCTCTGTTTTGAATGGGCATCCTTCAATTCTGTGGCCGTGCACTCTGGTCCTCAACTCCCCCATTACAGGAAACATCCTCCCCATGTCCACTCTATTTAGGCCTTTCAATATTTGATAGGTTTTAATGAGATTCCCCTTCATTCTTAGAAAATCCCAGGCCCAGGGCATCAAACGCTCCTCGTATGTTAACCAGTTGATTACTGGGATTGTTCTCATGAATCTCCTCTGGATTCTCTCCAATGCCATTGCATTTTTTTTAAGATGAGAGACCCAAAGCTGTTCACAATACCCTAAGTGAGGTCTGACCAATGTCTTATAAAGCCTCAGCATTATATTCCTGCTTTTATATTCTGGTCCTCTCGAAATTAATGCTAACATTGCATTTACTTTCCTTACCACAGACTCAACCTGCAAGTTAACCTTTAGGGAATCCTGCATAAGAATCTTAAGTCCTTTTGAACCTCTGTTTGATTTTTTTTCCAGGCTGAGAAACCAGTCTACCCTTTATTTCTTCTACCAAAGTGCACGACCATGCACTTCAAAACATTATATTTCATCTGCCACTTCTTTGCCCTTCTACTACTGTCACAGTCCTGCAGCTATCCTGCTTCCTCAACACTACCTCCCCCTCCACCTATCTTCATATCGTATGCAAACTTGACCACACAGCCATCAATTCCATTATCCATATCATTGACATATAACATGAAAATGATATGAAAGTAAATAGGGTGGATATGGAAGAACTTTTGGGGTGATGGGCAGAAAGTTCAGAGGTTATTTGAGGATGATGCTTATTCACCCAGAGTTTGGAACTTGCTGTTGGAATGGATGGTGCAGACAGGTTTGCAACAGTCAAGCATTGGGTTTAAGAGCCGAGAGGTAATGGTGCAGCTATATAGGACCCTGGTCAGACACCACGGAGTACTGTGCTCAATTCTGGTCGCCTCACTATAGGAAGGATGTGGAAACCATAGAAAGGGTGCAGAAGAGATCTACAAGGATTGGGGAGCATGCCTTATGAGAATAGGTTGAGTGAACTCAGCCTTTTCTCCTTCGAGTGACAGAGGATGAGAGGTGACTTGATAGAGGTGTACAAGATAATGAAAGGCATTGATCGTGTGGATAGTTAGAGGCTTTTTCCCAGGGTTGTAATGGTTGCCACAAGAGGTCACAGGTTTAAGGTGCTGGGGAGTAGGTACAGAGGAGATGTCAGGTGTAAGTTTTTTATGCAGAGTGGTGAGTGCGTGGAATGGGCTGCCGGCAACGGTGGTGGAGACAGAAATTATAGGGTCTTTTAGGAGACTCCTGGAAGGCTTTGTGGAGCTTAGAAAAATAGAGGGCTATGGGTAAAATCTAAGTAGTTCTAAGGTAGGGACATTTTCGGCATAGCTTTGTGGGCCAAAAGGCATATATTGTGCTGTTTGTTTTTTTATGTTTCATAAGGCCATATGACATAGGAGCAGAATTAGGTCAATCAGCCCATTGAGTCTGCTCCACCATTCCATCACGGCTGATCCTGGATCCCACTGAACCCCTTACACCTGACTTCTCGCTGTATCCTTTGATGCCCTGACCGAAAAGGCAGAGATCAACTTTCGCCTTAAATATATGCATGAACTTGCCCCCATCTCAGTCTGTGGCAGAACATTTCACAGATTTACAGCTCTCTGACTTAAAAAAAAACTCTTCCTTACCTCTGTTCCAAAAGATCACCTCTCAACTTTGAGGCTGTGTTCTCTAGTTTTCGATACCCCCACCATATCCTCCCCACATCCTCCTTATCTAGTCCATTCGGTAGGTTTCAATTAGATCCCCTGCATTCTTCTAAATTTCAGTGAGTACAGGCCCAAAGCTGCTCAACGCTGCTCATATGTTAGCCCTTTCATTCTGGGAATCATTATCATGAACCTCTTCGAGGACTCTCTCCAATGACAACACATCCTTTCTGAGATACGGGGCCCAAAATTGTTCACAATACTCCATGCGGTCTGACTAGTGTCTTCACCAAGGTTGATGATGCAATGGCCCAAGTCATGTAAATTGGGATTGCTGTAAATGGGCACAATAGTTGGAGTAGAAGTCCTCTTTCAGATCTGTGACTAGTAACTCCAGAAGATGCTGGAAGTCATCAACAGGATTGGCACCATTTCCGGAGAGCAAAATAGTGTTAGTTTTTCAGGTCAATGGACTTCACAGCCGCTGGCTGACTTCCAGCTTGTGTTGATGAATTCTGCTCTGTTAGTGAAAGGGAATGTAAGCTATGAAAACTCCCAGTATACAAATTCAGTAATAGGTATCTGGAATGGATTGATCTAACATTTTGTTCAAAAGCTACACCTGGGGATTGTTCCACATTGTTGAGAGTGGATACCAGTATTAAAACAATATTGGACAGCTTGGTCAGTTGTCACTGGGGGAAAATACAGTCTCCCACAGGGAGCAATGATAGTGAGGGTTAAACCCCAGTCACTGGGGGAAAATACAATCTCCCAGAGAATGCAATGAAGTGAGGGTTAAACCCCAGTCACTGGGGAAAAGTAGAATCTCCCAGAGAGAGCAGTGACACTGAGGATTAAACCTCAGTGCAGGAAAGCAGAGTCTCCCACAGAGATAACTGACAGTGAGACTGAACCCCTGTCACAAGATTAAAGTACAGTCTCCCAGAGAGGGCAATGACAGTGAAGGTTAAACCCCAGTTACTGGGTGAAAATACAATCTCCTGCAGAGAATGATGATAGTGGGGGTTAAACCCCTGTCATTGGGGGGGTGGGGGGAGTACAATCTCCCAGAAGGAGCATTGACAGAGAAGATTTAACCCCACTTGCTGGGAGAAAGTACAATCTCCTGCAGAGAACGATGACAGTGAGGTTTAAACCCCAGTCACTGGGAGAAAGTACGATCTCCCGCAGAGAATGATGACAAGTGAGGGTTAAACCCCAGACTCTTGGGGTGGGGGAAGTACAATCTCCTACAAAGAGCACTGACAGTGAAGCTGACCTGTACCTCCTATTCTTGCATCTTCCTCCTTTAGTAATCATTATGGCTGATGGATGGTGATGCTGTTCTTGTGACATTGTAAATGAAATTGTTGATGATTGAGGTCATGGACAATGTTGATGCCGGTGGATTTGATGTTTGTGATGGTGAGGATGATGCTGGTAGTACTGTTGTTTGTTGGTTTTGTTGGCTCTGGCCTGTCTAGGTGTGTTGGGGTCCCATTGTCTCTGCTGCAAGGTAGCATCATTTTATTGCCCTTCTCAAGTAACAACTTGTCATTAATGTCTCTTTGTTCTGAATTGGAGTAGACTAGACAGTTCCAAGGCTTGGGTTACTCAGGTCAGACACAGACTCCTCTATTCATAAACCTAAAAGCTCTATCACACCAAAGAACACTTCACAAATAACTTCTCATTTGGAAAGAATCTCTGATTCAGCAGATTATCAGGAGCATTATTGTATCCACTTTAAAGCACCTTGATACAGCTATTCCTGAGTAAAACCAGTTCACATATGAGCTCATAAAATGGTTACAGAGCAGTTTCACAAAATGGTGCCCTACAGCCTTTCAATCATATTCCTGTTCACTGATTTGTGGATTGTAGTTCTTTCTAGCCAACAGGATGATGTTGATGGCTTGATATCAATGTGTGTGGATGTTTTTGATGTTTCATAGTATGTCTGAAACTGGTGCTGTTCTTGATGCAAGTGGTACTATGAATGAAGTGAATTTCATTCTGTCCATAGATGTTGATGTGAATAATAGAGGTAATGTCATCGTTGATCATGTCATTGATGCTGATATTAATAATTTAGGGAAATGCCCAGGGAAATTCCTCTCTAACATTGATGGGAAGTAAAGGAACACCAGGAAATGACAGTCATATGTCCGCAATTACTATTATATAAACTCATTCTGGATTGTTTGCAGGGAAACAGCAGGTGTGAGCTAGAAACATGTTCCAGTGGACAGCCACATGGGAACATGTAGCACCTATCACAGCTCTCACCTCCGGTGTTGTAATTTGTAGTTGTTGTTTTTCCTTGTCTTTCCAAATCATTGTAGTTCCTAAAGAGGAGATTCATCGGGATGTTGACCAGACTGTAAGGAATTGGGCAGGCTTAGATTGTTTTAGACCATACAACTATAAAACAAAGGAGTAGAAATAGGCCCATCAAGTCTGCTTTACCATTTCATCATGGCTGATTTATTATACCCCTCAATCTCATTTCCCAAATCTAGTCAAGAAGAAAAGAAAAGATTACAAGAGGTTTAGAGAGCTAGGTAATGTTAGGGATCTAGAAGGTTATAAGGATAACAGGAAGGAGCTTAAAAAGGAAATTAGAAAAGCCAGAATGGGCCATGAGAGGGCCTTGGCGGGCAGGATTAAGGAAAACCCCAAGACATTCTATAAGTATGCGAAGAGCAAGAGGATAAGATGTGAGAGAATAGGACCAATCAAGTGTGACAGTACAGAAGTGTGTATGGAACCAGAGGAGATAGCAGAGGTTCTTAATGAATACTTTGCCACAGTATTCACTACGGAAGAGGATCTTGGGGATTGCATGGATGACTTACAGTGGATGGAAAAGCTTGAGCATACTGCATAGACATTAAGAAAGAGGATGTGCTGGAGCTTTTAGAAGGTATCAAGTGATAAGTCTCTGGAACCAGATGAGATATACTCCAGGCTACTGTGGAAGGCGATTGAGGAGATTGCTGAGCCTCTTGAATGATCTTTGCATCATCAGTGGGAATGGGGGAGGTTCTGGAGGATTGGACGGTTGCAGATGTTGTTCCCTTATTCAAGAAAGGGAGTAAAGATGGCCCAGGAAATTATAGACCAGTGAGTCTTTCTTCAGTGGTTAGTAAGTTGATGGAGATCTGTTCTGGGACCGCCTCTCTTCGTGAGTTTGATGAATGACCTGGATGAGGAAGTGGAGGGAGGGGTTAGTAAGTTTGCTGATGACACAAAGGTTGGGGGTGTTGTGGATAGTATGGAGGGCTGTCAGAGGCCACAGCGGGACATTGATAGGATGCAAAACTGGACTGAGAAGTTGCAGATGGAGTTGAACCCAGATAAGTGTGAAATGGTTCATTTTGGTAGCTCAAATATGATGGCAGAATATAGTATTAATGGTAAGACTCTTAGCAGTGTGGAGGATCAGAGGGATCTTGGGGTCTGAGTCCATAGGATACTCAAAGCAGCTGTGCAGGTTGATGCTTTGGTTAGGAAGATGTACGGTATATTGGCTTCATTAATCGTGGAATTGAATTTAGGAGCGGTAATGTTTCAGCTTTTTAAGACCCTGGTCAGACCCCACTTGGAGTACTGTGCTAAGTTCTGGTTGCCTCACTACAGGAAGGACTTGGAAGCCAAAGAAAGGGTGCAGAGGAGATTTACAAGGATATTGCCTGGATTGGGGAGCATGCCTTATGAGACTAGGTTGAGTGAACTTGGCCTTTTCTCCTTGGAGCGATGGAGGTTGAGAGGTGACCTGATACAGTTGTATGAGATGATGAGAGGCATTGATCATGTGGATAGTTAGAGGCTTTTTCACAGGGCTGAGATGGTTGCCACAAGAGGACATAGGTTTATGGTGCTGGGGAGCAGGTACAGATGAGATGTCAGGGGTAAGTTTTTTACTCAGAGAGTGGTGAGTGTGTGGAATGGGCTGCCAGCAATGGTGGTGTGATAGGGTCTTTTAAGAGACTTTTGGATAAGTACATGGAGCTCAAAAAAATCGAGGGCTGTAGGTAAGCCTAGTAATTTCTAAGCTAAGGACATGTTCAGCACAACTTTGTGGGCCGAAGGGCCTGTATTGTGCTGTAGATTTTAAATTTTTCTGTTTCTTACCTGCCTACTCCCCGTAACTTTTGTTTATGACTTATTGTGACTTATTGTTTTTGCTGCATGTGTGGATAACATGGATTTGTATTATGAAAGATTATTTTGGAACTAGTTTTTTGATATATAACCCCCATCTAACATTAGACATTCCCTACACAGTTACTGCATTAAAGAGGCATTTGGGCAGAAGCTTAAATAAGCAGGACATAGGAGTGTACGGCCCTGAATATGGGGTGGGGGGTGTGGTTCCAGCCCTGAAGTTGGGCAGGGGTGGGTTCTTGCCCTAAGCAGGGCATGGGAAGAGTGTGTTCTGGCCCTGTAGAAGCAAGTGGAATTCATCTACTTGGGCAAAAGCCAACATGAACGTTGTGGTCCGTGGGGCCCACTTCAGTGCTGGTTGCCTCTATAACTCTGAAAGACTGTGTCTAAAGACCAAATCTCATCTTTTAGATTATATCAAGGATAGTAATGCAAATTGGCCATGCTGACTTTTCTCCCCAACAAAACTAATTGTGTTAGCTACATATTCTGCTATTCCACACTAAATGTCTGTCTCTGATTTATTTTTATTTTGTTTAGAGATACAGGACAGAACAGGCCTTACAGCCCTTCGAGCCGTGCCGCCCACCAATCCTCAATTTAACATGAGCACAGTTACAGGACGATTTATAATGACCAACTAGCCTACTAACCAGTACGTCTTTGGACTGTAGGAAGAAAATAGAGCACCCTCATGCATTCTACTGGGAGGCTGTAAAAACTCCTTACAGTTGACATCTGAATTATACTCTGTACTCTGATGTCCTGAGCTGTAATGGAGTCTTGTGAATTGCTACACTACCATTGCATCTGTTAGTGATTGTATCCCATCCACCACTTCCTCTGGCAGTGAGTTCCACTAATCAACTGCTTTCTATGTCTTTACCCTCCAATACTCCTTAAATCTCTTTCCTTTCGCTTTGCTTCATCTATGTCTATTTTTTTTTAACTATAATTTTATATGGCTCTGTCACATCATCCATAAGATATAGGAGCAGAAGTTGGCCATTTGACTCATCGAGTCTGCTCTGCCATTCAGTCATGGTCTGATCCAATTATTCCAGTCATTCCCACTCTACTGCCTTCTCCCCGTACCCTTTGATGCCCTGGCTATCTATCTCTGCCTTAAATGCACCCAATGACTTGTCCTCCGCAGCTGCTCGTGTAAACAAATTCCAGATTTACCACCTGATGACTAAAGTAGTTTCTCCCCATATCTGTTTTAGATGGACAGCCTTCCCTTCAAACCTGAAGTTGTGCCCTCTTGTCCTAGACTCCCCTACCATGGAAAATAACTTTGCCATATCTAGTCTGTTCAGGCCTTTTAACATTTGGAATGTTTCTATGAGATCTGCCCTCATTCTCCTGAACTCCAGGGAATACAGCCCAAGAGCTGCCAGACGTTCCTCATACATTAGCCCTTTCATTCTTGGAATCATTCTTGTGAATCTTCTCTGAACCCTCTGTAATGTCAGTATATCCTTTCTAAAATATAAAGCACAAAACTGCACACAACACTCCCAAGTGTGGTCTCACAAGTGCCTTATAGAGCCTGAACATCACATCCCTGCTCTTATATTCTATACCTCTAGAAATGAATGCCAACATTGCATTCGCATTCTGCACCACTGACTCAACTTGGAGGTTAACCTTTAGGGTATCCTGCACCGGGACTCCAAGTTCCTTTGCATCTCTGAATTTTGAATTCTGTCCCCATCTAAATAATAGTCTGTTCATTTATTTCTTCCACCAAAGTGCATGACCATACACTTTCCAACATTGTATTTCATTTGCCACTTCTTTGCAGAAGAACTCGAATCCTGAATGCTAAAACTATCCAAGTCTCTCTGCAGGCTCTCTGTTTTCTCAGCCTTACCCGCTCCTCTACCTATCATTGTATCATTGGCAAATTTAGCCAACAATCCATTGATCTCATAATCCAAGTAACCATATAACAATTACAGCATGGAAACAGGCCATCTTGGCCCTTCTAGTTCGTGCCAAACGCTTATTCTCACCTAGTCCCACCAACCTGAACTCAGCCCACAACCCTCCATTCCTTTCCTGTCCATATACCTATCCAATTTTACTTTAAGTGACAATATCGAACCGGCATCTATCACTTCTACTGGAAGCTCGTTCCACACAGCTACCACTCTGTGTAAAGAAATTCCCCCTCGTGTTATCCCTAAACTTTGCCCCCTAACTCTCAACTCATGTCCTTTTGTTTGAATCTCCCCTATTCTCAATGGAAAAAACCTATCAATGTCAACTCTATCCATCCCCCTCATAATTTTAAATACCTCTATCAAGTCCCCCCTCAACCTTCTAAGCTCCAAAGAATAAAGACCTAACTTGTTCAACCTTCTCTGTAACTTAGGTGCTGAAACCCAGTTAACATTCTTGTAAATCTCCACTGTAGTCTCTCTATTTTGTTTCCTATAATTCGCTGACCAGAACTGTACACAATACTCCAAATTTGGCCTCACCAATGCCTTGTACAATTTTAACATTACATCCCAACTCCTATACTCAATGCTCTGATTTATAAAGGCCAGCATACCAAAAGCTTTCTTCACCACCCAATCCACATGAGAGTCCACCTTCAGGGAACTATGTACCATTGTTTCTAGATCACCATGTTCTATTGCATTCCTCAATGCCCTACCATTTACCATGTATGTCCTGTTTTGATTATTCCTACCAAAATGTAGCACCTCACACTCATCAGCATTAAACTCCATCTGCCATCTTTCAGCCCACTCTTCTAACTGGCCTAGATCTCTCTGCAACCTTTGAAAATCTACTTCATTATCCACAAGGCCACCTACCTTAGTATCATCTGTGTACTTACTAACCCAATTTACCACCCCATCACCCAGATCATTAATGTATATGACAAACAACATTGGACCCAGTACAGATCCCTGAGGCACACCGCTAGTCACTGGCCTCCAACCTGACAAACAGTTATCCACCACTACTCTCTGGCATCTCCCATCCAGCCACTGTTGAATCCATTTTACTACTTCAATATTAACACCTAAAAATTGAACCTTCCTAACTAACCTTCCGTGCGGAACCTTATGAAAGGCGTTACTGAAGTGCATATAGACAACATCCACTGCTGTACCCTCGTCAACTTTCCTAGTAACCTCTTCAAAAAATTCAATAAGATTTGTCAAACATGACCTCCCACGCACAAATCCATGTTGACTGTTCCTAATTAGACGCTGTCTATCCAGATAATTATATGTACCATCTCTAAGAATACTTTCCTTTAATTTATCCACCACTGATGTCAAACTTATAGGCCTATAATTGGTAGGTTTACTCTTAGAACCATTTTTAAACAATGGAACAACATGAGCAATACGCCAATCCTCCAGCACCATCCCTGTTACTAATGATATTTGAAATATTTCTGTCAGAGTCCCTGCTATTTCTACACTAACTTCCCTCAAGGTCCTAGGAAATGTCCTGTCAGGACCTGGAGATTTATCAACTTTTATATTCCTTAAAAGCGCCAGCACTTCCTCCTCTTTAATGGTCATAGTTTCCATAACTTCCCTACTTGTTTCCCTTACCTTACACAATTCAATATACTTTTTCTTGGTGAATACCGAAGAAAAGAAATTATTCAAAATCTCCCCCATCTCTTTTGGCTCCACTCTTAGCTGTCCACTCTTGATTCTCTAACGGACCAATTTTATCCCTCACTATCAATGTCAAATCATTGACATACATCGTAAAAGGCAGTGGTCCCAACACTGACCCCTGTGGAACTCTACTAGTAACCGACAGCCAGCCAGAGTGTGATCCCTCTATTCCCGCTCTCTTGTTTTCTGCCAATCAGCCAATGCTCCACCCATGCTAGTAACTTCCCTGTAATTGCATGAGCACTTATCTTGCTAAGCAGCCTAATGTGTGACACCTTGTCAAAGGCCTTCTGAAAATCCAAGTACACCACATCTACTGCATCTCCTTGGTCTACCCTGCTTGTAAATACCTCAAAAAATTACAGTAGTTTAGTCAGGCAGGATTTTCCTTTAAGGAAACCATGTTGGCTTTGGCCTATCTTGTCATGTGCCTCCAGGTTTCCGTAATCTCATCCTGAACAATCGATTCCAATAACTTCTCAACCACTGATAGATAAAAGGTTAAGAGGTCTATAGTTTTCTTTCTGCTGCCACCCACCATTCTTAAATATCAGAGTAGCATTTGCAATTTTCCAGTCATCCAGTACAATGCCAGAATCTATCAATTCTTGAAAATCATGCATTCTATCAGGTCCAGGAGATTTATCCACCCTCAGATCATTAAGCTTCCTGAGCACCTTCTCAGTTGCAATTTTTACTGCACATACTCCACTTCCCTGACTCTCTTGAATGTCTACTGTGAAGACTGATTTGAAATACGCATTCAGTTCCTGTGTCATCTCTGCATTTCTCATTACGATATCTCCAGCATCATTTTCTATTGATCCCATATCTATCCTCAACTCTCTTTTACCCTTTATATACTTAAAAAAAAGCTTTTAGTGTCTTCTTTGATATTAGTTGCCAGCTTCCTTTTAGAATTCATCTTTTCCTTCCTAATAACCTTCTTCATTTCCTTCTGCAAGTTTTTAAAAGCTTCCCAATCCTCAATCTTCCCACTAGCTTTGGCTTCCTTGTATGCTCTCTCTTTTGCTTTTACTTTGGCTCTGACTTCACTTGTCAGCCACGGTAGTGTCCTTCTTCCATTCAAAAATTTCTTCTTATTTGGAATATGTCTGTCTTGCACTTCCCTCATTTTTCGCAGAAACTCCAGCCATTGCTGCTCTGCTGTCCTTCCTGCTAGTGTCCCTTTCCAGTCAACTTTGGCCAGTTCCCCTCTCGTGCCATTGCAATTTCCTGTATTCCATTGAAATATTGGCACATTGGAATTTAGTTTCTCCTTCACAAATTTCTAAGTGAACTCGATCATATTGTGATCACTGTTCCCCAGGGTTTTTTAACCTTAGGCTCTCATCACTTCCAGATCATGGCACAATACCTAATCCAGCACAGCCGATGCCCTAGTGAGCTCAACAACAAGCTCTTCTAAAAAGCCATCCCTTAGACATTCTACAACTTTTCTCTCTTGAGGTCCAGTACTGGTCTAGTTTTCTCAATCTACGTTCATGTTAAAATCCCCAACGATTATCATGATAATTGCCTTTCTGACACAACTTTTCTCTCTCCTGCTGTAATTTGTAATCCACAACCCAGCTGCTGTTTGGGGGCCTGTATATAACTGCATTAGGGTCCTTTTGCCATTGCCATTTCTCAACTCAACCCAGAGACTCTAAACCAAATAACCATATAACAATTACAGCATGGAAACAGGCCCTTATACTCCATGTCGAACACTTACTCTCACCTATCCCACCGAACTGCACTCAGCCCATAACCCTCCATTCCTTTCCTGTCCATATACCTATCCAATTTTACTTTAAATGACAATACTGAACCTGCCTCTACCACTTCTACTGGAAGCTCGTTCCACACAGCTTCCAGTCTCTGAGTAAAGAAGTTCCCCCTCATGTTACCCCCTAAACATTTACCCCTTAATTCTCAACTCATGTCCTCTTGTTTGAATCTCCCCTACTCTCAATGGAAAAAGCCTATCAACGTCAACTCTTATCTATCCCCCTCATAATTTTAAATACCTCTGTCAAGTCCCCCCTCAACATTCTAAGCTCCAAAGAATAAAGACTTAACTTGTTCAACCTTTCTCTGTACTTAGATGCTGAAACCCAGGTAACATTCTTGTAAATCTCCACTGTAGTCTCTCTATTTTGTTGATATCTTTCCTATAATTCGGTGACCAGAACTGTACACAATACTCCAAATTTGGCCTCACCAATGCCTTGTAGAATTTTAACATTACATCCCAACTCCTATACTCAATGCTCTGATTTATAAAGGCCAGCATACCAAAAGCTTTCTTCACCACCCTATCCACATGAGATTCCACCTTCAGGGAACTATGCACCATTGTTTCTAGATCACCCCATTCTATTGCATTCCTGAGTGCCCTACCATTTACCATGTATGTCCTATTTTGATTATTCCTACCAAAATGTAGCAGCTCACACTTAACAGCATTAAACTCCATCTGCCATCTTTCAGCCCACTTTTCTAACTGGCCTAAATCTCTCTGCAAGCTTTGAAAACCTACTTCATTATCCACAACGCCACCTACCTTAGTATCATCTGCGTACTTACTAATCCAATTTACCACCCCATCATCCAGATCATTAATGTATATAACAAATAACATTGGACCCAGTACAGATCCCTGAGGCACACCACTAGTCACCGGCCTTCATTTATCCACCATTACTCTCTGGCATCTCCCATCCAGCCACTGTTGAATCCATTTTACTACTTCAATATTAACACTTAAAGATTGAACCTTCCTAACTAACCTTCTGTATGGAGCTTTGTCAAAGGCCTTACTGAAGTCCATATTGACAACATCCACTGCTTTACCCTCGTCAACTTTCTTAGTAACCTCTTCAAAATATTCAATAAGATTTGTCAAACATGACCTTCCACGCACAGATCCATGTGGACTGTCCCTAATCAGACCCTGTCTATCCAGATAATTATATATGCCATCTCTAAGAATACTTTCCATTAATTTACCCACTACTGACGTCAAACTTACAGGCTGATAATTGCTAGGTTTACTCACATTAGAACCCTTTTTAAACAATGGAACCACAATAGCAATATGCCAATCCTCCGGCATATTGCTATCCCCGTTTCTAATGACATTTGAAATATTTCTGTCAGAGCCCCTGCTATTTCTACACTAGGTTCCCTCAAGGTCCTAGGAAAATCCTGTCAGGACCTGGAGACTTAACCACTTTTATATTCTTTAAAAGCGCCAGTACTTCCTCCTCTTTAATCATCATAGTTTCCATAACTACCCTACTTGTTTCCCTTACCTTACACAATTCAATATCCCTCTCCTTAGTGAATACCGAAGAAAAGAAATTGTTCAAAATCTCCCCCATCTCTTTCAGCTCCACACATAGCTGTCCACTTTGATTTTCTAAGGGACCAATTTTATCCTTCACTATCCTTTTGCTATTAATATTACTGTAGAAACCCTTTGGATTTATTTTCATCTTACTTGCCAAAGCAATCTCGTATCTTCTTCTAACTTTTCTAATTTCTTTCTTAAGATTCTTTTTACATTCTTTATATTCCTCAAGCACCTCATTTACTCCATGCTGCCTATATTTATTATAGATATCTCTCTTTTTCTTAACCAAGTTTCCAATATCCCTTGAAAACCATGCCTCTCTCAAATTTTTAACCTTTCCTTTCAACCAAACCTTCTGATCCTATGTCATCCCTTTCTAATGATTTAATATTAGTTCTTATATACAGGGCCACACCATCCCTTCTGCCTAATAACATACCTTTCTGATACACCGTATATCCTTGGACATTCAGCTCCCAAAGGCCGCCATCCTTTAGCCAAGTTTCAGAGATGGCTGCAATGTCATATTTGCTGACCTGTAGCTGAATTTCAAGATCATCCATTTTATTCCTTATGCTGCGTGCATTCAAATACAGGTAGTCCCCGAATTACGAACGTCCGACTTACAGACAACTTGTACTCAGTCTTCTGGTTTGTCCTTCCAAAATGCATCACCTCACACTTGTCCGGATTGAACTCCATCTGCCATTTTTCTGCCCAACTCTGCAGCCTGTCTATATCCTCTTGTAACGTTTGACAACCTACAGCTCCATCCACAACTCCTCCAATCTTCGTGTCATCCGCAAACTTACTCACCCATCCTTCTGCCTCTACATCCAGGACATTTATGTTGCACACTTGGACACAAAAGGGACTTCCAGGCTTGCAGAAGTTTAAAATAACATCTTTATTTTCCTTTCTGGAAACACTGGAACACAAGCTCATCAGCTTACCATGTATGCTGTGGGGCCGTTCCCAACTACTCAATCACATGCGCCCTGCTGTCCCCCAGGACCCCTCAGCTGCCCCCAAGTGCCTGTATAAGCTTTGCTCCTCGTAACCATCATATAAAAAAATTAGGGGGGGTATTAATATGCTCCACATTACTATAGGTTCCACACTCCCCTTCAATATGAATGTCGTCCCGACATGATAGATTTCCCAGAGTACTCATGTCTTCAACTGGTGAGTTATAGTGGTAAGTTACAAAGGAGTCAGTCTTTCAAGATACTCTCTGTACAGCAACAGTCTTTGACATGACATGCATCTTCCTCTTTATGTCATGTATCAGCAACCGGCCTCACTGGCCAGATAATATCTCAAGTGCTACTCCGCTACTTGTGCGGGCTGTGTATCTCAGACTGAAGGTTTTAACCCTATGTCTACCCCACAACCCATTACACAGACCCACACGTGTCACACCTGTTCCAGTGTCCTATATATCAGTGGTCTATGTTTGACTGATAGTTGGCCTAATGTGTTATATGTGAGTATCTTGGGTGGGTTTCTTTGTCGGAAAGGATACTTTCTAATGGAAGTTGACCGCTGCTCAAAATCCATCTCGTCTGCTTCATCAAATAACGCCTCTCGCTCAGCCCCTGCAGTTTCTCCACTCTCCATCTCTGGTTCCATCCTACCTTCCTCTGGACAGTCATCTTCCTCGCCACCTTGCTCCAGTTCCCTGTCAGCTGCTTGTGGTTGGAACTCCTCTGTTTCCACTCTTGGCTGGCTTTGAAACGGGTCAAATGACTCTGCTGGTCCTGTGATGATGAATCTCGAGTTACTATCATCCTCTGAACTACTGTCCGGGTCTCCCTCCTTCTGCTTTTCCTGCCTTTCACTCTTCTTATCTGTGTTTGGCTTTTTCTTTCGCATTTTCTTTTTCCCCTGCTCATCTTCTTCCACAGGCAGAAAGTCGCAGGGCAGAAGCAGGTTCCTGTGTAGGACTCTAGTCTTTCCTGCATGGGCAGAAAGTCACAGGGCAGTAGCAGGTTCCTGTGTAGGACTCCAGTCTTTCCTGGGCCTCTCTCAGGTCATACAACGTAGACTGGACTGTCCTTGTGCTTCCTCTCGGTTACAATGTGGACTTGCTCCTCCCAATAAGACCTGAGCTTCCCGGGTCTTCCTCTGTCCCTGAAGTTCTGCACTAATACTCTACACCCTGGCTGTAGTTCCACTCCATAAGTCTTCCGGTCATACTGCTTCTTTGCTCTATTTTGCTCCATCTGAGCTGTCTGAGATGCCACCCTGTATGCCTCTTGCATCCGCCTTCTCCACTTACTGGCATATTCACTGTGAGAAGTGCTCTGGTCACTTGGTGTCAGGCCAAACATAATGTCCACAGGTAGTCGTGGGCTTCTACCATAGAGGAAGTAGAATGGGGCATATCCCGTTGCTTCACTAGGTGTACAGTTATACACATGTACGACCTTGGCTAAGGAGCTCTTCCAATCTGACTTGGCTTCCTCTGTCAAATTTCTCAGCATGGAAAGGAGTGTTCGATTAAATCTCTCAACCTGACCATTTCCAGCCAGGTGGTAAGGCGTTGTGCATGAGCCTTGAATGCCACAGTATTCTTCCAGCTTGGAAAACAGCTTATTCTCAAACTCCTTGCCCTGATCATGATGCAACTTGGCCAGAAATCCAAATTTGAGCGCAAAGTCGCTAAAGATCTTTTCAGCAGCAGTTTTTGCTGACTTGTTGGTTCATGCGTATGCCTGGGCAAAGCACGTAAAGTGATCGATTACAACCAGGATATACTCATAACCTCCTTTACAGCTTTCCAGATGCAGGTAATCTATTGAAACCACCTCAAAAGGATATGTGGTTACTACATTAACCAGTGGTGCTTTAGTTGGCTTGTTCGGACACTTCCACTTCAGGCAGCTACACACCTTGGTCACATAATGGTCCACATCTCTTTGCATATGAGGCCAATAGAATTGATCATGTATCAGGCTGAATGTCCGCTCCACTCCTCATGCAGCTCCTTGTATATCAGCTGATAGAATGTTTTAGGTGACACTATTTGATCTCAAGCCACTAACTTTCTGTACAGAATGCCATCTTTATTGAGATACAACTTGTTTCTGTCCCTTACCAGAACAGAGGTGTCATCACACCGGTCTCTTCCCCTTTGATGAGGCCACTGTCCTGTCATGACATACTCTCGCACCTTGCCAATGACTGAATCATCCTTTTGTGCTTTCTGTAGTATGGGGACCAGGATTTTTGAATCCATCCTCTATTCAGTAGGTCCTCCACATACTCCTTCACCTCCTTGTGGAGTGGTTTGGGTACCGAAGTGTAGGTGCGCCTTACAGGAATTGTGTTGCTCAGTCTGATTTTTATCTGCAGAGATGGAATGCATCCCAATCACTCTCATCTTTTGAAAATGCAACACACTCTTCTCGCAGCATCTGGCTCACCTTTCCTGCTGGTCTGGAGTCAGGTGATCAACAGACACTGGAGGGTCCCATGTCTCATGGCTGCATGTGTCCAGTTGTCTGTGTTTCTCTTTGGCATCTCATCCGGTTCAAAAAGAAATTCCTGTTTTGCGGAAAGGGGCCCTGTCCTCACACTACACCTAACCACCCTGGTCTGGCCTGCCGGAATCACTGTCTTTCCAACTCTCACCACGCCCTCCTTGTCATCCTGGTCACCGCTTGGCACTATGTGGATTAACTCATTTGCTTTTTTGCAGTCAATGGAAAAAGCACCGCAGCAGGTGTAACTTCTGGATGCTGCTCCATTCCATTCGTCACTAGCTGCTCAATTACATTATAGCCGATGATCGGTGGCTCTGCTACTCCTAGCTCATTAGAGACAAGCACCGGCACAAGCAGCTCTGGCATTGGGCCCCTATTTGATCCCAACTTGAACTTCAGCTCAACCCATCCTGCAAAGGGTATGGGTGTCTGGTTTGCTGCTTTGCCCACAAGTTTCTCGTTCTCACCCCGGAGCTCATCCGTGTTCCGTACCCCGACATGTGGAAAACAGGACTCTGTCTGCTTTTCATTAAGAATAGTGACCTGTGAGCCAGTATCCCATAGTGCTTGTGTTGCTACTCCCTCAAAGAAACAATCCACCATGCACTTCTTCCCAATGAGAGCTGTCAGCTTGGCTTGGTGACGTAAAGAAAGATGACTGGCATAGGTAGCACCCACCATCTGTTGTTCAGCCTTCCCAATTTTCTCTTAACTCCACCTCCAGCTGTCTGATTCCCTCGCAAAGAAGCTCATGCACCTTGTCATCTGGTGTAGCTGGTCTTGGAGCTGATGATTCTGGGATTTTGACAGGCCAGATTGTCACATTGCCGTCAGATTTCCCTGCCAGCCTTCTTTGTCCTCTACAGTCTCTTGAAAGGTGCCCTGTCTGCCCACACTTGAAACAGTGTTCACACTGATCACTTGTTCCCTGCTCCTGACATCCTCTCCTAACACTGATTGTTACTTGGCTGGTGGATCCTTGAGAGTTAGTTATGCTTTTCCTTATTTTAGCCATTTCTTCTCTCAGCAGCCTGACTATTTCATAAAGCTCTGTCTCTTGAACTAGCTACAACAGATGCTTTAAAGCTTCTAGGCTTCACAACTTCATCTGACTGCTCTAGAACCCCCAGTCTGGCTTTGGCTACACCCTGACTCTGCTGACTGCTCTAGAACCCCCACTCTGGCTTTGGCTACACCCTGACTCTGCTGACTGCTCTGCATTTCTGTCTGTAATTCATTTACTTTTGGGACTCTGCTGCTTGTGTTCTTTCTTTGCTTGGACTGTCTTTCTGATTCAACACTGGCTGCTTCATTCATCCTATTGATGAGTATTTCATCTGTCATTCTCTGATCATTGAGATAAGGCTTAAGCTGAAACTTGATATGGTCACTTGACAGCCCAGTACTAACTGACCTCAAGAATCTCTTGTGGATGAGCTCGGGACTGTACTGCTCGTCTGACCCTACTTCTTTTGAAGCAAGTAACAGCCTCTCTTTTAACTCAATTGCTCTAAAGAGGAAATTTTGGGGAGACTCATGACTCTCTTGTGTACTTCACAACCTCTTCCCCTTCATCATTAATTACATTGTCCATAGATTCAGTAATTAGTCTAATTAACGTTCACCTTATGGTAACATTTTCACATGGTCTCTTAGCTTCCACACACACCTCTTTGAGCTGATCCAGTTGCAAAAGCCATAGTCTCTGAGACAAGGCCTCTGCCAACTCCTCCAGATCTATTATATGTGGTATAGCCGCGCCCCGAAGCTGCGCGGAGCCGCTATCAATCAACGGCGATCCATGTCCTGGTTGTTGCCACACTGAGTGTGACGTTAATTATCTCAGCGGTGCCTCCAATATTTGTTGCACACTTGGACACAAAAGGGACTTCCAGGCGTGCAGAAGTTTAAAATAACGTCTTTATTTTCCTTTCTGGAAATACTGGAACACAGGCTCATCAGCTTACCATGTATGCTGCGGGGCCGTCCCCGACTACTCAATCACATGCGCCCTGCGGTCCCCCAGGACCCTTTAGCTGCCCCCAAGTGCCTGTATAAGCTTTGCTCCTCGTAACCATCATTTAAGAAAATTAGGGGGGATATCCAGTGTCCATTAATAAGCTCCACATTACTATAGGTCCCACATTTATAAAAATCATAAATAGCAGGGGTCCCAGGACAGATCCCTGCGGCACTCCACTAGTCACCGACCACTAGACAGAATACTTTCCTTCCACAACTACCCTCTGCTTTCTTCCTTTAAGCCAATTTTTTATCCAATCAGCCAAGGTTCCACTCATCCCATGCCTCATGACTTTCTGGAAAGGTCTCTCATGAGGGACCTTGTCAAATGCTTTGCTAAAGTCCATGTAGACCACATCCATTGCCCTATCCTCATCAATTTCTTTTGTTACCTCTTCAAAAAACTCAATCAGGCTCGTGAGGCACGATCTTCCCTTTACAAAGCCATGTTGACTATCCATGAGTAGACTGTTCTTCTCCAAATGCTCGTAGATCCTATCCTTAAGAATACTTTCCAGTAGTTTGCATACCACCGATGTAAGACTCACCGGTCTGTAGTTCTCAGGTTTTTCCCTATTACTTTTTTTAAACAAGGGAACTACATTTGCCACTCTCTAGCCCTCTGGCACTTCCCCTGCAGTGAAAGAGGATTCAAAGATCATGGCTAATGCTCCTGTGATCTCTTCTGTCAATTCCCACAACAACCTGGGGTGTATCATCTCTGGCCCTGGGGATTTATCAGTCTTAATGTTTTTAAAAAGATCCAGCACTTCTTCCTTAATCTCCACATTGTCCAGCACACAGGCCCGCTCTACTTCAACCTCATCCTGATCAAGATCCTTTTCACTTGTGAATACTGAAGCAAAGTATTCATTTAGGACCTCCCCAACCTCTTCCACTTCCAGGCACATGTTGCCCTCTTTATCCTTTAGCGGTCCCACCTTCGTTCTCATCATCCTCCTATTCTTCACATACACATAGAACACCTTGGGATTGTCCTTAATCCTACATGCCAGGGCCTTCTCATGCCCCCTTCGAGCTCTCCTAAGTCCTTTCTTTAGCTCCTTCCTGGCTACCCTATATTTCTCATAAGCCCCTCCTAATTCCTGCTTCTTATATCTAACATATGCTTCCTTTTTCCTCTTGATGAGTTGCCTCACATGTTTCGTCAGCCACGGTTCCTTTTTCCTACCATTTTTTCCTTGCCTCAGTGGGACAAACCTATCCTGAACCCAGCTCAAGTGGCCCCTAAACTTCTCCAACATTACTTCTGTGCTTTTTCTTTTGAACATGTTTCCAATTTACTCTCGCTAGTTCCTGCCTCATCCCTTCAAAGTTAGCCCTTCCCCGGTTAAGCACTTTACCATTTTGTCTGATTTTATCCCTTTCCATAGCTATGCTGAAGCTAAGTGAGTTGTGGTCACTCTCACCAGAATGCTCCCCCACTAAGAGGTCTGTCACCTGACCAGGTTCATTACCCAAAACTAAATCCAGTATAGCCTCTCCTCTCGTTGGCTGGTCCACATACTGTGTCAGGAGTCCTTCTTGAACACACCTGACAAATTCAGCCCCATCTATCCTCCTTGCAGTCAGGAAGTGCCAGTCAATGAGGGAAGTTGAAATCACCCATAACTACTACCCTGTATTTCCTGCACCATTCTAAAATCTGCCTGCTTATCTGCTCCTCGGTGTCCCGAGGGCTATTTGGGGGCCTATAGACTACTCCCAGCACAGTGATTGATCCCTTCCTATTTCTGACTTCCACCCACACCGACTCAGTGGACACTCGCTCTGCAGCGTCCTTCCTTTCTATAGCCATGATACTATCCCTGACCAGCAATGCCACTCCCCCCCCCCCCCCCCCAATTTTCTACCTCCCATCCTTTTCCTTTTAAAACACCTGAACCCTGGGACCTGCATCATCCAATCCTGCCCTTCCTCCAACCAAGTTTCAGTAACGGCCACAACATCGTAGTTACACGTACTAATCCATGCTATAAGTTCATCCTCCTTGTTCCTAATACTCCTAGTATTGAAATAGACATATTTCAACCCCTACAATTATGTTCTGTCCCCTGCCTGTCCTTCCTCATCAACTCAGAATTCTTAGCATCATGCCCTTGTCCTTCTACCTTAATCCCTGCACTCACATTCTGATTCCCACCCCCCTGCCAAACTAGTTTAAACCCTCCCCAACAGCTCTATCAGACCTGCCTGCCAGGACATTGGTCCCCCGGGATTCAAGTGCAACCCGTCCTTTTTGTATAGGTCACACCTGCCCCAAAAGTGATCCCAATGATCCAGAAATCTGAATCCCTGCCCCCTGCTCCAATCCCTCAGCCATGCATTTATCCTCCACCTCACTCTATTCCTATTCTCACTGTCGCATGGCACAGGCGGTAATCCTGAGATTACTACCTTTGAGGTCCTGCTTTTCAACTTCCTTCCTAACTCCCTGTAGTCTTCTTTCAGGACCTCTTCCCTTTTCCTACCTATGTCATTGGTACCAATATGTACCATGACCTCTTGCTGTTCTCCCTCCCACCGCAGGATATCTTGGACGCGATCAGAAACATCCCGGACCCTGGCACTTGGGAGCCAAACTACCATCAGAGTTTCTCTCCTGTGTCCACAGAATCGCCTGTCTGAAACCCTGACTATAGAGTACCCTATTACTACTGCCTTCCTCTTCCTTTCTCTACCCTTCTGAGTCACAGGACCAGACTCTGTGCCAGAGGCACGGCCACTGTTGCTTCCCCCAGGTAGGCTGTCCCCCCCCAACAGTACTCAAACAGGAGAACTTATTGTCAAGGGGTACAGCCACAGGGGTACTCTGTAGTACCTGACTCTTCCCCTTCCCTCTCCTGACTGTGACCCATTTCTCTGTTCCCCGTGGCCCTGGAGTGACCACCTGTCTGTAACTCCTCTCTATCACCTCCTCACTCTCCCTGACCAGACAAAGGTCATCGAGCTGCAGTTCCAGTTCCCTAACACAGTCCCTTAGGAGTTGCATCTTGATGCACCGGGTGCAGATGTGGCTGTCTGGGATGCCGGGAGACTCCAGGACCTCCCACATCTGACACCAACCACAGAAAACTGGCCTCATACACATACTACCTCCTTTAGCAATCAACAATTGCCTCACCTTGTCCTGTTACCGCCGAAGCCCGTAGAGCCAAAGCCCTTTCACTCTGCTCCCTCTCACTCCACTGCCCACTCACTCTGCTGCCCGCTGGATATGGCTGCCTTCTTTTTAAAATGTTCACGCGGAATTTTGTGGAGGATCAAATATAGTACCCAAACCCAGCACAGCCCCCACTTGTCCTATTTAACCTGTCTCAGTGTGGTGGACTTTCGGACCCGGGGAATTTAGTACAGTGGTCCTTAGGACCCAGCGTACCTCAGGAGCCAGCGGAGGTTGGGGCCCGCCACCCGCAGTGTTTCTGTTCCGTTGATGGGAAGCGATCGCGATTGAAAATAAAATGAAAATAATAAAGTGATTGGAAAGAATTGAAACGCCATCAGCCATTGGAAAAGTGTTAGGCTACAGTTGGTCAACGATCTGAACAATTTTAAAGGATAAAGTGAGAATAATGGAGCATGTGAAAGGCCTTGCCCCGATGAAAGCTACAGTTATTACTAAGCAACGCAGTGGTTTAATTATTGGAATACATACATTTCTTAAGAGTTTTATATGCATAGAAAGGTAAAATTTATACTATATATTAAGACAAATGTTTGACTGACGCTAAGTAATACCGGATGTACTTGTTCCGACTTAAGTACAAATCCAACTTAAAGACGGACTTAGGAATGGAAATCATATGTAACTCGGGGACTGCCTGTATAACACTTTCAGTCCAATATTTGTTGCTTTCTGTTTTAACAGTACCATGCCTCTATTGCCCTGTAACTCATTCCACCGGCTGTGATTAAGCCTCATTTCCTGCCTGTCCTTTGTATCATCTCTGTTGCTTGCTATCTTTTAGTTATTTCTATTTCTCCCTTTCTCAGCCCTGGCACCTGGGAGGCAGCACACCTTGCAGGTATCTTTAACAGGCACTTGACCCTCCTGTCTGTTCCCCTCAATAAGGAATCCCCTATGACTACCGCGTTCCCCATTTTCTTCTCTCCCTTCTGCACCGTGGTAGCAGGCTCAGTGCCAGAGACCCGATCGTCATGGTCATCATCTGTCAGGTGACCCCCTCAATAGCAGCCAAAATGATATACCTATTACTGAGAGGGGTGGCCACAGGGGTGCTCTCTACTATCTGAGCTCTTCCCTTCCCTTCCCTTCCCTTCCCTTCCCTGACAGTCACCGAATTGTCACGGGGTGACTATTTCCCTGTAGCTCCTATCTATATACTGCTCACTTGCTCACTTTCCCTTGTGAGCTGTAGGTCATCAAGCCGCAGCTCCAGATCCCTAACATGCTCTCTCAGGAGCTGTATCTCGGTGGACCTTGCGCAGATGTGACTGTCTGGGAGACTGAAAGATTCCCACATCTGACACCCAGAGCAAAGCACTAACCTTACAGACATGTTCTCGAAGTCCACTTACCCACTTACCTCGCTAAAGCCATACCACTGACTCAGACCACTGTTGATGATCGCTTCGCTCGGTCGGCTGTGTCTTCTTTTTATGCCTGATCCTTCCCTGTTCTTCAACCCCTCGGCCTCCTTTGCTCCAGAGAAAACAAACAAAGTGAATTTAGTTTCTCCCCAGAACTGTGGCCATATCCTGGTGAAGCTCTCTCCTGCAATTTTTCAAGCACTGTCACACTCTTTCTAAGTGTGACCAGAATTATATACAAGTGAGGTCTAACCTGTGTTTTGTAAAGTTGCAGCATAACATCCCAATTTTTATTTAATGTCCTGACCCATAATACAAGCATGCCTTGTGCCTTAATCATTACTCTGTCTACCTGAATTGCCACTTTTAGGAGCCGTGGACTTGAATCTCAAAGGTCCTTGAACATTTCATTGACATTTCTGAATGCCCTGCAACTTACTGTACATGTCCTACCTGTATTTGACTCTTTAACATGCATCACCATTCACTTGTAGGGTTTAAGTAACATCTGCCAACTTTCGATTTCCACATCCCCATCTTTCATGGTCCATTCTCCTCTCCTGTAAGTTTCTTCCTTCTCTAGTTCTTTACCTTTTCCATCTATCACCTCCCAGCTTCTTACTTCATCCAATCTTCCACACTCACCTGGCTTCTCCTATCACCTTCTAGCCTATTGTCTTTCCTCTCCCCTTCCCTACATTCTTATTCTGGCATCTTTTCTCTTCCTTTCCAGTCCTAATGAAAGGTCTCAGTCCACAAGATGTCTTCATTTCCATAGAAATGAGGCTCCTCCTTCATGGTAACAATGAGAAGAGTGTGTGTCCTGGGTGATGGGGTCCTTAATGATGAGTGCTGCCAGTTTGAGGCAGCTGGAAGCTGGGGAGGCTAGTGCCCATGATGGAGCTGGCTGAGTTGTTTCCTGCCCTGTTTAGTTCCTCCAGCATTTTGTAAGATCATAAGACGTAAGAGCAGAATTAGGCTATTTAGCCCATCTAGCCTGCTCTGCTATTTCATCATGGCTAATTCCAAATCCCATTCAACCCCATACACTTGCCTTCTCACCATATCCCGACTAATCAGGAATCTATCAACTTCCACTTTAAATATATCCATGGACTTGGTCTCCACCTCATTCTGTGGCAGAGCATTCCACAGATTCACCACTCTCTGGCTAAAAATATTTCTCTTTACTTTGGTAGTAAAGGATTGCCCCTCAATTTTGAGGCTGTTTCCTTCCAGTTCTGGTTACCCCGCCTCTCTACATCGACCTTTCAACATTCTGTAGGTTTCAGTGAGATCCCCACACATTCTTCTAAATTCCAGTGCGCACAGACCCAAGGCTGTAAAATGCTCCTTACAGTCGGCCCTCCTTATCTGCGAGGGATTGGTTCTGGGACCCCTCGCGGATACCAAAAAACTGCGGATGATCAAGTCCCTTATTCAACCTGTCTCAATGCGATGGATCTTAGGATGCAGCAGAACCCCAGACCTTATTTAACCTGTCTCAGTACAGTGGACATTAGGTTCTGGCAGTGGAGCTCTGAATCCGCAGTGTTTCTGTTCACGAAAATGATTACAATTACGACTGAAAATAAAGTGGAAATAATAAAGCGATCGGAAAGAGGTGAAATGCCATCGGTCATTGGAAAAGCGTTAGGCTACAGTCGGTCAACGATCGGAACAATTTTAAAGGATAAAGTGAGAAAGGCCCTGCCCCGATGAAAGCTACAATTATTACTAAACAACGCAGTGGTTTAATTATTGGGTTTTGGCATTTTGGGTTTTGATCCTCCACATCAACCAGGCACGGATGGAGAGCGGGCTCGGAAGTGGTCTGTCACTGGATCGAACTTGGGAACTACCCGAGCCCAGCGATGAAACATACGTTCTTAAGTGTTTTATATGCATAGAAAGGAAAAATATATACTATATACTAAGACAAACGCTTGACTAACTGACGCTAAATAATACTGGATGTACCTGTTCCGACTTACATAATAAGAGAACTTCCTATTTTTTTTCAATCCCGATCCATGGTAACCAACGCACATCCTCCTGTATACTTTAAATCACCTCTAGGTTACATATAATACCTAATACAATGTAAATGCTATGTAAAATAGTTGTTATACTGCAATGTTTAGGGAATAATGACAGGAAAAGAAGTCTGTAATGCTCGAACAACCAAGCACTGGAAGAGCACTTCTGGGTTTTCTCGATTCGCTGTTGGCTGAATTTGTGCATGCGGAACTCTCGGACAAGGAGGGCTGACTGTATATGTTAGCCCCTTCAATCTCAGAATCACCTTTGTGAACCTCCTCTGGGCTCTTCAATGACAATATATCCTTTCTGAGACAAGGGGCCCAAACTGTTGACAATACTCCAAGTGTGGCATGACTAGTGCCTTATAAAGCTTCAGCATTATCTCCTTGTTTTTATATTCTATTCCACTTGAAATAAATGCCACCATTATATTTGCCTTCTTTACTACAAACGCAACCTGTGAATTAACCTTCTGGGAGTCTTGCCCGAGGACGTCCAAGTCTGATGTTTGAATTTTCTCCTCATTTGATAATAGTCCACACTATTGTTCCTATTGCCAAAATGCATTATCATACATTTCCCAACATTGTATTCCTTCTGCCACTTTTTGCCCATTCTTCCAATTTGTCTAAGTCCTATAACCATATAACAATTACAGCACAGAAACAGGCCATTTTGGACCTTCTAGTCCCTGCCGAATGCTTATTCTCACCTAGTCCCACCAACCTGAACTCAGCCCACAACCCTTCATTCCTTTCCTGTCCATATACCTGTCCAATTTTACCTTAAATGACGATACCAAACCTGCCTCTACCACTTCTACTGGAAGCTCGTTCCAAACGGCTACCACTTTCTGAGTAAAGAAATTCTCCCTCATGTTACCCTTAAACTTTTGCCCCCAACTCTCAACTCATGTCCTCTTGTTTGAATCTCCCCTACTCTCAATGGAAAAAGCCTATCAACGTCAACTCTATCTATCCCCCTCAAAATTTTAAATACCTCATCAAGTCCCCCCTCAACTTTCTACGCTCCAAAGAATAAAGACCTAACTTGTTCAATCTTTCCCTATAACTTAGGTGCTGAAACCCAGGTAACATTCTAGTAAATCTTCTCTGTTTTCTCTCTATTTTGTTGACATCTTTCCTATAATTCAGTGACCAGAACTGTACACAATACTCCAAATTCGGCCTTACCAGTGCCTTGTACAATTTTAACATTACATCCCAACTCCTATATTCAATGCTG
The DNA here is from genome assembly GCF_030144855.1 of Hypanus sabinus. Lineage (NCBI taxonomy): Eukaryota > Metazoa > Chordata > Chondrichthyes > Myliobatiformes > Dasyatidae > Hypanus > Hypanus sabinus. Next base: position 453,150 of record NC_082707.1, read on the forward strand.
TAACTTATAAAGGCCAACATACCAAAAGCTTTCTTCACCACCCTATCCACATGAGATTCCACCTTCAGGGAACTATGCACAATTATTCCTAGATCACTCTGTTCTACTGCATTCTTCAATGCCCTACCATTTACCATGTATGTCCTATTTGGATTATTCCTACCAAAATGTAGCACCTCACACTTATCAGCATTAAACTCCATCTGCCATCTTTCAGCCCACTCTCCTAACTGGCCTAAATCTCTCTGCAAGCTTTGAAAATGTACATCCTTATCCACAACGCCACCTACCTTAGTATCATCTACATACTTACTAATCCAATTTACAACCCCATCATCCAGATCATTAAAGTATATGACAAATTGTCATATGTATATGTAATGTATATGTCCTGCTGCAATTGCATTGGTTCCTCAGCACTGCTACAACTCCACCTATCTTCATATCATCTGCAAACTTTGCATAAAATCATCAATTCTATTATCTAAATCAATAACAAACAACATAAAATGTAGCTGACTCATAAGGAACAGCACTAGTCACTGGCAACCATCCAGAAAAGGTGCCCTTTATTACAGAGACTTGGCTGGCACCAGGGCTGGAATGGTTTCTCAATTTTCCTGGATTTCAGTGCATTAAAAGGGATGGGGGGGGGGGGGAGGGGAGGAGGGGTGGCATTACTGGTCAGGGATACTATTACAGCTACAGAAATGGTGGGTAATGTAGCAGGATCCTCTTTTGAGTCAGTATGGTGGAAGTCAGGAACAGGAATGGAGCAGTTACTCTATTGGGAGTATTCTGTAGGTCCCCAGGTAGCAGCAGAGATACCAAGGAGCAGATTGGGAGGCAGATTTTGGAAAGGTGCAAAAATAACAGGGTTGTTATCCTGGGTGACTTTAACTTCCCCAGTATTAATTGGCACTTGTTTGGTTCCAAGGGTTTAGATGGGGCAGAGTTTGTTAAGTGTGTCCAGGATGGATTCCTGTCACAGTATGTTGACAGGCTGACTAGGGGGAATGCCATACTAGATCTAGTATTAGGTAACGGACCTGGTCAGGTCACAGATCTGTCAGTGGGTGAGCATCTGTGGGACAGTGATCACCGCTCCCTGGCCTTTAGCATTATCATGGAAAAGGATAGAATCAGAGAGAACAGGAAAATTTTTAATTGGGGAAGGGCGAATTATGAGGCTATACGGCTAGAACTTGCAGGTGTGAATTGGGATAATGTTTTTGCAGGGAAATGTACTATGGACATGTGGTCGATGTTTAGGGTTCTCTTGCAGGATGTTAGGGATAAATTTGTCCCAGTGAGGAAGATAAAGAATGGTAGGGTGAAGGTACCATGGGTGACAAGTGAAGTGGAAAATCTAGTCAGGTGGAAGAAGGCAGCATACATGAGGTTTAGGAAGCAAGGATCAGATGGGTCTATTGAGGAATATAGGGTAGCAAGAAAGGAGCTTAAGAAGGGGCTGAGAAGAGCAAAAAGGGGGCATGAGAAGGCCTTGGCGAGTAGGGGAAAGGAAAACCCCAAGGCATTCTTCAATTATGTGAAGAACAAAAGGACAACGGGAGTGAAGATAGAACCGATTAGAGATAAAAGTGGGAAGCTGTGCCTGGAGACTGTGGAAGTGAGCGAGGTCCTCAATGAATACTTCTCTTCTGTATTCACCAATGAGAGGGAACTTGATGATGGTGAGGACAATATGAGTGAGGTTGATGTTCTGGAGCATGTGGTATTAAGGGAGAGGAGGTGTTGGAGTTGTTAAAATACATCAGGACGGATAAGTCCCCGAGGCCTGACGGAATATTCCCCAGGCTGCTCCACGAGGCGAGAGAAGAGATTGCTGAGCCTCTGGCTAGGATCTTTATGTCCTCGTTGTCCACGGGAATGGTACCGGAGGATTGGAGGGAGGCAAATGTTGTCCCCTTGTTCAAAAAAGGTAATAGGGATAGTCTGGGTAATTATAGACCAGTGAGTCTTATGTCTGTGGTGGGAAAGCTATTGGAAAAGATTCTTAGAGATAGGATCAATGGGCATTTAGAGAATCATGGTCTGACCAGGGACAGTCGACATGGCTATGTGAATGGCAGATCGTGTCTACCAAGCCTGATAGAGTTCTTTCAGGAGGTGACCAGGTCATCTGGATGAGGGTAGTGCAGTGAATGTAATCTACATGGATTTTAGTAAGGCATTTGACAAAAGTACCACATGGTAGGCTTATTTAAAAAGTCAGAAGGCATGGGGTCCAGGGAAGTTTGGCCAAGTGGATTCAGAATTGGCTTGCCTGCAGAAAGCAGTGTGTCATGGTGGAAAGAGTAGGTTCAGATTGGAGGGTTGTGACTAGTAGTGTCCTACAAGGATCAGTTCTGGGACTTCTACTTTTCGTGATTTTTGTTAATGACCTAGATGTGGGGGTAAAAGGGTGGGTTGGCAAGATTGCAGATGACACAAATGGTGGTGGTGTTGTGAATAGTGTAAAGGATTGTCTAAGATTGCAGAGAGACATTGATAGGATGCAGAAGTGGGCTGAGAAGTGGCAGATGGAGTTCAACCCGGAGAAGTGTGAGGTGGTACACTGGAAGGACAAACTCCAAGGCAGAGTACAAAGTAAATGGCAGGATTCTTGGTAATGTGGAGGAGCAGAGGGATCTGGGGTACATGTCCACAGATCCCTGAAAGTTGCCTCACAGGTAGATAGGGTTAAGGAAGCTTATGGGGTGTTAGCCTTCATATGTTGAGGGATAGAGTTTAAGAGTCACGAGGTAATGATGCAGCTCTATAAAACTCTGGTTAGGCCACACTTGGTGTACTGTGTCCAGTTCTGGTTGCCTCACTATAGGAAGGAGGTGGATGCATTGTAAAGGGTACAGCGGAGATTTACCAGGATGCTGCCTGGTTTAGAGAGTATGCATTGTGATCAGAGATTAAGGGAGCTAGGGCTTTACTCTTTGGAGAGAAGGAGGACGAAAGGAGACATGATAGAGGTATACAGGATATTAAAAGGACGGCCAGCGCCTTTTCCCCAGGGCACCACTGCTCAATTCAAGAGGACATGGCTTTGAGGTAAGGGGAGGAAAGTTCAAGGGGGATATTAGAGGAAGGTTTTTTACTCAGAGTGGTTGGTGCTTGGAATGCACTGCCTGAGTCAGTGGTGGAGGCTGATACACTGGTGAAACTTAAGGGACTACTAGACAGGTATATGGAGGAATTTAAGGTGAAGGGTTATATGGGAGGCAGGGTTTAAGTGTTGGCACAACATTGTGGGCTGAAGGGCCTGTACTGTGCTGTACTATTCTAAGTTCTAATTGAACAAGAAAGACTTCTTTCCAGGGTAGACATGTTTAATGCAGAGGAGCAGAAAATTTAAGATAATTTGAGGAAATAATAGGGGGATATCAGAGGTAAGTTTTTTTTCCTCAGGGGTTTGTATGTGGAACACCCTGCTAGGGTGGTGGGAGTCTCAGATGCATTCAGGACATTTAAGAGATTCTCAGATATGCACCTGGGTAGAAAAATTGGAGGGCTACTTGGGAGGGAAGGGTTAGATTGGTCTTGGAGTAGGTTAGATTAGATTAAATTTAACTTTATTGTCATTGTGCTGAGTGAAGTCAAAATGCCAAATGAAATGCAGTTAGCATCTAACCAGAAATGCAAAGCATTGTGTTATTTACAAAATAACTGTGAATAAAAGGTAAGTGCTGCAGCACACAAATATAAAAGTACTGAGATGGTACAATATGAGTGCAATACTGCTCAGCATTGTGATGTGAGGTTCAGCAGGGTCACGGCCTTGGGGAAGAAGCTGTTCCTGTGCCTGCTGGTGTGGGAGCAGAGGCTCCTGTTGCACCTACCGGATGGGAGGAGAGTAAAAGGTCCGTAGTTAGAATGAGATACACCCTTGATAATGCTTTTCACCCTGCCCAGGCAGCGTTAATGATAGATGTTCTCAATGCTGGGCAGTTTTCACCACCTGCTGGAGTGCTTTGCTGTCCGATACGGGACAATTGCCATACCATGCTGAGTTGCAGTTGGTGAGTATGCTCTCAGTGGTACAGTGATAAAAGTCTGTCAGTATCCTGGGACAGAGGTGAGCTTTCTTGATGCTCTGCAGGAAATAAAGGCGCTGTTCTGCCTTTTTAATCAGGATGGAGGAGTTCAGGGACCAGGTGAGATCATCGGAAATGTGGATACCAAGGAATTTGAAGCTTGATACACGCTCCACTACAGCTCCATTGATGTAGATGGGGATGTGAGTGTGGCTCGTAGCATGCCTGAGGTCCACAATGATCTCCTTGGTCTTCTGGGTGTTAAGGGCCAGGTTGTTGTCGGCACACCACGCGGCCAGGTGCCGGACCTCGTCCCTGTAGGCCGACTCGTCATCTCCATCTGATCAGGCCAACCACTGTGGTGTTGTCTGCAAACTTGATTATGGAGTTAGAACCACTTACAGGACTGTAGAGGTCAGCACAGCAATTTGAAGATTGTTATTGTGCTGTAACAATCTGTGTTCTAAACTCAGTAAGCTGAGCAGCATCTATAGAGCTTGTTGAATTGATTCCACATGAAAGGTCTTGACCCAAAGCATTGACAATTCCTTTACTCCCACGTATGTTGCCTGACTCCTGTGGATTGTTTGTTGGTCTACCTTTGCTAGGAACTCTGTAATGCTATTGACACAAGACCTTTTCAAATACGAGAACCAACTTTGTCTATTTCCATCATTTTGCATTTGCAGATTCCATGTCACTTTTAAATTACAGTTCCAGTTCTATAAAATTGTCCTTGTAACTGAATGTCAGAGAGTTTGAAGACTGGTAACAAAGTATTGGCTGCATTTTGAAGCTAAGTTTCAAGTTTAAGTTCAGCTTCTTATTATTCAATCATATACTATATTCTGCCAAACGAGACACCATTTCTCTGGACAAAAGTGCACATGACAGGACATATAATTCATACACCTAACACATAAAGTAATATTACCAAAAGACAAAGAAGCAGAATTAGGCCATTCAGCCCATCAAGTCTGCTCTACCATTTCAACATGGTTGATCCCAGATTCCATTCAATCTCATACACCTGCCCTGTCACCATATCCCTTGATGCAGTGACTAATCCAGAATCTTACCAACTATGCTATAAATAAACCCATGGATTTGGCCTTCACCACAGTCTGTGGCAGAGCATTCTACAGATTCACCGTTCTTTGGCTAAAAAAATTAATCCTGACTTCTTTTTTAAAGGGTTGCTCCACAATTTTGAGGCTGTTGCCTCTAGTTCTGGATATCCCCACCAGAAGAGATCTCCACCTCTCCACATCCACCTCATCTAGTCCTTTCAACATTTGGTAGGTTTCAATGAGATCCCCATGCATTCTTCTAAACTCCAATGAGCACAGGCTCAAAGCCGCCGAACACTCCTCAGATGTTAACCTGTCATTCCTGAAATCATCCTCGTGAACCTCCTTTGGACTCTGTACAATGAGAAAACATCCATTCTGAGATAAGGGGCCGAAAACTGTTGACAATGCTCCACAAGTGCGGCTAGACTAGTGTCTTATAAAGCTTCATCATTATTTCTTTGTTTTTAATATTTTATTCCCATTGAAATAAATGCCAACGTTGCATTTGCCTTCTCTACCACAGACTCAACCTGTAAATTAACCTAGGAGTCTTGCACAAGGTGTCTTAAATCCCTCTGCACCTCTGATGATTGAACCTTCTCCCCATTTAGATAATAGTCTGCACTTTTGTTCTTTTTACCAAAATGTATTATACATTTCCCAACACTGTATTCCATCAGCCACTTTTTTGCCCATTCTTCCAATTTGTCTAAGTACTGCTGCAATTGCATTGCTTCCTGAGCACTGCTACAACAACGCCCATCTTCGTATTATTTGCAAACTTTACATAAAAGTCATCAACTCTACTATCTAGATCATTGACAAACAATGTGGAAGGTAGCTTACACCTGAGGAACAGCACTAGTCACTGGCAGCCAACCAGAAAAGGCTCCCTTTATTCTTACTCGCTGCCTTCTGCCTGTCAGCCATTCCTCTCTCCATGCCAGTATCTTTCCTGTTAGACCATAGGATTTTATGTTGTTAAGCTGCCTTATATAAGGCAACTCAAATGCCTATATTTGTCCACCCTGCTTGTTACTTCCTCAAAGAAATCTATTAGATTTGTTAAGCAAGATTTCCCTTCACAGAAACCATGCTGACTTTTACTTATTTTATCATTAGTCTTCAAGTACCCTGAAATTCGTCCTTAATAATGAACTCCAACACATTCCCAACCACTGAGGTTAGGCTAACTGACCTGTAATTTCCTTGTTTTTGTCTTCCTTCCTTCCTTCTTAAAGAGTGGGGTGACATGTGCAGTTTTCCAGTCCTCTGGGACCATGTCAGAATCAAGTGATTCTTGAAAGATCATGACCAATGCATCTGTTACTGCTTCAGCAACCTCTCTCAGGACTCTAGGATGTAGTCCATCTAGCCCAGGTGACTTGTCCACTTTGTCCTTTGAGTTTGCCTAGCACTTTTTCCTTTGTAATAGCAATGACACTCACTCCTGCTCCCTGACATTCACAAACCTCTTGTATTCAGCTAGTGTCATCCACAGTAAAGAGTAAAGCAAAGTACTTATTAGTTTCATCTACCATTTCCTTGTCCCCCAGTAGTACCTAGCCAGCATCATTTTCCAATATCAACTCTCACCTCCCTTTTATTCTCTATATAACTGAAAAACTTTTACTATCCTGCTGTATATTTACTATAATATATATTATTGGCTAGTTTGCCCTCATATTTCATCTTTTCCCTTATATCCTTTTTAGTTGCCTTTTGTTGGTTTTTAAAAGCTTCCCAATCATCCAACTTCCCAGTCACTTTTGCAACCTTGTATGCCCTTTCCTTGGCTTTCATGCATTCCTTATCTTCCCTTGTCTACCATGGTTGCTTTGCCGTACCGTTTGAGAACCTCTTCTGTGGGACATGTCTATTCTACACCTTGTGAACTATTCTCAGAAAATTCAGCCACCTCTGTTCTGCCATCATCCCTGCCAGTATCTTCTTTCAATCCACCTGGGCAAGCTCCTCTCCCATGCCTATGTTGTTCCCTTTATTCCTTTGTGATACTGATGAATGTGAGTTATGCTTCTCCCTTTCAAACTGCAGTATGAATTAAATCATATTATGATCATTGCCTCCAAAGGGTTCCTTTATGTTAAGCTCCCTAATAAGATCTGGGCTGATATATAGCATCCAATCTAAGATGGCCTTTCCCCGAGCAGGCTTGTGCACAAGCTGCTCTCAAAAGCCAACCTATAGGTATTTGACAAATTCCATCTCTTGTGATTGGATGCTGTCCAAGTCGCATGCCATCTTGGACAATGACTCCCATCCACTCCATAATGTACTGGTTAGGCACAGGAGTACATTCAGCCAGGGACTCATTCCACCGAGATGTAACACTGAGCGTCATAGGAAGTCATTCCTACCTGTGGCCATCAAACTTTACAACTTTTCCCTCAGAGTGTCAGACACCCTGAGCCAATAGGCTGGTCCTGGACTTATTTCCACTTGGCATGATTAACTTATTTTTATTTAATTATTTATAGTTTTATATTGCTATATTTCTTCACTATTCTTGGTTGGTGCGGCTGTAACGAAACCCAATTTCCCTCAGGATCAATAAAGTATGTATGTCTGTCTGTCTGGACACACAACTGATTTTCCCAATCTCCTTGCATATTGTAGTGCCCTATTACAATTGTGACGTTACCTTTATTACATGCCCTTTCCAGTTCTCTTTACAATCTCAACCCTACATCTTGGCTACTACTTGGAGGCCTATATAGGATTTCCTTTATAATAGTAGTGGCATTACTGCTGCTCCCTGACACTCATGACCTCATGGGCAAAAAAAGTGGCACACCGCTAGTGTCTTCCACAGTGAAGAGGTTGATAGAGTTTCGATCATTCAGGGCATGAAGGGATAAGAGGAGAATGCATGAGTTTTGGGCTGAGAGAGCGATGGATCAGCCATGATGAAATGGTGTAGAGGACTCGGTGGGCCAAATTGCCTACTTCTGCTCCTATCTCTTAGTCCTATTACCATGAGTAAATTAACAAATGTGGTGCATCTTTGATACAAGTTATAAAGTAAATGGTATAAAACTACTGGTACTTCATGGGTGTTGAGACTTGGGTGCTGGCAGAGAGTTAGGTAGTGTTATGGCCTGGGAGATGAAGATGTTTCCCGTCCTTGCAGTTTTTGTCCTAATGCTATGGTACCTCCTGCCTGATGGTAGGGGGCTTAAAGAGAGTTTTCCACAGATTCTGGCCCCTTTTGTATGTTAGGACACTAGATCTTGAGAGAGAAGACCATTAATCATAAACTAGAGTAGAGTAGATACAACATAATTAATGTGTTGCATAGGGGCAGAATGGGTGCTATAAATTTTGTGAAGGAAACATTCTCATGTGGTCTGTGATCATATGCTGCAACGAATCGTGGATTGTAAAACTTAGATTGCAGCATTGATTTGTAGCCGTTGTGAATTTAATATTTCAATTACTTTTGAGTAACCTTGTGTATATATTGGTTGATAAAGCACTTTTGTTTGTTTCAATAATTCATTACGGGTTATATGTATAAATATGTGAACTGCATCCGTTATCATGCTACCATATGATGCGTGTGCACCTCACTTAAAGTAAACCCGAAGTTAGACCAGCATTTTGGACTCCCGTGTCTTCCTTTGAATTAGTTTAATGTTTTGAAGTTACAAACATAATATTGGTGACGAGATATTTTTAAAATGAACCTGAGATGGCTACCGACCTGTTAAAGCAAAGTGAAATGTTCGAACTAAAAAAAACACACCACGGGTTAAAAATGAAACTTAAAACATGCAGACGTCGAGTTAAAAGAAAGGCTATAAATGGAAGAATTCAGGGTTCATAAAAACTGAGAAGCAGGTGGTAATAATCATTAAAAAAAATCAAAAGTGACTGGCTACATTGGAAAGATTGTTTTGATTACATAGTGGGTAATTACCGAGCTATTGGAACAGTATTTTGAAGCAAATGAAATAGCCAGTGAGAAATGAATATCAATTTTGCTGAATACATTGGGTTTAACAGCACAGTATTTGCTTCAAAGTTTGACTGCTCCAACCAAACCATCAGAAACGGGCTTTGTTGCCTTTGTAAGAGTAATGCAGAAACATTTGCAATTGAAGCCATTGTTGATTGCAGAATGCTTCAGGTTTCATAAGCAGTATCAAAAGAAGAGTCTGTTTCAGCATATGTGGTTGAATTGAAGAGATGTCTGAGCATTGTCAGTTTGGTAATGGACTTAATGATACAGAAAGAGTGGAATTTTTGAAAGAAACTGTTCAAAACCAGCTCCTAACTGGACACACCTTGCATTCAAAGAGTGGTTGAGATTGCTGTTTCAATGGAAACCACAGACATCGATGCAATTGAGTTGCAGGCCTGAATGAAAGTGAGTATGAGCAAAATTGCAGTGTCCAAACAGAAGCCAGCCAGGCTGAACAAATCTTGTTACTGTTGTGGCTGGGGCTCACAATAACATCAAACAAATGCAAAACTTGCAGAAAATGCAGCAAAGTAGGACACGTGCAAAGAGCATTTTGGGCAGTCAAAAATAAATGGACTACTCGGAAGAAAAAAAGCTAAAAAGTCAAGTTGCAGTTTGAAACAGAGTACTAATTAGCATGCTGTGATGAAAAATCTGATAACGAGAGTGACACAAGACTGTGTAACCTTGAGATTTACTGTATGAAAATTAGCCATAGGAAGCAATATGGCTTACACTAGAAGTGAATGGCAAATTAGTTAAAATGGGAATGGACACTGACTCAGCTGTTTCAATCATTCCAGAAAATGAGTTTGAATGGCATTTCAAAGATACCAAACTGAAATCTGCAGATATTCAATTAAAACATAGTGGAGACAAGATAACTCTTGTGGGAATGACATTTGTAACAGTGAAATACAACAAGTAACAAGCCACATTGAGCTTGTATGTGGTAAAAGCAGGGGGAGCAGCATTGTGGGGGTGTGATTGGCTAAGACAACTACAATGTGATTGGAGACATTTGCATGTCACATCCCCTGCAATGAAGTCAAATGAAAGTAATTTAAGAAAGGCACTGGATGATGTCGCAATTGTTTCCATGCCAAACACCATGAACCGTTGCCCAACAAAGGACAAGTAAATGTTGCTGCCAACCTCTTTGCCTCTGGTTTGAAAGAATATTGGACCAAGAAAGGACCATACTCCTCAGAGAAATAATGAAAGTAATATTCTGACCATAACGGTCTTTGTAGAGCTTCTGATCAGGCAGTTACTTGTGAAATGTGGCTTGTTTTTTTAAGCCGGAAAAGAGTTAATGGGCTGTCAAGAAAGTTGTAAACATTTGACATTTGTGTGTATAAATACTAAATCTACTCTGTGTGTATTAAGGTTTTTGCATTAACTTCAAGTGAGAGACAGAAAACTGCTTATAAAAGTAGATGCACAGACCAAAGCCCAGCTGCCTGAATTGAAGGACAAAAAGAAAGGAGTCAATTGAGATACAAAAACAGAGGATTTATCAGTCTGTAACATCAAAATAGTGACTGTTGTCTCTCCTGTTGCTGTGGAAGGAGCGATATCTGTCTCTCCCTTGTTAGTGTGTGTGAGAGAGAGAGCCTGTGGGATGTTGAAGTGCTAGAGAGAATAATTAGTTTCCGATGAACAGTAGACCATGGTCTCTCTTTGTGGGCTTTGCTGTTGTTTGCATAGTGGTTGGTGGCCAATACTTGATGCTCGAATATTTAAAGAGCTTTGACCAGTGGCCAATCAGGATATGTGAAGTTTGGAGAGGTGGGGACTTCAATCAGGTCCACTGCCTGAGGATAAAAGCATCAGTGGGTCACAGCAGCCAGAAAAGTGCTTTGACCAGTGGCCAATCAGCATTTTGGATTGATTAATAAGAGCAAATTAAAGGAAGGCAAGAGCAAGCACAGCAGCCATCATCTGAGTGGAATAGTCAGAATGGTAATCTTGAGGCCTTAGCTTTTCAACAAAGAGTGGCTTTCAGTTAGAGAAAGCAAAGGAAAGAAAACCTCAAGTTTCTTTTCTTTTTTTTTCTTTGTTATATCTGCTCAGCTAGTACAGTAGAGATGCCAGGCAGGATAGTGGAATGCTCTTCATGTGGGAAGGCAGGGAGACCTCCAGTATCCCTGACAACTACAACTGCGAGAAGCGTATCCAGCTGTAGCTTCTAACAGTCCTCGCTATGGAGTTGGAGCTGGAACTAGGTGAACTCCGATTCGGGAGCTGAGGGGACATACAGAGAGGTAGTTACACCCAAGGTGCAGGACAAAGGAAACTGAGTGACAGGAAGGAGAAAGAGGTTAAGGAGCCAGTGCAGAGTACCCCTGTGCCCATCCCCCTCATCAACATGTATATCACTTTGGATACCATTGGGGAGTGGTGGGTGTGGGAAGAATGATCTAACAGAGGAAAGTCACAATGGTTGGGTCTCTGGCACTGAGTCTGCCTCTGTGACTGAGAAGGGAAGGGAGGAGAAAAGGCACACTGGGGATGGAGGAATTAGGGGAATGGACAGGAGGTTCTGTGGGCGAGATCAATATTCACAGATGGTTTGTTGCCTCCTGGGTACTGAAGTCTGGGATACTGCACATGAGTCCTCCGTATTCTTAAGTGGGAGGGTAAACAGCCAGATCAGGTGGTCCATGTAGGTACCAATGACATGGGTAGGATGACTGACAAGGTTCTGCAAAGGGAATTGAGTGAGTTAGGTGCAAAATTAAAATGCAGGACTTCCAGGGTTGTGATTTTAGGATTGCTACCAGTGCTATATGCTAGTGAGGCCAGAACTAGGAGGATTGTACAGTTTAATACATGGCTAAGGAGTTGGTGTAGGAGGGATGGTATAAGATTTTTGGATCATTGGTCTTTCTTCCAGGGAAGATGGGACATGTAGAGAAGATATGATTTGCACTTGAACTGGAGGGGAAACTAATATCCTACTGGAAAGGTTTGTTAATGCAGCATGATGGATTTAAACTAGAGTTGCAAGGGATGGGAACCAGAGTGCCATATCAGTTAGTGGAGAGGTTGTGGAGGCAGATGTTGGAAAGACCTCAGACAAAGTTTAGATCAATAGGTTGAGCATGGTGTAACTAGTGTCCTGAGCTGCCTATATTTAAATGCAAGAAGTATCAAAGAAAGAAGCTGTCTATATTTCAATGCAAGGAGTGTCATAGGAAAGAGTGGATTATTAATGCCGAAGATTGGGTAGCTAGTTTACAAACAGAAGCGATATTGATTGAGCAAATTGTAGTCAACAGGATGAGTTGTAACATTAAAAAATAGACAAATTTAGAAAAGGTGAATACAGGACTGAAGGTGTATTTGAATGCATGAAATATCCAGAATAAGGGCACGGATATGACGTGGGCTTCACTGAAAGATGATGCCTACAACATAGCTGAAAGATTATAGCTGTGAGGTTAATGTCCACGGATACCCTTTGTATTCAAAGTATAGGCAGGATGATTGCGTGGGGGGGGGGGGGGCGGCATTGCTCTGATGATAAAAATTGAAATCAGATCATTAGAAAGAGGTGACATTGGGCCGGAAGGTGTTGAGACATTGTGGATAGAGCTAAGGAACTGCAAAGATAAAAAGACCTTGATGAGTGTTGTATGCACACCCCCAAACAGTATTAAGGATGTGGCCTACAAATTGCAATGGGTGAGAGAAGATGCATGCTAAAAGGGGAACCTTACAATCAGAATCAGGTTTATCATCACCGGTGTGTGACGTAAAACTTGTTAACTTAGCAGCAGCAGTTCAATGCAATACATAATCTAGCAGAGAGAAAAAAAATAAAAATAATAATAATAAATAAATAAAATCAATTACAGTTTATGTATATTAATTTTAAAAATATGATTAGGAATAGTCAGCATGTCTTTGTCAAAGGCAGATCGTGCCTTATGAGCCTGATTGAATTTTTTGAGGATATGACTAAACACATTGATGAAGGAAGGGCAGTAGATGTACTGTATATGGATTTCAGCAAGGCATTTGATAAGGTACCCCTGCAAGACTTATTGAGAAAGTAAGGGGCATGAGATTCAAGGGGACATTGCTTTGTGGATCCAGAACTGGCTTGCCCACAGAAGGCAAAGAGTGGTTGTAGATGGATCACTTTCTGCATGGAGGTCGGTGACCACAGGCATGCCTCAGGGATCTGTTCTGGGATTCTTACTCTTTGTGGTTTTTATAAATGACCTGGATGAGGAAGTGGAGGGATGGGTTAGTAAGTTTGCTGATGACACAAAGGTTGGAGGTGTTGTGGATAGTGTGGAGGGCTGTCAGAGGTTATAGCGGGATATTGATAGGATGCAAAACTGGGCTGAGACATGGCAGATGGAGTTCAGCCCAGATAAGTGTGAAGTGGTTCATTTTGGTAGGTCAAATATGATGACAGAATATAGTATTAATGCTAAGTCTCTTGGCAGTGTGGAGGATCAGAGGGATCTTGGGGTCCAAGTCCATAGGATGCTCAAAGCAGCTGCACAGGTTCACTCTGGTTAAGAAGGTGTACAGTGTATTGGCCTTCATCAATCATGGAATTGAATTTAGGAGCCAAGAGGTAATGTTACAGCTATATAGGACCCTGGTCAGACCCCACTTGGAGTACTGTGCTCATTTCTGGTTGCCTCACTACAGGAAGGATGTGGAAGCCATAGAAAGGATGCAGAGGAGATTTACAAGGATGTTGCCTGGATTGGGGAGCATGCCCTATGAAAACAGGTTGAGTGAACTCGGCCTTTTCTCCTTGGAGCGATGGAGGATGACAGGCAACTTGGTAGAGGTGTATAAGATGATGAGAGACATTGATCATGTGGATAGTTGGAGGCCTTTTCCTTTAGATGCTGTTCTTGAATTGCTGAGTGTGTACCTTCAGGCCTCTGTACCTCCTACCTGATGGTAACAGTGAGAAAAGGTCATGCCCTGGGTGCTGGAGGTCCTTAATAATGGATGCTGTCTTTCTGAGACATGGGGGACTTGAAAATGCATATAGATTGGGAATGTCAGGTTGGTGCTGGATTACAGGATGGGGAAATTTTAAAATGTCTATGACCTGATTTTTTAGAGCAGCTTGTGATTGAGCCCATTCGAGGATCAGCTATTCTCGTATGGGTGTTGTGTAATGAAGCAGAATTGATAAGAGAGTTTAGGGTCAAAATACCTAAGGGCAAGTGATCATAATGTGATCAAATTCACCCTGAAATATGAGAAGGAGAAGCTAAAATCAGATATATCAGTAGTACAGTGGAGTAAAGGGAATTATAGAGGCATGAGAGAGGAATTGGCCAGAATTAATTGGAAAAGAACACTGGCAGGGATGATGGCAGAGTAGCAATGCTGAAATTTCTGGAAGCAATTCAGAAGGCACAGGATATATGCAATCCAAAGAGGAGTAAGTATTCTAAAGACAAGTTGACATAACCGTGTATAACAAGAGAAGTCAAAGCCAAAGAGAGGGCATATAATAGAGCAAAAATTAGTGGGAAGTTTGAGGATTGGGAAGCTCTTAAAAACCAACAGAAGGCAACTTTAAAAAAAAGTCATTAAGATGGTAAAGAATGCATACAAAAGTAAGCTAGCCACTAATATTAAAGAGGATACCAAAAGGGTCTTGAGACACATGTAGTGTAAAAGAGAGATGAGAGTGGATATTAGACCACTGGAAAAAGATGCTGGAGACGTAATTATGGGGGACAGTGAAATGGCGGAAGAACTGAATAAGTGCATCAGTCTTCACTGTGGTAGACACTAGCTGTATGGTGAAGTCCTAGGTGCCAGAGGGCATGTAGTGTGTGAGGTTATAACTAGAGAGAAAGTTCTTGGGAAACTGAAAGATTTAAAAGTAGATAGGTCACCTGGACCAGATAGTGAACCCCACCCCCCAGAGTTTTTAAACAGGTGGCTGACGAAATCGTGGAGGCATTAATAAAGATCTTTCAAGAGTCACTAGATTCTGGAATGGTTCTGGAAGACTAGAAAATTGCAAATGTCACTCCAGTCTTCAAGAAGGGGGAGAGGCAGAAGAAAAGAAACCACAGTTAGTCTCAGTGGTAGGGAAGATGTTGGAGTTGGTTATTAAGGATGACATCTCAGGCTATTTGGAGGTACATGATAAAATAGGCTGTAGTCAACATGGTTTCCTCAAGGGAAAACTTGCTTGTCAAATCTATTGGAATTCACTTCCTGACATTATTTCATCTGCCATTTCTTTGCCCATTGACAGATTAGGACAATGTCCTTCTGTGGCCCCTCTACTTCCTCAAAACTTTATGGAATTCATTGCTACATACAGCTGTGGAGGCCCAATCATTGAGGGCGTTTAAGGAGGAGATTGATAGTTATCTAATTAGTCAGGGTATCAAGGGATATGGGGAAAAAGCTGGAAATTGGAACTAGATGGGAGAATAGTTTAGCTCATGGTGGAGTGGTGGAGCAGACTCGATGGGCTAAATGGCCTATTTCTGCTCCTTTGTCTTGTGATCTTGTGAACAACCGGCTCCTCCATCTATCTTCGTATCATCTAGAAACTTTGCAACAAAGCTATCCATTCCATTATACAAATCATTGACGTATAACATAAAATAATCGGTCCTAATAGGCCTTCTGAAAATCCAAGTACATTACATCAACCGATTCTCCTTTGTCTATCGTGTCTGTTATTTCTTCTTGATGGAGTGGATGTGGACAGGATGTTTTCCTATGGTGTTTGTATATTGTACGCATTCCCTGATATTAAATAGAACTATTGGACTATTGATGTAATGGATGAACAAACCAAGAGGAGAGATCAGATTGCAAACGGAGCAATAGAAGGATTAATAAGAGAATACTCCAATGAACTAAATGGGCCTTCTGAAGATCAAGATGCACAAACTAGAAGAAAAAGGAGGGATGGAGAGAGGGAATGTGAACAAGAAAGAAAACAGTGTGAAAGAGAGAGCGATCAAAGTAGATCCAGAGAGAGAAAAGGAAAAGAATGGTGTTCAGAGCGGTCAGAACCACTTTCTGCAGTCTCAGAGTCAACTACTACAACTACCATCAAGGAGGACCCAGAAGCTGAGATTTTTTCATAGCTACAAGTCTCAACTGCCAAGCAGAGTGTTCCCCCTTGTCAGGATAGATGTTATTCCACAAGAGTAAGAAATGCTCCACAGTGATTAAATCTTTAGGCCTGAATGGGACAATATATACTATGCTGTGGATATGTATGTAGTGGTTGTCTTATATAGTATACTGTGTTGAGATGCATTCTATATTGAGTTGGAGTTTATAGCTAAGCAGGGAGGAGTGTTGTGTGTTTAATGTTTCACTAACGTTTGAGTAATCTTCATATATTGTTTTGATTAAGCATTCTTGTTCATTTCAATTATTCATTATGGTTGTATGTATAAAAACATGAATTGCATACATCATTACACTACCACGTGATATGTGTGCTCCTCATTTAAAATAAACTCACACTTAGACCTGTATTTTGGACTCCCATGTCTTCCTTTCAATTTGTTTAATGTGTTGAAGTAACGAAACATAACAGGAGTACTGCATTTGTCAGCGTTAAGTTTGCCTCTCAGATATATAATATGTGATAATAATATAATAATGCACTGTATGAGTGTGGAATGGAGCCAGTGCAGTCTATTCTCTATTGTACCTGGACCAATTTAAGCTGTAATTAATTTGGCAATTGCCTTTCTCTGTCTGGATTTAAATGAGTTTATCAGAAATCTATATCCATTACTTTTTAAAAAATATTTACTACTACTGTTTTTGTTTTTATTTTAGATTCCACTCGCTATGCATTCCTTTTCATCTCCAGTTTTGTTCCCATCTGTCCTAAGCCTGCTAAACTTCAACATTAGTTGTGTTGGGAATCTCGGTACTTTTGCCTGAGAGTTATCAGATCTATTTTAGTTAAAGGGTGAAAATAACTTTACAGAGGACACCGGGATTAAAATCCAAATTCCAACGCCCAAGTTGGAATAGCATTGCAGTAACCGCTACACTACCATGGCGCCACAATTGTTAACTACCGTAGTGCTAATTCCTAAATCTGTTTATGATTCTGGATTTAGAACATAGTTTTAACCCTAATTGCTTTTATATCTTTATGAATTGGAGCCATACAGCATGGAAACAGGCCCTTCAGCCCACCTAGTCCATGCTGACTCTGTTGCCCAACAAGCTCGAGCCATCTGCCCATGGCTCTGCCCATCTGCCCTAAGCCCGCTAAACTTCTTCAATTCATTTACTTATTTGGATAGATTTTAAATGTTGCTTATGTGCTCACTGTAACCACTTTTTCTGACAGTTTATTCCAAACACGACAATGAAGAAACTGCTCCGATGTTCCTTTTCAATTTTTCACTCCTGATTTTAAATCTATGCCCATTTATTTTTAGCACCCCTCCCTGGGAAAAAGACTATGTACTCATTCACCTTGTCTATGCCTTTCATAATCTTGTAAACCTGTATCAGATTGCCCCTTGATCTCCCAAGTTTCAGGGAATATAATCCTTGTGTAAATAACCTCTCCTTGTAACTCTGGCCCTCAAATCCAGATAACATCCTGGTAAATCTTTTCTGCACTCTTTCACATCAAGTAACATCTTTTAACCTTTGCGCTGTCTGTTAAGCACCTATTTGGAGGAATCCCACTTTGTTCTAGACTCCCCCCCCATAGGAAACATCCACTCCATATCCAATTTAGGGGAAGTAGATAGGACATGGGGAGAATAAAGTGTGATCAGTCCAAATGGGTGCTTAACAAACAGCGCAAATACAGTGGGTCAAAGGTCAAAAGACTGCTCCATGTTCTAACTACTTCCCCTAAATTGAACATGGAGTGGATGTTTCTTATAGAGGGGGGAGTCTAGAACAGTGATGAAGAGGAATTTCTTTAGCCAGAAGGTGGTGAGTCTGTAGAATTCATTGCCATGGATGGCTGTAAAGGCCAAGTCATTGGGTATATCTAAAGCAGAGGTTGATAGATTCTTTATGAGTCAGGGTATCAAAGATTATGGGGAGAAAGCAGGAGAATGGGGTTGAGAGGAATAATAAATCAGCCATGGTGGAATGGCAGAGCAGACTCGATTGGCCGAGTAGTCTAATAATGCTCCCGTGCCTTATGGTTTAAATTATCTACATGGTAAGGGCAAGTTACAGTTGCCAGTTAAGCCGTTAACTCAGTGCTCAGTACAACAACAAATTTGGAAAGCTCAGCCATGTAGTTGATATAAAGAGCTGAGACTGAGGCCACCAGTACCCCTCTGGTTACAGCCTGCTAACTAGGTAAAGACCGGTTTACTTTTACTATTATTGGTGTTCAATAATCAGTTCTCTACCCAAGTCCATATGCTACCCCCAACCCCAATGCCATCTGCTTTAATTTTATTAACCAACTTCCTCTGAGGAACTTTGTTGTAAATCATACTCATACAGTCCAGCTGCAGACCCTTCATGCCAACCCTGTACCCACTTACACTAATTGTATTTACCCTCATTGGATCTGTAGCCTTCTATGCTTTGACAAGGTAGTCCAGGTAAAGGGTCTTGAAACAAAAAGTCGACTGTATCCTTTTCCCTTGTTTGATAGTCCCTGACCTGTCGAGTTTCTCCAGCATCTTGAGTTTTGTTCTAGAGCCAGTATGATAGTGCTGAGGATGAGGCAGCAGGTTTACAAGTAGATGATGGAAGGACAAGCCAATTGTTGGGTACAATTGAAGAATTGTACCACAGACTGAAGAATTAAATTGTACCACAGATCCAAAATTCAAAAGGGTGAAGAATGCAGGACTAAAGATGTTGTATTTAAGTGTTTGTAGCATTCGGAATAATATGGAGGAACGCGTGGTGCAGATACAGATTGGTCGGTATATATTATGGGCAACATTGAGTTGTGGCTGAAAGATGGCCACAGTTGGGAGCTGAACATCAAAGGATATACTTTATATTGAAAGGACAGGTAGGAAAGTATAGGCAGTTGTTGGCTCTGTTGGTAAGAAATGGAGTTACATCTTCAGAAAGAGGTGACATTGGGTCAGAAAATGTTGAGTCTTTGTGCTGGAGTTAAGGAACTGCAAAGGTGAAAAAAACATTATGGGAATCGTATATAGGCTTCCACATAGTAGCCAACACCTATGTGAAGCTTTTGAAGTTTGCAGACGACACCACCATCATCGGACTCTTCTAGAACAGTGATGAGTCTGCATATCGACAGCAGGTGGACCAACGTGCGCTCTGGTGCAGTCGGAACAATCTGGAGCTGAACACGCTCAAGACAAAGGAGATGATAGTGGATTTCAGGAGACATCCCCCCGTTATGTCCCCCCTTACAGTCCTCAGCAGCCCTGTGTCCACCGTGGAGAACTTCAGGTTCCTGGGAACCATCATCTCTCAGAATCTAAAGTGGGAGCAGAACATCAGCTCCATCCTGAAGAAGGCCCAGCAGTGGATGTACTTCCTGCAGCTCTTGAGGAAATATGGTCTGCCTCAGGAATTGCTGCTGCAGTTCTACACTGCAGTCATTGAGTCTGTCCTGTGCACCTCCATCACTGTGTGGTTTGGAGCCGCCACCAAGCAGGATAGAACCAGACTACAGCGCACAGTGAGGACTGCCGAGCGCATCATTGGAGCCTCCCTGCCCTCTATTGTGGACCTGTACTCTTCCAGGTTGAAGAAGAGGGCGGGGAACATCATAAAGGACTCCTTCCATCCTGCGCACGGACTGTTTGAACTGCTTCCGTCTGGTAGGCGCTTCAGATCCCTCCAGACTAAGACTAATAGGCACTGGAGAAGTTTTTTCCCTACTGTGGTCACTTTGCTGAACAGTTAACTGCCGGTTAACTGTCGGCTAACTATTACTTGGATTGCACTACCTGTATGTATAATCTATATTTTCATTTATATTTATCATTATTATTGTTATGAGCAGAGAGACAACATCTGCCGGAAGTAAGTTCCTTGTATGTGCACAGGTACTTGGCGATTAAAGTCTGATTCTGATTCTGAAGATGTGGGGTTGAGATTGCAAAGGGAGCTGGAATAAGGGTAAATGTAATAAGGGACACAATTGTAATGGGGACTTCAATGTGGAAGGGGATTGGGAAAATCAGGTTGGTGTTGGATCACAAGAGAGAGAATTTGTTGAATGCCTATGAGATAGCTTTTTAAAGTGGCTTCTGCTTGAGCCTACTCGGGGAAAGGCCATGTTAGATTGAGTGTTGTGAAATAACTCTGTACTTATTAGGAAGCTTAATGTAAAGGAACTCTTGGGGGCAGTGATTATAATATGATTGAATTCATACTGCAATTTGAAAGGAGGAAGCATAACTTACGTATCAATATCGCTTTGGAATAAAGGAATTATAGAGGCATGAGAGAGGAGCTTTTTCAGGTGGATACTGGTGGGGATGACTTCATAGTAGAGATGATTGAGGTTTCTGGGAATTGTTCATAAGGCACAGGATAGATATTACCCACAGAGGTTGTTCTCAAATGACAGAAGTAGGCTGCCATGGCTGACAAAGGAAGTTAAGGACTGCATAAAAGCCAAAGAAAGGGCATATGAAGTAGCAAAAGTGAGTGGGAAGTTGAATGATTGGGAAGCTTTAAAAATCCAACAAAAGGCAACTAGAAAAGCTGTAAGAAGGGAAAAGATGAAATATGAGGGCAAATATGCCAATCAAATAAAGCAGAATACTATAAGTTTTATTTAAATTATATAAAGAGTAAAAGAGAGGTGAGAGTTGACATTGGACCAGTGGAAAATACTGCTGGTGAGGTAGTAATGGGGGCCAAAGGAATCGCAGATGAACTTGGTGTACAAAGGCTGTAATAAATCTAGTCAAGAAGAAAAGAAAAGCTTACAAAAGGTTCGGAGAGCTAGGTAATGTTAGAGATCTAGAAGATTATAAGGCTAATAGGAAAGAGCTTAAAAAGGAAATTAGGAGAGCCAGAAGGGGCCATGAGAAGGCCTTGGTGGGCAGGATTAAGAAGTATGTGAACAGCAAGAGGATAAGACGTGAAAGAATAAGACCTATCAAGTGTGACAGTTGGAAAGTGTGTATGGAACCGGAGGAAATAGCAGAGGTACTTAATGAATTCTTTACTTCAGTATTCACTGTGGAAAAGGATCTTGGTGATTATAGTCACAAAATGCTGGTAGAACACAGCAGGCTAGGCAGCATCTATAGGGAGAATCGCTGTTGACGTTTCGGGCCGAGACCCTTCGTCAGGACTAACCGAAAAGAAAGATATTCGGTTAGTCCTGATGAAGGGTCTCGGCCCGAAACGTCAACAGCGATTCTCCCTATAGATGCTGCCTAGCCTGCTGTGTTCTACCAGCATTTTGTGTGTGTTGTTGTTTGAATTTCCAGCATCTGCAGATTTCCTCGTGTTTGGTGATTATAGTGATGACTTGCAGCAGACTGAAAAGCTTGAGCATGTAGATATTAAGAAAGAGGATGTGCTGGAGCTTTTGGAAAGCATCAAGTGTGTAAGTCACCGGGACCGGATGAGATGTACCCCAGGCTACTGTGGGAGGTGAGGGAGGAGATTGCTGAGCCTCTCAAATGATCTCTGCATCATCAAAGGTGACAGGAGAGGTTCCAGAGGATTGGAGGGTTGCGGATGTTGTTCCTTTATTCAAGAATGGGAGTAGAAGTAGCCCAGGAAATTATAGACCGGTGAGTCTTATCTCAGTGGTTGGTAAGTTAATGGAGAAGATCCTGAGAGGCAGGATTTATGAACATTTGGAGAGGTATAATATGATTAGGAATAGTCAGCATGGCTTTGTCAAGGACAGGTCATGCCTTACGGGCCTGATTGAATTTTTTGAGGATGTGACTAAACACATTGATGAAGGAAGAGCAGTAGATGTAATGTATATGGATTTCAGCAAGGCATTTGATAAGGTACCTCATGCAAGGCTTTTTGAGAAAGTAAGGAGGCATGGGATCCAAGGGGACATTGCTATGTGGATCCAGAACTGGCTTGCCCACAGAAGGCAAAGAGTGGTTGTAGACGGGTCATATTCTGCATGGAGTTCAGTCACCAGTGGAGTGCCTCAGGGATCTGTTTTGGGACCTTTACTCTTCGTGATTTTTATAAATGTCCTGGATGAGGAAGTGCAGTGATGGGTTGGTAAGTTTGCTGATGACACAAAGGTTGGAGGTGTTGTGGACAGTGTGGAGGGCTGTCAGAGGCTACAGTGGGACATTGATAGGATGCAAAACTGGGCTGAGAAGTGGCAGATGGAGTTGAACCCAGATAAGTGTGAAGTGGTTCATTTTGGTAAGTCAAATATGATGTCAGAATATAATATTAATGGTAAGACTCTTGGCAGTATGGAGGATCAGAGGGATCATGGGGTCCGAGTCCATAAGATGCGCACAGCAGCTGCGTGGGTTGACTCTGGTTAAGAAGGCGTACAGTGTATTGGCCTTCATCAATCATGGAATTGAATTTAGGAGCCGAGAGGTAATGTTGCAGCTATATAGGACCCTGGTCAGACCCCAATTGGAGTACTGTGCTCAGTTCTGGTTGCTTCACTATAGGAAGGATGCAGAGGAGATTTACAAGGATGTTGCCTGGATTAGGGAGCACGCCTTATGGAAATAGGTTGAGTGAACTCAGCCTTTTCTCCTTGGAGTGACTGAGGATGAGAGTGACCTGATAGAGGTGTATAAGATGATGAGAAGCATTGATCATGTGGATAGTCAGAGGATTTTTCCCAGGGCTGAAATGTTTGCCACAAGAGGACACAGGTTTAAGGTGCTGGGGAGTAGGTACAGAGGAGATGTCAGGGGTAAGTTTTTTACTCAGAGAGCAGTGAGTGTGTGGAATGGGCTGCCGGCAACGGTGGTGGAGGTGGATACAATAGGGTCTTTGAAGAGACTTGGATAGGTACATGGAGCTTAGAAAAATAGAGGACTATGGGGAAGTCTAGTAATTTCTAAGGTAGGGACATGTTCGGCATAGCTTTGTGGGTCGAAGGGCCTGTAATTGTGCTGTAGGTTTTCTATGTTTCTAAATTAATGGGTACTTTGTATCTGTCTTCACTGTGGAAGACTCTAACAGTGTGCCAGAGGTAAATGAGTGTCGGGAGCAAGAGTGAGTGCCATTGCTGTTACAAAGGAAAACTTACTATGCAAACTCAAAGCTGTTAAGGTGGATAAGCCACCTGGACCAGATGGACTACATCCCCGAGTCCTGAGAGAGTTTGCTGAAGAGATAACGGATGCATTGGTCATGATCTTTCAAGAACACTTGATTCTGGCATGGTCCAGCAGGACTGGAAAATTGCACATGTAACTCCACTCTTTACGAAAGGTGGAAGGCAAAAGAAAGGAAATATAGGCTATTTAGCCTAACCTCAGTGGTTGGTCTATTATGAAGGATGAAGCTTCAGAGTATTTGGTGACAAATGTTAAAATGTCAAAGACAGCATGGTTTCTGTAAAGAGAAATATTGCCTGACAGATCTGTTAAAATTTTTGAGGAAGTAACAAGCATGGTGAACAAAAGGGAGGCAGTGGATGTCATTTACTTGGAGTTTTAGAAGGCATTTGATAAGGTGCCACACATGAGACTGCGTAACAATATAATTCCTATGGATTTACAGGAAAGATAGGCTTGGATAGATGAATGGCTGACAGGCAGGAGGCAGTAACTGGGAAAAAAGAGGCCTTTACTGGTTGGATGCCAGTAACTAGTGGTGTACCTCATGGGCCAGTATTGAGACCGCTACTTTTCAGATTGTTTGTCACTGATTTGGATAATGGATTTGATGGCTTTGTGGCAGACTTTGCATATGATACAAAGATAGGTGGAGGGGTAGGTAGTGCTAAGGAAGCAATGTGTTTGCAGTGAGACTTCAATAAATCAGGAGAATGGGCAAAGAAGTGGCAGATGGCATACAGTGTTGGGAAATGTACGATAATGTATTTTGGTAAAAGGAAGAATACTGTAGATTATTATTTAGATGGGTAGAAGGTTCAAACATCAGAGGTGCAGAAGGTCTTAGGAATCCTTGTGCAAGACTCCCAGAAGGTTAATTTACAGTTGAGTGTGTAATAAGGAAGGCAAATGCAATGTTGGCATTTACTTTAAGGGGAATAGAATATCAAAGCAAGGAGATAATGCTGAGGCTTTATAAGATACTCGTCAGGCTGCTTTGGGCCCCACATCTTAGAAAGGATATGTTGTCATTAGAGGGAGTCCAGAGGAGGTTTACGAGGATTATTTGATGAATGAAGGGGTTAACATATGAGGAGCGTTTGGCAGCTTTGGGCCTGTACTCAGTGGAATTTAAAATGCAGGACGGTCTCATTGAAACCTATCATATGTTGAATGGACTAGTTAGGATGGATGTGGAGAGGATGTTTCCTATGGTGTGGGTGTCCAGAACTGGAGGGTACAGTCTCAAAATTGAGGTGCAACCTTTTAGAACAGAGGTAAGGTAGAATTTTTTTTAGCCAGAGAGTAGTGAATCTATGGAATGCTCTGCCACAGACTGCAGTGGAGGCCAAGTCTGTGGGTATATTTAAGGGGAAAGTTGATAGTTTTCTGATCACTCAGGATATCAAAGGATATGGTGATAAGGCAGGTGTATGGGGATGTGGAATCCGGGATTGGCCATGATGGAATGCCAGAGCAGACTTGATGGGCTGAATGGTCTAGTTCTGCTCTGTATCTTATGGTCTTGTGGGCTAATCCGATCAAATGGTGAGAGGCCTTGATAGAGTGGATGTGGAAGAGATGTTTCCTATGGTGGGGGAGTCTAAGACCAAAGGGCATAGCCTCAGAATAGAGGGGCGTCCCTTTAGAACGGAGATGAGGAGGAATTTTTTTAGCCTGCGAGTGATGAATCTTTGATGAACCTTTGTCACAGGAAGCTGTGGAGCCCTAGTCTTCATGTATATTTAAGGCAGAGGTTGACAGATTCTTGATTGGTCAGGGCATGAAGAGATGCATGGAAAAGGCAGGAGATTGGAGCCAAGAGGAAAGTTGGATGAGCCATGATGATTTCATGGGCCAAATAGCCTAATTCTGCACCTATACCTTTTGGTCATAGTCAAATGCAAAGTTCCCCCTACTTGTCACATTTTTGACCATTTCCAGTGGACTTGTGAAATGTTCTTTTTCTTCTTGTTCAATATTTATTGGTATTGGTTTATTGTCACATGTACCAAGATACAGTGTCAAAAATGTTTATACAGATCAAGTCATCACATGGTACCACGGTAGCGTAGCTGTTAGTGCAACATAGTTAAAACTCAGAGAAATTCTGGAGTTCAATTCTGGCACCATCTCTAAGGAGTTGTGCATTCTCCCTTTGAACTGCATCGGTTTCCCCTGGCCACTCCGGTTTCCCTCTCTGTTCAAACGTTATTAGGTTAATAGGTCACTGTAAATTGCCCTGCATTTAGGGTAGGTTTCAATAGGTGGATTGTTGGGCTGAAATGGCCTGTTCTGCACTGTTTCTCCAAATTAAAAAAAATACACTGGGTACTGAGATAGATAGAAAAACAGAAAACAATAACAATGCAGAATAAAGTGTAACAGCTTTAGAAAAATTATAGTGCAGGTCAATAAGGGGAAATATTCTCCCTCCCCCCGACTATGGACTGACAATTCAGTAGTTTTCAGATTTCTTTGTCCCTCTCCAAAATAGTGTGGTCACATCTGCCACTCTCTAATCCATAGGAACAAACCCAAACATACAGAACCCTTTAAGATGAGCATCAACTCTCAGAAACTTCATCTTCATCTTCATCTTCAGAACTCTTCTTCTTCTCATCACCTCTACTGGTGCGTTGGCCGCCTACAGCAGCTTGCCAGAGTCTTTTATCCTGGGCCAGTCTTCCAAGTTATCCCATCTTCAAAGATCCTTCCTCTCCCAAGGATGAGATCTTTGGAGCTTTGTTGCCATTTTTGTAGCACTGGGCTTTTTACAGGATGTGGTTGCTAGCCCCATGCTTAGATCTCCAATCACAGTGGGCTTGGGTCCATTCATGATAGAGTTATCTTCAAAGGATGTTGCCTGGTTTGGGGAGCATACACTATGAGAATAGGTTGAGTGAACTCGGCCTTTTCTCTTTGGAGCGACGGAGGATGAGAGGTGTATAAGATGATGAGAGGCATTGATCGTGTGGATAGTCAGAGGCTTTTTCCCAGGCTGAAATGGTTGCCACAAGAGTATACAGGTTTAAGGTGCTGGAGAGGAGGTACAGAGGAGATGTCAGGGGTAAGCTTTTTACTCAGAGAGAGGTGAGTGCATGGAATGGGCTGCCGGCAATGATGGTGGAGGTGGATACAATAGGATCTTTGAAGAGACTTTTGGATAGGTACATGGAGCTTAGAAAAATAGAGGCCTATGGGTAAGCCTAGTAACTTATAAGGTAGGGACATGTTCGGCACAGACCTGTGGGCCGAAGGGCCTGTATGGTGCTGTAAATTTTCTATTTTTCTATGTTTCTATGTTAATTTCTTCACTCAGATGAAGGTGTGCAACAAGCTGCCAGCGAAGTTGATTTCAACATTTGAGAAATTTGGATAGGTACGTGAAAGGGAAGGGGATGAAGGGCTATGGTTCAAGTGCAAGTTGCTGGGACGAGGCAGGTTAATGGTGGGCCCGTTTCCATGCTGTACTGTTCTATGGCTTCAAGCTCACTAGCTTCTTTAGTACTTAGTTGAGTGGAGGAACAGAGGATTTGTGAGGTCCAAGTCCAGATATTACTCAAATTTTCTGTGCAAGTAGTTCGGTGGTAAAGAAGGCATGTGGTGCGTTGGCCTTCATTAGTTGGGGGATTGAGTTCAAGAGCCGCAATGTAATGTTGCACCTGTATGCGGCTCTGGTTAGACCACAATTGCGGTACAGTGTGTATATGTTTACCTCTACCTCTCACTTTCTGCAGGGATCGCTCCCTCTGTAATTTCCTTGTTCATTCCATAAGACCATAAGAATAGGAGCAGAAGTAGGCCATTCAGCCTTTGATGCCCAGCCAATCAAGAACCTATCTATCTCTGCCTTAAACACACTGAATGACTTGGCCTCCCCAGCTTCTAGTGGTAACAAATTCTACAATTACCATCCTCTGACTAAATTAATTTCTCTGAATCTCAGTTCTAAATAGACATTTTTCAATCCTGAAGTTGTGCCCTCTTGTCCTGGACTCCCCCAACATGGGAAATAACTGTGCCATATCTACTCTGTTCAGGCCTTTTAACATTCGGAATGTTTTTATGAGATCCCCCCTCATTCTCCTGAACTCCAGGGAATACAGCCCCAAGAGCTGCCGGACATTCCTCATATGGTAACCCTTTCATTCCTGGAATCATTCTCATGAATCTTCTCTGAACCCTCTCCAATCTCAGTATATCCTTTCTAAAATAAAGAACCCAAATCTGTGCACAGTACTCCAAGTGTGGTCTCACGGGTGCCATATAGAGCCTCAAATTCACATCCCTGCTCTTATATTCCTATACCTCTAGAAATGAATGCCAACATTGCATTCGCCTTCTGCACTACCGAATCAACCTGGAGGTTAATGTTTAGGGTATTGTGCACAAGGACTCCCAAGACTGTTTGCATCTCTGCATTTTGAATTCTCTACCCATCTAAATTATAGTCTGTCTGTCTATTTCTTCCACCAAAGTGCATGACCATAAACTTTCAAACATTGCATTTCATTTGTCTCTCCTTTGCCCATTCCCCTAAACTATCTAAGTCTCTCTGCAGGCTCTCTGTTTCCTCAACACTACCTGCTCCTCCACCTATCTTTGTATCATCAGCAAGTTTAGCCATAAATCCATTAATACCGTAGTCCAAATCACTGACATACTGTACATTGTAAAAAGCAGTGGTCCCAACACCGACCCCTGTAGAACTCCACTAGTAACCGGCAGCCAGCCAGAATAAGAACCCTTTATTCCCACTCTCAGTTTTCTGCCAATCAGCCAATGCTCCACCCATGCTAGTAACAATCTTGTAATTCCATGGGCTCTTAACTTGCTAAGCAGCCTCATGTGTTGCACCTTGTCAAAGGCCTAATGAAAATCCAAGCACACCAAATCTACTGCATCTCCTTTGTTTACCCTACTTGTAATTTCCTCAAAAAATTGCAGTAGGTTAGTCAGGCAGGATTTTCCTTTCAGGAAACCATGCTGGCTTTGGCTTATCTTGTCATGTGCCTCCAGGTATTTCGTAATCTCATCCCTATCAATGGATTCCAACAACTTCCCAACTACTGATGTGAGGCTAACAGCTCTATAGTTTCCTTTCTGCTTCCTCCCACCCTTCTTAAATAGCCAGAGTAACATTTTCAATCTTCCAGTCATCTGGTATAATGCCACAATCTATCGATTCTTGAAAGATCATTGTTAATGCCTCTGCAATCTCCCCAGCTACTTTCATCAGAACCCGAGGGTGCATTCCATCAGGTCCAGGAGATTTATCCAGGCTCACACCCTTAAGCTTCCTGAGCACCTTCTCAGTCATAATTTTCACTGCACGTACTTCACTTCCCTGACACTCTTGAAAGTCTGGTATACGGCAGATGTCTTCCACTGTGAAGACTGATGCAAAATATGCATTCAGTTCCTCTGCCATCTCTGTGTCTCTCATTATAATATCTCCAGAGTCATTTTCTATTGGTTCTATATCTACCCTCTACTTTCTTTTACCCTTTATATACTTAAAAATGCTTTTAGTATCTTCTTTGATATTAGTCACCAGCTTCCTTTCATAATTCATCTTTTGCTTCCTAAAGACCTTCTTAGTTTCCTTCTGCAAGTTTTTAAAAACTTCTGAATCCTCTATCTTCCCACTAGCTTTGTCTTTGGTTTCCTTGTATGCCCTCTCTTTTATATCTGCTCTGACTTCACTTATCAGCCACGGCAGTGTCCTTCTTCCATTCAAAAATTTCTTCTTCTTTGGAATATATCTGTCTTGCACTTCCCTCATTTTTCACAGGAACAGCCATTACTTTTTTGGTGTCCTTCCTGCTAGTGTCCCTTTCCAGTCAGCTTTGGCCAGTTCCTCTCTCATGCCATTGTAATTTCCTTTATTCCACTGAAATACCGACACATTGGAATTTAGTTTCTCCTTCTCAAATTTCAAAGTGAGTTCGATCATATTGTGATCATTGTTCCATAGGGGTTCCTTAACTTTTAAGCTCTTATCACCTCTGGATCATGGTAAGCAGCCAATCTAGCAATGCCAATCCCCTTAGTAGGCTCAACAACAAGCTCTTCTAAAAAGCCATCCCTTAGACATTCTACAACTTCTCTCGCTTGAGGTCCAGTACTGTCCCGGTTTTCCCAATTCACTTTCATGTTAAAATCTCTAATGATTATCATGACATTGCCCTTCTGACACATCTTTTATAACTCCTGCTGTAATTTGTAATCCATATCCTGGCTGCTGTTTGGAGGCCTGAATACAACTGCCATTAGGGTCCTTTTACCTTTGCCATTTCTTAACTCAACCCATAGAGACTCTACACCTTCCTATCCTATGTCATCCCTTTCTAGTGATTTAATATTATTTCTTACACATAGGGTCACACTACTCCCTCTGCTTACTAACCTATCTTTCTGATACACCGTATATCCTTGGATGTTCAGCTCCCAGTGGCAGCCATCCTTTAGCCAAGTTTCAGAGATGGCTACATTATACTTGCCAATCTATAGTTGAATTTCAAGATCGTCCATTTTATTTCTTATGCTGCATGCATTCAAATATAACCAGTAGTTGTTGCTTTCTGTTTTAACTTCACCACACCTCTATTGCCTTTAAATCACCCCACTGGCTGTGATTATGCCTCATTTCCTGCCTGTCCTTTCTATCATCTCTCTTGCACGCTATCTTTGGTTTATTTCCGTTTCCCCCTTCCTCAGCTCTATTAAACCGGCCCACTAAGATATTGGACCCCTTTGGGTTCAGGTGTAACCCGTCCTTTTAGTACAGGTCATACCTCCCCCAGAAGAGACCCTAATGATCCAGGAACCCAAAGTTCTGCCCCCTATACCAGTCTCTCAGCCACGCATTAATATGCCTGATGTTGCTATTCTTCCGCTCATTAGTATGTGACACAGGCAGCAATCCTGAGATTACTACCCTGGAGGTCCTGCTTTTCAGCTTCCTACCCAACTCCTTAAATTCTCTCTTCAGAACCTCCTCCCTTTTTCTACCAATGTACCAATTTCTACACACCCTGCAGGTATCTCTACCAGGCTGACAAAACCTCCTGTCTGTTCCCCTCACTATGGAACTAATGAATATCACATTCCTTATCATCTTCTCTCCTTTCTGCACCACGGAACCAGGCTCAATGCCAAAGACCCAGTTGCCGTGGTCGTCCTCTGTCAGGTCACCCCCCCCCCCCCCAACAGCATCCAAACTGAGACAGCACTTACTGAGGGGGATAGCCACAGGGGTGCTCTCTACTATCTGAGCTCTTCCCTTCCCTGACAGTCACCCACTTGCCCTACTCCTGCAGCCATGAGATGATGATTTCCCTGTAGCTCCTTTCTATCTCCTGCTCACTTTCCCTAATAAGCTGTAGATCATCAAGCCCTCCCCATTCATCCATCCCACTAATCTCCCTCCTGGCTCTTATCCCTGCAAGTGACTTAAATGTTACACCTGCCCGTACACCTCCTCCCTCACTCCATTCAGTGCCCCAGACAGTTGTCCAGGTGAGGGAACACTTCACCTGTGCATCTTCTGAAGACATCTGTTGTGTCCAGTGCTTCTGATGCAGCCTCCTCTGCATTAGTGAGACCCACTGTAAATTGGTGGACAGCTTTGTCAAACATCTGCCATAAGGGGGACTCACACATCGGCTCCATCTGCCATAAGGGGGACTTCCTAGTGGCCAAATATTTTAATTCCGATTCCCATTCTTGGTCTGATGGGTCAGTCCATGGCTTCTTCTTATACCAAGATGAGCCTATCCTCATGGTAGAGGAGCAACCCTACATTGTACTCCATCTGCCTGACCCTTGCCCACTCACTTAACCTATGTATATCTTTCTGTAGACTCTCTGCACAATTTGCTTTTCCATTCAATTTAGTATCATCAACAAACTTAGATACACTACACTCGGTGCTCTCTTCCAGATCGTTCATGTATATTGTGAACAGTTGTGGGCGCAGCACTGACCCTTGCAGCAAATTAGGTCGTCTGTGAATATTTTAGCACCGGGTTCCCCACGAACAGGGGCTTTTCTATCTTCAGGCCCACAAGTTTGCTCAGCAGTACCTCTTAAGTGAAAGCTGTTGTATAAGACCCTAAGACACCCATCGACTCTGCTGTGCCATTCCATCATGGCTGATTCTGGATCCCACTCAACCCCATAAGCTTGCCTCTTGCCATATTCTTTGATGCCCTGACCAATCAGGAAACAATCAACTTCTGCTTTAATATACACATGGACTTGGCTTCCACTGTGGTCTATGCAGAGCATTCCACAGATTTACTACTACCTGGCTAAAAAAATTCCTCGTTACATCTGTTCTAATGGGTCACCCCTCAATTTTGAAGCTCTGCTTCTAGTTCTGGATACCCCCACCATAGGAAACGTACTCTCCACATCCACTCTATCTAGTCCTTTTAACACTTGGTAGGTTTCAATTAGAGCCCCTACATTCTTCTAAATTCCAGTGAGTACAGCCCCAAAGATGCCAAATGCTACTCACATGTTAACCCTTCATTCTTGGAATAATCATTATGAATCTCCTCTAGACTCTCTACAATGACAACAGATCATTTCTGAGATATGGGGCCCAAACCTGTTGACAAGAACAGGTTTGGGCCCCAAGAAGGATATTATGGACGAAATGGGAGGTGAGGACCTCGATAAAATCACTGTCACTAAAGAGATGGTGATGAGCAAACTAGAGGGCCTGAAGGTAGATAAGTCCCCTGGCCCTGATGGGATGCATCCCAGGGTGCTGAAGGAATTGGCGGAGGTTATAGTAGATGCGTTGGTAATCATTTATCAAAACTCTCTAGACTCTGGGCAGGTCCCAGCGGATTGGAAGACAGCAAATGTCACGCTACTTTTTAAAAAAGGATGTAGGCAAAAGACGGGCAACTATAGGCCAGTTAGCTTAACATCTGTAGTCTTGAATGCTTGAAGCTGTTATTAAGGAAGAAATAGTAAAACATTTAGAATGAAGTGGTTCCATTAGACAGACGCAGCATGGATTCAGAAAGGGCAAGTCCTGTTTGACAAACTTACTGGAGTTCTTTGAGGACATAGTGAATGCAGTGGATAGAAAGGAATAGGTGGATGTGGTATACTTGGATTTCCAGAAGGCGTTCGATAAGGTGCCGCACAAGAGACTTATAAATAAGATACGGATGCATGGAGTAGGAGGAAGTGTATTGGCATGGATAGTGGATTGGTTAACCAATAGAAGGCAGAGAGTTGGTGTAAATGGGTGTTTCTCTAGTTGGCAGTCAGTGGTGAGTGGGGTGCCACAGGGGTCGGTGCTGGGCCTGCAGCTGTTTACCATTTACATCGATGATTTAGAAGAGGGGACTGAGTGTTGCGTAGCAAAATTTGCTGATGACATTAAACTGAGGGAAAAGCAAATTGTACAGAGAATGTGGAGAGTCTGCAGAGGGATATAGATAGATTAAGTAAGTGGGCCAAAGTCTGGTAGATGGAATACAACATTGCTAAATGCGAGATCATCTACTTTGGAAGAAATAATAGAAGAGCAGATTATTATTTAAATGGTGAAAGATTGCAGTATGCTATTGTGCAGAGGGAATTAGGAGTGTTTGTTCATGAATCGCAAAAAGTTGGCTTGTAGGTACAACAGGTTACGAAGAAGGCAAACAGAATGTTGGCCTTCATTGCTAGAGGGATTGAATTCAAAAGCAGGGAGGTCATGCTGCAACTCTACAGGGTACTGGTGAGGCTGTACCTGGAGTACTATGTGCAGTTCTGGTCTCCATACTTGACGAAGGATATACTGGCTTTGGAGGCGGTGCAGAGGACATTCACCAGGTTGATTCCAGGGATGAAGGGGTTAACCTCTGAGGAGAGATTAAGTCGCCTGGGACTATACTCTCTGGAGTTCAGAAGAATGAGAGGGGGTCTTATAGAAACATACAACATTTTGAAAGGGATAGATAAGATAGAAGTAGGAAAGTTGTTTCCGTTGGTAGGTGAGACTAGAACTCGGGGACATTGCCTCAAGATTCAGGGGAGAAGATTTAAGACAGAGATGAGGAGAAACTGTTTTTCCCAGAGAGTGGTGAATCTGTGGAATTCTCTGCCCAGGGAAGCAGTTGAGGCTTCCTCACTAAATATATTTAAGATACAGTTAGATAAGTTTTTACATAGTAAGGGAATTAAGGGTTATGGGGAAAAGGCAGGTAGATGGAGCTGAGTTTACAGACAGTTCAGCCATGATCTTATTGAATGGCGGGGCATGCTTGATGGGCTGGATGGCCTACTCCTGCTCCTATTTCTTATGTTCTTATTGACAATACACCAAGAGCAGCCTGACTAGTGTCTTCAAAAGGCTCAGCACTATCTTCTTGCTTTAATACTCTATTCCCCTTTAAATAAATGCCAACATTGCATTTGCCTTCTTTACCACAGACTCAACTTGTAAGTTAACCTTCTTGGATTCTAGCATGAGGACTTCTAAGTCCCTCTACACTTCTGATGTTGGAACCTTCTCCCCATTTAGATGTAACACTTGCCCAACAGGCTGGTATATGTCTAGGGGAAAAGGAGATCCAGCCACACACCAACCCCACCTCCCGTACATGCAGGTGCTGTGAGAATCGAGTTTATGCCTCGCGCCCGCCCACAGTATCAAACCCACAACAAATACCGTTATGAAATACATTTTAAAGAGTTTACTAAAATTAACAGAGTATTAGGCAATACAATATATATGCAAGGGAAAAAAACAAAAAGGCGCCAACTTATCAAAGTTCAGTCGGTTTAGTGCACATCGTTGGAGCTCAACCATCAAACATCCGACCCCTCATCGCTTGCCTCTGACCTCCACGTCTTTGCACCTGGGACCACACCCGGTGGTCTTCCAAGCAGTGCAGCACACGTCCACCTTCCTCGGCATCTTCCTCCCGGCTCTCTACCAAAAGCCCGCAAAGCCTTACAAGACAAAATAACATTCCCCATTGGTTAACAAATAAATACAATTACCATATCAACAAAACAACTGTGAGAGAAACACTTATCAGACAAAGAAGCATTCCTACTCTTAACAAACCAAAAAAAAAACATTTTGAGTAACATACACAGGACATTGTACATAGATAATAGTCTGCAGTATTGTTCCTTTTACCAAAATGTAATATCAGACATTTCCCAACACTGTATTCCATCTGCCATATTTTTGCCAATTCTTCCAATTTGTCTAAGTTCTGCTGCAGTCGCATAACTTCCTCAGCACTTCTTACCTCTCCACCTATCTTTGTATCATCTGCAAATTTTGCCACAAAACCATCAATTCTTCTATCTAAATCATTAACAAACAATGTGAAAAATGGCGGTCCCTGTACTGACCCCTGGGGAACATCACTAGTCACCAACAGCCACCAGAAAAGGCCCCTTTTTTTACCAATCGCTGCCTCCTGTCTGTCAGCCATTCTGCAATCCATGCCAGTATCTTCTCTGCAACAGCATTGGATTTTATCTTGTTAAACAGCTACATGTGTAGCATCTTATCAAATGCCTTTTGAAAATCCAAGTAAATGACATCCACTGCCTCTTCTTTGTCCACTCTGCTTGTTTCTTAGAAACATAGAAAACTTACAGCACAATACAGGCCCTTTGGCCCACAATGCTGTGCAGAGCATGTACTTACTTTAGAAATTACCTTGGGTTACCCATAGCCCTCTGTTTTTCTAAGCTCCATGTACCTATCCAAGAGTCTCTTAAAAGACCCTATCGTATCTGCCTCCACCACTGTCAACGGCAGCCCATTCTGTGCACTCACTACTCTCTGCGTAAAAAAAACTTAACCCTGACATCTCCTCTGTACCTTCTTCCAAGCACCTTAAAACTGTGCCCGCTACTTGAAGAACTCTTAACAGATTTGTCAGGGAAGATTTCCCTTTACAGAAACCATGCAGACTTTGACTTCTTTTATCATTAGTCTCCAAGTACCCCTAAAACTTCATCCTTAATAATGGACCCCATCACTTTCACAACCACTGAGGTTAGGCTAACTGGCCTATGATTTTCTTTAATTTGCCTTTGCTTTCCTCCCTTCTTAAAGCCCAGTTTTGCATACTGTTGATGTCCAGCTGTAACCTTTGACAGCCCTCCACACTACCCACAACACCCCCAACCTTGGTGTCATTGGCAAATTTACTAACCCATCCCTCCACTTCCTCATTGAGGTCAATTATAGAAATAATGGAGAGAAGAGGGCCCAGAACAGATTGCTGAGGCACACCACTGGTTACTGACCTCCATGCAAAATATGACCCGTCTACAGCCACTCTTTGCCTTCTGTGAGCAAGCCAGTTCTGGATCCACAAATCAATGTCCCCTTGGATCCCATACGTTCTTACTTTCTCAATGAGCCTTGCTTGGGGTACCTTATCAAATGCCTTGCTGAAATCCATATACACTACATCTACTGCTCTACCTTCATCAATGTGTTTAGTTATATCCTCAAAAAATTCAATCAGGCTCGTAAGGCACGATCTGCCCTTGACAAAGCCATGCTGACTATTCCTAATCATATTATACCTCTCCAAATGTTCATAAATCCTGCCTCTCAGGATCTTTTCCATCAACTTACCAACCACTTAATTATGACTCACTGGTCTATAATTTCCTGGGCTATATCTATTCCCTTTCTTGAATAAGTGAACAACATCTGCAACCCTCCTTGATTGGAGACCACATCAAAGTTTATGGGGAGAAGACTGAGGATCAGCCATGATTGAATGGTGGAGCAGACACGATGGGGAAAATGGCCTCATTCTGCTCCTATGTCTCACCGTCCTAATTTGTATTTTGAGTCGGTGGTGAGGAAGGCAAGTGCAATGTTAGCATTCTTTCTGAGAGAACTAGAATATAAAAGCAAGGATGTAATGTTGAGGCTTTATAAGGCAGTGGTGAGGCCTCACTTGGAGTATTATGAGCAGTTTTGAGGTCCTTATCTAAGAAAGGATGTGCTGGCATTGGAGAAGGTTCAAAAAAGGTTCATGAAAGTGTTTCTGGGATTGAAAGGCTTATCAGATGAGATGTGTTTGCTGGCTCTGGACCTGTACTCACTGGAATTCAGAAGAAAGAAGGGAGTGTCTTATTGAAACCGATCACGTGTTGAGAGGCTTTGATAGTGTGTGTGTGCGGAGAGGATATTTCCTATGGTGGGTGAGTCTAAGATCAAAGGACACAGCCTCAGAAAGAAGGACGTCCACTTAGCACAAATGAGAAGGAATTTCTTTAGCCAGAGAGTGGTGAATCTGTGGAATTTCTTGCTACAGGCTGCTGGCCGAGTCATTGGGTTTATTTAAGGCAAAGGTTAATACGCAGAGAAGGCAGGAGATTGGGGCTCGGAGGGAAATGTATCAGCCATGATGTAATGGCAATGTAGACTCAATGCACCAAATGGCCTAATTTTGCTCCTATACCTTACGGTCTTATGGTCTACCCTTTCAATGGTTCAGTGGTTCAATTTAATATCAGAGAATGTATACAGTATACAACCTGAAATTCTTACTCTTTGCAAACATCAACAGAACTAGAAAAAAAATGAATGAATGACAGAAAACATTAGAACCCCAAAGACTCCCTTCCCATGCACGAGGAGCAGTAAAAGCATCCACTTGCCACCATCCCTCTTCCCAAACTTGCTTTGGCAAAAGCATCACCCCTACCACTCATCATGCAAGTAATTGCAAAACACCCAGAGACCATGATCAAAAACCACTGTCTGTCCCAGCACTTCGACATCTCAGACAGGCTCTCGGTCTCCAATGAGGGGGAGAGAGAGAGAGAGAGAGAGAGATATTGCTTCTGCCACAATGAAAGGGGAGACCACTAGCTCACTGTTTCAATGTTACAATCTGCTGTATTGCTTTTCCGAGCCCTCTTTCTCAAGGAGAAAGACTGTCACTCACCGTGTAGAGAGAGAGAAAGATTGCTAGAGTGTAGGGGCCTCTGCTCTCCACCCGCTGTTTTAATATTTTACTCTCCCGCGACACTTCAATCGGCAAGGAATCCGGTCGTCCACAGGGCCACACCACAAAGGTGCACATCTTCCAGGCCGCACCTGGTGATATCGGCGAGTTTTGAGAGCGAGAACCCACTGCCCATGAAGAACCATAGTTTGAGCTGCATCTGTAGATCATAGACTCCAACAGACCCCTCAGCTACCGTGAAAAAGGAAAAAAAAACAGACAGGACAAAGAATGAAACCTTTTCGTGGACAAACTGGAGGAAGTCACCCAGATCCACTAAAACCTCTGGTTCCATCTTTAGCTCTTCCCACACATTCCCCTAATCATTCTCATGAACGTCTTTTAGACCCTCTCCAATGCCAGTACATCTTTCAGTTAGAAGGGCCCAAAACTACCCAGAATATTCCCTGTGCAGTCCGACCAATGCCTTATAAAGTCTCAGCATTACATCCTGCTTTTATATTCTAGTCCTCTCGAAATGAATGCTAACATTGCATTTGCCTTCCTCACCACCAACTTAATGTGCAAGTTAATCTTTAGAAAATCCTGCACAAGGACTCCCAAGTTCCTTTGGACCTCTGAATTTTACAGGAGTAGTGACCTTGGTATCACCAGTCTCTCCACATCTAGTCTCATGCATCCTTCTAAATGTCCTCTGTAATCCTTTCTGTATTGAAGGTGATGTAGCAGCAATCTAATAACCAGGATTCTTGACTGCTGTCAAGAACCATCAGTGGTTGAACCATTAACAGAACTGCCCTTCGAGAACAAAGAAGAGAGGGTATCTCCAGTATGAGGAGGAACATCCCCTTTGGAAAAGCATCTCGAAAAGCTCAGCTAAGACTCATACAAGAGCCCTGAATTCCTTTCCCTAATGTTATTGCTGCCTGGGGTGGCGGTAGAGGCAAATACATTAGAGACTGTTAAATAGGCACATGAACATGAGGAAAATGGAAGAATATTAAAAATATGTAGGCAGAAGGGATTAGTTTAGTTGGCTGTTTGATGACTAATTTATTTGGTTCGGCACGATGTTGTGGGCTGAAGGGCTTGTTCCTGTGCTGTACTGTTCTGTGCTCTAATGTTATCGGGGTCATTGTCAGTGTCTCATTCCATTACAAAAGGCTATCTAAAAGCTGATAAACTCAAGATCTCTCGTACCAGTGTGATCTCCACAAAAATACTTAAAAAAACCATTGAAGTACCTGTAGTGCCTATTCAAGTCACACCTGATGGTGAGTTTTGCCTCACAGGGAAAATCATCCCAAGCAACCACTGTCTTCTTCAAAAGACAGAAACACTCCTTTCAGAGTAGGAGTGTATATGATCCTCACTGCACAACACAACTTTACAGGTTGCCACAGTAGTGTTCAAAATTCAAATGAAATTTATTATTAAAGTATGTATACCATATACCAGTGGTCTCTAACCACCAGGCCACGAGGAGACGATATGATTTGGCAATGTGACTCATATCACTTCATACCGCCAAGTCATATCATTTCCTTGCGGCCCGGTAGCACACGCTTTGCGGCCTGGTGGTTGCACTGCCATATACAACCTTGAGATTCATAGAAACATAGAAAATAGGTACAGGAGTAGTCCATTCGGCCCTTCGAGCCTGCACCGCCATTCAGTATGATCATGTCTGATCTTCTAAATTCCAGTGAGTATAAGCCTAGTCGATCCAGTCTTTCTTCATATGAAAGTCCTGCCATCCCAGGAATCAATCTGGTGAACCTTCTCTGTACTCCCTCTATGGCAAGAATGTCTTTCCTTAGATTAGGGGACCAGAACTGCACACAATATTCTAGGTGCGGTCTCACCAAGGCCTTGTACAACTGCATTAGAACCTCCCTGCTCCTGTACTCAAATCCTTTTGCTATGAATGCCAACATACCATTTGCCTTTTTCACCGCCTGCTGTACCTGCATGCCCACCTTCAATGACTGGTGTACAATGACACGGTCTCGTTGCATCTCCCCTTTTCCTAATCGGCCACCATTCAGATAATAATCTGTTTTCCTGTTCTTGCCTCCCATTTATCCACATTAAATTGCATCTGCCATGAATTTGCCCACTCACCTAACCCATCCAAGTCACCCTGCATCCTCTTAGCATCCTCCTCACAGCTAACACAGCCGCCCAGCTTCATGTCATCCACAAACTTGGAGATGCTGCATTTAATTCCCTCGTCTAAATCATTAATATATATTGTAAACAACTGGGGTCCCAGCACTGAGCCTTGCGGTACCCCACTAGTCACTGCCTGCCATTCTGAAAAGGTCCCGTTTACTCCCACTCTTCATCTTCTTACAGGCAGCCACAAAACAATGAAAAACCCCATACCATAAAGACAGTTAAACATCCATTGTGTGAAAAAAGAGCAAATAATTAAAAGTAAACAAATAACATACACATCAGAAAATCTGCAGATGCTGGAACTGCAAAGTAACCCACTCAAAATGCTGGAGGAACTCAGCAAGTTAGACAGCATCTGTGGAAGTGAATAAGCAGTCGATGTTTTGGGCTGAGACTCTTCTTCAGGAGTAAATAACACACGGATCATGAATCCCAGGGTCCCCAAAAGTGCATCCACCGCCACAGAGCCAGTTCAGAGACGTTGCATCCCGGGGGCTACGGGCCACAATTACAGAGTCATTTCAGTGCTGAGGTGAGCAAAGTCTCATGGAGTAGTGAGTTGAACACCAGTTTGTACCCCGCCCTCGGCCTTGGTGCATTTATCTTTTAAATCTGGCTCAGTACTTAAATCGGTTAAATATTGGTTCATTATCTGCCCTAGGGCTTGGGTCCCACCATTCCGGCCCAAAATTATCTCTAGTAATGGCCACCGCAGCTGCACTTGCATTTGTGAGAGTAGTTTGCAGAATATTTCAGGATAGCACAAAAAGCTTCAAATTTCTTTGTGTCCACATTTCTGAGGATCTCACCTGGTCCCTGAACTCCTCCATCCTGATCAAAAAGGCGCAACAACCTATTTCCTGTGGAGCATCAAGAAAGCTCACCTCTGTCCCAGGATACTGACGGACTTTTACCGCTGTCCCATTGAGAGCATACTCACCAACTGCGTCTTAGTGTGGTATGGCAATTGTCTCGTATCGGACCACAAAGCACTCCAGCGTGTGGTGAAAACTGCCCAGCGAATTATGGGCACCCAATTGCCCAGCATTGAGAACATATACCATAAACGCTGCCCGGGCAGGGCAAAAAGCATTATCAAGGATGCATCTCAGCCTAACCATGGAATTTTTACTCTCCTCCCATCCAGCAGGCGCTACAGGAGCCTCTGCTCTCGCACCAGCAGGCACAGGAAGAGCTTCTTCCCTGAGGCTGTGTCCCTGCTGAACCTCACATCACAGTGCTAAGCAGTATTGCACCCATATTGTACTGTCTCAGTACTTTTATATTTGTGTGCTGTAGCTCTTTTTATTCACAGTTATTTTGTAAATAACACAAATCTTTGCATTTCTGGTTAGATGCTAACTGCATTTCATTTGGCATTTTGACTTTTCACTTGGCACAATGACAATAAGTTTGAATCTAATCTAATGCCAGGTTGTACCTATGGTACCTATGGTTGTACCTATGGAGTACAACTATGGAGCACCTATGGAGTAAAGCCAGATCTAACATATAGAGAGGCTTTGAGGAAAGAGCAGCAGAATAAAGGGTGTAAAGGTAGTAAGGTAGAAGGGGTAAAGTGTGTGTACTTCAATGCAAGAAGCATCAGGAACAAAGGTGATGAACTGAGAGCTTGGATACATACATGGAATTATGATGTAGTGGCTATTACGGAGACTTGGCTGGCACCAGGGCAGGAATGGATTCTCAATGTTCCTGGATTTCAGTGCTTTAAAAGGGATAGAGAGGGGGGAAAAGGGGAGGAGGGGTGGCATTACTGGTCAGGGATACTATAATAGCTGCAGAAAGGGTGGGTAATGTAGCAGGATCCTCTTTTGAGTCAGTATGGGTGGAAGTCAGGAACAGCAAGGGAGCAGCTACTCTACTGGGGGTATTCTATAAGCCCCCTGGTAGCAGCAGAGATACTGAGGAGCAGATTGGGAGGCAGATTTTGGAAAGGTGCAAAAATAACAGGGTTGTTATCATGGGTGACTTTAACTTCCCTAATATTAATTGGCACTTGATTAGTTCCAAGGGTTTAGATGGGACAGAGTTTGTTAAGTGTGTCCAGGATGGATTCCTGTCACAGTATGTTGACAGGCTGACTAGAGGGAATGCCATACTAGATCTAGTATTAGGTAACGGACCTGGTCAGGTCACAGATCTGTCAGTGGGTGAGCATCTGGGGGACAGTGATCACCGCTCCCTGGCCTTTAGCATTATCATGGAAAAGGATAGAATCAGAGAGGACAGGAAAATTTTTAATTGGGAAAGGGCAAATTATGAGGCTGTAAGGTTAGAACTTGTGGGTGTGAATTGGGATGATGTTTTTGCAGGGAAATGTACTATGGACATGTGGTCGATGTTTAAGGATCTCTTGCAGGATGTTAGGGATAAATTTGTCCCAGTGAGGAAGATAAAGAATGGTAAGGTGAAGGAACCATGGGTGACAAGTGAAGTGGAAAATCTAGTCAGGTGGAAGAAGGCAGCATACATGAGGTTTAGGAAGCAAGGATCAGATGGGTCTATTGAGGAATATAGGGTAGCAAGAAAGGAGATTAAGAAGGGGCTGAGAAGAGCAAGAAGGGGGCATGAGAAGGCCTTGGCGAGTAGGGTAAAGGAAAACCCCAAGGCATTCTTCAATTATGTGAAGAACAAAAGGACGACGGGAGTGAAGATAGAACCGATTAGAGATAAAAGTGGGAAGCTGTGCCTGGAGGCTGTGGAAGTGAGCAAGGTCCTCAATGAATACTTCTCTTCGGTATTCACCACTGAGCGGGAACTTGATGACAGTGAGGTTGATGTTCTGGAGCATGTGGATATTAAGGGAGAGGAGGTATTGGAGTTGTTAAAATACATTAGGATGGATAAGTCCCCGGGGCCTGACAGAATATTCCCCAGGCTGCTCCACGAGGCAAGGGAAGAGATTGCTGAACCTCTGGCTAGGATCTTTATGTCCTTGTTGTCCACGGGAATGCTACCGGAGGATTGCAAGGAAGTGAATGTTATCCCCTTGTTCAAAAAAGGTAGTAGGGATAGTCCAGGTAATTATAGACCAGTGAGCCTTATGTCTGTGGTGGGAAAGCTGTTGGAAAAGATTCTTAGAGATAGGATCTACGGGCATTTAGAGAATCATGATCTGATTAGGGACAGTCAGCATGGCTTTGTGAAGGGAAGATCGTGCCTAACAAGCTTGATAGAGTTCTTTGAGGAGGTGACCAGGCATATAGATGAGGGTAGTGCAGTGGATGTGATGGATTTTAGTAAGGCATTTGACAAGATTCTACACGGTAGGCTTATTCAGAAAGTCAGAAGGCATGGGATCCAGGGAAGTTTGGCCAGGTAGATTCCGAATTGGCTTGCCTGCAAAAGGCAGAGGGTCGTGGTGGATGGACTACATTCAGATTGGAGGGTTGTGACTAGTGGTGTCCCACAAGGATCTGTTCTGGGACCTCTACTTTTTGCGACTTTTATTAATGACCTGGATGTGGGGGTAGAAGGGTGGGTTGGCAAGTTTGCAGACGACACAAAGTTTGGTGGTGTTGTAGATAGTGTAGAGGATTGTTGAAGATTGCAGAGAGACATTGATAGGATGTAGAAGTGGGCTGAGAAGTGGCAGATGGAGTTCAACCCAGAGAAGTGTGAGGTGGTACACTTTGGAAGGACAATCTCCAAGGCAGAGTACAAAGTAAATGGCAGGATACTTGGTAGCGTGGAGGAGCAGAGGGATCTGGGGGTACATGTCCACAGATCCTTGAAAGTTGGCTCACAGGTAGATAGGGTAGTTAAGAAAGCTTATGGAATGTTAGCTTTCATAAGTCGAGGGATAGAGTTTAAGAGACACGATGTAATGATGCAGCTCTATAAAACTCTAGTTAGGCTACGCCTGGAGTACTGTGTCCAGTTCTGGTTGCCTCAGTATAGGAAGGATTTGGAAGCATTGGAAAGGGTACAGAGGAGATTTACCAGGATGCTGCATGGTTTAGAGAGTATGGATTATGATCAGAGATTAAGGGTTAAGATTTATTCAGTGACCCCCAGCAAAGAACTTTATAAAGAAAGAGTGGAACTTCAAATGGAGCATAGTTTGTTATTATCCTCTTCGATTGAAAATCAGTTAATTAAATCTAGAACCCAGTTTTATGTACATGGAGATAAGTCTGGCAAATTATTGGCTAATCAATTGAAAACTGCTTCAGTTAAACGACAGATTACTAGGATTCGTAAACAAGATGGCACTCTGGTGATCGACCATAAAGAGATAAATAAAGCCTTTCAAGATTTTTATAATTCCTTATATCAATCAGAATTTGCTGAGGATTCTTCTAGAATAGATGAATTTTTAAGGAAATTGAATATTCCAAAATTAACAGTAGAGGATAGTGTATTCTTAGATACACCTATCACGGAAGCTGAAATAAAAAAGGCTATTTTTTCAATGAATTCTGGTAAAGCTTCTGGTCCAGATGGTTATTCTGCAGAATTTTTAAAATCCTTTTCCTCTATACTTTCTCCTTGGCTTTGTAAAATTTTTAAAGATGTGTTAGTTATAGGCAAATTGCCACAATCTTTTTATGAAGCCTCTATTTCTTTAATTCTTAAAAGAGATAAAGACCCTATTGAATGTGCATCCTATCGGCCTATATCCTTGCTGAATACGGATTTTAAGATTTTTAGTAAAATTTT
This sequence comes from Hypanus sabinus, assembly GCF_030144855.1. Taxonomy (NCBI): domain Eukaryota; kingdom Metazoa; phylum Chordata; class Chondrichthyes; order Myliobatiformes; family Dasyatidae; genus Hypanus; species Hypanus sabinus. Next base: position 497,313 of record NC_082707.1, read on the forward strand.
GGCTACTAGATTAGAAAATATATTACCTCAAGTCATTTCTGAAGATCAGACTGGATTTATTAAAAATCGCTATTCATCTTTTAATATTAGAAAATTAATTAATATTATTTATACTCCTTCACCCAAAATACCAGAATATGTCATTTCTTTAGATGCTGAATAAGCATTTGATAGAGTTGAATGGCCATATTTATTTAATATGTTGCAGCATTTTAATTTTAGTTCAAAATTTATATCATGGATTAAATTAATATACTATAAACCCTTGGCTTTGGTTTTTACCAAAAATCAAAGATCTCCTTTTTTTCAGTTATTCCGTGGTACAAGGCAAGTTTGTCCTTTAAGTCCTTTACTATTTGACATTGCTTTGGAACCTTTAGCGATAGCCATTCGTGAATCACCTAATATTTTGGTTATTACTCGTGGGGAGGGGACGTATAAGTTATCATTATATGCCGATGATTTGTTACTATACATATCTGACCCTGAGAGATCTATTCCTGCTATTTCATCCTTGCTTGCTCAGTTTAGTAACTTTTCTGGTTATAAATTGAATTTTAATAAGAGCGAATTATTTCCATTAAATATGCAAGTTCCAATTGATAAACATTTACCATTTAAAGTTGTTACAGATTATTTTACTTATTTAGGTATTAAAATTACTAAAAAACATAAAGATTTATTTAAAGCTAATTTTTTACCCTTAATTGACCAAATTAAGCAACTTGCTACCAGGTGATCTCCATTATCTTTGTTATTAGTTGCTCGAATTAATGCTATTAAGATGATGGTATTACCCAAATTCTTATATTTATTTCAAGCATTACCAATTTTTATTCCTAAATCTTTTTTTGATATTATTGATTCCAAAATATCTTCTTATCTGTGGCAGAATAAAAATTCTAGACTAGAAAAAATATTTACAGAAGCCTAAGAAGGAGGGCGGTTTGGCTTTGCCAAACTTGAGATTTTACTATTGGGCAGTTAATATACGATACTTAATATTTTGGATACAAGAATTGACTACAGTTGCCTGCCCACAATGGGTAAATTTGGAATGTAAATCTGTACAAGACTTTTCATTGTTTTCAATTTTAGGATTTTCACTTCCTTTTTCTTTAGCTAAATTGAATAAACAAATAACCAATCCTATAGTCAAATATACATTGCAAATTTGGTTTCAATTTCATAAATTTTTTGGTTTGAATAAGTTTATTTTATCAAGCCCTATCATATCTAACCATTTTTTTCAGCCCTCTTTTATGGATCAAGCTTTTTTTTAATGGAAAACAAAAGGTATAACATGTTTTTGTGATTTGTTTTTGGATGATAGCTTTATGTCCTTTGAACAGCTATCTAATAAATATAATTTACCTAAAACCCACTTTTTTAGATATTTGCAAGTTAGAAATTTTTTGTATAATGAGTTAGTCTTTTCCGAAACTATGCCCATTGAACATTATGGAAAGAATTTTAGCTGAGTCCTTGTCAAAAGGGTTTAGTAGCTGTCATTTATAATATGATCATGAAAATACAGCCAGAAGTATCAGAAAAAATTAAGAAGGAATGGGAAGAAGGACTTCATTGTCTTATATCCACTGAGCAGTGGCAGAAAATTTTACTATTAGTCAATTCGTCCTCTATTTGTGCTAAACATGCCCTAATACAATTTAAGGTTGTACATAGAGCTCATATGTCTAAGGATAAACTTGCTCGATTTTATTCTCATGTTAATCCAACCTGTGACAGATGTCATTCTGATGTTGCTTCATTGACCCATATATTTTGGTCTTGTCCTTGTTTGCAAAAATACTGGAAAGATATTTTCAGTATTATTTCAAGAGTTCTGAATATCAATTTCCAACCACATCCTATTACTGCAATTTTTGGTTTGCCAATGGTGGATAATAGGCATTTATCCTTTTCATCTCGATGAATGATTGCATTTGTTACATTAATGGCTAGAAGATCTATTTTATTGAATTGGAAAGAAATTAATCCTCCAACTGTATTTCAGTGGTTTTCTCAAACTATCTCTTGTTTGAGCTAAGAAAAAATTAGAAGTGTTGTTTTTGATCCTTCAGTTAAATTTGAAGAAACTTGGGGACCATTTATTCAACATTTTCATATGAGTTAAATTTTCTTTTCCTAAACCTCACTTTTATTATCCTTAATTATTTGGATGGAGGTTCGGAGTTATTGGCACTACTATATATATCTAACATTATGCAATGGCCCATGTTGGTTAGTGTTTTTTTCTTCTTTTTTGGGGTTTTTTTTTTCTTTTTATTTCTTTTGTTTATAAATACTATGAGTTTGGGAGGCTATATATATTGATTATTATATATTTGAATGTCTACTTAAACTATTAACTATGTACTCTCAAACACTTTGTATTCATGTTTCATTTATGTTTGCTTAAAAATTAATAAAAAGATTTTAAAAGAAAGAGATTAAGGGAGCTAGGGCTTTACTCTTTGGAAAGAAGGAGGATGAGAGGAGATATGATAGAGGTGTACAAGAGGGATAGACAGAGTGGACAGCCAGCGCCTCTTTCCCAGGGCACCACTGCTCAGTACAAGAGGACATGGCTTTAAGGTAAGGGGAGGGAATTTCAAGGGGGATATTCGAGGAAGGTTTCTCACTCAGAGAGGGGTTGGTGCGTGGAATGCACTGCTTGAGTCAGTGGTGGAGGCAGATACACTACTGAAGTTTAAGGGACTACTAGACAGGTATATGGAGGAATTTAAGGTGGGGGTTTATATGGGAGGCAGGGCTTGAGGGTCAGCACAACATTGTGGGCCGAAGAGCCTGTAATGTGCTGTACTATTCTATGTTTTATGTTCTAAAGCACAATCCCAAAGGGAAATTATAGACTGCAGATTGCAGTGATTGGTTCATGTGACATTTTTAAAGTTTAGGGCATCAGGATAATAAATCATCCATGATGAAATTACGGAGTGGGCTTGATGAGCTGAATTGTCTAATTCTGCTCCCCAGTCTTACGGTCTTACGGTTTTACGTAGCTTTTCTCCCAGTTATATTGAGAATACCAACATAAAACCATACGACAGTGATAAATGATAATTTCCTCTGACGATACTGTAGCCTCTGCCCTCTACTCTGTTCTGAGCAACAGGGAAAATAGTGTGTCATATGCCAGTTTGCTGTTTATAGACTTCAGTGTTTTGTTTAACTCCATCATACCTCAGAAAAGTGGGGAAACTGTCCTTGCTGAGTCTCAATACCTCCCTGTATAACCGAATCTTGGAATTCTTAACAGAAAGTCTACAATCCGTGTGGTCAGCAACTTCTCTAGTCCCATTACATTGAACATTGGTGCTCCCCAGGGTCTTGTGCTCAGCCCACTGCTGTTCACACTGCTGATGCATGACTGTTGCAAGATTTAGCTCAAATCGAGTTTGTGGATGATACAACAGTGGTTGGACTCATCAACAACAATGATGAGTTGGAGTACAGAGAGAAAGTGGAGTGGCTGATGGACTGTTGTGAGAACAACAACCTAAGTCTGAATGTGGAGAAGACCAACAAAATGACTGTGGTGCAGATGAACCATACCCCTCTGTAGAGAGAGTTAGATGCACCAAGTTCTGGGGAGTTCACAGCATGGGTAACCTCACCTGGTCCTTCCCTCCCTGAGTAAGAAGGCATAGTAATGCCTCCACTTCCTGAGGAGATTGAGGCAAGTGAGGCTCTCCCCCCACTACCCCCAAATTTTTACTGAATTTTACAGGTGCAACAGTGAGAGCATCTTGACAAGCTGCATCTCCATCTTGTATAGGAGCAGCAGAGCATCTGACTGGACGTCCCTATGAAGGACTATGAGAACTGCCAAAAAGATCAAAGGGGTTTTGCTACCATCCACGGGGGACATTTATCAGGAACGTTGCATACACAGGGTCCTTAGTATAATTGTGTCTCCAATGCACAAAGACAAGAACGGACAGCTTCTTCCCTCAGGCCATCAGGCTTTTGAATTCTGCAGCATCGCATTCGAAGTGTCACTGGGTAATTTGTACTGTACCCTGCAATATTTAATGTATGCACTTTACTTTGTTTATAGCCATATAACAATTACAGCACGGAAACAGGCCATCTCGGCCCTTCTAGTCTGTGCCGAACGCTTACTCTCACCTAGTCCTACCGACCTGCATTCAGCCCATAGCCCTCCATTTCCTGTCCATATACATATCCCATTTTTAAAATCTATGCATAATTCATTTGTACAGTTAATTCTTACTTTTCTAAGTTATTATGTTATGTATGTGTATTATGCTTTACACTCTGGTCTGGAGAAGCGTTTCGTTTGGTGGTATACATGCATAGAGTTAAACTTGACTTATGGTATTACGGACAAAGGTTGAAGTTCAATTCCGGTGTCCTCTGTAAGCAAATTTGTATGTTCCTTCCCATGTGCACTTGGGTTTCCTCTGGGTGCTCTGATTTCCTCTTCCAAAGACATACTGGTTGGTAGGTTAATTGGTCATTATAAATTATCCTATATAACCATATAACAATTATGCACGGAAAAAGGCCATCTTGGCCTTTATAGTCCCTGCCGAACGCTTACTCTCATCTAGTCCCACTGACCTGCACTCAGCCCATAACCCTCCATTCCTTTCCTGTCCATATACCTATCCAATTTTACTTTAAATGACAATACCAAACCTGCCTCTACCACTTCTACTGGAAGCTCGTTCCACAAAGCTACCACTCTCTGAGTAAAGAAATTCCCCCTCGTGTTACCCTTACACTTTTGCCCCCTAAGTCTCAACTCATGTCCTCTTTTTGAATCTCCCCTACTCTCAATGGAAAAAGCCTTTCCACGTCAACTCTATCTATTCCCCTCATAATTTCAAATACCTCTATCAAGTCCCCCCTCAATCTTCTACGCTCCAAAGAATAAAGACCTAACTTGTTCAATCTTTCCCTGTAACTTAGGTGCTGAAACCCAGGTAACATTCTAGTAAATCTTCTCTGTACTCTCTCTATTTTGTTGACATCTTTCCTATAATTCGGTGACCAGAACTGTACACAATGCTCCAAATTTGGCCTTACCAATGCCTTGTACAATTTTAACATTACATCCCAACTCCTATACTCAATGCTCTGATTTATAAAGGCCAGCATACCAAAAGCTTTCTTCACCACCCTATCCACATGAGATTCCACCTTCAGGGAACTATGCACCATTATTCCTAGATCACTCTGTTATACTGCATTCTTCAGTACCCTACCATTTACCATGTATGTCCTATTTGGATTATTCCTAGCAAAATGTAGCACCTCACACTTATCAGCATTAAACTCCATCTGCCATCGTTCAGCCCACTCTTCTAACTGGCCTAAATCTCTCTGCAAGCTTTGAAATCCTACTTCATTATCCACAACGCCATCTACCTAACCCTAATGCGGGCCATCTACCTACTGCATACTTACTAATCCAATTTACCACCCCATCATCCAGATCATTAATGTATATGACAAACAACATTGGACCCAGTACAGATCCCTGAGGCACACCACTAGGCACTGGCCTCTAACCTGACAAACACATACTTCCGTCACCTGACCTATCTTATTCCCTAACACTGATCCACCACTGCCCCTTCTCTAGTTGGTACCTCTATGTATTGCTGCAAAAACCTATCCTGCACACATTTTACAAACTCCAAACCATCCATCCCTTTTACAGTATGGGCTTCCTAGTCTATGTGTGGAAAATTAAAATCTCTCACAATCACAACCCTGTGCTTACTACAAATGTCTGCTATCTCCTTGCAAATTTGCTCCTCCAATTCTTGCTCCCCATTAGGTGGTCTATAATACACTCCTATAAGTGTTACTACACCTTTCCCATTCCTCAATTCCACCCAAAATACCTCCCTAGACAAACCCTCTAATCTATCCTGCCAGAGCACGGCTGTAATATTTTCTCTGACAAGCAATGCAACACCTCCCCCTCTTTTCCTTCTGATTCTATCACACCTGAAGCAACAAAATCCAGGAATATTTAGTTGCCAATCACACCCCCCCTGCAACCATGTTTCATTAATAGCTACAACATCCTATTTCCAGGTATCAATCAATGCTCTAAGCTCATCCACCTTTCTTACAATGCTCCTGACATTAAAATAAGTGCATTTAAGAAATTCTCCACCTCTTCCTCTCTGTTTATCTCTAACAGTACAAAGAACTTTACTGTCTTTTTTTTCTTCCTTCTCCTATACATCTGTTCCTACACTCTGGTTCCCCTCCCGCCTCATCTAACCTAATCTGTGGTTAGGTTATAATTATGGTGATGGTGGATTGTTGCACAGCATGGTTTGAGGGGTCGAAAAGACCTGTTCTGCTCTGTATCTCTAAATAAAAATAAAAGTCCAAGAAATATTACAGCTTCCAGCACTAAATACCACTTTCAGACAAAAATAAAAAGGAAGCTGAAATGGACAGTATCCTTGAGTAAAGAAAAAAAGGGAATCAGAGGGCTAAAAAAGGTCTTTGTATGTTCTTGGTGAGAAGGGTCAACAAGAATGCTAAGGCCTTTTATACATACATTATAAATGAGGTTAAAGAACAACGAACAATACAGTACATTACAGTCTATTCGGCCCACAATCTTGTGCTGACCCTTAAACCCTGCCTCCCATATAACCCTCCACCTTAAATTCCTCCATATACCTGTCTAGTAGTCTCTTAAATTTCACTAGTGTATCTGCCTCCACCATTGACTCAGGCAGTGCATTCCATGAACCAACCACTCTCTGAGTAAAAATCCTTCCTCTAATATCCCCCTTTAACTTTCCTCCCCTTACCTTAAAGCCATGACCTCTTGTACCGAGCAGTGGTGCCCTGGGGAAGAGGCGCTGGCTGTCCACTCTGTCTATTCCTCTTAATATCTTGTAAACCTCTATAATGTCTCTTTTCATCCACCTTCTCTCCAGAGAGTAAAGCCCTAGCTCCCTAGTTAGTGAGTAGGACAAAGGGGACACCTTATTCCTGGAGCTAGAGGAAATGGGTGAGGTACAACAAGATACACATAGAGAATATTGGGGGTGGCGGTATGCTGATATTCTAGGGCGTGTTGGTATCAAGGAGGGAGGAACTGTTAAGGCTCTTGAAGAACATGAAGTTCACTGAGTCCCCAGAGCATGATGGGGTCTGACCCTGCTTAATGAAAGAAGTAAGAGAGATTGTTGTGTCTTTGTCAGATGTCTTTCAGCAACAGCAAGGTCCAGGACTGCGGAATAGCCAGTTAATTAATGAAGGTGATAGGGTCAAACCAGGAAATTAGTCCATAAGACATGACAGCAGAATGAAGCCTTTCAGCCCATCAAGTCTGCTCTGCCATTCTATCATGGCTGATTTATTATCCTTCTCAACCCCATTCTCTTGCCTTCTTCCCATAACAATTGATGCCCTGACTAATCAAGAAATTATGAACCTCTGATTTAAATATATCCATTGCCTTGGCATCTATAGCCATCTGTGGCAATAAATTCCACAGATTCACTACTAAAGAAATTCCTTCTCATCTCTGTCCTATATCATTGACCCTTTGTTCTGAAGCTGTGCCCTTGGGTTCTAGATTCCCCCACTATAGGAAGTACTCTGTCCATATCCACTCTATCTAGGCCTTTCAATATTTGATAGGTTTTGGTGAGATCCCTCATTCTTATGAACTCCAGCGAGTACAGGCTCAAAGCCATCAAACGCTCCTTTGTTTTGTTGGTACCTGCAAGACGATAAAGCTCAAGGTTGTACATGGTATACATACTTTGATAAGAAAACTGAACTTTGAACATTATGTGAGTACCAGTGTACAATATTCACAGCTGTGTTGCACAGAGGTGCTGGAAGATGATGTCCTCCTGAGAAAACAGAACCATTAATTATCCTCATCATTTCCTCCAGCTCCCATGTGATTCAGGGGAGGGCATATATTTTGTATTTCAGAGAGATCTACTCTCTTAGCAACTCTCTGACACACTCTTCCATTTCCATCACTTACCCTCTCCACTGTGTTGGCGTGTGGCCTAGTGGGCAAGGCATCAGACTAGTAACCTGAAGGTCACTGGTTCGAGCCTCAGCTGAGGCAGCGTGTTTGTTCCTTGAGCAAGGCACTTAACAACACATTGCTCTGCGACGTCACTGGTGCCAAGCTGCTTGGGTCCTAGTGCCCTCCCTTGGACAACATCGGTGGCGTGGAGAGGGGAAGGCCTGTAGCTTGGGCAACTGCCGGTCTCCCATACAACCCTGCCCAGACCAGCGCCCTGGAAACTCCAGGTGCAGATCCATGGTCTTTCGAGACCGATGGATGCCACCACCACCACCCTCTCCACATCACTCTTCTATACAAGCACAGAAGATCCAGTCTTTAACCAATTTAATTCACTCCATTTGAAGTGAATGAAGAGAGGATTGGATATAGAAAAGTCTGTGAGACCAGACATTGCTGTCATAGCTCTGTGACCTGCAATGCAAGGCCAATTGTATCTCCAGGCTTTGTTGGCATCTGCCAACAATATGGAGAATTGCCCAAGTATATCATGTTCAGAAAAAGCAGGACAAATTCTTTCCTATTGATTATTGACAAATTAGTCCACTCTCAGTTGTCATCCAAGTGATGGAAATGGTCAACAACAGTTAATTGGTACTGACCAGTAGTGTGTTCACTGATACCTAGTCAGGGTTTCACTAGGACCACCTAACCCCAGACCTCATCATGGTCTTTATCTAAGCATGGATCAAAGGTGTATTCTAAAGGGATGTCCTTTCATTCTGAGGCTGTGCCTTCTGATCTCTCCCCCGCTCTGAGGTGAATTGATGTCAAAGCAGCGCTTGACCAGTTGTGGTATCAAGGGCTCCTGCTGATATTGAATCAGTTCAAAAAGTTCGAAGTAAATTTATCATCTAAGTACATATATGTCACCATATACAACTCAGATTTGTTTTCTTTTGGGCATTCACAGTAAAAAAAACCACACACAACAAGACGGAGAAAAAACCAACGTGCAAAAACAAAGTGAAAGGGGAATAAAAATAATAAATAAGCAATAAATATCAAGAACATGAGATGGAGAGTCCTTTAAAGTGAGTTTATAGATGGGAACAGTTCAGTGATGGAGCAACTGAAGCTGAGGGAAGTTATCCCCTCTGGTTCAAGAGCCTAATGGTTCTGGGATAACAACTTTTCCTGAACCTAGTGGTGTGGCTCATAATGCTCCTGTACCACCTTCCTGGCAGCAGCGAGAAGAGAGACTGTCCTGGACGATGCGGATCTCTGATGATGGATCCTTGATAGGATTCACAGTATAATGGTTGGAGTTGTACCTTACACACAGGAAGTTAGTTGTGATTGTTGGGTGTTTCTCAGACCCTGTATCTCCATTTGCTTCTTCCTTCCAATGGAAGGTCAGATGTTCTGGGTGTTCTGTCCTCCTGAGCTATCTGTGTGGAGTTTGCACAATCTGTCTGTGTTTTCTCAGGTAGCTCTGGTTTCCTCCCATGTCCCAAATTGTTAGGGGAATGGGAACCAGTATGATAAAGCTGAGGATGAACCAACAAATTTACAAGTAGATGATGGATATAACATGAATGTAAGGAAGGACAAGGCATTTTCAACGGTCATTTAAATCGAAGCAAGAGGCGGAGAGGGAAGAGGTAAAAGAAGCTCAGAGAGAAGCTGTTTTTTTTTAAACTGATCTGGGCAAAGAGGCTAGACAGCGCAGGCGCATGAAAGTCGGCCTCTGAGATCAGTGAGGGCATTTAAAAAGTGAGCAGAGGCTGAGTACAAGCTTCACTCCAAGTGAGGTAAGGCCAGGAAAGCTCTTTTAATTGATCTAATTAGGAGTAGGAAATGGAGGCAGCAGTTAGGGCAGTTGAGTGCTCCGTTTGCAGTAGGTGGGAAGTCAGGGCGAGCACAGCTGTCCCTGATGACTACACCTGCAAAAGGTGCATCCAGCTGCAGCTCCTGACAAACCGTGTTAGGGAACTGGAGCTGGAGCTGGATGAACTTTGGATCATTTGAGAAGCAGAGGCAGAAATACAGGAGTTTCAGGGAGATAGTCACCCCTAGGAGTCAGGAGACAGGTAGTTGGGTGACTGTCAAGAGAGGGAAGGGGAATAGACAGGAAGAGCAGAGCACCCCTGTGGCCGTTCCCATCAACAATAAGTATACCGTTATGGATACTGTTGGTGGGGACGACCTACCAGGGACAAGTTGCAGTGGTCGCGTCTCTGGCACTGAGACTGGACCCTCAGCTCAGAAGGGAAGGAGGGAAAAGAAAAGAGCAGTAGTGATAGGGGATTCGATAGTTAAGGGGACAGATAGGAGGTTCTGTGGAAGAGATCGAGAATCCTGGTTGGTCTGTTGCCTCCCTGGTGCCAGGGTCCACGATATCGCGGATCGAGTTCTCAGTATTCTCAAGAGGGAAGGTGAGCAGCCGGATGTCGTGGTCCATGTAGGGGCTAATGACGTGGGTAGGAAGAGTGAGGAGGTCCTGAAAGGTGAGTTTAGGGAGCTAGATGCCTAGTTAAACGACAGGACATCCAGGATAGCAATCTCAGGATTGCTACCAGTACCTCGTGCAGGTGGGTTTAGAAATAGTAAGATAGTGCAGATCAACATGTGGCTGAAAACATGGTGCAGGAGGGAAGGCTTCAGATTTATAGATAATTGGGCAGTTTTCCAGAGAAGGTGGGACCTGTTCCGGCAGGACAGTTTACATCTAAACTGGAGGGGGACAAATATTCTTGCATGTAGGTTTGCTAGAGAGGCTCCAGTAGATTTAAACTAGATACGAGGGGGGGAGGGGAACCAGAGCATAGGAACAGATGTATGGGAGAAGGAAGGAAAAGAAGACAGTAAAGTTCTTTGTAATGTTAGAGATAAACAGAGAGGATTGGCATATTGCTCATGTGGTTCCATAGTTTAAAAAGAGTTCTAAGAGTAAACCTAGCAATTATAGGCCTGTCAGTTTGACATCAGTGGTGGGTAAATTAATGGAAAGTATTCTTAGAGATGGTATATATAATTATCTGGATAGACAGGGTCTGATTGGGAACAGTCAGCATGGATTTGTCCATGGAAGGTCAAGTTTGACAAATCTTATTGAATTTTTTTAAGAGGTTATGAGGAAAGTTGACGAGGGTAAAGCGGTGGATGTTGTCTATATGGACTTCAATAAGGCCTTTACAAGTTTCCACATGGAAGGTTAGTTAGGAAGGTTCAATCGTTAGGTATTAATATTGAAATAGTAAAATGGATTCAATAATGGCTGGATGGGAGATGCCAGAGAGTAATGGTGGATAACTGTTTGTCAGGTTAGAGGCCAGTGCCTAGTGGTGTGCCTCAGGGATCTGTACTGGGTCCAATGTTGTTTGTCATATACATTAATGATCTGGATGATGGGGTGGTAAATTGGATTAGTAAGTATGCAGTAGGTAGATGGCGTTGTGGATAATGAAGTAGATTTTCAAAGTTTGCAGAGAGATTTAGGCCAGTTAGAAGAGTGGGCTGAACGATGGCAGATGGAGTTTAATGCTGATAAGTGTGAGGTGCTACATTTTGGTAGGAATAATGCAAATAGGACATACATGGTAAATAGTAGGGCATTGAAGAATGCAGTAGAACAGAGTGATCTAGGAATAATGGTGCATAGTTTCCTAAAGGTGGAATCTCATGTGGATAGGGTGGTGAAGAAAGCTTTTGGTATGCTGGCCTTTATAAATCAGAGCATTGAGTATAGGAGTTGGGATGTAATCTTAAAATTGTACAATGCATTGGTGAGGCCAAATTTGGAGTATTGTGTACAGTTCTGGTCACCGAATTATAGGAAAGATGTCAACAAAATAGAGAGAGTACAGAGAAGATTTACTAGAATGTTACCTGGGTTTCAGCACCCAAGTTACAGGGAAAGATTGAACAAGTTAGGTCTTTATTTTTTGGGGCGTAGAAGGTTGTGGGGGGACTTGATAGAGGTATTTAAAATTATGAGGGGGATAGATAGAGTTGACGTAGATAGGCTTTTTCCATTGAGAGTAGGAGAGATTCAAACAAAAGGACATGAGTTGAGAGTTAGGAGGCAGAAGTTTAAGGGTAACACGAGGGGGAATTTCTTTACTCAGAGAGTGGTAGTTGTGTGGAATGAGCTTCCAGTAGAAGTGGTAGAGGCAGGTTTGGTATTGTCAGTTAAAGTAAAATTGGATAGGTATATGGACAGGAAAGGAATGGAATGGAGAGTTATGGGCTGAATGCGGGCCAGTGGAACTAGGTGAGAGTAAGCATTCGGCACGGACTAGAAGGGCTAAGATGGCCTGTTTCCGTGCTGTAATTGTTATATGGTTATAAGGCAAGGATTGGGTACAAATGCAGATAGAGCAAAGAGTTAAGTTTTACCACAGGGGCAAAATTCAAAAGGGCAAAGAATGCAGAACTGAAGGTTCTGTATTTAAATGTGTGTAGCATTTGGAATAAGGTGGATGAACTGGTGATGTAATTACAGATTGGTTGATATGACATTGTGGACATCACTGAGTCGTGGCTGAAAGAGGGCCATAGTTGGGAGCTCAACATCAAAGGTTATACTTTGTATTGAAAGGACAGGGAGGAAAGCATAGGCGGTGGTGTGGCTCTGTTGGTAAAAGATGGAATTACATCTTTAGAAAAAGGTGAGATAGGATCAGAGAATGTTGAATCTTTGTGGGTGGAGTTAAGAAACTGCAAGGGTAAAAAAATTATGAGAATAATATATAGGCCTCCAAATAGTAGCCAAGAAGTGTGGTTGAGATTACAAAGGCAGATGGAAAAGGCATATAATAAGGGTAATGACACAACTGTAATTGGGTACATCAATTTGCAAGGGGATTGGGTAAATCAGGTTGGTGTTGGATTGCAAGAGAGGGAATTTGCTTAATACCTATAAGACGGCTTTTAGATCAGCTTGTACTTAAGCTTACTCAGGGAAAGGTCATCTTAGATTGCATGTTGTGTAACAACCCAAATCTTATTAGGGAGCTTAATGTAAAGGAACCCTTAGGAGGCAGTGATCATAATATTACTGAATTCATACTGCAATTTGAGAGGGAGAAATATAAGTTATATATGTAAGTATTGCAATGGAATAAAGGAAATTACAGAGGCATGAGAGAGGAGTTTGTCCTGGTGGATTGGAGGATACTGGTGGAGATGATGGCAGAGTAGAGATGGCTGAAGTTTCTGGGAATAGTTCACAAGGTGCGCAATAGATATGTCCCACAGATAAAGAAGTTCTCAAATGACTGGAGTAGGCAACCGTGGCAGGACCGAAGGGTTTTGGCCGGAAGCGTTGACTGTAATTTTTTCCATAGATGCTACTGAGTTCCTTCAGCATTTGTGTGTTTGGTGTAGTTAAAGTGGAGGTTGATAAGGTTCTTGATTAGTCAGGGCATCAAAGTTTACAGGGAGAAGGCAAGAGAATGGGGTTGAGAGGGATAAATAATGAGGTATGATGGAATGGCGAAGCAACCTTGATGGACTGAATGACCTAATTCTGCTCCCACATCTTATGGTCTGAACCTAGACAGTGCTTAAGGGAGTAGCAAAGGGATGGTTGATTTTCTGGAAGAATTTTTCATGTTGCTGTAATTCTAAAGCAGTCCAGACCTTGTCGATTTCATTCCAAAGCCTATGACAGTCACACTGTGGATATATCAGTTTATAACATCCCTCAGAAGAGAACGTCGACCACAGATGGAAGACACTTGGAGAGAGCTGAAACAGATTTCGTAGCACACCTTTATTCCTTCTACCAAAGTACATGACAGAATATTCTATTCTCTGCTTCTTTTCCCATTCCCCCAATCTGTCTAACTCCTTCTGCAGACAACTTGCTTCCTCAACATTTCCTGCCTTTCCACCAGTCTTCATTGTGTCTGCAAATCTACCTTCAAGCCATCAATTCCTTCATCCAAATCCTTGATATACAACGTGAAAGGAAGTGGTCCCTGCACCAACTCCAACAGAACACCACTCGTCAACAGCAGCCAACCAGAGCAGGCCTCCTTTCCTTCCAATCTTTGCCTCCTGCCAGTCAGCCAATCATCTATCCATACCAGTATCTTTCCTGTAATACTACAGGCTGTGTAAAGTAATGGAAAATATGACACAGAAGAGATTCTACAGATTCTGGAAATCTTGAGAGACACTCACAAAAAGCTGGAGGATCTCAGCAAGTCAGGCAGCATTCATGGGAATGAATAAACAGTGAGTTCCTCCAGTATTTTGTGATGGAAAGGATTACATGTCTCATGATTGGAGACTGAAAAGGTTTCAGGCAGGGGGATAAATTATGGAGAGATTTCACAGGTTACATGTCAATGTATCTTTGTCATTATGCAGGCAGTCCTTGTCCTGTCATCCAACCACCCCTCAATGGCCAAGTTGAACCTGTCCTAGAGCATTATTCATTCAAAGATCAGATCCAGATCAGATGCAACGCTGGATTCAAATTTGTGAAGGTATTTTAAAATTGGTAAAATGGTTTATTATTTTTTTTATTTTGAGATACAGTGCAGAATAGGACTTTCCAGCAGACTGAGCCATGCCGCCTACAACCCACAGATTTAGCCCCAGCCCATCACAGGACAATTTACAATGACCAATTAACCTACTAACTGGTATGTCTTCGGACTGCGGGAGGAAGCTGGAGCACCCAGACTAAATCCACACACTCACAGGGAGAACGTACAAACTCCATATAGAGGAACCTGCAAACTCTAATGCCCTGAGCTGTAATAGCATCATGACAGTCGCTATGCTACCATGGCACTTTATTATTGTCATCGGGAAATTTTGTTCTGCATGCCACATCAATGGACAATCCACATAAGGGGTGCGTAAAAAAAATGGATGTGGATACTATAGAGAGAGAGTGCAGAGGAGATGTACAAGGATGGTGCCTGGATTGGAGGGTGTACCTTATGAGGATAGGTTGACTGTACTTGGCCTTTTCTCCTTGGAGCGACAGAGGATGAGAGGTGACCTGATAGAGGTATATAAGTTGATGAGGGGCATTGATTGTGTGGATAGCCCAAGGCTTTTTCCCAGGGCTGAAGTGGCTAGCACGAGAGGGCATAGTTTTAAGGTGCGTGGAAGTAGGTACAGAGGAGATGTCGGGGTAAGTTTTTTTACGCAGAGAGTGGTGAGTGCATGGAATGGGTTGCCGGCAGCAGTGGTGGAGGCAGAAATGATAATGTCTTTTAAGACTCCTGAATGGATGCATGGAGCTTAGAAAAATGCAGGGCTATGCACTAGGGAAATTCTAGACAGTTTTTAGAATAGGCTACATGGTTGGCACAACGTTGTAGGCTGAGGGGCTTGTAATGTACTGTAGATATCTATGTTCTGTGTCCTATGAGCTAACACCTTCAGTCCTACATCCACCCTTTTCAATTTTGTCTGCCTTTTATATCACAAATCGTCCTGTTGACTGTTATTTTGCCCTATCATCAGCCTCTCCTTGCTAGGAATCTCACTGTACATTGTCTGTGTTTGTAAACCAACTACCTAATTTTTGGGACTATCTGTTTGACTCCCATCTCCCTGCCAAATTAGCTTAAATCCACCCGAGCAACTGCAGCCAACCTGTTTGCAAGGATATTGGTTCTCCTCAGGTTTAGATGCTGCCCGTCCCTTTTGTACAGATCATGCCTTCACAATGATCCATAAATTGAACCCTTGCTCCCTGCACCAGTTCCTCAGCCATGCATTCTTCTTCCGAATCATCCTATTCTTTATTGTTGAGGAGAACGGACACAGGTGTACTCTGCACACAATGTGTATTTCCCTTCCTTCTCCTGATAGTCACCCAGTTCCCTGTCTCTTGCAACCTAGGGAAAACTACTTCCCTGCACCTCCTCATTCTCCCATGTGAGAACTGCAGCTCCAGTTCCTTAATAGGCTCTCTTAGTGCAGATGTGTTTTTCTGAGACTTCCCACATCCCACACACAGCACAAAACTCGCATCTGGAGCAACTCTCACTAATCTACTGTGTCCTAATAAATGAGGAATGAACAAATAAGTACAGAGACTTATTGGAATCATATTGCTATTAATGACACAAAAGGGAAAAGCTTAGAGGTCCTGAAACGAGAATGAAGAGAGCTAGGTAGAAAGCTGAGAAGCAGGACCTCCAGGATAGTAATTTCTGGATTGCTGCCTGTGCCATGTGCCAGAGAGGGTAGAAACAGTATTTGGCAGATTAATGTGCAGCTGAGAAGCTGGTCCAGGGGGCAGGGCTTCAGATTCTTGGATCATTGGGTTTTTTTCTAGGGGAGAAATGATCTGTACAAAAGTGACAGTTTGCGCCTGAACACAAGGGAAACCAATATTCTCTCATTTTCACTTTCCAGTCCCATTTTTTTGAACTATTTTTTAAACCTTCTATGTTTGATGTACTTTTTAAAGAGTGGAATAGATTTAGTATTAAATGTTCTCATGATTTGTTTGTTGGAGATAGTCTCCCTTCATTTGAACAACTGTCGGTTAAGTATACATTTCCTAAAAGTCCGGATAAAAATTTACTTGATATAATTTTTTAATTTGAAACCCTTCTATAATGCATCTATATCTAATATTTATGGTATGTTGTTAGGAATGAGAAATATTCCTTCAGATAAAATTAAAAATCTTTGGGAACAAGATTTACAGATTTCAATTTTTGAGAACACTTGGAATGAAATTTTTAAATTGGTTAATACCTCATCATTATGTACCCGTCATTCCCTTCTACAATTTAAAGTGGTTCATAGAGCCCATATGTTTAAAGGTAAGCTGTCTCATTTTTATTCAGATATATCTCCCTATTGAGATAGATATAATAATGGAGAAGTTTCACTAATCCATATGTTTTGGACTTGTCTGAGTCTTGAAAAATATTGGAAGGAGGTATTTCAAACTTTTTCAGTGCTTTTTAAAGTAAATTTTAAACCTAATCCTTTGACTGTCTCATTTGGTACTGTTGGAGGAAATGATATTATTTTGGAGACACACGATTTGCACATTTTGGCCTTTATTTCTCTTATAGTCAGGAGGACATTGTTGCTTAAGTGGAAGGATGCCACTCTGCCTACTCATACTCATTGGTTACATGATGTTATGTCTTGCTTAAATTTAGAGAAGATTTGCTGTTCAATTTCTGAACCTAGACAAGATTTTTTAACATTGTGGGGACCTTTTTTGAATTAATATGTTTTATTATATGTTAAGGATCTTTTCCCTTTTCTTTTTATTAAACCAAACAGCTGTTTTTTTTCTGGTAGTGAGTTTAGATTTTTTGTATAATAAAATCACTTCTTTTTAATTTTATGGTTAAATTTAATCTATATGGATATGGGGTAATTACACTTCATCTGTGATTTCAATATATTGTAATTAATATATATTATATATCTTACTGTACCCTGTATTCTTCTATGTAAGAAATTAATAAAAATATTGAAAAAGAAATGGGAAAAGCTTAGAGGTCCTGAAAAGAGAATTAAGAGAGCTAGGTAGAAAGCTGAGAAGCAGGACCTCCAGGATAGTAATTTCTGGATTGCTGCCTGTGCCATGTGCCAGGGAGGGTAGAAACAGTATGATCTGGCAGATTAATGTGCGGTTGAGAAGCTGGTCCAGGGGGCAGGGCTTCAGATTCTTGGATCATTGGGATTTCTTCTAGGGGAGGTATGATCTGTACTAAAGTGACAGTTTGCAGTTGAACCCGAGGGGGACCAAAATTCTCGCAGTCAAGTTTGTTAGAGTTGTTGGGAAGGGTTTAAACTAATTTGGCATGTGAGTGGGAACTGGAGTGAAGGGACTCAAGATAGGTCAGCTGATAAAAGAAGCAAAGATGGTGTCTAGTCAGACTGTCAGGAGGGGCAGCTAGATAATAGGGCAAAATTGCAGCCAGCAGGGTGAGTGTCAGTACATTAGGGATTCAGAATTAAAAAGGATAGCAAATACAGTGCACAGGGTGTTATATCTCAACGCATGGAGCATAAGAAATAAAGTGGATAATCTTGTTGCACTATTATACATGGTCAGATATGATGTTGTGACCATCACTGAATTGTGGCTGAAAGATGGTTATAGTTTGAATGTCCAAGGTTATACATTGTATCAGAGGGATAGGAAGGTAGGCCTAGGGAATGGTGTGGCTCTGCTGGTAAAGAACTTGATAATATGATTCGAACTGTGTATTACTGCACAGTCGTGGGTCAGCAGAGTGAACAGCAGTGGACTGAGCACACAGCCCTGGGGGACCCCCTGTGCTCAGTGTGATGGTGATGGAGATGCTGCTCCTGATCTGGACTGACTGAGGTCTCCCAGTCAGGAAGTCTAGGATCCAGTTGCAGAGGGAGGTGTTCAGGCCCAGCTCTATAGGGCACTTGTGAGACCACATTTGGGAGTGTTGTGTGCAGTTTTGGGATGCTTATTTTAGAAAGAATATACTGACATTGGAGAGGGTTCAGAGAAGATTCATGAGAATGATTCTAGGAATGAAAGAGTTACCATATGAGGAACACAAAGTACACTGCAAATGCTGTGGTCAAACCAGCACATACAAACCCGCTGGAGGAACTCAGCAGGTCGGGCAGCATCCGTTGAAATGAAATGTTTTGGGCTGAGACCATTCATCAGGACTGAAGAAGGAGGGGGCAGAGGCCCTATAAAGAAGCTGGGGGAGGGTGGGAAGGAGAAAGCTGGTGGGTGCCAGGTGAAAAACCAATCAGAGGAAAGATCAAGGGTGGGGGAGGGGAAGCAGGGAGGGGATAGGCTGGAGAGGTGAAGAAGGAATGTAAGGGGAAAGCACTATGGGTAGTAGAAGAAGGCAGAATCATGAGAGAGGTGATAAGCAGCTGGAAGAGGAGGCAGAGTAAAACTGGGATGGGGGAAGGGAGAGGGAGGAAATTACCAGAAGTTGGAGAATTCAAAAGTTGGAGAATTCAGAGTTCATACCAAAGGGCTGGAGACTACCCAGACCTCCAACCTCCAACCTGAGTTTGACCTCATCATGGCAGTAGAAGAGGCCATATATGGACATATCCGAATAGGAATGTGAAGCAGAGTTGAAGTGGGTGGCAACCGGGAGAATCCTGTTATGGCAGACGGAGCGGAGGTGCTCGATGAAGCGGTCCCGCAATCTGCGTTGGGTCTCACCGATGTAGAGGAGGCCGCACCGGGAGCACCAGATGCAATAGACGACTCCAGCAGACTCACAGGTGAAGTGTTGTCTCACCTGAAAGGACTGTCTGGGGCCCGGAATGGTGGTAAGGGGGGAGGTGTGGGGACAGGTGTAGCATTTGCAGGGATAAGTGCCAGGTGGGAGTTCTGTGGGGAGGGACGTGTGGACCAGGTAGTTGTGGAGGGAACGATCCCTGCGAAAAGCTGAGAGGGGTAGGGAAGGAAAGATGTGCTGGGTGGTGGGGTCCTGTTGAAGGTGGCGGAAGTTGCGGAGGATAATACGCTGGATCCGGAGGCTGGTGGGGTGGTAGATGAGGACAAGGGGAACCCTGTCCCTGTTGTGGTGACGGGAGGATGGGTTAAGGGCTGAAGTGTGGGAAGTGGAGGAGATGCGGGTGAGGGCATCTTTGATGACGCCAGAAGGGAACCACGATCCTGAAAGAAAGAGGACATTTGAGAAGTCCTGGAACGGAAAGCCTCATCCTGGAAGCAGATGCAGTGGAGATGGAGGAACTGGGAATAGGGAATGGCATTTTTGCATTGGGCAGGGTGGGAAGAGGTATAGTCAAGATAGTTATGGGAGTCAGTACAAGAGGACATGGCTTTAAGGTAAGGGGAGGGAAGTTCAAGGGGGATATTAGAGGAAGGTTTTTTACTCAGAGAGTGGTTGGTGCGTGGAATGCACTGCCTGAGTCAGTGGTGGAGGCAGATACACTAGTGAAGTTTAAGAGACTACTAGTCAGGTATATGGAGGAATTTAAGGTGGGGGGTTATATGGGAGGCAGGGTTTGAGGGTCGACACAACATTGTGGGCCGAAGGGCCAGTAATGTGCTGTACTATTCTATGTTTTCTAGAGAGAGTGCGGAGATTTACAAGGATGCTAGAGATCCTATCTCTAAGAATCTTTTCCAACAGCTTTCCCACCATAGACGTAAGGCTCACTGGTCTGTAATTACCCGGACTATCCCTACTACCTTTTTTGAACAAAGGGACAACATTCGCCTCCCTCCAATCCTCCGGTACCATTCCCGTGGACAACAAGGACATAAAGGTCCTAGCCAGAGGCTCAGCAATCTCTTCTCTCACCTCGTGGAGCAGCCTGGGGAATATTCCGTCAGGCCCCAGGGACTTATCTGTCCTAATGTATTTTAACAACTCCAACACCTTCTCTCCCTTAATATCAACATGCTCCAGAACATCAACCTCACTCATATTGTCCTCACCGTCATCAAGTTCCCTCTCATTGGAGAATACTGAAGAGAAGTATTCATTGAGGACCTCGCTCACTTCCGCAGCCTCCAGGCACAACTTCCCACTTTTATCTCTAATCGGTCCTACCTTCACTCCTGTCATCCTTTTGTTCTTCACATAGTTGAAGAATGCCTTGGGGTTTTCCTTTACCCTACTCGCCACCTTCTCATGCCCCCTTTTTGCTCTTCTCAGCCCCTTTTTAAGCTCCTTTCTTGCTACCCAATATTCCTCAATAGACCCATCTGATCCTTGCTTCCTAAACCTCATGTATGCTGCCTTCTTCCACCCGACTAGATTTTCCACTTCACTTGTCACCCATGGTTCCTTCAGCCTACCATTCTTTATCTTCCTCACCAGGACAAATTTAGCCCTAACATCCTGCAAGAGATCCCTAAACATCAACCACATGTCCATAGTACATTCCCCTGCAAAAACATCATCCGAATTCACACCTGCAAGTTCTAGCCTTATAGCCTCATAATTTGCCCTTCCCCAATCAAAAATTTTCCTGTCCTCTCTGATTCTATCCTTTTCCATGATATGCTAAAGATCAGGGAGTGGTGATCACTGTTCCCCAGATGCTCACCCACTGACAGATCTGTGACCTAACCCGGTTTGTTACCTAATACTAGATCTAGTATGGCATTCCCCCTAGTCAGCCTGTCAACATACTGTGACAGGAATCTGTCCTGGACACACTTAACAAACTCTGCCCCATCTAAACCCTTGGAACTAATCAAGTGCCAATTAATATTAGGGAAGTTAAAGTCACCCATGATAACAACCCTGTTATTTTTGCACATTTCCAAAATCTGCCTCCCAATCTGCTCCTCGGTATCTCTGCTGCTACCAGGGGTCCTATAGAATACCCCCAGTAGAGTAGCTGCTCCCTTGCTGTTCCTGACTTCCACCCATACTGACTCAAAAGAGGATCCTGCTACATTACCCACCCTTTCTGCAGCTATTATAGTATCCCTGACCAGTAATGCCACCCCTCCTCCCCTTCCCCCCCCCCATCCCTTTTAAAGCACTGAAATCCAGGAATATTGAGAATTCATTCCTGCCCTGGTGCCAGCCAAGTCTCCGTAATGGCCAATACATCATAATTCCATGTATGTATCCAAGCTCTCAGTTCATCACCTTTGTTCCTGATGCTTGCACATTCTTCCTGTAGTGAGGCAACCAGAACTGAACACAGTACTCCAAGTGGGGTCTGACCAAGATCCTATATAGCTGTAACATTACCTCATGGCTCTTAAACTCAATCCCACAGTTAATGAATGCCAACACACTATATCCCTTCTTAACAACACTGTCAACCTGCGCAGCAGCTTTGAGCGTTCTATGTACATGGACCCCTAGATCCCTCTGATCCTCCACACGGCCAAGAGACTTACCATTCATATTTTATTCTTTCTTCAAATTGGACCTACCAAAATGAACCACTTCATACTTTTCTGGGTTGAAGTGCATCTGCCACTTCTCAGCCCAGTTCTACATCCGATCAATGTCCTGCTGTAACCTCTGACAACTCTCCAGACTATCCACAACACCCCCAACCTTTATGTCATCAGCAAACTTACTAACCCATCCCTCCACTTCCTCGTCCAGGTCATTTATAAAAATGACAATGAGGAGGGGTCCCAGAACAGATTATTAAGGGTGAAGTTTCAGTATATGGAGGCACATGATAAAATAGGCTGTAGACAATGTAGTCCTCTCAAGGGAAAATCTGTTGGAATTCTTTGAAGAAATCACCAGCAGTATAGACAAATGAAAATCATTTGGTGTTGTGAAATTGAATTTTCAGAAGGTCTTTGACAAGGTGTCACACATGAGGCTGCTTAACAAGCAACAAGCCCACAGTATTACTGGAAACATTCTAGCATGGATAAAGCAGTAGCTGATCGGTTGGAGGCAAAGAGTGGGAATTAAGGGAGCTTTTTCTGGTTGGCTGTCAGTGAATAGTGTGTTCTGATTCTTTTTACGTTATATGTCAATGATTTTTATGATGGAATTGATGACTTTGTTGCAAAGTTTGCAGACAATATAAAGATAGGGCAGGTAGTTTTGAGAAAGTAAAGAGGCTTCAGAAGGACTTAGACAAATTAAGAGAATGGTCAAAGAAATGGCAAATAGAATATGGTGTTGGGAAGTGTATGGTCATGCACTTTAACAGAAGAAATTAAAGGGTTGAGAGAAAATATGAAAATCTGAGGTGCAAAAATGATTCCAGGATTAAATGGCTTATTAAGAACATTTGATGGCTCTGAGTTTGTATTCACTGGAATTCAGAAGAATTAGGGATGACCCACCTGGAATCTAAGGAATGGGTGAAAGATCTTGATAGAGTGGATATGGAGAGTCTGTATCCTATGATGGTAGAGACTAAGACCAGAGAACTCAGCCTCAGAATAGAGGGGCTGTAGCGATGTGCTACACACAGAACTGAAATAATGACACGCAGTCGGTAAGTCGTTTCGAGACTAGTTTTTTCAAACATCGCGGTGCTGGCATTTAAATCCCTAGCGCCCGCCCTCTCTGGGCAGAAATGACGTCAGAGGTGCATTACCAAAGTCTCCCCCCGCGCGCTGGCTATTTGTGAGCCAGTTCACCTGCACAGAAAGTGGTTCGCCACATAAGCCCCCCCCACCCAGAACCAATAGACAATAGGTGCAGAAGTAGACCATTCGGCCCCTCGAGTCTGCACCGCCATTCTGAGATCATGGCTGATCATTCACTATCAATACCCAGACCCTGTCTTGTCCCCATATCCCTTGATTCCCCTATCCATCAGATATCTATCTAGCTCCTTCTTGAAAGCATCCAGAGAATTAGCCTCCACCATCTTCCGAGGTAGTGCATTCCACACCTGCACAACTCTCTGGGAGAAGAAGCTCTTCCTCAACTCTGTTTTAAATAACTGACCTCTTATTCTCAATCCATGCCCTCTGGTACTGGACTCTCCCAACATCTGGAACATATTTCCTGCCTCAATCCTATCAAATCCTTTAATTATCTTAAACGTTTCAATCAGATTCCCTCTCAATCTCCTCAATTCCAGCGTGTACAAGCCCAATCTCTCCAATCTCTCTGCGTAAGACAGCCCTGCCATCCCAGGAATCAACCTAGTGAATCTACGCTGCACTTCCTCAACTGCCAGAATGTCCTTCCTTAAACCTGGAGACCAAAACTGTACACAATATTCCAGGTGTGGTCTCACCAGGGCCCTGTACAAATGCAAAAGAACATCCTTGCTCTTGTATTCAATTCCCCTTGTAACAAAGGCCAACATTCCATTTGCCCTCTTCACTGCCTGTTGCACTTGCTCATTCACCTTCATTGACTGGTGAACTAGGACTCCTAGGTCTCTTTGCATTTCTCCCTTACCTAACTCGACACCGTTCAGACAATACTCTGCCCTCTTGTTCCTGCTTCCAAAGTGGATAACTTCACATTTATTCACATTGAATGACATCTGCCAAGTATCTGCCCACTCACCCAGCCTATCCAAGTCTCCTAACGTCCTCTTCGCATGTCACACTGCCACCCAGTTTAGTATCGTCAGCAAACTTGCTGATATAGTTTTCAATGCCCTCATCTAAATCATTGACATAAATCGTAAAGAGCTGTGGTCCCAATACAGAGCCCTGTGGTACCCCACCAGTCACCTCCAGCCACCTCCAGCCAGTCCGAGAAACACCCATTCACTGCTACCCTTTGCTTTCTATCTGCCAACCAGTTTTCTATCCATGTTGAAACCCTGCCCCCAATGCCATGAGCTCTGATTTTACTCACCAATCTCCTATGTGGCACCTTATCGAATGCCTTCTGAAAATCTAGGTATACAACATCCACTGGCTTACCCTCGTCTAACATCCTTGTTACACCCTCAAAAAACTCCAACAGATTAGTCAAGCATGATTTGCCCTTGGTAAATCCATGCTGGCTCGGCCTAATCCTATTTCTGCCATCTAGATGTGCCACTATTTCGTCCTTAATAATGGACTCAAGCATCTTCCCCACGACTGACGTTAGGCTAACGAATAGTTCTCCGTTTTCTCCTTCCCTCCCTTCTTGAAAAGTGGGATAACATTAGCCACTCTCCAACCTTCAGGAACTGATCCTGAATCTAAGGAACATTGGAAAATGATTACCAATGCATCCGCAATTTCCTGAGCCACCTCTTTTAGAACCCTTGGATGCAGACCATCTGGACCCGGGGATTTATTAGCCTTCAGTCCTACCAGTCTACTCATCACAGTTTCTTTCCTAATGTCAATCTGTCTCAATTCCTCTGATATCTTATGACCCTGCCCATCCATACATCTGGGAGATTGCTTGTGTCCTCCCTGGTGAAGACAGATCTAAAGTACGCATTAAATTCTGTTGCCATTTCCCTGTTTCCCATAACAATTTCTCCCAATTCATTCTTCAAGGGGCCAACATTGTTCTTAACTATCTTCTTTCTCTTCACATAGCTAAAAAAGCTTTTGCTATCCCCTTTTATATTCCTGGCTAGACTGAGCTCATACCTGATTTTTTCTCTCCGTATTGCTTTTTTAGTTAAGATCTGCTGCTCCTTAAAACTTTCCCAATCATCTGTATTCCCAATCATCTTAGCCCTGTCATACTTCTTTTTCTTTAATGCTATAGAATCTCTGACTTCCTTTGTCAACCACTGTGGTCCCTGGGCCTACAAGAAAGTCCTGCAGCTGCAAACCCGAGACTGCGGTCCTGTAGCTGGGCATCTCGTCGTCTGCCTGCTGCGCCTCCGCCAGTGCTGCATAGTCCACCCCCAGGGACAGGGCCTGGACAGCTGGTCTGGAGAGTGCGTCTGCCACGACATTGTCCTTTCCCGAGACATGCTGGATGTCCGTCGTGTACTCGGAAATGTAGGACAGATGCCACTGCTGGTGAGCCTACCAGGGATCGGACACCTTCGTGAACACAAAGGTCAATGGTTTGTGGTCCGTGAACGCGGCGAACAGCCTGCCTTCTAAGAAGTACCTGAAATGCCGGATTGCCAGATACAGTGCCAACAGCTCCCGGTTGAAAGCACTGTACTTGAGTTCGGGTGGTCGTAGGTGCTTGCTGAAGAACGCCAGGGGTTGCCAGCGCCCCTCAATGAGCTGCTTCTGCACCCCACCGACCGCTGTGTTGGATGCGTCCACCATGAGGGCAGTCGGATTGTCCATTCTGGGGTGCACCAGCATCACGGCATCTGCCAAGGCTTCCTTGGCTTTAACGAAAGTGGCCACGGCCTCCTTGTCCCAAGTAATGTCCTTGCCTTTACCCGACATCACGGTGTACAAAGGGCGCATGATACGGACTGCTGAGGGGAGGAAACAGTGGTAGAAGTTCACCATACCAATGAACTCCTGCAGGCCTTTGACCGTGTTGGGCCGGGCAAAGTGGCAGATCGTGTCTACCTTGGCACGCAGAGGTGTTGTGCCGTCTTTGGTAATCCTTTGGCCCAGGAAGTCGATGGTATCGAGACTGAACTGGCATTTGGCCGGATTGATCGTGAGGCCGAAATCACTCAGGCGGGAGTAGAGCTGGCGGAGGTGGGACAGATGCTCCTGACGACAACTGCTGGCTATAAGGATGTCATCCAAATAGATGAACGCAAAGTCCAGGTCGCATCCTACCGTATCCATTAGCCGCTGGAACGTCTGTATGGCATTATTCAGGCTGAACGGCATTCGGAGGAACTCGAAGAGGCCAAACAGGGTGATGAGTGCTGTTTTGGGGATTGTCTTCAGGGTGCACCAGGATTTGATGGTATCACTGGACGAGGTTGACTTTGGAAAAGATTCTTGCCCCGTGCAGGTTTGCTGCAAAGTCATGTATGTGCGGCATGGGGTAGCAGTCTGGAGTGGTGGCCTCGTTCAGTCTGCGATAGTCGCCGCATGGTCTCCAACCCCCGGTTGCCTTGGGCACCATGTGCAGGGGGAAGTCCCATGGGCTGTCGGACCTCCGTACGATCCCCAATTCCTCCATCCTCTTGAACTCCTCCTTCGCCAGGCGGAGCTTTTCCGGGGGGAGACTTCGTGTGCAGGCATGGAGGGGTGGTCCCTGGGTCAGAATGTGGTGCTATACCCCATATCTGGGCATAGCTGCCGTGAACTGCGGTGCCATAGTCGATGGAAAGTCCGCCAGGATTCTGGTGAATTTGTTGTCTGACAGCGTGATGGAGTCCAGGTGTGGGGCCAGCAACTTGGCTTCACCCAGGGAGAACATCTGGAAATTCTCAGCATGTACCAGTCTTTTCCCTTGCAAGTCGACCAGCAGGCTGTGAGCTCACAAGAAGTCCGCCCCCAGGAGTGGTTGGGCCACCGCGGCCAGTGAAGTCCCACATGAACCGGCTGGCGCCGATCTGCAGCTGCACTGTGCAGGTGCCATAGGTCCGTATCGTGCTGCCATTTGCGGCCCTCAGGGTGGGTCCTGGCTTCCTGTTGTGAATGTCGTACCCCGTCGGGGGCAAGACGCTGATCTCCACTCCGGTGTCAGCCAAGAAGTGGCGTCCCGACTGTTTGTCCCAGATGTACAAGAGGCTGTCCTGGTGGCC
Organism: Hypanus sabinus; assembly: GCF_030144855.1. Classification (NCBI taxonomy): domain Eukaryota; kingdom Metazoa; phylum Chordata; class Chondrichthyes; order Myliobatiformes; family Dasyatidae; genus Hypanus; species Hypanus sabinus. The sequence goes on from NC_082707.1 coordinate 524,362, forward strand.
TGCTGCCATAGTCATTAGCGGCAGCTGGCCCTTGCAGGGTGGGCGACAGTGACGGGCTTTTGTGCCCCACCGCTGGTGGTAGAAACACCACTGTTCGCTGGCCTCCTCACTCCTGCCTCTGTGTTGTGTGCGCCCCCCCTGCTGGGCCTGGTCTGGTTTGCTGTTGGGCACGTGGCCTGGTAATCTGACAGACGGACGCCACGCTCTCCCTCTTGGCTTTTCACAGCACGTCTGTCCGGGCCGCCACCTTCCGGGGGTCGCTGAAATCTGCATCGGCCAGCAGCAGATGTATGTCCTCGGGCAGTCGCTCTAGGAATGCTTGCTTGAACATGAGGCAGGGCTTGTGTCCGTCAGCCAAGTCCAGCATCTCGTTCATCAATGCTGACGGCAGTCTGTCTCCCAAACCGGCCAGGTGAAGCAGGCGGGCATCCCGCTCACGCTGTGAGAGGCCAAAGGTCCCAGTGAGCAGCACCTTGAATGCTTCATATTTGCCTTCTTCCGGGGGCGACTGTATGAAATCCTCAACTGGGCGACCGTCTCCTGGTCAAGGGCGCTCACCACATGCGTTACAGGGTAGTAACGCATGGAATCAGAGGATATCTGCCGAATCTGGAACTGGTCTTCTGCTTGGCTAAACCACACGCGTGGTCACAGCGTCCAGAAAGTCGGCAGTTTTAGCGAAACTGCGTGAACAGATGACGAGTTGGTCATCTTTGGTCCAAATCCCCTTTGGACCGTCGGGGTCACCAATGTAGCGATATGCTACACACAGCGCTGAAATAACGACTCGCAGTCGGTAAGTTGTTTCGAAACTAGTTTATTCAAACTTCGTGGTGCTGGCATTTAAATCCCTAGCGCCCGCCCTCTCCGGGCGGAAATGACATTAAAGGTCCATTACCAAAGTCTCCCCCCACGCACTGGCTATTTGTGAGCCGGTTCACCTGCGCAGAAAGTGGGTCGCCACAGGGCGTCCTTTTAGAACTGAGTTGAGGAGGAATTTCTTTAGCTAGAAAGTGGTGAATCTGTGGAATTGTTGCCACAGTCGGCTCTGGAGGCCAATTCTTTATGTATATTTAAGGCAGAGGTTAGTAAATTCTTGATTGATGAGGGCACAACGGGGAGAAGGCAGGATATGGGGCTGAGAGGAAAAATGGATCAGCTATGATGCAATGGAGGAGCAGACTCGATGGGCCAAATGGCCCATAATATCTTATATCTGACCATGGATCAGCTGTACTGGATTGGATGTTATGTAATGAACTAAAAACAATCAAGGAGTTTAAGGTAAAAGAGCTCTTAGGAGCCAGTAATCACAGTATGAATGATTGAGTTCAACTTGTAATTTGATAGGGAGAAAATGAAGTCTGACGTAGCAGTATTTCAGTGGAGTAAAGGAAATTACAGTGGTATGAGAGGAGTTGGTTAAAGTAAGTTGGAAGCAGTCAGGGATGACAGCAGAATAACAATGGTGTTAGTTTCTGGGGAAAATGAGGAAGGAACAGGACAGATGTACTCCAAAAATGAAATAATACTCAAATGGAAAAATAGTACAACCGTGGCTGACAAGGGAAGTCAAAGCTAATGTAAAGCAAAAGAGAGGGCATACAACAAAGAAAAATTAGCCGGAAGACAGAGGATTGGGAAGCTTTTAAGAACCTACAGAGAACAACTAAAAGAATCATTAGAAGGAAAAAGATGAAATATAAAAATAAGCCAGCAAACAATATCAAAGTGAATAGTAAAAGCTTTCTCAAGCATATTAAAAAATTAAAAAAGAGATGAGAGTGGATATAGGACCACTAGATAATGAGACCGGAGAAAAAAATAACATGGGCCAAGGAGGTGGCAGATGAACTAAATGAATATTTTGCATCAGTCTTCACTGTGGAGGACACTAACACTGTGCTAGATTTAGTGTGTGATGGAAGAGAAATGAGAGCAGTAACTATTAAAAGGGAGAAGATGCTTAAAAAGGATACTTAAGTCACCCGGGCCAGATGAACTGCTCCCTAGAGTTCTGAAAGATGTGGCCTTAGAGAGTTGGTGGCGTTAGCAATGACCTTTCAAAAATCAGTGGACACTGGCATGGTGCCAGAGGACTGGAAAATTACAAATGTTACTCTACTCTTTAAGAAAGAGGGAAGGCAAAAGAAACAAAATTATAGACCTGAACTCAGTGCTTGGGAAAATGGTGGAGTCAGTTATTAAGGATAAGGTGATGGAATACTTGGTGACACAGGACAAGACAGGACAAAATTAGTATGGTTTTCTTAAGGTAAAATCTTGCCTGTTGGAATTCTTTGAGGAGATTACAAGTAGAATAGATAAAGGAGATGCAGTGGCTATTGTATATTTGGACTTCCAGAAGGCCTTTGACAAGGTGCCACACTGAGGTTGCTTACCAAGGTATTACAGGAAAGTTATTGGTAGGAAGCAGCAAGTGGGAATAAAAGGATCCTTTTCTGGTTGGTTGCCAGTGACTAGTGGTGTTCCACAGAGGTCAGTGTTGAGACCGCTTCCTTTTTGATGCTGTATATCAATGATTTGGGTGATGGAATAGATGGTTTTGTTGCCAAGTTTGCAGATGGTTCAAAGATTGGTGGAGGGGCAGGTAGTGTGGAGGAAATTGGTAGGGGCAGAAGGACTTAGACAGATCGGGAGAATGGGCAAAAAAGTGGCAATTGAAATACAATGTTGGAAAATGCATGATTATGCACTTTGGTAGTAGAAATAAATGTGCAGACTGTTTTCTAAATGGGGAGAAAATCCAAAAATCTGAGACGCAAAGGGACTTAGGAGGCCTTGTGCAGAACAACCTAAAAGTTAACTCGCAGGTTGAATCAATGCTGAGGAAGACAAATGCAATGTTAGCATTCATTTCAAGAGGTCTTGAATATAAGAGCAAAGATGTTATGCTGAGGTTTCATAAGGCACTGGTGAAGCCTCACCTTGATTATTGTGAACAATTTTGGGCTCCTCATCTAAGATGAGTCGGCTTCGGAGATGGTCCAGATGACAGTCACAAGGATGATTCCAGGATTGAAAAGGTTATCATATGAGGAATGTTTGATGGCTCTGGGTCTGAACTCGCTGGAATTTAGACGGATGAATGGAGAACTTGAAACCTTTTGAATGTTGAAAGGTCTAAACAGAGATCATAAAACTTAGGAGCAGAATTAGACCATTCAGCCCATCGAGTCACCTCCACCATTCCATCATGTCTGTCCCTGGATCTCACTCAAACCCATAAACTTGCCTTCTTCCCATATCTTTTGATACCCTGACTGATCAGGAAACAATCAACTTCCACCTTAAATATATGACTTGGCCTCCACCGTAGTCTGTGGCAGAGCATTCCACAGATTTACAATCTCCTTTTTGGAATACATCTATCCAAAAAGTAGCATACCAACACAGAACTCCTGTGGAAACCTGTGGAATAATGTTGAAGAAACATTTGATGGCTGAGGCCCCGGATGTGGAGAGGATATTTCCCATGGTGGGGGATTGTAGGACAAGCAGGCACAGCCTGAGGATAGAGCAGCATCCAGTTAAAACAGATGTGGAGAAATTTCTTTAGCCAGAGAGTGGTGAATTTGTGGTATTTGTTACTACATGTACCTGTGGGGGCCAGGTCATTGGCAGAGTTTGTTAGGTTCTCGATTGGGCATGGACATTTTTACTACTCAGGGTAAAAGAGAGGCAAGAATGCGCAGGCGTGTGACATCAGCCAGTAGCGCGTGAAAGGTTTAAAAAGGCAAGGAATCTTCAACAGTTTTAGATTCAGAGCAAGACAGCCGAGTGAATGGCTGATTTTTTGGAGCGAAGGGAGTTTTTTACTACTTGGGGTAAAAGAGAGGCGAGACTGTGGTGACGTCAGCCAGTAGCACACGAAAGGTTTAAAAAGAAGACCGCCGTATCCATCGGGCAGCAGAGTGATAGGGTAGCAGAGTGGTAGTGCTTTGGCTCAACAGGCTTAGGTGGTAACGGGACAAGGCAAGGTAGGTTTAACTGTTAACTGTGGAAAGGAGGTAGTATGTGTGTGAGGCCAGTTTTCTGTGCTTGGTGTCAAATGTGGGGGGTTCCTGGAGTCTCCCAGTGTCCCAGATGGCTATATCTGCACCAGGAGTGTTGAGCTGCAGCTCCATGATCTTCGCCTGGTCAGGGAGAGCAAGGAGGTGATAGAGAGGAGTTATAGGCAGGTGGTCACACCAGGGCCACAGGAGACAGACTGGTCAGTAGGGGGAAAGGGAAGAGTCAGGTACTAGAAAGTACCCCTTTGGCTGTACTCCTTGACAATAAGTACTCCTGTTTGAGTATTGTTGGGGGGGAGAGCCTACCGGGGGGAAGCAGCAGTGGCCATGCCTCTGGCACAGAGTCTGGCCCTGTGGCTCAGAAGGATAGAGAAGGGAAGAGGAAGGCAGTAGTGATAGGGGACTCCAGTTAGGGGGTCAGACAGGCGATTCTGTGGACGCAGGAAAGAAACTCAAATGGTAGTTTGCCTCCCAGGTGCCAGGGTCCGGGATTTTTCAGATTTTGTCCAAGATATCCTGCAGTGGGAGGGAGAACAGCCAGAGGTCGTGGTACATATTGGTACCAATGACATAGATAGGAAAGGGAAGAAGTCCTGAAAACAGACTACAGGGAGTTAGGAAGGAAGTTGAGAAGCAGGACCATAAGGATATTAATCTCGGGATTACTGCCTGTGCCGTGCGACAGTGAGAATACGAATAGGATGAGGTGAAGGATAAATGTGTGGCTGAGGGATTGGAGCAGGGGGCAGGGATTCAGATTTCTGGATCATTGGGACCTATTTTGGGGTAGGTGTGACCTGTACAAAAAGGACGGGTTGCACTTGAATCCCGGGGACCTATATCATGTCAGGGAGTATTACTAAGGCTACTGGGGAGAGTTTAAACGAGAATTGTTGGTGGGTGGCAACCAAACTGAAGAGACTGGGGAAGAGGAGGTTGGCTCACAAATAAAGAACGCTTGTAGACAGTGTGAAAGGGAGGATAGGCAGGTGATAGAGAAGGGACACGCTCAGGCTGATGGTTTGAGATGTGTCTATTTTAATGCAAGGAGTGTTGTGAACAAAGCGGATGAGCTTAGAGCGTGGATCAGTACTTGGAGATATGATGTGGTGGCCATCACAGAGACTTGAATGGCTCAGGGACAGGAATGGTTACTTCAAGTGCCGAATTTTGGATGTTTCAGGAAAGACAGGGAGGGAGGCAAAAGAGGTGGAGGCATAGCACTGCTGATCAGAGATAGTGTCACGACTGCAGAAAAGGTGGACGCCATGGAGGGTTTTTCTACGGAGTCTCTGTGGGTGGAGGTTAGGAACAGGAAGGGTTAATAACTCTACTGGGTGTTTTTTTATAGGCCACCCAATAGTAACAGGGATATTGAGGAGCAGATACGGAAACAAATCCTGGAAAATTGTAATAATAACAGAGTTGTTGTGATGGTAGATTTTAATTTCCCAAATATAGAGTAGCATCTCCCTAGAGCAAGGGGTTTAGATGAGGTGGAGTTTGTTAGGTGTGTTCAGAAAGGTTTCTTGACACAAAATGTAGATAAGCCTACAAGAGGAGAGGCTGTACTTGATTTGGTATTGGGAAATGAACCTGGTCAGGTATCTCTCAGTGGGACAGCATTTTGGAGATAGTGATCATAATTGTGTCTCCTTTACAATAGCATTGGAAAGAGATAGGAACAGACAAGTTAGAAAAGCATTTAATTGCAGTAAGGGGAATTATGAGGCTATCAGGCAGGAAATTGGAGGCTTAAGTTGGAAACAGATATTCTCAGGGAAAAGTACGGAAGAAATGTGGCAAATATTCAGGGGATATTTGAGTAGAGTTCTGTATAGGTACTTTCCAATGAGACAGGGAAGTTATGGTAGGGTACAGGAACCGTGGTGTACAAAGACTGTAATAAATCTAGTCAAGAAGAAAAGAAAAGCTTACAAAAGGTTCAGAGAGCGAGGTAATGTTAGAGATCTAGAAGATTATAAGGCTGATAGGAAGGAGCTTAAGGAAATTAGGAGAGCCAGAAGGGGCCATGAGATGGCCTTGGCAGGCAAGATTAAGGAAAACCCAAAGGCATTCTACAAGTATGTGAAGAGCAAGAGGACAAGACATGAAAGAATAGGACCTATCAAGTGTGACAATGGGAAAGTATGTATGGAATTGGAGGAAATAGCAGAGGTACTTAATGAATAGTTTACTTCAGTATTCACTTTGGGAAAGGATTTTAGTGATGGTAGTGATGACTTGTAGCAGACTGAGAAGCTTGAGAATGTAAATATTAAGAAAGAGGATGTGCTGGAGCTTTTGGAAAGCATCAAGTTGGATAAGTCACTGGAACCGGATGAGATGTACCCCAGGCTACTGTGGGAGGCGAGGAAGGAGATCTCTGAGCCTCTGATGATCATCTTTGCATCATCAATGGGAATGGGAGAGGTTCCAGAGGATTGGAGGGTTGCAAATGTTGTTCCTTTATTCAAGAAAGGGAGTAGAGGTAGCTCAGGAAATTATAGACCAGTGAGTCTTACCTCAGTGGTTGGTAAGTTGATGTAGAAGATCCTGAGATGCAGTATTTATGAACATTTGGAGAAGTATAATATGATTAGAAGTAGTCAGCATGGCTTTGTCAAGGGCAGGTCGTGCCTTACGAGCTTGATTGAATTTTTTGAGGATGTGACTAAACACATTGATGAAGGAAGAACAGTAGATGTAGTCTATATGGATTTCAGCAAGATATTTGATAAGGTACCCCATGCAGGACTTATTGAGAAAGTAAGGGGGCATGGGATTCAAGGGGACATTGCTTTGTGGATCCAGAACTGGCTTGCCCACAGAAGGCAGAGTGGTTGTAGATGGGTCACTTTCTGCATGGAGGTCGGTGACCAGAGGCATGCCTCAGGGATCTGTTCTGAGATCCTTACTCTTCTTGGTTTTTATAAATGACCTGGATGAGGAAGTGGAGGGATGGGTTAGTAAGTTTGCAGATGACACGAAGGTTGGAGGTGTTGTGGATAGTGTGGAGAGCTGTTAGATGTTATAGCGGGATATTGATAGAATGCAAAACTGGGCTGAGACATGGCAGATAGAGTTCAACCCAGATAAATGTCAGGTGATTCATTTTGGTAGGTCAAATATGATGGCAGAACCTAGTATTAATGGTAAGACTCTTGGCAGTGTGGAGGATCAGAGGGATCTTGGGGTCCAAGTCCATAGGATGCTCAAAGCAGCAGCGCAGGTTCACTCTGTGGTTAAGAAGGTGTACGGTGTATTGGCCTTCATCAATCATAGAATTGAATTTAGAAGCCAAGAGGTAATGTTACAGCTATATAGGACCCTGGTCAGACCCCACTTGGAGTACTGTGCTCATTTCTGGTTGCCTCACTACAGGAAGGATGTGGAAGCCATAGAAAGGGTGCAGAGGAAATTTACAAGGATGTTGCCTGGATTGGGGAGCATGCCTTATGGAAACAGATTGAGTGAACTCGGCCTTTTCTCCTTGGAGCGACAGAGGATGATGATAGGTGACTTGGTAGAGGTGTATAAGATGATGAGAGACATTGATCATGTGGATAGTTGGAGGCTTTTTCCTTTAGATGCTGTTCTTGAATTGCTGAGTGTGTACCTTCAGGCCTCTGTACCTTCTACCTGATGGTAACAGTGAGAAAAGGTCATGCCCTGGGTGCTGGAGGTCCTTAATAATGGATGCTGTCTTTCTGAGACATGGGGGACTTGAAAATGCATGTAGATTGGGAATGTCAGGTTGGTGCTGGATCACAGGATGGGGAAATTTTAAAATGTCTATGACCAGATTTTTTAGAGCAGCTTGTGATTGAGCCCATTCGAGGATCAGCTATTCTCGTATGGGTGTTGTGTAATGAAGCAGAATTGATAAGAGAGTTTAGGGTCAAAATACCTAAGGGCAAGTGATCATAATGTGATCAAATTCACTCTGAAATATGAGAAGGAGAAGCTAAAATCAGATGTATCAGTAGTACAGTGGAGTAAAGGGAATTATAGAGGCATGAGAGAGGAATTGGCCAGAATTAATTGGAAAAGAACACTGGCAGGGATGATGGCAGAGTAGCAATGCTGAAGTTTCTGGAAGCAATTCAGAAGGCACAGGATATATGCAATCCAAAGAGGAGTAAGTATTCTGAAGACAAGTTGACATAACTGTGTGTAACAAGAGAAGTCAAAGCCAAAGAGAGGGCATATAATAGAGCAAAAATTAGTGGGAAGTTTGAGGATTGGGCAGTAGATGTAGTGTATATGGATTTCAGCAAAGCATTTGATAAGTTACCCCATGCAAGACTTATTGAGAAAGTAAGGGGGCAAGGGATTCAAGGGGACATTGCTTTGTGGATCCAGAACTAGCTTGCCCACAGAAAGCAAAGTGTGGTTGTAGACAGGTCATATTCTGCATGGAGGTCGGTCACCAGTACGGTGCCTCAGGAATCTGTTCTGTAACCCTTACTATTCATGATTTTTGTAAATGACCTGGATGAGAAAGTGGAGAGATGGGTTTATAAGTTTGCTGATGACACAGAAGTTGGAGGTGTTGTGGATAGTGTGGATGGCTGTCAGAAGTTACAGCAGGACTTTGATAGGATGCAAAACTGGGCAACTGGGCTGAGAAGTGGCAGATGAAGTTTAACCCAGATAGTTGTGAAGTGGTTCATTTTGGTAGGTCAAATATGATGGCAAAATATGGTATTAATGATAAGACTCTTGGCAGTGTGGACGATCAGAGGGATCTTGGGGTCCGAGTCCATAGGACACTCAAAGCAGCTGTGCAGGTTGACTTTGTGGTTAAGAAGGTGTACAGTGTATCGGTCTTCATCAATCATGGAATTAAATTTAGAAGCCAAAAGGTAATTTTGTAGCTATAAAGGACCCTGGTCAGACCCCACTTGGTGTACTGTGCTCATTTCTGGTCGCCTCACTACAGGAAGGATGTGGAAGCCATAGAAAGGGTGCAGAGGAGATTTACAAGGATGTTGTCTGGATTGGGGAGCATGCCATATGAGAATAGGTTGAGTGAACTCAGCCTTTTCTCCTTGGAGTGACTGAGGATGAGAGGTGACCTGATAGAGGTGTATAAGATGATGAGAGGCATTGATCGTGTGGATCGTCAGAGGCTTTTTCCCAGGACTGAAATGCGTGCCACAAGAGGACACAGGTTTATGGTTGTGGGGAGTAGGTACAGAGGAGATGTTGGGTAAGTTATACGCAGAGAGTGGTGCGTGCGTGGAATGGGCTGCCAACAACGGTGGTGGAGGCAGATACAATAGGGTCTTTTAAGATACTTTTAGATAGGTACATGGTGCTTAGTAAAATAGAGGGCTGCAGGCAAGCCTAGTAATTTCTAAGGTAGGGACATTTTCGGCACAACTTTGTGGACCGAAGGGCCTGTATTGTGCTGTAAGGTTTTGTGTGTTTCTATGTTTCTGTGGCATCAAATGTTACGGGGAGAAGGCTGAGGAATGGTTGAGGAAGGGGAAAAAAAGGATCAGCCATGATTGAATGGTGGAGCAAACTTGATGGACCAAATGGCCTAATTCTGTTCCTATGTCTTATGCTGTTATGATGTTTTTAAGTTTTACACCTTAAAAACCTTACCGTTGCTGTCATCTATTATCTAAGACTGAGGCAGCCCTGGAGACAAGCGAAGTTGCCATATTCGGCCTTCATCTCCCCACTCAGTTTCCTGCAGTGATACTAGTGGCTGTGGAGAAGTTTATCATTTCTGCTTCCACAGATCTGAGTTCAAAAGTTTGACGTTATGTTACCGTTTAATAAAACTCTAATTAGGGCTCATCTGGAATATTGCATACAGTTCTAGTCGCCCTACTATAGGAAGGATGTTGAAGCTTTGCTGAGGTTTACCAGAATGCTGGCTGGATTAGAGGGTACGTACCTTAATGAAGGGTGGACAACTTTTGATTGTTTTCTCTGGAGCAGTGGATCTGAGAAGAGATCTGATCGAGGTGTATAAGATTATGAGAGGCATTGCTATAGTAGACAGACAATGTGTTTTCCCAGGGTTTAAATTAGAGCATTGAGTATAGGAGTTGGGATGTAATGTTAAAATTGTAGAAGGCATTGGTGAGACAAAATTTGTATTGTATACAGTTCTGGTCACCGAATTATAGGAAAGATGTCAACAAAATAGAGTACAGAGAAGATTTACTAGAATGTTATCAGCACCTAAGTTACAGAGAAAGGTTGAATAAGTTAGGTCTTTATTCTTTGGAGTGTATAAGGTTGAGGGTGGACTTGATAGAGGTATTTAAAATTATGAGGGGGATAGATAGAGTTGACGTGGATAGGCTTTTTCCATTGAGAGTAGGGGAGATTCAAACATGAGTTGAGAGTTAAGGGGCAAAAGTTTAAGGGTAACACAAGGGGGATCTTTTTTATTCAGAGAGTGGTAGCTGTGTGGAACTAGCTTCCAGTAGAAGTGGTAGAGGCAGGTTCGATATTATCATTTAAAAAAAATTGGATAGGTATATGGACAGGAAAGGAATGGAGGGTTATGGGCCGAGTGCAGGTTGGTGGGACTAGGTGAGAGTAAGCGTTCGGCATGGACTAGAAGGGCCAAGATGGCCTGTTTCCGTGCTGTAATTATTATATGGTTATACGGTTAAATGTCTAAAACTGGAGGGCATGCATTGAGTGAGAAAGGGGTTAATTTTAAAGTAGATATGAGGGGCAAGTTTTTTTTCCGCAGAGAGTGGTGGGTGCCTGGAATGCATTGTCTGGGGTGGTGGGAGAGGCAGTTACATTTGAGACTTTGAAGAGATGTTTAGATAGGCACATGGATGTGAAGTAAATGGAAGAATATGGACATTGTGTCGGCAGAAGAGATTGTTTGCCATTTGATTACTAATTTATTTGGTTCGGTATTACTTTTTGAGGCAAAGAGTCTTTTGCTGTTCTATGTGACGGCAGATGGAGGAGAAGAGTGGGTAGTACGAAGCCAATAGTAAAACTGCAGCATTGAGGGTCATTCTGGAAGGCTTTTAAAACAGGGCTCAATGGGTAGAGCTGGGAGTAGATAGTCCCAAGTAGGTTCATGCCTAACTGATAGGAGACGTCTGGAAGAGAAATAAGAGAAATAATGAGAGTTCCCAGCTAATGTCACGGTAGTGTAGCAGTTAGTGTGACACTACTATGACTTGGGACATTGGAGTTTGTCAATCTCAATCTTAATCATCAACCTTAGCATCCTCTGTAAGGAGTCTCTGTACTTCCTCCCCGTTGGATGGGTGGGTTTCCTCCTACAGTACAAGGACAAACCAGCTAGTAGGTTAATTGGTCATTGCAAATTGTCCCACGATTAGGCTAGGGTTAAAACAGGGGTTGTTGGGGGGCAAGACTGGAGGGCCGGAAGGGCCTGTTCTGTGATGTCAGAAGTAAATGCCCGGTCATTTCAGATTGATTCCACTGCTCTTTAGAACAGAATTCCAAAAACAGGACCTTAGAGGAAAGTGCTTTTTCTTGTTTGAAATAAATGACCTTTTATTTTCTATCGATAACCCCTGATTTTAGACTCTCCCATAAGAGGGAACATCCTCTCCATAACCACCTTGAAAAGACCACTCAGATTTTTTATGTTTCAATCAAATCCTTTCTCCCTGCTCTAACTCCAGTGGATACTCCAGTGGTCTGTTCAACCATCCTTCAGAAAACAACCCTCCCATTCCCAGTATTAGATGCAGGGGAGACTAGGACTAGAGGGTACAACCTCAGAACAGATGAATGTCCTTTTAGAACAGAGATGAAGAGGAATTTCTTTAGCCAGATGGCAGTAAGTCTGTGGAATTTATTGCCATAAACAGCTGTGGCAGCCAAGTCATTGGGTATATTTAAAGCAGAAGTTAATAGGTTCTTTCTTTTTCAATCTTTTTATTATTATTAATAATATGAACAAAATACAAATGATATATTAATAAAGAAATTACAAACATACAAATTCCATTACAGATGAAAAAAAAAACATAGACATTGGTTACAGTATAAATGAGTTTACTAAAACATGAACCATACAGTATATGTATGAACATAATAAGTCTGGATATTTCATAATATATGATATAAAAGAAATAGAAAAAAGAGAAAAAAAATTATAATGCTAATAGGTTAAGTTAATAGGTTCTTGATTAGTCAGGACGTCAAAGGTTACGGAGAGAAGGCAGGAGAATGAGGTTGAGAGGAATAATAAATGCAGGGTGCCTTCAAGTGAGTGAATCCAAGAAACAAATCTGGTCCAGATGGAGTACCTGGCCAAGTACTGAAGAACCGTGCCACCAACTGGTTGGTGTATTCAAGGATATTTTCAACCTCTTGCTCCAGCAGAGTGTGTTACCTACCTTCTTCAAACAGGGTTCAATCATACCACTGCCCAAGAAGAGCGTGGTAATCTGTCTAAATGACTATCACCCAGTGGCATTTATTTACACAGTAATGATGTGTTTTGAGAGGCTGGTGTTGAAGCATATCAATTCCTGTGTGGCATCTTGGATCTGCTCTAATTCACCTACCGAAGCAATAGGTTTACAGCAGATGCTATGTCATTGGCTCTTCACACAACCCTGGAATAACTGGACAGCAAAGATGTATACATCAGGATGCTTTTTATCAATTACAGGTTGGCATTTAACACCATCATCCCCTTAAAGCTAATCAGTAAACTCCAGGACCTTGGCCTCAATACCCCCCTTGTGCAATTGGATCCTGGATTTCATCACTTGTAGACCCCAGTCAGTTCAGATTGGCAAAAATCACAGTGGGGATGTGTACTTAGCCCTATACCTATCACTTTATTGCTAAGTACAGCTCCAAAATCATATTCAAGTTTACTAATGACACCACCCATAGTGGGCTGTATTAAAGTTGGTGATAGATCAGCATACAGGAGGAAGATTGAAAATTTGGCTGAGTGATGTAGTGACAACAACTTCACACTCAATGTCAATAAGACCAAGGAGCTGATGGTAGATTTCAGAACATGGAAACCAGAGGTCCATGAGCCAGTAATCATTGGAGAGGGTCAGTAACTTAAAATTCCTGGGTGTCACAATCTCAGAGGACCTGTCCTGAACCCATCATATAAATATAATTGTGAGGAAAGCACAATGGTGCCTCTATTTCCTCAGGAGTCTGCAGAAATTCGGCATATCATCAAAAACCTTGGCAAACTTCTATCGATGTGTGGTGGAAAGTGTGCTGACTGGCTGTATCATGGCCTGGAATGGGAACATCAATGCCTTTGAGCAGTAGTGGATTCAGCCCAGTACATCACTGGTAAAACCCTCCCAAAGATTTAGCACATCTACGTGAAACATTGCCATAGAAAAGCGGCATCCATCATCAAAGAACCTCACCACCCAGGACATTCTCTTTTCTCACTGCTGCCATCAAGTAGAAGGTACAGGTACCTCAAAACTCGCACCTGTTCAAGAACAGTTACTACCCCTCAACCATCAGTCTCTTGAACAAAACTCATTTAAGGACTCTTTTATCTTGTTATTTCATGCTCATTATTTGTTGCTATCTTGTTTATAGTTTACAGTTCCTGATGTTTACAGTTTACAGATCCTGTTTACAGTTAATGTTTCATAGATTTGCTAAATATGCCTGCACAAAAAGAATCTCAGGGTTGTATGTGGTGCCATGTATATACTCGGTTAATAAATTTTACTATGAACTTTGAAATCAGCCGTGATGGAATGGCAGAGCAGTCTCAATGGGCTGAATTGCCTAATTCTGCTCCTATGTCTTCTGATCTTATCAAGTTCAAGTTTGTTTATTGTCATCTGACTACAGATAAACTAACAAATGAAACAATGTTCCTCCAGACAACAGTGCACCCATAAAACATATATCACTCACAGCATGTAAAATATAAACATAAATAAGTTTATTAAATATAATTCAAAATACATATTCCACACAGCATAGGTAAACAGTAAACAGCTCACTCTCCTAGTTACACGACCTCAGTGGTGGCAGGGTATTCATTTGTCTCACAGCCTGAGGGAAGAAGCTGTTACCCAGTCTGGAAGTCTGATTCCTGATGTTCCTGTACCTCCTTCTTGATAACTGGATGAAAGAGATTGTGATAGGGATCCACAACAATAATTCAGCCACTCCCATCTACAACACTCCCTGGAAATGTCACAAACGGGGTTGTAGGGGGAGGGTGGGCGGAGGAGATTTCATCAGTTTTTACTATCCTCTGTAGGGGCTTGCAGTCTGATGCCTTGCAGCTTCTATACCACACAATGCAGCCAGATTTGATATTAGATTTATTTTTTAATAGATTGTTTTCTAAACCACAAACTTTTAGTTTCCAGAAACGTTTGTAGTATCTTATGAAATACCTCCTAGAAACCTAAATGTATGACTGAACATCACTGAGTCGTGGCTGAAAGAAGGCCATAGTTGGGGGCTTAACATCAAAGGATATACTTTGTATCGAAAGGACAGGCAGGAAGGCATAGGCTGTGGTGTGGGTCTGTTGGTAAGAGATGGAATTACATCTTTAGAAAGAGGCTTCATAGGGTCATAGCCAAAGGGTGGTAGTGGGGACAAGTTCCCACTGCTAAACAAATGCTCTTCATGGCGTGTGTCTCAAACAGCCTCTGACAACCAAGTCCAACTCCTGGCCTTCACGTGTGGCGTAGTTTTTATGCCCGGCGGAGCTGTTCTCACTGACAGGAGAAGGGGCAAAGGTGGGCCACTGGCGCCTTAAAACCAGTTGCTCCGGGCAGATGGGGCTTGTTAACCACGGATGGTAGCTCATCTAGGAGAGGGAATACTCCGATTTCAAACCTCCAGCTGCCTTGTGGTTATACCCGCTCACGGGATAGGCTTTGGGAGGAAACCCAGAGGAAAAATCCGGAGTCGGAGTCCCAAAGGCGGCTGACTCTGTACTCGGCACCGGCACGGCAACTCCTGCGATGCTGCTGGCACCAAACCGTATCGACCTCCGTCGTTCCTTTGGACTTGTCGTCAGCATGGAGAGGGGGGTCCCACTGCATGGGCAACAGATGGATTTCCGTATCAACTCTGCCCTGGCTTGCGCCCTGGAGAAGCCACTTCCGGTGACTACCAGAGACGCAGTATCAATGGTCGACCACGACCGATGGAGGCCATGTAGGGTCAGAGAGTGTTGAATCTTTGTGGGTGGAATTAAGAAACATGCAAGGGTGAAAAACCATTATGGGAATCATATGTAAGCCTTCAAGTACAACTTTGTAGTAGCCAAGATGTGGCATTGAGATTGCAAAGGGAGCTGGAAAAGCGATGTAATAAGGATAATGTCACATTTGTGATGGGATCTTCAATATGCCAGGGAACTGGGAAATCAGGTTGGTACCCACTCAGAAAAGAGGGAATTTGTTGAATGTCTATGAGACGATTTTTTAATGCAGCTTGTGCTTCAGCCTACTCAGGAAAAGGCTGTCTTAGATTGGGTGTTGTGTAATAGCCCAGCTCTTCTTAGGGAGCTTAATGTAAAGAAACCCCTAGGAGACAGTGATCATAATATGAATGAATTCATGTTGCATTTGGAGAGGGAGAAGCATAAGACACATCAGTAGCACAAAAGAGTAAGGGGAGTTACAGAAGCATGAGAGAGGAGCTTGCCCAGGTGGATTGAAGGAGGATACTGGTGGAGATGACGGCAGAACGGAAATGACTGATGTTTCTGGGGATTCTGTGGATGAGAACTGAGTTTTAATAGACTGCAGATGATGGTTTAGAAATGAATGGCATCTGACTCCTATTTGCTGCCAGTGTAGATAATCTGTGAAGGGTGTCGGCTCAGAAGGTAACTGTTTATTCATTTCTATTGATGCTGCCTGACCTGCTGAGTTCCTCCAGCATTTTAAGCGTGTTACTCTGGATTTCTAATACCTGCAGAATCCCTTGTGTTTTCAACAGATTACTTGATCACAGGCAGCAATAATTGTTAGCCTCCGTGAAGCAAGACTCAGCACAGAGCAGCTGTCAGTGCTGATTCCCTGTGGGTGATGACAATTTATTTGACTAGTGGGGGGCATTTGATTTAGAATATAGAACATAGAACAGGAACAGACCCTTCGGCCCACAAAGTTTGCTGATCAAAATAAATTAGTAATCAAATGGCCAACTAAACTAATCTCTTCTGCCTGCACAATGTCCTTATCCTCCCAGAATCAGAATCAGGTTTATTATCACCGGCACTTTCCAGGCACGCATCACTCTCTGTGTAAAAAAATTTTGATAGCCTTTGTTTGGTCTTTGTTTCAGGGTGGGGATGAGGTGGAAGCCTATCAGATTGAATGCCTGAAGTCAGGGAAATGGAGCAGTGGAATTCCGACCTGTAAAGGTAAGTCAGGTGCTTCGGACATTACAGTGGATTCTGGTTAATCGGAAGAGATCAGGACCAGTACATTTTGGCCTGGTTAAGCAGCTGTCTTAATTAGCTAAAGTTTCATGGAAATAGTTAAAAAGGTATAAAAAAGACAAATGACCATTTAACTGAGTAACAAATTATGTATTTAAATAAAATACAGAACAAATTAGAACACTACTAATACTACAGTACTGTAAACCTGTGTATTAGTTCCTAATTGTTACTGATGAAAAAAATTTATCTAGTGTATGCTGGCATGTTCTTTTGATTGACTAAATGAACAAAATCAGTGCAGACACCAAATGGAGATAATGCTGTCGATGATTGTGTCCTCTATATATTCAACTTTGTCTTGCTGCTTATTTCTCACAAAAAACTGTTTACTTTAGGCACGGTATAATGTCTAACAGCCACACATGACTGATGCTAGTTGGAAACTGTTCGGCAACAGTCTCCTATCCCAATTTAGTGGCATTGTGTCCCTAATAAATGAAAGAGTTGTGCCAAATAAGTGGCTGTCCTGATTAACCGATGGCCCAATTTACCAGAATCCACTGTATATCTAAACAGGCAACTACAAACACGGTGTGAATAATAAACTGAAATAAATTCAGGGAACAATGGAAGCACTGCACAGGTCAGACAGACTCTGGACAGAGAGATGCATCGTCAGTGCTTCAGATCAAAGACTTCCAAAGTTCAAATTCAAAGTAAATTTATTATCAAAGTACATATAGTTCACCATATACAACCCTGAGATTCATTTTCTTGTAGGCAATCACAGTAAATACTAGAAACACAATAGAATCAAATAGAATGAATGAAAGACCAGACCTAACAAGATGGACAAATAGACAAGGTGCAAAAGATAACAAACAGTCAAATACAAAAAGAAAAATAATAATAATAATAATAATAATAAATAAATAAACAATAAACATTGAGAATCTGAGATGAAGTGTCCTTGAAAGTGAGACCATAGGTCATGCGAACAGTACAGTGTTGGGGTGAATGAAGCTGAAATTATTGTCTATTATTATTGGTTCAGAAGCTTGATAACTTCCTGAACCTGGTGGTGCAGGTCTGAGGCTCCTGGACCTCCTTCTTGATGGGAGCAGTGGGAAGAGAGTATGGCTAAATGAAGGGATTCCTTGATAATGGTTGCTGCTTTTTTGCAACAGTGCTCCATGTAGCTGTGCTCAGTGGTGGGAAGGGTTGTACCTGTAATGGACTGGGTCATATCCACTACTTTTTGTAGGCTTTTCTGGTCAAGGATATTGGTGTTTCCATACGAGGCTGTGATACAACCAGTCAATATACTCTTCACCACAATCTATAGAGGTTTGTCAAAGTTTTAGATGACATGCTAAATCTTCACAAATTTCTAAGAAAAGTTACTAACAGAAAAGATCAAAATGAACTTTTACATTGCAGAGAAGGTAAGAAGTGGAAAGAGACTGGACAATCTGTATGAGGGAGAATATAATGAAATCTGGATGGTGACATTGGAAACAGTTGGAAGGGACACTCAGAGCAAAGAAGGATCGGGAAGGGGTGGGGTAGCGAGCCGCCATTTTATTCCCTTTAGTGCAGAGGGACACTGCTTAACTCACAGCAAGTCAGAATGACAATCTGTGTGATTTCTGTGGAGCACACATGGTTTTAACTACATGGAATCAGTTAGGGACATTTTTAATAGTATCCTGGCGTGGACCTAATTCGCCTAAAGTGTCCAACTCTGCCGTCATGGATCTATCTATCTTATCTGCCAGTGGGAAGGGTTGAAGAGAAGACAGCTATTTCCTCAGCGGTTTGATCGAAGCACAACTACTCAAGCATGTGGACATCAGTGAGTTAGACCATCGGAAAGGATTTAAAAGGAGTCAGTTTTTTCTCAGCAGTTTGCTCGAGGCACGACTGTGCAAGTGTGTTGTCATAAGCACGTTAGACCGACAGGAAGAATTTAAAAGAAGACAGCTTTATAGAGCAGGCCTCAGAGTAGAGGGAGACAGAGTAAGAGGGCTTTAGTTCAACGGGGCTTTAGCGATAACGGGTCGAGACAAGGTAAGCTACTTGTGAGGAATAGGAAGTACATCTGTGAGGCCAGTGTTCTGTACTGTGTGTCAGATGTAGGATGTCCGGGAGACTCCTAGCCTCCTGGACTGCCACATCTGCGCCAGGTGTGTCGAGCTGCAGTTCCTTAGGAACCGGGTTAGGGAATTGGAGCTGCTGCTCGATGACCTTCACCTGGTCAGGGAAAGTGAGGAGGTGATAGAGAGGAGTTATACACAAGAAGTCACACTGGGGCCTCGAGAGACAGAGGGTAGCAGTCAGGAGAGGGAAGGGCAAGAGTCAGATACTAGAGATTATCCCTGTGGTCCCCTTAACAATAAGTACTCCTGTTTGAACACTGTTGAGGGGGGCATGTGGCGTACCGGGGGGAAGCAACAGTGGCGTGTCTCTGGCACAGAGTCTGGCCCTGTGGCTCAGAAGGGTAGGGAAAGGAAGAAGATGGCAGCAGGTGATAGGGGACTGTAAAATTAGGGGGTCAGAGAGGCGATTCTGTGGACGCAGGAAAGAAACACAGACGGTAGTTTGAGAGAATTCAGCAGTGAACCCTGGCATTAAAAGGCACTTCCATCACGATATCCCCCAGCACCAACTTTCCAGGGTTCTTGGTGGACTACCCACATAAATATCACAGCTGCTGAAGCAGATCATAAGACCATAAAACATAGGAGCTGGATTAGGTTATTCAACCCATCAATATCCAAAATCAGTAGAATCTCTTGTATTTAACTGTAAAAAGAATCCCACCTGCTAATTCTGCCCATCACTGAATCAACCAGTATCACTCTGCAGACTGTGCACCCCTCATGTTTCACTTTCTCACCTGTCATTCTACTCTCAATACGTTTGACCACAATAAGGATTGCTGTTAGTCATCGAGCACTTGATAGCTCTCAAGTTATTCCAACTATCCTGTCACATACTGAAGGACATGAGGGATAATCTGAATTTTAAGGACAAAAACATGGTTTCTGACCTTGAAAAAATGGTTTCTTTCTGAACAAAAGCAATTTTGTAATAAACCCCAGCAACTGTATCTTCAGTCAAGTAGGGCGCTATGGTAGCGTAGCGATTAGCATGACGCTATTACAGCTTGGGCATAGGAGTTCAATTCCGGCACAATCTATAAGGAGTTTGTACATTTTGTCCGTGACTGCGTGGGTTTCCTCCAGGTGCTGTGGTTTTCTCCCACATTCTAAATACCAGTTAGTAGGTTCATTGGTCCTTGTAAATTTCCTGTATTTAGGCTAAGGTTAAAATAGAGGGGTTGCGGGCAGTGTGGGCTTGTTGAGCCAGTGACTCCAGAATGTATTTCTAAACAAATTAATAAGTAAATAGAAACATAGAAAACCTACAGCATAATACAAGCCCTTCGGCCTATGATGCTGTTGATAACATGTACTCACTTTAGAAATTACCTAGGGTTGCCCATTGCCCTCTATTTTTATAAGCTCCATGTATCTTTCCAGGATCTCTTAAAAGACCCTATCGTATCTGCCTCCACCGCCGCCACCGGCAGCCCATTCCACGCACTCACCACTCTCTGAGTAAAAAAAGTTACCCCTGACATCTCCTCTGTACCTACTCCCCACAACCATAAACCTGTGTCCTCTTGTGGCAAGCATTTCAGCCCTGGGAAAAAGCCTCTGACGATCCACACAATCAATGCCTCTCATCATCTTATACACCTCTATCAGGTCACCTCTCATTCTCCATCGCTCCAAGGAGAAAAGGCCAAGTTCACTCAACCTATTCTCATAGGGCATGCTCCCCAATCTAGGCAACATCCTTGTAAATCTCCTCTGCATCCTTTCTATAGTTCCACATCCTTCCTGTAGTGAGGTAACCAGAACTGAGCACAGTACTCCAAGTGGGGTCTGACCATGGTCCTATAAAGCTGTAAACATTACCTCTTGGCTCTTAAACTGAATCCCATGGTTGATGAAGGCCAATGCACCGTGTGCCTTCTTAACCACAGTGTCAACCCGTGCAGCAGCTTTTAGTGTCCTATAGACTTGGACCCCAAGATCCCTATGATCCTCCACACTGCCAAGAGTCTTAACATTAATACTGCACTCTGCCACTATATTTTTGACCTACCAAAATAAACCACCTCACACTTATCTGGGTTGAACTCCATCTGCCACTTCTTACCCCAGTTTTGTATTCTACCATGTCCCGCTGTAATCTCTGATAGCCCTCCACACTATCTACAACACCCCCAAACTTTGCCATCAGCAAATTTACTAACCCATCCCTCCACTTCCTCATCTGGGTCTTTTATAAAAATCACAAACAGAAGGGTCTCAGAACAGATCCCTGAGGCACAAAACTGGTCACTGACCTCCATGCAGAATATGACCCATCTACAACCACTCTTTGCCTTCTGTGGGCAAGCCAGTTCTGGATCCACAAAGCAATGTCCCCTTGGATCCCATGCCTCCTTACTTCCTCAATAAGCCTTGCATGGGGTACCTTATCAAGTGCCTTGCTAGAATCCATATTCACTGCACCTACTGCTCTACCTTCATCTGTTTTCAGTCACATCCTCAATTGGTTCATTTCCCAATACCAGATCAAGTACAGTCTCTCCTCTTGTAGGTTTATCTACATATTGTGTCAGGAAACTTTCCTAAACACACCTAACAAACTTCACCCCATATAAACCCCTTGCTCTAGGAAGATGCCAGTCAATATTGGGGAAATGAAAACCTCCGATCATGACAACTCTATTATTATTACATCTTTCCAGAATCTGTCTCCCTATCTGCTTCTTGATGCATTAAAATTGACACATCTTAAACCATCAGTCTGAGCACATCCCTTCTCTATCACCTGCCTATCCATCCTCTCACACTGCCTAAAAGTTTTCTCCATTTGTGAGCCAACCACCCTTTCCTCCATCTTTTCAGTTCTGTTCCCGCCCCCCCCCCCCCCCCCAGCAATTCTAGTTTAAACTCTTCCCAATAGCCTTAGCAAACTTCCCTGCCAGGATATTGGTCTCCCTCAGATTCAAGTGCAACCCGTCCTTTTTGTACATGTCACACCTGCCACAAAAGAGATCCCAATGATCCAGAAATCTGAATCCCTGCCCCCTGCTCTAATCCCTCAGCCATGCGTTTATCCTCCACCTCACTCTATTCCTATACTCACTGTCACAAAAAGATGGCTTGCAGGAGCAACAGGTTATTAAGAAGGCAAATGGAATGTCGGCCTTCATTGCTAGAGGGATTGAATTCAAGAGTAGAGAGGTCATACTGGTGAGACCGCACCTCGAGTACTGTGTGCAGTTCTGGTCTCCATACTTGAGGAAGGATATACTGGCTTTGGAAGCAGTGCAGAGGAGGTTCACAAGGGGATCTTATTGAAACATACAAAATTTTAAAAGGGATAGATAAGATAGAAGTAGGGAAGCTGATGAATGGGAATTGATGGATGGAAACGGAGGAATGAGAACTGATGAATAGGAATTGATGAATGGGATCTGACGGATGGGAATGAATGGTTGGGAACTGATGAACATAAATTTATGGATGGGAAATGATGGATGGGAACTGGCAGATGGGATCTGATAAGTGAGAAATAAGTGGATGAAAACTGATGAATGAGAATTGATAGATCAGAATCAGAATCCTTTATTATCGCCAAGTATGAGGACACATACAGGGAATTTGATGCTGGTTTCCCTGAGCTCTCTCTGTACAGAATTAAAAGCAAACAAAAACAATAGTGCAAATAATCATAAACTATATACAATGAGGTCCACCTCATTGAATGTACAGGTGGACTTGATTAATAATAGACTAAAATTCAAGTGTTCATAAGACTGATGGCATACGGAAAGAAACTGTTCTTGTACCTATTTGTCCTGGCATACATTGATCTAAAGCGCCTACCAGAAGGAAGGAGTTGGAACAAATGATGTCCAGGGTGTGATGGGTCTACAGTAATGCTGCTTGCTCGCTTCCTGATTCTAGATGCATACAAGTCCTGGATCGAGGACAGCTTCACACCAATAATCCTTTCCACAGCCCTGACTGTTCTTTGGAGTCTATTCTTGTCTTGTTTAGTAGCTCATCCAAACCAGATAGTGATGGACGAACAGAGAACAGACTGGATTATTCCTGAATAGAAATGGATCAGCAGATGGGAACTGATGAATGAGAACTGACAGATGGGAACTGATAAATGGGAACTGATGGATGAAAGCTGATGAATTGGAATTGATGGATGGGAATGAATGGATGGGATCTGATGGACGGGAATGAATGGATGGGATCTGATGGACGGGAATGAATGGATGGGATCTGACAGACGGGAATGAATGGATGGGAACTGATGAACGTAAATTTATGGATGGGAATGAATGGACGGGAACTGATGAACGTAAACTTATGGATGGGAACTGATGGATGGGATCTGATGGACGGGAATGAATGGATGGGATCTGACAGATGGAAATGAATGGATGGGAACTGATGAACGTAAACCTACAGATGGGAATGAATGGATGGGAACTGACGTATGGTAATGGATGGGATCTGATGAACGGGAACTGATAAACCGGAAATGATGGATGGGAACTGATGAGTGGGAGCTGATGGATGAGATCTGATAAATGGAACCTGATGAATGGGAATTGATGAATGAGAATGCAAAATGTTGCCAGAACTATGAGACAAAGCACACAAATTGAGAGAGATGTGAACACAAATGCTGTAAATACTTAGCAGGTTAGGCAGCATCTCTGAAGAGGAATAAACCCTGATGAAGAGTTGGCCGGGAACTTTGACTGGTGAATTCCTCCAACATTTTATGTATGTTGCTCTGGATTTCCCGCATCTGCAGAAGCTCTTGCATCTTTAATTTGAAGAACCTTTAACTTTTTTCAGATTTACAGCATCTGCGGAACTTTTGATTTGCATGTAATAATGAATGGCTGTTTAAGCTCTGAAATTAAGATATTTAGCTTCAACAAGCAAGCAAATAGTGAGCCTCCAACTCTCCATTTGTGGTCGTTATGAAGACATCTGCCGAGCTGTAAGAGTACACCTGAAGGGCTGGATATTCTTGTGTTGTTCAGCTGATGGCTGGTGTTTGAGATCCTGGCAGTGTCTTTGCCACAACCACCATGGCAGAGTTTATTTCTGGAAGAGTAGTGCCTATTTTGCCTCCCCAACTGCATTGATGCTTAACTCTGGATAGTGGTTTGGGAGGTGAGGACAGGAGAGAGGTGTCCTTAGGAGAGGAGCACGTGAGAGAGGGTTTGGGAGTTTGGGTTATGTTTAAAAGGCATTTAGAACAGCACAGGAATAGGCAGGGTGTGGAGCGATATGGATCATATGCGGGCAGATGGGATTTGTCATTGTCAGCATAGGCATGGCAGACCAAATGGCCTGTTCCTGTGCTGTATTGTTCTATGATTGGAGAGGTGTAGATGAAAGTGCTATTGTCTCAGGACTTCCTGTGGCACTGTGAGGTATTGCGTGTTTAATGCAGGATTCTTTTATCTCCAGTTATAGACTGCGGGACCCCACGGCCCCTGGAGGACGGGTTTGTCACGTTCCATTCAAAGGACAACCTCACTCTTTTTGGGAGTCAAATCAACTACTCATGCCAGGCCTTATTTTATCGAATGGAGCCTGAACTTAACAGTAAGTACCTCAGTCACCGGTCGATGGTGCAGTGTGTGGCTGGAGCACTGGGGTTTCACAGTAACGTGGTGGTTACTGCAACACAATTGCAGCTCGGACCATCAGAGTTTTAAGTTCAATTCTGGCATGCTCTGTAAGG
Source organism: Hypanus sabinus (assembly GCF_030144855.1). NCBI lineage: Eukaryota > Metazoa > Chordata > Chondrichthyes > Myliobatiformes > Dasyatidae > Hypanus > Hypanus sabinus. The sequence continues at coordinate 548,659 of NC_082707.1, forward strand.
AGTTTGTACATTCCTCTGGGTGCTCCAGTTTTCTCCCAATAGGTTGAGTGAACTCAGCCTTTTCTCCTTGGAATGGCTAACATGAGAGGGCATAGTTTAAGATGCTTGGAAGTAAGTACAGAGGAAATGTCAGGGATAAGTTTTTTTTAAACGCAGAGAGTGGTGAGTGTGTGGAATGGGCTGCTGGCGATGATGGTAAAGGCAGACTCTTAGGTAGGTACATGAAGCTTAGAAAAATAGAAGGCAATGCGGTAGAGAAATTCTAGGCAGTTTCTTAAGTAGGTTACATGGTCAACACAACATTGTGGGCCAAAGGCCCTGTAATGCATTGTAGATTTCTATGTTCACTAATCACCTCCCAGTGTACCACAGTAGTCCACCAGCCTCTCTGTGCCCCAAAAAGCCACCAGCCCCACCTTGGAGTGTAATAGCCAATGAGCTGGACCCCCACTTTATCTTGTACACTGACTCTTAGATATGATCAACCAGGTGAGTGATGTTACCTGACCCATCAGGAATTTGGTGCAGCATTCTTAACTAATAACAGTACAAGCAAGTGTCACTTTCCTTTGTGAACAAGGCAATTTAAATAAGTTCCCAGGGCATTCTGGCTGTAGGCCTCCGTTAGTCTTGATAGACCATGGATTTGCGCCTTGGTCTGGAACTGCAAAAGCTAAAAGCAGACAGTTAAATGTCTCACAGAGAAACAAAACACTTTTGAGAGAACAACAGGGGCCCAACACATTCACAGAGTCTCTTAAAGGCAAAGTCCGTGTACACACACACACATATGGCCACACCTCATATTTCTCTACATTCAAATCATTCACACTCCATTTACAGGGAAAGTTGAAAGGAAAGGTTAAAAGTTTGAGAGAGCCATGGTTTTCAGGGGAAATTCAAAACTTGGTTCAGAAAAAGAGAAAGATCTACCATAAATAATAGGCAGCACGGAGTAAATGAGGTGTTCAAGGAATAAAAAGAATGTAAAACAGAATCTTAAGAAAGAAATTAGAGAAGCTAAAAGAAGATACGTTGTTAGATGCTGCCTGGCCTGTTGTGTTCCACCAGCATTTTGTGTGTGTTGCAAGAAGATACGAGGTTGCTTTGGCAAGTAAGGTGAAAATAAATCCAAAGGGTTTCTACAGTTGTATTAATAGCAAAAGGATAGTGAGGGATAAAATTGGTCCCTTAGAGAATCAGAGTGGACAGCTATGTGTGGAGCCAAAAGAGATGGGGGAGATTTTGGAACAATTTCTTTTCTTCGATATTCAGCAAAGAGAAGGATATTGAATTGTGTAAGGTAAGGGAAACAAGTAGAGAAGTTATGGAAACTATGACAATTAAAGAGGAGGAAGTACTGGCGCTTTTAAGGAATGTAAACGAGGATAAATCTCTGGATCCTGACAAGATATTCCCTAGGACCTTGAGGGAAGTTAGTGTAGAAATAGCAGGGGCTCTGACAGAAATATTTCAAATGTCATTAGAAACGGGGATGGTGCCAGAGGATTGGCGTATTACTCACGTTGTTCCATTGTTTAAAAAGGGTTAGAACCATAGAACACTACTGCACAGTACTGGCCCTTCGGCCCTCCATGTTGTGCCGACCCATATAATCCTTTAAAAAAGTACTAAACCCACACTACCCCATAACCCTCCATTTTTCTTTCATCCATGAGTCTGTCCAAGAGGCTCTTAAATACCCCTAATGTTTTAGCCTCCACCACATCCCTGGCAAGTCATTCCAGCCACTCACAACCCTCTGTGTAAAAAACTTAGCCCTGATGTCTCCCCTAAACTTCCCTCCCTTAATTTTGCACATATGGTTCTAAGAGTAAACCTAGCAATTATAGGCCTGTAAGTTTGACATCAGTGGTGGCTAAATTAATGGAAAGTATTCTTAGAGATGGTATATATAATTATCTGGATAGACAGGGTCTGATTAGGAACAGTCAACATGGATTTGTGCGTGGAAGGTCATGTTTGACAAATCTTATTGAATTTTTTGAAGAGGTTACGAGGAAAGTTGACGAGGGTAAAGCAGTGGATATTGTCTATATGGATTTCAGTAAGGCCTTTGACAAGGTTCCACATGGAAGGTTAGTTAGAAAGGTTCAATCTTTAGGTATTAATATTGAAGTAGTAAAATGGATTCAACAGTGGCTGGATGGGAGATGCCAGAGAGTAGTGGTTGCTAACTGTTTATCAGGTTGGAGGCCGGTGACTAGTGGTTTGCCTCAGGGATCTGTACTGGGTCTAATGTTGTTTGTCATATACATTGATGATCTGGATGATGGGGTGGTAAATTGGATTAGTAAGTATGCAGATGATACTAAGATTGGTGGCATTGTGGATAATGAAGTAGGTTTTCAAAGCTTGCAGAGAGATATAGACCAGTTAGAAGAGTGGGCTGAAAGATGGCGGATGGAGTTTAATGCTGAGAAGTGTGAGGTGCTACATTTTGGTAGGAATAATCCAAATAGGACATACATGGTAAATGGTAGGGCATTGAGAACAGAGTGATCTAGGAATAATGGTGCATAGTTCCCTGAAGGTGGTATCTCATGTGGATAGGGTGGTGAAGAAAGCTTTTTGTATGTTGGCCTTTATAAATCAGAGCATTAAGTATAGGAGTTGGGATGTAATGTTAAAATTGCACAAGGCATTGGTAAGGCTAAATTTGGAGTGTTGTGTACAGTTCTGGTCACTGAATTATAGGAAACATATCAACAAAATAGAGAGAGTACAGAGAAGATTTACTAGAATGTTACCTGGGTTTCAGCACCTAAGTTACAGGGAAAGATAGAACAAGTTAGGTCTTTATTCTTTGGAGCCTAGAAGGTTGAGGGGGAACTTGATAGAGGTATTTAAAATTATGAGGGGGATAGATAGCGTTGACGTGGATAGGCTTTTTCCATTGAGAGTAGGGGAGATTCAAACAAGAGGACAAGAGTTGAGAGTTAAGGGACAAAAGTTTAGGGGTAACATGAGGGGGAATTTCTTTACTCAGGGTCTGGAAGCTGTGTGGAACAAGCTTCCAGTAGAAGTGGTAGAGACAAGTTTGATTTTGTCATTTAAAAAAAAAATGGATAGGTATATGGACAGGAAAGGAATGGAGGGTTATGGGCTGAGTACAGGTGGGTGGGACTAGGTGAGAGTAAGCGATCGGCACGGACTAGAAGGGCCGATATGGCCTGTTTCCGTGCTGTAATTGTTATATGGTTATATGGGGAAGAGAGATGTAGGTCGAATGACTCCTTCCCTACAACAATGAGGCTGAAATGTACTAAGCACTTCAATTCTCACTGCTGGCAAACGTTAGCTGATTTCCTTTGCAGGGAACTCCGAATGAAATGCAAGGACTCTGGCAGAGGTCAAAGGGAACCCTTATCTGCAGAGGACTTGAATAATGACCCTTCCCCCTCAGTAGACTCCCTTCCTTGCTCCACCTGACACTATTGCCACGTTGCATAGAGGATGGGGGTTGGAACCCCACTTATGTGCTCCTCCGGATCGCCAGCTTTAAGCAATGCTAAAAATATTTCTCTACAGGACATGTGAGATCCCCCACTCCCTATCTGTTTATGTAACTTCCGTACTTGGCTACACGCACTCTCTTCTGCATATTCTGAATCCTGTAATAATTGAATTGCTGTACTTATAGGGTGATATTAAAGACAGCACTACCCCTTTTATTGGGAAATCTTCTCCGTAACCATCTGTTCCACCATTTCAGAAGTTAATTCAGTATTCTCTGGTGGGCTAACACTATCGCGGTCCATTTCTACTGGCTTAGAACTTTAGTAACCTCCACTACTGTGCTCCACTCCTTTTAAATTACATTCAGGAAGAGTGGGATACCTAAATTTAACAGCTGCCGTTACCCGAATCCATAGTGATGTATTACGCTCAGGGGAAGCAAGCAGTGTTGTCAGGGCATTGTTGATTGCATGTTGGGATGATAGGCACCCATCTCTCTATTAGATAGGCTGAATATGGTACCCCCCCCCCACCCCCCATCCCATAACCTCAGTAACATGGCCAAAGACTCCCAAGCCATTTGTCTGTACCTACCCCCTAAACTCGCTAATTCCTTAGTGGAGAATAGTCTGAGCTTTGTTGTCGCGAAGGTGTCCATTACACCATCCCCCGCACATATCTGAGCTCCTCCACCTGAGAGGAAGAAGCTGCGGATCGATGCCCCCCACGTGGGTGTGGGAACATGTAATCACCGGCCTGGCCCCTACTGTTTTGGACAATCAAGGGAGAAGACGGTCTCTCCCTTATTTTCATCATTCAGCCAGATTGCCCGATCTCTCAGCCCCACAGCAGGATCATCACCCCATCTCAATATGGCTCAAACCTTAAGGGTATGAAGTTTCTAGTAGGCCCTCCAAGCTGCCTCTAAGTTCTGTACTTCCATTAGCCAACAGGCTATCTGTATATCCGTATCTTCTAACTTTGTGATCAAGAATCCCTTGATCAGCTTATTGATACCATACCACCAGAACCTGGTCATTATGATAAATTTGTCCGACTAATCTAGAAAGCAGTGCAGCAGAACATACCTAGAGGCTGCAGAACCAAATATATTCGGGGATTGACTAGTGATATCAAGCAAAGTTATGATCATGACTAAGACCTGTTTGGTCAAGACACAATTGAAATGGGAGAGTCAGTTCTGTCCCTACTGAGCCAAGGGAGACAACAGCGTTGGTAGGAAGTGATGGAAAACACAGACATGACCAAGAACAGTAAGAAGGCATGGGCAACTGTTCGGAAACTCAACTCAGACAATAGACCACCACAGAGAATTGCTGCTGTAACACCCAATCAGGTTGCCCACCAACTAATACTAAATGGTCGACCAAATAACAATGAAGGGAGGCAAAAGAAAAAGCAATATCAGGAGATGGAGTCAGCTCTCTCAAACGGGAATAACAACTTCCCACCTCTCACCTTAGAAGAATTAAAGGATGAAGTATCACAGCTAAAATCCAACAAAGCTGCTGGCATAGATGGAATTCTTAATTAATTCCTTAAAAATTTTGGACCTAAAGCACTCCACTGGCTTCTGTCCCTTTTTAACTGTTGCTTAAGATAATTAAAAATACCTAAAAAGTGGAGAAGAGCCAAAGTTGTTGCTCTCCTAAAACCCAATAAAGACACAAACATTCCTAAAAATTACAGACCGATTTCCTTGCTCTGCACCCTCTATAAACTCTACGAGAGACTCATACTGAAAAGAATAGTCGAAGATCTTCTAACACCAGACCAAGCCGGGTTCAGGCCAGGCCGCTTTTGCTGCGGTCAAGTCCTGAACTGAACCCAGTATATTGAGGATGGCTTTGAAATGCAACAAATTACAGGGGCAGTATTCATTGACTTAACAGCAGCATATGACACTGAGTCAGAGAGGCCTTCTACTGAAATCATCTAAAATGTTAAAGAACGAAACCACAGTCAAAGTAATAAGCCTCCTAGAAGATCACAGATTTTATGTAGAAATGAATGAAGTTAAGAGTAGGTGGCATCCACAAAAGAAGGGACTACCACAGGGATCAGTCCTGGCATCTCTACTATTTAATGTTTACACAAACAACCAACCAACCTTTCCTAACACACGCAGCTTTATCTATGCAGATGACCTATGCATAGCAACACAAACTAACTCCTTCCAAGAAGTTGAAGTACGACTTACAGCAGTCCTTGAAGCAATGAAGCAGTATTATGAAAAATAGTCTCTGAACCCAAATCCATCAAAAAATCAAGTGTGTGTATTCCACCTGAGGAATCAAGAAGCAGCTTGGAAACTCAAGATCTTCTGGTGTGGGAAGGAGCTCGAACACCACCTGACTCCAATTTACCTGGGCTTGACACTGGATTGGACGTTCCCATTTGCCACCACATCCAAAAACTCCAAGGGAAAGATAGCTCTCGCAATTCTCTCTTGAAAAAATTAGCAGGCACAAAATGGGGAGCTAATGCTCACACACTTAGATCACTGCCCTAGCACTCTGCTATGTACCTGCAGAATACTGTGCACCTGCGTGGGGCAGAACAGCCCACTTGAAGAAAATAGACCCGTTGCTTAACGAAGCCTGCCGAATAATCATGGGCACACTGCACCCCACACCCACTAACATCATTTACAGACGTACAGGCATTGCCCCCTCCCCCCAGAAACAGAACCCGGATCCACAGCGCCCACTACATCATCATGTGCCAGTTTCCAACCGCCTAAAATCGAGGAAAAGCTTTGCTATGGTGGAGTAACTATTGCATGGAACATCCCTCCAAATATACAGGATTGACCTCAGGCAACAAACAGAAGCCAGAACCCCACCAGACAATACAGCGCAAGACCCCACAGAAACGTTGCCAGATGGGGCACTGCTTGACAGATGGAAGTGGTGCACTCTCAACAGAGCGAGAGCGGGAGTTTGTAGGACGGGAGACAGTATGGTGAAGTGGGGTTTAAAGACCAGTGAATCCTGTGAGTGTGGCGAAAGGGTGCAGAACATTGAACACGTTCTGCGCAACTGCCCACTCTCACCTGATTTAGCTGACACTGACCGATAACCATATAACCATATAACAATCACAGCACAGAAACAGGCCATCTTGGCCCTCCTAGTCCGTGCCGAACTCTTAATCTCACCTAGTCCCACCTACCCGCACTCAGCCCATAACCCTCCACTCCTTTCTTGTCCATATACCTATCCAATTTTACCTTAAATGACACAACTGAACTGGCCTCTACTACTTCTACAGGAAGCTCATTCCACACAGCTATCACTCTCTGAGTAAAGAAATACCCCCTCGTGTTTCCTTTAAACTTCTGCCCTCTAACTCTCAAATCATGTCCTCTCATTTGAACCTCCCCTACTCTCAATGGAAACAGCCTATTCACGTCAACTCTATCTATCCCTCTCAAAATTTTAAATACCTCGATCAAATCCCCCCTCAACCTTCTACGCTCCAATGAATAGAGACCTAACTTGTTCAACCTTTCTCTGTAACTTAAGTGCTGAAACCCAGGTAACATCCTAGTAAATCGTCTCTGCACTCTCTCTAATTTATTGATATCTTTCCTATAATTCGGTGACCAGAACTGTACACAATATTCCAAATTTGGCCTTACCAATGCCTTGTACAATTTCAACATTACATCCCAACTTCTGTACTCAATGCTCTGATTTATAAAGGCCAGCGTTCCAAAAGCCTTCTTCACCACCCTATCTACATGAGACTCCGCCTTCAGGGAACTATGCACTGTTACTCCTAGACCTGCTCAACATCAACCAAACAACACTAGAGTGGCTGGCTGTCTGGTGTGACAAGCTATGATGATGATGATTCTAACTTTGTAGCCCTGCTCTGAGCCATCAATAGTGACTCACTCAGAATGATAGGGTGCAGAGGAGATCTACAAGGATGTTGCCTGGATTGGGGTGCATGCATTACAAGAACAGGTTGAGTGAACTTGGCCTTTTCTCCTTGGAGCGACAGAGGATGAGAGGTGACCTGATCGAGGTGGATAAGATGATGAGAGGTATTGATCATGTGGATAGTCAGAGGCTTTTTCCCAGGGCTGAAATGGTTGCCACAAGAGGACACAGGTTTAAGGTGCTTGGAAGTAGGTACTGAGGAGATGTCAGGTGTAAGTTTTTTTATGCAGAGCGTGGTAAGTGCGTGGAACGGGCTGCCGGCTATGGTGGTCGAAGCGAATAGGATCTTTTAAGAGACTCCTGGATAGGTACATGGAGCTTAGAAAAATAGAGGGCTATGGGTAACACTAGCTAATTTCTAAAGTAAGTACATGCTCGGCACAGCATTGTGGACCAAAAGCCTATATTGTGCTGCAGCTTTTCTTTGTTTCTACCCTTCTGAGGCTCAGAGCTCAGAGCTGACCACAGTGCTGCTGCTGCCTTGTCCAGATAGGTCATCTCAGTTTTGAAAGGGGTATACCTGTTGCTGAGGGAAATGGCCCCAGGGGGACCCTGCATTGACTTCTTTCTCCTTTCCCCCTTTCAGAATTCATCCATCTACTCCCTGAATTCTGCACTCTAGATGTAACCACCTGCTCAAAATACCTATCAATTTCTCTGCCTCCCGAGTGACCTTTGGTTCATCCAACTGCAGCTCCAGCTCCTCAGTGTAGTCTTTCAGGAGCTGGAGTTGGCTGCACTTCCCGCAGGTGTAGTCATCAGGGAGATGATCAAGTTCCATGAATTCCCACATCCTACAGGAGGAGCATTCCTCTGCCATAACTGTCATCCTGCCCCACTGTACAATGGGCAACCAAGACCAAATCAGCAATAACTAAAGGAAAAACCTACCCTTCTTACCTGTTTTTTTGGCCTCAGCCTCTTCTCGTTGAAGCCACTTGAGTAAAAACCCCATGCAAGGAGAAATAGCTCACCGCATTTAGTGGTGATCCGCCTGCCTTCCACTGCCGCTGATGCCTCTGATGTTTCTCGCGCCTGCACACTGTACTGTTTTTAAGAAAAACCCCCATGCAGAGAGAAAGAACTGACTGCATTTGTTGTGCACCCTTTAGAATACTTCTTCCTTTTTCAGATGTATATATTGTTACGAACCCCGTAACCGGGTTACTTACCAGCAAAGATAGAGATGTCCATTGGAGTCTGGTGATACTATTTTTAACAGTATTTATTAGTAAAAATACACAAAAATAATATCAATGCAAATATACAGATAATATACATCATCAATACTAAACCTAAAAGTGCGGGTATAATAATATAAGAAATGAGCTCTATCGTTGTCTAGGGGATAATGAATTGTCCGATGGAAATATAACGTTCGTTGCAGTTCACACAGGCTGCCGCTGTGCTGCAATTGTTGGAGCGAGAGGGAGAGAGATTAGGAGAATGGGAACAGTTACCGCTACGGGTTTTTCCAACCTTCCTTTATGATTTTGGTCCGTCAGTGTCTCATTGGTGTGGCCGTTCAAGTGTGACCTCTCCTTTAGCTAAACCGTTCTTCCGTGATGAGCCCGCCACCCAGGCAAGGGAGGACGCACATGAGCTCCCACTGGCTTTTGCTATAAAACACTGTCCCTGGATCTCTAGCGTTTCTCCTGGTGCGTCTAAAGGGGTATTCCCCAGACCCCTCTTTTATCCTCACTCACGGGGTCTCAGATGTCAGTCAGGTTGGGATGATGCAATCCCTCAACCAGACCACTCTGGTTGTCCCCTGAGGGGTTTCAATGAATAGTACAGTACTCAATACACAATTCCTTCTCCAAGAGACAATAGCAGTAGTCAGTGGTTCCGTTCCGCTTATGTCAGGAGACATTCCAAACCTTGTGTATTCTGTGTGTGTGTCTCTCTCTCATTTCCTGGGTCTCAGACCCGAAATAATAGCGATCTTGCGATTCTCAGAAAGGAGGGGGGGCGGGCATTGGCGATTCAGGACCCTTCCGCCCATCAGATTTGCTCCACATTCGTAACAATATCCTGTGACTTCCGAGTTGCTTACAGAAATTACAGCCATTGCTGCAATGCTGCCCTCCCTGTCAGTGTTCTTTTCCAATCAGTTTTGGCCAATTCTTCTCTCATGCCTCTGTAATTCCCTTTACTCTACTGTAATACTGATATATCTGACTTTAGCTTTTCCTCAAATTTCAGGGTGAATTCGATAATATTATGATCACTTACCCCATGGATCCTTTTACCTTAAACTATCTAATCAATTCCAATTCATTGCACAACCCCCCAATGCAGGCTCAACCATGAGCTGCTCTATAAAGCCATCTCATAGCAACTTTAGAAACTCCCCCTCTTGGGATCCAGCGTAAACCTGATTTTCCCAATCTACCTGCATATTGAAATACCCCACGACTATTGTAACATTACCCTTTTGACATATATTTTCTATCTACTGTTTTAATTTGTAGACCACTTCCTGTTTGGTAGTCTGTATATAACCCCCTTAGGGTCTTTTTACCCTTGCAGTTCCTTAACTCTATGCACAATGATTTAACAGCTTCTGAATCTATGTCACCTTTCTAATGATTTGATTTCTTTTTTTACCAACAGAACCGGGCTTACCTGCCTGTCTTCATGACAGATTGCCTTTGTAAACCAAATGTCTCATCCTCAGCACTATCATTCCAGCCCATCCCCCTGCCAAATTATTTTATACCATCCCGAACAACTCTACCAAATCTGCCCACAAGTATATTGGACTCACTCGTGTTTCAGTGTAACCTGTCCCTTCTGTACAGGTCGTATCTTCCCCAGAGGAGATCCCAGTGATCCATAAATCAGAACCCCTGCCCCCTGCACAAGCTCTTCAGCCTTGCATTCACCTGCCAGATCATTCTGTTCTTACCCTCACTGGCACATGGCACAGGCTGCAATCTATAGATTACTATGCTGGAGGTCCTGTTTTTCAACTTTCTACCTAGCTCCCTAAAACCTCTCTTCAGAACCTCCTCACTTTATCTACCTATGTCATTGGTGCCAATATGCACCAAGTCTCCTGGCTGCTGATTCTTGCCTTTGAGAATACCATGGAGTCAATCTGAGACATCCCTGACCCTGGCACCAGGATGGCAACATACCATCCAGGTGTCTCTATCGTGCCCCACAGAATCTCGACTCTGTTCTTCTAACTATGGAATCTTCTATCAACACTGCAGTCCTCTTCACCCCTCTGCCCTTCTGAGCCACAGCACCAGACTCGGTGCCAGAGACCCGGTCGCTGTGGCAGTCCCCCTCAATAGTATCTAAAGTTGTATATTTATTATTGAGGGGAATGGCTATAGGTATACTCTGCTTTGGCTGTGCATTTCCCTTCCTTCTGGCAGACACACATTTACCTTGGGGAGACTACCTCCTTCCTTGTAGCTCCTATCTATCACCTCCTCATTCTCTTGTATGAGTTGAAGGTCATCAAGCTGCAGCTCAGTGCACCTGGTGCAGATGTGTTTATCCAAGAGAGTGAAGGTCTCCTAGACTTCCTACATCCCACACACAGTACAAAACATTGTCACTGGAGCGATTGTCACTACAACAGCAGTCCACTAGTCACAGGCCTCCAGTCAGAGAGGCAACCATCTATTAGGGCTGTCTGGTTTCTCTCACAAAGCCAATGTCTAATCCAGTTTAGTAGCACGTCTTTAAATTACCTTACAAATACTTTCTGATGTCAGGTTCACCGGCCTATAATTTCCTGGTTTATTTTAGAGCCTTTCTTAAACAGCAGAACAACATTAGCTATCCTCCAATCCTCTGGTAGCTCACCTGTCGGGAAGCGGCCTGGTCGAGGGGTGTGAAAAGTGCTAGTCTTTGGCTCAAGAGATTCTGGCAGTTTTGGCGTTTGGATAGTGCAATCAAGAATTGATTAGCAGTTGATTGGCAATCAAGATTTGAATAGCTCAGACTCAGCAGAAAACAGCTGATTGATTCAATACAAGAAGGCACAGGCAGTGGTGAGAAGAACTATATGTCAAGTGAAAAGGGAAAGTTGGAGGAGTTTTTACAACAAAGTAGGAAGAACAATGCCTGTGGGAGAGGTATGGGGAATGATTAAGAGGATGGATGGAGATAGAAGGGATTGGGAATATCCAGTAATGATATCTGAAGAGGAAACAGCAGTCTCCAGCAGGGATAAGGCTGAGCTCATGGCCAAGTAATTTGTAAAGATACATAGTTCAGAAAATTTGTCTGAAGAAGGGAGAAGGAGAAGGGAAAGAACAATGAGTACCCAGGTGTGTTAAACAGGAGGGAAGAAACAGATGATATAATTGATGATCCATTTACTTTGGCAGAAATGGTGAGAGCAATAAAGAGATCGAGACCAACCTCCCCAGGGAAAGATCTAATATGCTATGTTATGCTAAAAAATCTAGGAGAAGGAGCACTCTTGAAGTTACTGCATTTTATAACAGAGTGTGGGAGGAGGGAAGATTACCTAGTGCATGGAAAGAAGCAGTAGTAATTCCAATAAGGAAACCTGGCAAAGATCCGTCAAAACCCACTAGCTACAGGCCAATAGCACTAACATCAAATATATGTAAGGTAATGGAAAGGATGATAACAGAAAAGATATCGTATGATCTTGAGAAGAGAGGAATGCTGCCAAGTTATCAGGGTGGTTTTAGGAAGGGAAGGAATTTCATGGACTCAGTGATAAGGTTAGAGACTGAAATAAGTAAGGCCCAGGCAAATGAAGAATCAGTAGTTGCAGTGCTTTTTGACATTGAAAAAGCCTATGATATGATGTGGAAGGAAGGATTATTAATTAAACTGCACAAGATGGGGTTTGGGGGAGAGTTTTTAATTGGATTAAAGATTTTTTGTTTGGTAGAAAAATTCAAGTTCGGATTGGATCAGAATGATCAAAACAGTACATAGTGGGAAATGGCACACCTCAGGGTAGTGTGATTAGCCCGTTACTTTTCATCATTATGATCAATGACGTCTTCACAAAGGTACCAGTGGATATAGGTAGGTCACTGTTTGCGGATGATGGGGCCTTGTGGAAAAGAGGCAGAAGCATGGAGCATATAATCAGGAAACTACAAGGAGCAATTGATGAAGTGGTAGAGTGGGATTATGATTGGCGATGTAGATTTTCAGTAGAAAAAACTCAAACTGTATGTTTCACCAGGAAAAGAATTGAGGTAGGGAAGAAGTTAAGGATGTATGGGATTGAATTAGAAAGGGTTGGATCATTTAAATTTCTGAGAGTTATATTTGATTCACGATTAACATGGGCAGACCATATCAGGAAAGTTGAGGAGAAATGTAAAAAAGTAATAAACGTGATGAGATGTTTGACTGGTAGGGAATGGGGAGCAAGTTATTTAACATTGAAGAGAATGTATGTGGGTTTAGTAAGATCTGTGTTGGATTATGGAAGTATAGCATATAGATCAGCAGCTAGGTCTCTTATAAGGAAACTGGATGTGATTCAGGCTCAGGTTTTGAGAGTGTGCAGTGGGGCTTTTAAAACATCACCAGTATCAGCCCTGAAGGTAAAAATGGGAGTAATGCCTTTGGAATTAAGAAGGATACAATTGATGGCAAACTACTGGGCTAATTTGCAGGGACACAATGACTCTCACCCTGCTAAAGGAGTGTTGCAGGAGTCCTAGGAAAATGGGAGGTTTCAGAGGGAAAACTTTAGTCGGATAGGGAATGATATTGCTAGAGAATGTGGGGTGTTTGATCTAAGGATAAGTCCTTTAGTAGTTTATCTGGTTGTAGCTCCATGGAAGCTTGTATGGCCTGACGTAGACTGGCATTTGTTAGAGGTAAAAAGGAAAGGAAAATATAATACTGATTTGGTAAGTGCATTTAACTGTCATGTGATGGAAAAGTATAGTAATTATACTTGGGTCTATACAGATGGTGCTAAGGAACCCGAAACAGGAGTGACAGGGTTTGGGGTGGCTATACCAGCAAAAGCAATTGCAATCAGCAGAAGAACATCTGATAAGTTAGTGGTGCATACAGTGGAGATGATGGCAGTGTTGGTTGCGTTGCGTTGGGTGGAGAAAGCTAGACTAGTCAAAGCATTGATATGCTCAGATTCATCTTCAGTTCTAGCAAGTTTAAGGTCTTCTCACTCAAACAGCCGGCAAGATGTACTTCATGAAGTCCTTCAGTCAGTCACAAGAGTTGCAAATCAGGGAGGTCAGGTTAAATTTCTATGGGTTCCAGCTCATGTAGGGGTGAAGGGGAATGAAAGGGTGGATGAGTTGGCAAAGAGGGTATTAAAGAAAGAAAATACAGAAATGCACTTTAGTATCAGTAAAGCAGAGGTTAAGTGTGTAATCTGGGTAAAAATCAACCAAATGTGGCAAGAAAGATGGGACAGTGAGGGAAAAGGGAAGCATTTATATCAAATACAAAAAAGTGTTGCAAGTACTAGGGTAGGTAGTAGATACAGAAGAGAGGAAATTGTGTGGATTTTGTTAAGGCTGGGGCACTGTGCACTAAACCAAACATTGAAATTGATAGGGAAACACCAGACAGGACTGTGTGAGGAATGTCAGGAAGAGGAGTCAGTAGAACATGTAGTTCTGAGTTGCAGGAAGTATGGGATACAGAGAGAGGTGATGAAAATTAATCTAAGGGAATTGGGGGTGCAGGAATTCACATTAAAGGGGTTGCTGGGCATGGGTGAGAGAATACAGGTTAGGATATTTTTAACTTTCTTAAGGGGTACAGGGGAGGGAGGGAGGGAGGGAGGGAGGAAGTGGGCAGTTGAGGTCAGGTGACCAAGCAGCTTGCAAAGCTCAAGCAAATAAAAAGAGGGAGAGCTCTAGCAGAGAGGCCTGGTTGAGGAAAGTTCCTGGTGTGAAAAGTGCTAGTCTTTGGCTCGAGAGTCTTCACTGAGGAGGCTACGCCACAATTGGAGAGGGTGAAGACATGACTGCTAAGCTGATTCAGTGTGTTATGTGCATGGTGTGGGAGGTCAGGGACACTGATGGTGCCACTGGCTGCTGCAGCTGTGGAAAGTGTGTCCAGATTCCGCTTCTGAAGGAGCATGTTGTAGCACTGAGGAAAGAACTAGATGACCTCAGGCTCATCCACGAAAACGAGAGTTTTCTGGACAGGACCTACAGTAAGGTCGTTACACCGAGGATACTGGAAGAGAGGAAGGAGGCGATGATGAGAAAGGAAAGGATGCTTGAAGTACAGGAGACCCCAGTGGATGTACCTCTTGTAAACAGGTTCACCCTCTTGGAAGCTGTCAGGACAGAAGCTACTGCCAGTCTGAGAGGCGGACAGGTCTGCGAGCCAAAAATTGGTGCAGAAGCAGAGCCGAGGAGTCAGACATCAGGAAGAGCCGTGGTAGCAGGGGACTCCATAGTAAGAGGTACGGAAAGGGATTTCTGCGGCAACAGGCGTGATTTAAGGATGGTGTGTTGCTTCCCTGGTGCGAAGATCCAGAACATCACGGACCGATTGCAGGGAATCCTCAAGGGTGAAGGTGAACAGCTGGAAGTGGTAGCGCATGTCGGCACAAATGACATCGGGAAGAAGAGGAAGGACATTCTGCAGCGGGACTTCAGAGAACTCGGAAGAAGGCTGAAAAGCAGGACTTC
Organism: Hypanus sabinus; assembly: GCF_030144855.1. NCBI lineage: Eukaryota > Metazoa > Chordata > Chondrichthyes > Myliobatiformes > Dasyatidae > Hypanus > Hypanus sabinus. The sequence continues at coordinate 563,750 of NC_082707.1, forward strand.
CACAGTGGTTATCTCTGGTTTGCTTCCAGTTCCTCATGCTGGAGAGGGCAGGAACAGGGAGATAATGGATCTGACTGTGTGGCTGAGGAACTGGTGCAGGAAGCAAGGATTTACATTCTTGGACCACTAGGGTATGTTTTGGGGTAAGGATAAATTGTACAAAAGGGATGGGTTGCACCTTAATAGGCGGGGGACCAGCATTCTGGCAGACAGGTTTGCCACTGCAAAACAGATGCATTTAAACTAAGTAGTGGGGGGAGGGGATGAACTGGAAATATAAAGATGGAGTTAAAGGGAAAGTGAAAATAAGAGAAGTTAAAAAGGACAACAGAATCAATGGAGCAGAAAGCTCAAGAAGAGATCATACAGTGTGGCCAAGTGAAATAGGAATTGATTTGAAAGGTGAGGGGAGTAACAAATTAAAAGTATTATATATGAATGCACGAAGTATAAGGAATAAAGTAGATAAGCTTGAGGCTCAGTTGAAAATTAGCAAGTACGATGTTATGGGAATAACAGAGACATGGCTTCAAGCAGACAGGACTTGGGAAATGAATATTCAAAGATATAAAAGGACAGACTGACTGGCAGAGGGGGTGGGGTGGCTGTGTTGGTGAGGAATGATATTCAGTCCCTTGCAAGGGGGGACATAGAATCAGGAGATGTAGAGTCAGTATGGATAGAACTGAGAAATTCTAAGGGTAGAAAGACCCTAATGGGAGTTATCTACAGGCCCCCAAACAGTAGTCTGGATGTAGGGTGTAAGTTGAATGAAGAGTTAAAATTGGCATGTCGCAAAGGTAATGATACAGTTGTCATGGAGGATTTCAACATGCAGGTTGACTGGGAGAATCAGAATGGTACTGGACCCCAAGAAAGGGAGTTTGTGGAGTGCCTCCGAGACGGATTCTTAGAACAGCTTGTACTGGAGCCTACCAGGGAGAAGGCATTTCTAGTTTTAGTGTTGTGCAATGAACCGGATTTGATCAGGGACCTCGAGGTAAAGGAACCATGAGGAGGTAGTGACCATAATATGATATGTTTTAACCTACAATTTGAGAAGGAGAAGGGAAAATCGGATGTGTCAGTATTACAGTTGAACAAGGGGAACTATGGAGCTATGAGGGAGGAGCTGGCCAAAGTTCAATGGAACAATACCCTAGCAGGGAAGACAGTGGAACAACAATGGCAGGTATTTCTGGGAATAATGCAGAAGGTGCAGGTCATGCTTGACTAATCTTCTGGAGTTTTTGAGGATGTAACTATGAAAATGGACAAGGGAGAGCCAGTGGATGAAGTGTACCTGGACTTTCAGAAAGCTTTTGATAAAGTCCCACATAGGAGAATAGTGGACAAAATTAGGGCACATGGTATTGGGGGCAGAGTACTGACATGGATTGAAAATTGGCTGGCTGACAGGAAACGGAGTAGCGATTAAAGGGTCCCTTTCGGAATGGCAGGCTGTGACCAGTGGGGTACCTCAAGGCTCAGTGCTGGGACCGCAGCTATTTACAATATACATTAATGATTTAGGTGAAGGGATTAAAAGTAACATTAGCAAATTTGCCGATACAAAGCTGGGTGGCAGTGTGAAATGTCAGGAGGATGTTATGAGAATGTAGGATGACTTGGACAGGCTAAATGAGTGGGCAAATGTATGGCAGATGCAGTTTAATGTAGATAAATGTGAGGTTATCCACTTTGATGACAAGAACAGGAAGGCAGATTACTATCTGAATGGTGTCAAGTTAGGAAAAGGGGAAGTACAATGAGATCTAGGTGTTCTTGTACATCAGTCAATGAAAGTAAGCATGCAGGTACAGCAGGCAGTGAAGAAAGCAAATGGCATCCTGGCCTTTATAACAAGAGGAATTGAGTATAGGAGTAAAGAGGTCCTTCTGCAGCTGTACAGGGCCCTGGTGAGACCCCACCTGGAGTACTGCGTGCAGTTTTTGGTCTCCAAATTTGAGGAAGGACATTCTTGCTATTGAGGGAATGCAGCGTAGGCTCACAAGGTTAATTCCTGGAATGGCAGGACTGTCATATGTTGAAAGATTGAAGCGACTGGGCTTGTATACACTGGAATTTAGAAGGATGAGAGGGGACCTGATTGAGATATATAAGATTATTAAGGGATTGGACACGCTGGAGGCAAGAAGCATGTTCCCGCTGATGGGTGAGTCCAGAACTAGAGGCCACAGTTTAAGAATAAGGGGTAGACCATTTAGAACGGAGATGCGGAAAAACTTTTTCACCCAGAGAGTGGTGGATATGTGGAATGTTCTGCCCCAGAAGGCAGTGGAGGCCAAGTCTCTGGATGCTTTCAAGAGAGTTAGATAGAGCTCTTATAGATAGTGGGGTCAAGGGATATGGGGAGAGGGCAGGAATGGGGTACTGATTGTGTATGATCAGCCATGATCACAGTGAATGGTCGTGCTGGCTAGAAGGGCCAAATGGCCCACACCTGCACCTACTGTCTATTGTCACTAAGGATGATTTCAGTATCTGTACTGGGCCTCCTGCAATTTCTGCACTTGCCTCCCACAGGTTCTGAGGGAACACCTTGTCAGGCCCTGGGGATTTATCCATCCTAATTTGCCTCAAGACAGTAAACACCTCCTCCATTTTAATCTCCATAGGGTCCATGACCTCAGCAATGCTTTGACTCGCTTCTATAGATTCTGTGTTCGTCTCCTGAGTAAATGCAGATGCAAAGAATCCATTTAAGATCTCCCTCATCTGTTTTGGCTCTATCCATGGATTACCATTTTAATGTTCCAGAGGACTAGTTTTGCAGTCCTTTTACTCTTAATATATGTGTAGAATCACTTGGGATTCTCTATCACTTTGTCTGCTAGGGCAGCCTAATGCTTTCAACATGTATGAGAAGTTTAGATAGGTAAATGGATGGTCAGGGTATGGACGGCTATGGTCCAGGTATAGATCGATGGGACTAGGCAGTTTAAATGGCTCAGCACAAACAAAATGGGCCAAAGTGCCTGTTTCTATGCTGTATTTCTCTAAAACAATTTATAATGAACAATTAGTGTACTAACCGGTACATCTTAGGACTGTTGGATGAACTCAGCAGGTCAGGCAGGAAAAGAGTACAGATGACATTTTGGGCTGAAACCCTTCTGCAGGTCTGGCAAAAAAATGCTGAGGAGTAGCTTTAAAAGGTGGAGGAGGGAAGAGAGAAACACGGTTATGAGTGAAACCTGAAGAGGGAAGGATGAAGTAAAGATCTAGGGAGTTGATTGGTGTAAGAGATACAGGGCTGAAGAAGGCAGAGTCTGACAGAAGGCCATGGAAGAAAGAAAAGGGTGGGGGAGCACCAGAGGGAGGTGATGTATGGGCAAGGAAATAAGGCAAGAGAGGAAAAAGGGGATAGGGAATGGTGAAGGGGGGAGGGATTACCAAAAGTTCAAGACATCGATGTTCATGACATCAGGTTGGAGGAGAATATAAGGTGTTGTTCCTCCAACCTGAGTGTGGCCTCATCACAACAATGGAGGAGGCCATGAATAGACATATTGTAATGGGAATAGGAATTGGAATTAAAATGGGTGGCCTCTGGGAGATCCCACTTCTGGTGGCATAGGTTCTTGATGAAACGGTCTCCCAATCTACATCAAGTCTCACCGATATACACACTGGAAACACCAGACACAGTATATGACTCACAGGTGAAGTGTCTCCTCACTTGAAAGGATTGTTTCAGGCGCTGAATGATAGTGAGGGAGGAGGCATTGGGACAGCTGTAGTATTTATTCCACTTGCAAGGATAATGCCAGGAAGAAGATCGGTAGGAAGGGACAAATGAACAAGGGCATGGTGTGGGGAGCGATCCCTGTGGAAAGCAGAAAGTGGGGAGCAGGGAAAGATATGCTTGGTTGTGGGATGCTGTTGGAGATGGCAGAAGTTGTGGAGAATTATGAGCTGGATGCGGAGGCTGGTAGGGTCCCTTCCAGGTGAGGTGACCTGTGAGTGTTGAGGTCATAAACAATATCCGGTGCTCCCTCTATGCCCTCCTATATATTGGCAAGACCTGACGTAGATTGGGAGATCATTGTGCCAAGCAGCTATGCTCTGTATGCCAAAAAATATAGGATCTCCCAGTGACCACCAATTTTAATTCCAATTCCCATTCCCATTCCGATATGTCTATCCACGGCCCCCTCCACTGCACTGTGGTGTTGAGGTCACACGCAGGTTGGAGGAACAACACATCATATTCTGTCTGAGTAGTCTCCAGCCTGATGGCATGAACATTGATTTCTCAAACTTCCAGTTATGCCCCTCTCTCCTTCACTGTTCCCCATTCCTTTCCCTCTCTCTTTATCTCCTTTGCCTGCCCATCACTTTCCTCTGGTGCTCTTTTTTTTCTGGTGATCTATACTTTATTAGGAGCTTGAAGCGATTTGGCATGTCAACAAATACACTCAAAAACTTCTAAATTGTACCGTGGAGAGCATTCTGACAGGCTGCATCACTGTCTGGTATGGAGGCTGTACTGCACAGGACTGAAAGAAGCTGCAGAAGGTTGTAAATCTAGTCAGCTGCATCTTGGGTACTAGCCTACAAAGTACCCAGGGCAACTTTAGGAAGCGGTGTCTCAGAAAGGCAGCGTCCATTATTAAAGACCTCCAGCACCCAGGGCATTCCCTTTTCTTACTGTTACCATCCGGTAGGAGGTACAGAAGCCTGAAGGCACACACTCAGCGATTCAGGAACAGCTTCTTCCCCTCTGCCATCTGATTCCTGAATGGACTTCGAAGTTTTGGAAACTACCTCACTTTTTTAATAGGCAGTATTTCTGTTTTTGCTCTTTTAAAAAAATATATATTCAACAGATGTAATTGATTTACTTGTTTATTTATTATTATGTTTTATTTTATTTATTAATTATTTTTTCTCTCTGCTGGATTATGTATTGCATTGAACTGCTGCTGCTAAGTTAACAGATTTCACATCACGTGCCAGTGATAATAAACCTGATTCTGATTCCTCCCCTCTTTACTTTCTTCCTGTCCTCTTCTATCAGACTCCCCCTTCTCCAGCCCTGTAGCTCTTTCACCAATCAGCTTCCTAGCTCTTTGCACCCTCCCCCTTCAGGTTTCACCTATCACTTTGTATTTTTTCTCCCCTCCCCCTGCCTTTTAAATCTATTCCTCAGCTTTTTTTCTCCAGTCCTGCCGAAGGGTCTTGGCCTGAAACGTTGACTATACTCTTTTCCGTAGATGCTGCCTGGCCTGCTGACTTCCTCCAGCACTTTTTGTGTGTTGGTTGGATTTCCAACATCTGCAGATTTTCTCTCGCTGTGTCAAGATTGTTGCTACTTGTCAATAAAATATCATTGTGCCCTCTGTAAAACAGTCTGTGAATGTTGCATAAAAGAATCGATCTACGCTAGAGTAGGTACAGAGGAGATTCTCGAGGATGTAGCCTCTGATAAGACTATTAGACCATATGACGTAGGAGCAGACTTAGGTAATTCATCCCATTGAGTCTGGTCCACAATTGAATCATGGCTGATTTATTATCCCTCTCAACCCCCTTCTCTGACTCCTGCCCATGACCATTAACACCCTGACTAATCAAGAACCTATCAACCACTGTTTTAAATATATCCAATGATTTGGTCTCCAAAGCAGTCCGTGGCAATGAATTCCACAGATTCATCAATTCCTCTGGCTAAAGAAATTCCTCCTAATCTTTGTTCTAAATAGATGTCCCTCTATTTTGAGGTTGAGCTGTCTGATCCTAGACACCCCCACTATTCTAAACATCCTCAACACATCAATTCTGTCTAGAGAAAGCAGCTGATTGGGCATTCAAGGTCAGGGGACCAAGCAGTTTGAGAAGCTCAAACAAATAAATAGGGGGTTACCTCAAGCGGAGCGGCCTGTGGAAAGTGGCCAGTGAGTGAGTGGGCCGGTGAAGGAGTGGAGATTTGAGGCTTTGACTCAAGAGGCTTCGATGAGAAGAGGCGACGGACGAGCTTCACTCCAAGTGAGGTAAGGCCAGGTAAGTTCCTTTCAAAGGAGAAAGTTTCAAAAGTTGAGGCAAGTATTGGGTAGATCATGGCAGCTGAGATCGGCCGTGGTTTGTTCATCCTGCAGCATGTGGGAAATCAGGGATACTTCCAGTGTCCCTGACGACTGTGTGCAGGACGCGTGTCCAACTGCAGCTTCTGGCAGACCTCATTGAGCATCTGGAGCTGTGATTGGATTCATACTGGAGCATATGCAATGCTGAGAAAGTCGTGAATAGCACGTTCAGTGAGTTGGCCACACCACAGGTAAAGGCTACACAGGCAGAAAGGGAAGGGGTGGCCACTAGACAGCGTAGCAGTAGGCAGGTAGTGCAGGAGTCCTCTGAGGTCATCTCCCTCCTAAACGGACATACTGTTTTGGATACAGTTGGGGGAGATGTCTCATCAGGGGAAGACAGCAGCATCCGGGTTTATGCACCATGGGTGGCTCTGCGGCACAGGAGGGAAGGAAAAGGAGTGGGAGAGCTGTAGTGATAGGGGATTCGATTGTAAGGGGAATAGATAGGCATTTCTGCGGCCACAAACAAGACTCCAGGATGGTATGTTGCCCCCCGGGTGCAAGGGTCAAGGATGTCTCTGAGCGGCTGCAGGACATTCTGGAGTAGGAGGGTGGACAGCCAGTGGTCGTGGTGTACATAGGTACCAACGATATAGGTAAAAAATGGGATGAGGTCCTACAAGGTGAATTTAGGGAGTTAGGAGATAAATTAAAAAGTAGGACCACAAAGGTAATAATCTCTGGATTACTACCAGTGCCACGTGCTAGTCAGAGTAGAAATAGGAGGATATTTCAGTTGAATACGTGGCTTAAAAAATGGTGCAAGGGGAAGGGATTCAAATTTCTGGGGCATTGGAACCAGTTCTGGGGGAGGTGGGACTGGTACAAACAGGACGGTCTGCACCTGGGCTGGACTGGAACCAGTGTCCTAAGGGGAGCGTTTGCTACTGCTGTTCAGGAGGATTTAAACTAATGTGGCAGGGGGAGGGGAACAAGTGCAGAGAGACAGAAGGGTGTAAAATGAGGGTAGAAGCAAAAAGTAGTAAGGTGAAAAGTAAAAGTGGCAGGCAGGCAAATCCAGGGCAAAAAGCAAAATGAGCCACTTTTCAACATAATTGTATAAGGGCTAAGAGTGTTGTAAAAACAAGCCTGAAGGCTTTGTGTGTCAATGCGAGGAGCATTCGTAACAAGGTGGATGAATTGAATGTGAAGATAGTTATTAATGAATATGATATAGTTGGGATCACAGAGACATGGCTCCAGGGTGACCAAGGATGGGAGCTCAACATCCAGGGATATTCAATATTCAGGAGGGATAGACAGGAAAGAAAAGGAGGTGGGGTAGCATTGCTGGTTAGAGAGGAGATTAATGCAATAGAAAGGAAGGACATTAGTCTGGAGGATGTGGAATCAATATGGGTAGAGCTGCATTACACTAAGGGGCAGAAAATGCTGGAGGGAGTTGTGTACAGGCCACCTAACAGGAAATTAGAAATGCGTGCAATAAAGGAACAGTAGTTATAATGGGTGACTTCAATCTACACATAGATTGGGTGAACCAAATTGGTAAGGGTGCTGAGGAAGGGGATTTCTTGGAATGTATGCGGGATGGTTTTCTGAACCAACATGTCGAGGAACCAACTAGAGAGCAGGCCATTTTAGATTGGGTATTGAGCAATGGGGAAGGGTTAGTTAGTAATCTTGTTGTGCGAGGTCCCTTGGGTAAGAGTGACCATAGTATGGTGGAATTCTTCATTAAGATGGAGAGTGACATAGTTAATTCAGAAACAAAGGTTCTGAACTCAAAGAAGGGTAACTTTGAAGGTATGAGATGTGAATTAGCTAAGATAGACTGGCAAATGATACTTAAAGGGTTGACGGTGGATATCCAATGGCAAGTATTTAAAGATCGCATGGATGAACTACAACAATTGTTCATCCCAGTTTGGCAAAAGAATAAACCAGGGAAGGTAGTCCAAAGAAGGAACATATAAATTAGCAAAAAAAAGCGGCACACCTGAGGACTGGGAGAAATTCAGAGACCAGCAGAGGAGGATAAAAGGCTTAATTGGGAAAGGGAAAAAAGATTGAGAGAAAGCTGGCAAGGAACATAAAAACTGACTCAAAACTTTTATAGATACGTGAAAAGAAAAAGATTGGTCAAGACAAATGTAGGTCCTTTACAGTCAGAAACAGGTGAATTGATCATAGGGAACAAAGACATGGCAGACCAATTGAATAACTACATTGGTTCTGTCTTCACTAAGGAGGACATAAATAATCTTCTGGAAATAGTAAGGGACTGAGGGTCTAGTGAGATGAAGGAACTGAGGGAAATACATGTTAGTAAGGAAGTGGTGTTAGATAAATTGAAGGGATTAAAGGCAGATAAATCCCCAGGGCCAGATGGTCTGCATCCCAGAGTGCTTAAGGAAGTAGCCCAAGAAATAGTGGATGCATTAGTGATAATTTTTCAAAACTCCTTCGATTCTGGATTAGTTCCTGAAGATTGGAGGGTGGCTAATGTAATCCCACTTTTTAAAAAAGGAGGGAGAGAGAAACCGGGGAATTATAGACCTGTTAGTCTGACATCGGTGGTGGGGAAAATGCTAGAGTCGGTTACCAAAGATGTGATAACAGCACATTTGGAAAAACGTGAAATCATCGGACAAAGTCGGCATGGATTTATGAAAGGAAAATCATGTCTGACGAATCTTATAGAATTTTTTGAAGATGTAACTAGTAGAGTGGATAGGGGAGAGCCAGTGGATGTGGTATATTTAGATTTTCAAAAGGCTTTTGACAAGGTCCCACACAGGAGATTAGTGTGCAAACTTAAAGCACACGGTATTGGGGGTACGGTATTGATGTGGATAGAGAATTGGTTGGCAGACAAAAAGCAAAGAGTGGGGGTAAACGGGACCTTTTCAGAATGGCAGGCAGTGACTAGTGGGGTACCGCAAGGCTCAGTGCTGGGACCCCAGCTGTTTACAATATATATTAATGATTTAGACGAGGGAATTAAATGCAGCATCTCCAAGTTTGCAGATGACACGAAGCTGGGCGGCAGTGTTAGCTGTGAGGAGGATGCTAAGAGGAAGCAGGGTGACTTGGATAGGTTAGGTGAGTGGGCAAATTCATGGCAGAATCAATTTAATGTGGATAAATGTGAGGTTATCCACTTTGGTTGCAAGAACAGGAAAACAGATTATTATCTGAATGGTGGCCGATTAGGAAAAGGGGAGACGCAGCGAGACCTGGGTGTCATTGTACACCAGTCATTGAAGGTGGGCATGCAGGTACAGCAGGCGGTGAAAAAGGCAAATGGTATGTTGGCATTCCTAGCAAAAGGATTTGAGTACAGGAGCAGGGAGGTTCTGCTGCAGTTGTACAAGGTCGTGGTGAGAATATTGTGTGCAGTTTTAGTCCCCTAATCTGAGGAAAGACATTCTTGCCATAGAGGGAATACAGAGAAGGTTCACCAGATTGATTCCTGGGATGGCAGGACTTACATATGAAGAAAGACTGGATTGACTAGGCTTGTACTTACTGGAATTTAGAAGATTGAGTGGGGGATCTTATTGAAAAGTATAAAATTGTAAAGGGATTGGACAGGCTAGATGCAGGAAGATTCCTTCCGATGTTAGGGAAGTCCAGAATGAGGGGCACTGTAGCGTTCTCTTTCGGGTGTAAGTGAATGCTGAATTAAACACACTCCCCGCCTGACCTTCGTAAGGTCACAACGAACAGAGTACAAAACTTAGTTTCTTAATCAGTCATTAGGTAGAAGTAGAATAACTTCTGTAACTGGCCTTTGGTAAATTTTCACATCGCCTTTGTCGGTGGTCTTCAATTCGATCTTCCTGACATGTCCATCCCCACTAGGGTACGTAGCAGTGATTCTGGCCATTGGCCAGCTGTTGCGGGCGATTTGCTTGTCCCTGAGCAGTCTCCAACGAGACCAGAATCGATTTGCCAGAGCTTGGACTTGTCTCCATTGCTTTATGTACAAATCCTTGTCTGAGAAGTCTCCTGGTGGAGGGGGAGCTCCTGCCTTCTGCGTAAGGAGCGTTGATGGCGAAAGTATGAAGGGGTTTTCTGAGTCAGAAGACACAGGTAGGAGTGGTCGTGTGTTTATAATGGCTGTGACCTCTGCCATTAGGGTGCACAGTACTTCGTGGGTCAATCGGGTGCGTTGCTGCATCTCAGGTTTCCTTTTCCGGGTTTTTTGTAAGGACGTGAACCGCTTGCCTGCCTGCTCTTTGTTATTTGGTGAGCGTTGGCGTGGTTCTCTGAAAGGCAATGGGGCGACCCCATTCTTTGCTTCATCTCTGAAGACCTTGGTGTCCTTTGTTTTTAAGGAAATGGCATCTTGAGCTGATTGAGCAAGTTTATTACCATGCTCGGTTTGAACGAAAACTGACTGACCCAGCGTCTCGTCAGTTACTTTACGCTTGTTAACGTCTTGTTGTGCTTCCTTAATGCACGGGACACTTGTGCAGGGTTGAAAAATTGAATGGCGGCCACTCACTAGCACAGGCATGGGCAAACTACGGCCCGCGGGCCATATGCGGCCCATTAAGCTTTTTAATCCGGCCCGCAGAACTTGATGAAATTATATTAATAAACCTTGTTAACGTTTTCTCCCCGCAATTCTGGCGTTTTCCCAATAGATGACGCACTCTATATACATTGATCTTTGTTGAGGTGCAGCGTATTACTCCACATTTGCGCTTTACTTTGTGACCTTGTGGCGACCCATTTCCTGGCACATCCGAACCGGCTCACAATTAGCCAGCGTTCCGGCTAAGAGAGATCGCCTGTGGGGATTTGCGAGCACAGAGCTCCGCATACCGCCGCGCTCTCCCTGCTTTGTCATTGTGCGGGTCGTTGTTGAGTTTTGGCACAGGGGACAATTGAATAAGAAGGAGCAGGACAAGTAGACCTGCATCTCCTACCGTTTTTGAAATAAAGACAGTCAGGAGGAGAGTGATGATGATAATATCTTGAAGGGTAACAGAATTTTCAGTGCTTTAAAATAATAACTGTTACTATTAAAAAAAGCTGTATTTTATTCATTTAATTTTCAGTGTTTTAAAAGTCATTTCAATAAATAGCTAAATACCATGGGACTTCAAAGACAGATATTTTGTTGTAATGCATTTGTTCATTTTCAATTGAAATTAAAACACATGTTTTCTACATATCCCATGATATTTTATTTTCTCTTATGAGGTGTATTACCAAAACACTCCGTCCATCTGCTCCTGGTCCGGCCCCCCTGTCAAATTTTAGAACCCTTTGTGGCCCTCAAGTCAAAATGTTTGCCCACCCCTGCTCTAGCACATTGGCCTTGAGTGTGTTAACCGTCGGTTTGTGTACATTGCCAGGGCACACCCCTCCTATCACCACCCAGCCTAGATCCAGGCGTTGCGCAAAGGGGGCGTCGTGTGGTCCATTGACCTGCTGCCTAACCTTGTGCACCCGGAGAACGTCTCTCCCTAATAGCAGGAGTATCTCCGCTTTTGGGTCCAGTTCTGGGATGTGTTTTGCGATCTGGTGGAGATGTGGCTGGTGTAGCACCGCACTTGGTGTCAGGATCTCAGTGCGGTTATTCATGATTTCATTGCACTCTAAGAGCGGAGGGAGACAGATGACGACTTTACCATCCAGGGGCTCGATCTGGACGCCTTCTGCCTTCCTTCCTTGGGTTTCCATGTTGCCTGAGCAAGTTCTGAGGTAGTATGGGAACTGCTCACTCTCAATGTTGAACAATTTAAAGAACTCTGGACTGACTAGTGAGCGATTGCTCTGAACATCCAGAATCGCATAGGCTTTGATGGCCTTGTCTTTGGCTCCTTTAGGGTACACCTTAGTGAGGCAGATCTTGGAACAAGAACGGCTTGACTGACCTTGACCGCAAACTCCTGTGTACAGTTCGAGCTGACAACTGTTGTCCTGGAGTGGGCCTCTCCCTCCCCGCTGTCCTGTTGTGGGGGTGAAGGAGCGTTGTTGGTTTGCGGTGACAGGCCAGGATGCATGGCCCCGACGTGATCAGTGCTATCACATTCCGGACACTTCACGGCGATCATACACTCTCTGGTGAGGTGAGAGGTTGAGGAACAGCATTTAAAACATATTCTTTTCTCCTTGAGAAGGGCCGTCCTCTCTTCAAGGGGTTTTTCCCTAAACATTCTGCATCCTTTAGGGGGTGAGGTTTGTTATGCAATGGACAATACTTGCTAGGGTCGTTATCAATTGTAAGGGCTTCAGTCTTGAGCACTGAGACGGGTTTATCAATGTTGAAAACATTCGAAGAGGATCTACCTGGCTTGGCGTAAATCGTACTGCTTCCTGGACCCGCGAGGCTAGGGTCGTTTCGCTTCTTCGCCTCCCTGCACACAAACCTAGTGAGGAGCTTAAAGGGAGGAAATCGATCATTGTGGTCTTCCTTGTATTCTAAAGCAACGGTCAACCACCTGTCCTGCAGCCCAAATGGAAGTTTGTCCACGACTTGTCTAATCCCGGATGGAGTATCTAGGTATACTAGACCAGCTGAGTAGCCATCTTCTTTGGCACCTTGGATCTCCATGAGTAAATCTCCGAATTCTCTTAACTTGATGTGATCTGTGGCTGACACCTTAGGAAAGTTTTCCAGACGTCGATATAGCGCCGCTTCAATAATTTCGGGGGCCCCATAGCCCTCCCGAAGTCTCTCCCACGCTTTGCTTAAGGCTAGCTCGGGTTTGTTGATGTACACTGAACGTATGCATCTCACCTGTTCGCGTGATTCTTTCCCCAGCCATTTCGCCATAAGGTCCAACTCTTGGGTTGCTCTGAGCTGGACTCTGTCGATAGCGTTGGTGAATGTGGGGTATCATGCACAGTAATTTTCAGGTTTATCGTCAAACCGGTACAGTCCCAAAGTGACGAGATCCCGTCGTGCTAAATACTGCATCGTGGGATCAACTGTAAGCGGCATGCGGGCTAGGGAAATACATTGGCGCGTATTTGACTGAGGGCGTACATTTCTTATGGAATTCGCTGTCCTGAATTCGACCTCTGCATCTCTTCTCTCCAAATCTTGTAAGTTTGGTGTCGAGAAGTATTGGTTGTCGGCTCTTTCATTCTCGACTTCATCACGGAGCCGCGAGGGTAAATTGTCTTCCTCGTGTGGATGTGATGCAATCGTGCCTCCCTGAGGTTCCTCATGGCATGGGATGTTGTCGAATACATATGGAGGGGAAGTACAAGCCTGCCTGTCTATTTGAGATCGGACATAGTCGATTGTGCGTTCCAATCTGGTCCTTTCTGAAGTAGATCTTACTTCGGCTGGATCATGCATTTCTTCAGCTTCTTCTATGTACTCTGTTTCCACCTTGGCAGCTTCTTCTTCTCTTTCTAGCCGCAGCACTTGCAACTTTGTCGATATCTTTGCCATTTCCAACTGGGTTTCGGCTTCTCTGGCGGCCGCTTCCATTTCTCTGGCGGCCTTTTCCTTCTGGATTCTGGCTTCTCTGGCAGCCTGTTCCATTTTCAGATCTGCTTCTTGTCTGGCGTAGCGCAGTCGCACCCTGGCGGCTTCTGCCTTGGCCCTTGCATGGGTGGACTTACTTGATGTCGCTCTACTGCCCTTGTCGCTGGGCGGCATCGACTTGATGCTGGATCGAGATAACATTGCAGCACTTGAAACACCTGATAATGCCGCTTTTTCACTGTAGCGTTCTCCTTCGGGTGTAAGTGAACGCCGAATTAAACGTCGAGATAAACCACAGTCAATGAGAACCAGGTTGCAGTAAGATTAACCATTTACTGTTCACTCTTCACATTAACATATGGTGAAAACTGTTGATAAAACAATACAAGATTGATACAGTATTTGTTCCTTTCTTAATATCACATTTCCATTGTAAATACTTGTAAAAGTGACTATAACTACATTACATTAAGGTGCCGTATACAGGCAGAGTTTACCTACGCCATTGACTACTTTAAATACACTTCAATGCAAACTATCCGCAACTCTTTAACTAACGAAAACATAAACATTATCGACCGTCGTTACTTTTAACAGGATCGGCGTTAACATTTTAATTCAACATATCGATTATCTATTAACTTACAGCGTTGCTCTCACTGTGATTTCTAATGCTTGCAAAACAACTTCTGCTCGGTTCTGCCTCGTGGTGAGCCCCCACCCTTGTGTTGATCTCAAACCGGTATTTTCCCACAAGATGCGGCAAAACCGGATGTGACGTCATCGCATGCCGATATATTTTACATGCAATGAATATACTTTAAACACTTCTAATTCTAACTAGAAAATACTAACAAATGAATTACTAAGCGAAAATATTATAAACTAAATAACTGTCATAAAGACAACACAGGCACAGTTTAAGGATAAAGAGGAAGCCTTTTAGGACCGAGATGAGGAAAAACCTCTTCACACAGAGAGTGGTGAATCTGTGGAATTCTCTGCCACAGGAAACAGTTGAGGCCAGTTCATTGGCTATATTTAAGAGGAAGTTAGATATGGCCCTTATGGCTAAAGGGATCAAGGGGTATGGAGAGAAAGCAGGTACAGGGTTCTGAGTTGGATGATCAGCCATGATCATGCTGAATGGCAGTGCAGGCTCGAAGGGCCGAATGACCTACTCCTGCACCTATTTTCTATGTTTCCGTATCTAGGCCTTTCAATATTCGATAAGTTTTAAAAAGACCATAAGAAATAGGAGCAGAATTAGGCCTTTCAGCCTGTTGAGTCTGTTCTGACATTCCATCATGGCTGATCCCAGATCCCACTCAACCTCATACATCTGTCTTCTTGCCCTTTGATGCCCTGACCAATCAGGAAACTATCAACTTCCAGCTTAAGTATACCCACGGACTTGGCCTCCACCACAGTCTGTGGCAGAATATTCAGCAGAGTTACTACTCTCTGGCTAAAAATCTTCCTCCTTACCTCTGTTTTAAAGGTTTGCACCTCAATTCTGAGGCTGTGCCCTCTAGTTCTGGATACCCCCACCATAGGAAATATTCTCTCCATATCCACCCTTTCAATATTCAGTAGGTTTCAATGAGATCCACCCTCATTCTTCTAAATTCCATTGAGTACAGCCCCAAAGCTGCCAAACCCTCCTCGTATGTTAACCCCGTCATACCCAGAATCACCCTCGTGAACCTCCTCTGGACTCTCTCCAATGACAATATATCTTTTTTGAGATATGGGGCCCAAAACTGTTGACAATAATCCAAGTGCAGCCTGACCAGTGTCTTATAAAGGCTCAACATAATCTCAAACAACAGCACACTCAAAAACACAGCAGGCCAGGCAGCATCTATAGGGAGAAGCGCTGTCGATGTTTCGGGCCGAGACCCTTCGTCAGGACTAACCGAAAGGAAAGATAGTGAGAGATTTGAAAGTAGTGGGGGGAGGGGGAAATGCGAAATGATAGTAGAAGACCGGAGGGGGTGGGATGAAGCTAGCTCTTATCATACATTTCCCAGCACTGCATTCCATCTGCCATTTTTTTTGCCCATTCTTCAAATTTGCCTAAATCCTGCTGCAATCACATTGCTTCCTCAGCACAACCTACCCCTCCACCTATCTTCGTATCACCTGTAAACTTTGCCATAAAGCCAATGATTCCATTATCTAAATCACTGAAAGACATGAAAAGTTGTGGTCCCAATACTGACCCCCTGAAGTTTACCACAGCCAACCAGAAAAGGCCCCTTTTATTCCCACTCACTGCCTCCTGCTTGTTAGCCATTCCACTATCCATGCCTGTATCTTTCCTATAAAGTCATTAGATTTTGTCTTTAAGCAGCCTCATGTGCGGCACCTTATCAAATGCCTTCTGAAAATCTAAGTAAATTACATTTTTGTCCACCCTGCTTGTTACTTCCTCGAAGAACTCTTAACAGGTTGGTCAGGCAAGATTTCCCTTCACAGAAACAATGCTGACTTTGACTTATTTTATCATTAGTCTCCAAGTACCTCGTAACCTCATCCTTAATAATAGACTCCAACACTTTCCCAACCACTAAGGTTAGGCTAACTGGCTATAATTCCTTTTGTTTTGCCTTCCTCCCTTCTTAATGAATCAAGAGCAATCGTACCAGAATCAAGTGATTCTTGAAAGATCATGACCAATGCATGTGTTATCTCTTCAGCAACCTCTCTCAGGACTTTAGGATGTAGTCCATCTGGCCCAGGTGACTTGCCTAGCTGCTACCATCTGGGAAGCAGCACCACAGCATAAAAGCCAGGACCAACAGGCTTCAGGACAGCTTCCCCCACCAGGCCATCAGACTGATGAACTCACGCTGATTTGAGTGTACTCTATATTACATCAATTGTTCTATTTATTATAAATTACTATGATTGCACATTGCACATTTAGATGGAGAAGTAATGTAAAGATTTTGTCTTCATGTATATGAAGGATGTAAGAAATAAAGTCAATTCAATTCCACCTTAAGACCTTTGAGCTTGCTAATCATTTTTTCCCTTGTAATAGCAATGGTACTCACTCCTGCTCCCTGACACTTACGGACTCTGGCACACTGTTAGTGTCTCCATCATTCTTCTAATGAGGATCCTCCCTCATTCTCCTGAACTCCAGTGAGTACAGGCTAAAGCCATCAATCACTGCTCATACGTTAGCCCTTTCATTCTCTGGACAATTTTCATAAACCACCTCCACACCCTGTCATGAAACATTTCAGCTGTTAGGAGAGGCTGGATTTGTTTTTGTTGAAGTGAAGGAGGCTGGGGTGGGTGGGGTGGGGTGGGGTGGGGGGGGGGGGGATCCAGTTCAGCTTTGCAGAATTATGAGAAGCATCTTGAGTCATAGAAAAGTTAAGCACAGAAACAGGCTCTTCAGCCCATCTACTCTAAGCCAAAACCATTTAAACTGCCTACTTCCATCAGTCTGCATCAGGACCATAGTCCTCCATTTCTTACTATCCATGTACCTATCCGAACTTCGTTTAAACATTGGAATCAAGCTCGCATGCACCCTATGAGTAAAGGAACTGCCCCTCAAGTTCCATTAAACTTTTCACTTTGTTCACTTAACCTATGACCTCTGGTTGTAGTGGCACCCAACGTCAGTGGAAAAAGCCACTATAGTCAGTTTACCCCTGAAGCAGACGTGGCGCAACTTGGGTAAAGAATTGTTGCTAGGTTTTGTTCATCCAGAGGCACATTCAGTCTGGAACAAACTGCCTGAGATGGTGTTGGAGGCAGAGAGTCTTGGCATTGTAAAAGTACTTATCTAGATGAACACTTGAATTACCATGGTATAAACGGGGAGAAAATTCAGAAATCAGGGATGCAAAGGCACTTGGGAGTCCTCATCCACGAATCCCTAAAGATTAACATGCAAGTTGAGTTGGTGGTAAGGAAGGCAAATGCAATGTTAGCATTTATCTTGAGAGGATTAGAATGTCCGAGAGGAATGGTTTTGCTCTGTCCCTTTTGTGTACTATATTCTACGGTGATAGTCTAATTTCAATACTGTTTTTCTCCAGGTACGTACACCTGTATGGAGAACAGCTTTTGGGTGAATGATGAACTGGGTACTGATCTCCCTACCTGTTATCCAGGTAAGGCTGCTCTTGGGCATGTTTTTGCTCGTGGTTGACCTCAGTCAGTACACAACCAGTTACAGTGGATTCCGGTTCATTGGAACACTTCAGAACCAGGACATTTTGGCCCAATTAAATGGCTGCCCCAATTAGCTGAAGTTACATGGAAAGTTAAAAAGATATGGAAAAAAACAAACTGGATAACAAATTGTGTATTTAAATGAAATACAGAACAAATTAGAACACTACTGACATTACTACAGAACTATAAAACTGAGTATTAGTTCCTAATGTTGATGAAGGAATTTATCCGCGTCCTGCTCTTTTGACTGTAAGTGAACAAAATCAGTACACCTAGTACAGATAATGAACTGCCTTCATGCAATGCTTTTGATGATTGCATCCCCCAAATCTTCATTTTCATTGTAATATTCAAGATGATTTTTGATACCTTCAATTCTTGATGCAGCAGTGAAATTGTTGAATATTCACTCTCAGCCATTTCTGGAATCTCCAAGCTTGAATGATTGAAACCACAGTAAACAAAACCATTATGAATTGTCTCATTGCTTATTTCTTGTCAATTGTCAGTGACAAAAATATCTGCTTTTTGAACACAAAATTATGTAACTGATGCTGTTTTAAAAATGTTTGCTCTAATCATGGTGTAGTGTGTACCAGCTCCACAATGACACAAAACTGCCACTGGTTAGAAACTGTTCAGCAACAGTCTCTTGTCCCAAATATACAGTAGTGTCCCAAATAAACATTAGCTTTTGTTTTTTAAAAGTTGTCCCAAATAAGTGGCTGCCTTGGTTAGCTGATGGCTCAATTAACCGGACTGTACTGTATGAATTATTGTCAGCTGTGTGCCACTCCGTAATGTGCGATCAAGGGATGGGCATTCAGGGCCTGAAATGTGCATTTAGAACATAGAACATAGAGTAGTACAGCACATTACAGGCCCTTCGGCCCACAATGTTGTGCCGACCCTCAAACCCTGCCTCCCATATAACCCCCCCACCTTAAATTCCTCCATATACCTGTCTAGTAGTCTCTTAAATTTCACTAGTGTATCTGCCTCCACCACTGACTCAGGCAGTGCATTCCACGCAGCAACCACTCTCTGAGTGAAAAACCTTCCTCTAGTATCCCCCTTGAAATTCCCTCCCCTTACCTTAAAGCCATGTCCTCTTGTACTGAGCAGTGGTGCCCTGGGGAAGAGGCACTGGCTGTCCACTCTGTCTATTCCTCTTAATATCTTGCAAACCTCTATCATGTCTCCTCTCATCCTCCTTCTCTCCAAAGAGTAAAACCCTAGCTCCCTTAATCTCTGATCATAATCCTTACTCTCTAAACCAGGCAGCATCCTGGTAAATCTCTTCTGTACCCTTTCTAATGCTTTCACATCCTTCCTATAGTGAGGTGACCAGAACTGGACACAGTACTCTAAGTGTGGCCTAACTAGAGTTTTATACAGCTGCATAATTACATCACGACTCTTAAACTCTATCCCTCGACTTATGAAAGCTAACACCCCATAAGCTGTCTTAACTACTCTATCTACCTGTGAGGCAACTTTCAAGGATCTGTGGACATGTACCCCCAGATCTCTCTGCTCCTCCACACTCCCAACTATCCTGCCATTTACTTTGTACTCTGCCTTGGAGTTTGTCCTTCCAAAGTGTACCACCTCACATTTCTCCGGGTTGAACTCCATCTGCCACTTCTCAGTCCACTTCTGCATCCTATCAATGTCTCTCTGCAATCTTCGACAATCCTCTACACTATCTACAACACCACCAACCTTTGTGTCGTCTGCAAACTTGCCAATCCACCCTTCTACCCCCACATCCAGGTCGTTAATAAAAATCACAAAAAGTAGAGGTCCCAGAACAGATCCTTGTGGGACACCACTAGTCACAACCCTCCAATCTGAATGTACTCCCTCCACCACAATCCTCTGCCTTCTGCAGGCAAGCCAATTCTGAATCCACCTGGCCAAACTTCCCTGGATCCCATGCCTTCTGACTTTCTGAATAAGCCTACCGTGTGGAACCTTGTCAAATGCCTTACTAAAATCCATGTAGATCACATCCACTGCACTACCCTCATCTATATGCCTGGTCACCTCCTCAAGGAACTCTTATCAGGCTTGTTAGGCACGATCTTTCCTTCACAAAGCCATGCTGACTGTCCCTGATCAGACCATGATACTCTAAATGCCCATAGATCCTATCTCTAAGAATCTTTTCCAACAACTTTCCCGGCACAGACATAAGGCTCACTGGTCTATAATTACCTAGACTATCCCTACTACCTTTTTTGAACAAGGGGACAACATTTGCCTCCCTCCAATCCTCCGGTACCATTCCCGTGGACAACAAGGACATAAAGATCCTAGCCAGAGGTTCAGCAATCTCTTCCCTTGCCTCGTGGAGCAGCCTGGGGAATATTCTGTCAGGCCCCGGGGACTTATCTGTCGTAATGTATTTTAACAACTCCAACACCTCCTCTCCCTTAATATTAACATGCTTCAGAACATCAACCTCACTCCTATTGTCCTCACCATCATCAAGTTCCCTCTCTGGTGGATACAGAAGAGAGGTATTCATTGAGAACCTTACTCACCTCCACAGCCTCTAGGCACATCTTCCCACTTTTATCTCGAATCGGTCCTATCTTCACTCCCGTCATCCTTTTGTTCTTCACATAATTGAAGAATTCCTTGGTGTTTTCCTTTCCCCTACTCGCCAAGGCCTTCTCATGCCCCCTTCTTGCTCTTCTCAGCCCCTTCTTAAGCTCCTTTCTTGCTACCCTATATTCCTCAATAGACCCATCTGATCCTTGCTTCCTAAACCTCATGTATGCTGCCTTCTTCCACCCGACTAGATTTTCCACTTCACTTGTCACCCATGGTTCCTTCATCCTACCATTCTTTATCTTCCTCACCGGGACAAATTCTAGCCTTATAGCCTCATAATTTGCCCTTCCCCAATCAAAAATTTTCCTGTCCTCTCTGATTCTATCCTTTTCCATGATAATGCTAAAGGTCAGGGAGCGGTGATCACTGTCCCTCAGATGCTCACCCACTGACAGATCTGTGACCTGACCCGGTTCGTTACCTAATACTAGATCTAGTATGGCATTCCCCCTAGTCAGCCTGTCAACATACTGTGACAGGAATCTGTCCTGGACACACTTAACAAACTCTGCCCCATCTAAACCCTTGGAACTAATCAAGTGCCAATCAATATTATGGAAGTTAAAGTCACCCATGATGATAACCCTGTTATTTTTGCACCTTTCCAAAATCTACCTCCCAATCTGCTCCTCGGTATCTCTGCTGCTACCAGGGGGCCTATAGAATACCCCCAGTAGAGTAACTGCTCCCTTGCTGTTCCTGACTTCCACCCATACTGACTCAAAGGAGGATCCTGCTACATTACCCACCCTTTCTGCAGCTGTGATAGTATCCCTGACCAGTAATGCCACCCCTCCTCCCCTTTATCCCCCCTCTCTATCCATTTTAAAGCACTGAAATCCAGGAATATTGAGAATCTATTCCTGCCCTGGTGCCAGCCAAGTCTCCGTAATGGCCACTACATCATAATTCCATGTATGTATCCAAGCTCTTAGTTCATCACCTTTGTTCCTGATGCTTCTTGCATTGAAGTAAACACACTTTAGCCCTTCTACCTTACTACCTTTATACCCTTTATTCTGCTTCTCTTTCCTCGAAGCCTCTTTATCGATTGGATCTGGCTTTACTCCATGCAGTTCTTTCACTGCTCTATCGCTCCAGGTCCCATCCCCCTTGCAAATTAGTTTAAACCCTCTCGAACCATGCTAGCAAACCTACCAGCAAGGACGCTGCTCCCCCTTGAGTTCAGGTGCAACCCATCCAATCTGTACAGGTCCCACCTTCCCCAGAAGAGATCCCAATGGTCCAAAAATCTAAAACCCTGCCCTCTGCACCAACTCCTCAGCCACGCGTTCAACTGCTGTCTCCTCCAATTCTTACCATCACTATCACGTAGTACTGAGGTCCTGTTCTTCAGCCTTCTGCCTAGTTCCTGAAACTCATCCCTCTTCCTGCCTATGTCGTTGGTCCCAACATGTATCACCACTTCTGGTTGCTTTCCCTCTCGTACCAGGATGTTGTGCACCCGGTCAGAGACATCCCAGACCCTGGCACCCGGGAGGCAACAAACCATATGGATTTCCTTCTCACGTCCACAAAATCTCCTGTCTGCTCACTTGACTATAGAGTCTCCAATGACAACAGCTCTCCTCTCCTCCGTCCCACCCTTCTGCACCACAGGGTCAGACTCAGTGCCGGAGGCCCTGCCACCGTGGCTCACACCTGGTCGGTTGTCCTCACCAACAGCATCCAGGACGGTAAACTTATTATTCAGGGGAATGGCTACAGGGGTGCTCTGCACTACCTGTCTACTCTCCTTCGCTTTCCCCCCTCAGACTGTCACCCAACGACCTGCTTCCGGCAGCCTAGGTGTGACTATCTCCCTGTAGCTCTCATCTATGACTGCCTCATTCTCCCTTATGAGTTGAAGGTCAACCAGCTGCTGCTCCAGATTCCTCACATGCTCTTCCCGATCGCCCAGCCGCAAGCAGTTCTGGCAGATGTGACTCTGCGGGAGAGGGGAGTTCCCCCAAGACTGCCACATCTCACAGGAGAGGCACATCACTGTCTCAGGAGGCATTGTAAAGACTAACTGGAAACAAGCTCGTCCTCCGCTTCTTCCCGTCGAAGCCTCTCGAGTAAAAGCCTCAAATCTCCACTCCTTCACTGGCCCACTCACTCACTGACGGCTTTCCAAACTGTTTGTAAACTGTTTAGAAACTGTTTGTAAAATCCAGCCACAGACTGATGAAAACAAACACAATTTTAAAAAATGCTAGAATATTTAGTAGGTGAGACAGCGTCTGTAGAGGGAAATGGATAGCTAGCGCTTCTGGTCAAGACCCTTCATGTGGACTGAAAGATAGAGGGGAGTTAGCCATTATAAAGGTGAATGGAAGGGGTGGAGCAAGAGCTGGCAGGACATATGTGGATCTGAGGCAGAGGTGGGTCTTGGAGCAGGGGAGAGTGGGGATACTGAGAGAGGCTTAGAGGTGATGGGTGAATCCAGGTTAGCAGGGGTAACGGGCAGGTGGAGGAGGGGAAAGTGGAAAGTGATAGGTGGATCTGGGGGAGTCGAGTGATAAGCACATGGGGAGAGTGTGAATAGTGATGAGGGCTGGGAGGTGAAGGGGGGATCTGGGTGAAGGGGGTTAGTGGTAGGTAGATGGATGAGGGAATGCGGGAATAATGACAGAGGCTGTGAGGTGAACGGTGGAGGTGACAGGGCTGCAGATGGTGAGGTCTAATTGACGAGCAAGATGGAGTTTGGGAGGTAGAGAGGGGAGATTTCAGTAGGGTAAGGAGGAAATATAGTGGCAGGGTGGTGTGGGCATATGTCATGCGAGCTGTCTTTTCTAATCAGACCAACTTAATGCTAAATTTAATCCCTCTTTCTGAAGGTGCACTGGGAGTCAGTTTATAATGTCAAAGCTGAAACATACCTTCCTCACTCTGGAGATGGAGGCCAGAATTCCATTGGCTTCTTAATTATATTGTGGCCACATAGCTTAACATTTAATAGTTTTTTTTCATGTGATCACCACATCTCACTTGTTGTTACGGTCTTCACAGTCTCATCGTTGAGTAAACATTTCATCTCTGTTATTCAAAATGTTACCAGGTTAGGTTCCAGCTGCTATTCTGTTTCCCACCCCTCTGCCTCAGGCAATATTCCTGCCTCTATGTGAACAGCATGACAGTGCTTCTAACTCTGGATCTACACCTTGCTGTTCTAACATTCTCGTTAAGCGTTAACCTATCCCATTAGTCCAAATTGCCATCTTTTACACCCAAGGTTCTTTCAGAAGTCAGCAAAGAGGCATAAAACTTGAAGATTGACTTCTCTGACTTCCGTTAATGCCCCTCCCCTTCTTACCCCATCGCTGATATATTTAGTTTTTTTTCTCTCTCTGCCCATCACTCTGCCTGTTCTTCATCGCCCTTTGGTGCTCCCCTCCCCCTTTCTTTCTCCCTAGACCTCCCGTCCCATGATCCTTTCCCTTCTTTATCCTACCCCTTTCGCCAATCACCTGTCTGGCTCTCAGCTTCACCCCACCCCCTCCGGTCTTCTCCCATCATTTCGCATTCCCCCCCCCACCAACTTTCAAATCTCTTACTATCTTTCCTTTCAGTTAGTCCTGACGAAGGGTCTCGGCCCAAAACGTCGACAGCACTTCTCCCTATAAATGCTGCCTGGCCTGCTGCGTTCCACCAGCATTTTGTGTGTGTTGCTTGAATTTCCAGCATCTGCAGATTCCTCGTGTAGGCATAAAACTTGTTGTTTCATTATTTTTTCATTAAGCATTAATAGAACAAAGAGAGTTGAAAAATGGTCAGTTATAGAGGTCTATAAGAGAAGGGAGAGAGAAGCAACAATAGATGGTGCCGCTGTGTGGTCAGTTGTTTGTAAACATATAGGTAAGAAATATTCCATTCAAATTTGCGGATAAGAGTCAACCAATCAGACACCCCTTATTCAAATAATGCAGCACTGAAGAAGTTTCCAGTGCTTTTCAGAATCATTCAAATGTAACCACAAGGGGACACGCTGAACAACTGCATATACACACTGACCACTTGAAAGCACACTAACCAGTTACTTGTATATAAGTAATACAAGCAAACAATTAAGATCATAAGACCATGAAATACAGGAGCAGAATTAGGCCATTTGACCCATTGAGTCTGCTCTGCCATTTCATCATGGCTGATCCATTTTCCCTCTTAGCCCCAATCTCCTACCTTCTCTCTCTATCCCGTCATGTCCCAATCAAGAATCTATCAACCTCTGCCTTGAGAGGGATAAGGGCAGATCAGAGGTGTCAGTGTTGCAATTAAATAAAAGAGACTACGGAGCCATGAGGGAAGAGCTGGCCAAAGTTAAATGGGCAGATGCCCTGGCAGGAAAGACAGTGGATCAGCAGTGGCAGATATTCTTGGGCATAATACAAAAGATGCAAAAGCAGTTCATTCCAATGAGAAGGAAGGATTCAAAGAGGGGGAAGGGGCCACAGTGGTTGACAAAGGAAGTCAGAGATTGTATAGCATTAAAGAAAAAGAAGTATGACAGGGCTAAGATGAGTGGAAAGTTTTAAGGAACAGCAGATCTTAACTAAAAAAGCAATACGGAGAGAAAAAATCAGGTATGAGCTCAGTCTAGCCAGGAATATAAAAGGGGATAGCAAAAGCTTTTTTAGCTATGTGAAGAGAAAGAAGATAGTTAAGAACAATGTTGGCCCCTTGAAGAATGAATAGGGAGAAATTGTTTTGGGAAACAGGGAAATGGCAACAGAATTTAATGCGTACTTTAGATCTGTCTTCACCAGGGAGGACACAAGCAATCTCCCAGATGTATGGATGGGCCAGGGTCATAAGATATCAGAGGAATTGAGACAGATTGACATTAGGAAAGAATCTGTGATGAGTAGACTGGTAGGACTGAAGGCTGATAAATCCCCGGGTCCAGATGGTCTGCATCCGAGGGTTCTAAAAGAGGTGGCTCAGGAAATTGCGGATGCATTGGTAATCATTTTCCAATGTTCCTTAGATTCAGGATCAGTTCCTGAAGATTGGAGAGTGGCTAATGTTATCCCACTTTTCAAGAAGGGAGGGAAGGAGAAAACGGAGAACTATCGCCCTGTTAGCTTAACGTCAGTCATGGGGAAGATGCTCGAGTCCATTATTAAGGACGAAATAGTGGCACATCTTGATGGCAGTAATAGGATTAGGCCGAGCCAGCGTGGATTTACCAAGGGCAAATCATGCTTGACTAATCTGTTGGAGTTTTTTGAGGGTGTAACAAGAATGTTAAACGAGGGTAAGCCAGTGGATGTTGTGTACCTAGATTTTCAGAAAGCATTCGATAAGGTACCACATAGGAGATTGGTGAGTAAAATCAGAGCTCATGGCATTGGGGGCAGGGTTTCAACATGGATAGGAAACTGGTTGGCAGATAGAAAGCAAAGGGTAGCATGAATGGGTGTTTCTCGGACTGGCTGGAGGTGACTAGTGGGGTACCACAGGGCTCTGTATTGGGACCACAGCTCTTTACGATTTATGTCAACGATTTAGATGAGGGCATTGAAAACTATATCAGCAAGTTTGCTGACGATACTAAACTGGGTGGCAGTGTGACATGCGAAGAGGACGTTAGGAGACTTGGATAGGCTGGGAGAGTGGGCAGATACTTGGCAGATGTCATTCAATGTGAATAAATGTGAAGTTATCCACTTTGGAAGCAGGAACAAGAGGGCAGAGTATTGTCTGAACGGTGTCGAGTTAGGTAAGGGAGAAATGCAAAGAGACCTAGGAGTCCTAGTTCACCAGTCAATGAAGGTGAATGAGCAAGTGCAACAGGCAGTGAAGAGGGCAAATGGAATGTTGGCCTTTGTTACAAGGGGAATTGAATACAAGAGCAAGGATGTTCTTTTGCATTTGTACAGGGCCCTGGTGAGACCACACCTGGAATATTGTGTACAGTTTTGGTCTCCAGGTTTAAGGAAGGACATTCTGGCAATTGAGGAAGTGCAGCGTAGATTCACTAGGTTGATTCCTGGGATGGCAGGGCTGTCTTACGCAGAGAGATTGGAGAGATTGGGCTTGAAAATGCTGGAATTGAGGAGATTGAGAGGGGATCTGATTGAAACGTTTAAGATAATTAAAGGATTTGATAGGACTGAGGCAGGAAATATGGGCCAGATGTTGGGAGAGTCCAGTACCAGAGGGCATGGATTGAGAATAAGAGGTCAGTTATTTAAAACAGAGTTGAGGAAGAGCTTCTTCTCCCAGAGAGTTGTGGAGGTGTGGAATGCACTGCCTCGGAAGACGGTGGAGGCCAATTCCCTGGATGCTTTCAAGAAGGACCTAGATAGATATCTGATGGATAGGGGAATCAAGGGATATGGGGACAAGACAGGGTCTGGGTATTGATAGTGAATGATCAGCCATGATCTCAGAATGGCGGTGCAGACTCGAGGGGCCGAATGGTCTACTTCTGCACCTATTGTCTATTGTCTAAGTATACGTAAAGTCTTGGCCTCCACAGCCATCTAGGGCAATGAATCCCACACATTCACCACACTCAAGCTAAAGAAATTCCTCCTCATTCCCCTTCTAAATGGGCGTTCTGTTCTGGGGATGTGTCCTCTGCTCCTAGACTCCCCCACTATAGGATACATCCTCTCCATCTGCTGTGATGGTCTCATGCCCACTGTCAGGCAGCAGAGATTAGGGACTGTGTCTGCAGCTATATTAGTATGTGAAATGTTAACTCATCTCTCCTGGGTGTTCACCATCACCACATCCCTCTGGAATGCTAAGACAAAATGCGGGTCAGTCAGTTCACTCCCAAACCTACTTTCTTCATTCCCTCCAACCTCTTGGCTGAGTACTTTGTCCCTTCCTCCTATGGCCTGATTTTCACAATTTACATGCATATTGAAGTTCCCCATGATTATTGCAACATTGTCCCTTTGACATGTGTTTTCTCTCCCCCGTCATTTGCAGCCCACATCCTGGCTACTGTTTGGAGGCCTGTATCTAACTCCCATCAGGGTCTTTCTACTCTTGCAGTTTTTTTAAACTTTATTCACGGATATTCTAAATCTACAGATCCTATGTCATCTCTTCCTAAGGATTTGATTTCATTTTTTGTCAACAGATCCACCTCACCCCCTCTGCCTACCTGCCTACCATTTTAACACAATGTGTATCCAAAGATGTTAAGCTCCCATCTATAATTTTCTTTCAACCGCAACTCACAATGTCATACCTGTGAATTTTTAAATGTGCTGCAAGATCATCTACCGTATTCTGTATACTGAGATCAACTGGGATAGTGGGAGAAGGAATGGGTGCCACAGTTTGGAGTTCAGAGTTCAATTCCAGTGTCATTTGTAAGACGTTTGTAAGTCCTTCCCATGAACATGTGGGTTTCCTCTAGGTGCACCAGTTTCCCTCCTATGGTCCAAAGATGTAGGCTAATTGGTCAATGTGAATTGTCACAACACACACAAAATGCTGGTGGAACACAGCAGGCCAGGCAGCATCTTTAGGAAGAAGCACTGTTGACGTTTCGGGCTGAGACCCTTCGTCAGGACTCATCAGGACTCAGGACTTTGTCCTGATGAAGGGTCTCGGCCCGAAACATCGACAGTGCTTCTTCCTATAGATGCTGCCTGGCCTGCTGTGTTCCACCAGCATTTTGTGTGTGTTGTTTGAATTTCCAGCATCTGCAGATTTCCTCGTGTTTGCAAGGTGAATTGTCACGTGGTTTGGCTGGGGTTAATCTGGGTTTGCTAGGTGGTGCATTTTGAAGGACTGGAAAGGGCTATACTGTGCTATACCTTTAAATCAATCAATCAATGACGGAATTTAACTCTGACAAGTGCTAAGTGCTTCATTTTGAGAAGTTAAACCAGGGCAGGATTTGCAAAGTAAAAACAGGGACCTGGAGAATGTTGTAAAACAAAGAGACCTAGAGATACAAGTATCTGGTTCTCTGAAAGTGAAGACACTAGCAGACAGGTTGGAAAAGAAATAATCTAACATACTTCCCTTCATCAGTCAGGACACTGGGGAAAGCAGGTAGAACGTCATCTTACAGCTGTACAAGGCTTCATTTGGAGCATCAGGCACGGTTCTGGTCACCCAGCTATCAGAACATAAGAAATAGGATCAGGAGGAGGCCATCTGGCCCATCGAACCTGCTCCACCATTCAGTAAGATCATGGCTGATCTGGCCATAGACTCATCTCCATCTACCTGCCTTTTCCCCATAACCCTTAATCCCCCTACTATGCAAAAATCTATCCAACCTTGTCTACTGCTTCATTGGGCAGAGAATTCCATAGATTCACCATTCCCTGGGAAAAGCAGCTCTTCCTCATCTCCATCCTAAACCTTTTCCCTCAAATCTTGGGCTATGTCCCCTAGATCTACTCTCACCAATCAGTGGAAACAACTTTCCTGCCCCTATCTTATCTATCTCTTTCATAATTTTATATGTTTCTCATTCTTCTGAATTCCAGCAAGTACAGTCCCAGGCAACTCAATCTCCCCTCATAGACTAACCTCCTCATCTCGGGAATCAATCTGGTGAACCTCCGCTGCACCGCCTCCAAAGCCAATATATTCTACTTTCTCAGATAAGGAGGCCATTCAGGTGCGGCCTTGCCTATACCCTGTACAGTTGCAGCATAACCTCCCTGCTCTTAAATTCAATCCCTCCAGCAATGAAGGCCAATTTGCCGCCTGATAGCCTGCTGTACCTGCAAAACAACTTTTTGTGATTAATGCACAAGCACCATGTGGCAAATTTTTACTATTTAATAATAATCTGCTTTTTCATTTTTCCTTCCAAAGTGGATGCCCTTGCATTTACCAACATTGTATTCCATCTGTCAGACCCTTGCCCACTCACTTAACCTATTAATATCTCTCTGCAGATGACCCATATTTTCTGCACAATTTGCTTTTCCACTAAATTTAGTATCATCAGCAAACTTAGATACACTACACTCAGTCCTCTCTTCCAGAACGTTAATGTATATCATGAACAGTTTTGGGCCCAGCACTGTCTCCTGTGGCACACCGCTCACCAATGATTGCCAACCAGATTAATACCCATGTATCCCAACTCTCTGCTTTCTATTAGTTAACCAATCCTCTATCCATACTAATACATCACCCCAACTCTATTCTTCCTTAACTTATGGATAAGTCTTGTTGAAATCGAAGTGAATAACATCCATTTGTCCCCCCCATCCACTGTGCTCATTATATCCTCAAAGAACTCCAATAAATTAGTCAAACAGGACGTGCCTTTACGGAATCCGTGCTGCGTCTGCTTGACAGATCCATTTCTTTCCAGATGCCTTGTTATTTCTTCTTAATAATAGCTTCAAGAATTTTCCCAACTACAGATGTTAAGCTAATTGGCCTATAGTTACCTGCCTTTTGCCTACATCCTTTTTCAGTGGTGTAACATTCGACATCTTCAAATCTGTCAGGGTCTACCCGAGTCCAGATAATGTTGGTAAATTATCACCAAAGCCTCTATTATAACCTCTGCCATTTCTTTCAGTACCCTGGGATACATTCCATCAGGACCTGGGGACTTATCTATCTTCAGGCCCACAAGTTTGCTCAGCATTACCTCTTTAGTGATATTGTATCGAGGCCCTCACCTCCCATCGCATCCATAACATCTCTCTTTGGCATTTTAGACGTATCCTCCATCATGAAGACCGACACAAAATAGTCATTCAAAGCCTCTGCCATTTCCTCTTTATCCAATATCAATTTCCCCTTCTCATCCTCCAAGGGACCGATTTCACTTTAGCCACCCTCTCCTGCTTCATATAATTATAAACTCTAGTTTATTTTCATAATTTATCTTCCTTTCTTTATTGCTCGCTTTGTGGTTCTTTGTTGCTTTTTAGTCTTCCCACTCTTCCAGTTTCCCACTTCCCTTGGTGACTTTGGACTCACGATCTTTTAGTTTAAAACATAGAAAACCTACAGCCCAATACGGGCCCTTCGGCCCACAAAGTTGTGCCGAACATGTCCTGACCTTAGAAATTACTAGGGTTACCCATAGCCCTCTATTTTTCTAAGCTTAATGTACCTATCCAAAAGTCTTTTAAAAGACCCTATTGTATCCGCCTCCACCATCGTTGCCGGCAGCCCATTCCACACACTCCCTGCATGAAAAAAATTACCCCTGACATCTCCTCTGTACCTACTTCCAAGCACCTTAAACCTGTGCCCTCTTGTGGTAGCCATTTCAGCCCTGGGAAGAAGCCTCTGATTATCCTGATTATCCACACGACCAATGCCTCTCATCATCTTATACACCTCTATCAGGTGACCTCTTATCCTCCGTTGCTCCAAGGAGAAAAGGCCGAGTTCACTCAACCTGTTTTCATAAGGCATGCTTCCCAATCCAGGCAACATTCTTAAAAGTCTCTTCTGCACCCTTTCTGCCGTTTCCACATCCTTCCTGTAGTGAGGCAACCAGAACCGAGCATAGTACTCTGAGTGGGGTCTGACTAGGGTCCTATTAAACATTACCTCTCGATTCCTAAATTCAGTTCCACGATTGATGAAGGCCAATGCACAGTATGCAGTTTTAACTACAGAGTCAACCTGCGCAGCTGCTTTGAGCGTGCTATGGACTCGGACCCCAAGATCCCTCTGATCCTCCACACTGCCAAGAGTCTTACCATTGACTAGTGGTGTCCCACAAGGATCTGTTCTGGGGCCTCTACTTTACGTGATTTTTATTAACAACCTGGATGTGGGAGTAGAAGGGTGGGTTGGCAAGTTTGCAGACAACACAAAGGTTGGTGGTGTTGTAGATAGTGTAGAGGATTGTCGAAGACTGCAGGGAGACATTGATAGGATGCAGAAGTGGGCTGAGAAGTGGAGCTCAACATGGAGAAATGTGAGGTGGTACACTTTGGAAGGACAAACTCCAAGGCAGAGTACAAAGTAAATGGCAGGATACTTGGTAGTGTGGAGGAGCAGAGGGATCTGGGGGTACATGTCCATAGATCCCTGAAAGTTGCCTCACAGGTAGATAGGGTAGTTAAGAAAGCTTATGGGGTGTTAGCTTTCATAAGTCAAGGGATAGAGTTTAAGAGTCACTATGTAATGATGCAGCTCTATAAAACTCTGGTTAGACCACGCTAAGAGTACTGTGTCCAGTTCTGGTCGCCTCACTATAGGAAGGATGTGGAAGCATTGGAAGGGGTACAGAGAAGATTTACCAGGGTGTTGCCTGGTTTAGAGAGTATGGATTATGAACCGGTGACTAGTGGTGTGCTTGAGGGATCTGTACTGGGTCCAATGTTGTTTGTCATATAAATTAATGATCTGGATAATGGGGTGGTAAATTGGATTAGTAAGTATGCAGATGATACTAAGGTAGGTGGCGTTGTGGATAATGAAGTAGGATTTCAAAGCTTGCAGAGAGATTTAGGCCAGTTAGAAGAGTGGGCTGAACGATGGCAGATGGAGTTTAATGCTGATAAGTGTGAGGTGCTACATTTTGCTAGGAATAATCCAAATAGAACATACATGGTAAATGGTAGGGTACTGAAGAATGCAGTATAACAGAGTGATCTAGGAATAATGGTGCATAGTTCCCTGAAGGTAGAATCTCATGTGGATAGAGTAGTGAAGAAAGCTTTCAGTATGTTGGCCTTTATAAATCAGAGCATTGAGTATAGGAGTTGGGATGTAATGTTAAAATTGTACAAGGCATTGGTAAGGCCAAATTTGGAGCATTGTGTACAGTTCTGGTCACCGAATTATAGGAAAGATGTCAACAAAATAGAGAGAGTACAGAGAAGATTTACTAGAACGTTACCTGGGTTTCAGCACCTAAGTTATAGGGAAAGATTGAACAAGTTAGGTCTTTATTCTTTGGAGCGTAGAAGGTTGAGGGGGGACTTGATAGAGGTATTTAAAATTATGAAGGGGATAGATAGAGTTGACATAGATAGGCTTTTTCCATTGAGTAGGGGAGATTCAAACAAGAGAACATGAGTTGAGAGTTAGTGGGCAAAAGTTTAAGGGTAACATGAGGGGGAATTTCTTTACTCAGAGTGGTAGCTGTATGGAACGAGCTTCCAGTAGAAGTGGTAGAGGCAGATTCGGTATTGTCATTTAAAGTAAAATTGGATAGGTATATGGACAGGAAAGGAATGGAGGGTTACGGGCTGAGTGCGGGTCAGTGGGACTAGGTGAGAGCATTCAGCACGGACTAGAAGGGCCGAAATGGCCTGTTTCCATGCTGTAATTGTTATATGGTTATATCAGAGATTAAGGAGGCTAGGGCTTTATTCTTTGGAGAGAAGGAGGATGAGAGGAGACATGATAGAGGGATAGAAGATATTAAGAGGAATAGATAATGTGGACAGCCAGCACCTCTTTCTCAGGGCACCACTGCTCGGTACAAGAGGACATGGCTTTAAGGTAAGGGGAGGAAAGTTCAAGGGGGATATTAGAGGAAGGTTTTTCACTCAGAGTGGTTGGTGCGTGGAATGCACTGCCTGAGTCAGTGGTGGAGGTAGATACACTAGTAAAATTTAGGAGACTACTAGACAGGTATATGGAGGAATTTAAGGTGAGGGGTTATATGGGAGGAAGGGTTTAAGGGTTGGCACAACATTGTGGGCTGAAGGGCCTGTGATGTGCTGTACTGTTCTATGTTCTAATACTATATCTTGCCATCATATTTGAGCTACTAAAACGAACCACGTCACACTTATCTGGGTTGAACTCCATCTGCCGCTTCTCAGCCCAGTTTTGCATCCTATCAAAGTCCCGCTGTAACCAATGACAGCCCTCCACACTATCCACAACACCCCCAACCTTTGTGTCATCAGCAAACTTACTAACCCATCCCTCCACTTTTTTTATCCAGGTCATTTTTAATACTCACGAAGAGTAAGGTTCCCAGAACAGATCCCTGAGGCACACTAGTGGTCACCGAGCTGCCTTCAGAATATGGCTCGTCTACAACCACTCTTTGCCTTCTGTGGGCAAGCCAGTTCTGGATTGATAGAGCAATGTCCCCTTGGATCCCATGCCTGCTTACTTTCTCAACGGGCCTTGTATGGGGTACTTTATCAACTGCCTTGCTGAAATCCATATAAACTACATCTACTGCTCTTCCTTCATCAATGTGTTTAATCACATCCTCAAAAAATTCAGTCAGGCTCATAAGGAACGACCTGCCCGCGACAAAGCCATGCTGACTATTCCTAATCACATTATACCTCTCCAACTGTTCATAAATCCTGCCTCTCAGGATCTTTTCCATCAACTTACCAACCACTGAAGTAAGACTCACTGGTCTATAATTTCCTGGGCTATCTGTACTCCCTTTCTTGAATAAGAGAACAACATCCGCAGCCCTCCAATCCTCCGGAACCTCTCCCATCCCCATTGATGATGCAACGATCATTGTCAGAGGCTCAGCAGTCTCCTCCTTCGCCTCCCACCATAGCCTGGGGTATATCTCATCCGGTCCTGGTGACTTACCAAACTTAATGCTTTCCAAAGGTTCCAGCACATCCTCTTCCTTAATATTTACATGCTCAAGCTTTGCAGTCCGCTGCAAGAACATCACTACAATCACCAAGATTCGTTTCCATAGTGAATACGGAAGTAAAGTATTAAGTACCTCTGCTATTTCCTCCGGTTCCATACACACTTTCCCATTGTCACACTTGATAGGTCCTATTCTTTCACGTCTTATGCTCTTCACATATTTGTAGAATGCCTTGGGATTTTCTTTAATCCTGCCCGCCAAGGCCTTCTCATGGCCCCTTCTAGCTCTCCTAATTTCCTTTTAAGCTCCTTCCTCTTAGCCTTATAATCTTCTAGATCTATAACTTTACCTGGCTCTCTGAACCTTTCATAAGCTTTTCTTTTCTTCTTGACTAGACTTACTACAGCCTTTGTACACCATGGTTC
This sequence comes from Hypanus sabinus, assembly GCF_030144855.1. Classification (NCBI taxonomy): domain Eukaryota; kingdom Metazoa; phylum Chordata; class Chondrichthyes; order Myliobatiformes; family Dasyatidae; genus Hypanus; species Hypanus sabinus. The sequence continues at coordinate 598,031 of NC_082707.1, forward strand.
CTGTACCCTACCATAACTTCCCTGTCTCATTGGAACGTACCTATGCAGAACTCTACACAAATATCCTCTGTACATTTGCCACATTTCTTCCCTACCTTTCCTTGAGAATATCTGTTCCCAATTTAATCTTCCAGGTTCCTGCCTGATAATTCCCCATACTCCACTTAAATTCTTTTCTAACTTGTCTGTTCCTATCTCTTCCCAATGCTATTATAAAGGAGATAGAATTATGATCACTATTTCCAAAATGCTCCCCCACTGAGAGATCTGACGCCTCACCAGGTTCAATTCCCAATACCAAATCAAGTACTATCTTTCCTCTTGTAGACTTTTCTACATATTGTGTCAAAAAAACTTCCTGAACACACCTAACAAACTCCACCATATCTAAACCCCTTGCTCTAGAGAGATGCCAATTGATATTTGGGAAATTAAAATCTCTCAACACAAAACTCTGTTATTATTTCACCTTTCCAGGATCAGTTTCCCTATCTGCTCCTCGATATCCCTGTTACGATTGGGTAGCCTATAAAAAACACCCAGTAAAGTTATTGACCCCTTCTTGTTTGATGCCTTCTTTTATTTCCATATTTATCCAAGTCTGGCTCTCCCCACCCTTATGGTCCTTGCTTTTAACTGGAATGTACTTTTGTTGAACTCCATAGAAAATCGCCTTGAAAGTCTTCTACTGTTCCTCAACTGTCCCACCATATAGCCTATGTTCCCAGTCTACACTAGCCAAACCCTCCCTGATCCCATTGTGGTATCCATTGTTTAGGCATAATACAAGGGTTTTCAATCGAACTATTGCACCCTCCATTTTCTATGAGAAACTCAATTTTACTGTGATCACTCTTTCAAAGAGGATCCCTATCTACAAGATTACTAATTTTATCGGTCTCATTACACAGGACTGCTGCTCCATTCTTACATACCTCAGATATTTCTCTGTTTATTGCCTATGCCGCTGTAATGTTATTATTCAGTGGCCGATAGACAGCTCCCACCAGTGATTTTTTTCCCTTTACTATTTCTAATCTCTACTCAGACGGATTCAACATTCTGCTCCTTCAATCTTATATCACCTCTCACTATCGCCCAGATCTCATCTTTAACTAAGAGTGCTGCCCCACCTCCCTTATCTTCCTGCCTATCCATTCGTCTTGCCTGATGACCTTGAATATTTAATTCCCAAAGCTCTCCACCCTGCAGCCAAGTTTCTGTAATGACCACTAAGTCATACCCCTTTGTGCTGATTTGTGCCACAAGTTCACTAACCTTATTTCAAATGCAACAGGCATTTGAATAAAGTGTCCTTATACTCATTGTGCTTTTATTTGGGGTGAATATCACAAATGACCTGATTTGGTCTAACCAAGCAGAGTCCATTGCCGAGAAGGCCCACCAGTGCCTTTACTTCCTGAGAAAGCTGAAGAAATTTGGCCTGTCCCCTAAAACCCTCACTAATTTTTATAGGTGCACCGGAGAAAGCATTCTTCTAGGGTGCATCACAACTTGGTGTGGAAGTTGTCTTGTCCAAGACCGGAAGAAGCTGCAGAAGATTGTGAACATAGCCCAGCACATCACACAAACCAATCTTCCATCCTTGGACTCACTTTACACTGCACGCTGTCAGAGCAGTGCTGCCAGGATAATCAAGGACACAACCCACCTAGCCAACACACTTTTTGTCCCTCTTCCCTCCAGGAGAAGGTTCAGGAGCATGAAGATACATACGGCCAGATTTGGGAACAGCTTCTTTCCAACTGTGATAAGACTGCTGAACAGATCCTGACCCGGATCTGGGCCATACCTTCCAAATATCCGGACCTGACTTGCAATACCTTACTTTCCCTTTTCTGTTTTCTAATTATGATTTATAATTTAAATTTTTATTATATTTAATTCGACAGGGAGCGTGAAGCGCAAAATCTAATATCGCTGTGATGATTGTATGCTCTAGTATCAATCGTTTGGTGACAATAAAGTAAAGTAAAATCTTGTGATCTTTTTCTGTATTGCACTTGACTTTTCTTTACCCCACTCTTACTTTTCTCTTTTTTTATACTGCACTTTTTCTGTATCTTTATCCACACTTTTCTCTGTCTATTTCTTGACTATACTATCGCCAATTACCACTACATTTCTCTTCTTTTTCCCCCTCTTGAATGGCACCTACAGTGCCACAGTTAGGTTGCTCATCCTTCCTACAGCCCCCACTCTCATCCACACAGGGAGCAAGAATCTCCGACCTGTTGGAGAAGCTCAAGGGCTGAGGCTCCTCCAGCATTGTCCCTTGGATCCCACTACCCGCCTCACTCACAGTCACACCCTCTTGTCCCTGACCACAGACCAAATTTGAGGCAGCTAATCTAATGGGTGTGACTACCTCCTGAAACAGAGGATCCAGGTGACTCTCCCCCTCCCTGATGTGCCGCAGTGTTTGAAGCTCAGATTCCAGGTCATCAGCTTTGAGCCTGAGTTCCTCAAGCAGCCAACACTTGCTGAAGATGTGGTCACCGGGAACCACAATGGTGACCACCAGTTCCCACATCATGCAGCTACAGCACATCACCTGATCCTGCATCATCTCTTCTTTATTTACTTAGCTGTAATTTTGTGACTTTTTATTCAACCACTACAAAAGCCTTACCTGCTACTTACCTGTGCCTCCTCAATGAAGCCTCTTGAGCCAAAGCCTGAAGTTCCCACTCCTATACTGGTCCACTCACACAATGGCCGTTCCGCTTTGACCCTGCTTTACTATTATTTGCTCCTGGTAATGAATCACAAATCTATTGGTCTGCTGCTAATTTGCCGAGCCCTGCAAAATGCTCCTTTTTTAAATTCATCTCTCCAACCTGTGCGAAGCTCTCGCTCTCTCTTCAAATCAATTGGTCCCTCACTAATGCCATTAAGGAAGGATGTCATTAAGCTAGAAAGGTTGCAGAAAATATTCACAAGGCTATTTCTTGGACAGGAGGGCTGGACAGCTGTGACTTTATTGCTTGCAGTGTAGGAAGCTTAGGTGTGACTTTATAGAGGTTTTTAAGGTTAAGAGAGGCATGGATAAGTTGAACAGTCACAGTCCTTTTCCTTAGGGTAGGGATGCTTAATACTAGAGAACATCAATTTAAGGTGAGGGGGGAAAGATTTAAAGAGAACTTCAGGGGAAACCATTTCAACACAGGATGGGGGAAGGGGAGTGCATATATAGAATGAGTTACCAGAGGAAGGAGTAGAGGTAAAAAATTGGTCAGACCGCACTTGGCGTATTGTAAGCAGTTTTGGGCTTATCTAAGAACCAATGTGCTGGCGTTGGAGAGGATCCAGAGGAGGTTCAGGAGAATGATCCTGGGAATGAAAGTGATGGCTCGGGCCTTTACTCCCTGGTGGTTCGAAGACTGAGGGGAGATCTCATTGAAATGTTTTGAATATTGAAAGGCCTATAGATAGAGTGGATATGGATGTGGAAAACATGTTTCTTATAGTGGGGGTGTCCAGGACCACAGCCTCAGAATTTTGGGATGTCCATTTAGAACAGAGATGAGGAGGAATTTCTTTAGCCAGAGGGTGGTGAATCTGTGGAATTCATTGCCACTGTGGAGGCCAAGTCATTGAGATTATTTAAGTGGAGGTTGATATTTTCTTGATTAATAGGAGTGTCAAAGGTTACGGGGAGAAAGCAGGAGAGTGGGGTTGAGAGGGATAGTAAATCAGTCATGATGGAATGGCGGAGCGGCTCGATGGGCTGCAGAGCCTAATTCTTTTCCCATGTCTTATGTTCTCATAAATGGATAAATTTACAATGTTCAAGAAAGATTTATACAGATTCATGGCGAGGAAGAATTAAGAGGGAATCAGAATCAGGTTTATTATCATTGGCATGTGTCGTAAAATTTGTTAACTTAGCAGCAGGAGCTCAATGTAATAGATAATATAGAAGAAAAAATAATAATAAGTAAATCAATTACAGTATATGTATATTAAATAGATTTTAAATTGTGCAAAAAAACGGAAATACTATATATTAAAAAAGTGAGATAGTGTTCAAGGGTTCAATGTCCATTTAGGAATTGGATGGCAGAGGGGAGGAAGTTGTTCCTGAATCGCTGAGTGTGTGCCTTCAGGCTTCTGGACCTCCTACCTGATGGTAACAATGAGAAAAGGGCACGTCCTGAGTGCTGGAGGTCCTTAATAATGGATGCTGCCTTTTTGAGACACCACTCCCTAAAGGTGTCCTAGGTACTTTGTAGGCTAGAGCCCAAGATGGAGCTGACTATATTTACAATGCTCTGCAGCTTCTTTCAGTCCTGTGCGCCCACCCCCCCCCCCCCCACCAATCCCATAGCAGACAGTGATGCAGACTGCTCTCCATGGGATAGGGAGCAAATTAACTTACTTTCTTCTCTCCTCCTCAACCCCTCCCCCATCCCCCCTCTCTCTCTCTCTCTCTCCCCCCTCCTTCCCTCTCCCTCTCTCTCCACCACTCCAGACAGCACATTCCAGACACCCACCACTCTCTCTCTCTCTGTGAAAGAATTTGCCCCTCACATCTCCTTTGAAATTACCCCCTCTCACCTCAGATACTCAAATCACCTTCTGGCATTAGAGATTTTGACCCTGAGAAAAAGATACTGTCCTGTCTACTCTATTTATCCCTCTCATCATCTTATAAATCTCTATCAGATCTCTCCTCAGCCTTTGCAACTCCTGGGCTAAATTTGCTGTAGCACATGTTCTGCAATCCTTTAAAGACATCCTTGACCCTGGCATCTGGGAAGCAACACACCATGTTGGAGTCTCCATCGCAGTCTGTCTAACTCTCACTCTCCAGCCTTCTGTCACTTCAGGGCTCCTCCTTAACCTGCTGCACATTCAAGCTCATTGTTTTCAAGTTTATTGTCATCTGACTGTACATATATACAACCAAATGAAACAAAGTTCCTCTGGACCACAGAGCACGTAAAACAAAATATTACTACAAATGAGTTGATAAAATGCAATTCAAAGTGCATGTAGTGTACAGCACAGGTAAACAGAAAACTGTACAGTAAAGAGCTCATATCCTAGTGACGAGACCTCGGTGGTGGCAGGGTATTCATTAATCTCACAGCCTGGGGGATAAAGCTGTTACCCACTCTGGCAGTCCTAGACCTGATGCTCCTTTACCTCCTTCCTCCTACCTCCTGTGCCTTTCTTGGTACTTATCCATCTACCTGCTGCCTGCATGTTTCATGTGACCACCTCAATGAAGCTCCTGTCTATGATGCTTTCACTATCATGGATGTTCCTTAGTGATGCTGTCTGACAAGGGAGCAGGAGCTGGGCACACGCCCCATAGGCATATTCAGAAGGACAATGGGTAAGTTCGCGATCTCCCACATTATACATTACAGTGTTGATGAGCAGAGGGATATTGGGATCCAAGTTCATAGCTCCCTGAAAGTGGCCACACAGGGTGATAGGGTTTTTAAGAAGACATGACATGCTTGCCTTTTTTAGTCAAAGCATTGAGTTCACATGTCAGGAAATTATGTTGCAACTTTATACCACTCTAGTTTGGCTGCATACAGTTCTGGTCGTCTCATAGGTAGGGTGTTGAGGCTTGGCAGAGGGTGAAAAAGGGGTTTACCAGGATGTTGCCTGGATTAGAGAGGTTGCTATAACAAATGGCTGGTAAAACTTGGATTGTTTTCTCTGACGGGAGAGCTGATAGAGGTTTATAAGATTATAGATCAAGTAGACAGACGATATCTTTTTCCCCCAGGGTTGAAATGTCTAATACCAGAGGACATGCATTTAAGATGAAAGGGGTTAATTTCAAAAGACATGTGAGAGGCAAGTTTTTTTTACACAGGGAGTGTTGGGTGCATGTGTGCTGCCTAGGGTGGTGGTAAAAGCAGATACATTAGTGACTTTTAAGAAACATTTAGATAGGCACATAAATGTGAGGAAAATGGAAGGGTGTGGACATTGTGTAGGCTGAAGGGATTAGTTTAGTTGGCCATTTGATTTCTAATTTAATTGATTTGGCACATCATCCTGGGCTAAGTTTAATTTCTCTATAAGCAAGTTTTTGTATGTTCCTTTCTGTGGACTGCGTGTGTTTCCTCTGGGTGCTTTGCTGTCTTCCCGCAGTCCAAAGATGTACCGGTTAGTAGGTTAATTGGTCATTGTAAAATTGTTGCATGATTGGTCTTGAGTTAGTTAAATCAGTGGGTTGCTGGTGACATGTCTCAAAGGGCCTGTTTCACATTGTATCTCTAAATAAATAAAAAATAATTCCAACTCCTACTCGTTCTGTACCTGATGCTTAGTAGAAATAGTCACACCAACATCCTATGTAACCAGCACTTGTTAATTGTTTTAGCATAACCACATTAATATCTTAAGTATTATTAAACAGCCTAGTATCGTGTTTTTTGTGTATAACCAGAACTAATGTCCTCTATGGTCAGTGCTTATGCAGTGTTGAGTTTAATGTTCTGTATAGTTGGTGTTTACACCAGTGTTGAATTTAATGTTATATATAGTCTGTGCTTAGAGTGTCGAGTTTAATGTTCTGTATAGTCCATGCATGTACCCTGTCTGGTCACCATGTTCACTTCTGACTGCATTCTGGTCACCAGCAAGTTTAAAGGGAGTGCCAAGTTTCTGATCATTGTTTGTGTTTAAAATGGAAGGAGTGCATGACTACAGAATGGTTAATAGAATTGTGATGGGTGTGACACACAACGTACTGTTGGATGTTGTGTGCCTGTGTTTTGTAACTGGAGCGCTGATCTCTCTTTTATTTGTTACTGATAGTCTGTGGGAAGCCGGTTCGAACCTTGCCTTCTCTCTACAAGCGCATCATCGGAGGGTTGAGCGCTCGTCCAGGCTTCTTCCCCTGGCAGTTACTGGTGGTGGTAGAGGACATGACCCGAGTCCCACAGGACAAGTGGTTTGGGAGTGGGGCCTTACTTTCCAGACGGTGGGTACTGACGGCAGCCCACGTACTGCGGTCTCAGAGAAGGGACAATTCCATCACTCTGGTCCCCAGTGAATATGTCACCATTTACCTGGGACTCCACAATGTCCAGCAAAAGGAAGAAGCCATAAAGAGGATGGTCGAGAAAATAATCGTACACAAGGCCTTTGATCCCAGGACTTACAACAATGACATTGCTCTGGTAAAAATGAAGGAGAAGGTGTCTATGAATGATTTTGTGATGCCTTTGTGTTTGCCCAGCCTTCGGGAGACTGATGGACCACTACCAAACACTCTAGGGGTGGTGGCTGGGTGGGGAATCACCGACCCTAACGTGACCATTGATGATGGCATTGGAGGTGATCAGGCAATGCTGTCAGATGTCCTGCAGTATGTGAAGCTGCCAGTCACTCTTCAGGCAGAGTGTAAGAGCAGCTATGAATCGCGCTCAGACACCTACAATGTCACAGATAACATGTTCTGTGCTGGATTCTATGAGGGTGGACGAGACACATGTCTGGGAGACAGCGGAGGGGCATTCATCACATTTGACTCTGCCACCGAGAGCTGGGTAGCTCAGGGTTTGGTCTCTTGGGGTGGCCCTGAGAAGTGTGGCAGCAAACGTGTCTATGGCGTTTACACCAAGATTTCCAAATATTCACGGTGGCTGAAAGAGAAAATGAGCAATTCATCTGAATAATTGCTGATGCTAGAGTGTAAGTAACACTTGGTTAAAATGGCCATATATTTCCCAAAAATATCTGCACGTGGGTCTGGGTCCAGAGGGACCCTCACCCAAGGAAAGGGCTTTGAATATAAAAATCAAACATTTATGCAAAATCACATGACTGGTTAGGCCTCAGCTATAGCACTGTATTCAGTTCTGGACTCCAGCAAGAATGCTAGGGAAGGTGCAGAGGAAAGCAAGTGGAATTATATTAAGGATATCTGTGCATTATGTACAGGGACTGGAGGAAGAGAGAACAATCATATCAGAGCAAAGCTTCGAGTACAAGAGAGTCATTAAAAACTGAGGAATTCCAACTCAAGTTCAATTGTCATTCAACCATACACATGTATGCAGCTAAACAAAACACTATTCCCAGGTGCAAAACTCAGTACCAACAGTAGAAGGGAGGGGCATTAGATTTTTGGATCATTGGACTCTCTTCCAGGGAAGGTGGGAAAGGGTCTTGTATCCTGGCGAGAAGGTTTGTTAATGCTGTAAGCCGGGGTTTAAAATAGACTTGCAGGGGGATGGGAACCAGAGTGCCAGAATATTTTGTGGAGAGGTTGTGGAGACAGATGTTGGTAGGATCTCAGACAAATTCAGGAATCAAAAGGTGGAGCATGGTGTGACTGGTGTCCTGAGCTGTGTACATTTCAATGGAAGGAGTATCGGAAGGAAGGTGGATGAACTCAGGGAATGGATCAATACCTGGAATTATCACCTTGTAGCCATGAGTGAGATTTGGTTGGAAGGGGTACAGGACTGGCAGCTCAATATTCTAGGGTTCTTTTGTTTTAGATGGGACTGAGTGGGAGGGACTAAAGGAGGAAGAGTGATGCTACTAATCAGGGAGAATGTTATAACAGTGCTCCATCACGATGGACTGGAAAACTCGACTAATGGGTAAAACTGAGAAATAAGAAAGGTATGGCAACATTAATGGGGCTATATTACAGACCGCCCAACAGTCCTAGGGATTTAGAGGAACCAATTTGTAAAGAGATTGCAGACTGTTGCAAAGAACAATGTTGCTATAGCAGGTATTTTTAACTTTCCAAATATTGACTGGGAATCCCATACTTTTGTAAAAAGACTGAATGAGATAGAGTATGTCAAAAATGTTCAGGAAGGTTTCCTTCATCAGTATGTAGAAGTCCCAATGAGAGAGTGTGTGATACTGGATCTGCTATTAGGGAATGAGACAAGGCAGGTGTCAGAAACTTATGTAGAGGAACACTTTGCATCCAGTGTCCACTATGCCTTTAGTTTTAAAGTAAATATGCAAAAGATAGGTCAGGTCTTTAGGTTGAGATTCTCAATTGGAGAAAGGCCAATTTTGATAGTATCAGAAATGATAGAGCAAGTGTGGATTAGGACAGGCTATTTTCTGGCAGAGGTGTACTTGGGAAGTGGGAGGCCTTCAAAAACAAAATTTTCAGAGTATAAAGCTTGTACGTGCCTGTCAGAATAAAAGGTAAAAAATAACTGGTGTAGGGAACCTTGGTTTTTAAGATATATCGAGGCCCTGGTTAAGAGAAGAAAAGAGGTGTATAGTAGGTATAGGCAAGTAGGAACGAATGAAATACTATGGAATATAAGAAATGCAAGAGAAAGAAATCAGGAAGGCTAAAAGAAGGCATGAAGTTGCCCTAGCAGACAAGGAGAAGAATCCCAAGGTATTCTACAGGTATGTTAAAAGCAAAAGGATTGTAAGGGACAAAATTGGTCCACTGGAAGATCAGAATGGTAATCCAAGTGTGGAACCAAAACAGATGGGGGAGATCTTAAAGGATATTTTTGCATCTGTATTTACTCAGGAGATGGACAGAGTCTATAGAAGTGAGACAAAGCAGCATCAACTTCATGGACCATGTACAGATTACAGAGGAGGTATTTGCTACCCTGAGGCAAATCAGGATGGATAAATCCTCAGTGCCTGATAAGGTATTCCCCCAGACCCTACAGGAAGCAAATGCAGAAATTACTAGGGCCCAGCAGAGGTATTTAAATCATCTTTAGCAGCAGTAGGTGTACCAGAGGATTGGAAGATAGCGGATGTTGTTCTGCTGTTTAAAAAAGGCTCCAAACATAAACCAGGAAATTAACAGTTGGTGAGATTGACATCAGTTGTGGGAAAGTTATTGGAAGGTATTCTAAGGGACCAGACATATAAGTATTTGGAAAGACAGGATTGTTTAAGGATAGTCAACATGGCTTTTGCATGGTAGGTTATGTCTAATCAATCTTATAGAGTTTTTGAGGAAGTTACCAGGAATGTGGATGAAGGCAAGGCAGTGGATGTTGTCTACATGGACTTAAGTAAAGCATTTGACAAGGTCTCACATGGGAAGCTGGTCAAAAAGGTTCCGTTGCTTGGCATTCAGGATGAGGTAGTAAATTGGATTAGATATTGTTTTTTGTGGAAGAAGCAAAAGAGTGGTAGTTAATGGTTGCCTGTCTGACTGGAGGCCTGAGACTGGTGGTGTGCCACAGGGATCGGTGCTGGGTCCTTTGTTGTTTGTCATCTATATCATTGATCTGGATGATAATATGGTTAAGTAGGTCAGCAGATTCGCAGATGACATCAAGATTGGGGATATAGTAGACAGTAAGGAAGGCTATCATGGCTCACAAAAGGGATTTGCACCTGCTGGAAAAATGGGTTGAAAAATGGCAGATGGAAGTTAACGGAGATAAGTGCGAAGTTTTACACTTCAGTGGGATATAGGTCTTACGCAGTGAACGGTAGGGTTCTGAGAAGTGTGGTAGAACAAAGGGATCTGGGAGTACAGGTCCATAATTTGTTGAAAGTGGTGTCACAGGTAGATGGGGTCATATGGAAAGCTTTTGGCACAATGGCCTTCATAAATCAATGTATTGAGTACAGAAGATGGGATGTTATATTGAAGTTCTATAAGATGTTGGGGAGGCCTAATTTTAAGGATTGAGTGTAGTTTTGGTCAACTGCCTACAGAAAAGATATAAACAAGGTTGAAAGAGTGCAGAGAAAATTTACAAGAATGTTGCCAGGTCTGGGGGACCTGAGGAGTTGTAAGGAAATATTGAATAGGTTAAGACTGTATTCTCGAAAACATGGCAGATTGAGAGGAGTCTTGATGGAGGTATACAAAATGATGAGGGGTATAAGTAGGGTAAATTTAAGCAGGCTTTTTCCACTGAGGTTGGGTGGGATTACAACCACAGGTCATGGATTAAGGGTGAAAGTGAGAAGTTTAAGGAAAACATGAGGGGAAACTTCTTTACTCAAGGTCGTGAGGATGAGGAATGAACAACCAGTACATGCTCGTGCTCGCATGCTCACAAGTTTGAGAGAGGTTTGGACAAGTACAAGGAGGACTATGTTCTCAGTGCAGGTCGATGGAAGTAGGCAGTTTAATTGATTTTTGCATGAACTAGATGGGCCAAAGGGCCCGTTTCTGTGCTGTATTCTCTGTGACTCTAATGGTCATACACAGCACAAGACAGATATAGGACATACTAGAGTTGTAGAGGGATGGGAACCAGAGTGCCAGAACAGTAGGTGGAGGCAGATGTTGGTGAGTCCTCAGACAAAGTTAAGAATCAATATAGAGTATGGTGTGACAAAAACGAAAAGGTTAAATACAGGACTGAAGGTGTTGAGTCTGAATGGGCACTCTGTACAGGATAAGGTAGATGAACTAACAGCACAGTTGCAGATTGGCAGGTATGATGTTGCAGACATCATGGAATCCTGGCTGAAAGATTATAGCTGGGAGCTTAAAGTCCAAGGATAAATATTGTATTGAAAGGATAGTCAGGAAGGCATTGCTCTGCTGGTAAAAAGAGGTGTTGAATCATTGTCAATAGAGCTAAGGAACTGCAAGTGTAAAATTACTCTGATGGTAGTTGTATACAGATCCCCAAACAGTGGTAAGGATGTGGCCTATAAATTACAATGAGAGATAGAAAAAGCATGCCAACAGGGCAGTGTTACAATAGTCACAGGTAGATTGGGAAAATCAGGTTGGTGCTGGATTACAGGAGGGGGTCTTTCTAGAGTGCCTGTGAGATGACTTTTTAGAGCAGCTCATGGTTGAGCCCACTAGAGGATTAGCTATTCTGAACTGGGTGTTATGCAATGAACCAGAATTGATTAGAGAGATGAAGGTAAAAGAATCCCTAGGAGAAAGTGATCATAATGTGATCAAATTCACCCTGAAGCTAAAGTTAGAAGTATCAATATTACAGTGAAGTAAAGGGAATTGCAGAGGAGTTGGCCAAAATTGATAGGAAAAGAACACTGGCAAGGATGATGGCAGAGCAGCAATGGCTGAAATTTCTGGAAGCAGTTTGGAAGGCACAGGATATATACATACCAAAAAGGAAGAAGTATTCTAACGGCAAGATAACACAACTGTGACTACAAGAGAAATCAAACCCAACATAAAAGCCAAAGTGGGAGCATATAATAAAACAAAAATTAGTAGGAAGTTAGAGGGCTGGGATGGATACAAAAGTAAGCTAGCCAAAAGAGGATACCAAAAGTTCTTCAGATACAAAAAGCGTAAAAGAGAAGTGAGAGTGGACATTGGACCACTGAAAAACGATGCTGGAGAGGTAGTAATGGGAGACAATGAAATAGCAGACAAACTGAAGAAATGTTTTGCATCAGTCTTCACTGTGGAAGACACTAGCAGTATGGTGTAAGTTCCAGGTGTCGGGGGCATGAAGTGTGTGAAGCTACCATAACTAGAGAGAAGGTGCTTGGGAAACTGCAAGATCTGAAGGTGGCAAATAAATTACTTGGCCTAGATGGTGTACACCCCAGAGTTCTGGAAAAAGTTGGCAGAAGAGATTGTGGAGGCATTAGTAATGATCTTTAAAGAATCACTAGATTCTGGAATGATTCCGAAAGACTGGAAAATTACAAATGTCACACCCTCTCTTCAAGAAGGGAGAGAGGCAGAAGAAAGGAAAGTATAAGCCAGTTAATGTGACCTCAGTGGTTGGGAAGATGTTGGAGTCAATTATTAAGGATAAGGTCTCAGGGTTCTTGGAGGCAGATGATAAAATAGGCTGTAGTCAGCATGGTTTCCTCAAGGGGAAATCTTGCCTGCCAAATCTGTGGAATTCTTTGAAGAAATAACAAACAGGATAAACAAAGGAGAATTGGCTGATTTGTGTAACTATTGAATATTGAAAGGCCTAGATAGAGTTGATGTGGAGAGAATATTTCCGGGAGTCTAGGACCAGAGGACGCAGCCTTAGAATAGAGGGACGTCCATTTATAACAAAGATGAGGAAAAATTTCTTGAACCAGAGAGTAGTGAATCTGTGGAATTCATTGTCACAGAAGGCTGTGGAGGTCAAGACATTGGATATATTTGTAGAAACATAGATAGAAATGTAGAAAACCTACAGCAAAATACAGGCCCTTCGGCCCACAAAGCTGTGCCAAACATGTCCTTAACTTAGAACTATCTAGGCTTACCCATAGCTCTCTATTTTTCTAAACTCCATTGCTTCAAGGAGAAAAGCCGAGTTCCCTCAACCTATTCTCATGAAGCATGCTCCCCAATCCAGGCAACATCCTTGTAAATTATGGCAGAGGTTGATGGGTTCTTGATTAGTTGGGGTGTCAAAGGTTATGGGGAAAAGGCAGGTTAATAAGGTTGAGGCTAAATGATAGAACTGCGAAGCAGAATTGATGGGCCGCGTAGCCTAATTCTGCTCCTATGCCTTATGGCATTGTGATTATGTTGGTAGGTTTCCCAAGGCAGCAGGAAATATAGACAGACACAGTGGAAGGGAAGCTGATTTTACCAATGTCAGGGAGAGAAGCGGAATGAAGTCCTGAGGCCAGGATTGGATCATTCTTGGAATTGGAATACTGTGTGCAGTTTTGGGCCCCCTATCTTAGAAGGGATGTACTGATGTTGGAGAATGTTCAGAGAAGATTTACGAGGATGATTCCTGGAATGCAGGGGCTAACATATGAGGAGTGTTTGTGAGCTCTTGGACTGTATTCATTAGAGTATAGAAGAATGGGAGGGGATCTCATAGAAACATTTAGAATGTTGAAAGGATTGGATAGAGTAGATGTGGAAAGGCTGTTTCCCTTGGTGGGTGAGTCCAGGACAATAATACCCTTAGAATTAGAGGGTATCCATTTAACAGATGAGGAGAAATTTTTTTAGCTAGAGGGTCATGGATTTATGGAATTCATTGCCACATACAGCTGTAGAGGCCTGATCATTGAGGGTGTTTAAGGAAGAGATTGATAGGTGTCTAATTAGTCAGGGTATCAAGGGATATGGGGAAAAAGCCAGAAATTGGAACTAGATGGGAGAATAGTTTAGCTCATGGTGGAGTGGCGGAGCAGACTCGATGGGCTGAATGGCCTACTTCTGTTCCTTTGTCTTGTGAATCTTGGTTAGACTGGATGATGGAACAAAGTGAAGGGGCTAACTGGTATATTCCAGATCCAGATCCAGATCCAAGTCATTCCAGAGTGATTTGCAATGGGAACTATTACCAACAGCACCCATGTTTAAACAGATGAAAATTTACAGCATCAAAACACCCAACTAGTGAAAGCCAGTGTTATAATCATGTAACAAACAAGCTGAGGAACTCAGCAGGTCGGGCAGCATCCGTGGAAACGAGCAGTCAACGTTTTGGGCCGAGACCCTTCATCAGGACTGAAGAAGGAGGGGGCAGGGGCCCTATAGAGAAGGTGGGGGGAGAGTGGGAAGAAGAAGGCTGGTGGGTGTCAGGTTAAAAATCAATAAGATCAAGGGATGGGGGAGGGGAAGCAGGGAGGGGATAGGCAGGAAAGGTGAAGAAGGAATGTAAGGTGAAAGCACTGTGTAGTAGAAGAAGGCAGAATCATAAGAGAATGGGAGAAGGGAGAGGGAAGGAATTACTGGAAGTTGGAGAATTCAGTGTTCCTTGCCTCTCCCTTCCCCCAACCCAGTTTCACTCTGCCTCCTCCTCCAGCTGCCTGTCATTTCTCTCATGATTCTGCCTTCTACTACACAGTGCTTTCACCTTGCATTCCTTCTTCACCTTTCCTATCTGTCCCCTCCTGCTTCCCCTCCCCATCCCTTGATCTTTTCTCTGATTGGTTTTTAACTTGACCCCCACCAGCCTTCTCCTTCCCACTCTTCCCCACTTTCTTTATAGGGCCCCTGCCCCCTCCCTCTTCAGTCCTGATGAAGGGTCTCAGCCTGAAACACTGACTGCTCGTTTCCACGGATGCTGCCCGACCTACTGAGTTCCTCCAGCTTGTTTGTATGTGTTGCTTTGACCCCCAGCATCTGCAGTGTACTTTGTGTTTCTAATCATGTAATCCTCCTTCCATATTAAGAAGTCCTGCGAATCTTGACTCTCTTCAGTGATTTTACATGTGTTTCTGAAATTGATAATTGCTGATTGCCTCAACCTCTGTTTGTATGGTTAAGCTTTACATTCTCATTGCTCTCTGTACATTATGCAATCAGTTTAAATAAAGGCTCACTTGCAGCATAAACCATGGACCTGTGTAAGTTCCACAAAGTCCACGACGCCGACTCTCAATTCAAGATTCTAGATTGTTTCAGGTCATTTTCCGCACACAAGCGTAAAGGAGAACAACATAACTGTTACTCCAGATCTGATGCAGTATAAAAAAACACAATAAGATAAAGAACACAATGATTATTTAAAAATGCACAAAAATATTAATAGGTATATATACATAGATTGATCGTATGACCATAAAGTAATGCTAGGCACAAGAGTGTCTGTACATAGGTGACTGTTAGAAGTGATAAAGTAGTGGTGGTTGGGGGTGTGGAGGGGTGGGTTAGTGGGTGGAGGTGTTGATCAGCCGTACTACTTGGGGAAAGTAATTGTTTTTGAGTCTGGTGGTCCTGGCGTCTCCTCCTCCCTGATGAGAGTGGGACAAGCAGTCCATGAGCAGGGTGGATGGGATACCTCATGATGTTCCTAGCCCTCTTCTGTCAGCTTTCTGTCATATGTCCTTGATGGCGGGTGGGCTGGTAGTAGTGATGTGTTTGGCAGTTTTGACTACACATTGTAGAGTGTTCCTATCCATTGGAGTGCACTTTCCATACCATCCAGTGATCCAGCTTATTTTGTTGTTACAACATCACATTATTAGAATACTACAGTGTACCTCAATTCACATTATTTGCGGTTTTAAATTACAACACTGTCATCTCTATTCTGGATGCACTCAAGCCCCAGTGGTACCCAGCGTTCCCAGAAATTTCTCTCATTGCACTCGTTGACATCATGTACTCCTTCTCCGGGTTACCCTAGAAGGGGGGTAGGCAACTGGCTCAAGTAGAGTCAGAGTAGAGCTGGACCCATTATTACCAGCTAGGCCAGATCCACAGGCACAACAGAAACTATACCACACTCCACATTTGGTGACAAAGCTTAGAATCAGGCGTAAAATCATTGGCATATGTTGTGAAATTTGTTCTTTTGCAGCAGCAGTATATTGCAATACATAGTAAATAAACTATAAATTACATTAAGATATATATTTTACTTAATTTATTTTTTAATTAAATTAAGTTAAAAAAATCATAAAAATGAAAAAAATAGTGAGGTAGTGTACATGGGTTCATTGTCCATTCAGGAATCTGATGTAGAGGGAAAGAAGCTGTTCCTGAAACATTGAGTGTGTGGCTTCAAGCACCTGTAGCTCCTCATTGATGGTAGCATTGAGAAGAGGGCATGTCCTTGATGATGGATGCTGCCTTTTTGAGGCATTGCCTTTTGAAGGTGTTCTCTTTGCTGGGGAGGCTAGTGCCAGTGATGGAACCAGCTGAGTTTACAACTTTCTGCAGCTTTTTCCAGTCCTATGAAGTGACCCCTCCATACCAGAGTGTGATGCATTTAGATAGAATGCTCTCATGATACATCTGTGGAAATTTGTGAGTGTCTTTGGTTATATATCAAGTATCCTCAGACTCCTAATGAAATATAACCACTGTTATGCCTTCTTTGTAATAGCAACAATAGGTTGTATCAATTGTTATGCTGATATGTAGCCAGAACTTGAAGAGCAATGCCTTCAGATATTCAAACAGAGGCTGCAGACTCTCACATTCTTTATAAGACCTAAGACATAGAAGCAGAATTAGGCCATCTGGCCCATCAAATCTGTTCCACCGTTCAATCATGACTGATTTTTTTTTAATCACCTCTTCAACCCCAGTTCCCGGTCTGCTCCCTGTAACCTTCGATGCCATGTCCAATCAATCTCTGCCTTAAATACACCCAACGACCTGGCCTCCACAGCTGCATGTGGCAACAAATTCCACAAATTCACTACCTTTTGGCTAAAGTAATTTCTCCGCATCTCTGTTTTGATAGGCTGCCCCTATATCAAGAGACTGTGCCCTCTTGTCCTAGACTTTCCCACCCTGGGAAACATCAATTCCACATCTACTCTGTCTAGGCCTTTCAACATTCAAAAGGTTTCAATGAGATTCCTCTCATCCTTCTGAATTCCAGCGAGTACTTACCCAGAGCCATCAAATGTTATTCATATGATAATCCTTTCATTCCTGGAACAATCCTTGTGAACCCTCCTTTGAATCCTCTCCAATGCCAGCACATCTTTTTATCATGGTCCCATCTGGCAATTCCCCATCTTGCTATTTTCTCTCTGAGGCAGAGCGCTCTGTCCTCAGTAGGGGCCTCAGCTTTGTCCCCCTTCGTCCACACCTCAGCAAGTTCCGCGTACGCCATGACACTGAACTCTTCTTCCGCCGTCTCCGTCTCCGAGCTTACTTCTTTGACAAGGACTCTCCTGCCCCCACCGATGACCCCTTCTCCCGTCTTCAACCCTCCTCCTCTTCATGGATACCCCCCGCTCTGGTCTTCAGCCTGCTCTGGATGTCTTTATTGCTAATTGCCGACGGGACATCAACCGCCTTGACTTCACCACACCCTGTTCCAATTCCAACCTCACTCCTTCCGAACGCTCTGCTCTCCGGTCCCTCTGCACCAATCCCAACCTCACTATAAAACCCGCTGATAAGGGGGGAGCTGTTGTTGTCTGGTGTACTGACCTCTACCTGGCTGAGGCACAGCGACAACTCTCTGATACCTCCTCTTATTTACCCCTTGATCGTGACCCCACTAAGGAGCACCAGGCCGTTGGAAAAATTGACATGGAAATTTGACCTAGGAGGGTTACAATTACCAAATTTTAAGAATTATTACAAAGCAAATCAACTTAGATTTATTGCATCTTTTTTTGATGAAGATAAACCGGCATGGATTAGAATAGAATTAGACAAAATAGGAGAAAATATACCAGAAGATTTTATACATAAATGGGAATCTAAATGGATACGGGAAAAGAAAGAATCTCCTATACTAAAACATTTGATTGATTTATGGAATAAGATAAATGTTGATGATGAGATAAAGAAATCTTTATTAGCAAAGAGACCTTTAATTCAAAATAAGCTTATCCCTTTTACAATGGATAATCAACTTTTATATAACTGTTTTCACAAAGGGATTAGATATGTAGGAGACTGTTTTGAAGGAGGTATATTAATGTCATTTGACCATTTAAAGAATAAATATAAAATATCAAATAACACTGTTTTCTGGTATTTCCAATTAAGGGCTTATTTAAGAGATAAACTGGGTCAAACAATGTTATTGCCAAAACCTAATGAAATAGGAACTTTAATTCATAAAGGAAGAATTTAAAAAATTATTTCTGGTATGTATAATTTGATTCAAAAACAGGCAATTAAACAAGGAATTCATAAGTCAAGACAAAAATGGGAAACTGATTTGAATATTAAAATAGATGAAACAAGTTGGTCAAGATTATGTCTTGATGGTATGACAAATACAATAAATGTTCAACTAAGATTAGTACAATATAACTTTTTACATCAAATATATATTACACCACAAAAAATAGATTAAACTCAAATTTATCTGATCAATGTTTTCGATGTAATCAAGAAATTGGTACTTTTTTACACACTACTTGGTCTTGTTCTAAAATTTAACCTTTTTGGACAAATTTAAGAGTTTTACTGGAACAAATTATTGGAATACAACTTCCACATAATCCAATATTATTTTTACTAGGTGATATTGGAGGGATAAAATCAAAATCCAAATTGAATAAATATCAGAAAGAATTCATAAAAATTGCATTGGCAGTAGCCAAAAAGGCTATTGCAGTTACTTGGAAATCAGATTCATACTTAATTATAGATCGTTGGAAGAATGAAATTTTTAGCTGCATTCCACTTGAAAAAATTACTTATAAAAGAGATAAATATGAAATATTTCTGAAAATTTGGCACCCTTATTTACAAAAAATAGGATTAAATATATAGGTGCTCCGAAGATAAAATTATTGGTTATCTGGGGAAAGGAATAAATATATATATATTAAAGCCATTATGAACTCCATGGAGCATGTGGGGATCTTCCGATATCCAGGCATTTTTTCTTTTTTTCTTCTTTCTTTGTTTCTTTTTTCTTTCTTTCTTTTTTCTATAGGGATATGTTGGGGGGGGGGGAAGGGTTGATTTTTTTTTCCTTCTGTAATCTACTTGAAAATTCAATAAAAAAATTTTTTTTAAAAAAGGAGCACCAGGCCATTGTCTCCTATACCATCACCAACCTTATCAGCTCTGGGGATCTCCCATCCACTGCCACCAACCTCGTAGTTCCCACACCCCGCACTTCCTGTTTCTACCTCCTACCCAAGATCCACAAACCTGCCTGTCCAGGTAGACCTATTGTCTCAGCTTGCTCCTGCCCCACTGAACTCATTTCTGCATACCTTGACACTGTCTTATCCCCCTTGTTCAATCTCTTCCTACCTATGTATGTGATACTTCTCATGCTTTGAATTTTTTTCAATGATTTTAAGTTCCCTGGCCCCCACCATCTTATTTTCACCATGGACGTCCAGTCTCTATATACCTCCATCCCCTACCAAGATGGTCTCGAAGCTCTTTGCTTTTTTTTTGGATTCCAGACCTAACCAATTCCCCTCTACCAACACTCTCCTCCGTCCAGCAGAATTCGTTCTTAATCTCAATAATTTCTCCTTTGGCTCCTCCCACTTCCTCCAAACCAAGAGTGTAGCCATGGGCACCTGTATGGGTCCCAGTTATGCCTGCCTTTTTGTTGGCTTTGTGGAACAGTCCATGTTCCAGGTCTATACCGGTATCCATCCCCCTCTTTTCTTTCGCTACATCGACGACTGCATTGGCGCTGCCTCTTGCACGCATGCTGAGCTCGTCGACTTCATTAACTTTGCCTCCAACTTTCACCCTGCCCTCAAACTTACCTGGTCTATTTCCGACACCTCCCTCCCCTTTCTTGATCTTTCTGTCTCCATCTCTGGAGACGGCCTATCTACTGATATCTACTATAAGCCTACAGACTCTCACAACTACCTGGACTATTCTTCTTCCCACCCTGTCTATTGCAAAAATGCTATCCCCTTCTCACAATTCCTCCGTCTCCGCCGCATCTGCTGTCAGGATGAGGCTTTTCATTCAAGGACGAAGAAGATGTCTTCATTTTTTAAACAAAGGGGCTTCCCTTCGTCCACCATCAACTCTGTTCTCAACCGCATCTCTCCCATTTCCCGCACATCTGCCCTCACCCTGTCCACCTGCCACCCCACTTGGGATAGGGTTCCCCTTGTCCTTACCTACCACCCCACCAGCCTCCAGGTCCAACGTATAATTCTCTGTAACTTCCGCCACCTCCAACGGGATCCCACTACCAAACACATTTTATCTTCCCCCCTCTTTCTGCTTTTCGCAGGGATCGCTCCCTACGCGACTCCCTTGTCCACTCGTCCCCCCCATCCTTTCCCACTGATCTCCCTCCTGGCACTTATCCTTGTAAATGGAACAAGTGCTACACTTGCCCTTACACTTCCTCCCTCACCACCATTCAGGGCCCCAGACAGTGCTTCCAGGTGAGACAATATTTCACCTGTGAGTTGGCTGGTGTGGTATACTGTGTCCAGTGCTCCCGGTGTGGCCTTTTATATATTGGTGAGACCCGACGCAGACTGGGAGACCATTTCACGGAACACCTATGCTCGGTCCGCCAGAAAAAACAGTATCTCCCGGTGGCCACACATTTTAATTCCATGTCCATTCCCATTCTGATATGTCTATCCATGGCCTGGTCTATTGTCAAAATGAATCCAAACTCAGGTTGGAGGAACAAAACCTTATATACTGGCTGGATAGCCTCCAACCTGATGGCATGAACATTGACTTCTCTAACTTCCATTAATGCCCCTCCTCCAATTCTTACCCCATCCCACACATATTTAGTTGTTTGCCTGTTCTCCATCTCCCTCTGGTGCTTCCCCCCGACTCCTTTCTTTCTCATGAGGCCTCCCATCCCTTGATCCTTTCCCTTCTCCAGCTCTTTATCACTTTCACCAATCACCTTTCCAGCTCTTAGCTTCATCCCACCCCCTCCGGTCTTCTCCTATCATTTCACATTTCCCCCTCCCCCCACTACTTTCAAATCTCTTACTATCTTTCTTTTCAGTTAGTCCTGACGAAGGGTCTCAGCCCAAAACGTCGACAGCACTTCTCCCTATAGATGCTGCCTGGCCTGCTGTGTTCCACCAGCATTTTGTGTGTATTGTTGCTATTATCTCATTGGTTGTGCCTTAATTCCTGTCTGCTGATTCCCAATGATTGCCAGTTCCATTAATTACAGCACACCTAGTTCCCATTTACGAACATAGGATGAAACTCAGGCATCACAGCCATGCTTTGTTGGTCAACTCTAGTGTGAATAAAGCTCATTTCCTGATTCCTTAGGACTGTCAGTTCTAAGCCCCCGCATCATTTCTTGGATGTTTTATGTAAACCTTGTGTCTGTGTAAAGACTCTCCTGGATACCCGTTCCACGTTCATGATGGTGCTAACACCTCTCGACTCTGTCTCCACACCTGTGTGCTGCACTTGGGTTTGTCCCCAGCCACATCCTTGCAACAGAATGAACTGGCCAGGAATGAACCCAACAGACACGGACCCCATGCAACAGGCCCTCCCTACTGGGCTTGCATGATCAACTGCTCAGAGAAGTCATGAAAGATCTTCATGCCCTATCTGAGGATGTAAAGAAGGTCAGTGAGCAGGTTGACCAGGTATCCACTCACCTTACTCTGAACCTTCCAAGAACCCAGTCTGACCAAACCGCACAGCCTCGGATGGCTACGCCCCTTGGATCGGCAATACCATCACCTCGAGAGCCGTATGTACCCAAACCAGAACCCTACGCTGGGGACCTAGGGAAGTGCCGAGCCTTCCTGGTACAATGCTCCTTGGTTTTCGAGCAACAGCTACATACGTACACCTCAGACAGATCGAAAATTGCATACATCATGGGCTGTTACGAGAGGCTGCCTTAGTATGGGCCACTGCGATCTGGGGCAACTGGCCAGAGATCTGTTCCTCCCTCTCCTCCTTCGTCTCCGAAATGAGGAAGGTTTTTGAACAACCCCTTCATGGTAAGGATGCCACTAAGCACCTGCTGACTCTCTGTCAGGGTTCACGAAGCGTAGCTGAATACTCCATTGAGTTCTGAACATCAGCAGCCGACTCTGGATCGAATGAAAAGGAATGACGGGAAGTGTTTTGACAGGGTCTCTCTGACAAGGTGAAACATGAATTAGCAGCAAGGGATGATGCGGACAGCCTGGACTCTTTGGTCTCTCTAGCCATCAGGCTAGACAATGGACTTCAAGAGCGTTGGAGAGAAAAGACTGGTCACCCTGCTCCTCGGGTCATCTCACGGCCCATTTTCCCATCTACAACCAGCCCTAACCTCTCTCTCCCTTCCGTTACTCACGGAGCTCCTGCTTCTACTGATTGGGTGAGTCAGACGACACTCCCTTCAGTTCCCCAAACCCGGATGCAGATCTCAGCTACCGTGAACTATCAACAACAGTCCCTGTCCCTATCCACCTTGACGGATTCAGGTGCCGAGGGAAATCTGGAAGAGGACATAGCCTCCTGGGCCGGAATACCGCTGGAACCTTTAAGAACCCCTCTGGAGGCCTGGGCACTGGACAAAAGTCTTCTCGCTCAGTATGCCATCCCTGACCTTGATTCTGTCCGGAAACCATCAAGAGAAGGTGCGATTTAATCTCATCCATTCTCCCCAAGTCCCTATACTTCTGGGCTACCCCTGGTTGGACCACTACAACCCCCACGTCGACTGGTCTACAGGTAGGATAGCTAGCTAGAGCCCGTTTTTCCTATCTGCAGTTGGCTCCATCCCCTAGAGAGGGTACGGCAACCTTGCCTGTCTTGGAACTTCTTAACCTGGGACCTGGGACAGATATTCAGCAAACAACGAGCTCTTTCCCTGTCTCTGCACTGCCCATATGACTGCACTATTGACCTTCTCCCTGGGCCTCGTTACCCACCAATCACCAATATAACTTGTCCCAACTTGAGAGAGAGGCCACGGAGAAATACATTAGTTAGTCCCTCGTGGTGGGCATTATTCGACCCTCATCCTCCCCGGTGGGTGCCGGGTTCTTCTTTGTAGAGAAAAAGGATGGGTTGCTTCGGCCCTGTATCGATTACCGAAGCCTAAACAACATAACCATTAAAAATAAATACCCACTGCCCCTCATTAATTCAGCATTTGAACCACTTCATGGAGCCACCATCTTCTCGAAGTTGGACCTTCGTAGTCCCTACCATCTAGTCAGGATAAGGGAGGGAGAAGAGTGGAAGACAGCATTTAATACACCATTAGGCCACTTCAAATACTTGGTTATGCCGTTTGGCCTCACCAATGTCCCTGCCATTTTTCAAGCCCTAATCAATGATATGCTGAGAGTCTTTATTAACCACTTTGTGTGCATTTACCTAGATGACATCTTGATTTTCTCCAGCAGCCTCCAGAAACCCATTCAGCATGTCAGCCAAGTCCTACAGAGACTGTGGGAGAACAAATTATTTGTGAAAGTGGAAAAGTGTGAGTTCCACGTCCCATTGGTCAGCTTCCTGGGCTACATCATCGAGAGCAGATCCCGAGAAGGTCTGGGCAGTGGAAGAATGGCCCAAGCTCACAAACCACAAGCAATTTCAGTGGTTCCTGGAGTTAGCGAACTTCTATCGCCGATTTATCAGGGAATGCAGGCAGGTGGCAGCACCCCTTACCTGACCTACTTTGCCTATAACACCTTCTTGTTGGGACTCAGAGGCTGATGCGGCATTCACTGACCTAAACAGGCGTTTCACGACCGCTCCCATCCTGGTCCAACTGGACCCCTCCTGTCAATTCATTGTGAAGGTTGACGCCTCTGACTCTGGGGTGGGAGCAGTTCTGTCCCAACAATCAAGTCCAGACCAAAAGCTTCATCCCTGTGCCTTCTTTTCCCACCGGCTGTCCCCCACTGAACAAAATTATGATGTGGGGAACCGGGAACTACTGACGGTTAAGCTGGCATTGGAGAAATGGAGGCTCTGGCTGGAAGGAGCGGAACACCCGTTTATAGTTCGGACTCATCATAATAACCTTGGATATATCCAGACTGCCAAATGCTTAAACTCCCGCCAGGCCTGTTGGGCATTGTTTTTTGGATGATTCAAGTTTACTCTCACTGACCGTCTGGGGTCCAAGGATGGGAAACCTGACGCACTCTCCCACTGGTACAATTCCAAGGAGGACATTTCCAGCCCGGAGACCATTCTCCCACCATGTTGTGTGGTGGCAGCCCTCACTTGGGAAATCGAGTCTATTGTAAAAGAGACCCAACAGGATGACCCTGACCCTGGCAAAGGACCCAGTGGGGGCACACATCTCGGTTTGCCTGCCACCCAGGGAATGATGGGACATTGCCTCTCTGAAAATACACTTCTGATGGCCTTCCATGGATGCAGATACCCGTTCCTATGTCTCAGCATGCTCCGTCTGTGCCTGAGGAATAGCCTCCCACCGGCCACCTGCTTGATTACTTCATCCCCTACCTGTCCCTGGTCATCCTTGGTTGCACATCACCCTAGATTTTGTCACCAGTCTACCTCCGTCACATGGAAACACCACCTTATTCACTGTGGTTGACCGCTTCTCCAAGATGGTGCATTTTGTAGCCCTCCCTAAACTCCCTTCGGCACAAGGCACCACAGACCTTCTTGTCTACCACATCGTCTGCCTCCACGGAATTCCTGCAGATATTCCGAGGAGCAGATAAGCAGGCAGATTATAGAATGGAGCAGGAAATATAGGGTAGTAGTTATGG
The DNA here is from genome assembly GCF_030144855.1 of Hypanus sabinus. NCBI lineage: Eukaryota > Metazoa > Chordata > Chondrichthyes > Myliobatiformes > Dasyatidae > Hypanus > Hypanus sabinus. Next base: position 623,024 of record NC_082707.1, read on the forward strand.
GTGATTTCAACTTCCCTCATATTGACTGGCACTTCCTGAGTGCAAGGGAGATCGGTGGGGCTGAATTTGTCAGGTGTGTTCAAGAAGGATTCCTGACATAGTATGTGGACTGGCCGACGAGAGGAGAGGCTATACTGGATCTAGTTCTGGGTAATGAACCTGGTCAGGTGACAGATCTCTTGGTGGGGGAGCATTTTGGTGAGAGTGACCACAACTCCCTTAGCTTCAGCATAGCTATGGAAAAGAATAAAATCAGACAAAATGGTAAAGTGCTTAACTGGGGAAGGGCTAACTTTGAAGGGATGAGGCAGGAACTAGCGCGAGTAAATTGGAAACAGATGTTCAAAGGGGAAAGCATAAAGTAATGTGGGAGAAGTTTAGGGACCACTTGAGCTGGGTTCAGGATAGGTTTGTCCCACTAAGGCAAGGAAAAAATGGTAGGAAAAGAGAACTGTGGCTGACGAAACATGTGAGGCAACTCGACAAGAGGAAAAAGGAATCATATGTTAGATACAAGAAGCAGGAAGTAGGTGGGGCTTATGAGAAATACAGGGTAGCCAGGAAGGAGCTAAAGAAAGGACTTAGGACTTAGGAGAGCTCGAAGGGGGCATGAGAAGGCCCTGGCATGTAGGATTAAGGACAACCCCAAGGTGTTCTATGCGTATGTGAGGAATAGGAGGATGAAAACGAAGGTGGGACCACTAAAGGATAAAGAGGGCAACGTGTCTGGAGGCGGAGGTGGTTGGGCAGGTCCTAAATGAATACTTTGCTTCAGTATTCACAAGTGAAAAGAATCTTGATCAGGATGAGGTCGAAGTAGAGTGGGCCTGTGTGCTGGACAATGTGCAGATTAGGGAAGAAGTGCTGGATCTTCTTAAAAACATTAAGACTGTGATAAATCCCCAGGACCAGAGATGATACACCCCAGGTTGTTGTGGGAACTGAGAAAAGAGATCGCAAGAGCATTAGCCATGGCTGCAGGGGAAGTGCCGGAGGACTGGAGATTGGCAAATGTAGTTCCTTTGTTTAAAAAAGGTAACGGGGAGAAACCTGGGAAATATAGACCGGTGAGTCTTACGTCAGTGGTATGCAAACTACTGGAAAGGATTCTTAAGGATAGGATCTACGAGCATTTGGAGAAGTACAGTCTACTCATGGATAGTCAACATGGCTTTGTGAAGGGAAGATCATGCCTCACGAGCCTGATTGAGTTTTTTGAAGAGGTAACAAAAGAGATTGATGAGGGTAGGGCAGTGGATATGGTCTACATGGACTTTAGCAAAGCACTTGACAAGGTCCCTCACGAGAGACTCATCCAGAAAATCATGAAGCATGGAATAAGTGGAACCTTGGCTGTTTGGATAAAAAATTGGCTTAAAGGAAGAAAGCAGAGGGTAGTTGTGGAAGGAAAGTATTCTGCCTGGAGGTCGGTGACTAGTGGAGTGCCGCAGGGATCTGTCCTGGGACCCTTGCTATTTGTGATTTTTATAAATGAGCTGGATGTAGAGGTGGAAGGATGGGTGAGTAAGTTTATGGATGACATGAAAATTGGAGGAGTTGTGGATGGTGCTGTAGGTGGTCGAAGGTTACAAGAGGATATAGACAGGTTGCAGAGTTGGGCAGAAAATAGCAGATGGAGTTCAATCCGGACAAGTGTGAGGTGATGCATTTTGGAAGGACAAACCAGAAGACTGAGTACGGGAATAATGGTCAGTTACTTAAGAATGTGGATGAACAAAGGGACCTTGGGGTTCAAATCCATACATCCCTCAAGGTCACTGCACAGGTTGATAGAGTAGTTAAGAAGGCCTATGGGACGTTAGGCTTCATTAACAGGGGGATTGAGTGAGAGGTCATGTTGCAACTCTACAAATCTCGGGTGAGACCACACTTAGAGTATTGTGTTCAGTTCTGGTCACCTCATTATAGGAAGGATGTGGAAGCTATGGAGAGGGTGCAGAGGAGATTTACTAGGATGTTGCCTGGATTGGAAGTCATATGAAGCAAGGTTAGCAGAGCTGGGACTTTTCTCTTTAGAGCGTAGAAGGATGAGAGGGGATTTGATAGAGGTCTACAAGATTATGAGAGGCATAGATAGGGTGGATAGTAAGTACCTGTTTCCCAGGGCACCAATAGCAAACACCAGAGGGCATATGTACTTAATTAAGGGAGGGAAGTTTAGGGGAGACATCAGGGGTAAGTTTTTTACACAGAGGGTTGTGAGTGCCTGGAATAACTTGCCAGGGATGGTGGTGGAGGCTAAAACATTAGGGATATTTAACAGCCTCTTGGACAGGCACATGGATGAAAGAAAAATGGTTAGGGGGTAGTGTGTTTTTAGTACTTTTTTTAAGGATTATATGGGTCAGCACAACATGGAGGGCTGAAGGGTCTGTACTGTGCTGTAGTGTTCTATATCATCTCCATTTGGGGTCCCCAATACATCTCACAGGTATGGAGGTCCTTCTGCCAATTCCTGGGTTTCTCTGCTAGCCTGTCATCTGGCTTTCATCCTCAGACGAACAGACAAACGGAACGGGTCAACCAGGATTTGGAGGCAGCGCTACGTTGCATAACAGCCAACAACTCGTCTACCTGGAGTGATAACCTCGCATGGGCAGAGTACGCCCACAGCTCTCTGGTTAGTACGGCCACCGGAAGATCGCCTTTTGAATGCTACCTTGGGTACCAGCCCCCGCTGTTTTCCGTTAAAGAAGAGGAGATTGCAGTGCCCTCTGTTCTGCTCCATATTGATTGGTGCAAGGTTTTGGAGGATATACATGCAGCCCTGCTCCAATCAGCCAATCGCAACTGGAGGATTGCCGATCGCCATCGGACTCCGGCACACAATTATTGACCTGGGCAGAAGGTGTGGGTCTTGTCCAAAGACATTCCTCTCAAAAACGAGCTAAGAAACACATCCACCGCTTCCCGGGATCTTTCAAAGTCGAAAGAATCATCAACCCCACAGCAGTCAGATTTAAACTACCTAAGTCTATGCATATCCACGCTACATTTCACATTTCCCAAATAAAACGCGTTTCTGCCAGCCCCTTGTGTCCTCCGAATGAAACCCCTCCATCTGCCCGAATCATCAACAACCATCCGGCATACACCATCTGGTGGCTACTGGATGTGCACTGTTGGGGCAGGGGCTGTTCCGGTTTGAGGCGGAAGATGATGTGGTGGCGAGGAAGTCCACCCCTCCTACAAATGACCAGGTGCTGTGTCTCACTGTGGCCGATGTGAGGAGAACCCTATGCAGGGTCAACTCACGGAAGGCTGCTGGACCAGACAACATCCCTGGTAGAGTGCTTAGAGGATGTGCAAACCAGCTAGCAGATGTTCTCACTGACATCGTCAACATCTCCCTGAGCAGCACCACCGTTCTAACATGCTTCAAGGCCACCATCATCGTCCCCGTGCTGAAGAAGTCTTCAGTGTCCTGCCTAAATGACTACCGTCCTGTTGCACTTGCATCCATCATCAAGAAGTGTTTCGAGAGGCTCGTCATGAGGCATATCAAGACCCTGCTGTCCCCCTCACTGGACCCCCTGCAGTTTGCATACCGTCCCACTCAACAGATAATGCTATTGCCACCACCCTCCACCTGGCCCTAAAAAAAGACACATACGTTCGAATGCTGTTCATGGACTTCAGTTCAGCATTCAACACAATCATCCCTCAGAAACTGATTGGAAAGCTGAGCTTGCTGGGTCTGAACACCTCCCTCTGCAACTGGACACCACTGAGGTGTGACTGGGAGACTGAGCACGGGGACCCCCCCAGGGTTGCATGCTCAGTCCACTGCTGTTCACTCTGTTGACCCAGGACTGTGCTACAACACACAGCTCGAACCACATCATCAAGTTCGCCGATGACACGACCGTGGTGGGTCTCATCAGCAAGAACAACGAGTCAGCTTACAGAGAGGAGGTGCAGCGGCTAACGGACTGGTGCAGAGCCAACAACCTGTCTCTTAGTGTGAACAAAAGAGATGATTGTTGACCTCAGGAGGGCACGGAGTAACCACACCCCACTGAACATCGACAGCTCCTCAGTAGAGATCATAAAGAGCACCAAATTTCTTGGTGTTCACCTGACGGAGAATCTCACCTGGTCCCTCAACACTAGCTCCATAGCAAAGAAAGCCCAGCAGTGTTTCTACTTTCTGCGAAGGCTAAGGAAAGTCCATCTCCCACCCCCCCCCCCCATCCTCATCATATTCTACAGGGGTTGCATTGAGAGCATCCTGAGCAGCTGCATCACTGCCTGGTTCGGAAATTGCACCATCTTGGATCGCAAGACCCTGCAGCGGATAGTGAGGTCAGCTGAGAAGATCATCGGGGTCTCTCTTCCCATCATCACAGACATTTACACTACACACACATCCGCAAAGGAAACAGCATTATGAAGGACCCCATGCACCCCTCATACAATCTCTTCTCCCTCCTGCTGTCTGGGAAAGGGCTTGAAGCATTCGGGCTCTCACGACCAGACTATATAACAGTTTCTTCCCCCAAGCTGTCAGACTCCTCAATACCCAGAGCCTGGACTGACACCTTGCCCTGTTGTCCTGTTTATTGCTTATTGTAATGCCTGCACTGTTTTTGTGCACTTATCGCAGTCCTGTGTAGGTCTGTAGTCTAGCTTTCTCTGTGTTTTTTTTTTACATAGTTCCGTCTAGTTTTTGTACTGTGTCATGTAACACCATGGTCCTGAAAAACGTTGTCTCATTTTTATTATATACTATACCAGCAGTTATGGTCAAAATGACAATAAAAGTGACTTGACTTGATACTTGGTCGACTGGGAAGGGTACAGCCCAAAGGAGCGTTCCTGGATTTCCCACCCCTTCATCCTTCCCTCATCCAGGACTTCCATCGGGACCATCCGGACAAGCCTGGAGGCTCCCTTTGAGGAGAGGGTACTGTCATGGTCCCGTCTGGCAATTCCCCATCTTGCTATTATCTCATTGGTTGTGCCTTAATTCCTGTCTGCTGATTCCCAATGATTGCCAGTTCCATTAGTGAACATAGGATGAAACTCAGGCATCACAGCCATGTGTTACCAGTTCGTTGGTCAATTCCAGTGTGATTAAACCTTATTTCCTGATTCCTTAGGACTGTCGGTTCTAAGTCCCGCATCATTTCCTGGATATTCTATGTAAACCTTGTCTCCGTGTAAAGACTCTCCTGGATACCGGCTCCACGTTCGTGACGTTGCTAACACTTGACGACTCTGTTCTCACGCCTGTGTCCAGCGCTTGGGTTTACCCCAGCCACATCCTTGCAACATTTTTCTAAGATGAGGGGCCTAAAACTCTTCAAAATACTCAAGGTGAGGCATCACCAGTGCCTTATAAACCCTCAGCATCACATCCTTGATCCTGTTTTCTTTACCTCTTGAAATGAATGCTAACATAGCATTTGCCTTCCTCACCACCAACTCTACCTGCAAGTTAACCTTCAGGGTGTTGTGCACAAGGACTCCCAAGTCCCTCTGCATCTTAGATTCCTGGATTGACAGACAGACAGACATACTTTATTGATCCCGAGGGAAATTGGGTTTCGTTACAGCTGCACCAACCAAGAATAGTGTAGAAATATAGCAATATAAAACCATAAATAATTAAATAATAATAAGTTAGTAATGCCAAGTGGAAATAAATCCAGGAACAGCCTATCAGCTCAGGGTGTCTGACACTCCGAGGGAGGAGTTGTAAAGTTTGATGGCCACAGGCAGGAATGACTTCCTATGACGCTCAGTGTTACATCTCGGTGGAATGAGTCTCTGTCTGAATGTACTCCTGTGCCTAATCAGTACATTATGGAGTCGGTGGGAGTCATTGTCCAAGATGACATGTAACTTGGACAGCATCCTCTTTTCAGACACCACCATCAGAGAGTCCAGTTCCACCCCAACAACATCACTGGCCTTACGAATGAGTTTTCTCCTCATTTAGAAAATAGTCTGCATATTTATTTCTATTACCAAAGTGCATGCATGAATTTTCCAACATTGTATTTAATTTGTCACTTTCTTGCCCATTCTGCTCATCTGTCTTAAGTCCTTCTGCATCCTACCCGTTTCATCAACACTACCTGCCCCTCCACCAATCTTCATATCCTCTGCAAACTTGGCAACAAAGCCATTTATTCCATCATCTAAATCACTTATATACAGCATAAAAAGAAGTGGTCCCAACACCGACCCCAGTGGAACACCACTAGTCACCGGCAGCCAACCAGAAAAAGTTCCTTTTATTCCCACTTGCTGCCTGCTACCAATCATTCAATGCTTTAACCATGTTAGTAACTTTCCAGGGACAGGTAGGGGATGAAGTAATCCAGCAGGTGGCCGGAGGGAGTCTTTTCCACAGGCACAGACGGAACATGCGGAGATGAAGGAACGGATATCAGCGTCCATGGAAGGACACCAAAAGTGTCTTTTCTTTTTTTTTGTAATTTATTTTTTTAATTGAAGTTCATCATCAAACAAACATTTCCATAAGATGTATTTCAGACATTGTACATATATATCATATAATCATATATATCACAAATTTCCACAAAGTATTTATCTGAGGTATACACTTATAGAAAAGAGTGGAAAGAAAAAACAAGCAAAAGGAAAGAACTATGTATAAGTAGGGAGTGATCTTTTTTAACAACATATTCATTGATCTGTGAGAATAAAATCAGGCCAATGAGGCATTATGTAGTTAAACTATTTTTCCCTCTAGATTATATTCTTTTATAGTGGTTTTCCATATTTTAAGAGTCAATTTCACCCATGGATTATCAATAGTATTTATGTACCTTTGCAGGTTGTTATCAGCCAAAATTGGTTGTATGGGGATGGGAAGTACCCGCTCCTCAATGTATTTCCATTGAGCGTCATATGATGAGTTGCACCAACATATCACAGCTCTCAACTGTGCTGCAAAATAGAGAATAGACAATAGGTGCAGGAGTAAGCCATTCGGCCCTTCTAGCCAGCACCACCATTCACTGTGATCATGGCTGATCATACACAATCAATACCCTGTTCCTGCCCTCTCCCCATATCCCTTGACCCCGCTATCTATAAGAGCTCTATCTAACTCTCTCTTGAATGCATCCAGAGACTTGGCCTCCACTGCCTTCTGGGGCAGAGCATTCCACAGATCCACCACTCTCTGGGTGAAAAAGTTCTTCCACATCTCTGTTCTAAATGGCCTACCCCTTATTCTTAAACTGTGGCCTCTAGTTCTGGACTCACCCATCAGCGGGAACATGCTTCCTGCCTCCAGCGTGTCCAATCCCTTAATAATCTTATATGTTTCAATCAGATCCCCTCTCATCCTTCTAAATTCCAGTGTATACAAGCCCAGTCGCTCTAATCTTTCAACATATGACAGTCCCGCCATTCCAGGAATTAACCTTGTGAACCTACGCTGCACTCCCTCAATAGCAAGAATGTCCTTCCTCAAATTTGGAGACCAAAACTGCACAGAATACTCCAGGTGGGTTCTCACCAGGGCTCTGTACAGCTGCAGTAGGACCTCTTTACTCCTATATTCAATTCCTCGTTATAAAGGCCAGCATGCCATTAGCTTTCTTCACTGCCTGCTGTACCTGCATGCTTGCTTTCATTGACTGATGTACAAGAACACCTAGATCTCGTTGTACTTCCCCTTCTCCTAACTTGACTCCATTTAGATAGTAATCTGCCTTCCTGTTCTTGCCACCAAAGTGGATAACCTCACATTTATCCACATTAAACTGCATCTGCCATACATTTGCCCACTCACCCAACCTGTCCAAGTCACCCTGCATTCTCATAACATCCTCCTGACATTTCACACTGCCGCCCAGCTTTGTGTCATCAGCAAATTTGTTAATGTTACTTTTAATCCCTTCATCTAAATCATTAATGTATATTGTAAACAGCTGCGGTCCCAGCACCGAACCTTGCGGTACCCCACTGGTTACAGCCTGCCATTCCGAAAGGGACCTGTTAATCACTACTCTTTGTTTCCTGTCAGCCAGCCAATTTTCAATCCATGTCAGTAGTTTGCCCCCAATACCATGTGCCCTAATTTTGCCCACTAATCTCCTATGAGGGACTTTATCAAAAGCTTTCTGGAAGTCCAGGTACACTACATCCACTGGATCTCTAAAATAATAATCTCTAAGAGAAGGTAGGCCCTATCCCCCCTTTTCCTTTGCTAATTGCAAAGTTTTGAGAGGAACTCTAGGCCTTTTACCCTGTCAAATGTAGCTTGATAACATCTTGTTCCATTCATTGAATTGATTTTGATTAATCTCTATTGGTAGGGTCTGAAAGAGATATAACAGTCTGGGCAGTATATTCATTTTAATAGACTCAATCCTTGAACTGAGACTGAAAAAAGGAATCAGGTTCCATCTTGCCACATCTTCCTTAATTTTCTTATATAAAGTCTGATAATTACATTCTGATAATTTTGCCAAATCTTTTGGCATAATGATGCCCAAATATTTGAAAGACTGTGTGCCATGCCCAGGGGTATTTACAAAAGTGTCTTTTCAGAAGAGACAGTGTCCAATCACTCCCAAGATGGCAGTGAAATGAGACGTGTGCTCCCACTGGAGAACCTGAGATTGAATGGAATCAGGCACAAAAAGGCGATTGGCGGATCTGTTGCCAGCGGCAGGTTCAGCCCATTGGGCCTCTTTTACTACGGCCTCGATTTCCCAGATGAGGGCTGCCTCCACACAGGATGGTGGGAGGATGGTCTCTGGGCTGGAAAAGTCTTCTTCGGAATTGTATTGACGGGAGAGCATGTCAGGTTTCCTGTTATTGTACCCCGGACGATAGGTGAGAGTAAACCTGAACCTGCCAGAAAATAATGCCCAATGGGTTTGGCGGGAGTTCAGGTATTTGGTGATCTAGATATATCTGAGGCTCTTATAATCAGTCCATATGATAAACAGGTGTTCCGCCCCCTCCAGCCTGTGCCTCCATACTTCCAACGCCAGTTTGACCGCCAGTAGCTCCCGGTTCCCAACGTTGTAATTTCGTTCAGCGGGGGACAGCAGGCAAGAAAAGAAGGCACAGGGATGATGTTTCTGATCAAGTCCTGAATGTTGAGACAGGACCGCTCCTACCCTGGCGTCACAGGCGTCGACCTCCACAATGAATTGACAGGAGGAGTCCAGTTGGACCAGGATGCAAGCAGATGTGAAATGTCTCTTCAGTTCAGCGAATGCTGAGTCAGCCTCAGAGTCCCAAAGAAAAGGTGTTGTAGGGGAGGTAAGTTGGGAAAGGGGCACCGCCACCTGACTGTAATCCCAGATAAATCAGCCATAGAGCATAGAATAGTACAGCACATTACAGGCCCTTCGGCCCACAATGTTGTGCCGACCCTCAAACCCTGCCTCCCATATAACCCCCCACCTTAAATTCCTCCATATACCTGTCTAGTAGTCTCTTAAATTTCACTAGTGTATCTGCCTCCACCACTGACTCAGGCAGTGCATTCCACGCAGCAACCACTCTCTGAGTGAAAAACCTTCTTCTAATATCCCCCTTGAACTTCCCTCCCCTTACCTTAAAACCATGCCCTCTTGTACTGAGCAGTGGTGCCCTGGGGAAGAGGTGCTGGCTGTCCACTCTGTCTATTCTTCTTAATATCTTGTATACCTCTATCATGTCTCCTCTCATCCTCCTTCTCTCCAAAGAGTAATGCCCTAGCTCCCTTAATCTCTGATCATAATGCATACTCTCCAAACCAGGCAGCATCCTGGTAAATCTCCTCTGTACCCTTTCCAATGCTTCTACATCCTTCCTATAGTGAGGTGACCAGAACTGGACACAGTACTCCAAGTGTGGCCTAACTAGAGTTTTATACAGCTGCATCATTACATCGCGACTCTTAAACTCTATTCCTCGACTTATGAAAGCTAACACCCCATAAGCTTTCTTAACTACCCTATCTACCTGTGAGGCAACTTTCAGGGATCTGTGGACATGTACCCACAGATCTCTCTGCTCCTCCACACTACCAAGTATCCTGCCATTTACTTTGTACTCTGCCTTGGAGTTTGTCCTTCCAAAGTGTACCACCTCACACTTCTCTGGGTTGAACTCCATCTGCCACTTCTCAGCCCACTTCTGTATCCTATCAATGTCAATGTTTCGCAAACCCCAGAAATCGCAGGAGATCCCTGCGGGTCGTGGGTCTGGGCCATTCTGCCTCCACCCGCCCTCTCACTCACCCACTCTCGATTATGTAACCTAAGAAGCTGACTGAGGTCACGTGGAATTCACACTTATCAGCTTTCATGAATAATTTGTTCTCCCACAGCCTCTGTAGGGCTTGACGGACATGATGAATGTGTTTCTGGAGACTGCTGGAAAAAATTAGGATGTCATCCAGATAGACAAACACAAAGCCATTAATGAAGTCTCTTAGCACATCGTTAATCAGGGCTTGAAAAAGATGGAGGCACTGATGAGGCCAAACGGCATGACCAGGTATTCAAAGTGGCCTAGAGGGGTAATAAATGCCATCTTCCACTCGTCCCCCTCCCTAATTCTGAACAGGTGGTAGGCGCTTCGTAGGTTCAACTTTGAGAAGATGGTGGCTCCGTGAAGTGGTTCAAATGGAATTTATGAGGGGCAGAGGGTACTTGTTTTTAACAGTTATGTTGCTAAGGGCTCAGCAATCGATATAGGGACATAGTGACCCATCCTTCTTCCCCACAAAGAAGAACCCTGCACCTACCAGGGAGGATGAGGGCCGAATACTGCGCAGCATGAGAGACTCACTGATGTATTTCTACATGGCTTCTCTCTCAGGCCAGGACAAGTTATACAACTGACTGGTGGGTAACGAGGCCCGGGAAGAAGGTCAATAGCACAATTGTATTGTCGGTGTGGAGGCAGGGCAAGAGCCTGTTGTTTACTAAATACCTGTCCCAGGTTGTGGTACTTTGCTGGAACCCTGGACGAGTCAGGGGATTTCCACGACAGGTGAGGTCGTGGTGATCTCCCCAGGGGATAGGGCTTGACTGGAGTGACAAAACGGGCTCCAGCTGGCTATCCTCACAGTAGACCAGTCAATGTGGGGATTAAAGTGGCTCAACCAGGGGTGTCCCAGAATTATAGGGGCTTGAGGAGAATGGATTAGATTAAATTGTACCTGCTCCCGATGGTTTCCAGACAGAATCAAGGTCAGGGGTGATGTACGGTGGGTGACTCGGGCCAGAAGTCTTCCGTTCAGCGCCCGGGCTTCCAGAGGGGTATGTAATGGTTCCCGAGGAATTCTGGTCCGGGAGGCTATGTCCTCATCCAACAGATATCCCTTGGCACCGCAGTCCACTAAGGTGGATAGAGACAGGGACTGTTGGTGATAGTTCACAGTAGCTTGAACCTGCATTTGAGTTTGGGGGACTGAAGGGAGTGTTGCCTGGCTCACCAGAGTACCCCTTTCTACTGGTGAGCCCTCCCTTTTGGCATAAGAGAACAGATATCATGGAAATGTCCAGACTGACCGCAATAGAGACAATCCCCTGATCTTAATCTCTGGAGTCGCTCGGTGAGAGAGAGAGACAGCTCTGTCCCAGGGTAGTGGGAATGCTCAGAGTGAGAGCTATGCTAGGAGCAGAAGGGGGAGGTGAGGGCTAATCAAAGATGGTAAAACAGGCTGTGACTCGAGGAGTGGGGTGACTGGTTTTCTCTCTCTGACATTCTTGGAGTCGGTTATCCAGCCTGGTGGCTAGTGAGACCAAAGAGTCCAAACTGCTTGTGTCATCCCTCGCCGCCAATTCGTCTTTTATCCTGTCACAGAGACCTTGTCGAAACACTTCCTGGAATGCCTCGTCATTCCATCCCAACTCAGCTGCTAATATCCGGAATTCAATGGAGTATTGGGCTACACTTCGTGAGCCCTGACGGAGAGTCATTAGATGCTTAGCGGCATCCGTATCGCGAATGAGATGTTCAAAAATCTTCCTCATTTCAGAGATGAAGGTGGGAAAAGAACAGCAGGTCTCTGTCTGGTTGTCCCATGCTAAGGCATTCCCTCACAACAACCCCATGATATACACTATCTTTGATCTGTCCGTGGCGTATGTACATGGCTGCTGCTCAAAAACCAAGGAGCACTGCAGTAAGAACGCCCAGCAATTCCCTAGGTCCCCAGCGTAGGATTCCGGTTTGGGTAAACTCAGCTCTCTTGGTGATCGTGTTGCCGACCCATCGGGCATTGCCATCCCAGGCTGTGCGGGTTGGTCAGACCGGGTTCTCGGAAGGGACGGAGTAAGAGGAGCGGATACTCGGTAGACTGCTCACTGACCTTCTTTACATTCTCGGAAAGGGCACGGACTGAGCAGCTGATCGTGTAGGCCCAGTAGGGTAACCTGGCTGGCAAAGGCCTGTCGCAGGGGGTTCTTGTCTGCTGGGTTCATTCTTGGCCAGTTCGTTCTGTTACACAGAGTGACTGGGGGCGAACCCAAGTGCTGGACACAGACTCGGAGACAGGGTCAAGAGGTGCCTGCATAGTCACGAACATGGAACAGATAACCAGGGGAGTCTTGACCCGTAGACCTCTTGAAATGAATACTAACAAACATTACATTTGCCTTCCTTACCACCGACTCTACCTGCAAGTTAACCTTTAGGATGTTCTGTATAAGGACTTCCAAGTCCCTTTGCAACACAGGTTTTTGGATTTTCTTCCTATTTGGACCTCCAGCACCTAGAGCATGCCATTTTCTCACTGTTAACCATTACGTAGGAGGTACAGAAGCCTGAAGGCACACACTCAGCAATTCAGGAGCAGCTTCTTCACCTCTACCATCTGATTCCTAAATGGACATTGAACCCTTGGACACTACCTCACTTTTTATAATATGCAGTATTTCTGTTTTTTTGTATGTTTTTAATCTATTCAATATACATATACTATACTTGATTTACTTATTTATTATTTTGTTTTTTTTTCTCTATATTGCATTGAACTGCTGCTGCTAAGTTAACAAATTTCACATCACATGCTGGTGATAATAAACTTGAGTCTGTTTCTGATTCCATTTAGAAAATAGTCTGAACATTTATTTCAACTGCCAAAGTGCATGACCATGAATTTTCCTACATTATATTTCATTTGCCACTTTCGTTGCCCATTCTCCTAATCTGTCTAAATCCTCCTGCATTCTACCTGTTTCCTCAACACTACCTGCCCCTCCACTAATCTTCGTATCATCTGCAAACTTGGCAACAAAGCCTTCTATTCCATCATCTGACCACGGGAGTTCTCTGGGGTCATTCTGGTAGCAGTTTACATTCCACCTCAGGCCAATATCAAGCAGATTAGTGGTCACCAACCTTTTTAAGCCCAAGATCCCCAACCTCAGCCTTAGTGAAAGGCGAGATTGACCACAGAGCGATTAGTTACACACATGCGCACTGGGGCAGAAAAGACCGAAAGTAAAACCCCACAACCCGGAAGTAAAAATAATGCATAAACATCAGGTGTACCCACTCATTTTTTTGCACCGTGGACCAGTTTAATATTGACAATATTCTTGTGGAGCGGCCGATGCAGGCCAGTAGCATCGGCTGTTCCCGCCAGCCATGCTCCAGGCCGGTAGCATCGGCACTTCCCGCCAGCCACGCTCCAGGCCAGTAGCATCGGCTGTTCCCGCCAGCCACGCTCCAGGCCGGTAGCATCGGCACTTCCCGCCGGCCGTGCTCCAGGCCGGTAGCATCAGCAGTTCTCACCGGCGCGAGGGTATCACGGCATTTACGCAACTGATGACCTTGCGTGAGTTCAAGTTCAACAGTGGCGGAAGAACAGAACTAAAACCCCGCAACCCGGAAACAATCGCACAACAGTATTTGTGTATTTATTTTTCATTTTATTCGGGATCTACTGGGAAAGTCTCAAAGATAGACCAGTCGATCGCGATCGACAGGTTGGCGACCACTACTTTAGTTGATCTGAGCAATGGGATCAACATGCAAGAAACAGCGCACCCTAATGTCTTAACAAGGCCAGTCTGAAAAAAATCACTAAGCAATTACCATCAACAGATCACTCGCAATACCAGAGGAAACAACACACTGGACTATTGCTATACCACCATCAAGAATGCCTACCAGGCTATTCCACACCCTCACTTCGGGAAGTCTGATCACCCAGCTGTATTTCTACTCCCTGTAGTATAGGCAGAGACTGAAGACTGCAGCACCAGCAGTGAGGACCAAGAAGGTTTGGACAAGGGAAGCACAGGAGCGCCTACTGGACTGCTTTGAATCGGTGGACTGGACTGTATTCAGGGGTTCATCTTTGAACCTGGATGAGTATGTTGCAGTTGTTACCGACTTCATTCAAACCTGTGTGGATGAGTGTGTGCCTACAAAGACTTACTGTTCATTCCCAAACCAAAAGCCATGGATAAACCAGGCGGTACATCATCTGATGAAGGCTTGATCTGTGGCATTCAACTCTGGCAACCCAGGCCTTACCACAAAACCAGATATGATTTGCGGAGGGTTATTTCAAGGGCGAAGACAGTCATCCAGCTATTTATCTGCTGAAACTTTGAGGCGACTACTTCCCTGTAACTGATCAATTATCTCCCCACTCTCCCATACAAACCGAGGGTCATCCAACTGCTGCTCCAGATCCTTAACTTGGTCTTCAAGGAACTGCAGCTGGATGTACTTTATAAACGTTGATGCAGTGTCCAATCAAGAACCTATCAATTTCTGCCATAAATACACCCAACAACCTGGCCTCCACAGCTGCATGTGGCAAAAAAATTCCACGAATTCACCACCCTCTGGTTAAAGAAATTTCTCTGCATCTCTATTTTAAATGGATGTTCCTCTATCCTGAGTCCTCTTGTCCTATACTTCCTCACTGTGGGAAACCCAAAAGCATTTTGTACTGTGTGTTGCTTTAATTTCCAGCGTTTCCTTGCGTTTACTTATATATATCCAGTCCCTTAGACTACCTCCAATAACTTTCCCATAACTTACGAGGGGTGATTGATAAGTTTGTGGCCTAATGTAGAAGGAGTCAATTTTAGAAAACCTAGCACATTTATTTTTCAACATAGTCCCCTCCTACATTTACACACTTAGTACAGTGGTCATGGAGCATACGGATCTTGGACCTCCAGAAAGTGTACACAGTGTGGGTGATTGATAAGTTTGTGGCCTAAGGTAGAAGGAAATGAGTTATACAGTGCTCATTACATGCACATGCAGTTCAACTCTGATTATGCAGAAAGTTTGAAGTTAATAACTCATCTCCATCTACCTTAGGCCACAAACTTATCAATCACCCCTCGTATGTTGGACTCTTCAGCCTATGCTTTCCTAGTTTCTGTATAGAGCCTTTTTTAACCACTGGAACAACATTGGCTATCTTCAAATCCTCTGGTACCTCTCCTATCACTAAGGATGTTTTAAATATCTCTGCCAGGAAGGACCCTGACGATTTCTACATTTGCCTCCTGAGGGAACACCTTGTCAGGCCCTGGGAATTCATCTGCCCTGATTTGCCTCAGGACAGGAAACACCTCTCCACTGTAATCTGTATAGGATCTATGAAGTTGATGCCACTTTGCCTCACTTCTATAGACTCTGTATCCATCTCCCACATAAACACAGATGCAAAGAATTCATTTAAGTTCTCCGTTCTCCACCATCTGTTTTGGCTCCACAGATAGATTACCATTCTGATCTTTCAGAGGACCAATTTTGTCCCTTGCAATCCTTTTACTCTTAACATAACTGTAGAATCCCTTAGGATTCTCTTTCACCTTTTCTGCTAGAGAAACTGCATGCATTCTTTTAGCTTTCCTGATTTCTTTCTTAAGTGTTCTCTTGCATTTCTTGTACATATGTTCCCACCTGCCTGTGCACCTCCTTTTTCTCTTAACGGGGCCTCAACATCTCTTGAAAACCAACAATCCCTACAATTGTTATCTTTACCTTTTCTTCTGACAGCCTCAAAGCTTTGTGTTTTCAAAATTTCATTTATAGCCTCCCACTTACCGAGTACACCTTTGCCAGAAAGCAGCCTGTCCCAAACCACACTTGCCAGATCAGTTCTGATCCCATCAAAATTGGCCTTTCTCCAATTTAGAATCTCAACCCATGGATCAGATCTAATTTTTTTCATACATACTGTGAAACTAATGGCATTGTGGTGTCTAGGTGCAAAGTGTTGCCCTACACAAACCTCTGTCACCTGCCCTGTCTCATTCCCAGAAAGGAGATATGGTATCGCATGCTTGCTTATTCGAACTATGTACTGATGAAGGAAACGTACTTAAATGCACTTGACCAGCTCTATCCTATCTAGTCCTTTCACAGTGTGGGATTCCTACTCAATTTGTGGAAAGTTAAAATCACCTACTTTAACAACCTTATGTTTCTTGCAACATTCTGTGGTTTCTTTATAGATTTGTTCTTTTAAATCCCTAGGGCTGTTGGGTGGTCTGTAATATAGCCCCATTAACGTGGCCATACCTTTCTTATTTCTCAGTTTCATCCATAATGCCCCATTACTCAATTTTTTCAGTCTATCCTGATGGAGCAATGCCAAAACATTTTCCCTGACTAGTAACATCACTCTTACCCCTTTAGTCCCTCCCGCTCTGTTCCATCTAAAATAGAAGAACCCTGGAATATTGAGCTGCCAGTCCTGCCCCTCCTATAACTGAAATCTCAGTCATGGCTACAACTTCCTAAGTCCTTGTGTTGATCCATTCCCTGAGCTCATCTGCCTTCCTTCTGATACTTCTTGCATTGAAATCTACACAGCTCAGGAGACTAGTCACACCATGCTCAACCTTTTGATTCCTGACTTTTGTCTGTGAGATCTTACTAACATCTGCCTCCACAACCTCCACTCACTATTCTGACACTCTGGTTCCCAACCCTCTGCAATTCTAGTTTAAACCCCACCATGCAAACCTTTCCACTAGGATATTAGTTCAGGTGCAAAGTGTCCCTTCTGTACAGGTCCCTGGTCCCACCTTCCCTGGAAGAGAGCTCAATGATCCAGAGATCTTATGCCCTCCTTCCTGCAACTCCTCAGCCATTAGTTAAACTGAATAACTTCCTAGTTCTGACCGCACTAGTGCGTAGCGCGGGTAGCAGTCACAACCCTGGAGGTCCTGTCATTTAACTTAGCACCTAAGTGGAAAAGTGTGTATGGAAATAGCAGAGGTACTTAATGAATACTTTGCTTCAGTATTCACTACGGAAAGGATCTTGGCGATTGTAGGGATGACTTGCAGTGGACTGAAAAGCTTGGGCATGTAGATATTAAGGAAAAGGATGTGCTGGAGCTTTTGAAAAGCATCAATTTGGATAAGACACCGGGACCAGATGGGATGTGCTCCAGCCTACTGTGGGAAGCAAGGGAGGTGATTGCTGAGTCTCTGGCGATGATCTTTGCATCATGAATGGGGATGGGAGAGGTTCCGGAGGATTGGTGAGTTGTGAATGTTGTTCCTTTATTCCCGAAAGGGAGTAGAGATAGCCCAGGAAATTATAGACCAGTGATTCTTACCTCAGTGTAGATAAGTTAATTGAGAAGATCCTGAGAGGCAGAATTTATGAACTTTTAGAGAGGAATAATATGAGTAGGAATAGTCAGTATGGCTTTGTCAAGGGCAGATCATGCCTTACTCGCCTGATTGAATTTTTTGAGGATGCGACTAAACACATTGATGAAGGAAGAGCAGTAGATGTAGTGCATATGGATTTTAGCAAGGCATTTGATAAGGTACCCCATGCAAGGCTGATTGAGGAAGTAAGGAGGCATGGGATCCAAGTGGACATTGCCTTGTGGATCCACAACTGGCTTGCCCACAGAGGGAAAGAGTGGTTGTAGATGGGTCATATTCTGCATGGAGGTTGGTGAGCAGTGGTGTACCTCAGGGATCTTTCTGGCGCCCTTACTCTTTGTGATTTTTATAAATGACCTGGATGAGCAAGTGGAGGGATGGGTTAATAAGTTTGCTGATGACACAAATGTTGGAGGCGTTGTGAATAGTGTGGAGGGCTGTCAAGAGGTTACAGTGGGACACTGATAGGATGCAAAACTGGGCTGAGAAGTGGCAGATGGAGTTCAACCCAGATAAGTGTGAGGTGGTTCATTTTGGTAAGTCAAATATGATGTCAGAATATAGTATTAATGGTAAGACTCTTGGCAGTGTTAAGGATCAGAGGGATTTTGGGGTCCGAGTCATGGAAACCATAGAAAAGATGCAGAGGAGATTTACAAGGATATTGCCTGGATTGGGGGGCATGCCTTATGAAAACAGGTTGAGTGAACTTGGCCTTTTCTCCTTGGAGCGACAGAGGATGAGAGGTGACCTAATAGAGGTGTTTAAGATGATGAGAGGCAATGATCGTGTGGATAGTCAGAGGCTGTTTCCCAGGGCTGAAATGGCTGCCACAAGAGGACACAGGTTTAAGGTGCTGGGGAGTAGGTACAGAGGAGATGCCAGGGGTAAGTTTTTTACGCAGAGAGTAGTGAGTGCATGGAATGGGCTGCCGGCAACAGTGATGGAGGCGAATACGATAGGGTCTTTTAAGAGACTTTCGGATAGGTACATTCTTAGAAAAATATAAGGCTATGGGTAACCCTAGTAATTTGTAAGGTAGGGATATGTTCGGCACAACTTTGTGGGCCAAAGGGACTGTATTGTGCTGTAGGTTTTCTATGTTTCTAATATTTGGGAAATTAAAATCTCCCACCACAACAGCCCTGTTATTATTACACCTTTCCAGAGTCTGTCTCCCTATCTGCTCCTCGATGTCCCTGTTACTATTGGGTGGTCTATAGAAAACACCCAGTAGAGTTATTGACCCCTTCCTGTTCCTAACTTCCACCCACAGAGACTCCGTAGACAATCCCTCCAATTACTGATCCACACTCTAAGCTCATCCGCTTTGTTCAAGATGCTTCTTGCATTAAAATAGACACATCTCAATCTACCAGTCTGAGCGTATCCCTTCTCTATCACTTGCCTATCCTCCCTCTCGCACTGCCTCCAAGCTTTCTTAATTTGTGAGCCAGCCGCCCTTTCCTCCGTCTCTTCATCTCGATTCCCACCTGCTTCTAAAGATGTCATTCCATCTCTTCCCAACAGAGCCACACCATTGCCTATGCCTTCCTGCCTGTTCTTTCAGTACAAAATATATCCTTTGCTGTTAAGCTCCCAACTATGATCTTCTTTCAACCATGACTCAGTGTTGCCCACAACTTCATACTGACCAGTCTGTAATTGTTCCACAACTGATCCACCTTATTGCGAATGCTAAGCGCATATAAATACAGCACCCCAGTCCTGCATTCTTCACCCTTTTGACTTTTGCCTCTGTGGTACAACTTAACTCTTTGCTCTGTCTGCATTTGTTCCCAATGATTGGCTTGTCCTTCCTTACATTCATGGTACACCCATCATCTACTTGTAAACCTCCTGGCTCATCCTCAGGTCTATCATACTGGTTCCCACCCCATTGTCATATTAACTTAAACCACTCCTAACAACTCTAGTAAATCTGCCCACAAGAACATTGGTCCCACTTAGTTTCAAGTGCAAAGCATTCCTTTTGCACAGTTCCCACCTGCCCCAGAAGAGGTCCCATTTATCCAGAAATCTGAATCCCTGCCCCCTACTCCAATTCTTCAGCCACACATTAACCTCCCACTTCAATCTATTCCTATCCTCACTGTCATGTGGCCCAGGCAGTAATTTCAAGATTACTACCCTTAAGGTCCTGCTTCTCAGCCTTCCTAACTTCCTGTATTCTGCTTCCAGGACCTCCTCCCTTTTTCTGCCTATGTCATTGGTACCAATATGTACCATGACTTCTGGCTGCTCACCCTCCCTTTTCCAGATATTGTGTACACATTCAGAAACATCACGAACCCTGGCATCTGGGAGGCAAAGTACCAGCTGTGTTCCCTTTTCACATCCACAGAATCACTTAACAGTCCCCCTGACTATAGGGTCCCCTATTACTGCTGCCATCCTCTTCAGTTCCCTACCTTTCTGAGCCACAGGGCCAGGCTCAGTGCCAGAGGCACAGCTGCAGTTGCTACCCCCAGGCAGGTCTCCCTCCCCCCCCCCACCCCCACCAACAGTACTCAAAATGGAGTACTTATTGTTGAGGGGGAAAGCCACAGGTGTGCCCTTTCACTATCTGACATTTTCCCTCCCCTCTCTTGACAGTCACCTTGTTGTTGCGTGAATGAAGTCACTAGAGAAAGTTACTGCCAGATACAAAGCAGCTTCTTTATTCGACAAAACAAGGTATAGCAGCCATCATATGGAGACGGTTTTGGTCGAAGGTTAGCTGGCCCAATATGGGGCTTTATATCTTACGTGCAAACATCAAAGGACAACTCCATATTTACAATGTAAGGGCAATGCTTTCTTTGAAAGCACATACAACCTTCAGACCTCCTGATTCGCATCCACACCACAGACATCCAAATGAATTTTAATCAGCGTTGTCTGGACTGGGATTCCCAGTTCTTAGGAACCCATTGTTCAGAGCTGCATGCCAAAGTAAATCCTCAATACGTTTTCAGATGTGAAGACTGGTAGTCAAACTCAAGTGCTAAATGTATATGTCCTAAACCCCAAAATCACTGTAGCACACCCATTTATCTGTCTGGTGGAAAGCAGCAGGCCAGGCAGCATCTATAGGAAGACCCTTTGTCTCGACCCAAAACGTCAACTGTAATTCTCCCTATAGATGCTGCCTGGCCTGCTGCTTTCCACCAGCATTTTGTGTGTGCTGCTTGAATTTCCAGCATCTGCGGATTTCCTCGTGCTTGCATTTATCTGTATCCTGTAGCCTTGGGGTGACTACTTCCTTGTAGCTCCTGTCTGTCACCTCTTCACTTTCCCTAACAAGCTGAAAGTCATCGAGCTGCAGGTCCAGTTCCCTAATACGGTCTCTAAGGAGCTGCATTTCGATGCACCTGGTGCAGATGTGGCCATTGGAGAGGCTGGTTGTCTCCTGGAAATCCCATATCTGACACCCAGAACAGAACACTGGCCCTGTAGCCATACCCCCTATTCTGTCAAGAGTAAAATAAAAAAAGAAATAAGAAATATGGAATGAACTTACCTACTTACCTTGCCTCTGTCTGTTCTTACCAAAGCCTTGTTGAACGAAAGCCTTACCACTCTGATTTACTATCCCTCATAATCCCATTCTCCTGCCTTTATTGCCTTGAGAAATGTGTTTCTCTATTGACCTCCCCTTTAAATGTACTTAATGACTTGGGCTCCACAGCTATCTGTGGCAATGAATTCCACAGAATCACTGCCCTCTAGCTAAAGAAATTCCTAAGCAACACACACTAAATTCTGGTGGAACTCTGCAGGTCAGGCACATCGTTGGAAATGGATAAACATTCATCGTTACGAGCCGAGACGCTTCATCAGGACTGGAAAGGAAGGTGGAAGATAGCAGAATAAGGTGGTAGGGGGAGAATAAGGAGGACAAGCCCTCGATGAGAACTGGTGTGTGCTCCCTCATCTTACCTCTCTTGAAATCCACAATCAATTCTTTGGTTGTACTGATGTTAAGTGCGACAACACTCAACCAGCTGATCTATCTCGCTCCTGTACACACTCTCTTCACCATTTGAAGTTCTGCCAACAATAGTGGTGTCATCAGCAAATTTAAAGATGGCATTTGAGCTAGATTCATACACACGAGTGTAGAGAGAGTAGAGCAGTGGGCTAAGCACATAGCTTTGAGTTTTACCAGTTTTGATTATCAATGAGGTGCAGATGTTATCATCCGGACCAGATGAACTGCACCCTAGGCTTTTGAAAGAGGTAGTGGTAGAGATTGTAGAAGTATTAGTAATGATCTTTCAAAAATCATTGGACTCTGGCATGGTGCCAGGGGACTGGAAAATTGCAGATGGCATTCCACTCTGGGAAAGGAGGAAGGCAGCAAAAGAAATCATAGATGAATTACCCTGACCTCAGTGGTTGGGAAGATTTTGGAGTCAATTGTTAAGGATAAGGTTATGGTGTATTTGGTGACACAGGACAAGATAGGACAAAGTCAGCATGGTTTTTTTAAGGAAAAATCTTGCCTGACAAACCTGTTAGAATTCTTTGAGGAGATTGTGGAAAGCGGCCAGTGAGTGAGTGGGCCAGTGAAGGAGTGGAGCTTTGAGGCTTTGACTCGAGAGGCTTCGACGAGAAGAGGCGGAGGACGAGCTTGTGCCCAGTTAGTCTTTACAATGCCTCCTGAGATGGTGATGTGCCTCTCCTGTGAGATGAGGCAGTCTTGGGGGAACTCCCCTCTCCAGCAGAGTCACATCTGCCAGAAGTGCATGCGGCTGGGCAATCTGGAAGAGCATGTGAAGAATCTGGAGCAGCAGCTGGATGACCTTCAACTCATAAGGGAAAATGAGGTATTCATAGATGAGAGCTACAGGGAGGTAGTCACACCTAGGCTGCAGGAAGCAGGTCGTTGGGTGACAGTCAGAGGGGGGAAAGTGAAGGAGAGTAGACAGGTAGTGCAGAGCACCCCTGTAGCCATTCCCCTGAATAATGTTTACCGTCCTGGATACTGTTGGCGAGGACGACTGACCAGGTGTGAGCCACGGTGGCAGGGCCTCTGGCACTGAGTCTGACCCTGTGGTACAGAATGATGGGACGGAGAAGAGCAGAGCTGTTGTCATTGGAGACTCTATAGTCAGGGGAACAGACAGGAGATTTTGTGGACGTAAGAAGGACACCCACATGGTTTGTTGCCTCCCAGGTGCCAGGGTGCGGGATCTCTCTGACCGGGTGCATGACATCCTGGTACGAAAGGGAAAGCAACCAGAAGTGGTGATAAATGTTGGTACCAATGACATAGGCAGGAAGAGGGATGAGGTCCTGAAATGTGAGTTTCGGGAACTAGGCAGAGGGCTGAAGAACAGGACCTCAAGGGTGGTGTTCTCAGGATTGCTGCTAGTACTACATGATGTCATTATGTCAGATGTCATTAGAAACGGGGATTGTGCCGGAGGATTGGCGTATTGCTCATGTGGTTCCATTGTTTAAAAAGGGTTCTAGAAGTAAGCCTAGCAATTATAGACCTGTCAGTTTGACATCAGTGGTGGGTAAATTAATGGAAAGTATTCCTAAAGATAGCGTT
The DNA here is from genome assembly GCF_030144855.1 of Hypanus sabinus. NCBI lineage: Eukaryota > Metazoa > Chordata > Chondrichthyes > Myliobatiformes > Dasyatidae > Hypanus > Hypanus sabinus. The sequence continues at coordinate 646,208 of NC_082707.1, forward strand.
TATAATTATCTGGATAGACAGGATCTGATTAGGAGCAGCCAGCATGGATTGGTGCGTGGAAGGTCATGTTTGACAAACCTTATTGAATTTTATGAAGAAGTTACAAGGAATGTTGACGAGGGTAAGGCAGTGGATGTAGTCTATATGGACTTCAGCAAGGCCTTTGACAAAGTTCCACATGGAAGGTTAGTTAAGAAGGTTCAGTCGTTAGGTATTAATGCTGGAGTAATAAAATGGATTCAACAGTGGCTAGATGGGAGATGCCAGAGAGTAGTGGTGGATAATTGTTTATCGGGATGGAGGCCGGTGACTAGCGGGGTGTCTCAGGGATCTGTTTTGGGCCCAATGTTGTTTGTAATATACATTAATGACCTGGATAATGGGGTGGTAAATTGGATTAGTAAGTATGCCGATGATACTAAGGTAGAAGGTGTTGTGGATAATGAGGTGGATTTTCAAAGCTTGCAGGGAGATTTATGCCAGTTAGAAGAATGGGCTGAACGTTGGCAGATGGAGTTTAATGCTGAGAAGTGTGAGGTTCTACATTTTGGCAGGAATAATCCAAATAGAACATACAGGGCATTGAGGAATTCAGTGGAACAGAGAGATCTAGGAATAACAGTGCATAGTTCCCTGAAGGTGGAGTCTCATGTAGATAGGGTGGTGAAGAAGGCTTTTGGAACGCTGGCCTTTATAAATCAGAGCATTGAGTACAGAAGTTGGGATGTAATGTTAAAATTGTACAAGGCATTGGTAAGGCCAAATTTAGAATATTGTGTGCAGTTCTGGTCACCGAATTATAGGAAAGATATCAATAAATTAGAGAGAGTGCAGAGACGATTTACTAGGATGTTACCTGGGTTTCAGCACTTAAGTTACAGAGAAAGGTTGAACAAGTTAGGTCTCTATTCATTGGAGCGTAGAAGGTTGAGGGAGGATTTGATCGAGGTATTTAAAATTTTGAGAGGGATAGATAGAGTTGACGTGAATAGGCTGTTTCCATTGAGAGTAGGGTAGATTCAAACAAGAGGACATGATAATAGACAATAGACAATAGGTGCAGAAGTAGACCATTCGGCCCCTCGAGTCTGCACCGCCATTCTGAGATCATGGCTGATCATTCACTATCAATACCCAGTCCCTGCCTTGTCCCCATATCCCTTGATTCCCCTATCCATCAGAAATCTATCCAGCTCCTTCTTGAAAGCATCCAGAGAATTGGCCTCCACCGTCTTCCGAGGCAGTGCATTCCACACCTCCACAACTCTCTGGGAGGAGAAGCTCTTCCTCAACTCTGTTTTAAATAACTGACCTCTTATTCTCAATCCATGCCCTCTGGTACTGGACTCTCCCAACATCTGGAACATATTTCCTGCCTCAATCCTATCAAATCCTTTAATTATCTTAAACGTTTCAATCAGATCCCCTCTCAATCTCCTCAATTCCAGCGAGTACAAGCCCAATCTCTCCAATCTCTCTGCGTAAGACAGCCCTGCCATCCCAGGAATCAACCTAGTGAATCTACACTGCACTTCCTCAATTGCCAGAATGTCCTTCCTTAAACCTGGAGACCAAAACTGTACACAATATTCCAGGTGTGGTCTCATCAGGGCCCTGTACAAATGCAAAAGAACATCCTTGCTCTTGTATTCAATTCCCCTTGTAACAAAGGCCAACAGTCCATTTGCCCTCTTCACTGCCTGTTACACTTGCTCATTCACCTTCATTGACTGGTGAACTAGGACTCCTAGGTCTCTTTGCATTTCTCCCTTACCTAACTCGACACCATTCAGACAATACTCTGCCCTCTTGTTCCTGCTTCCAAAGTGGATAACTTCACATTTATTCACATTGAATGACATCTGCCAAGTATCTGCCCACTCACTCAGCCTATCCAAGTCTCCCTGTAATCTCCTAACGTCCTCTTCGCATGTCACACTGCCACCCAGTTTAGTATCGTCAGCAAACTTGCTGATATAGTTTTCAATGCCCTCATCTAAATCATTGACATAAATCGTAAAGAGCTGTGGTCCCAATACAGAGCCCTGTGGTACCCCACTAGTCACCTCCAGCCAGTCTGAGAAACACCCATTCACTGCTACCCTTTGCTTTCTATCTGCCAACCAGTTTTCTATCCATGTTGAAACCCTGCCCCCAATGCCATGAGCTCTGATTTTACTCACCAATCTCCTATGTGGCACCTTATCGAATGCCTTCTGAAAATCTAGGTACACAACATCTACTGGCTTACCCTCGTCTAACATCCTTGTTACACCCTCAAAAAACTCCAACAGATTAGTCAAGCATGATTTGCCCTTGGTAAATCCATGCTGGCTCGGCCTAATCCTATTTCTGCCATCTAGATGTGCCACTATTTCGTCCTTAATAATGGACTCAAGCATCTTCCCCACGACTGACGTTAGGCTAACAGGGCGATAGTTCTCCGACTGACGTTAGGCTAACAGGGCGATAGATTTGAGAGTTAGGGGGCAGAAGTTTAAGGGAAACACGAGGGGGTATTTCTTTACTCAGAGAGTGATAGCTGTGTGGAATGAGCTTCCTGTAGAAGTAGTAGAGGCCAGTTCAGTTGTGTCATTTAAGGTAAAATTGGATAGGTATATGGACAGGAAAGGAGTGGAGGGTTATGGGCTGAGTGCGGGTAGGTGGGACTAGGTGAGATTAAGAGTTTGGCACGGGCTAGGAGGGCTGAGATGGCCTGTTTCCGTGCTGTGATTGTTATATGGTTATATAGTGATGGTAAGAATTGGAGGAGATGGTATTGAATGCGTGACTGAGAAGTTGGTGCAGGGGCAAGGTTTTAGATTTTTGGATCATTGCGATCTCTTCTGGGGAAGGTGGGACCTGTACAGATTGGATGGGTTGCACCTGAGCTCGAGGGGGAGCAATATCCTTGCTGGTAGGTTTGCTAGCATCGTTCGGGAGGGTTTAAACTAATTTGCAAGGGGGGTGGGACCCGGAGCGATAGAGCAGTCAAAGAAGTGCATGGAGTAAAGCCACATCTACCATATAGAGAGGCTTTGAGGAAAGAGAAATAGAATAAATGCTGTAAAGATACTAAGGTAGAAGGGCTAAAGTGTGTGTACTTTAATGCAAGAAGCATTTAATCAGGAACAAAGGTGATGAACTGAGAGCTTGAATACATACATGGAATTGTGATGTAGTGGCCATTACAGAGACTTGGCTGACACCAGGGCAGGAATGGATTCTCAATATTCCTGGATTTCAGTGCTTTAAAAGGGATAGAGAGGGGTGAAAAGGGGAGGAGAGGTGGCATTACTGGTCAGTGATACTATTACAGCTACAGAAAGGGTGGGTAATGTAGCAGGATCCTCTTTTGAATCAGTATGGGTGGAACTCAGGAACAGGAAGGAGCAGTTACACTACTGGGGGTATTCTATAGGCCCCCTAGTAGCAGCAGAGATACCGAGGAGCAAATTGGGAGGCAGATTTTGGAAAGGTGCAAAAATAACAGGATTGTTATCATGGGTGACTTTAACTTCCCTAATATTGATTGGCACCTGATTAGATCCAAGTGTTTAGATGGGCCTGAGTTTGTTAAGTGTGTCCAGGATGGATTCCTGTCACAGTATGTTGACAGGCCAACTAGGGGGAATGCCATACTAGATCTAGTATTAGGTAATGAACCGGGTCAGGTCACAGATCTGTCAGTGGGTGAGCATCTGGGGGACAGTGATCACTGCTCCCCGGCCTTTAGCATTATCAGGGAAAAGGATAGAATCAGAGAGGACAGGAAAATTTTTAATTGGGGAAGGGCAAATTATGAGACTGTACGGCTAGAACTTGTAGGTGTGAATTCAGATGATGTTTTTACAGGGAAATATACTATGAACATGTGGTCAATGTTTAAGGATCTCTTGTGGTATGTTAGGGCTAAATTTGTCCCGGTGAAGAAGATAAAGAATGGTAGGGTGACAAGTGAAGTGGAAAATCTAGTCAGGTGGAAGAAGGCAGCATACATGAGGTTTAGGAAGCAAGGATCAGATGGGTCTATTGAGGAATATAGGGTAGCAAGAAAGGAGCATAAGAAGGGGCTGAGAAGGCCTTGGTGAGTAGGGTAAAGGAAAACCCCAAGGCATTCTTCAATTATGTGAAGGACAACAGGATGACAGGAGTGAAGGTAGGACCGATTAGAGATAAAAGTGGGAAGATGTGACTGGAGGCTATGGAAGTCAGCGAGGTCCTCAATGAATACTTCTCTTCGGTATTCACCACAGAGAGGGAACTTGATGATGGTGAGGACAATATGAGTGAGGTTGATGTTCTGGAGCATGTTGATATTAAGGGAGAGGAGGTGTTGGAGTTGTTAAAATACATTAGGACAGATAAGTCCCCGGGGCCTGACGGAATATTCCCCAGGCTGCTCCACGAGGCAAGGGAAGAGGTTGCTGAGCATTTGGCTAGGATCTTTGTGCTCGTTGTCCATGGAAATGGTACCTGAGGATTGGAGGGAGGCGAATGTTGTCCCCTTGTTCAAAAAAGGTAGTAGGGATAGTCCGGGTAATTATAGACCAGTGAGCCTTACGTCTGTGCTGGGAAAGCTGTTGGAAAAGATTCTTAGAGATAGGATCTATGGGCATTTAGAGAATCATGGTCTGATCAGGGACAGTCAGCATGGCTTTGTGAAGGGCATATTGTGTTTAACAAGCCTGATAGAGTTCTTTGAGCAGGTGACCAGGCATATAGATGAGGGTAGTGCAGTGGATGTGATCTACATGGATTTTAGTAAGGCATTTGACAAAGTTCCACACGGTTGGCTTATTCAGAAAGTCAGAAGGCATGGGATCCAGGGAAATTTGGCCAGGTGGATTCAGAATTGGCTTGCCTGCAGAAGGCAGAGGGTCATGGTGGAGGGAGTACATTCTGATTGGAGGGTTGTGACAAGTGGTGTCTCACAAAGATCTGTTCTGAGACCTCTACTTTTCATGATTTTTATTAACGACCTGGAAGTGGGGAGAGAAGGGTGGGTTGGCAAGTTTGCAGACAACACAAAGGTTGGTGGTGTTGTAGATAGTGTAGAGGATTGTCGAAGATTGCAGAGAGACATTGATAGGATGCAAAAGTGGGCTAAGAAATGGCAGATGGAGTTCAACCCAGAGAAGTGTGAGGTGGTACACTTTGGAAGGACAAACTCCAAGGCAGAGTACAGACTAAATGGCAGGATACTTGGTAGTGTGGAAGAACAGAGGGATCTGGAAAGTACATGTCCCCAGATCCCTGAAAGTTGCCTCACAGATAGATAGGGTAGTTAAGAAAACTTATGGGGTGTTAGCTTTCATAAGTTGAGGGATAGAGTTCAAGAGAGGCGATGTAATGATGCACCTCTATAAAATTCTAGTTAGGCCACACTTGGAGTACTGTGCCCAGTTCTGGTCACCTCACTATAGGAAGGATGTGGAAGCATTGGAAAGCGGACAGAGGAGATTTACCAGGATGCTGCCTGGTTTAGAGAGTATGGATTATGATCAGAGATTAAGGGAGCTAGGGGATGGTGCTGGAGGATTGGAGTATTGCTCATGTGGTTCCATTGTTTTAAAAGGTTTTCTAAGAGTAATCCTAGCAATTATGGGCCTGTCAGTTTGACGTCAGTGGTGGGTAAATTAATGGAAATTATTCTTAGAGATGGTATATATAGTTATCTGGATAGACAAGGTCTGATTAGGAACAGTCAGCATGGATTTGTGCGTGGAAGGTCATGTTTGACAAATCTTATTGAATTTTTTTAAGAGGTTATGAGGAAAGTTGATGAGGGTAAAGCAGTGGAAGTTGTCTGTATGGACTTCAGTAAGGCCTTTGACAAGGTTCCACACGGAAGGTTAGTTAGGAAGGTTCAGTTGTCAAATGTTAATATTGAAGTAGTAAAATGGATACAACAGTGGCTGGATGGGAGATGCCGGAGAGTAGTGGTGGATAACTGTGTCATGTTGGAGGCCGGTGACTAGTGGTGTGCCTCAGGGATCTGTACTGGGACCAATGTTGTTTGTCATTTACATTAATGATCTGGATAATGGGGTAGTAAATTGGATTAGAAAGTATCCAGATGATACTAAGATAGATGGCATGGTGGATAATGAAGTAGGTTTTCAAAGCTCGCAGAGAGATTTAGGCCAGTTAGAAGAGTGGGCTGAATGATGGCAGATGGAGTTTAATGCTGATAAGTGTGAGGTGCTACATTTTGGTAGGAATAATCCAAATAGGACATACATGGTAAATGGTAGGGCATTGAAGAATGCAGTAGAACAGAGTGCGCTAGGAATAATGGTGCATAGTTCCCTGAAGGTGGAATCTCATGTGGATAAAGTGGTGAAGAAAGCTTTTTGTACACTGGCCTTTATAAATCAGAGCATTGAGTATAGGAGTTGGGATGTAATGTTAAAATTGTACAAGGCATTGGAAAGGCCGAATTTGGAGTATTGTGTACAGTTCTGGTCATCGAATTATAGGAAAGATGTCAACAAAATAGAGAGAGTACAGAGAAGATCTACTAGAATGTTACCTGGGTTTCAGTACCTAAGTTATAGGGAAAGGTTGAACAAGTTAGGTTTTTATTCTTTGGAGCGTAGAAGGTTGGGGGGGACTTGATAGAGGTATTTAAAATTATGAGGGGGATAGATAGAGTTGATAAAGTGGATAGGCTTTTTCCATTGAGAGTAGGGGAGATTCAAACAAGAGGACGAGTTGAGAGTTCGGCAAAGAGTTTAAGGGTAACACGAGGGGGAACTTCTTTACTCAGAGAGTGGTGTCTGTGTGGAACGAGCTTCCAGTAGAAGTGGTAGAGGCAGGTTCGATATTGTCATTTAAAGTAAAATTGGATAGGTATATGGACAGGAAAGGAATGGAGGGTTATGGGCTGAGTGTGGCCAGTGGGAGTAGGTGTGAGTAAGCTTTCGGCACAGAGTAGAAGGGCCGAGATGGCCTGTTTCCGTGCTGTAATTGTTATATGGTTATATGGTTTTACTCTTTGGAGAGAAGGAGGATGAGAGGAGACATGATAGAGGTGTAGAAGATATTAAGAGGAATAGATAGAGTGGATAGCGAGTGCCTCTTCCCCAGGGCACCACTGCTCAGTACAAGAGGACATGGCTTCAAGGTAAGGGGAGGGAAGTTCAAGGGGGATATTAGAGGAAGGTTTTTCACTCAGAGAGGGGTTGGTGCGTGGAATGCACTGCCTGAGTCAGTGGTGGAGGAAGATACACTAGTGAAGTTTAAGAGACTACTAGACAGGTATATGGAGGAATTTAAGGTATGGGGTTATATGGGAGGCAGGCTTTGAGGGTCAGAACAACATTGTGGGCCAAAGGGCCTGTAATGTGCTGTACAGATTATTGTGCTATGTTCTGTGTTTTAGATTATAAGTAGGATAGATAAAAGGGATGTCGTGGATGTTGTATATTTGGACTTGCAGAAGGCCTTTGACAGGGCGCCACTTATGAGGCTGCTTACCAAGTTAAGAGCCCATGGTACTACAAGAAAGTTACTGGCATGGTTAGAGCATTGTCTGATTGGTAGGAAGCAGTGAATGGGAGTAAAAGGATCCTTTTCTGGTTGGCTGTCAGTGACTAGTGGTGATTTGCAGGGATCGGTTTTGGGCCTGTTTCTTTTATATCAATGATTTAGACAATGGAATAGATGACTTTGTTGCCAAGTTTGCAGATGATATGAAGATTGGTGGAGGGGTAGGTAGTGTTGAGAAAATGGGTAGGCTGAAGAAATACTTAGAAAGATTAGGAGAATGGACAAGAGAATGCCAAATAAAATACCATCTTGGAAAATGCATGGTCATACACTTTGGTAGAAGAAATAAATGTGCAGATTATTTTCTAAGGGGAGAAAATCCAAAAATCTGAGATGCCTAGGGACCTGCACGTTCTTGTGCAGAACACCCTAAGGTTAACTTGCTGGTTGAGTCAGTGGTGAGGAAGGCAAATGCCATGTTAGCATTAATTTCAAACTGTCTAAAATACAAGAGCAGAGATGTGATGCTGATGTGCCTTCATTGTATCTGCATTAATGAGTTGATTTCAGGTTGGACCCTCAGTGATATTGACACCCAGTGCTCACTCTCTCCATTTCTGATCCGTCTATGAGGACTGATGTGTTTTACGTCATCCTACCCTTTTTGAAGTTCTCAATCAATTCTTTGGTTTTACTGACATTGAGTGCAAAGTTGTTGCTGCAACGCCATTGTAGATAAACAACACACACAAATTGCTGGTGGAACAGAGCAGGCCAGGCAGCATCTATAAGGAGAAGCACTGTCAAAGTTTCAGGCCGAGACCCTTCGTCAGGACTACCTGAGAGATAGGAATCGATTTGAAAGTAGTGGGGGGAGGGGAAAATGCAAAATGATTGGAGAAGACCGGAGGGGGAGGGATGAATCCAAGAGCTGGAAAGGTGATTGGCGAAAGTGATACAGAGTTAGTGAAGGGAAAGGATCATGGGACAGGAGGCTTCAGGAGAAAGAAAGGGGAGGGGGAAGCACCAGAGGGAGATGGAGAACAGGCAAACAACTAAATATGTCAGAGATGGGGTAAGAAGGGGAGGAGGGGCATTAACGGAAGTTAGAGAAGTCAATGCTCATGCCATCGGCTACCCAGCCGGTATATAAGGTGTTATTCCAACAACCTGAGTTTGGATTCATTTTGACAGTAGAGGAGGCCATGGATAGATATATCAGAATGGGAATAGGATGTGGAATTAAAATGTGTGGCCACTGGGAGATCCTGCTTTCTCTGGTGGACCAAGCGTAGGTGTTCAGCGAAACAGTCTCCCAGTCTACATCGGGTCTCACCAATATATAAAAGGCCACACAAGCAGCACTGGACGCAGTATACCACACCAGCCGACTCACAGGTGAAGTGTTGTCTCACCTGGAAGGACTGTCTGGGGCCCTGAATGGTGGTGAGGGAGGAAGTGTAAGGGAAGGTGTAGCACTTGTTCCACTTACAAGGATAAGTGCCAGGAGGGAAATCAGTGGGAATAGATGGGGGGGGGGAACGAGTGGACAAGGGAGTCGCGTAGGGAGCGATCTCTGCGGAAAGCAGAAAGTGGGGGGAGGGAAAGATGTGCTTGGTAGTGGGATCCCGTTGGAGGAGGTGGAAGTTACGGAGAATTATACATTGGACCCTGGAGGCTGGTGGGGTGGAAGGTGAGGACAAGGGGAACCCAATCCCAAGTGGGGTGAGGGCAGATGTGCGGGAAATGGGAGAGATGCATTTGAGAGCAGAGTTGATGATGGAAGAAAGGAAGCCCCTTTGTTTAAAAAAGGAAGACATCTCCTTCTTCCTGGAATGAAAAGCCTCATCCTGAGAGCAGATGCAGTGGAGACGGAGGAATTTTGAGAAGGGGATGGCATTTTTGCAAGAGACAGGATGGGAAGAGGAATAGTCCAGGTAGCTGTGAGAGTCTGTAGGCTTATAGAATATAGAATAGTACAGCACATTACAGGCCCTTTGGCCCACAATGTTGTGCCGACCCTCAAACCCTGCCTTCCATATAACCCCCCACCTTAAATTCCTCCATATGACCTGTCTAGTAGTCTCTTAAACTTCACTAGTGTATCTGCCTCCACCACTGACTCAGGCAGTGCATTCTATGCACCAACCACTCTCTGAGTGAAAAACCTTCCTCTAATATCCCCCTTGAACTTCCCTCCCCTTACCTTAAAGCCTTGTCCTCTTGTACTGAGCAGTGGTGCCCTGGGGAAGAGGCGCTGGCTGTCCACTCTGTCTATTCCTCTTAATATCTTGTACACCTCTATCATGTCTCCTCTCATCATCCTCCTCTCCAAAGAGTAAAGCCCTAGCTCCCTATAGTTAAAGTAGATGTCTATAGCTATATATCTACTAAAGATAGCTATAGTAGATATCAGTAGACTGCATTGGCGCTGCCTCTTGCACACATGCTGAGCTCGTCGACTTCATTAACTTTGCCTCCAACTTTCACCCTGCCCTCAAATTTACCTGGTCCATTTCCGACACCTCCCTCCCCTTTCTTGATCTTTCTGTCTCCATCTCTGAAGACGGCCTATCTACTGATATCTACTATAAGCCTACAGACTCTCACAGCTACCTGGACTATTCTTCTTCCCACCCTGTCACTAGCAAAAATGCTATCCCCTTCTCACAAATCCTCCGTCTCCACCGCATCTGCTCTCAGGATGAGGTTTTTCATTCGAGGATGAAGGAGATGTCTTCCTTTTTTAAGCAAAGGGGCTTTCCTCTCCCACTCTGCTCTCAAACTTATCTCTTCCATTTCTGGCACATCTGCCCTCACCCCATCCGCCTGCCACCCCACTCATGATAGGGTTCCCCTTGCCCTCACCTACCACCCCACCAGCCTCCAGGTCCAACGTATAATTCTCCGTAACTTCTGCCACCTCCAACGGGATCCCACTTCCAAGCACATCTTTCCCTCCCCCCCCCCCTTACTGCTTTCCGCAGGGATCGCTCCCTATGCGACCCCCATCCCTTCCCACCGATCTCCCTCCTGGCACTTATCCTTGTAAACGGAAAAAGTGCTACACCTGCCCTTACACTTCCTTCCTCACCACCATTCAGGGCCCCAGACAGTCCCTGCAGGTGAGGCGATATTTCACCTGTGAGTCAGCTGGTGTGGTATACTGCGTCCGGTGCTCCCGGTGTGGCCTTTTATATATTGGTGAGACTCAACGCAGATTGGGAGACTGTTTCGCTGAACACCTACGCACAGTCCGCCAGAGAAAGCAGTATTTCCCAGTGGCCACACATTTTAATTCAATGTCCCATTCCCATTCTGATATGTCTGTCCATGGCCTCCTCTTCTGTCAAAATGAATCCAAACTCAGGTTGGAGGAACAACACCTTATATACCTGACGGCATGAACATTGATATCTAACTTCCGTTAATGCCCCTCCTCCCCTTCTTACCCCATCCCTGACATATTTAGTTGTTTGCCTGTTCTCCGTCTTCCTCTGGTCCTTCCCCCCCACCTTTCTTTCTCCCGAGGCCACCCATCCCATGATCCTTTCCCTTCTCCAGTTCTGTATCACTTTCGCCAATCACCTTTCCAGCTCTTAGCTTCATCCCACCCCCTTCTGGTCTTCTCCTATCATTTCACATTTCCCCCTCCCCCCACTGCTTTCAAATCTCTTACTATTTCCTTTTAGTTAGTCCCGACGAAGGGTCTCGGCCCAAAACGTCGACAGTGCTTCTCCTTATAGATTCTGCCTGGCCTGCTGTGTTCCATCAGCATTTTGTGTGTGTTCTTTGAATTTCCAGCATCTGCAGATTTCCCCGTGTTTACCATTGTGGATAGTATATTTTGTTGATAACTAGCTGATACCTCACTCCTGTATGCCTTCTCATCACCGTCTGAAATTCTGTTAATAACAGTTGTGTTGTTAGCAAATTTATACATGGCATTTGAGCTGTTCCTGTCCACACGGTCATGGGTGAAGTAAGAGCAGTGCAGTGGGCTAAGCACACATTCCTGAGGTGCACTGGTCAGCGAGGTGCAGACCAGCTAGCAGATGCTCTCACTGACATCTTCAACATCTCCCTGAGCAGCGCCATCATTCCAATGTGGTTCAAGGCTGCCACCATCGTCCCCGTGCCGAAGAAGTCTTCAGTGTCCTGTCTCAATGACGACTGTCCCGTTGCACTCACATCCATTGTCATGAAGTGTTTTTTAAGAGGCTCGTCATGAGGCATATCAAGACCCTGCTGCCCCCCTCACTGGACCCCCTGCAGTTTGCGTACCGTCCCAACCACTCAACAGATGACGCCATTGCCACCACCCTCCACCTGGCCCTAACCCACCTGGACAAAAAAAGACACGTACATCAGTCAGTCCAGATGGAAGGCAGCATCTCCAACACCATCACACCGAGCACGGGGGCCCCCCAGCGCTGTGTGCTCAGTCCACTGCTGTTCACTCTGCTGACCCACGACTGTGCTGCAACACACAGCTCGAACCACATCATTAAGTTCGCTGACGACACGACTGTGGTGGGTCTCATCAGCAAGAACGACGAGTCAGTTTACAGAGAGGAGGTGCAGTGGCTAATGGACTAGTTGAGAGCCAACAACCTGTCTCTGAATGTGAACAAAACTAAAGAGATGGTTGTCGACTTCAAGAGGGCACGGAGCGACCACTCTCCACTGAACATCGACGGCTCTTCGGTAGAGGTCATTAAGAGCACCAAAGTTCTTGGTGTTCACCTGGCAGAGAATCTCACCTGGTCCCTCAACACCAGCTCCATAGCAAAGAAAGCCCAGCAGCGTCTCTACTTTCTGCAAAGGCTGAGGAAAGTCCATCTCCCACCTCCATCCTCATCACATTCTACAGAGGTTGTATTGAGAGCATCTTGAGCAGCTGCATCATTGCCTGGTTTGGAAATTGCACCATCTCGGATCACAAGACCCTGCAGCGGATAGTGAGGTCAGCTGAGAAGATCATCGGGGTCTCTCTTCCCGCCACTACAGACATTTACACTGCACACTGCCTCCACAGAGCAAACAGCATTATGGAGGACCCCATGCACCCCTCATACAATCTCTTCTCCCTCCTGCTGTCTGGGAAAAGGCACTGAAGCATTTGGGCTCTCACGACAAGACTATGTAACAGTTTCTTTCCCCCAAGCCATCAGACTCCTCAATACTCAGAGTCTGGACTGACACCAACTTACTGCTCTCTACTGTGCTTATTGTTTATTATTTATTGTAATCCCTGCACTGCACTTATTGCAGTCCTGGGTAGGTCTGTAGTCTAATGTAGTTTTCTTTTCTCTGTGTTGTTTTACGTAGATTAGTGTAGTTTTTGTACTGTTTCATGTAGCACCATGGTCCTGAAAAATGTTGTCTTATTTTTACTGTGTACTGTACCAGCAGTTATGGTTGAAATGACAATAGAACATAGAATAGTACAGCACATTACAGGCCCTTTGGCCCACAATGTTGTGCCGACCCTCAAACCCTGCTTCCCATATAACCCCCCACCTTAAATTCCTCCATATACCTGTCTAGTAGTCTCTTAAATAGAAAGTGACTTGATTTGAGGTGGAGATGTTAGTTCTGATCCACACGTATTGTGGTGAGGAATTTGAGGATGCAGGTGCAGAGAGAGCTACAGAGGCCCAGGTTTTGAAGCTTTATGATCAGAACTATAGGAATGAATGTGTTAGTCACTGAGCTGTAGTCAATAAACAACAACTTATTGGATATATTGTTTAACTAATCCTCTATCCACGTCGGTACATTATCCCCAAATCCATGCATCTTTATCTTATCGATAAGTCTTTTATGTACCATCTTATCAAAATCGTTCTGGAAATTCATTATTCATGTTTGATGATATTTTGTGTACAATATTCCAGTGTGTGGAAAACCCCGAATAAGGAGGTCATCGATTCAGCCCAAGATAGCACAGGGCAGAGTAGTGTCAAAGGGAACTGCCCCCTGGATTGCCATGTTATCCAAAAATGGGATCCCTTTCTGTGGAGGCTCCTTAATTGGTGAGTGTAACTCAGTTTTTTTCATGCTGTGAAAGGAATACAATAAAACTAGTAGATACTAGAAAGTGGAAATAAGATTCAAGATCGTTTAATGTCATTCCCAGTACACAAGTGTAAAGGAGAACAAAATAATTGTTATTTCAGAACCAATGCAGAACAAAAAGCACAATAAGATAAAACAACAATAATAATAAAACTTAATAATAGATAGCTTATATATATAGATTGATTGTATGTCCATAAAGTGAAATGAAGCACAGGAGTCCATAAGACCATAAAACGTAGGAGCAGAATTAGGCCATTTGGCCCATCGAGTCTGCTCCACCAATCCTTTTTTCTCTCCTCCTCAACCTCATTTCCTGGCCTTCTCTTCATAACCTTTGATGCCATGTCCAATCAAGAACTTATCGGTCTCTGCATAAAATACACCCAAAGACCTCCCCAGATACACATGGCAGCAAATTCCACAAATTCAGCACCCTCTGGTTAAAGAAATTTCTTGGCATCTCTGTTTTGCATGGACACCCCTCTATCCTGAGGCTATTCCCTCTTGTCCTGGACTCTCCCGCCATGGGAAACATCCTTTCCACATCTACTCTGTCTAGGCCTTTCAACATTCGAAAGGTTTCAATGAGATACCCTGTCATCCTTCTGAATTCCAGCGAGTACAGACTCAGAGCCATCAAATGTTCCTTGTATGGAAACCCTTTCATTCCTGTAATCATCCTTGTGAACCTCCTCTGGACCCTCTCCAATGCCAGCACACCTCTTCTAAGATGAGGAGCCCAAAACTGTTCACAATACTCAAGGTGAAGCCTCACCAGTGCCTTATAAAGCCTCAGCATCACATCCCTGCTCTTGTTATTCTAGACCTCTTGCTAATATGGCATTTGCCTTCCTCACCAATGACTCAGCCTGCAAGCTAACCTTCAGGGTATTCTGCACAAGGACTCCCAAGTCCCTCTGCATCTCAGATTTTTGGATTTTCTCCACATTTAGAAAAATAATCTATACATTTATTTCTACTACCAAAGTGCATGACCATGCATTTTTCAACATTGTATTTCATTTGCCACTTTCTTTCCCATTCTCCTAATCTGTCTAAGTCCTTCTACACCCGACCTGTTACCTCAATAATACCTGCCCCTCCAACAATCTTCGTATTATCTGCAAACTTGGCAACAAAGCCACCTATTCCATCATCTAAATAATTGATATGTAACGTAAAAAGAATTAGTCCCAACACCAACCCCTGCGGAACACCACTAGTCAACCAGACAGGACTCCTTTTATTCCCATTCGCTGCCTTCTTCCAAATAGCCGATGCTCTAACCATGTTACTAACTTTCCTGTAATACCATATAACCATATAACAATCACAGCACAGAAACAGGCCATCTTGGCCCTTCTAGTCTGTGCTGAACGCTTACTCATCTAGTCCCACTGACCCGCACTCATCCCATAACCCTCCATTCCTTTCCTGTCCATATACCTATCCAATTTTACTTTAAATGACAATACCGAATCTGCCTCTACCACTTCTACTGGAAGCTCATTCCACACAGCTACCACTCTCTGAGTAAAGAAATTCCCCCTCGTGTTACCCTTAAACTTTTGCCCCCTAACTCTCAACTCATGTCCTCTTGTTTGAATCTTCCCTACACTCAATGGAAAAAGCCTATCCTCGTCAACTCTATCTATCCGCCGCATAATTTTAAATACCTCTATCAAGTCCCCCCTCAACCTTCTACGCTCCAAAGAATAAAGACCTAACTTCCTAACTTGTTCAACCTTTCCGTGTAACTTAGGTGCTGAAACCCAGGTAACATTCTAGTAAATCTTCTCTGTACTCTCTCTATTTTGTTGACATCTTTCCTATAATTTGGTGACCAGAACAGTACACAATACTCCAAATTCGGCCTTACCAATGCCTTTTACAATTTTAACATTACATCCCAACTCCTGTACTCAATGCTCTGATTTATAAAGGCCAACATACCAAAAGCTTTCTTCACCACTCTATCCACATGAGATTCCACCTTCAGGGAACTATGCACCATTATTCCTAGATCACTCTGTTCTATTGCATTCTTCAGTACCCTACCAATTACCATGTATGTCCTCTTTGGATTAATCCTATCAAAATGTAGCACCTCACACTTATCAGCATCAAACTCCATCTGCCATTGTTCAGCCCACTCTACTAACTTACTAAATCTCTCTGCCAACTTTGAAAACCTACTTCATTATCCACAACGCCACCTACCTTAGTATCATCTGCATACTTACTAATCCAATTTACCACCCCATCATCCAGATCATTAATGTGCATGACAAACAACATTGGACCCAGTACAGATCCCTGAGGCACACCACTAGTCACCAGCCTCCAACCTGACAAACAGTTATCCACCACTACTCTCTGGCATCTCCCATCCAGCCACTGTTAAATCCATTTTACTACTTCAATATTAATACCTAACGATTCAACCTTCCTAACTAAACTTCCATGCGGAACCTTGCCAAAGGCCTTTCTGAAGTCCATATAGATAACATCCACTGCTTTATCCTCGTCAACTTTCCCCGTAACCTCTTCAAAAAATTCAATAACATTTGCCAAACATGACCTTACATGCACAAATCCATTTTGACTGCTCCTAATCAAACCCTGTCTATCCAGATAATGATATATACCATCTCTAAGAATATTTTCCATTAATTTACCCACCACTGACGTCAAACTGACAGGCCTATAATTGCTAGGTTTACTCTTAGAACCCTTTTTAAACAATGGAACCACAATAGCAATATGCCAATCCTCTGGCACCATCACCATTTCTAATGACATTTGAAATATTTCTGTCAGAGCCCCTGCTATTTCTACACTAACCTCCCTCAAGGTCCTAAGGAATATCCTGTCAAGATGTAGAGATTTGTCCACTTTTATATTCCCTAAGAGCGCCAGTATTTCCTCTTCTTTAATCGTCATAGTTTCCATAACTTTCGTACTTGTTTCCCTTACCTTACACAATTCAATATCCTACAATGTGCTCTTAACTTGGTAAGCAGCCTCATGCATAGCATTTTGTCAAAGGCCTTCTGAAAGTCCAAATATACAACATCTACTGCATCCCTTTTATCTATACTACTTGAAATCTGCTCAAAGAGTTCCAACAGGTTCGTCAGCTAGGATTTTCCCTTAAGGAAGTCACGCTGACTTTGTCTTACCTTGTCCTGTGTCACCAAGTATTCCATCACCTCATCCTTAACAACTGACTCTAACATCTTCCCAACCACTGAGGTCAGGTTAACTGGTCTATAATTTCTTTCCTGCTGCTTTCCTTCTTTTTTTCTTTTTTTTTGTAATTTATTTTTTTATTGAAGTTCATCATCAAACTTTTCCATAAGATGTATTTCAGACATTGTACATATATATCATATAATCATATATGTCATAAATCACATAGTATTTATCTGAGGTATACACTTACAGAAAAGAGTGGAAAGAAAAAACAAGCAAAAAGAAAAAACTATGTACAAGTAGGGAGTGTATCCAAAATATATGGTCTTACTCTCTAAGGGTATTTCACGTTTAAAGGTGTCTTGTAGGGCATTGTGTATCCCCCTCCAATAGTTTTTGATAACAGTGCAGTCCCAAAAAATATGATAATGATTTGCATTTTGATTTCCACAATTTCTCCAGCAAACAGGGAAGTTACTACATAATGGGATTTCTGAGAGGGTGTAATAAAATATCTTACCAAGTTTTTCCATCCAAACTCCCTCCATTTCTGTGAACTGGTACACGTCTATTGGTACCTCCATATTATTGTCCATTCTTCCTCAGATATAATTATCCCTCCTTCCTTTTCCCATTTTGTTTTAATGTATGAAGTCGAATGTGTTTTTAAGATTTGACAACCCCTTATACATGCTTGAAATAATTCTACTACTGTTATCTGAATTATATGCTTTTCTAAATAGCTCTATCAAGCATGTACTTGCCTTGGTTACATTTTTAAGTGTCTTATTAACATATTATCCCATCTGTAAATACCGATAAAAATCTTGTTTTTCTAATAAGTGTTTCTCTTTAAGTGTTTTAAAACTGAACAGTGTTCCTTCTTTCATTATGTTGCAAAGAACTGTTATTCCTTTAGCTGTCCAGTCCTTAAATCTAGCATCCAATTTATTTGGTGAGCGATAGTGGTATAGTGGTGAGCATAGCTGCCTTCCAATTTATTTGGTGTAAAATCCAAGTCATATGCACACGATTTAAGAATTGCAGTATCTCCCTCTAGATTATATTCTTTTATAGTAGTTTTCCATATTTTAAGAATCAGTTTCACCCATGGGTTATCAATAGTATTTATGTACCTTTGCAGGTTGTTATCAGCCAAAATTGCTTGTAAGGGGATGGGAAGTACCCACTTCTCAATGCATTTCCATTGAGCATCATATGATGGGTTGCACCAACATATCACAGCTCTCAACTGTGCTGCAAAATAATAATCTCTAAGAGAAGGTAGGCCCCATCCCCCCTTTTCCTTTGCTAATTGCAAAGTTTTGAGACGAACTGTAGGCCTTTTACCCTGCCAAATATACCTTGATAACGTCTTGTTACATTCATTGAATTGATTTTGACTAATCTCTATTGGTAGGGTCTGAAAGAGATATAACAGTCTTAATAGACTCAATCCTTGAACTGAGATTGAAAAAAGGAATCAGGTTCCATTATGGCATATCTTCTTTAATTTTTTGATATAAAGGCTGATAATTACATTCTGATAATTTAGCCAAATCTTTTGGCACAATGATGCCCAAATATTTGAAAGACTCTGTCTGCCATGCCCAGGGATATCTACTTTCAATTTCTCTTGGTGGGCTATAGTAATATGAAACTAATTAGGTTTTATCTATGTTGATCTTGTATCCTGATAATTGACCATACTATAGACAATAGACAATAGACAATAGGTGCAGAAGTAGACCATTCGGCCCCCCGAGTCTGCACCGCCATTCTGAGATCATGGCTGATCATTCACTATCAATACCCAGTCCCTGCCTTGTCCCCATATCCCTTGATTCCCCTATCCATCAGATATCTATCCAGCTCCTTCTTGAAAGCATCCAGAGAACTGGCCTCCACCGTCTTCTGAGGCAGTGCATTCCACACCTCCACAACTCTCTGGGAGGAGAAGCTCTTCCTCAACTCTGTTTTAAATAACTGACCTCTTATTCTCAATCCATGCCCTCTGGTACTGGACTCTCCCAACATCTGGAACATACTTCCTGCCTCAATCCTATCAAATCCTTTAATTATCTTAAACGTTTCAATCAGATCCCCTCTCAATCTCCTCACTTCCAGCGTGTACAAGCCCAATCTCTCCAATCTCTCTGCGTAAGACAGCCCTGCCGTCCCAGGAATCAACGTAGTGAATCTACACTGCACTTCCTCAATTGCCAGAATGTCCTTCCTTAAACCTGGAGACCAAAACTGTACACAATATTCCAGGTGTGGTCTCACCAGGGCCCTGTACAAATGCAAAAGAACATCCTTGCTCTTGTATTCAATTCCCCTTGTAACAAAAGCCAACATTCCATTTGCCCTCTTCACTGCCTGTTGCACTTGCTCATTCACCTTCATTGACTGGTGAACTAGGACTCCTAGGTCTCTTTGCATTTCTCCCTTACCTAACTCGACACCGTTCAGACAATACTCTGCCCTCTTGTTCCTGCTTCCAAAGTGGATAACTTCACATTTATTCACATTGAATGACATCTGCCAAGTATCTGCCCACTCACTCAGCCTATCCAAGTCTCCCTGTAATCTCCTAACGTCCTCTTCGCATGTCACACTGCCACCCAGTTTAGTATCGTCAGCAAACTTGCTGATATAGTTTTCAATGCCCTCATCTAAATCATTGACATAAATCGTAAAGAGCTGTGGTCCCAATACAGAGCCCTGTGGTACCCCACTAGTCACCTCCAGCCAGTCTGAGAAACACCCATTCACTGCTACCCTTTGCTTTCTATCTGCTTTCTATCCCTAATTCTATGACTGGTATTTTCTGCTTTTTTTTTCAGTTTCCATGCCAGTATTTTCATAGACTTTGATCCACTTTCATAATGTCTCTGTTTCAGAAACATTAAATTTTACCTGATTTCTTGCATAACCAAACTATTAATTTCATTCCTAATTTTTAAAATTTCCCCTAATGTATCCTGTGCCAAATTCAATTTGTGTTTTTTCTCTATTTTGTAATTCATCTAATGTTTTATTCCTTATTTTTTTCTTATATGAAGATATCACTATAATTTTCCCTCTTAAGACAGCCTTCAGAGTATCCCATAAAATGAGAGGTGAAACCTCTCCATTATCATTAAATTCTAAGTAGAGACCAATTTCTTTTTTGATTTGTTCCTTAAAGTATGAATCATTGAGTAGACGAGTTTAGTTTCCAAATAGTATTCTTTGGTTATAGGTCAAAATCAACAGATAAATATATAGGTGCATGGTCACTTACATCTATTGTCCCAATTCCAAAAGTCTTCTCCAAAAGTTATGAAATAGTCTATTCTTGAATATACAGAATGGGGAGCAGAATAATGAGTGTAATCCCTCCTGTCAGGGAAAAGGTCCCTCCATATATCAATTAAACCAGCAACCTCAAAAAGTGCATTAACTTCCTTATGTAAAGATTTTGTTTCGTAGGTTTTTCTATTGGAAGAGTCTAAGTTTGGTTGTAATTGTAAATCTAAGTCTCCCCCACATATCAGGAGACCTTCTATTTCCGCTACCATAATATCAGAAACTTTCTGAAAGAAACCAGTATCACTTCTTGGGGGTGCATATATATTCAACAGAGTAACTGAATTTCCGTCTATATTCTCCCTTACCAGAATATATCTGCCCACTTTATCTCCCATTTCGAATACTTTTTCAAAATTTAGCTTACTTGGGATGAGAATAGCAACTCCTCTCCTATGTCCTGATATATATGAGGAGAAAAACAAATTATTGAAGCCAATTCTCTTTAGTTTTCTATGCTCATTATCACTTAAATGAGTTTCCTGTAAATATACTACATGGGCTTGTTCTTTCTTCATTTTGGATAAAATTCTATTACATTTGATTGGATTTAATAGCCCATTGACATTAAAAGAAATAAATTTTACTTTGTCCTTAGCCATCTGTATTTATCTGTCAATGTATCATTGAAATTAGCAGAATAAAACTTAATCAATCTACTCCCTGAACAAATAAAAACCAAGAAACACAAACAATAACAAAAATGGCAACGAATGTGTGATTTCAAGGCTGAGGTCTCTGGTAGATGACCCTGTGTTGAGCTAGAGGAAATGTCTATCTGTAGGGGATAACCCCTCCTAATTGTGAGCTGAATATTGCAGTATTCATAAAAGTCAGAGAAAAGTCAGATTTCCCTGTGTACTCCTCCTATATATACATACACACACACACACACACACACACACACACACACACACACACATATATATATCATATACATACACATATATGCTCACACACAGATATATATCTCCTCATTTTGGTGGGGAAAAAGGAGTAAGTGAGCGAATAAAGAATAACAACTAAGTAATATAAAATCCACATTATAATAAGTGTTTTTCAAGATAGGTATATCACCGTCTACTTTTGCTTCTGTTTAGCTTCTCAACATTTTTAAAGTTAGCCAAACCTTATGGTTCTTCTGGAGGGGGTGAGGGCTGTCTTTGGAAGAATCCTGGTCTCTTCCTGATATACTTCTCTTGGCCTCCTCCTGTCTCCTGCCTTCTCGATTCTCACGCTATTTCCCAAGCGGAGCGGGTAATTCCTCTGCCAGGCTTTCCCTCAGTTTGTTCACACTGACGGGCAACCCTCTGGACTTCATGTCTGTAGTCGTCTCTTCCACTGTCTGATACAGTTGGATCCCATCTTGATAAAACACTCAAAGTTTAGCAGGGTACAGAGTTTGAAACCTAATCCTTTCTTGCTTTAGTATTTGCTTTACTTCAGAGAATTCTTCACGTTTCTGCAGGACTGCAGGGGTGGGGGTAATCTTGGTCGAAATATATTAATTTATTGTCTAAAAACACCCTCTTCTTACCCCAGGCCCTTCGTAGAATCTCTGCCTTGGTACTGTATCAAAGGAATTTTATTATTATTGACCGTGACTTATCTGCTCTGCCTCGGGTAGACCTTGGGATGATTGCGCGATGCGCTCTCTCAATTTCTAGCTCCACAGTCGAGGGAAGCTCCAGCTCATCCCACAGTAACTTTCTGACAAACTCTGTCCTAGACTCCACTCCTTTGGGAACGTTGTATATTCTGATATTTTTCCGCCGTGATCTTCCCTCCAGGTCAAGCAGTTTACCTTCTCGTTGATTTAATATTTTTATCGTCTTAGTTAATATCCGTTCCACATTTTGAACGCAATCTTCCACCTTCTCAATCCGAGTCTCTGCCACCGCTATTTTTTGATAGGGGATATCAGTGGACTGCATTGGCGCTGCCTCCTGCACGCATGCTGAGCTCGTTGACTTCAATAACTTTGCCTCCAACTTTCACCCTGCCCTCAAATTTACCTGGTCCATTTCCGACACTTCCCTCCCCTTTCTTGATCTTTCTGTCTCCATCTCTGGAGTCGGCTTATCTACAGATATCTACTATAAGCCTACAGACTCTCACAGCTACCTGGACTATTCCTCTTCCCACCCTGTCTCTTGCAAAAATGCTATCACCTTCTCACAATTCCTCCATCTCCGCCGCATCTGCTCTCAGGATGAGGCTTTTTATTCCGGGACAAAGGAGATGTCTTCCTTTTTTAAACAAAGGGGCTTCCCTTCTTCCACCATCAATTCTGCTCTCAAACGCATCTCTCCCATTTCCTGCACATCTGCCCTCACCCCATCTGCCCGCCACCCCACTCGGGATAGGGTTCCCTTTGTCCTCACCTACCACCCCACCAGCCTCCAGGTCCAACGTATAATTCTCCGTAACTTCCGCTACCTCCAACGGGATCCCACTACCAAGTACATCTTTCCCTTCCCCCCCTTTCTGCTTTCCGCAGGGATCGCTCCCTACATGACTCCCTTGTCCACTCGTCCCCCCCATCCCTTCCCACTGATCTCCCACCTGGCGCTTATCCTTGTAAGCGGAACAAGTGCTACACCTGCCCTTACGCTTCCTCCCTCACCACCATTCAGGGCCCCAGACAGTCCTTCCAGGTGAGGCGACACTTCACCTGAGAGTCGGCTGGTGTGGTATACTGTGTCTGGTGTTCCTGGTGTGGCCTTTTATATATTGGTGAGAACCAACGCAGACTGGGAGACCGTTTCGCTGAACACCTACACTCGGTCCGCCAGAGAAAGCAGGATCTCCCAGTGGCCACACATTTTAGTTCCACGTCCCATTCCCATTCTGATATGTCTATCCATAGCCTCCTCTACTGTCAAAATGAATCCAAACTCAGGTTGGAGGAACAACACCTTATATACCAGCTGGGTAGCCTCCAACCTGATGGCATAAACATTGACTTCTCTAACTTCCGTTAATGCCCTTCCTCCCCTTCTTACCCCATCCCTGACATATTTAGTTGTTTGTTTTTTTTCTCTCT
The DNA here is from genome assembly GCF_030144855.1 of Hypanus sabinus. NCBI lineage: Eukaryota > Metazoa > Chordata > Chondrichthyes > Myliobatiformes > Dasyatidae > Hypanus > Hypanus sabinus. The sequence continues at coordinate 669,378 of NC_082707.1, forward strand.
CTCTGCCCATTCCCCCCCCCACTTTCTTTCTCCCGAGGCGTCCCGTCCCATGATCCTTTCCCTTCTCCAGCTCTGTATCACTTTCGCCAATCATTTTTCCAGCTCTTAGCTTCATCCCACCCCCTCCGGTCTTCTCCTATCATTTCACATTTCCCCCTCCCTCCACTACTTTCAAATCTCTTACTATCTTTCCTTTTAGTTAGTCCCAACGAAGGGTCTCGGCCCGAAACATCGACAGCACTTCTCCCTATAGATGCTGCCTGGCCTGCTGTGTTCCACCAGCATTTTGTGTGTGTTGTTTGAATTTTCAGCATCTGCAGATTTCCTTGTGTTTACTTTGATAATATTCACTTTGATATTATTTGCTAGCTTGCTTTCATATTTTATCCTTTCCCTTCTAATGATTCTTAAAGTTGCTCTCTGTAGTCTTTTAAAAACTTCACAATCCCCGGTCTTCCCACTAATTTTTTCTTTGTTGTATTCCCTCCCTTTTGTTTTTGCATTAGCTTTGACTTTCCTTGTCAGCCACAGTTGTAGTATTTTGCCATTTGAGTATTTCTCCAGGTTGGGAATACACATGTCCTGCACCCTCCTCATTTTTCCCTGCAGTTCCTTCCAATTTACTTTGGCCAACTTCTCTCTCATACCTCTGTAATTTTCCTCACTCCTGAAAAATGTCAGATTTTACTTTCTCCCTATCAAATTTCAAGTTGAACTCAATCTTACTGTAATCACTGGTTCCTAAGGGTTCTTTTACCTTAAGCTCCCTAATCGCTTCCTGTTCATTACATAACACCCAATCCAGTATAGCTGATCCCCTCGTAGGCTCAATGACAAACTGCTCTAAAAAGCCACCTCCTTGGCATATCAACAAACTTATTCTCTTGAGATCCACTACGAACCTGATTTTCCCAATCGACCTGCATATTAAAATCTCCCATGACTCCCATAACACTGCCTTTTTGACTCGCCTTTTGTATTTCCTGTTGTAACCTGTGGTCCACCTCCCAGCCACTGTTGGGAGGCCTATATATGACTGCCATCAGGGTCCTTTTACCCTTGCAGTTTCTTAACTCAACCCATAAGGATTCAACACTTTCTGATTCTATGTCACATCTTTCTACTGATTTGATGCTGTTCTTTACCAGTAGAGTCACGCCTCCCTCTCTGCCTACCTTCCTATCCCTCTGATACAACTTGTAGTCTTGGACATTGAACTCCCAACTACAACAATCCTTCAGACATGATTCAGTGAGGGCCACAACATCATACATGGCAATCTATAATAGTGCAACAAGATCTGTCACCTTATTTCTTATACCACGCGCATTTAGATACAACACCTTGAGTACTGTATTTGCTACCCTTTTTGATTTTGCATCCCTAATATACTGATATTCACCCTGTTGTCTGTGATTGTGTCCCATCACCTGCTTGCCCTTCCTGACAATCTGACTGCACGCTATCTTTTCTTTTTTACCATCCGTCCTATCCTGAATCCCATCACCCTGGTTCCCATCTCCCTGCCAAATTAATTTTAACTGGTCCCAACAGCTCTAACAAACTTACAAGAATATTGGTCCCCCTTGGGTTCAGGTGCAACCCATCACTTTTGAGCAGGTCATACCTCTCCCAGAAGAGATCTCAGTGAAAGAAGAATCTGAAGCCCTGCCCCTTGAACCAGCTTCTCAGCCATACATTTATCTGTCAAATCATCCTGTTTCCACTCTCACTGGCACGTGGCACAGGCAGCAATCCAGAAATTACTACCCTGGGAAGTCCTGCTTCTCGGCTTTCTACCGAGCTCTCTAAAATCTCTTTTCAGGACCTCTTTGCTTTTCCTTCCTATGTCATTGGTACCAATATGTACCAAGACATCTGGCTGCTCTCCCTCCCTCTTCAAAATGTTGTGGACACAATCTGAGATGTTCCTAACCCTGGCATCTGGGAGGCAACATACGATCCGTATGTCCTGTTCATGTCCACAGAATCTCCTGCCTGTTCCTGTAACTACTGAGTCCCCTATCATTAACACTCTTCTTCTCTCTCTTTACCTTCTACACCATGGCCCCATGCTCAGTGCTTTTAACCCATTCTCCGTGATATTCCCCCAGGAGGTCATTCCCCACAATAGTATCCAAAGTGGAATACTTATTTTTGAGGGGAATGGCTGCCTATGCACATTTCCATTCCTCCTGACAGTCATCTAGCTACTCGCCTTCTGCAACTTTGGGTTGACTACTCTGATCGATCATCTCCTCACTCTCCCATGCAAGCCGAAGCTCATCCAGTTGCTGCTCCAGATCCCTAACACGGTCTTCAAGGAGCTGCTGCTGGATGCACTTCACGCAGTTGTAGTTCCCAGAGATTTTCTGGGTCTTCCAGGACTCCAACATCTGGTATGAAGAACACACAACCGCCATTTTCTCTACCAGGTTCAGTAAGAGAAGAACAAAAAAACCCTTAATGAAGCCTACCTAGAGCCAATGCCTCTTCCAAGCCAAAGCCTTCTTTGAGCCAAAACCTGCCACTTCTACTCTCGCCACTGGCCTATCCACGACAACGGCCGCTCCACTTGTCCCTCCTGTACTTGTATTTTGTTTGCAGTGCTCTGCTCCTGCCACTGATCGGGCCTCTGCAATGGCCAAACACCCGCGAATCTCTCTTTTTAAGCATTGCCGACCTGCGAGAAATGCCTTTGTAGTACTGTGCTCCTGCGCTGATAGGGCCTCTGCATTGAGTCTGGTGCTGCATAGCCTAATCCTTGATGGGAGTGTGACAAACAGACCATGAGCAGGTGGGTGGGTTCCTTCATGATATTACGAGCCCTTTTCCGGTACCTTTCTGCATATATGTTTTTGATAGTGGGTAGGCTGGTGACATTGATGTTTTGAGCAGTTTTGACTACTTGTTATAGAGCCTTCACATTCACCGCAGTGCATTTTCCATACTATACAGTGATACAGCTTTTTAGGATGCTCTGTACTGCACATTGTAAAATGCACAGAATAGTCAACAAATAAAATGAATATTCAATATCCTATTGAAAGGACAGACAGGTGGGCAGAGGGGGTGGGGTGGCTCTGTTGGTGAGGAATGAAATTCAGTCCCTTTCGAGGGGTGACATAGAATCAGGAAATGTAGAGTCAGTATGGATAGAACTGAGGAGTTATAAGGGCAAAAAGACCCTAATGGGACTTATCTACAAGCCCCCAAATAGTAGCCTGGATATAGGGGGCAAGTTGAATCAAGAGTTAAAATTAGCATGTCGCAAAGGTAATGCTATGGTTGTAATGGAGGATTTCAACATGCAGGTAGACTGGGAAAATCAGGTTGGTACTGGACCCCAAGAAAGGGAGTTTGTGGAGTGCCTCCGAGACGGATTCTTAGAACAGCTTGTACTGGAGCCTTCCAGGGAGAAGGCAATTCTAGATCTAGTGTTGTGTAATGAAATGGATTTGATAAGGGAACTCAAGGTAAAGGAGCCATTAGGAGGTAGTGATCATAATATGATAAGTTTTAATCTACAGTTTGAGAGGGAGAAGGGAAAATCAGAAGTGTCAGTATTACAGTTGAACAAAGGGGCAATGGAGCCATGTGGGACGAACTAGCCAAAGTTGACTGGAAGGAGACCCTAGCAGGGATGACAGTGGAACAACAATGGCAGGTATTTCTGGGAATAATACAGAAGGTGCAGGATCAGTTCTTTTCAAAGAGGAAGAAAGATTCTAAGGGGAGTAGGGGGCGACCGTGGCTGACAAGGGAAGTCAAGAACAGTATAAAAATAAAAGAGAAGTATAACATAGCAAAGATGAGTGAGAAGCCAGAGGGTTGGGAAGCTTTTAAAGAGCAACAGAAGATAACTAAAAAGGCTAGCCAAGAATATAAAGGGGTTTAGTAAGAGCTTCTTTAGGTATGTGAAGAGGAAAAAAATTGTTAAGACCAAAGTTGGGCCCTTGAAGGCAGAAACAGGTGAATTTATTTTGGGGAACAAGGAAGTGGCAGACGAGTTGAACAGGTACTTTGGATCTGTCTTCACTAGGGAAGACACAGACAATCTCCCAGATGTAATAGTGGCTAGAGGACCTAGGGTAATGGAGGAACTAAAGGAAATTCACATTAGGCAGAAAATGGTTTTGGGTAGACTGATGGGACTGAAAGTTGATAAATCCCCAGGGCCTGATGGTCTGCACCCCAGGGTAGTTAAGGAGTTGGCTGTAGAAATTGTGGACGCATTGGTAATCATTTTCCAATGTTCTATAGATTCAGGTTCAGTTCCTGAGGATTGGAGGATAGCTAATGTTATCCCACTTTTTAAGAAAGGAGGGGAAGAGAAAACAGGGAATTGTAGACCAGTTAGCCTGACATCAGTGGTGGGGAAGATGCTGGAGTCAATTATGAAAGATGAAATAGTGGCACATTTGGATAGCAGTAACAGGATTGGTCCAAGTCAGCATGGATTTATGAAGGGGAAATCATGCTTGACTAATCTTCTGGAATTTTTTGAGGGTATAACTATGAAAATGGACAAGGGAGAGCCAGAGGATGTAATGTACCTGGACTTTCAGAAAGCCTTTGATAAGGTTCCACATAGGAGATTAGTGGGCAAAATCATAGCACATGGTATTGGGGGTAGGGTACTGACATGGATAGAAAATTGGCTGGCAGACAGGAAATAAAGAGTAGGTATTAACGGGTCCTTTTCAGAATGGCAGGCATTGACTAGTGAGGTACCGTAATGCTCGGTGCTGTGACCGCAGCTATTAACAATATACAATTATGATTAAGATGAAGGGTTTAAAAGTAACATCAGCAAATTTGCAGATGACACAAAGCTGGGTGGCAATGTGACATATGAGGAGGATGTTAGGAGAAAGCAGGGTGACTTGGACAGGTTGGGTGAGTGGGCAGATGCATGGCAGATGCAGTTTAATGTGAATAAATGTGAGGTTATCCACTTTGGTGGCAAGAACAGGAAGGCAGATTACTATCTGAATGGTGTCAAGTTAGGAAAAGGGGAAGTACAGCAAGATCTAGGTGTCCTTGTACATCAGTCACTAAAAGTAAGCATGCAGGTACAGCAGGCAGTGAAGAAAGCTAATGGCATTTTGGCCTTCATAACAAGGGGAGTTGAGTATATGAGCAAAGAGGTCCTTCTGCAGTTGTACAGGGCCCTGGTGAGACTACACCTGGAGTATTGTGTTCAGTTTTGGTCTCCAAATTTGAGGAAGGACATTTTTGCTATCGTGGAAGTGCAGTGTAGGTTCACAAGGTTAATTCCCGGGATGGCTGGACTGTCATATGTTGAAAGATTGGAGCGACTGGGCTTGTATACACTGGAAGTTAGAAGGATGAGAGGGGATCTGATTGAAACATATAAGATTATTAAGGGATTGGACATGCTAGAGGCAGGAAACGTTCCCGATGTTGGGGGAGTCCAGAACCAGAGGCCACAGTTTAAGAATAAGGGGTAGGTCATTTAGAACGGAGCTGAGGAAAAACTTTTTCACCCAGAGAGTTGTGGATCTCTGGAACGCTCTGCCTCAATAGGCAACAGAGGCCAATTCTCTAGATGCTTTCAAGAAAGAGTTAGATAGAGCTCTTAAAGATAGCGGAATCAAGGATATGGGGAGAACATAAAACAATACAGCACTGTACAGGCTCTTCAGCCCACAATGTTGTGCCGACCCTTAAACCCTGCCTCCCATATAACCCTCTACCTTAAATTCCTCCGTATACCTGTCTAGTAGTCTCTTAAATTTCACTAGTGTATCTGCCTCCACCACTGACTCAGGCAGTGCATTCCATGCACCAACCAGTCTCTGAGTAAAAAACCTTCCTCCAATATCCCCCTTGAACTTCCCTCCCCTTACCTTAAAGCCATGTCCTCTTGTACTGAGCAGTGGTGCCCTGGGGAAGAGGTGCTGGCTGTCCACTCTGTCTATTCCTCTTAATATCTTGTACACCTCTATCATGTCTCCTCTCATCCTCCTTCTCTCCAGAGAGTAAAGCCCTAGCTCCCTTAATCTCTGATCATAATGCATACTCTCTAAACCAGGCAGCATCCTGGTAAATCTCCTCTGTACCCTTTCCAATGCTTCCACATCCTTCCTATAGTGAGGCAACCAGAACTGGACACAGTACTCCAAGAGTGGCCTAATCAGAATTTTATGGAGCTGCACCATTACCTCACGACTCTTAAATTCTATCCCTCCACTTATGAAAGCTTTCTTAACTACCCTATCTATTCGTGAGGCAACTTTCAGGGATCTGTGGACATGTACCCCCAGATCCCTCTGCTCCTCCACATTTCCAAGTATCCGACAGGAACAGGGGACTGATTGTGGATGATCAGCCATGATTACATTGAATGGCAGTGCTGGCTCGAATGGCCAAATGGCCTACTCCTGCACCTATTGTCTATTGTCTATCGTCTATTATCTAAAACCAGAAAATGCAGAATACTTTGATTGTTCTGGTGATACAGAAATGCTCTTGTCAGGTGCCCAGATAAAGTGTTCAATCTTCCAGATTTTACACTGTTCCAAAAGAACAGGTTAAGGAGAAAAGGAGGTAGGATTGTTCATTAATTATGCTAACAGAATACTGCTGAGTAACAGAGTGACAGTGTCATAATACACAGAAACAAGAGCCTTTCTGTTTAGCCTAGCTAGTTATATTTGCTTGCATTTAGCCTATATCCCTCTAAATCTTTCCTTTCCATCTATCTGTCAAAATGACTTTTATTCATTGTAATTAGACCTGCTTCTAACATTTCCTCTGGCAATCTGTTTCACACATCACCTCCCTCTGTCTGAGGTCCCTTTAAATATTTCCCCTCTCATCTTAGACTAACACCCGCTAGAGTCATAGTTATACAGCAAGGAAAAAGGCCATTCAGCCCCAGCAAGTCCATGCCGACCAAAGTGCTCCTTCCAAAACTAATCCCATTTACCCACATTTGACCCATATCCCTCTAAACCTCTGCTATTTATCTAAATCTTCCCTACCCAAACTCTAGGTTTAAACCTCACTAGCTTAAGATTGCAACCATCCATCCTATCAATGCTCCTCATGACCTGAGAGCTATAGACCAGTGAGTCTTATGTCAGTGGGGTATGCAAACTACTGGAAAGGATTCTTAAGGATAGGATCTATGAGCATTTGGAGAAGTACAGTCTACTCATAGATAGTCAACGTGGCTTTGTGAAGGGAAGATCATGCCTCACGAGCCTGATTGAGTTTTTTGAAGAGGTAACAAAAGAAATTAATGAGGGTAGGGCAGTGGTTGTGGTTTACATCGACTTTAGCAAAGCATTTGACAAGGTCCCTCATGAGAGACTCATCCAGAAGGTCATGAGGCATGGGATAAGTGGATGCCTGACTGTTTGGATAAAAAATTGGCTTAAATGAAGAAAGCAGAGGGTAGTTGTGGAAGGAAAATATTCTGCCTGGAGGTCGGTGACTAGTGGAGTGCTGCAGAGATCTGTCCTGGGACCCCTGCTATTTGTGATTTTTATAAATGACCTGGATGTAGAGGCAGAAGGATGAGTGAGTAAGTTTGCAGATGACACAAAGATTGGAGGAGTTGTGGATTGAGCTATAGGTGGTCGAAGGTTACAAGAGGATATAGACAGGCTGCAGTTGGGCAGAAAAATGGCAGATGGAGTTCAATCCGGACAAATGTGAGGTGATGCATTTTGGAAGGTCAAACCAGAAGACTGAGTGCAGGATTAATGGTCAATTACTTAAGAGTGTGGATGAACAAAGGGACCTTGGGGTTCAAATCCATACATCCCTCAGGGTCGCTGCACAGGTTGATAGAGTAGTTAAGAAGGCCTATGGGACGTTAGGCTTCATTAACAAGAGTAGAGAGGTCATGTTGCAACTCTACAAATCTCTGGTGAGACCACACTTAGAGTATTGTGTTCAATTCTGGTCACCTCATTATAGGAAGGATGTGGAAGCTGTGGAGAGGGTGCAGAGGAGATTTACCAGGATGTTGCCTAGATTGGAGAACAAGTCATATGAAGCAAGGTTAGCAGAGCTGGGACTTTTCTCTTTGGAGCGTAGAAGAATGAGAGGGGACTTGATAGAGGTCTACAAGATTATGAGAGGCATAGATAGGGTGGATAGTCAGTACCTGTTTCCTAGGGCACCAATAGCAAACACCAGAGGGCATATGTACAAAATTAAGGGAGGGAAGTTTAGGGGAGACATCAGGGCTAAGTTTTTCACACAGAGGGTTGTGAGTGCCTGGAATGACTTGCCAGGGATGGTGGTGGAGGCTAAAACATTAGGGGTATTTAAGAGCCTCTTGGACAGGCACATGGATGAAAGAACAATGGAAGGTTATGGGGTAGTGTGGGTTTAGTACTTTTTTTTAAGGATTATATGGGTCAGCACAACATGGAGGGCTGAAGGGCCTGTACTGTGCTGTAGTGTTCTATGGTTCTATGGTTATAAACCTGTATAGGGTCACCCCTGAGCCTGGGGAAAACAATCCCACCCTGTCCAGTCTCTCCTCATTGCTCAAGCCCCCTGATCCTGGCAGCATTCTTATGAATCTTTGCTGCACCATCCCCTTATTCTGGTAGCCTCTGGCAGGGCAACCAGAACTACACAGAATACTCCAAGTGCGGTCTCAGAATCATAATATCACTGCCATATGTCATGAAATATGTTGCTTTGCAGCAGTAGTGCATTGCAATACATACTAAAAAACTAAATTATAATAGAAATATATTTTCAAAATTAAATAAGTAGAGCTCAAAGAGAGCAAAACAAATAGTGAAGTAGAGTCCATGGGTTCGTTGTCCATTCAGAAATCTGATGGCGGAGGGGAAGAAGCTGTTCCTAAAACATTGAGTGTGTGTCTTCAAACTCCTGTACCTCCTCATTGATGGTAGCAATGAGAAGAGGGCATGTCCTGAGCAAAGAAGGTCCTTAATGCTGGAAGCTCCTTTTCGAGCCATCGCCTTTCAAGGTGTCCTAAACTCAAGCAAGGCTAGTTCCCGTAATGAAGCTGTCTGATTTTACAACTTCCTGCAACCTTTTCTGATCCTATGAAGTGACCCCCTCCATAGAGGTGGTAATACACCGGTAGCAATTTGCATGTGCCTTTGGTGACATACTAAGTCTCCTCAAACTTGTAAAGAAAGATAGTCACTGCAGTTCCTTCTTTGTAATTGCATCAATATGTTGTGCCCAGGATAGGTCCCCAGAGATGTTGACACACAGGAACTTGAAACTGCTCACCTCTTCCAGTCCTGATTTCTTGCTGAGGACTGGTCTGTACTCCTTCAACTTAGAATTTAGAAGAATGTGGAGGGATCTCATTGAAACCTATCAAATATTGAAAGGACTAGATAGGGTGGATGTGGAGAGGGTTGTTTTCTATGGTAAGGGTATCCAGGACTACAGGGCACAACCTCAAGATTAAGGGGCGACCTTTTAGGTAAGGAGGAATTTATTTAGCCAGAGAGTAGTGATTCTGTGGAATTCTCTGCCACAGACTGCGGTGGAGACCAAGTCTGTGGGTATATTTAAAGCAGAAGTTGATACTTCTGTGATTGGTCAGGCATCAAAGGATATGGCGAGAAGGCAGATGTATAACAGACAGACTTACTTTATTGATCCTGAGGGAGATTGGGTTTCATTACAGTTGCACCAACCAAGAATAGTGTAGAAATATAGCAATATAAAACCATGAATAATTAAATAATAATAAGCAAAATTATTCCAAGTGGAAATAAGTTCAGGACCAGCCTATTGGCTCAGGGTGTCTGACACTCCTCGGGAGGAGTTGTAAAGTTTAATGGCCACAGGTAGGAATGACTTCCTATGACGCTCAGTGTTGCACCTCAGTGGAATGAGTCTCTGGCTGAATGTACTCCTGTGCCTAACCAGTACATTATGGAGTGGATGGGAGACATTGTCCAAGATGGCATGCAACTTGGACAGCATCCCCTTTTCAGACACCACCGTCAGAGAGGTGGGGGTTGAGTGGGATCCGGGATCAGCCACGATGGAATGGTGGAGCAGACTTGATGGGTTGAATGGCTTAATTTTGCTCCTATTTCTTATGGTCTTATGGACTTCCCCTTCCTGAAGTCCACAATCAATTCCTTAGTCTTACTGACTTTGAGTCCAAGGTTGTTGCAACACCACTGAACCAGCTGATCTATCTCACTTCTGTACACCTCCTCATTGCCACCTGAAATTCTGCCAACAATAATGTCATTGGTAAATTTAGAGATTGTGCTTGAGCTGTGCCTAGCCGCACAGTCACATGTGTACAGAGACTAGAGGAGTGAGGTAAGCACACATCCTTAAGGTGCACCTCATCTCATCAGTGTCTTGTACCACTATAACAAGGCATGCCAGCTCTGGTGCATGGTACTCCAAGCACAGAAGGCAAATGTGCCAATCCCCTTCTTTTTGCCTTGTCTGCCTGTGTCTCCAGGTTTCTGAATGACCCAGAGCTGGTTTGGAGGTAGAGCCTTGAGGATTGTGCAAAGAGTCCTCCAGGTTTGTTTGGACAGATTGAGGGGTGGAGAGTTACTTTGATAAGATAGTATAAGGTGAGGTTATCCACTTCAGAAGGAATAGTAGGAAAGTAGGTGATTATCTGAATAGATCAGGAGAGGGGGCTGATATCTCGGTGTTCCTCATATACCAACCATTGACAACGAATGGGCAGATGTTGCAGAGGATAAGAATACGCATGGTATTTTGGCCTTCGCAGATGGAAATTTCAAGCATAGAAGCAGCAACTTGGTGAGAACAGGCCATGCCTAGAATGGAGAGTGATAGCTGTAAGGAGAGATTGCTGAAATTTGGATTGTTTTCTTTGGCACATTAGTGGCTATCAAGAGACCTGCTAAAGGTTTATAAAATCATAAGAGGCACAGATAAGGAAGGTAGTCAGATCTGTATCCCAGGGTGGAAATGTTAAATACGAGTATTCAAAGTGAGAGGAAGACCAAAAGACCCTAACATATAGGAACAGAGTTAGGCCATTCGGCCCATTGAATGTGCTCCATCATTCCCTCATGGCTGATGCATTATCCCTCTCAACTCTATTCTCCTGCCTTCTCCCTGTACTGACACCCTGACTGACCAAGAACCTTTCAACCGCTATTTAAATATACCCAATGACTTGGCTTCTGCATCCGTCTATGGCAATGAATTCCACAGATTCACTATCCTCTAGCTAAAGAAGTTTCTCCTCACCCTTGTTCTAAATGGATATCTCTTATCTAGTGTCCATTGGTTCTAAACTCACCCACTACAGGAAACATCTTCTCCACATCCACCCTATGTAGGCCTGTCAGTATAGGTTTCAATAAGATCGTTCCTCATTCTTCTAAACTCCATCAAGTACTGTCATAGAGCCATCAAACGCTCCTAATAAATTAAGCCTTTCATTCCCGGAATCATTGTTATGAACCTCCTCTGGACCCTCTTCAATGACAGCACATGGTACATGGAGCTTAGAAAAATAGAGGGCTATGGGTAACCTTCGGTAATTTCTAAGTAAATACATGTTCAGCACAGCATTGTGGGCCAAAGGGCCTGCATTGTGCTGTAGGTTTTCTATGTTTCTATCTTGTCTTAAATAAGGGGCCTAAAACTACTCACAGTACTCTGTGCGACCTGACCAATGCTTTATAAAGCCTCAATTTTTACAGTGTTGTGGGTCATGCTACCAGGGTAGGTGGTAGAAACAAATACAACAGTGACGTTTAAGTAGCACTTGAACAGATAGGGAATAGACAGGTGAATTTCATGGTGTATGTCAGTGGTAATAACCTGGCTGTGACTCGCAGAGGGGAAGAAGCTGTGATAATAGAAATGAGAAGAGGGCATATATCGGATAGTTTGTGATGGACAGGAAAGGAATGGCGGTTTATGGGCTGAGTGCAGGTTGGTGGGACTAGATGAGAGTAAGCATTCAGCACGGACTAGAAGGGCTGAGATGGCCTGTTTCCGTGTTGTAATTGTTACATGGTTATATGGTATGCGGCCTTTTTGAAGCATCACCTTTTGAAGATGTCTTGGATGATGGGAGGTTGTTCCAATAATGGTGCTGGCTGATACTACAATCCTGTGTGTTAGAGTCTCCATTCCAGGCAGTTTCTCCTGGCTGTTTCCCCTCCCCCCCCCCCACCACCCCAACCCACCCACACCATCCTCTGATCCACAGCATCACTGGAGATTCACCAGTGTGATCAGCTTATGCAATGGGACATAGACCAGTTTTGTTCTCTGCTGCTGAGCTTGTTGTCTTTGCACTTACAAGAAGACAAACAATTGAGCGAGTGTTCACAGCTAATCTAGGCTTCTCACGTGCTACAGGAAAGGAATGGATCGTAACTGCGGCACACTGCCTCCATCGTCCGTATGACCCCAACAACCCAGAGCTCAGCACTTTCCATCTCATCAACATGACATCATTTAAAGTTATCCTAGGTTAGTATGCACCTGCTGCAAATGGCTGCACTACATTGGGCAGTTTTGTCACCCCGAGGGTCAGGGTTCTGATGACAGACCAGACTTAGGGGGTGGAAAAGAGGTGAGAAGTCACAGCCACAGCTCACTCTGTAAAGTGTCTAATAGAAAAGAGCACATCACTGACTCTCACCGCTCCACATTCTTTGAACATAGAAATGTGTAATGCACCAAGGTAACATAAGTCCATAAGATATAGAAGCAGTAGGCCATTCAATCCATTGAGAATACTCTGCCATTCCATCATGGCTGATTTATTATCCTTCATTCTCTGATCTTCTTCCCGTGAGCAACCTCTGCTTCAAGTGTACCGAATGACTTGGCCTCCACAGCCATTTGAGACAATAAAATTCACAGATTCACTACCTTTGTCTAAAGAAATTCCTCCTCATCTCTGTTCTAAATTTGAATCCCACAATTCTGATGCTGTGCCCTCTGGTTGAAAACTCCCCCACATAGGAAACATCCTCTCCACATCCACTCTATCTGAGCCTTTCAATATTCAATAGATTTCAGTGAAATCTCCCCCTCATTCTTCTAAACTCCAGTGAGACAGGCCCAGATATGCCAGAGTTGTGGTGATATCACCCCTCACACATGAAGTGTTTGAAGCTAGATCATGGACACCTGGTTTAGAATATCATCTTCCTAGGGGCAATTACTATAACATTGGAAATTGTGCAGGAAAAACGTGGGATTCAAGCTCCTCATTCGATTAAGATGGGAAGCTGGGGATCGTATTAATTTCCATCACTACCTAACCTCTGTGTTTCAGGGAGGCAGAAAACGCTGAGAAAAGAACAAATGGAACAGGAGTATCATGCAAAAAATATCATCACTCATCCCAATTATAATGGATCAACGTTTGAATATGATATTGCACTATTGGAGCTGCCAAGTAAAGTGAAAATGATGGACTATGTGATGCCTATCTGTTTGCCAGAAAACTCTAGTTCAACGTTGCATACAGGTATCTCAGTATATGTGGTCAGTAGACTATGTGATGCTGTTCTGTCACCGTAGAATTGCACTTCAATGTTATGTTCAGGTAACTCTGACAATAGTCAGTGGACTATGTGATGCTGATCTCTGCCAGAGAAATCTTCTTCAACGTTACACACAGGTATCTCATTCTATTGTGTCAGTAGATTATGTGCTGCCAATCTGTCATTCAAAGAACTCCATTTCAATGTTACATATAGGTAAGTCAACATCTGTGGTCAGTGGACACTATGATGCTAATCTGTCTGCCATCAACATTACATGTAGGTAACTCATCGTATGGGGTGAGTGGACTGAGTGTTGTCAATCCATCTGTCAGCAAACACCACTTCAAAATTACATAAAGGTTGCTCAATCTATGGGGTTAATGGACTATGTGATGCCAATCTGTCTGCCAGAGAATTAGACTTAAACATTACATAGTCAAAGTGAAAAGAGAGCAAACAAAGTAGTGAGGTAGTGTTCATGGGTTCATTGTCCAATCAGAAATCTGATGGTGGAGGGGAAGAAGAAGAAAAGAAGAAATGTTGAGTGTGTGCCTTCGGGTTCCTGTACATCCACCCTGATGGCAGCAATGAGAAGAGGGCATGTCTGGGGTGACGGGGATCCTTAATGTTCAAAGTACAAAGTAAATTTTATTATCAAAGTACTTGTATGTCACCACATTCAACCCTGAGATTCATTTTCCTGTGGGCATACTCTGCAAATCTATTGAGTAGTAACTATAACACAATTCAGTGAAAGATCAAGTAGAATGCAGAAGACAACAAACTGTGCAAAAGCAAATATAAAGAAATAGCAATTAATAATGAAAACATGAAATAACAATATAAAGAGTCCTCAAAGTGAGATCAGTGGTTGTGGGAACATCTCAATAGATGGGCAGGTGACTGTAGTTAGCCCTTTTTGTTCAAGAGCCTGATGGTTGGGGGTAGTAACTGTTCTTGAACCTGGTGGTGCAAGTCCTAAGGCTCTTGTACCTTCTACCTAATGGCAGAAGCAAGAAATGAGCCTGGGTGGTGAGGACTTTTGATAATAGATGCTGCTTTCCTATAATGGTGTTTCATGTAGATGTGCTTAATGGTTGGGAGGGCCTTTTGTGATGTATTGGACTGAACCCACCAACTTTTGTAGGATTTTATGTTCAAAGACATTGGTGTTTCCATACCATGCCATTATGAAGCCAATCAATACACTCTGCGCTACATATCTATAGAAGTTTGTTAAAGTTTTTGATGTCATGCTAAATCTCCTCAGACTCCTAGGGAAGCAGAGATGCTGTCGTGCTTTCTTTGCAATTACATTTATATTCTGGGTCCAAAACAGGTACTCTGAAATAGGAACACCCAGGACTTTACAGTTACTGATGCTCTCCATCTCTGATCCTCCAACGAGGACTGGCTCATGAACCTCTGGTTTCCCCATCCTGAACTCCAGAGCGAAGGTTCCCGAGTTCAAATCCAAGTCAGGCTGAGTGTCGAGCTAGCAACTCGGCCTCGTAAAAACAAGAGTAGCTTGCTACAGAAACACCATCATGACAGTGCCCTGATAACACTACTGCCGAGTTAAAAGTTCTTCTTCTTCTTCTTCCTCCTCCTTCCTCCTCTTCCGCCCACAACAATGGTGTCATCAACAAAGTTGAATATGGTGTTGGAGCTGTGCTTAGCCACACAGTCATAGGTGTAAAGTGAGTAGAGCAAAGGGATAAGCACACAGCCCTGTGGTGTAACTGTGCTGAAGGAAATCGTGGAGGAGATATTTTTTGCCAATCCAAAATGACTGGGGTCTGCAAGTGAAGAAATTCAGGTGGCAGTGGCACAAGGAGGTAGTGAGGCCTTGGTATTTAAGTTTATTTATTAGTTCTGAGGTTAGATCAGCCAATTGTGTCTGTAGACTATGTGTCGCCGATCTGTTGTTAGGAGAACTCCACTTCAATGTTATGTACAGGTAACTCAGCTTTTGGGATTAGTGAATGATCAGATGTCAATCTTTCTGCCAGAGAACTCCCCTTCAACGTTACTTGCAGGTAAGTCAGCTTGTGTGGTCAGTGGGCTACATGGTGCTAATCTGTCCATCAGTTTACAACCTCTCCATGGATACCTAGTGTCTGAACTTTCTAAACTAACTTCCCATGTGAGACCTTGTCAAAGGCCTTACTAAAGTCCATGCAGACAACATCCACAGCCTTTCCTTCATCTACTTTCTTGGTAACCTCCTTGAAAAACTCTACAAAATTTGTTACACATGATCTACCACACACAAAGCCATGCTGACTATCCTTAATCAGCCATTGGCTGTCCAAATACTTGTGTATCCGATCTCTTAGAACACCTTCCAATAATTTACCTACTACTGATGTCAGACTCACTGGCCTGTAATTACCTGGTTTACTTTTGGAGCCTTTTTTAAACAATGGAACAACATGAGCTACCCTCCAATCCTCCGGCACTGCACCCATGGCTAAGGGCATTTTAAATATATCTGCCAGGGCCCCTGCAATTTCAACACTAGTCTCTTTCAAGGTCCGAGGAAATATCATGTCAGGGCCGGGAGATTTATCTACCTTTATTTGCTGTAAGGCAGCAAGCACCTCCTCCTCTTTAATCTCTAAATGTTCAATGACACTACTGCTTGTTTCCCTTCCTTCCATATACACTATGCCAGTTTCCTGAGTAAATACTGATGCAAGATCTCCCCCATCTCGTGAGGCTCCACACATAGATGACCACTCTGATCTTCTAGAGGACCAATTTTGTCCCTTACTATCCTTTTACTCTTAATGTACTGTACTTACAGAAACCCTTCGGGATTATCTTCACATTATTTGCCAAAGCAACCTCTTGTCTTCTTTTTGCCTTCCTGATTTCCTTCTTTAATATTATCTTACATTTTCTATACTGTTCAAGTATCTCATTTGATCCTTGTTGCCTATACCTGCTATACACCTCTCCCTTTTTCTTAACCAGATTGCCAATATCCCTTGAGAACCAAGGTTCCTGTGCCTCACAAAATGCTGGTGGAACACAGCAGGACAGGCAGCATCTATAGGGAGAAGCACTGTCGACGTTTTGGGCTGAGACTCGGCCCGAAACGTCGACAGTGCTTCTCCCTATAGTTGCTGCCTGGCCTGCTGTGTTTCACCAGCATTTTGTGTCTGTTGTTTGAATTTCCAGCATCTGCAGATTTCCTCGTGTTTGCTCTTTAGGTTCCCTATGCCTGTTAACTTTACCTTTAATCCTGGCAGGAACATACAAACTCGGCACACTCAAAATTTCACCTTTGATGACCTTCCACTTACTGAACACATCCTTGCCAGAAAACAACTTATGCCAATCCACTCTTCCTAGATCCTTTCACATTTCCAAAAAATTGGCCCTTCTCCAATTGAGAACCTCAACTCGAGGACCAGGCCTATCCTTATCCATAATTAATTTGAAACTAATGACATTATGGTCATTGGACCCAAAATGTTCGCCTGCACATACTTCTGTCACCTGACTTGTCTGGTTCCCTAAAAAGAGATCAAGTATTGCATCCTTTCTTGCAGGTACTTCTATATATTGATTTAGGAAACTTTCCTGAACACATTTGACAAACTCCAAGCCATCTAGCCCTTTCACAATACGGGAGTCCCAGTCAATATGTGAAAAGTTCAAATCCCCTATTATTACAACTTTCTGTTTCTTACATCAGTCTGGTACAGGTGTCCCCCCCCACTTTTACAAAGGTAGAGCATTCCTATGAAACCTTTCTTAACCAAAAAGGGGTAAAGCGAAGAACCATTAATTTATATGGGAAAAATTTTCGTAAAAGCAAAAATCCTCTTTGTAATGCGAAAACAGGTACTAATGTAGGTCTTTTGTAAAAGTGAAGTGGCGTAAAGCGAAGATTCGCAAAGTGGGGGACACCTGTACCTCTCTACAGATTTGCTCCTCCAATTCTCTCTGACTATTGGGCGGTCTATAATAGACAATAGACAATAGGTGCAGAAGTAGACCATTCGGCCTTTCGAGCCTGCACCGCCATTTTGAGATCATGGCTGATCATCTACTATCAATACCTGGTTCCTGCCTTGTCCCCATATCCCTTGATTCCCCTATCCATAAGATACCTATCTAGCTCCTTCTTGAAAGCAGCCAGAGAATTGGCCTCCACTGCCTTCCGAGGCAGTGCATTCCAGACCCCCACAACTCTCTGGGAGAAGAAGTTTTTCCTTAACTCTGTCCTAAAAGACCTACCCCTTATTCTCAAACCATGCCCTCTGG
The DNA here is from genome assembly GCF_030144855.1 of Hypanus sabinus. Classification (NCBI taxonomy): domain Eukaryota; kingdom Metazoa; phylum Chordata; class Chondrichthyes; order Myliobatiformes; family Dasyatidae; genus Hypanus; species Hypanus sabinus. Next base: position 687,158 of record NC_082707.1, read on the forward strand.
TACTGGACTCTCCCAGCATCTAGAACATATTTCCTGCCTCTATCTTGTCCAATCCCTTAATAATCTTATATGTTGCAATCAGATCCCCTCTCAATCTCCTTAATTCCAGCGTGTACAAGCCCAGTCTCTCTAACCTCTCTGCGTAAGACAGTCCTGCCATCCCAGGAATTAACCTTGTGAATCTACGCTGCACTTCTTCTACAACAAGGATGTCCTTCCTTAACCTTGGAGACCAAAACTGTACACAATACTCCAGGTGTGGTCTCACCAGGGCCTTGTACAAATGCAAGAGGATTTCCTTGCTCTTGTACTCAATTCCCTTTGTAATAAAGGCCAACACTCCATTAGCCTTCTTCACTGCCTGCTGCACTTGCTCATTCACCTTCAGTGACCAATGAACAAGGATTCCTAGGTCTCTTTGTATTTCTCCCTTACCTAACTCTACACCGTTCAGATAATAATCTGCCTTCCTGTTCTTACTCCCAAAGTGGATAACCTCACACTTACTCACATTAAACATCATCTGCCAAGTATCTGCCCACTCACCCAGCCTATCCAAGTCACCCTGAATTCTCCTAACATCCTCATCACATGTCACACTGCCACCCAGCTTAGTATCATCAGCAAACTTGCTGATGTTATTCTCAATGCCTTCATCTAAATCGTTGATGTAAATCATAAACAGCTGTGGTCCCAATACCAAGCCCTGTGGCACCCCACTAGTCACCACCTGCCATTCCGAGAAACACCCATTCACCGCTACCCTTTGCTTTCTATCTGCCAACCAGTTTTCTATCCATGTCAATGTCTTCCCCCCCAATGCCATGAGCTCTGATTTTACCCACCAATCTCCTATGTGGGACCTTATCAAATGCCTTCTGAAAATCGAGGTACACTACATCCACTGGATCTCTCTTGTCTAACTTCCTGGTTACATCCTCAAAAAACTCCAGTAGATTAGTCAAGCATGATTTACCCTTGGTAAATCCATGCTGGCTCGGCCCAATCCTATCACTGCTATCTAGATATGCCACTATTTCATCTTTAATAATGGGCTCTAGCGTCTTCCCCACTACTGATGTTAGGCTGACAGGTCGATAGTTCTCTATTTTCTCCCTCCCTCCTTTCTTAAAAAGTGGGATAACATTAGCTATTCTCCAATCCTCAGGAACTGATCCTGAATCTAAGGAACATTGGAAAATGATTACCAATGCATCCGCAATTTCCAGGGCCACCTCCTTTAGTACCCTAGGATGCAAACCATCTGGACCTGGGGATTTGTCAGCCTTCAGTCCCATCAGTCTACTCATCACCGTTTCCTTCCTAATGACAATCTGTTTCATTTCCTCTGTTACCCTATGTCCTTGGCCCATCCATACAACTGGGAGATTGCTTGTGTCTTCCTTAGTGAAGACAGATCTAAAGTACTTATTAAATTCTTCTGCCATTTCTCTGTTTCCCATAACAATTTCACCCAATTCATTTTTCAAGGGCCCAACATTGTTCTTAACTATCTTCTTTCTCTTCACATACCTAAAAAAGCTTTTGCTATCCTCCTTTATATTCCTGGCTAGCTTGCGTTCGTACCTCATTTTTTTCTCCCTGTATTGCCTTTTTAGTTAAGTTCTGTTGTTCCTTAAAAATTTCCCAATCATCTGTCCTCCCACTCACCTTAGCTCTGTCATACTTCCTTTTTTTAATGCTATGCAATCTCTGACTTCCTTTGCCAACCACTGTGACCCCTTTCCCCCCTTTGAATCCTTCCTTCTCCGGGGGATGAACTGATTTTGCACCTTGTGCATTATTCCCAAGAATACCTGCCATTGCTGTTCCACTGTCTTTTCTGCTAGGATATCCGTCCAGTTAACTTTGGCCAGCTCCTCCCTCATGGCTCCATAGTCTCCTTTGTTCAACTGCAACACTGACACCTCCGAGCTGCCCTTATCCTTCTCAAATTGCAGATAAAAACTTATCATATTATGATCACAACCTCCTAATGGCTCCTTTACTTCAAGATCGCTTATCAAATCCTGTTCATTACATAACACTAAATCCAGAATAGCCTTGTCCCTGGTTGGCTCTCGTACAAGCTGTTCCAAGAATGCATCCCTTAGGCACTCTACAAACTCCCTATCCTGGGGTCCAGCACCAACCTGATTCTCCCAGTTCACCTGCATGTTGAAATCCCCCATAACCTCTACAATATTACCTTTGCCACATGCCAATGTTAACTCCCTATTCAATTTGCACCCAATAGCCATGCTACTGTTTGGTGGCCTATAGACAACACCCATTAGGGTCCTTTTGCCCTTACTGTTCCTCAATTCTATCCACACAGACTCCACTTCTCCTGATCCTATGTCCCCCCTTGCAAAGGACTGAATCTCATTCCTCACCAACAGGGCCACCCCACCCCCTCTGCCCACATTTCTGTCCCTACGATAGCACGTATACCCTTGCACGTTCATTTCCCAGGTCTGATCTCCCTGCAGCCATGTCTCCGTTATCCCAGAAACATCATAGTCACCCATTTGCACCTGAGCTTCAAGCTCATCCGCCTTATTTCTGACACTTCGTGCATTCAGATATAGAATTTTTAGCCCATTAATACAACCCTATTAGTGTGGTCACACCTTTCCCATTCCTCAGCTCCACCCATATGGCCTCTGTAGACAAGCCCTCTGGGCTGTCCTGTCTATGCACAGCTGTGATATTTTCCCTGACTAGTAATTCCACTCCTCCCCCTTTCATCCCTCCCCCTCTATCACTTACCCTCTTGCTCTTCACATACTTGTAGAATGCCTTGTGACTTCCTTAATCCTGTCCGCCAAGGCCTTCTCATGGCCCCTTCTGGCTCTTCTAATTTCTTTATTAAGCCCTCTCCTGCTGGCCTTATAATCTTCTAGATCTCTATTATTACCTAGTTTTTTGAATCTTTCGTAAGCTCTTCTTTTCTTCTTGACTAGTTTTACAACAGCCTTTGTACACCACAGTTCTGTACCCTACCATCCTTTCCCAGTCTCATTGGAACATACCTCTGTAGAACTTCGTGCAAATATCTCCTGAACATTTGCCACATTTCTTCTGTACCTTTCCCTGAGAACATCTGTTCCCAATTTATACTTCCAAGTTCTTGCCTCATATTTCCCTTTACTCCAATTAAGCACTTTCCTAACTTGTCTGTTCCTATCCCACTCCAATTCTATGGTAAAGGAGATAAAATTGTGATCACTATCTCCAAAATGCTGTCCCACTGAGCGATCTGACACCTGACCAGGTTCATTTCCCAATACCAGATCAAGTACAGCCTCTCCTCTTGTAGGCTTATCTACATATTGTGTCAAGAAACCTTCTTGAACACTCTGAGCAAACTGCACCCCATCTAAACACCTTGCTCTAGGGACTTGCCAATCAATATTTGGGAACTTAAAGTCTGCCAGCACGACAACCCTGTTATTAATACACCTTTCCAGAATCTGACTCCCTATCTTCTCCTTGATGTCCCTGTTACTATTGGATGGTCTATAAAAAACACCCAATAGAGTTATTGATCCCTTCTTGTTCCTAACTTCCACCCGCAGAGACTCCATAGACAATCCCTCCATGTCTTTCTCCTTTTCTGCAGACATGACACTATCTCTAATCATCTGAAACCCTTCCCCCTGCTCCAATCCCTCAGCCTCCACTCTATTCCTATACACACTGTCAGGTGGCACAGGCAGTAACCCCAAGATGACTATTTCTTCTTTAATGATAGTTTCAAGCATTTTCTAAACTACAGATGTTAAACTAATTGGCCTCTCCTTTTTACTCTCCTCCCATCCAGTAGGCACTACAGGAGCCTCTGCTCCCACACCAACAGGCACAGGAAGAGCTTCTTCCCTGAGGCTGTGACCCTGCTGAACCTCACATCACAGCACTAAGCAGTATTGCACCCATATTGTACAGTCTCAGTACTTTTATATTTGTGTGCTGTAGCACTTACTTTTTATTCGCAGTTATTTTGTAAATAAGGTTATCTCCTTGTTCTAAAAAGGTAGGGATAGTCGGAGTAATTACAGATCAGTGAGCCTTACGTCTGTGGTGGGAAAGCTGTTGGAAAAGATTCTTAGAGATAGGATCTGTTGGCATTTAGAGAATCATGGTCTGATCAGGAACAGTCAGCATGTCGTTGTGAAGGGCAGATTGTGTCTAACAAGCCTGACAGAGTTCTTTGAGGAGGTGACCAGACATATAGATGAGGGTACTGCAGTGGATGTGATCTACATGGATCTTAGTAAGGCATTTGACAACGTTCCACATGATAGGCTTATTCAGAAAGTCAGAAGGCATGGGATCCAGGGAAGTTTGGCCAGCTGGATTCAGAATTGGCTTCCCTGCAGAAAACAGAGGGTCGTGGTGGAAGGACTACATTCAGATTGGAGGGTTATGACTAGTGGTGTCCCACAAGGATTGGTTCTGGGACCCCTACTTTTCATGATTTTTATTATTGAGCTGGATGTGGGGGTAGCTGGCAAGTTTACAGATGGCACAAAGCTTGGTGGTGTTGTGGATAGTGTAAAGGATTGTCGAAGGTTGCAGAAAGACTTTGATAGGATGCAGAAGTGGGCTGAGAAGTGGCAGATGGAGTTCAACCTGGAGAAGTGGGAGGTGGTACACTTTGGAAGGACAAACTCCAAGGCAGAGTACAAAGTAGATGGCAGGATACTTCGTAATGTGAAGGAGCAGAGGGATCTGGGGATACATGCCCTGAGATCCTTGGAAGTTGCCTCACAGGTAGATAGGGTAGTTAAGAAAGCTTATGGGGTGTTGGCTTTCATAAGTCGAGGGATAGAGTTTAAGAATCGCGATGTAATGATTCATAGAAATATAGAAAATAGGTGCAGCCGTAGGCCATTTGGCCCTCCAAGCCTGCACCACCATTCAGTATGATCATGGCTGATCATCCAACTCAGAACCCTGTACCTGCTTTCTCTCCATACCCCCAATCCCTTTAGCCACAAGGGCCATACGTAACTTCCTCTTAAATATAGCCAATGAACTGGCCTCAACTGTTTCCTGTGGCAGAGAATTCCACAGATTCACCACTCTCTGTGTGAAGAAGTTTTTCCTCATCTCAGTCCTAAAAGGCTTTCCCTTTATCCTAAAACTGTGACCCCTCGTTCTGGACTTCCCCAACATCGGAAACAATCTTCCTGCATCTAGCCTGTCCAATCCCTTTAGAATTTTATATGTTTTAATAAGATCCCCCCTCAATCTTCTAAATTCCAGCGAGTATAAGCCTAGTCAATCCAGTCTTTCTTCATATGAAAGTCCTGCCATCCCAGGAATCAATCTGGTGAACCTTCTTTGTTCTTCCTCTATGGCAAGAATGTCTTTCCTCAGATTAGGGGACCAAAACTGCTCACAATACTCTAGGTGCAGTCTCACTAAGGCCTTGTACAACTGCAGTAGAACCTCCCTGCTCCTGTACTTGAATCCTTTTGCTATGAATGCCAACATACCATTTGCCTTTTTCACCGCCTGCTGTACCTGCATGCCCACTTTCAATGACTGGTGTACAATGACACCCAGGTCTCATTGTACCTCCCCTTTTCCTAATCAGCCACCATTTAGATAATAATCTGTTTACCTCTTGCATCCAAAGTAGATAATCTCACATTTATCCTCATTAAATTGCATCTGCCATGAATTTGCCCACTCACCTAACCTATCCAAGTCATCCTGCATCCTCTTAGCATCCTCCTCACAGCTAACACCGCTGCCCAGCTTCGTGTCATCCGCAAACTTGGAGATGCTGCATTTAATTCCCTCTTCTAAATCATTCATATATATTGTAAACAACTGGGATCCGAGCACTGAGCCTTGCGGTACCCCACTAGTCACTGCCTGCCATTCTGAAAAGGTCCCATTTACTCCCACTCTTTGCTTCCTGTCTGCCAACCAATTCTCTATCTGCATCAATACCATACCCCCAATACCGTGTGCTTTAAGTTTGCACACTAATCTCCTGTGTGGGACCTTGTCAAAAGCCTTTTGAAAATCTAAATGTACCACATCCACTGGCTCTCCCCTATCCATTCTACTAGTTACATTTTCAAAAAATTCTTTTAGTTTCGTCAGACATGATTTTCCTTTCACAAATCCATGCTGACTTTGTCTGATGATTTCACCGCTTTCCAAATGTACTGTTATCACATCTTTGTTAACAGACTCTAGTATTTTCCCCACCACCGATGTCAGGCTAACCGGTCTATAATTCCCTGGTTTTTCTCTCCCACCTTTTTTAAAAAGTGGGGTTACATTAGCCACCCTCCAATCCTTAGGAACTAATCCAGAAACTAAGGAGTTTTGAAAAATTATCACTAATGTATCCACTATTTCTTGGGCTACTTTCTTAAGCACTCTGGGATGCAGACCATCTGGCCCTATATGCAGCTCTATAAAACTCCGGTTAGGCCACATTTGGAGTGCTGTGTCCAGTTCTGGTCACCTCACTATAGGAAGGATGTGGAAGCATAGGAAAGGGTACAGAGGAGATTTACCAGGATGCTGCTTGGTTTAGAGAGTATGCATTATGATCAGAGATTAAGGGAGCTAGGGCTTTACTCTTTGGAGAGAAGGAGGTTGAGAGGAGACATGATAGAGGTAAACAAGATATTAAGAGGAATAGATAGAGTGGAGAGCCAGCGCCTCTTCCCCAGGGCACCACTGCTCAGTACAAAAGGGCATGGCTTTAAGGTAAGGGGTGGGAAGTTCAAGGGGGATATTAGAGAAAGGTTTTTTACTCAGAGAGTGGTTGGTGTGTGGAATTCACTGCCTGAGCCAGTGGTGGAGGCAGATACACTAGTGAAATTTAAGAGACTACTAGACAGGTATATGGAGGAATTTAAGGTGGGGGGTTATATGGGAGGAAGGGTTTAAGGGTCAACACACCATTGTGGGGCAAAGGGCCTGTACTGTGCTGCAATATTCTATGTTCTATGTTTTATGTAAGGACATGTTTGGTACAGCTTTGTGGGCCGAAGGGCCTGTATTGTGCTGTAGGTTTTCTGTGCTTCTATGTTTCTAAATAACACTATTCTTTACATTTCTGCATTTCATCTGGCTTTGTATCTGTACTCAGCACAATGACAATAAAGTTCAATCTAATCTAATCTAATCTATACTTACTTACCTTTTGCCCACGTCCTTTTCTGAATAGTGGCATGACATTCACCTTCTTCCAATCAACCAGGACCTGCCTAGAGTCCGGAGAATTTTGGTAAAATATCACCAAAGCCTCTACTATAACTTAAGACCATAAAATTTCGGAGCAGAAGTAGGTGATTCGGCCCATTGAGTCTGCTCCGTGATTCAATCATGGGCTGATCCAATTCTTTCAGTCATCCCCAATCCCCTGCCTTCACTCCATACCCTTTGATGCCCTGGGCTAATCAGAAACCTATCTATCTTTGCCTTAAATACTCCCAATGACTTGGCCTCCACAGCCATTTGTGGTAACAAATTCCACAGATTTACCATCCTCTGACTATAGTAATTTCTCCGCATCTCTGTTCTAAATGGACATCCGTGAACACTGAAGTTGTGCCCTCTTCTCCTCAAATGCCCTACCATGGGAACAACTTTGCCATATCTAATCTGTTCAGGTCTTTTAACATTCTGAATTTTTCTATGAGATCCCCCCCCCCTCCCATTCTCCTGAACTCCAGGGGATACAGCCTAAGAGCTGCCAGACATTGCTCATATGGTAACCCTTTCATTCCTGGAGTCATTCTTGTGAATCTTCTCCAAACCCTTTCTAATGTCAGTACATCCTTTCTAAAGTAAGGAGCCCAAAACTACACAAGTGCCTTATCGAGCATCAACATCACATCCCTGCTCTTGTATTCTATACCTCTACAAATGAATGCCAACATTGCATTCGCCTTCTTTACCACTAACTCAACTTGGAGGTTTTGAATTCTCTCCCCATCTAAATAATAGTCTGCCCATTTATTTCTTCCACCAAGGTGCGTGACCATACACTTTCCAACATTGTATTTCATTTGCCACTTCTTTGCCCATTCCCCTGAACTATCCAAGTCTCCCTGCAGGCTCTGTTTCCACAGCACTATCCACTCCTCCACCTACCTTTGTATCATTGGCAAATTTCGCCACAAATCCATCAATACCATAGTCCAAATCATTGCAATACGTTGTAAAAAGCAGCAGTCCCAACACCAAACCCTGTGGAACTCCACTGGTAACTGGCAGCCAGCCAGAGGTGGATCACTTTATTCCCACTCTCTGTTTTCTGCCTATCAGCCAATGCTCCACCCATGCTAGCCACTTCCCTGTAATTCTATGGGCTCTTATCTTGCTAAGCAGCCTCATGTGTGACACCTTATTAAAGGCCTTATGAAAATCCAAGTTTACCATGTCTACTGCATCTCCATTGTCTACCCTGCTTGTAATTTCCTCAAAGAATTGTAGTACATTTGTTAGGCAGATTTATAGTTTCCTTTCTGCTGACTCCCACCCTTCTTAAATAGCGGAGTAACATTTGCAATTTTACTGTCATCTGGTACAATGCTAGAATCTATAATTCTTGAAAAATCATCATTAGTGCCTGTGCAAACATACATATAAAACAGGTTAGCAATGATATATACAGAAGTGTGGAAATAGGAATCAAAACCAAGCTCTATCGAAGTCTAGGGGTAAATGAATAGTCTTAAGATGATGCAGAGTTCAGTTCAGTTCAGTTTAGTTTAAGTCGAGGTGGTTGCTGTTGTACTGTTGGAGAGAGAGAGAGAGAGAGCGAGAGGTGATGCAGTTGCAGGCAAACCTTCAGTTGTCTTCTTGTCCAGTTGTGGTCACCGACTGTGACCGCTCCGTACCAGGCCAGACCGTTTTTCAGTGGTGAGCCTGTCACCCTGGCATGGGTGGACACACACACAAGCCCCCACTGGTCTGCCTTCACACACTGTGAGCATCTGATCGATTTCCCCCAAATCGATCCTCCAAACCCCCACATTCGCGTGCGTGCACAATGCTCTTCCAGTGTCCCGTAGCGTGTCTGCTTGTGCCTCAGCAGACTTGCTTTTTATCTCCCCTGACGGGGTACAAGCGATCCATCAACTGTCCATATCCATCACCTGGTCCCGCCTTGCTGTCTCAGCAGGAAGCTACACAAGCAGGCAAAGTGAGTGTCCTTGGAGCAAAGTAAACAATTATCGAAGAAGCCATAATACTAAATCATTCTCTGTCTCTCACTCATTATCAGCATCTGCAGCAGGATGCCTCCCCCCTCTTCTTCTGTCTCTCTCATTAGCAGCATAGTTCACAGGGGGGTCAACTCTGGACCCCATCTCCACCTGGTTTGCTCATCACACATCACACTGTCTTCTTTAAATAAGCCCAAAAAAGAATTAATACCTTTATTTTTCCAAAGTAAAAAAATTGGATCACTCCAGGAAGGTTTAAAAAAGTAATTACGATAAATTATACTACAAAGTTTAAATTTTTTAAGATTAAAAAAATTGCGGAACTGGAGCCAAATTTGTAAAGAGTGCTTAACCACGGGATATAGGTTTAAATTAGCAGCTTTAGCTAATTGTATAGGTAGAGCAACTCCTAATAACGAGGTTAAATAAAACTGTTTCACAGCTATCAGTTCCAGGTCTACCCAAATTGGCCGATCATTCCTATCACCCCAATATAACCAAAAGGACATATATTGCAAATTAACAGCCCAATAATACATTCTTGAGTTAAGCAAAGTGAGACCTGCATCATTTTTCAACTTTTGAAAATGATATTTACTAATTCTTGGTCTCTTATTATCCCAAATAAAAGATAGAATAATAGAATCAATCTGATCAAAAAATCTTCTGAGTCAGAAAAACAGGAATATTCTGAAATAAATATAAACATTTTGGTAAAGTCATCATTTTAACTACATGAATATGACCAACAAGTGAAAATGTAAGTAGGCTCCATCTACTAAATGAGTACTTCATAGAGTCCACTAAAGGAGGAAAATTGGCTTTATAAAGATCCATACTTTTTAGTAATTATGACTCTTAAATACCTAAAAGAATCTGTAACTTTAAAAGGAATATTATCATATATAGAGGCAGATTAATTTAAAGGAAGTAATTCACTTTTACTAAAATTTATTTTATTTTATATCCTGAAAAATCTCTGAATTTGTCAAATAATTTTAGCAAAGCAGGAATAGATTCTTCAGGCTTAGATATATATACTGATAAATCATCAGTGTAAAGAGAGATTTTGTGCATGGTTTCATTCACAAAAATCCCATGAATGTTTTTGGCTTCACTAAGAGCAATAGCAAGCGGTTCTAATATTAAGTTAAATAACAAAGGACTTAATGGACAACCTTGTCTTGTTCTCTGTGACAGTTGAAAAAAAGGAGACCTACAGTTATTAGTGACAACAGTACCAATAGGAGCTTTATATATCATTTTATTCCAATTATTAAAATTAATACCAAAACCGAATTTTTATAAAACATTAAATAAATATTTCCATTCAGCTTGATCAAATGCTTTTTCAGCATCCAAAGGTACAAGGCCTTGTGGAGTTTTAGAAGAGGGTGAATATATAATGTTAAATAGTCTCCGAACATTTGAAAAAGAATAATAACCCTTTATAAAGCCTGTTTGATTTTTTTTTAAATGATTTTACCCAAAATACTCTCCAACTGATTGGCCATTATCTTTGAGAGCATCTTAGTATCAATATTCAATAATGAAATATGTATGTATGAGGCACAATCAGTAGGATCTTTATCCTTTTTGAAAATTAAAGAAATAGAAGCCTCATAAAAAGTAGAAGGTAAATCGTGTTTCACAAAAGAATCTTTAAACATCTCCAACATATATGGAGAAAGCAATTTTCCAAATTTTTAATAAAATTCTACAGGATAACCATCAAGTCCCGGGGCCTTACCAGATTGCATTGAAAAAATATCTTTGTGAATTTCGAATTCAGTAATTTGGGCATCAAGAGTTTTTTGATCCTCAGCAGAAATTTTAGGGAAAGCAATCTTTCGTAAAAAAGCATTCACTTCAGAATAATCTACTGGACATTGAGATTTATAAAGTTCAGTATAAAAATCTTGAAAAATCTTATTAATTTCTTCATATTCCCGAGCCAGGGTACCATCCTGTCTACAAATTTTCAAAATTTGCCTTTTGGCTTCAGCCGATTTTAATTGAAACGCAAGTAGTTTATTATTTTTATTTCCAAACATATAAAATTGGCTCTTTAACTTAAGTAGATGACCTTCAATTGAATAAGTTAATAATAGGTTATATTGTGATTGAAGTTCCACCCTTTTTTAAAATAAGTCAATATTAGGGGAAGTCGCATAGATATTATCCAAATCTTTAATTTGTTTTGAAATTTTATCTAATTCTGCTTTAGTCTATTTTTTAAGTTCAGCTGAATAAGAAATAATCTGACCACGTAAAAATGCTGTGAATGTATCCCATATAATTAATTTGGACATACCTCCTATATCATTAAAAAGAAAAAATTCTTATCTGGCTTTCAATAAAACTGATAAAATCAGAGTTTTGCAATAAAGTCTGAGACATGCGCCATCGTGGACGGGCAAAGATGAAAATCAAATTCAAAGGACAAACTCAAAGGCACATGATCAAAGAAGCCAAAGAAAACCCCCTTACCGAGTTCTCCTCCAAGTCCAACCATGAAGGACAATCGTGATTATCTACACCATAAATCCAAAAGCTAATATAATGAATATTAATTGCCCAATAATAAAATCTAAAGTTTGGTAATGCCAATCCTCCATCTTTTTCTGATTTTTGCAATAAAATTTTACTCAGTCTAGAACTCTTATTATTCCAGATATATGACAGGATCATAGAATCTATTCTATCAAAGAATGTTTTTGGGACAAAGGATGGAACAGCTTGAAAAGTATATAGAAATTTCGGTAAAATTACCATTTTTATAGCGTTTATTCGACCAATTAATGACATCGTCATAGACGACCATTTTGAAAGCATTTGTTTTGTATATTCAATTAGAGGAAGAAAATTATATATAATTCTTTAAAATTTTTAGTAATTTTAATACCAAGGTAGGTAAAAATAATTTTTAGCAATATTAAAAGGTACTTGATCATAATAATCAGAATAATTATTAATAGGAAATAATTCACTTTAATGTAAATTTATTTTATATCCAGAGAATTCAGTAAATATGGATATCATAGAGGGAATCGATTTCCTAGGGTCTGAAATATAAGCTAATAAATCATATGCGTATAACAAAACCTTATGTAATTTATCCCCTCTCTTAATACCCTGAACAGAGTTAGAATCCCTAAGAGCAATTGCAAGTGGTTCTAAAACCAAATTAAATAATAAAGGTCTAAGAGGGCAACCCTGACGAGTTCCTCTATATAATCTAAAATGAGATTTTTGATTGTTAGTTATAACCGCAGCCATCAGGGCATGATAAATCAGTTTGATCCAGGAAATAAATCACGGACCAAAGTCAAACCTCTCAAAAACCTGAAACAAATAGGCCATTCCATAATGTCAAAAGCTTTCTCTGCATCGAGAGAAACAATACATTCAAATTCTTTGACTGAGGGAGAATAAATAATATTTAACAATCTTTGAATATTAAAATGTTAATACCTATTTTTAATAAATCCAATTTGATCATTTGAGATAACAGTAGGCAAAAAATTCTCAAGTCTATAGGCTAAAATCAGAGAGAATTTTAAAATCCACATTCAATAATGAAATTGGTCTATAGGAGGCACATTCAGATAGATCTTTTCATTTTTTAGGAATCAATGAAATTGATGCCTCATAAAAAGTTTTCGGAAGGTTCCCAGAGGATATAGAATCAGTGAAAGTTTGGCAAAGATGTGATGCAAGCATTTCATTAAAGGTCTTATAAAATTCCACTGTATATCCATCTGGTCCTGGAGCTTCCCTAATTGCAAAGAGGATATAGCCTTAGCTATTTCCTCTTGTTTAATAGATGCATCTAGTGTATTAATATCTTGAATAGAAATTTTAGGTATATTTAATTTTAGCAAATGCATAGAGTTACTGAATGTAAAACAGAATCAGACGACATAGAGTGACAAAAGTGAACTGTCATGCCTGGAACTGCACAGTATAACTGAAGCAGATCATAAAATAATCCGGATCACAATGGATACGTCTGGTGTAATACTGAAAATGAAGCTGGATATGGGGTCAGCTTTGTCCAGAGGCTGACTACAATAAACTGTTTTCTAAGATACCATTAGAGAAGACTTCAGTGATGATAAAGACTTACACAAGTGAAAAGGTGTCTCCCAAAGGCAAACAGAAAGTAAATATGGCATATGAAAGACAAACACAACAGTTAGAGTTTTATGTTATGAAAAGTGGAGGGCCAGCACTTTTCAGTCATGAGTGGTTGAGAAAAATCAAACTAGACTAGCACTGAATCAAAGTATTCAGTGTGGCATCAACAGGTAACAGCCGCCCAGATAGTAGCACTGTCTGACCATCAGACTGGTGTGCGATACATCCCCTTATGGCATTGGATCCATTTTGTCAAACATTCTAAAAGATGGATATGAATGCCTAATCGTGTTCACTTCCAGATCACTGATGAAATCGGAACACAACTACGTACAGATCGAACAAGAGACCCTTAGTCTAATATGACAAATAAAGAAGTTTCACCACTACCTCTATGGACTAAAGATTATGCTACTGACAGATCACCTGCTCCTTGTGTCCATTTTCAATCCCAGGAAGGGAATTCCAGTGTTGGCTGCTACCCAGTTACAACATTGGGCATTATTGGCAACTGAAGAAGAAAAGTCTTCATAACGTGACCCAGCAGAAGTGTTCTACACAGCATTGGTGGACCAGTTATCAGTAACAATTTCTGAAATACAAAAGGAAACAGAAGTCTATGAAATCGCCATGCAAAGACGGCCAGCTCATGGTAACCCTATGTTCCCAAAGTTCTCAGCGAAATGTGACCAACTGTTGGTATGTCAAAGAACACTAATATGTTGATCTCATGTTGGGGTTCCCTCTAAACTGCACACCAGAGTTTTAGAAAATCTGCATAAGGGTTACCTGGGGACTGTCAAGGTGAAGAATCTTGCCCAGAGCTATGTATGGTGGCCAGGAATGGATAAACAGTGTGAAGTCTTGGCAAAAAACTGCTTGGGGTGCCTAAAAGTTCAAAATGCACCCCCACAGACACTATTGCCCCTGTGGGAGTGGCGATCTTCATCGTGGAAAAGAGTACATACTGATTTTGCTGGGCCATTCATGGACTCCATGTTTCTGATTGCTGTGGGTGCTCATTTGACATGGCCAGAGATCATCCTAATGATGTCAACTACCTCAGCAATGGACTGAGGGCTATCTTCATCAGAAATGGCTTACCACAACAAACTGTGAGTGACATGTCAGAGGAATTCTGATTGTCCATGAAGAAAAATGGCATCAGACATTTAAAGTCAGCTCCTTACCACCAAGCAATGAATGGGTTAGCTGAAATCCTTTTTTTTAAGGATTATATAGGTTGGCACAACATGGAGGGCTGAAGGGCCTGTACTGTGCTGTAATGTTCTATGATTCTGTGGTTTATCCAAACCTTCAAGAAGTCCCTTAAAACTATGGACAAGGAGGACATTTCTGTACAGCACAAGGTGAACAACTTCATTTTTGTGTATTGGAACTTCGTTCATATGACAATAAATCAAACACCTGCAATGCTGTTCATGAGCAGGAACCTGAGATCTCACATAGACGACCTGAAACCAGATCTATGGACGGAAGTACGGAACAAACAGTTCAGCCAGTTGCCAAGTGAAGCAGCAAGGAGCTTCGAGATTAGACAGGAAATCTTAGCGCGTGATTGCCGAGAAGACAAGTAGACATCCAGTAGGATAGCTACAAGAACTGGGCCACTGATGTACACAGTGGATGTTGGAGATCAGACATGGAGATGTCATGTGGACGATTTACTGGACATTCAACTGAAGAGCAGACCCAAGTCGATTGCATCCAGCAAGATGGACATATTACAGGCTTACCTCTCAGTGATGATCATGTCATTGACAGCAATACAACACCGGAAACTGAGAACACTGTCTTAGACAAGACACCTGTCAAAACTAATGTCGCTCCACAGGCCCAGAGGTGCTATCTTGAAAGAAACAGAATGCTGCCCAAAAGACTGAACCTTTAAAACTGTGACATTGTTATGGACTGTTATTGTGAAAGCATGTTTATTTGGACATGAGTTGTGAAAGGGAAATCGAATGTTTTGTACATATACAGTATTATGGTGCATTGATCTAAAGGGGGAGGAAGTGTAATCTGTGGATCTATTTCTTTTAGAGCAATGACCCTCTCTTAGCACTACATATTGATCTGTTGTCTGCATATGTGTATTGTTCACTCTCTTTGCAATGTGAATAACCAGTTAAACCCATCTCCCACATGCATGGTGCGAGCAGAATCATCTGAAGCTTAATGTGAAAAAGACTAAGGAGCTGGTGGTGGACATGAGGAGGGCTAAGGCACCTGTGACCCCTGTTTCCATCCAAGGGGTCAGTGTGGACATAGTGGAGGATTACAAATACCTGGGGATACGAATGGACAATAAACTGGACTGGTCAAAGAACACTGAGGCTGTCTACAAGAAGGGTCAGAGCCATCTCTATTTCCTGAGGAGACTGAGGTCCTTTACCATCTGCCGGACGATGCTGAGGATGTTCTACGAGTCTGTGGTGGCCAGTGCTATCATGTTTGCTGTTGCGTGCTGGGGCAGCAGGCTGAAGGTAGCAGACACCAACAGAATCAACAAACTCATTCGTAAGGCCAGTGATGTTGTGGGGGTGGAACTGGACTCTCTGACGGTGGTGTCTGAAAAGAGGATGCTGTCCAAGTTGCATGCTATCTTGGACAATGACTCCCACCACTCCATAATGTACTGGCTAGGCACAGGAGTACATTCAGCCAGAGACTCATTCCACCGAGATGTAACACTGAGCGTCATAGGAAGTCATTCCTGCCTGTGGCCATCAAACTTTACAACTCCTCCCTAGGAGTGTCAAACACCCTGAGCCAATTGGCTGGTCCTGGACTTATTTCCACTTGGCATGATTAACTTATTATTATTTAATTATTTATGGGTTTATATTGCTATATTTCTTCACTATTCTTGGTTGGTGCAGCTGTAATGAAACCCAATTTCCCCCGGGATCAATAAAGTATGTCTGTCTGTCTGACATGCTTTCATTTAATGCACAGACACAACAATCTGGTTTAATATTTTGCTTTCAAGAGCACCTTTTCTTTCATCGGAAAAATCATAAACACATGTTGAAGGACCTCAGCCCAAAAAGTTGACTGTTTATTTCTCTCCGGAGATGCTGCCTGACCTGCCAAGATTCTCCTGCATTTTGTATGTCTGTGGAAAAAGCTTTCTCCCCTAGCAAAGTAAAATAGTTCTGTCTCCAAGAATGTCCTGTACTCTTTCCTTCAGCAGGTGCACCCTGGTGAAGTGTAGCAGCGTCATATTCCTTCTCTGATGGGGGTTTGACTGTTGGTTCTCTGACCTCTCATACCAACTGCTCTTTCTTAGTCTGTTTGAGGTACTGAAATTTTGCATTATCTGGTTTTGTTTTGAAGGTGACATGGTGATAGTTAGTGGATGGGGCAAACAGTTCCTGCAATCGATTCCTGAGACACTGATGGAGGTATGTTTGTTATTGTCATGCTGCAGAACACATTTGTTCTTGTTAACAACATTGATGCACTATCAATCTATAGGATATATCATTCAGGGACTTGAACTAGATTATTATTTTTTTGTGTGACTGTATTTTAGTACTCTCCTATAAAGTCATAGTAAAGTCCAGCAGAGAAACAAGCCTTTCAGCCTATCTAGTCAGTGCTGATTCATTTAAACGGCCTATTCCCTTTGACCTGCACCAGGACCATAGCCCTCCATATCCCTACTATCCATGAACCTATCAAAACTTCTCGTAAGTGTTGAAATTGAGCTCCCATGCACCACTTGCGCTGGCAACTCGTTCCACACTCTCACAACCTTCTGAGTGAAGAAGTTTCCCCTCATTTTCTCCTTAAATTTTCACCTTTCACTCTCAACCCATGAGATTTGCTAAGGCTACTGGGGAGAGTTTAATGCGCGAGTTTAAACTAGAATTGTTGCGGGGTGGGAACAGAACTGAAGAGGCTGGGGAAGAGGCAGTTGGCTCACAAATAGAGAAAGCTTGGAAACAGTGTGGGAGGGAGGATAGAGAAGGGATGCGATCAGACCAACAGTTTGAGATGTGTCTGTTTTAACACAAGGAATATTGTGAACAAAGCAGATGACCTTAGAGCGTGGATCAGTACTTAGAGCTATGATGTGGTGGCCATCACAGAGACTTGGATGGCCCAGGGACAGGAATGGTTACTTCGTGCTGGGTTTTAGATGTTTCAGAAAGGACAGGGAGGGAGGCAAAAGAGGTGAGAGCATGGCACTGTTGCTTAGAGGTAGTGTCATAGCTGCAGAAAAGGGGGATGTCATGGAGGGATGGTCTATGGAGTCTCTGTGGGTGGAGGTTAGGAACAGGAAGGAGTCAGTAACCTTACTGGGTGTTTTTTATAGGCTGCGCAGTAGTAACAGGGATATCGAGGAGCAGATAGGGAAACAGATCTTGGAAATAACAGAGTTGTCGTGATGGGAGATTTTAATTTCCCGAATATCGATTGGCATCTCCCTAGAGCAAGGGGTTTAGATGGGGTGGAGTTTGTTATGTGTATTCAGAAAGGTTTCTTGACACAATATGTGGATAAGCCTACAAGAGAAGAGGCTATACTTGATCTGGTATTGGGAAATGAACCTGGTCAGGTGTCAGATCTGTCAGTGGGAGAGCATTTTGGAAATAGTGATCATAATTCTATCTCCTTTACAATAGCATTGGAGAGAGATAGGAACAGACATTAGAAAAACATTTAATTGGAGTAAGGGGAATTATGAGGCTATCAGGCAGGAAATTGGAAGCTTAAATTGGGAACAGATGTTGTCAGGGAAAAGTACGGAAGAAATGTGGCAAATGCTCAGGGGATATTTGTGTGGAGTTCTGCACAGGTACGTTCCAATGAGACAGGGAAGTTATGGTAGAGTACAGGAACCATGGTGTACAAAGTCTGTAATAAATCTAGTCAAGAAGAAAAGAAAAGTTTACAAAAGGTTCAGAGAGCCAGGTAATGTTAGAGATCTAGAAGGTTATAAGGCTAACAGGAAGGAGCTTAAAAAGGAAATTAGGAGAGCCAGAAGGGGCCATGAGAAGACCTTGGCAGGCAGGATTAAGGAAAACCCCAAGGCATTCTACAAATATGTGAAGAGGATAAGACATGAAAGAATAGGACCTGTCAAGTGTGAGAGTGGGAAAGTGTACTTAATGAATATTTTACTTCAGTATTCACTATGGAAAAGGATCCTGGTGATTGTAGTGATTACTTGCAATGGACTGAAAAGCTTGAGCATGAATTTATTTAGAAAAAGGATGTGTTGGAGCTTTTGGAAAGCATCAAGTTGGATAAGTCGCCAGGACTGGATGAGATGTACCCCAGACTACTGTGGGAGGCAAGGGAGGACATTGCTGAGCCTCTGGCGATGATCTTTGCATCATCCATGGGGACAGGAGAGGTGCCGGAGAATTGGAGGGATGTGGGTGTTGTTCCTTTATTCCAGAAAGGGAGTAGAGATAGCCCAGGAAATTATAGACCAATGAGTCTTACTTCAGTGGTTAGTAAGTTGATTGAGAAGATCCTAAGAGGGAGGATTTATGAACATTTGGAGAGGTATAATATGATTAGAATAGTCAGTATGGCCTTGTCAAGGGCAGATCATGCCTTATTAGCCTGATTGAATTTTTTTAGGATGTGAATAAACACATTGATGAAGGAAGAGCAGTAGGTGTAGTGTATATGGATTTCAGCAAGGCATTTGACAAGGTATCCCATGCAAGGCTTATTGAGAAAGTGAGGAGGCTGGGGATTCAAGGGGACATTGCTTTGTGGATCCAGGACTGGCTTTCCCACAGAAGGCAAAGTGTGGTTGTAGATGAGTCATATTCTGCATGGAGGTCAGTGACCAGTGGTGTGCCTCAGGGATCTGTTCTGGGACCCTTACTCTTCATGATTTTTATATATGACCTGGATGAGGAAGTGAAGGGATGGATTTGTAAGTTTGCGGATGACACAAAGGTTGGAAGTGTTGTTGATAGTGTGGAGGGCTGTCAGAGGTTACAACGGGACATTGATAGGATGCAAAACTGGGGTGAAAAGTGGCAGATGGAGTTCAACCCAGATAAGTGTGAAGTAGTTCATTTTGGTAGGTCAAATATGATGCCTGAATATAGTATTAATGGTAAGATTCTTGGCGGTGTGGAGGATCAGAGGGATCTTGGGGTCCGAGTCCATAGGACACTCAAAGCAGCTGTGCAGATTGACTTTGTGGTAAGAAGGCATACGGTGCATTGGCCTTCATCAAGTATGGGATTGGGTTTAAGAGCAAAGAGGTAATGTTGCAGCTATGTAGGACCCTGGTCAGACCCTGCTTGGAGTACTGTGCTCAATTCTGGTCGCCTCACTCCAGGAAGGATATGGAAACCGTAGAAAGGGAGCAGAGGAGATTTACAAGGATGTTGCCTAGATTGGGGAGTATGCCTTATGAAAATAGGTTGAGTGAACTCGGCCTTTTCTCCTTGGAGTGACGGAGGATGAGGTGTATAAGATGATGAGAGACATTGATTGTGTGGATAGTCAGAGGCTTTTTCCCAGGGCTGAAATGTTTGCCACAAGAGGATACAGGTTTAATGTGCTGGGGAATAAGTACAGAGGAGATGTCAGGGGTAAGTTTTTTACGCAGAATAGTGAGATCGTGGAATGGGCTGCCAACAATGGTTGTGGAGGTGGATACGATAGGATAAGTACATGGAGCTTAGAAAAATAGAGGGCTACGGGTAAGCCTAGTAATTTCTAAGGTAGGGACATGTAGGTTTTCTATGTTTCTACGTCTCTAGTAGTAGTCCCACCCAGCGTCAGTGTAAAAAGCTGCTTGCATTTACCTTGTCTATACCCCTGATAATTGTGTATATCTTTATCAAGTCTTCTGTCAGTCTTCTACATTCCAAGGAATCAAGTCATAACATGTTCAGTTTTTCCTTATACCTCAAGTCCTCCAAACCCGCCAACATCCTTGTAAGATTTCTCTGTACTCCTCCAACCTTATGTAAATCTTACAGAGCGACAGTATATATGCCTTGTATTGTGAGTCACTGTTGGTACTGTATTTTGCCCCTTGGCCCTGGAGTAACATTGTTTCATTTGGCTGTATTCATGGGTATTCATCTGTGGTTGAATGAGAATTGAACTTAACACTTGAAATCTAACCAGTAACTAACAAGTTCAAGATTTAGGAGTCTAAAGCAGAAAACTGCAACAATTATACATCCAATTTAAATACACTCAGTAAATCAGGCCTCCACTTCTGCCTGTGATGATGAATTCCACATATTCATCTCTCTGGCTAAAGAAATTCATCCTCATATCTGTTCAAAATGGGCATCCCTCTATTCTGAGGATGTCCCCTCTGGTACGAGACTCCCCCACCATCAGAAGCATCCTCTCCACATCCACTCTCTCTAGGTCTTTCGATTTTCAATAGGTTTCAAGTATATTACCCCTTAATTTTTTAAATTCCAGTGAGTATGGGCCCAGAGCCATCAAATACTTCTCATATGTTAACACTTTTATTCCTAGAATACTTCTCTGAGCCTCCTCTGGACCCTCTCTTTTTCAGCACATCTGTTTCTTAGAAAAGGGGCCAAAAATGGCTCACAATACTCCCAAGTGCTGTCTTATCAATAAACATTTATTGCTGTTTATAAATGGCTGTAAGTTTTTGCAAAGTGATGTATTTTATGTTCAATGAAACCTGTAACAAATTTTATTGAACTCCAAAACCTAAACACAAATGTGCACTAAAAATTTTGATATAACAGCGTCATCACATCAGATCAGCCTCTCAAAATGAAACCCCAATTTAATGTCGGTGGTTGTGAATTATGTGTATTTCTCGGTCTTCAGGGTAGTGGTCTGCCGCACCTGCGGGTGCCAGGTCGCGGATGGAGACCGTGTCCTCCCGCCATAAGACCATAAGATATAGGAGCAGAAGTAGGTGATTCGGTTCATCGAGTCTGTTCCGCCATTCAGTCATGACTGATCCAATTCTTCCAGTCATCCCCACTCCCCTTCACCCCAAACTCTTTGATGCCCTGGCTAACCAAGAACCTGTCTATGTCTGCCTTAAATACACCCAATGACTTGGCCTCCACAACCGCTTGTGGCAGCAAATTCCACAGATTTTCCACCTTTTGACTAAAGTAATTTCTCCACATCTCTGTTCTAAATGGACATCCTTCAATCCTGAAGTCATGCCCTCTTGTCCTAGAACCCACTACCATGGGAGATATCTTTGCCATATCTAATCTGTTCAGGCTTTTTAACATTCAGACTGTTTCTATGAGATCCCCCCCCATTCTCCTGAACTCCAAGGGAATATGGCCCAAGAGCTGCCAGACGTTCCTTTTACGGCAACACTTACATTCCTGGAATCATTCTTGTGAATCTTCTCTGAACCCTCTCCAATGTCAGTATCTCCTTTCTAAAATAAGGAGCACAAATGCCTTATAGAGCCTCAACATCACAACCCTGCTCTTACATTCAATACCTCTGGAAATGAATGCCAACATTGCATTCGCCGTCTTCACAACTGACTCAACCTAGAGGTTAACCTTTACGTTATCTTGCACAAGGACTCCCAAGTCCCTTTGCATCTCTGTATTTTGAATTCTCTCCCCATCTAAATAATAGTCTGCCGGTTTATTTCTTCCACCAAAGTGCATGACCATACATTTTCCAACATTTGTATTTATTTGCCACTTCTTTGCCCATTTCCTTAAACTAAGTCTTTCTGCAGGCTCTCCGTTTCCTCAACACTACCTGCTTCAGACAGACATACTTTATTGATCCTGAGGGAAATTGGGTTTTGTTACAGTTGTACCAACCAAGAATAGTGTAGAAATATAGCAATATTAAACCATAAATAATTAAATAATAGTAAGTAAATTATTCCAAGTGGAAATAAGTCCAGGACCAGCCTATTGGCTCAGGGTGTCTGACACTCCACCTATCTTCTCCACCCTAACTTCTCCACCTATCTTAGTATCATCAGCAAATTTAGCAACAAATCCATTAATACCGTAGTCCAAATCATTGACCTACATCTTAAAAAGCAGCAGATCCCAACACTGACCCCTGTGGAACTCCACTGGTAACCGGCAGCCAGCCAGAATAGGATCCCTTTACTCCCACTCTCTGTTTTCTGCTGACCAGCCAATGCTGTACCCATGCCAGTAACTTCCCTGTAAATCCATGGGCTCTTATCTTGCTAAGCAGCCTTATGTGCAGCACCTTGTCAAAGGCCTTCTGAAAATCCAAGTACAACACGTCTACTGCATCTCCTTTGTTGACTCCGCTTGTCATTTCCTCAAAAAATTGCAGTAGGTTAGTCAGACAGGATTTTCCTTTGCTGGATTTGGTCTATCTTCTCATGTGCCTCCAGGTACTCCGTAATCTCATCCCTAACTATCGATTCCAACAACTTTCCGACCACTGATGTCAGGCTAACAGGTCTATAGTTCCCTTTCTGTTGCCTCCCACCCTTCTTAAATAGCGGAATAACACTTGCAATTTTCCAGTCATCCGTTACAATGCCAGAATCTATTGATTATTGGAAGATCATCATTAATGCCTGCATAACCTCTCCAGCTATTTCCTTCAGAACCTGAGGATGCATTCCAACAAGTCAAGGAGACTTATCCACTCTCAGACCATTAAGCTTTCTGAGCACGTTCTCACTCATAATTTTTACCGCACATACTTCACTTCCCTGACTCTCTTGAATGTCTGGTAAACTGCAGACGTCTTTCACTGTGAAGACTGATGCAAAATATACTTTCAGTTCCTCTGCCATCTCTGCATCTCTTATTACAATTTCTCCAGTGTCATTTTGTATTGGTCCTATATCTACCCTTGACTCTCTTATACCCTTTATATACTTAAAAAAGCTTTTAGTGTCTTTTTTGATATTAGTCGCCAGCTTCCTCTCATAATTCATCTTTTCCTTCTTAGTCTCCTTCTGCAAGTCTTTAAAAGCTTCCCAGTTCTCTATCTTCCCACAAGCTCTGTATGCCCTCTCTTTTGCTTTTACTTTGGCTCTAACTTCACATGTCAGCCATGGTAGTGTTACGTATCCAGGCAACAATAAATATATGAGTTCGGCAAGGGTTTTTTATAACAAACAACATGTTTATTAAACACAGAAAACAAACCCCCCAAAAGTAAACAAACACTAACGTAACCGGAAACCAACTGCGGTGCGGCAGCTCAAACAGTTCTTAAAGCAATATTGCAAAAACAGTTCTTTAAAGTGGTATTGCCAAAAGTTCGATATGCTCACAGTCCATTTAAAAAGGAGAGACGTTATAAGACGATGTAAATTCTCTTTCACGTCGCTTGCTTCGATCCCCGACGTCGAACTTCCCACAAAGAATTTATGAAACAGAACGGCTTAAAGGCACTGACCTTTCCTTCCTCACTATCTTCAATCCTTTCTGGTTAAACCCAGGGACTAACACAAAGATAGTCAACGAAATCCTTCCAAATAAGGATCAAACAAAGGTCGAAACCCGTTTCACCGTAGAAAGCGATTCTCCTCGATCTTTAACTCCCGAACGTCAATCTTCACTCTCCACTAATTTCTCGAACTAGCAGAATCGTAAAGAACCTGCTGGCAATGACCTTTTAAACTTTAGGCATTAGATAAAAACTTCATCCTTCAACTAAACTGCGTCATCACTTAAATCACACAGTGACATGAAGTCAACTTGGCAAATCCAGCCACGAACTGCCCCTCCGCACAAGGTGGGGTCTACCTTTTATAACCTGTAAAAAAAAACCTGTCGCATGATCTCTACTGGCGGGAAAATGACATCACTCCGCCTTCACAAGACCATTACCTCAAGTCCAGTATAGCTTCAACCCCAGTCACATGACAAGGGTACCACTGTCATGTGTCACGAGTACGTAACAGTAGTATCCATCGTCCCTTTGAAAATTTCTTATTTGGAATATATCTATCTTGCACTTCTCTCATTTTTTTACAGAAACTCCAGCCATTGCTGCTCTGCTGTACTTCCTGCAAATGCCCCTTTTCAGTCATCTTTGGCCAGTTCCTCTCTCATGCCATTGTAATTTCCTTTATTCCACTGAAATACAGAAACATTGGATTTTATTTTTTCCCTCTCAAATCTCAATGAGAACTCAATCATATTGTGATCACTATTCGCTCAGGGTTCCTTAACCTTAAGCTCTCATCACATCCAGATCATTGCACAACACCCAATCCAGCACAACCAATTCCTTCGTGGGCTCAACAACAAGCTGTTCTAAAAATCAATCCCTCAGACATTCTACAAATTCTCTCTCCTGAGGTCCATTACTGGTTTGGTTTTCCCAATCCACTTTCATGTTAAAATCCCCAGCGATTATCATGACATTGCCCTTCTGACATGTCTTTTCTATCTCCTGCTGTAATTTGTAATCAACATCCCGGCTGCTGTTTGGAGTCCTGCATAGAACTTCCATTAGTGCCCTTTTACCCTTGCCATTTCTGAACTTACCCCGTAGAGACTACACCTTCCAATCCTATTCATCTCTTTCTAATGATTTAGTATTACTTCTTATACACAGAGCCACACAACCCCCTCTGCATACTAGCCAATCTTTCCGACACACTGTATATACTTGGACATTCAGCTCCCAATGGCAGCCATCCTTTAGCCAAGTTTCAGAGATGGCCACAACGTCATATTTGCCAATCTGTAGCTGAATTTCAAGGTCATCAATTTTATTTCTTAGGAGACAATGGAGTGACTCGTTGGGGCACCCTTTGAGAGAATCGAAATAGAGCTGCACTGCCCTGCCCTTTTGCTTCGCTTGGTGTTGCTGCTGAGCTGGGCCATGCGCATGCGTCGTGGTGTCGCATCCCGATTTCCATGATGGTGGATCGACTCGCGGGTGAAAGCGGGGCTGTTGATTTTGGCAAATTAGCAATTTTATACGAACATATAGCTCTGAACTTTGCCTGCATTCTGTAAGTTAGCGCATTTTAAGTTGATTTAGCCAAAAAAAAGTGCCACTATAATGCACCATTTGCACTAATTGGAGGTCACAAACAAACAAACAGAGCATGACAGCTTTAGTAGTATATAGGTGCTGCGTGCATTCAAATACAACACTTTCAGTCCAGTATTTGTTGTTTTCTGTTTTAACTGCACCATGCCTTTATTGCCCTGTAACTCATGCTGCTGGCTGTGATTAAGCCTCATCTCCTATCTGTTCTTTCTATAATCTCTGTTGCACGCTATCTTTGATTTATTTCTGTTTTCCTCTTTCTCAGTCTTATCTCTCCTAACACAGGTCCCCACATAATTCAGTAAAACCAGCATTGTGGCTTATCTGGAGCTTGGGCCTTACGTTCCATGGGTGGAGGAACTGCAGGTGCCTCTGGCTCATCCAGAGCTAGATATACATGATCATTGGGTGACACCAGGGGCATGCCAGTGGAATGCTTTAAACCTTGGGCTGGTTTAAGGCAATCTAACAACATACGTTCAGGTTTACCCCTCTTATCTATAATAAAAGTCTTTTCTTCCCTTTCCAAGACATGGAATGGACCATCGTAAGGGTACCTAGGGGAAATGCTGGTGTGTGTCTGGCAGATGAAAACAAATGAGGTGAAAATTGCAGGGGCCCTGGCAGATATATTTAAAATGTCAGTATCTATGGGTGAGGTGCCGGAGGATTGGAGGATAGCTCATGTTGTTCCGTTGTTTAAAAAAGGTTCTAAAAGTAATCTGGGAATTTATAGGCTGTTAAGTTTGACGTCAGTAGTAGGTAAATTATTGGAAGGAGTTCTAAGATATAGGATCTACATGTATTTGGACTTATTAAGGAGAGTCAACATGGCTTTATGCGTGGTAGGTCATGTTTAACAGAGGTATTAGGGTTTTTCGAGGAGGTTACCAGGAAAGTAGATGAAGGGAAGGCAGTGGATGTTGTCTACATGGACTTCAGTTAGGCCTTTGACGAGGTCCCGCATGGGAGATTAGTTAGGAAGATTCAGTCACTAGGTATACATAGTGAGGTAGTAAATTGGATTAAACATTGGCTCAATGGGAGAAGCCAGAGAGTGGTAGTGGAGGATTGCTTCACTGAGTGGAGGCCTGTGACTAGTGTTGTGCCACAGGGATCAGTGCTGGGTCCATTGTTATTTGTCATCTATATCAATGATCTGCTGATGATACAAAGATTGGAGGTGCAGTGGACAGTGAGGATGGTTATCAAAGCTTGCAGAGGGATTTGGACCAGCTGAAAAAATGGGCTGAGAAATGGCAGATGGAGTTTAATACAGACAAGTGTGAGGTATTGCACTTTGGAAGGACAAACCAAGGGAGAACCTACAAGGTAAATGGTAGGGCACTGAGGAGTGCAGTAGAACAGAGGGATCTGGGAATACAGATATGAAATTCCCTAAAAGTGGCACCACAGGTAGATAGGGTCGTAAAGAGAGCTTTGGCCTTTATAAACCAAAGTATTGAGTATAAGAGTTGGAATGTTATGGTGAGTTTGTATAAGGCATTGGTGAGGCCGAATTTGGAGTATTACGTGCAGTTTTGTTCACCAAATTACAGGAAGGATATTAATAAGGTTGAAAGAGTGCAGAGAAGGTTTACAAGGATGTTGATGGGACTTGAGAAACTGAGTTACAGAGAAAGGTTGAATAGGTTAGGGCTTTATTCTCTGGAGTGTAGAAGAATGAGGGGAGATTTGATAGAGGTATATAAAATTATGATGGGTATAGATTATGATGGCAGTTAAGAGTGAATGCAAGCAGGCTTTTTCCACTGAGGCTAGGGGAGAAAAAAACTAGAGGACATATAACCATGTAACAATTACAGCACGGAAACAGGCCATCTCGGCCCTTCTAGTCCATGCCGAACGCTTACTCTCACCAAGCCCTACCGACCTTCACTCAGTCCATAAACCTCCATTCCTTTCCTGTCCATATACCTATCCAATTTTTTTATGGGTTAAGGGTGAAGGGGGAAAAGTTTAAAGGGAACATTGGGGGGGGCTTCTTCACACAGAGAGTGGTGGGCGTGTGGAATGAGCTGGCAGTTAAAGTGATAAATGCGGGCTCACTTTTAACATTTAAGAAAAACTTGGACAGGTACATGGGTGAGAGATGTATAGAGGGAAATGGTCCAGGTGCAGGTCAGTGGGACTGGGCAGAAAAATGGTTCGGCACAGCCAAGAAGGGCCAAAAGGCCTGTTTCTATGCTGTAATGTTCTATGGTTATTTGGAATGTAAATTGACAGTGCTGCTCACCAGGATAGCAGGTAGGAATAGGTGAAAAGGAATTGAGGGTGGAATGCTGTTGAGAGGCCACTGGGCAGACATGGCATCAGGAATGAAATCACTGGCTACTCATGCGGTTGCTCATTAACAAACCCTCCACGGACGACTGCAGGTCCTCTTTTGGAGAAGCTCTGAGCCACACAGGACCCATGGGAGAAGATCGTGCCAACACTCATCGGTCAGAGAAGCCTTTAAGGAGTGGTGAAACATAGGCCATTGAACCATGGGTGATAACGCCGTAACATGATGTAGCCTAATGCTGGGGTTCTGAGCCATCGAAGCCCAGACGCCTGATATGAATTGAGGACCATGGTCAGTGGAAATATCAGATGGGGTGCCAGACCAAGCAACCCAGGTGGAGATGAACGCCCGAGCCACGTCTGTGGTCATCATCGAAGCTAGAGGGAGAACCTCTGGCCATCTGTGGTACAGTCCACCATGGTAGGAAGGTGTGTGAATCCACAGGAGGGGGAAGGGGACCAACAATGTCCATGTGGACATGGTTGAACTGTCGCTCAGGGATCTTAAAAGTTGCCAGTATAGCTAAACATGATGGTTAATTTTTGCCAGCTGGATCTCCACACAGGCTGTAGTCCAATCACGTACACCATGCCAAACAAACTACAGTGTAACCAGTTTCTGTGAGGTCTTCTGGCCTGGATGTGCGAGGCCATGTATGGAGTTGAAACGGTAAGTCTCCAGTTTGTGAACGCAATGGGGTGAGGGCAGCCGGTTGAGACATCACACAGGAAAGAAACTCCACCTTCCCCGAATTTTATGTCAGCCAATCGCAGGCCCATGACTGCATTTCAGTAAGCCTGGACGTCTGGGTCAGTAAATTGGTCGGCTGTCATATTGGCATAGTCAACTCCTATGTGTACAATCTCAATGGCTGGTCGTGAGAGACAATTGGCCAGGGCATTATTTTTCCCTTTGATATGTTGAATACCAGTTGTGAACGCAGATATGTAGGCACTCCAGTTGTGCAGATAAAGGGTCTGATATTTTGGCCACTGCATGCACAAGGGGCTTGTGGTCAACAAACACTGTGAGTGGCAAGCCTAAGAAACCGAAAATGGGGGACAGCCAGATGGAGACCGAGAAGCTCATGGTCACATGTGCTGTACTTCCTTTCGGGGGTTTGGAGCTACCTGCTGAAAAAGGCAAGCAGCTGCCACATGCCTCAGACCAGCTGTTCATATACAGCACCCACAGAGTCTGAAACATCAGAAGTATTACCTATGGGTGCATTGGGGAGTGGCTGTGCCCATAGAGTCGCGTTAGAAAGAGCTCATTTGGTACTATCAAATGCCCTGGTCATGTCGAATGACCAGTCAAGCACTTAATTAGGGGTATTGCCTGGATAGGTACATGGAACTCAGAAAATTAGAGTAACCCTAGGTAATTTCTAACGTAAGGACATGTTCGGCACAGCCTTGTGGGCCTCCGAGCCTTTATTGTGCTGTAGGTTTTCTATGTTTCTAATCTGTATTTACCAACAAGTAACTTGTTATTTCAACTGAAAAGCACGTGGGTTCACATTCTATCTACCTGTGAGCATCCTACTAGGTTACAGTAGGACATCAATAGGATGCAAAACTGGGCTGAGAAGTGGCTGATGTAGTTATGATAAGTGTGAGGTGGTTAATTTTGGTAGATCAAATATGATATCAAAATATAGTATTAATGGAAAGATTCTTGGCAGTGTGTAGGATCAGAGGGATCTTAGGGTCCAAGTCCATAGGACACCCAAAGCTGCTGCGCAGGTTGACTCTGTGGTTAAGAAGGCATACAGTGCATTGGCCTTCATCAATCGTGGGATTGAGTTCAAGAGCTGAGAGGTAATGTTACAGCTTTACAGGACCCAGGTTAGACCCCACTTGGAGTACTGTGCTCAGTTCTGGTCACCTCTTGTGGAAGGCATAGTCAAGTCAAGTTGTCAAGTCACTTTTATTGTCATTTCGACCATAACTGCTGGTACAGTACATAGTAAAAATGAGACAACGTTTTTCAGGACCATGGTGTTACATGACACAGTACAAAAACTAGACTGAACTACGTAAAAAAAACAACACAAGAGAAAGCTACACTAGACTACAGACCTACACAGGACTGCATAAAGTGCACAAAAACAGTGCCGGCATTACAATAAATAATAAACAGGACAATAGGACAAGGTGTCAGTCCAGGCTTTGGGTATTGAGGAATCTGATAGCTTGGGGGAAGAAACTGTTACATAGTCTGGCCGTGAGAGCCCGAATGCTTTAGAGCCTTTTCCCAGACGGCAGGAGGGAGAAGAGTTTGTATGAGGGGTGCGTGGGGTCCTTCATAATGCTGTTTCCTCTGCGGATGCAGCATGTAGTGTAAATGTCCATGATGGTGAGAAGAAAGAGTGCAAAGGAGATTTGCAAGGATGTTGCCTGGACTGGGGAGCATGCCTTATGAGAATAGGTTGAGTGTACTTGGCCTTTTCTCCTGGGAGCGGCAGAGGATGACAAGTGACCTGATAGTGGTGTTTAGGATGATGAGAGGCATTGATCATGTGGATAGTCAAAAGCTTTTTCCCAGTGCTGAAATGGCTAACATGAGAGGGCACAGTTTTAAGGTGCTTGGAAGTAAGGACAGAGGAGATTTTTACATAGAGAGTGGTGAGTGTGTGGAATGGACTGCTGGCAATGGTGGTGGAGGCAGATACGATAGGGTCTTTTAAGAAGCTCATGGATAGGTATATGAAGCTTAGAAAAATAGAGGGCAATGGGTATCCTTAGGCAATTTCTAAAGTAAGTACATGTTCGGCACAGCATTGTGGGCTGAAGGGCCTGTATTGTGCTGTAGGTTTTCTATGTTTCTAAATTCACCCACTTTATACTGACAATCATCTCTGCTATCTCATTATCCTCAATTTTCTCCATTATTTCAGCCTTCCATCTTCTCAGTTGATATACATTGAGCAATACAATTATCAGGGTACATAAAATTAGTATTACAGCAGCCTGTGATACCATTCTTACCCATGGATGTATATGAACATTTGCCCCCCCCCCCCAATTCCAAAACTTACTCCAAATGCCTGGGTCACTCAGTATTTCATTTGCCTTACTTCAATTGCTTTAGTGTGTTTAATCCATTGATGGATGATCTCTCTTGCCTCCTCCACAACACGTGTCCAGTCTGTGGTCAAGTGAGGTACTGGTGGCAACTCAGTAACAGCATAGTCCCGCATATTTTCATCTGTATCAGTGAGCTGGAACTTGAAGTTCTCCTCCATTATTATTTATAATACAAATTTGAGTCCTCCATTTCTCCCTTGTTGGACTGTGTTACCTGTGTCCATTGAGAAGATATTTTTTAATCCTCACTGAGTGTTTTCCAAGCAATGATATCATTGTTGACATGTTTGTCCACTGTACTGGCTCTGGAACAAGACAGACCATGGCCTCAGTCATGGTAAATTCCATCGCAACAAAATACATTATTCTCTTCATGTTGAATTAAACCTGTAGCACGCAAGGGTGATATCTGCTCTTATTTCCAGTTTAAGTCTTAAATTATTTTATGTCCATATTTCATTTTTCTAGATCTTCCATCCAGACTCCCAATTCTCTTGTGATTCAAGACATCCATTTTTCCTAAATCAATTTTGTTTCAGGATAGGAGGGACAAGTACTAACATGTTTTCCTTTTCCTTTGACTTTTTGACAAAACTTCCCTGATTCTCAGGATGAGGGGACTGAAAATCACCCCCTTGATAGGATCTGGTTCCATCTTGTTGGAACAGTTGTTCCATCCTCAAGCCTCCCAAATCAGGGCTATCATGTATATCAATTGTTATGTGCCAATGGTGATAACATTCCTGTCTCTCCACCATCAATTTCAGCTGGTTGATATGGTACCTTCCACTTTTATCTGGTTAGTCAGCACTTTGTACACTGAAGGACTTGCCTTGCCTATAATTTCATAGGGCCCTGCAAATCTTGAATTTAAAAATTAGGGCGGTTGGTGTATTCTAATCATCGCTCTTTGTCCTAGGCTTAATTCTATGGGACTGTCTTTTGAGTCGAAGTAGGCTTTACTGTTTCTTTTTCTTTCCTATTTGGTGAGCTGTCACATAATTGGACTCTTTTACTGTGCCTACTTTTGTACCCACTTTTCTGATACAATCCCTTTGATTTCGGGTTCTGACATATCTAATCCTAACAACCCTTCCAACCCTCTCATATTCCTCCCAGTCATGAATTTCTCTGTTGAAGATATCACTGTATTCCTTATTATCATCAAGGCATAAGGCAAAACTACTTGCCAAGTTGTTCCATGTTGTTGCACCATTTTGCAATCATATTTTTTAGTGCTCGATTCATCCTTTCCACAATTCCACTAGACTGTGGTCTATAAGGTAAATGAAATCTCTGCTTGATTCCTAAAAGTGCTATGATATTTTGCATTATCTGGGTTGTGAAATAAGTGCCTTGATCTGATTTTATACTCCGGGGTAGTCCCCAGCGAGTGAATATCCTTTCCAATAAGATTTTTGCAGTGGCCTCTTCCATGTTTCTCTTTGTTGGGAATGCTACCACACACTTGCTTCCAACCTGTCTCTGAATGTGAACAAAACAAAAAAGATGGTTGTTGACTTCGGGAGGGCACGGAGCGACCACTGAACATCGATGGCTCCTCGGTAGAGATCGTTAAGAGCACCAAATTTCTTGGTGTTCACCTGGTGGAGAATCTCACCTGGTCCCTCAACACCAGCTCCATAGCAAAGAAAGCCCAGCAGCGACTCTACTTTCTGCAAAGGCTGAGGAAAGTCCATCTCCCACCCCCCATCCTCATCACATTCTACAGGGGTTGTATTGAGAGCATCCTGAGCAGCTGCATCTCTGCCTGGTTCGGAAATTGCACCATCTCGGATCGCAAGACCCTGCAGTGGATAGTGAGGTCAACTGAGAAGATCATTGGGGTCCTTCTTCCCGCCATAATGGACATTTACACTACACACTGCATCTGCAAAACAAACAGCATTATGTAGGACCCCATGCACCCCTCATACAAACTCTTCTCCCTCCTGCCGTCTAGGAAAAGGCACCGAAGCATTCGGGCTCTCACGACCCGACTATTCAGACATAGAACCAGACAGTTTCTTCCCCCAAGCTATCAGACTCCTCAATACCCAGAGCCTGGACTGACACCTTACTGCCCTATTGTCTTGTTTATTATTTATTGAAATGCCTGCACTGTTTTGTGCACCTTATGCAGTCCTGGGTAGGTCTGTAGTCTAGTGTAGTTTTTTTTTCTGTGTTGTTTTTTGCGTAGTTCGGTCTAGTTTTTGTACTGTGTCATGTAACACCATGGTCTTGAAAAATCGTCTCATTTTTACTATGTACTGTACCAGCAGTTATGGTCGAAATGACAATAAAAAGTGACTTGACTTGACTTCATAAAGGTATCTATTACTACCAGAATATATTTGTACCTTCCCGAGGTGGGTGGAAAGGGGCCAACATAATCTATTGACAAATTAGTCCAAGGCCCTTCCATGGTCTGGTCAGGGCTACTTTCTTTACATTTCTATCAGGATTACGAGGGTGATTGATAAGTTTGTGGCCTGAGGTAGAAGGAGAGGAGTTATTAACTTCAAACTTTCTCCATAATCACTCAAAGAGGTGACCTGCATGTCCATGTGACGGGAGTTGTATAACTCATCTCCTTCTACCTTAGACCACAAACTTATCAATCACCCATCTGTGGACACCTTCTGGAGGTCCAAGATATGTATGCTCCACGATTGCTAGACTAAGTGTGTAAATGTAGAAGGGAACTATGTTGAAAAATAAATGTGCTAGGTTTTCTAAAATTGACTCCTTCTACCTTAGGCCATGAACTTATCAATCACCCCGCATATATTTTGCACAAATCAAGCAATTTTTGACATAATGCTCCACATCATCCTTCACCTTAGGCCACCAGCCCAATTTCTTGATCTTTTCCAGGGTGCTTTCGCACCCCTGGTGTCCCCCTATATTATGTTACCAATGGATCATCTGGTTTTTTTCCTCACTCTCGAACCACAAGCTTTCCTTCATGAAGGACAACTCCATCTTTGACAAACACTCTGTTGTGTTCATTGTATATTTCAGAGCCTGCACCTTCTATCATTTTCTTTTTTTCTTTTTAAATCTTTTTATTACTTTTAAACAAACATAAATGAAACATGAATACAAAGTGTTTGAGAGTACATAATTAATAGTTTAAATAGACATTCAGATATATAATAATAAAAATATATAACCTCTCAAACTCAGAACATTAATGAACAAAGAAGTAAAAAGAGAAAAAAAAACACTAACCAACATGGGCCATTGAATAATATTAAGTACATATACAGTAGTGCCAATAACTCCGAACCTCCATCCAAATAATTAAGGATAATATAAGTAAGGTTTAGGAAAAGACAATTCAACTCATGTGAAAATGTTGAATAAAAGGTCTCCAAGTTTCTTCAAATTTAACTGAAGGATCAAAAACCATACTTCTAATTTTTTCTAAACTCAAACAAGAAATAGTTTGAGAAAACCACTGAAATACAGTTGAAGGATTAATTTCTTTCCAATTCAATAAAATAGATCTTCTAGCCATTAATGTAACAAATGCAATCATTCGTTGAGATGAAGCGGATAAACGGTTATTGTCCGTCATTGGTAAACCGAAAATTGCAGTAAGAGGATGCGGTTGGAAATTAATATTTAAAACTCTTGAAATAATACTGAAAATATCTTTCCAATAATTTTGTAAACAAGGATAAGACCAGAACATATGAGTCAATGAAGCAACATCAGAATGACATCTATCGCAGGTTGAATTAAGATGAGAATAAAATCGAGCCAGTTTATCCTTAGACATATGAACTCTATGTACAACCTTAAATTGTATTAGGGCATGTTTAGCACAAATAGAGGACAAATTTACCAATAACAAATTTTTTTCTCATTGCTCAGTAGATATAGGACAATGCAACTCTTCTTGCCATTCCTTCTTAATTTTTTCTGATACATCTGACTGTAAATTCATGATCATCTTATAAATGATGGCTGCTAAACCCTTTTGATAAGGATTAAGGGCTAAAATTCTTTCTGTAATGTCCAATGGACATTCTTTCAAAAAAGACTGTAACTCATTATACAAAAACTTTTTAACTTGCAAATATCTAAAACAATGGGTTTCAGGTAAATTATATTTATTATATAGCTGTTCAAAGGACATAATGTTATCATCCAGAAACAGATCACGAAAACATGTTATACCTTTTGTTTTCCATAAAAGAAAAGCTTGATCCATAGATGAAGGCTGAAAAAAATAATTAGATATTATAGGACATGATAAAATAAATTTATTCAAACCAAAAAATTTATGAAATTGAAACCAAATTGGTAATGTATATCTGACTATAGGATTAGTTATCTGTTTATTCAATTTGAATAAAGAGAAAGGAAATGAAGATCCTAAGATTGAAATCAGTGAAAAATCTTGCACAGATTTACATTCCAAATTTACCCATTGTGGGCAAGTAGCTATAGTCAATTCTTGTGTCCAGAATATTAAATACCGTATATTAACTGCCCAATAGTAAATTCTTAAGTTTGGTAAAGCCAAGCCGCCCTCCTTCTTAGGCTTCTGTAAATATTTTTTGCCCAATCTAGGATTGTTGTTCTGCCACAAGTAAGAAGATATTTTAGAGTCAATAGTATCAAAAAAAGCTTTAGGAATAAAAATTGGTAATGCTTGAAATAAATATAAGAATTTAGGTAGTATCATCATCTTAATAGCATTAACTCTACCAACCAATGACAAAGATAGTGGAGACCACCTAATAGCAAGTTGCTTAATTTGATCAATTAAAGGTAAAAAGTTAACCTTAAATAAATCTTTATGTTTTTAGTAATTTTAATACCTAAGTAAGTAAAATAATCTGTAACAATTTTATATGGTAAATGTTTATAAATTGGAACTTGCATATTTAATGGAATAGTTCACTCTTGTTAAAATTCAATTTATAGCCAGAAAAATTACTAAATTGAGCAAGCAAAGACGAAATAGCAGGGATAGATCTTTCAGGGTCAGATATATATATAATAACAAATCATCAGCATATAATGATACTTTATACGTCCTCTCCCCACGGGTAATACCCAGAATATTAGGTGATTCACGAATAGCTATAGCCAACGGTTCTAAAGCGATGTCAAATAGTAAAGGACTTAAAGGGCAACCTTGCCTTGTACCACGAAATAGCTGAAAAAAAGGAGATCTTTGATTATTGGTAAAAACCGAAGCTAAAGGTTTATGGTATATTAATTTAATCCATGATATAAATTTTGAACTGAATTTAAATTGTTGCATTGTAGTAAATAAATATGGCCATTCAACTCTATCAAATGCTTTTTCAGCATCTAAAGAAATAACACATTCTGGTATTTTAGATGAAGAAGTATAAATAATATTAATTAATTTTCTAATGTTAAAAGATGAATAACGATTTTTAATAAATCCAGTCTGATCTTCAGAAATAATTCGAGGTAATATATTTTCTAATCTAATAGCCAAAATTTTACTGAAAATCTTAAAATCCATACTTAACAAGGATATAGGCCGATAGGATGCACATTCAGTAGGGACTTTATCTTTTTTAAGAATTAAAGAAATAGAAGCTTCATAAGAAGATTGTGGTAATTTACCTACACTTAATGCATCTTTAAAAATTTTACAAAGCCAAGGAGAAAGTATAGAAGAAAAAGATTTAAAAAATTCTACGGAAAAACCATCTGGACCAGAAGCTTTACCAGAATTCATTGAAAAAATAGCCTTTTCTATTTCAGAATCCGTAATAGGTGTATCTAAAATTGCGTTATCCTCAACAGTTACTTTGGAATATTCAATTTCCTTAAAAATTCATTTATTATAGAAGAGTCCTTAGTGAATTCTGATTGATATAAGGAGTTATAAAAATCTTGAAAGGCTCTATTTATCTCTTTGTGGTCGATTGTCAGAGTACCATCTTGTTTACGAATTCTAGTAATCTGTCGTTTATCCGAAACAATTTTCAATTGGTTAGCCAGTAATTTACCAGACTTATCTCCATACATATAGAATTGGGTTTTTGATTTAATTAACTGACTTTCAATCGAAGAGGATAATAATAAACTATGTTCCATTTCTTTCTTTATAAAGTTCTTTGCTAGGGGTCATTGAATAAATCTTATCAATTGCTTTAATTTTATCAACTAATGTTAATATTTTAGAATTAGTTCGTTTCCTAACTCCGGCAGAGTATGAAATAATCTGTCCACGAATATATGCTTTAAAAGTATCCCACAAAATTCCACTAGAGATCTCTGCTGTAGAATTTGTTGAGAAAAACAAATCAATTTGTTGTTTAATAAAGTTAACAAAGTCTAAATCCTGCAATAAAATAGGATTAAACCTCCAAAATTTAGCATTGACATATGAATCCGTTACTTTAATAGATAACTTCAGAGGTGCGTGATCAGATATGGTAATACAGTCATATTTACAATCAGTAACATCTGTGAGTAAATGGTAATGAAAAAGTAATCAATTCTTGAGTAATTATGATAGACATGGGAAAAGTATGAAAACTCTTTGTCATTAGGGTGTAGAAAACGCCAAATTTCACAAATAGCTGAATCAATCATAAAAGAGTTAATAAGAGAAGCCGATTTATTCGGAAGAGTTTGGGTGGGCTTGGATCTATCCATCACAGGGTTTAAACAACAGTTAAAATCCCCACCCATTATCAGTCTATATTGATTCAGATTAGGAAAGGATGTAAATAAGCATTTAAAAAATTCAGGATAATAATATTTGGAGCATAAACATTAACTAAAACAACTTTTTGATTAAAAAGTAGACCAGTAATAAGCAAAAATCTACCTTGTGGATCTGAAATTGTTTCATGATGTATAAAAGAAGTTGATGAGTCTATAAAAATAGAAACACCTCTTACTTTGGCTTGCGAATTTGCGTGATATTGTTGGCCCTTCCAAAACCTAAAAAAATGTTGACTATCCACCTTCCTTACATGAGTCTCCTGCACAAAAATAACATTGGCATTCATTCTATGAAATACTTTGAATATTTTTTTCCATTTGATCGGATGATTTAAACCATTAGTATTCCAAGAAACAAAATTAATAATCCTATCCATATTGACAATATTTATTACAGTTAACACATAAGTTTAAAAAAAAAGTGAACTCATGAACCCGGAAGAAGGAAGTGAGTTCAAGGAGAAACCGGAAGTCACGGCACTGCAACCATTTTTGTAGTTTCATATAGGCCCATGAAATAAAACTACACAAAAAGCAAGCAAAAAGAGAAAAAAGAAAAAGAAAAATCCCCCTCCCTCCACCCGCGAAACCCCAGGAAAAAAGCCAAAAAGAGGCAAGCAGGCAATCTAATACTAAAATTACCCCCGTGTCTCAGGACAGCAACTCAGACAAAAAAAATTTGAAAAAAAATACAAACAACCCATATTATAAGAAAGGGTTAATATAACAAAAGTTAAAAAATAAAATTAGTATTATATATATATATATATATATATATATATAACAAAAGGGTTAAAAAAATTAAATTGATAAAAACCCATAAATAAATAATAAATTAGTATTTTAGATGAGAGTTTAAAACTTTCAAACTCATCAAAACGGATATGACGTTCCAAGCACTAGAGTCTGTCGGGAAGAAGAAACGCCATTTTATTATTATTTTTTTTTAATCTTAATATTTAACTGTTAAAAATATAAAAAAACGTATACAAACTTTAAAAAAAAGAACCCTAATCAGTTATTTTCAAGGTTAATAATATATATAAAAAATAATAAAGTCAGAATAAACCAAAAAAAAAAGAACTTTTACCGTATATAAAAAATACATGTAAGCCATAGCTAAAAAAAAACATCATTAGGTAAAAGATCGAAATTTATAGACTAATTATTACATTAGTCAACCCGATAGAGTGTCATTGTTCCAAAAAGCTTTGAGCGTCTGCTGGAGATTTAAACAGCCGAGAAGTTCCATCTTCAAAAGTAACTCTCAGGTGTGCTGGAAATAACAGCGCTTGCTTGTAGCCTTTCTGGTGAATTTTCGACATAACCGGTCTAAAAGCCATTCTTGCCCTTAAAACTTCAGGGCTATAATCTTCCAAAATACGAAATTTAAGTTCTTGAAAGTTAATCATACCCTTTTTCCGAGCTGCCCGAATCAGACGCTCTTTGGTATGAGGGT
Organism: Hypanus sabinus; assembly: GCF_030144855.1. Classification (NCBI taxonomy): domain Eukaryota; kingdom Metazoa; phylum Chordata; class Chondrichthyes; order Myliobatiformes; family Dasyatidae; genus Hypanus; species Hypanus sabinus. The sequence continues at coordinate 726,098 of NC_082707.1, forward strand.
AATAGATCCGGAGAATTACATGTCGTGGTTTATTTGAATCAGAACGATAGCGAGAGACACGGTGTTCTATCATTTTTTAAACATTATTTGTCTTTCTTCTGCTCCTCTGTTAAATCCATAACCTTAATCTGTTATACTTCTGCTCCCCAATCTCCCCAATCTGTGGCTGCCATTCCTGCCCAAATAAAGCACCTTGCTTTGCCAATTCGTCAGCCTTTCTATTTCCCTCTGGAGGTAATTTAGAGTGGGTTTCTTTTCCCTTTACCTCTTCAAATGTATATTGCAATAAAACAGCAGATGGGAGGGGTTTTCCATCAGCTGAAACAAACCATCTGGCTTCCCACAGAGGCAAATATTCTGTAAGGCTGTTACAAACATACATACTAGCGTATGACTGACCCTGGCAGAAAACGTTCTTGGTGCCTAACCACATATGCTACAGCTGCCAATTCTGCTGCCTGTGCACTCATGTTTTTGGGTAACTTTAAAGCTATACTATACCTATCGTGGCCATGTTCATCCTCTACATGCATGCCACACCCAGTTCTCTCACCATCCTGTACTGATGAGCCATTCACAAAAATTTTAAAGTCAGGTTTTTCTTTTTCCCTTGTGTCTTTGTTCTCAGTCATTACTTTGTCTAATCTGCCTCCACCCCCTCCTGACGATGGGTCTCGACAGTTTTTCACCCTATAGATGCTGCCTGGCCTGCTGCATTCCACCAGCATTTTGTGTTCATTGCTTGAATTTCCAGCATCTACAGATCTCCTCGTGTCCACCCCCTCCTGTTTTGTTTTGATACAAATGGACCCTTGGGATCATTTGCTATCATAACTTGACACTCATGTTCACTTCCTTGGTACACCAGGTTATCAGCTAACATAGAGGTAGTGTTTACTCGCTTTACACTAATATTTCTTCTTTGCAGCAGCAATATCCATCTAGCAATTCTGTTTTGGCTTACTGAACCATCTTTAATCCTTCCATCTAACAATAATTGTATGGGGTGCATTCTGTCAGTATCGTAAGTGGATTAAGTCCCATTATGTAGGCGAAATGTTGTACCTCCAGAAAACTGCTACCAAGTGTTTTTCACATACAGTATACCCCTATTCTACTGGTGAGAGCATGCGTGATGCATACGCTACTGGTCTTAACTACTCATGTGCAACAGCACTGCTAAGAGGGTGGTATCAGTTCTTGCCACCTCCAATGCGAATGGCTCATTTGGATTTGGGGCTTTTAAAGCAGGCGCAGTGGCCAACGCTTGCTTCAGAGCTGTGATGGCCCGGCTGTGTTTTGATTTCCATTCCCACACCACATTCTTTTTCAGTAACTCCATTAAAGGAATGGCCTTAGTGGAAAATCCATCAATGTGATCCCTACAGTATCCTACCATCCCCAGAGAGGACCACAGCCCTTTCAGGTCTCGGGGAATGGGCAGTTTCATAACCGATTCTACTCTTCGCTTATCAATTTCTCTTTTCTCCAGTGTCAAGATCATTCTCAAATAACTAACTTCTTGTTTCATCAGCTGTGCTTTTTTACAGTTTACCTTTAGTCCCAATGCAAATAATAATTGCAACAGTTCTGTCAGTAGCTGATAATGTTCCTGCTTGATTTCAGTCTTCAGGAGTAGATCATCTACATATTGTACCAAGCACCCGGTCAAGCAGATTTGAAAACTGTTTTAAGCCTTCGCCTAAGCATTGGTGAAATATAGATGGGGAATTATGGAACCGCTGTGGTACAGCAGTCCATGTATATTGCTGTCCCTGGAAGGTAAATGCAACTTGTATTGACACTCTCATTCCAGTGGGATAGACCAAAATCCATTATTTATATCCAAAGCTGTGAACCATTGCACTCTTTCATTCTGTTTGACCACTGTCTCCAGGTTAGTTGCTATAGTTGGGGCTGTTAACAGAGTTACTTTATTCAGCTCTGGATAGTCTATTGTCAACCTCCAACTACCATCTGGCCATATGGGTGAGTTGTTAGTGGAGGCTACTGGCCTCAGTATCCCTTGTTGTACCAAACTCTGTATTACCTTACCTACATCTTCCTCTGCTTTTTTGGGAAACATATTGCTTCTGTGGTTTGGGATCTGGACCTTGTATGCACACACAGCCAGCCATCTTTTGGCAGTCGTGCTTGTGCCTTGCAAATGCCCCCGAGTTCTGTGTAATAATTTGCTGCACCTTCTGATCATTGCTCATCTCCTCTGATTTTATCCACTTTTCACCCACTGTACATATCCTATCCTGATATTCTCCTGCCGGGATCTACATGTTGTGTATGTTATTCACATGTATGTGAATGTGTATGTTTATCTGCCAAATCATGCAATTAACTGGGTCAAAATAAAGCCCTGCTTTGGCCATATAATTACTCCCCAGTATATGTTCTTGCTCCCTGGGATATTCCACCAACACTATTGAATGTTTCAATGCTATGTCTCCTATTCTATAATTGGTGCACCAACCATCAGTTGGAGAGCTCCGAGAGAGGCAGCGGCGCACGGGTCCGGGAGCAAAGTTTAAAAGGGGAAGCTGCGTGGGAACTCAGCTATAACCAGTGCTCCATTTGTGAGTTGGGGAGCTGGGAAAGTTCAGGCATAAAAGGGAGACACTGCCTAGCAGAGGGGTCTGAGGCAGAGTGGTAGGGCTTTGGCTCATTCAGGCTTCGACAAGGTAAGTGGGTAAGGTAAGGTGGACTTCATTTTTTTCCCTTGCATTTTTTATTGGAGGAATAGAGAGCATGTCTGTACAGTTAGTACTTTGCTCTAGGTGTCAGATCTTGGAATCCTGGGAATTTTCCAATCTCCCAGATGACCACATCTGCGCCAGGTGCATCAAGATGCAGCTTCTGACAGACCACGTTAGGGAGCTGGAGCTGCGTCTTGGTGATCTACAGTTTATAAGGGAAGGTGAGCAGAAGATAGATAGGAGCTACAAGAAGTTAGTCACCCCAAGGCTGCAGGAGTTAGATAAGTGGGTGACTATCACGGAAGGGATGGGAAGAGCTCAGAAAGTAGAGAGTGCCCCTCTGGCCATCCCCCTCAGAGTGCTCCTTTGGTTTGGATGCTGTTAAAGAACGACCATAGAGGACAACCATGACAATTGGGCTTCTGGCACTGAGCCTAGTTCCGTGGTGTAGAAGGGAAAGAGGAAGATGAGGAATACGGTAGTCACTGGGGATTCATTACTGAGGGGAATAGACAGGAGGTTCTGTCAGCCTGATGAAGACACCCGCATGTTGTGTTGCCTCCCAGATGTCAGGGTACAGGATGTCTTGGATCACGTGTAGAGTATTCTGAAAGGAGAGGGAGAACAGCCAGAAGTCTTAGTACATGTTGGTACCAATGACATTGGTAGGAAAAGGGAGGAGGTCTTGAAGAGAGAATTCAGGGAATTGGGCAGGAAGCTGAAAAGCGGGACCTCCAGGGTAGTAATCTCATGTTTGCTGCCTGTGCCACGTGCTAACGAGCGCAAGAATAGCATGATCAGGCATATTTATGCATGGCTGAGAGACTGGTGTAGGGGGCAGGGCTTCGGGTTCCTGGATCACTGGGGCCTCTTCTGAGGGAGATACGACCTGTACAAAAAGGTCGGGATACACCTAAACCCAAAGGCGTCCAATATCCTAGCAGACAAGTGTAATAGAGCTGTTTGGGAAGGTTTAAACTAACTTGGCAGTGGGATGGGAACCAGAGTGATATGGTTGAGGAAGGGGAAAACAGAAATAAATCAAAGATAGCGTGCAACAAAGATGATAGAAATGACAGGCAGGAGATGAGGCTTAATCACAGCCAGTGGGATGAGTTACAGGGCAATAGAGGCGTGGTGCAGTTAAAGCAGAAAGCAATAACTACTGGTTATATTTGAATGCACACACCATAAGAAATAAAATGGATGATCTTGAAATTCAGCTACAGATTGGCAAGTATGATGTTGTAGCCATCTCTGAAACTTAGCTAAAGGATGGGTGCCATTGGGAGCTGAATATCCAAGGATATACGGTGTATCGGAAAGGTAGGTTAGTAAGCAGATGGGGTGGTGTGGCCCGGTATGTAAGAAATAATATTAAATCATTAGAAATGGATGACATAGGTTTGGAAGGTGTAGAGTCTCTATGAGTTAAGAAATGGCAAGGGTAAAAGGACCCTAATGGCAAATCTATATAACCCTCCAAACAGCAGCCAGAATGTGGATTACAAATTACAGCAGGAGACAGAAAAGGCATGTCAGAAGGGCAATGTCATGATAATTTTTGGGGATTTTAACATGAAAGTGGATTGGGAAAACCAGACCAGTACTGGATCTCCAAAGAGAGAATTTGTAGAATGTCTAAGGAATGGCTTGTTAGAGCAGGTTGTTGAGCCCTCTATGGGATCAGCTGTGCTGGATTGGGTGTTGTGCAGTGATCCAGAGGAGATAAGAGAGCTTAAGGTTAAGGGACAGTTAGAGAACAATGATCATAATATGATCGAGTTCACTTTGAAATTTGAGGGGAAAAAAATAAAAGCCAATATGTCGGTATTTCAGTGGAATAAAGGAAATTATAATGGCATGAGAGGGGAACTAGTCAAGGTTGACTGGAAAGAGACACTAGCAGGAAGGCTGGAGTTCAATGGCTGGAGTTTTTGTGAAAAATTATGGAAGTGCAAGACAGCTATATTCCAAATAGGAAATTTTCAAATGGAAGAAGGACACTACCGTGGCTGACAAGTGAAGTCAGATCCAAAGTAAAAGCAAACGAGAGGGCATACAAGGAAGCCAAACCTAGTGGTAAGATCAAGGATAGGGAAGCTTTTAGGAAATAAAATATGGATTATGAAAGGATCCTGGTGACTAATATTAAACAAGAACATTTTGTAGGACTAATCAAAATAGGACATACATGGTAAATGGTAGGGCATTGAGAAATGCAGTAGAACAGAGTAATCTAGGAATAAACATATAACCATATAACAATTACAGCACGGAAACAAGTCATCTCGGCCCTTCTAGTCCTTGCCGACGCTTAGACTCACCTAGTCCCACTGACCTGCACTCAGCCCATAACCCTCCATTCCTTTCCTGTCTATATACCTATCCAATTTTACTTTAAATGACAATACCAAACCTGCCTCTACCACTTCTACTGGAAGCTCGTTCCACACAGCTACCACTCTCTGAGTAAAGAAGTTCCCCCTCCTGTTACCCTTGAACTTTTGCCCTCTAACTCTCAAAACATGTCCTCTTGTTTGAATCTACCCTACTCTCAATGGAAAAAGCCTATCCACGTCAATTCGATCTATCCACCTCATTATATTAAATACTTCTATCAAGTCCCCCCGCAGCCTTCTATGCTCCAAAGAATAAAGACCTAACTTGTTCAACCTTTCCCTGTAACTTAGGTGCTGAAACCCAGGTAACATTCTAGTAAATCTTCTCTGTACTCTCTCTATTTTGTTGACATCTTTCCTATAATTCGGTGACCAGAACTGTACACAATACCCCAAATTCGGTCTTACCAACGCCTTGTACAATTTTAACATTACATCACAACTCCTAAACTCAATGCTCTGTTTTATAAAGGCCAGCATACCAAAAGCTTTCTTCACCACCCTATCCACATGAGATTCCACTCTTAGGGAACTACACACCATTATTCCTAGATCACCCTGTGCTACTGCATTCTTCAGTGCCCTACCATTTACCATGTATGTCCTATTTGGATTATTCCTACCAAAATGTAGCATCTCACACTTAACAGCATTAAACTCCATCTGCCATCGTTCAGCCCACTCTTCGAACTGGCCTAAATCTCTCTGCAAGCTTTGAAAACCTACTTCATTATCCACAATGCTTCCTACCTTAGTATCATCTGCATACTTACTAATCCAATTTATCACCCCGACATCCAGGTCATTAATGTATATGACAAACAACATTGGACCCAGTGCAGATCCCTGAGGCACACCACTAGTCACCGGCCTCCAACCTGACAAACAGTTATCCACCACTACTCTCTGGCATCTCCCATCTAGCCACTGTTGAATCCATTTTACTACTTCAATATTAATACCTAATGATTGAACCTTCCTAACTAACCTTCCATGTGGAACCTTGTCAAAGGCCTTACTGAAGCCCATATAGACAACATCCCCTGCTTTACCCTTGTCAACTTTCCTCGTAAACTCTTCAAAAAATTCAATAAGATTTGTCAAACATGACCTTCCACACACAAATCCATGCTGACTATTCCTAATCAGACCCTGTCTATCCAGATAATTATATATACCATCTCTAAGAATACTTTCCATTAATTTACCCACCACTGACGTCAAACTGACAGGCCTATAATTGCTAGGATTACTCTTAGAACCATTTTTAAACAATGGAACCACATGAGCAATACCCCAATCTTCCGGCACCATCCCCGTTTCTAATGACATTTGAAATATTTCTGTTAGAGCTCCTGCTATTTCTACACCAACTTCCCTCAAGGTCCTAGGGAATATCCTGTCAGGACCTGGAGACTTATGCACTTTTATATTCCTTAAAAACGCCAGTACTTCCTCCTCTTTAATCATCATAGTTTCCATAACTTCCCTACTTGTTTCCCTTACCTTACACAATTCAATATCCTTCTCCTTCGTGAATACCGAAGAAAAGAAATTGTTCAAAATCTCCCCCATCTCTTTCGGCTCCACACATAGTTGTCCACTTTGATTCTCTAAGGGGCCAAGTTTATCCCTCACTATCCTTTTGCTATTAATATAACTGTAGAAACCCTTCAGATTTATTTTCACCTTACTTACCAAAGCAACCTTGTATCTTCTTTTAGCTTTTCTAATTTCTTTCTTAAGATTCTTTTTATATTCTTTATATTCCTCGAGCACCTCATTTACACCATGCTGCCTATATTTATTGTAGATCTCCCTCTTTTTCCGAACCAAGTTTCCAATATCCCTTGAAGACCATAGCTCTCTCAAACTTTTAACCTTTCCTTTCAACCTAACAGGAACATAAAGATTCTGTACCCTCAAAATTTCACCTTGAAGTGACCTCCATTTCTCTGTTACATCCTTCCCATAAAACAATTTGTCCCAATCCACTCCTTGTAAATCTTTTCGCATCTCCTCAAAGTTAGCCTTTCTCCAATCAAAAATCTCAACCCTGGGTCCTGTCCTATCCTTCTCCATAATTATATTGAAACTAATGGTATTGTGATCACTGGACCCAAAGTGCTCCCCAACACATACGTCCGTCACGTGACCTATCTCATTCCCTAACAGGAGATCCAACACTGCCCCCTCTCTAGTCGGTACCTCTATGTATTGCTGCAAAAAACTATCCTGCACACATTTTACAAACTCCAAACCATCCAGCCCTTTTACAGAATGGACTTCCCAGTCTATTTGTGAAAAATTAAAATCTGTCACAATCACAACCTTCTGCTTACTACAAATTTCTGCTATCTCCTTACAAATCTGCTTCTCCAATTCTCGCTCTCCATTAGGTGGTCTATAAGACACCCCTATAAGTGTTACTACACCTTTCCCATTCCTCAATTCCACCCAAATAGTCTCCCTAGATGAGCCCTCTAATCTATCCTGCCAAAGTACTGCTGTAATATTTTCTCGGACAAGCAATGCAACACCTCCTTCTCTTGCCCCTCCATTTCTATCACACCTGAAGCAACGAAATCCAGGAATATTTAGTTGCCAATCAGAACCCTCCTTCAATCATGTTTCACTAATAGCTACAACATCATATTTCCAGGTATCAATCCATGCTCTAAGCTCATCCACCTTTCTTACAATGCTCCTAGCATTAAAATAGATGCATTTAAGAAACTCTCCACCTCTTCCTCTCTGTTTATCCCTAACGATGCGATCAACTTTATTATCTTTTTCTTCCTTCTCCCCTACATCTTCAGACTGAGCGCCTCCCTTCTCTATCACCTGCCTATCCTCCCTCACACACTGTCTACTAGTTTTCTCTATTTGTGAACTAACCTCCTCTCCCCTAGTCTCTTCAAACTGATTCCCACCCCCCAACCATTCTAGTTTAAAGTCTCCCCAGTAGCCTTAACAAATCTCCCCGCCAGGATATTGGTCCCCCGAGGATTCAAGAGTAACCCATCCTTTTTGTACAGGTCACAACTGCCCCAAAAGAGGTCCCAATGATCCAGAAACTTGAATCCCTGCCCACTGCTCCAATCCCTCAACCACGCATTTATCCTCCACCTCATTCCATTCCTACTCTCACTGTTGCATGGCACAGGCAGTAATCCTGAGATTACTACCTTTGCGGTCCTTCTTCTCAACTGCCTTCCTAACTCCCTATATTCTCCTTTCAGGACCTCTTCCCTTTTCCTGCCTATGTCATTGGTACCAATATATACCACGACCTCTGGCTCCTCACCCAACCACTTCAGGATATCTTGGATGCGATCAGAAACATCCTGAACTCTGGCACCAGGGAGGCAAACTACCATCCGGGTCTCCTGATCGCGTCGCAGAATCACCAACCTGACCCCCTAACTATCGAGTTTCCTATTACTACTACCTTCCTCTTCCTTTCCCTACCCTTCTGAACTACAGGGCCAGACTCTGTGCCGGAGGCACGGCCACTGTTGCTTCCCCCAGATAGACTGTCCCCCCCCCCCCCAACAGTACTCAAACAGGAGTACTAATTGTTAAGGGGTCCAGCCACTGGGGTACTCTCTAATACCTGACTCTTTCCTTTCCCCCTCCTGACTGTGACCCGCCTGTCTGCCTCCCATGGTCCCGGTGTGACCACCTGCCTGTAACTCCTCTCTATCAACTCCTCACTCTCCCTGACCAGACGAAGGTCATCGAGTTGCACCTCCAGTTCCCTAACACGGTCCCTTAGGAGCTGCTGCTCGGCACACCTGGTGCAGATGTGGACGTCCAGGAGGCTAGGAGACTCCATGACCTCCTGCACCTGACACCGAGAACAACAAGCTGCCCTCACACTCATATTTCCCCTTTCTTCAAATAACAGGAAAAACTGAAACCTAAACCTATCTTGCCTCACCCGCTTCCACCTGAGCCCGTTGAGCCAAAGCCCTTAAGCCTTCACTCTGCTCCCAGCTCACTCCGCTGCCCGCAAACGACGCTGCCCACTGTTTAAGGCTGTGTCCTTTTTAAATCTTCCCCGCTTCACTGCCCGCCGTCTCACCTCTGCGCAGTCCCGCCTCTCTTAACTCCGATGAGAATAAGAAAAATTCAAGATGGCTCCCACTGCGCTCGGGTTCTCATCCTCCTCCAAACGAAAATAATGGTACTTAGTTCCTTGAAGGTGGGATCTCATGTGGATAGGGTGGTGAAGAAAGCTTTTGGTATGCTGGCCTTTATAAATCAGAGCATTGCGTATAGGAGTTGGGATGTAATGTTAAAATTGTACAAGGCATTGGTAAGGCCAAATTTGGAGTATTGTGTACAGTTCTGGTCACTGAATTGTAGGAAAGCTGTCAACAAAATAGAGAGAATACAGAGAAGATTTACTAGAATATTACCTGGGTTTCAGCACCTAAGTTACAGGGAAAGGTTGAACAGGTTAGGTCTTTATTCTTTGGAGCGTAGAAGGTTGAGGGGGGGTCTTGATAGAGGTATTTAAAATTATAAGGAGGATAGTTAGAGTTGACATGGATAGGCTCTTTCCATTGAGAGGAGGGGAGATTCAAACAAGAGGTCATGAGTTGAGAGTTAAGGGGCAAAAGTTTAGGGGTAACACAAGGGGGAACTTCTTTACTTAGAGAGTGGTAGCTGTGTGGAACGAGCTTCCGGTAGAAGTGGTAGAGGCAGGTTCGATTTTGTCATTTAAAAAAAAATTGGATAGCTATATGGACAGGAAAGGAATGGAGGGTTATGGGCTGAGTGCAGGTAGGTGGGACTAGGTGCGAGTAAGCGTTCGGCACGGACTAGAAGGGCCGAGAGGGTCTGTTTCTGTGCTGTAATTGTTATATGGTTATATGGCTATAAGATACTTAAAGCTTTTTTAAGTATATAAAAGACAGTCGAGGGTAGATATAGGACCAATAGAAAATATCGCTGCAGATATTCTAATGAGAGATGCGGAGATGGCAGAGGAACTGAACATCAGTCTTCACAGTGGATGACATCTGTTCTTACAGAAACATCTACACGGTGCTAAGCTAGGGCAGATTTTCAGTGATGTTACCTGGTGTTTCGGATCTTTCAACATCATACACCCTTGCCCAGGCGATCTGACCGGGATTGATCAGACCCCAGCCTGTGCCCTAGCAGCAACCTGCGGATCTGCCCTCTTTATCCAGAGCCATCTTGATGCTTTCTCTGCTTGCATCTGTGATGGTAGAAATGGCGCTCCTTCTCTTTCCTGTGATTCCAAGTGCAATGTATACTTTGCAGGGCGACTGGCCTGCAAAGCCACGACACCCAACTGCCACAGGTCCAGCACCCTGCTCTCCAGCCTCTTCTTTGGCAGTTCCTCATACTTGGCTCTTTTCCGCTCATAAGCCTCCTCCATGTTTTCTTCCCACTGCACGTTAAGCTCAAGCGTAAGAACGTGCTTCGATGGGTCAGACCACAACACAATGTGGGGCCGCAATGTAGTTTCTATGATGTGGGCAGGAAACTGCAGCTGTTTTCCCAAGTCTGCTTTTAGCTTCCAGTCTTGTGCAGTGAAGAGCAACCCAGTTGCTTTCTGGTGTTCTGTTGGTCTTTCCCCCTCTTTGACAAAGCAGAAGGTATTCTTGACCTGGCAGATGTTAAGGGTGCTGCAGATTGTCTCAGCAATGGTTCAGAGGACCTGGTCATGCCACCACCGATAACAGCCATCGACAAGAGCTCTGGGGCAGCAGCTCAGAATATGCTCTACTGTACCGGGGCCAAGCTGGTCATTCTGCAAGGCCCCAGCAGTGCAAGTTGGATGGGCTTCCTAGGACGTCATAAACAGCCTGGATAAGGAACAGGATGTGATGTGGATCCACCTTCCAGAGATCGTTCCATGTGACCTTTCGCTCGATCACCTGTTCCCATTTGGTCCAGGCTCCTTGCTGTTTCATTGCTACTGCTCTGCTGGTCCTCTCTGCCTCCGCAGCTACCCATACTTCATTCTGGACCAGTTCTCGTTGCTCTTTCCCTTGTACTTTGTCAAAATGGGGGACTTCAAGGCTTCCAAGTCCAACTCTTCCCTTGGCGACTGCCCCCACCAGCACTTTGTGGCACAGTCACTCCTCAGCTTCTTCCACTGCAGCCTCTGCTCTCCGCTTTCGTCCAGTTCTCACCGCCACTCTTGCTCCGGCAACCCTTGGATCTGAAGATTCCCGGTACTGCTCACCTCTCTTGATCCCAAAACCTTGAACTCCTCCTCAATGGATTTCAGGGGGAGCCTCAGTTTGCAGTTATTCCCGTACAGAGCAATGCTGCTGATGTTCCTTGGTAGACCCAGCCATCTTCGCAGGAACCGGCTGATTGCCCTCTCTACTTCAGCAACAGTGGAAATTGGAAACTCATAGAGAAGCAGTGGCCAGAGGGTTCTTGGTAGTACACCGTGCTGGTAAATCCATGCCTTAAGCCGCCCTGGAAGGCCAGTCCTCTCAACCTCTTGCAACCATTGTTCAAACTCCCCACAGGTGTTTCTTATTGCTGCCCTTTTCTTTGAGTATTGTATCAAACATCTTCCCAAGACTTTTTACAGGGTTCTCTGTGATGGTAGGAATTGGAATGTCCTCAATAGAGAAACAAAATTTCTCCTGGACTCTCCTCTTCCTCAGCACTACAGATCTTGATTTTGCAGGTTTAAAGGACATCCTTGCCCACCTCATTAACCTTTCCAGCCCCTTAAGAATCCACCTAGCACCAGGCACTGACTCCGTAGTGATAGTCAGATCATCCGTGAAGGCTTGTATTGGTGGTTGGCGGATCCCAAATCTTGATTTCGGGCCTCAGCACTCTGGCTCTGCAGATTTTACCAGCGTGTTCATTGACAGGGTGAAAAAGATGACTGAGATGGTGCAGCCTGTGATGATACCAATCTCCAGTCTGCATCAGTCTGATGTTATTGGCCCTGTTGAGACTCTCAGGTGGAACTCATTGTAGTAGTCCATAAGGCGGCTTCTGATTCCAGGAACATGGTGCCTCTTCAGAGTGTCTTCAGCTACCTTGTGGGGAAATGATCCATAGGCATTGGCTAAATCCAACCAACCAACAACTAGGTCATCCCTACTGTCTCTGGCCTCTCTCTGGAGCTGTGTGATGACTCCAATGTGCTCCAAGCAGCCTGGTACCCTTGGAACGCCACCCTTCTGGACGGAGCTATCAATGTAATTGTTATTCAGGAAGTACTCTGTTAGGTGCTTTGCCACCATGCTGAAGAAGATCTTCCCTTCAACACTCAGCAAGGATATTATCCTAAACTGGCTGGAGTTCTGTTCTGGAATCCACACTCTGTTTGCATACTTCTATTGATTAGGCACTTTGCATCTCTTCCAGATGACCTTGAAGATTCTCCACAGCTGCCGGAGAAGCCGGGGGCAGCATTTGTAGATGTTGTAGGTGGCACCACTGGGACCAGGCACTGAGCCAGCTCCGGCTTTCTTGACTACTTGCTGAACCTCCTGGAAGAGAGGCTCTCTAAGTTCAAAAGCCTCTGTTGGTTCCGCGGGGGTGATGAGGGCATCACAGTTTCCCAGTTCAGCTTCTCTGTCCGGGTTACTGAGGTGCTTCAAAGATGCTGGTCCATCTGTTCCTTTGTGCAGGACAGCTTTCAGCTTCTCTTCTGACCCAGCAGCTGTTTGGTGAACTGAAATGGATTGCTAATAAGTGCAGATCTTTCCTGTGCTCTTTCTGTCCTGTGTCTCTGATGTTGCTGCACTCTTCTCAGAGTTATGAGCCTTTTCCTCAGCATCACACACAGCTCTTCCAGTGGTGCCCTTTCCTCACCGTTTGCTAATTTATGTTGTTGTTTGAGCGCCTTGAGTTCTTTCTGGATGTTGTGGATTTTGGTGGATTTGTTGTTTCTAACATATGGCTGTTTGGTCCGCTTCTCTTCCTTGGTACCAAATCTTTCTGCTGCCACAGTTATGATCATTGTTCTCATTCTCTGCAATCTCCACACCACCTTTGGCCACTGTTTCCAACACTCGATCTACGTTCTCAGCAAATCTTTGCCATTCTGCTGTCTGGCAGGCTTTGGGCCATCTGCAGTATACTGAACATTCAAGAGTGTCAGGGAAGTGAAGTAGGTGCAGTGAAAATTACGAGTGAGAAGGTGCTCAGGAGGTTTAATGGTCTGAGGGTGGATGAAGCTCCTGGACCTAATGAAATGCACCCTCCTATTCTGAAGGAAGTAGCTAGAGAGACTGCAGAGGTGTTAACAATGTTCTTTCAAGAATCAATAGATTCTGGCATTGTACTGGAAAACTGCAGCTATTTAAGAAGGGTGGGAAGCAGCAGAAAGGAAACTGTAGACCTGTTAGCCTGACATCAGTGGTTGGAAAGTTGCAAGAATCAATATTTAGGGATGAGATTCCAGTGTATCTGGAGGCACATGACAAGATAGGCCAAAGCAGCATGGTTTCCTAAAAGGAAAATCCTGCCTGACAAACCTACTGCAATTCTTTGAGAAAATTACAAGCAGGGTAGACAAAGGAGATGCAGTAGATTGGGTGTACCTGGATTTTCAGAAGGCAGCACATGAGGCTGCTTAGCAAGATAAGAGCCCATAGAATTACAGGGAAGTTACAAGCATGGGTGGAGCATTGGCTGATCAGCAGAAAACAAAGAGTGGGAATAAAGGGATGCTATTCTGGCTGGCTGCCAGTTACCAATGGAGTTCCACAGCGGTTGGTGTTGGGACTGCTGCTTTTTAATGGTGTATGTCAATGATTTGGACTATGGGATTAATGAATTTATGGCTAAATTTGCCGATGATATAAAGACAGGTGGGGGAGTGGTTAGTGTTGAGGAAATGGAGAGCCAGCGGGGAGACTTAGATAGCTTAGGGGAATGGGCAAAGAAGTGGCAAATGAAATACAATGTTGGAAAGTGTATGATCATACACTTTGGTGGAAGAAATAAATGGGCAGACTATTATTTAAATAGGGAGTGAATTTAGATGCAGAGATGCAAAGGGACTTGGGAGTCCTTGACCAGGATACCCTAAAGGTTAACCTCCTGGTTGACTCCGTGGTGAAGAAGGCAAATGCAATGTTGACGTTCATTTCTAGAGGTATAGAATATAAGAGCAGGGATGTTATGTTGAGGCTCTATAAGGCACCTGTGAGAGCACACTTGGAGTTTTGTATGCGGTTTTGGGCTCCTTATTTTAGAAAATTGGAAAAGAAAAATAAATAAATAAAAAATAAATTAAATCATATGAAAATATGATCAAAGGGTTAACCCTTGAATAAAGGGTTGCCAAACTTGTTCAGAATTAAAAGATGTATCAAACGTCCAGCTTCTGACTGAACTATATTGAGAGATTCATCTTCAAGCCTGGATGAGCGTGCCGTAGTTGTCACCAACATTAAACGTAGATGAGTGTGTGCCTACAAAAACTTCATATACATTCTCAAACTAAAAGCCATGGATGAACCAGGAGGTAAGTTGTCTGTGGCGGGCTAGATCTGCGGCATTTAAGTCTAGTGACCCAGGTCTGTACAGGGCAACAGGGTATAATTTACGGAGGACTATTTCAAGGGTGAAGAAACTCAGAATCAGAATCAGGTTTATGATCACCAGCATGTGAAGTAAATTTGTTAACCTAGCAGCAGCAGTTCAATGCAATACATAATCTAGCAGAGAGAGAAAAAAATAATAATAAATAAAATAAAATAAAACATAATAATAAATAAACACGTAAATCGATTATGTATATAGGATAGATTTTTAAAATGTGCAAAAACAGAAATACTGTATGTTACAAAAAGTGAGGTAGTGTCCATTTAGGAATCGGATGGCAGAGGAGAAGAAGCTGTTCCTGAATCGCTGAGTGTGTGCCTTCAGGCTTCTGTATCACCTGCCTGTTGGTAACAGTGGAAAAAGGGCATGCCCTGGGTGCTGGAAGTCCTTAATAATGGATGCTGCCTTTCTGCATGAAATGTAAGAGATGCCATTGAGGGCAGCATTGATGGTGGAGGATGGGAAGTCCCTTTCTTTGAAAAAGGACATCTCCTTCATTCTGGAGTGAAAAGCTTCATCCTGAGAACAGATGTGGCAGAGGCAGAGAAATTGAGAGAAGGAAATGGCATTTCTACAAGTAACAGGGTGGGAAGAGTTTTAGTCCAGGAAGCTCTGAGAGTCTGTGGGCTAATAACAGACATCATTAGATAAGCTATCTCCTGAGATGGAGACAGAGAGATCGAGAAAGTGGAAGGAGGTGTCGGAATTAGACCAGGTAAACTTGAGGGCAGGATGGAAGTTGAAGACAAAGTTGATGAAGTCAACAAACTGCATGGGTGCAGGAAGCAGCAACAATGCAGTCGTCGATGTAGTGTAGGAAAAATAGGCTTGGAACATAGACTATTCCACGTAGCCAACAAAAAGGCAGGCATAGCTGGGACCTGTGTGAATGCCCATGGCTGCACCTCTTGTTTGAAGGAAGTGGGAAGAGCCAAACAAGAACTTATTAAGAGTGAGGACATTCCACTAGATGGAGGAGAGTGGTGGTAGAGAGGAACTGGTTGGTTCTGGTGTCCAGAAAGAAATGGAGAGCTTTGAGACTTTCCTGGTGGGGGATGGAGGTGTATAGAGATTGGGCATCCATAGTGAAAACAAGATCATGGGAGCCAGGAAACTTATTTCTCATGGTAGGGGAGTCTAGGACAAGAGAGCACGAATTCAGGATTGAAGGACGTATGTTTAGACAGAGATGCGGAGAAATTAGTCAGAGCATGGTAAATCTGTGGAATTTGTTGCCACGAGCGGCTGTGGAGGTCAAGTTATTGGGTGCATTTAAGGCAGAGATAGATAGGTTCTTGATTAGCCAGGGTATCAAGGGATATGGGGAGAGGCAGGGGAGTGAGGATGACTGGAAGAATTGGATCAGCCCTTGATTGATTGTCAGAGCAGACTTGATGGGCTGAATGGCCTTCTTCTGCTCTTGTATCTTTATGGTCTTATTCTAACTTCTTAAGGTACACTCACATGTGCCACTTGTGAGTGTCCTGTGAATCCACTTAGGATAATTTTACCTTGTATCTCCCAATTTGCATTATTTATATTAGCGGTGTTGACGGTGGTTCGGGATCCCCAACTATCCCATAAAAAGGTAACAGAGTGGCGTCTGACCCTACCACTCACTAGTCGGTCTTCTGGTTTCATCTCACCTTGTGTCACACACCCATGTTGGTGAGGCCTGACACCGTCACTGAAGCTCAGGGTACAATCCCCTGGATGGTGATGTCTCCACCATGTTATTTTGAGGGCTCCATCTTTCTGGCCCCTCCAAGGGCAAACTGCATTTTTCTCGTCTCAGGTTTGGACATTCTCTCTTAATGTGCCCCCCTTGACCACAGTTATAGCATTTAATTACTCCACTTTCAGTTCTCCCTATTACTGGCCCTATTCCATTTCCTCTGCTCTTACTTGCCCCTTGACAGTATGGCAGGAACACCCTTGGGGTGGTCCCCTACCCTCATTTCTCCAGGCAGATGCCTTACTTTTGATAGTCATCACCTTCCCATTAGGGAGTTTAGGTGGTTTTGTGTCTCCTTTTCCCACGCTCTACACACTTTCCTCAGTACCCATGCCCTCAGTATGTGTGGGTTCAGAGGGACCAGTGCCTTTTTAGATTCATCAGTACAGTGAGACACCAGTGTCCTCAGTCATCTATTTGAGGTCTCTGGTCGTAAATGGTGCCTCTCTAATGCTGTCCCATAAACCCCTTGGAACACAGTCCATAAACGGGATGCAAATGCAGTGGGATGTTTACCTTTCCTCTGGTAACATTTGGCTAGAGCATCCACCGGGTCCCCTCCGTTAACTCCCATAACAGTCATTATTGTGGTTTTCAGTTCCTCATTTGTTCCCTCACCATGTCACTGTATATCTGACAAAGCTGAGTGTATATTTGGGTGTAAACACATTATAATCAATCTCCTTTCCTCAGAGTCGTCGAGGCCATGTATTATTCTCTGATGACTAGTTGCTCAGAAAAGCTCTCAAGGACTGTCTCCAAGCACACATGTCCTGATATCTTTGGCAATATCTCTCAGCTGCTGTACCCCAAATGGTGTGGTGTATGTTATATTCTATTTGGATTTTTTCCCACTGCTCTTCCCTCCCTGATTGTAACTAGGGGTGCCAGTCATGCAGACAGTAGCACTGGCTCCCGTTGGTAGGGTGTCAGTGGGAGTTCCTTGGGAAAGAGTGTTTCATAATTATTGTAACTGTATCTAGTAGCTTCATCTGCTAAATAATGCCATTCATATCTCCATATTCACCTTCCTTCCCTTTTTCAGTTCCAAAAGCACATATTCCTCACTGTGCAGCAAGCTGGTCCTGCAGCTATTGAATCTGCTTTAAACACTTTGTATGATCACCAGTGTTACTATTCCTTTCCTGTGCTGATTTCTGAATCACATTCATAGCCGTCTTTAAATCACTGCACTGTTTCCTTAAACCTTCCACTTCATCCTTCGCCATTTTGGCTGCTTCCTCTAGTTTACTTTTCTCTTTAAGTAATTTCTCACACTTCAACTGAAATTGGTTCATATGCATCAAGTCCATGCCTCTTTGACCCTGTAAATCAGTAACCCTTTCTCTTCAGGTTTCTACCTCCTTTTGTGTTGTCCTTCTACCCTATCTCGCTCAACTTCTGCTTTTTGGCGATATTCTAGAATATCCTATCGTAACCTATCTCACTCGGCTTCAGCTTTTTGCTGACATTCGTTTTCCAATTCTAATCTATGCTGTTCTGTCTGAGCAATTTGTTGTAATTCTGTCAAATCCTCAATTAAACAACCAACTGCTACTGGTTTTTGTAATTGTTTGAACTTCCTGCTCGACAGCTTCTTTGGGCGATTTTCCACAGGGCATCACCAGGTTTTTCCTTGACAGCCAGGGTGACCGACAAACTCCTCATATTGTGGCCACTTACCCAATACGTATTTCTGGAGTTATCCCCTCCAATCAAAACAATCCAAGTCCGGTGGACTTGCAGAATTTCCTGAATTCTTCATCCTGGGTCAGTAACCGCTAACTACCCAGACCCAGACCTCTGTACCTCACCCACATGGTCCAACTTGAGTCTCCCGCTGAACAAAGACATTTATCCTTGAGCCCACACAGGGAAGCCAATTTTATTACAAAAATCACCCCTTTTAATAATGATCAGTGAGGCACAGAGAATCTGTATTTACAAACAAGTTTTATTATTTCAACTATAAAGCATGTGGGTTCACACTCTAACTACCTGGGTGCATTCTGCTAGAACCCCTGACACTCCATGAACAGACAATGAAGGGTAATGTGTTTAAAGAGGGAGGAGAAAAGGATCAACCATGTTGAATGGTGGAGCAGACTTGCTGGGCCAAGTGGCCTAATTCTACTCATATGCCTTATGGTTTAAAAGGGGCAAAGATAGGCTACTTGGGCCTTAAAACCAATCCATTTGAGCAGATGGAGATCTGCAGTCATGGTTGGCTGCTCATCTAGGTGAAGGAAAACTCTGATCTCAAAACCTTCACTGCCATGCGACTACACCCACTCATGGGGAAGGCTTTGGGAGTAAATTCCGAGGGAAAAATCTGGCAGTCCTACATTGAGTTCATTGCTGACTGGCAACTCCTGCAATGCTGCTGGTACCAAACTGTATTGGTCTCTGCCGTTCCTTTAGGTTCATCAGTTGCGTGGTGAGGGGCAGCTTCCTACATGGGAAACAGCTTGGGCTCCATAATTGTACTGCCCAGACTTGCATATCCAGTCAGCTAAGATGCAATATCTGTGGTCAACATATGACCGACAGAGGCCTCAGATTCAGTCAGGGGAGTATAAGGTCAGCAGCTCATGGAATGAAGTGGTGATTAAATTTACCATATTTAAAAACTCCTGTAGTTTTTTGTCATGTGGGGCAGTGAGAAATCCATAATAGCAGCTACTTTAGATGGGAGGGATTTTGCACCTTCTGCAGAAATGCGATAGCCAAGAAAGTCAATGGTTGATAACCCAGGCTGGCATTTCAAAGGGCTAATAATCAACCCATAATAGCTTAAGCACTTGGAGGATGTTTACAAAGACAGGTGTGAAAAAAGGGCCAAAAGGATCACTGGGGACCCAAGTCACCCCAACCACAATCTATGCCAGCTGCTACCATCCAGGAAATGGTACCACAGCATAAAATCCAGGACCAACAGGTTCCAGGAGAGCTTCTTTCACTAGGCCATCAGACTAATTACCTCACGCTGATTTGAGTGTATTTCAATGTTACATTGGCTGTTCTATTTATTATAAATTACTATGATTGCGCATTGCACATTTAGATGGAGACATGATGTAAAGATTTTTACTCATGTATGTGAAGGATGCAAGAAATAAAGTTAATTCATTTCAATTCAATCCAGAGATAAGACACGTGTTGAGATTTGAATGCACTAGTGACAAGTAAGTCAACCAGATTTTTAAAAAAGAAAATATAAGTCTTTTAATGCAGAATCCGTCACCCTTTGGAAAGTCTGTGCTGCAGTTTTTCAGTCTAAACGCTACGCGCAGAAACTCAAAAAGACCATAGATATAGGAGCAGAATTAAGCTATTTGGCTCATTGAATCTACTCCGCTATTTCATTATGGCAGATCCAATTTTCCTTTCAGCCCCAATCTCCCTCTCCCCATATCCCTTCTTGCCCTGATCAAACAATAATCTAGCATCTTCTGCCTATATATATGTACTTTACACAGCTGCCTGTGGCACAGATTCACCACTCCTCATCTCCATTCTAAAAGGACTCCCATCTATTCTGAGGCTGTGTCTTCCAGTTTTAGACTCCTTCACCATTGGAAACATCCTCTCCACTTTACTATTCACCATTCGATAGGTAGGTTTCAATGAGGTCATCCCTCATTCTTCTGAATTCTAGTGAAAAGAGGGCCAGGACCATCAGATGCTCATCATATAACAATCCATTCAATCCTGGAGTCATTTTTGTGAACCTCCTTTGAACCCTCTGCAGTTTCAGCCCATCCTTTCTAAGATAAGGGGACAAAACCTGCTCATAATACTCCCAAGTCAGGTCTAACCAGTGTTTTATAAAGTCTTAACATAGCTTTCTTGCTTGAGTAGATTACATGATCGGCATAACATTGTGAGCCGAAGGGCTTGTAAAATGTTGTAGGTTTCTATGTTATTCTTGTCCTCTTGAAATGAATACTGATGTTGCATTTGCCTTCCTTGCCACAGTCTCAACCTGCAAATTAACCTTTAGGGAAACCTGTACGAGGACTCCAAATTCCCTTTGCACCTCAGTTTTTTTTATTTTCTCCATTTAGAAAATAGTCAACCCTTTCATTTCTTCAACCAAAGTGCCTGAACATACACTTCATGACACTGAATTTCATCTGCCATTTCTTTGCCCATTCTCCTAATCTGTCTAAGTCCTTCTGTAGCCTCTCTACTTCCTCAAAACTACCAGCCCTCCACCTATCTTCATATAGTCTGACAACTTTGCAACAAAGCCATCAATTCTGTCATCAAATCATTGACGTACAGTATAACTTGAGAAGTTTGGTCCCAACACAGACCCCGATGGAACACAACTAGTACCAGCAGTCAACAGAAAAGGCTCCCAATGTTCCTCCTTTTTGCCTGCTGTTTTATCCATGTTGTTAAGTAGCTTTATGTGTGGCACCTTGTCGTAGGCCTTCTGAAAATCCAAGTACACAACATCAACTGATTTTCCTTTGTCTTTCCTGCTTGATACTTTTTCAAAGAGTTCCAACAGATTTGTCAGACAAGAGTTTTCCTTGAGGAAACCATGCTGACTATGGTTTATTTCACCATGTGCCTCCAAGTACCCTGCAATCTCATCTTTAATAATTGACTCCAACATCTTCTCAACCACTGAGGTCAGACAAACTGGCCTATAGTTTCCTTTCTTTAGCCTCTCCCTTCTTGAAGAATGGTGTGACATTTGCAATTTTCCAGTCTTCTGGAACAATTCCAGAATCTATAAAGATCATTACTAATGCCTTCACGATCCCTTCAGTCATCTCCTCTAGAACTCTGGGGTGCACGTCATCTGGTCCAAGTGACTGCCTACCTTCAAACCTTTCTGTTTCCCAACAATATAGAACATAGAATATAGAAATCTACAGGCACATTAGACTCCATGTGAAAAACCTCTGACATCCCTCTTGTGCCTACTTCCAATCACCTTAAAACTATGCCCCTCGTGTTAGCTATTTCAGCCCTGGGAAAAGGCTATCCACACAATCAATGCCTCTCATCGTCATATACAACCACCCCCCTTGCTTTATCTATAGTAACCTCACACTCTTCATGCCCCCTGAACTTTCATCATACTGCTAGTGTCTTCCACAATGAAGACTAATGCAAAATACTTATTCAGTTCATCTGCTATTTCATTGTCCCCCTTTACTACCTCTCCTGCATCGTTTTACAGTGGTCTGATATCCACTCTTGCCTCTCTTTTATATTAGAAACTTTTGGTATCCTCTTCAATATTATTTGCTAGTTTATATTTGTATTCCATCTTTACTTTCTTAATGACCCTTTTAGTTGCCTTCTGGTGGTTTTTAAAAGCTTCCCAATCCTCTACCTTCCCTCTATTGTTTGCTGTATTATATGCCCTCTCTTTGGCTTTTATTTTGTCTTTGACTTCTCTTATTAGCCATAGTTGTGTCATCTTGCCTTTAGAATACTTCTTTTCTCTTTGGGATATATGAATCTTTTGCTCTCTGAATTGCTTCCAGAAAGTCCAGCCATTGCTGTTCTGCTGTCATCCATGCCAGTGTTCTTTTCCAATCAATTCTGGCCTCTCTCATGCCTCTGCAATTCCCTTTACTCCAATGTAATACTAATACATCTGACTTTTGCTTCTCAAATTTCAGGGTGAATTTGAGCACATTATGAATCATTTTCCCCTCAGGGTTCTTTTACCTTAAGCTCTCTAAACAATTCTGGTTCATTGCACTATACCCAATCCAGAATAGTTGATCCCCTAGTGGGCTCCACCACCAACTGCTTTAAAAAAACAACTTTCAGGCACTCTAGAATCCCCCCCCCCCACGTAATCCAGCACCAACCAGATTTTCCCAATCTCCCTATGCCTTTTGGCATACATTTTCTATCTCCCATTGTAATTTGTAGACCATATCCTTACAATTGTTTTAGATCTGTATACAACGCCCATCAGGATCTTTTTATCCTTGCAGTTCCTTAGATCTATCTACAATGATTCAACACCTTCCAACCCTTCCAACCACTCTCTAATAATTTGGTTTAATTTTTTACCAACAGAGCAACACTGCTCCCTCTGCCTTCCTGTCTATCCTTTTGATATAATATGCATCCTTGGACATTAAGTTCCTAGCCTGAATCTTTCAGGCATGATTTAGTGAGGCCTACAATATCATACCTGCCAATCGGAAACTGTGCTGCAAGTTCACCTACCTTATTTCTGTATACTGTGCGCATTCCGATACAACACCTTCAGACCTGTATTTACACTTTTCTATTTTGTCCACCTTCTACATCACAACTCATCCTGTTAACTGCAATTTTGCCCTATCAACAGCCTCTCCTCACTACAAATTTTCTCTGTTTATAAACCAGCTACCTCATCTTCAACACTATTATCCGACTTTTCCTTCAGTCCTTCCTACACTGTGATGTGGGCAGCTCCAGAAACTAGTCACACCATGATTAACCTTTCGACTCCTAACTTTTTCTGATATCTTACCAACATCTTTCTCCACAGCCTCTCCACTAACTGTTGTGGCACCCAGGTTCCCATCCCCGTGCAACCACCGGAGGTCCTGCCCTTTAATTTCCTTTGCAGAACCTCGTCACTCATTCTACTCATGTCATTGGTACCTACATGAGCCACAACTTCTGGCTGTTCATCCTTCCACTTAAGAATACTGATATATCACAGACCCTGGTATCCAGCAGGCAACGTACCATCTGGGAATCTTGTTCTCATCCACAGAACCTCCTGTCCATCCCCCTAACTAATGAATCCTCTATTAACACAGCATGCCTCTTCTCACCCCCCCCCCCCCCCCCGCCCTTCTCTTCTGAGTCACAGAGGCTGACTTGGTACCAGAGACCTGACCACTGTGATCTTCCTCTGTTGGATCATCCCCCCAAACCTTAGCCAAAGTGATATACCTGTTGTTGAGGGGGATAGCTGCAGGGGTACTCTGGACTGGCTGCTTTCCCTTCCTGACTGTCACCCAGTTTCCTGTCCTGTCCTGCACCTTGTAACTACCTTTCTGTGTGTCCTATTAATCACCCCTTCAACTTCTCAAATGATCAAGAGTTCATCCAGTTCCAGATCAAACTCCTCAACATGGTTTGTTAGAAACTGCTGCTAGATGTGTTTCACTGGAGGCCTCCCCGTCTAACCACATCCTGCAACAGGAGCATTTCACTATCCTGCCTATCATCCCTACTGCCCTAGCTGAGCAGATATAACTTACTCAGAGTGAAGCCACTCTTTGCTGAAGCCTTGAAGAGCTGAATCCTTAAAATCACCACTCTGACTCTGTCCATTCAGACAACAGCTTCTGTACTTGCCTCTACTTTCCTATAATTGGCTCTTACTAATCAATCCCAAATGCTGAATGGGTCAAAACGGAGTTATCTCAGCTGTTTTTGGGAATGTCCTCCAAGCACACAGCCCCTAACTAGATCAATTTTGGAAAAAAATTACTTTCTGGATGTGTGGGACCGTGTAATGATCAGGGGTGGTGGACTCATTAAGGTGCAGCAATCACCATATGGGCAACAACCAGCATTGGACTTGGGGACCATATGGAGGGGAAAGCCAAGGGGGGTATTCAACCTGTGTAAAATGCCAAGTATTTCCATGATAGCAAACTCAGCCTTAGCAGTTGCCACCTTTTCTGGGTCCAGTCGATATGTGTGCACGAAGATTGGCAGGCCAGGTGTAGGAATGTGGTGCTCAACCTCTTGTTTTGTGACTAGTGGAAAATGTGTGCTTGATGAGGTTTGGGAATTCACCGAGCAGCTGAGTAAACTCAGTAGTAAATTGGTAGTGCGCTTGCTTGACAGAGTTATTGTGGGGAACTTACTGAGGGAGCGGGGTAACGATCCATATTCCTTGACATCCTCAAGCCAGCAGTTCTTAAGACTGAATAGCAGTCCTTGGGCACATAGGCAATCTGTACCAAGCAGAAGTCTAGCCACTATGGCCAGGACAAAGTATTTTTGAAAGAGTGTCTGTAATGAACAGTAGACGACTCTGGCAGCTGTTACTCGTGGTGTTCACAGACCTCTGATGTCTTGATGTGCTGGCACTGTCAAAGTTGGAAGGCAGTCAGCACTTCTTTGCATTCATACCAAAGCAAACATGGAAAAGACAGGCGCAGCATCATCTGTTTTGCAGCCACAGGCATCCTTATGTTGGGGGCCTTGCTGAGTGCACTGATTGAAGTAGAGAAAGGAGGAGGGATTATGTACCGCAGTCTGGCTGAGTGTTGACTTTCAGCCATTTTAGCAAGCTCCATATAATCCTTCATGGGTGCATTACTATAAATCACACATTGCACATTTAGATGAAGACGTAACATATAGATTTTTACTACTCATGTGTGAAGGATATAAGAAGTAAAGTCAATTCAATTCAATAGCAAGGGCCATACGAATTTGATCATGCATTTTCAGCATGAAGTGTTATTTGAAAATAAAACACGGATAGTGATTTCCCAGGTGAGACTGCATATGGTCCATTAGCGCCAAAGGCTTAGTATCACTGAGACTGGGTAAGGGGTGCAACTGTCTGGCACACTCAGACTCTGACAGTCCAAAAGTCTGTAAGAGGTGAGTTTTCAGCGATCGGTATTTATCGTGTACAAGCAGACTCACCACTCTCGCAGCCATGGAGTTTCCGAGCTACACTGCCACAGAGTAGAATTTGGTGTTGTCTCACAGAGCAAGCTGGGCCTCAGCTTGTACAAATGCAGCAGCGGCATTTTGCTCCCGAAACTCCAGCAGTTTCGAAGCCAATATATTCAATAACTCCAGAATCATCCTGGAGCATCGGGATCACCAATATAGGTTTTTGCAAATAAAACAAAGTGAGGTGCTTCATGTTTAATGGAACCCATAACACATTTTATTGAACTCCAAAACCTAAACACAAAACCGTGCTAAAAGTCTTTACGTAACAAAGTCATCATGTCAAACCAGCATCTCAAAGCGAAACCCCAACTTAGTGTTGGTGGTTGTGAATTATGTACATTTCTCCCAATGACGTTACTCTACAGGATTGCAGTCATGGGTTGGCCATTTCTTCCAATCGTAATTTTTTTAAATTCAGAACTTGTATAGCAGTCGCCTATTATAGTTCTATCTCTAACTCAGTGACCACTTATAATAATCTCATATCTGAACAGCCAGCCATTTCACAAATCTGTTTGAACTTTATATCAGTAATAATTTCAAATGTGTATAATTTAATGCCATTTATCTTTTACTCATAATTTCACCAAAGTATTTTCATTCCACTGTTCTGTTGCAATCTCCTCCTCATACTGTGACCAGTTTCTCACTATTCTTTGCCTCATTTCACTGGACGGTTTTTGCCTCTGTAATATCATAGAGTCCTACAGCGTGGAAGTGGACCCTTTGGCCCAAGTCATTCATGACCCAGTTGCCTAACTATTGATGTCCCTTTTGCTTTTGTATAATTTATATTATAATTTATATAACTTATGCTTTGATTGTGAATGTTTTGTCTCTGTTTTCAATGCACACATCTGACAATAAACTTAATTTTGACTTTGAGGTCACCCCCAGTCTCCTTTGCTCCAGCTTACCCAATCTCTTTTCATTATTAACCTCCATCCTGGTGAACCTCCTCTTGCACTGTCTATAGTGCAACCACATCTTTCCCCACACTTTCCACCACTGAGCACATCTACATGAGCTCTGTCACAGGAAAGCATCATCCATCATTGAGGACCTTCACCACCCAAGTCATGCTCTCTTCTCACTACTGCCATCAGGAAGAAGGTACAGGAGTCTCAGGACCCACACCACCAGGTTCAGGAACAGTTATTGCACCTCAATCATCTTGCTCCTGAATCAAAGGAGATAATTTCACCCAATTTCATCTGCCCCATCACTGAACTGACTCCACAACCTATGGACTTACCTCCAAGGACTCTTTTTTAAATTTTTTTGTTTTTATTTACTATGAATACCCACAAGAAAATGAATCAGGGTTGTATATGGTGATATATTTGTACATTAATAATAAAATTACTTTGACTGTTTGTACTTTCCAGTAGTGTGACAATCAGAATTGCACCCAATAAGTGTTTTGTATAACTGCAACACAATATTCCCAACTCAAATTCTGTTTTAGTCAGCCAATGATGACAAGCTTGCCATATGCCCCCTTCACCACCCTATGTACATGTCTTGCCACCTTTAGGGAACTATGGACACACCCCTAGTTCTCTTAGCACCCTACTATTCATATTCCTCAGCTCACACCAGTTACAGCATATGTCCTATCCCTATTTGACTTCCCAATGCAACACTTTGCAGTTGTTGGGAATTCCATCTCCATCACTCTGCCCAACTTTCCATCTGATTTATATTTTCCTGCAGCTTTAGAGAAACTTATTTGCTCTCCACAATAGCACCAAGTTTCAAGTTGTGCATATTTAAGAATCATACTTCCTGTATTTAAATCCAAGTTATTACTATATACCACAAATAGCAGAGGTCCAAACACCAATCCCTGTGGTACTTCAACAGTCACAGACTTAACAACTGTCCACTGCACCCTTAGTACCTTTTCATTAATCCAATTAATCAACATGTCTTGGATCCCATGTGCCTTTACTCTCAAGACCAAGGAATTGATTGTGGACTTCAGGAAGAGGGATCAGCAATGGAGAGCAGTTGCAAGTTCCTGGGTATAACATCTCTGAAGATCTATCTGGGCACAACATATTGATCCAATTGCAAAGAAGCTACAAGAGCGGCTGTATTTCATTGGGAGTTTGAGAAGGCTTTGTATAACACCAAAGACTTGGAAATTTCTACAAATGTACCATGGAGAGCATTCTAACTGATTGCATAAACCGGAGGGGTCACTGCACAGGATTTTAAAAAGCTGCAGAAAGTTGTAAACTCAGCCAGCTCCATCATGAGCACTAGCCTCTCTAGAATTAAGAACACCTTTAAAAGGTGATGTCTCCAAAAGGTGGCATCCGTCATAATGAACCCTCATCATCTAGGACATGTCCTCTTCTTGTTGCTACCATCAAGAAGAAGGTGCAGGGTTCAGGAACAGCTTGTTACCCTCTACCATCAGATATCTGAATGTACTTTGAACACTACCTCACCTTTTCTTTTACTCTTTTTACACAACTTATTTTATTTATTTTATTCTTCTTCAGCTGTCCATCGATTTTCGATGATACTGAGGCCTGGGCAGGGTTGTATGTAAGCCCTGCAGTTGCCCATGCTGCAAGTCTCCCCTCTCCATGCCTTTGATGTTGTCCAAGAGAAGGACCCATACAATTTGACATCAGTGTCGTTGCAGTGCAATGTGTGGTTAAGTGCCTTGTGCAAGGACACAACACGCTGCCTCAGCGAGGCTCAAACTGGTGACCTTCAGATCACTAGACTGATGGCTTACCTCTTGGCCACATGCCACACTATTTTATAGAGTCATAGGAAAATATGGCACAAAAGGAGGCCTTTTGGCCAATCTTGTCCACGCTGAACCATTAAAACTGCTGATTTCCCTCGACCTGCACTATACCGTAGCCCTCCATACCACTACCATCCATTTACATAAACGTTGAAATCGAGCTCACATGCACCACTTGCACACATAGCTCATTCCATACTCTCAAATCTCTGAATGAAGAAGTTTTCCTCATGTTCCCCATAAAAGTTTCACCTTTCACCCTTACCCATGATCTCTCGTTGTAGCCCTGCACAACTTCAGTGGAAAAAGCCTGCTTTCATTTACCCCATCTATACTAATAATTTTGTATACCTCTATCAAATCTCCCTTCAATCCTCTACATTGCAAGGAATAAAATCCTAACCAATTCAATCTTATAACTCAGGTCCCCCAGTCCCAGCAACATCCATATATATTTTCTTTTACACTTTCAATCTTATTTACATGTATAGGATGATGAATAAACTGCAGCTTCCCTTATTTAGCTTGAACCAGGAGTTCATGGTTTTCCATACAAGAGAATTGCTACTGTATAGAGAGTCCAGCAACCCCCAAGTCTCGTCAGCAGGCTTTGAGGTCTGGGCAGATAGGAAATGGAAGGCCAAGACACAGTGGAGATGACTGAGTTCATGCCTGAGGCACAGAGATCTGGTAGGGGCAGTGACATCTGGGTCAGTCAGGGCTGGGCAGCTTCTCTTTAAACTGCTTCAAAAGGGCCCACCAGGCTGGGGCAGCAGATAGCTTGGACAGTGGGAGGGTGCACTGAAACAGAAGATCTCCAAGTCACCATCTGGCAGACAGGACCCCAGCACATCAAGTTAATGATCGAGACTGTGTACAGCGTCCTTCCTCGTCCAGCAAACCGTTTTGCTTGGGGCAAAATTGAGGCACCATTATATCCTCTCTGATCTAGCAGAAGGACTCTGGAACAGAAACATAGAAAATAGGTGCAGGAGTAGGCCATTCGGCCCTTTGAGCCTGATTATGGCTGATCATCCAACTCAGAACCCTATACCTGCTTTCTCTCTATACCCCCTGATCCCTTTAACCTCAAGGGCCATATCTAATTCCCTCTTAAATATAGCCAATGGACTGGCCTCAAATGTTTCCTGTGGCAGAGAATTCCACAGATTCACCACTCTCTGTGTGAAGAAGTTTTTCCTCATCTCGGTCCTAAAAGGCTTCTCCTTTATCCTTAAACTGTGACCCATCATTCTGAACTCCCCCAACATCGGAAACAATTTTCCTGCATCTAACCTGTCCAATCCCTTTAAAATTTCATACGTTTCAATAAGATCCCCCCTCAATCTTCTAAATTCCAGTGAGTATAAGCCTAGTCGATCCAGTCTTTCTTCATATGTAAGTCCTACCATCCCAGGAATCAATCTGGTGAACCTTCTTTGTACTCTTTCTATGGCAAGAATGTCTTTCCTCAGATTAGGGGACCAAAACTACACACAATACTCTAGCTGTGGTCTCACCAAGGCCTTGTACAACTGCAGTAGAACCTCCCTGCTCCTGTACTCAAATCCTTTTGCTATCAATGCCAACATACCATTTGCCTTTTTCACGGCCTGCTGTACCTGCATGCCCACCTTCAATGACTGGTGTACAATGACACCCAGGTCTTGTTGCACCTCCCCTTTTCCAAATTGGCCACCGTTCAGATAATAATCTGTTTTCCTGTTCTTGCAACCAAAGTGGATAACCTCACATTTATCCACATTAAATTACATCTGCCATGAATTTGCCCACTCACCTAACCTATCCAAGTCACCCTGCATCCTCTTAGCATCCTCCTCACAGCTAACACCGCTGCCCAGCTTCGTGTCATCCGCAAACTTGGAGATGCTGCGTTTAATTCCCTCGTCTAAATCATTAATATACATTGTAAACAACTGAGGTCCCGGCACTGAGCCTTGCGGTACCCCACTAGTCACCGCCTGCCAATCTGAAAAGGTCTCATTTATTCCCACTCTTTGCTTCCTATTTGCCAACCAATTCTCTATCCACATCAATACCATACCCCCAATACTGTGTGCTTTAAGTTTGCACACTAATCTCCTGTGTGGGATCTTGTCAAAAGCCTTTTGAAAATCCAAATATACCACATCCACTGGCTCTCCCCTATCCACTCTACTAGTTACATCCTCAAAAAATTCTATAAGATTCGTCAGACATGACTTTCCTTTCACAAATCCATGCTGACTTTGTCCGATGATTTCACCACTTTCCAAATGTGCTGTTATCTCATCTTTGATAACCGACTCTAGCATTTTTCCCACCACCGATGTCAGACTAACCGGTCTATAATTCCCCGGTTTCTCTCTCCCTCCTTTTTTAAAAAGTGGGGTTACATTAGCCACACTCCATTCCTCAGGAACTAATCCAGAATCTAAGGAGGTTTGAAAAATTATCACTAATGCATCCATTATTTCTTGGGCTACTTCCTTAAGCACTCTGGGATGCAGACCATCTGGCCCTAGGGATTTATCTGACTTTAATCCCTTCAATTTACCTAACACCACTTCCCTACTAACATGTATTTCCCTCTGTTCCTCCATCTCACTAGACCCTCGGTCCCCTACTATTTCTGAAAGATTATTTATGTCCTCCTTAGTGAAGACAGAACCAAAGTAGTTATTCAATTGGTCTGCCATGTCCTTGTTCCCCATGATCAATTCACCTGTTTCTGACTATAAGGGACCTATATTTGTCTTAACCAATCTTTTTTCTTTTCACATATCTATAAAAGCTTTTACAGTCAGTTTTTATGTTCCCTGCCAGCTTTCTCTCATAATCTTTTTTTCCTTTCCTAATTAAGCCCTTTGTCTTCCTCTGCTGGACTCTGAATTTCTCCCAGTCCTCAGGTGTGCCACTTTTTCTGGCTAATTTGTATGTTTCTTCCTTAGAATTGATACTATCCCTAATTTCCCTTGTCAGCCACGGGTGCACTATCTTCCTTGGTTTATTCTTTTGCCAAACTGGGATGAACAATTGTTGTAGTTCATCCATGCGTTCTTTAAATGCTTGCCATTGCATATCCACCGTCAACCCTTTAAGTATCATTTGCCAGTCTATCTTAGCTAATTCACATCTCATACCTTCAAAGTTACCCTTCTTTGAGTTCAGAACCTTTGTTTCTGAATTAACTATGTCACTCTCCATCTTAATGAAGAATTCCACCATATTATGGTCACTCTTACCCAAGGGGCCTCGCACAACAAGATTACTAACTAACCCTTCCTCATTGCTCAATACCCAATCTAGAATGGCCTGCTCTCTAGTTGGTTCCTCAGCATGTTGGTTCAGAAAACCATCCCGCATACATTCCAAGAAATCCTCTTCCTCAGCACCCTTACCAATTTGGTTCACCCAGTCTATATGTAGATTGAAGTCACCCATTATAACTACTGTTCCTTTATTGCACGCATTTCTAATTTCCTGTTTAATGCCATCCCCAACCTCACTACTACTGTTAGGTGGCCTGTACACAATTTGCACCAGCATTTTCTGCCCCTTAGTGTTATACAGCTCTACCCATATCGATTCCACATCCTCCAGGCTAATGTTCTTCCTTTCTACTGCATTAATCTCCTCCCTAACCAGCAATGCTACCCCACCTCCTTCTCTTTCCTGTCTATCCCTCCTGAATATTGAATACCCCTGGATGTTGAGCTCTCATCCTTGGTCACCCTGGAGCCATGTCTGTGTGATCCCGACTATATCATATTCATTAATAACTATCTGCACGTTCAATTCATCCACCTTGTTACGAATGCTCCTCGCATTGACACACAAAGCCTTCAGGCTTGTTTTTACAACACTCTTAGCCTTTATACAATTATGTTGAAAAGTGGTCCTTTTTGATTTTTGCCCTGGATTTGCTTGCCTGCCACTTTTACTTTTCACCTTACTACCTTTTGCTTCTACCCTCATTTTACACCTCTCTATCTCTCTGCACTTGTTCCCATCCCCCTGCCACATTAGTTTAAATCTTCCTGAACAGCAGTAGCAAATGCTCCCCCTCGGACATTGGTTCCAGTCCAGCCCAGGTGCAGACCTTCCTGTTTGTATCGGTCCCACCTTCCCCAGAACTGGTTCCAATGCCCCAGAAATTTGAATATCTCCCCCTTGCACCATTTTTCAAGCCATGTATTCATCTGAAATATCCTCCTATTTCTACTCTGACTAGCACGTGGCACTGGTAGTAATCCTGAGATTATTACCTTTGTGTTCCTACTTTTTAGTTTATCTCCTAACTACCTAAATTCACCTTGTAGGACCTCATCCAGATTTTTACCTATATCGTTGGTACCTATGTGCACCATGACCATTGGCTGTTCACCCTCCCACTGCAGAATGTCCTGAACATATCTACAGCAGCTGCCCAGAAGTCCTGGGAGAAGGCTGCTACCATTGGCACTATGACAGGTGCTGAAGACAGTGGCAAAAAGTACCTCCTCATCTGTTAACAATAGAAGGCCCAGAAATCCCACAGACTCTATCAAAGCCTTAGACCAACCACAGCCTCAGCTCACATTACCAGCAGGTTTTCTCACCATAGTGTCTGACTGGCAACTGAAAGTCGATATTGGTAAGCAATTAAGGTTCCCTGACTTCATCACATCATCATTCCTGAGGCCTGACATGGTCCTTCTGTCAGAAACCTCAAAACAGGTATCATAGTAGAGCTCACAGTTCCTTGAGAAGACCCAATTGAGGAGGCATTTGAGCGTAAGAAAACAAAATACCAGGAGCTGGTAGAGCAGCACCAGACATGGGTGGAGGACACGATGTGAGCCTATAGAGGTGGGCTGTAGAGGTTTTTCTAGCTGCTAGCTGTGCAAAAGCTACTCTCTCCTTGGCATTACAGGGACTGCAAAGAAAAGAGAGCCATCAGGACAATCACAGAGGCTGCTGAATGAGCCTCCAGATGGCTATGCATCAAAAGTGTGACCCATGGACCAATAATTCTGGGACACAAGCCAGGGCCTGAGCAACCCTGACTGGGTCACCTGGGTGAGAATGATTGATGTTGAAAGACCTGAAACACCCGATAACCCCAGGTTACATCAATGATGATGTAGCTCAGGTCTTTCCTGTAGATAGGTGACCAACACTGCACACAATACTCCGAATTAGGCCTCACCAACATGTTCTATAATGTCAACATAACAGCCCATCTCCTGTACTCAGTACTTCGATTTATGAAGGCCAATATGTCAAAAGATTTCTTTACAACCCTATCTACCTGTGATGCCACTTTCAATGAATTATGGACCTGTATTTCCAGATCCCTTTGTTCTACAGCACTCCTCAGTGCCCTATCATTCACTGTGTAAGACCCACCCTGGCTGGTTCTACCAAAGTGCAACACCTCACATGTGTCTGCATTAAATTCTATCTGCCATTTTTCAGCCCATTTTCAAGCTGGTCTAGATCCTGCCAGCCTTCCTTGCTGCCCACTACGCCCCCAATCTTTGTCATCCACGAAATTGGTGATCCAGTTAACCATATTATCATCCAGATCATAGAACATAAAACATTTAAAACCTACAGCACAATACAAGCCCTTTGGCCCACAATGCTGTGCCAAATGTGTACTTACTTTAGAAATTACCTAGGCTTACTTATATCCCTCATCTTTCTAAGCACCATGTACCTATCCAAAGGTCTCTTAAAAGACCCTATCATATCCACCTCCACCACTGTTGCCAGCAGCCCATTCCACACACTTACCACTCTCTGAATAAAAAACTTACCCCTGACATCTCTGTACCTACTCCCCAGCACCTTAAACCTGTGTCCTCTTATGGCAACCATTTCAGCCCTGAGAAAAAGCGTCCAACTATCCATGCAATCAATGCCTCTCATCATCTTATACACCTCTATCAGGTCACCTCTCATTTTCCTTCACTCCAAGGAGAAAAGGCCGAGTTCACTCAAGCTATTCTCATTAGGCATGCTCCCCAGTTGAGGCAACATCCTTGTAAATCTCCCTGCACCCTTTATATAGTTCCACACCCTTCCTGTAGTGAGGCGACCAGAACGGAGCATAGTACTCCAAGTGGAGTCTGACCAGGGACTTGCTAAAGTCAGAGTGGTCAGCAGAACTGGGGCTCCACAGAGGACTGTCCTGTCTCCCTTTCTCTTCAACATCTACACCTCGGACTTCAACTACTGCACAGAGTCTAGCCATTTTCAGAAGTTTTCTGATGACTCTGCCATGGTTGGATGCATCAGCAAGGGGGATGAGGCTGAGTACAGGGCTACGGTGGGGAACTTTGTCACATGTGTGAGCAGAATCATCTGCAGCTTAATGTGAAAAAGACTAAGGAGCTGGTGGTGAACCTGAGGAGGGCTAAGGCACCGGTGACCCCTGTTTCCATCCAAGGGGTCAGTGTGGAGGATTACAAATTCCTGGTGATACGAATTGACAATAAACTGGACTGGTCAAAGAACACTGAGGCTGTCTACAAGAAGGGTCAGAACCGTCTCTATTTCCTGAGGAGACCGAGGTCCTTTAACATCTGCCGGATGATGCTGAGGATGTTCTATGAGGCTGTGGTGGCCAGTGCTATCATGTTTGCTGTTGTGTGCTGGGGCAGCAGGCTGAGGGTAGCATACACCAACAGAATCAACAAACTCATTTGTAAGGCCAGTGATGTTGTTGGGGTGGAACTGGACTCTCTGATGGTGGTGTCTGAAAAGAAGATGCTGTCCAAGTTGCATGCCATTTTGGACAATGACTCTCATCCACTCCGTAATGTACTGGTTAGGCACAGGAATACACTCAGCCAGAGACTCATTCCACCGAGATGTAACACTGAGCGTCATAGGAAGTCATTCCTGCCTGTGGCCATCAAACTTTACAACTCCTCCCTCAGAGTGTCATACACCCTGAGCCAATAGGCTGGTCCTGGACTTATTTCCACTTGGCATGATTAACTTATTATTATTTAATTATTTATGGTTTTGTATTGCTATATTTCTACACTATTCTTGGTTGGTGCGACTGTAATGAAACCCAATTTCCCTCGGGATCAATAAAGTATGTCTGTCTGTCTGTCATCAACTTTCCTGGTAACTTATGCACAAAACTTATGCACAAAGCCATGGTGACTGTCTCTAATCAGTCCATGTCTATCCAAATACTCATATATCCAGTCTCTGGATATCCATAATACATATATGCAATGTACGAAGGGTGATTGATAAATTCATGGCCTAGGGTAGAAGGAGTCGATTTTAGAAAACTTAGTACATTTATTTTTCAACAAAGTGTTCTA
This sequence comes from Hypanus sabinus, assembly GCF_030144855.1. Taxonomy (NCBI): domain Eukaryota; kingdom Metazoa; phylum Chordata; class Chondrichthyes; order Myliobatiformes; family Dasyatidae; genus Hypanus; species Hypanus sabinus. Next base: position 761,302 of record NC_082707.1, read on the forward strand.
CATTTACACACTTAGTCCAGTAGTCATGGAGCATATGGATCCCTTCTTTGTAGAAGTTGGCATCTTGGACCGCCAAAAAGTGCTGCACATCAGGGGTGATTGATAAGTTTGTGGCCTAAGGTAGAAGGAGTGGAGTTATTAACCAAACTTTCTGCATCATCACTCAAAGAGTTGAACTGCACGTGCATGTAACGAGAGCTGTATAAGTCATCTTCTACCTTAGGCCACAAACTTAGGCCACTTTCTGGAGGTTCAAGATGTCAACTTCTACAAAGAAGGGATCCGTATGCTCCACGACCGTTGGACTAAGTGTGTAAATGTAGGAAGGGACTACTATGTTGAAAAATAAATGTGCTAGGTTTCTAAAATTGACTCCTTCGACCTTAGGCCACAAATTTATTAATCACCCCTCGTACTGCTGCCACAAAACAACATATTTCACAATATAGGCTGGTGATATTAAACCTGATTGTAATTCTGACTAACCCACTATACAGGTGTTTAATGCACCTTCAAAATTATTCTAGTCGAGCAGAAGGCAGAATAGACTTAGCAGTGAATATTTATGGAAGACATCTCATTTACTTTCAGTGTTTAACACAAAACTGACCTTTGCTTTGTTGTTTAGATTGAGATTCCGATCGTGGACCATAACCATTGCAAGAATGTTTATTCTCAGCTTGGGAGAAAAGTCACAAACGATATGATCTGTGCCGGACTCAAGCAAGGTAATGGTCACATTCTAGTCTGATCACATTAGATTACATGCCTAAGCACAGTAGTTAGAGCAGCTGAATGTGTTCACAATTTAGTTAACAGCATTCATCTTCCTGTCATGTAGATACAGCAGTAAACTATTTCACTCCTTACCAGTCCATTCATCACAGTCTCTCAAATATCTGGTCCCAGTACCTCCTCCGTTATTCAGATAAAATTCTCAGAACAACCTTCTCTAATATCTGAGATAATAACTGGTTCCTTAAGTCCAGTATATGATTGTGTTATGACAATGGTAATGATGAAGCAGTGAAAGGAGGTATTATGTCTGTGCAGGACCCCAGAATGTCTTATCTCACTCCTGTATGCGGAAAGGTCTGCCACGTCCACTCCACCACCTTCCAAATGTACCCTTAAAAATTCCTCGTTCTCCAGTACCGATTCAAACCTGTTTTCAAATGATTGATGGGATTAACTCCCACCAGGGAGAGATCACCTGGTCTGGATGATATTTCTCATATATTCTCCTTTTAGTTTGTTCTCTATGAACTTCAATTGAGCTCTTTGATTACTATCTATGCTGGAGTATGTATTTATCACAATCTATATCAAATTTCTAATCATTTGCAAACTGTAAGGCTCTCTGTTGGTTAGGGCCGACCATCAATGTTGCATCCCAGCTGTCTACGTGATATGCAAGCTAAGGCAATGCAAGATAGAGAGCAAGCTGTTGTCCACGCAGGCTCCCCTTCTCAAAAGGAATATCAGAGACCAATACCGTTTGGCACCAGCAGCATCTCAGGAGTTGCCAGTCAGCATTGAACCCAGTGTAGGACTGCCTTAAGGACTTCAGCTCCAGATATTTCCTCAGAGTTTACTCCCGAAGCCTTTCCCACGAGTGCATATAGCCACAAGGCAGCGGAGCTCTGAGATCAGAGTTTTCCTTCTCCTAGATGAACTGCCAGTCACAGCTGATGAGCCACATCTGTCCGAAGTAACAGGTTTTAAAGTGCCACTAAACTGCCTTTGCCCCTTCTCCTATCAGAAGAAACAGTTCCAACGGGCTTAGTAGCTAAGCCACACATAAATTGGACTTGGTTGTAAGAGGCTGTTTGAGACACATGTCTTTGGCAGCATTTAATAGGGAGTGGGTGTCATGGTCCCTCCTAGCACCTGGCTGTCTTACTCAGGAATTGGGCCTTGAACACCTTGTTTAGTTCCCAATCTATTCCCAGGTTCCAATAATTACCAACACCTGCATTCCATCAACCAGAGTAGTATAAGAACCCTGTGACCACTACTAAAAGGTGCCAGTTTGTTGGTTGACTCGTGTATGAGTAACCTCACTCCATGGTGTTTAGGACTATCAGTTCTAAGTCTAGCCTTGTTCCTGAATTATCTACCAAGACCAAGACTCTGGGTAAAACCCCCCTTGGAACCCTTCCCACGCTCGCTACGATGGCAGCGTCTCCCTCCTCGGCCTCCATGCCCATGTTCAGCACTTGGGTTCATTCCACCGCCACATCCTTGCTACAGTGGGAGCTTATCCCCACCTCACCGCTTCACAACTTTAAGGAACTTGAAAACCTTAAATATATCACTTATTAATGTTCTCATTTCAAAGACCAATCGGAACATCTACAAATTCTCCTCAGCACAAAGAATGCTGCAAATCCAGAGCAGCGCACACAAAATGCTAGAGGAAATCGGCAGGTCAGGCAGCATCTGTGGAAATGAATAAACAGTCACCATTTTGAGCCCAGTCCTGATGAAGGGTCTCAGCCTGAAACATTATTCCTCTCCATTAATGCTGTTTTACCTGCAGAGTTCCTCCAGTATTTTTTGTGTTACTCCCATTTCTCCCTTTCCTTGTGTCTCCTGCCCCAGTTCTATTCTGATACAAATTCAGAGCTCATGGCATTGGGGGGAAGATATTGACATGGATAGAAAACTGGTTGGCAGATAGAAAGCAAAGGGTAGCGGTGAATGGGTGTTTCTCGGAATGGCAGGTGGTGACTAGTGGGGTGCCACAGGGCTCGGTATTGGGACCACAGCTGTTTACGATTTACATCAACGATTTAGATGAAGGCATTGAGAATAACATCAGCAAGTTTGCTGATGATACTAAGCTGGGTGGCAGTGTGACATGTGATGAGGATGTTAGGAGAATTCAGGGTGACTTGGATAGGCTGAGTGAGTGGGCAGATACTTGGCAGTTGACGTTTAATGTGAATAAGTGTGAGGTTATCCACTTTGGGAGTAAGAACAGGAAGGCAGATTATTATCTGAACAGTGTAGAGTTAGATAAGGGAGAAATACAAAGAGATCTAGGAGTCCTTGTTCATCAATCACTGAAGGTGAATGAGCAAGTGCAGCAGGCAGTGAAGAAGGTTAATGGAATGTTGGCCTTTATTACAAAGGGAATTGCGTACAAGAGCAAGGAAATCCTTTTGCATTTGTACAAGGCCCTGGTGAGACCACACCTGGAGTATTGTGTACAGTTTTGGTCTCCAGGGTTAAGGAAGGATATCCTGGCTGTAGAGGAAGTGCAGCATAGATTCATGAGGTTAATTCCTGGGATGTCCGGACCATCTTACGCAGAGAGGTTCGAGAGACTGGGCTTGTACACTCTGGAATTAAGAAGATTGAGAGGGGATCTGATTGCAACATATAAGATTATTAAGGGATTGGACAAGATAGAGGCAGGAAATATGTTCCCGATGCTGGGAGAGCCCAGTACCAGAGGGCATGGTTTGAGAATAAGGGGACATTTAGGACAGAGTTAAGGAAAAACTTCTTCTCCCAGAGAGTTGTGGGGTTCTGGAATGCACTGCCTCAGAAGGCAGTGGAGGCCAATTCTCTGGATGCTTCAAGAAGGAGCTAGATAGGTATCTTATGGATAGGGGAATCAAGGGATATGGGGACAAGGCAGGAACCGGGTATTGATAGTAATTGATCAGCCATGATCTCAAAATGCCGGTGCAGGCTCGAAAGGCCGAATGGTCTACTTCTGCACTATTGTCTATTGTCTATAAATTCTCCCTTTCCCTGAGTCTCCTGCCCCAGTTTTGTTCTGATACAAATTCACCCTGTTGCTCAAGTTTACTGCACTGGTTCTATTCTGATCGAATTCTCCCTTTTCCCTGAGTCTCCTGCCCCAGTCCTATTCTGATACAAATTCTCCCTTTCCTTGTGTCTCCTGCCCCAGTCCTATTCTTATACACTTGCTCACTGCACTTTTTGTGGTGGTGGTCTTTCCCTATCAGGTTTGTCCCTTTAGCTCCAGAAGAAACATAACCAATGGCTAACGAAATCTAAGCATGCTCAATGAAAGTCAAGCCACCTTGTTTTTTAACCTCATCTTGCTCATCTTGCAGGTGGAAGTGATGCTTGTCAGGGAGATTCTGGGGGTCCTATGGTGGCTATGGACAGAGAGAAACACCGCTGGTTCCTGGTAGGGACGGTATCGTGGGGAGATGGCTGTGGAGAGGACAACAGATATGGGGTTTATTCAGATGTCAGAAAAAGTACCGAGTGGATCAAAAATATAAGCAAAGCCAAGAATATTTGAGCATCAAAAATATTTTGGAGATACCTTTGCTTTATAATTTATATAATTTATAACATTGAAAAAAGTGGAGTATTTCAGTGAAATTGATGATGATCAAGAACTTTCACTATGTATCTGGACTTTTAATATAGAAATAATATTTAATATAGAAATCCAAAATCTTCATCTTTGTTACCGTTGTTTATCTTCCCCATGATCACACAGATCCACTATTGTTCCTATGAGGCCTCTTACCTTTTCTCCCATGGTCCACTCTTCTCTTCTATCAGATTCCTTCTTCTCCAGCCTTTTACCTTTTCCACCCACCCGGCTTCACCTATCACCTTCTAGCTTGTTCTCCTTCCCCTCCCAACCCCCCCCCCACCTTGTTATTATGGCATCTTTTCCCTTCTTTTCCAGTCCTGATGAAGGGTCTCAGCTTGAAACATTGACTGTTTATTAACTTCCATAGATGCTGCCTGACTTGCAGAGTTCATCCAGCATTTTGTGAGTGTTCCTATATGTCTACATCGGCATTTCTCTGTTAAGCTGGCATGGGACACACAAGGTTACCCAGGGTCACCGGAAAGGATCAAGGGCTATCTGATTCTTCTCATTCCACATATCTCTACCACTACCAGCCTCAGGCCTGGAGTTATTAACAAGCCAAAATGCCAGTGGACTTTGACACACAAATCCACAAATTTCAGGAAATCTGATCACTTAGCTACCCTCCTCAAACCTGAATACAGGCAGAGGTAAAAGGGCGAAGCTCCAGGGACTGGGACATTAAAGAGATGGTAGTGGAAGGCAAAGGAGTGGCTACAGGATTGCTTTGAGTCAGTGGACTGGGCTGTGTTTAAGGATTCATAGTCATAGAGAAGTACACCACAGAAAGAGGCCCTTTGGCCCATCTAGTCAATGCCAAAACCATTTAAACTGCCTACTCCCATCAACCTGCACCTGGGCCATAGCCCTCCATACCCCTCCCATCTATGTACCTATCCAAACTTCTCTTAAACGTTGAAATCAAGCTTGCATGCACCTTTTGTACTGGCTGCTCATTCCACACTCTCATGACCCTCTGAGTGAAGCAGTTTCTTTTCATGTCCCCCTTAAACTTCACACCTTTCACTCTTAATCCATGACCTCTGGTTGTTGTCCCACCCAACCTCAGTGGAAAAAGCCTTTTTACATTTACCCTATCTGTACCCCTCATAATTCTATATACCTCTATCAAATCTCCTCTCACTCTTTATGTTCTAAGGAATACAGTCTTAACCTGTTTAATATTTGCTTACAATAAGTCCTCCAGACCTGGCAACATCCATGTAAATTTTCTCTGTATTCTTTCAAACTCATATACATCTTTTCTGTAGGTAGGTGACCAAAACCACACACAAAACTCCAAATTAGGCCTCACCAATGTCTTATACAATTTCAACATAACATCCCTTCTCCTGTACTCAATATATTGATTTATGAAGGCCAATGTGCAAAAAGCTTTCTTTACGACCCTATATATCTGTGACACCACTGTCAATGAATTATGGACCTGTATTCCCAGATCCCTTTGTTCTACCACACTCCTCGGTGTCCTACTATTTACTGTGTAAGACCTACCCCAGTTGGTCCTACTGAAGTGCAATACCTTGCATTTGTTTGCATTAAATTCCATCAGCCATTTTTCCAGCTGGTGCAGATCCCTCTGCAAACCAGGATTGCCTTCCTCACTGTCCACTACACTGCCAATCTTGGTGTCAGGCACAAATTTGCTGATTCACTTGAGCATATAATCATTCAGATCATTGGTATAGATGACAAACAACAAATGCCCCAGCACTGATCTCTGTGGCACACCACTAGTCACAGGTCTCCACTCAGAGAAGCAATCCTCCACTATCACTCTCTGGCTTCTTCCACAAAGCCAATGTCTAATCCAATTTACTACCTCATCTTGAATGCCGAGAGACTGAACCTTCTTGACCATGCAGGACCTTGTCAAATACCTTAAGTCCATGTAGACAACATCCACTGCCTTGCTTTCATCCACTTTCCTAGTAACTTCCTCAAAAAACTATAAAATTGGCTAGATGTGACCTACCACGCACAAAGACATCCTTAATCCATTCATGTCTATCCAAGTACATTTTAATCCCGTCCATGAGAATTCCTTCCAATAACTTTCCCACAATTGATGTCTTATTCACCAGCCTATAATTATCCAGTTAATGTTTAGAGCCTTTTTTAAACAGTGGAACAACATCTGTGCATCTGAGTGAATACACTTTAGATAACAAGGACTTTATAAAACCAATTGTAGATGAGTGTGTCCCCAAAATATTCCCAAACAGAAGCCCTGGGTGAAGCATAAGATCCACAATCTGCTGAGGGCCGTATCAATGGCATTCAGGTCTGGAGACCAAGTAATATACAAGAGGTCCGATAACCATCTCCGGAAAGCCATCTCATGTGCAATGTGTTAATTCTGGACCAAACAAAGCACTGAAAGAACCTCAACAGCAGTGACAGGGCTTGAGTGGTATCACCTATTGCAAAATGAAAACCAAACAACATAGATGACAACAAGGCTTCACTCTCAGATGAGCTTAATGCCTTCTGTGCTTGATTTGACTAACAAAAAATGGAAGCACCTTCTCAAACTGCCACAATCTGCTATGACCTCATGACTTCAGTCTGAGGCTGACATGAGAGCATCCTTCAGGAGGGTAAGCCCATAGAACATAGAACAGAAAAAATCTATAGTGCATTAAAATAAGTAATTATAATATAATTAAAATAAGTAATAAGTCCTGTTTGAGTTGTGTTGGGGGGTGGGGGAATGACCTTCCTGGGGGAAGCAACAGTGGCTGCGCCTCTGGCATAGAGTCTGACCCTGTGGCTCAGAAGGGTAGGGAAAGGAAGAAGGCAGCAGTGATAGGGAACTCTATAGTTAAGGGGTCATACAGTCCTGAGAATGCAGGAAAGAAATACAGATGGTAGTTTGCCACCCAGGTGCCAATGTCTAGGACGTTTCTGATCGCGTCCATAATATCCTGAATTTGGAAGGTGAACAACCAGAGGTCGTGGTATATATTGGTACCAACAGCATTGGTAGGAGAAGGGAGGAGGACCTGAAAGCAGACTACAGGGAGTTAGGAAAGAAGCTGAAAAGCAGAACCTCAAATGGAGTAATCTTGGGACTACTGCCTATGACACACGACAGCGAGTATAGGAATAGAGTGAGGTAGAGGATAAATGCGTGGCTGAGAGATTGGAGCAGGGGGCAGGGATTTAGATTTCTGGATTATTGGGACCTCTTTTGGGGCAGGCGTTGTCACAATCATGGATTCAGCAGTGCAGCAGATTCAGCAATTGTGCTCGCGAATATGCACATGCCAGCTAATTATTATTTCATTTTGATAGTATTTAACTCCATTCATTCTGTCGTGGTGTTTGTCGAGACTTGAGACCAGGACATAGCTACGCTTCGTAATCTGCATTCCACTTTGCCTGAGAAATTGAACTGTCGAGTCAACTGACTCTGAAGACTAGCGGTATTTGTTTTATTCTTAGTTCTCTTCATCTGCAGAGTAAACTTTGTTTTCCATTCGAGTGTTTTAGTCAATGGTCCTATTTGGCTTAGTGTTTACTTTTTTCATTTTCCCTTTAATATTGTTCGCATTAAAGTCTGTGAAACATCCACCCACTTCAGTGTCTCTCACTTTGCACTTGGGCCAGCTCCTTACCAGGTGCCAGCAAGTCCCGACCACACAAAGATGGACCAAGCAGAGAGAGAGCAGCTGACCTTGGTCATGAGATTAATTGGTCCAAGTGATTCGTCGAGGCAGTAATGTTCCATTGGAATTCCTATGTATAAACTCTTGTTTCTGTCTCTATTGTGACAGAAGGATTTTGCCAATTAATGGACGCAGCAAAGTTTGAACAGTGATGGTTTGACATCGGTGGCTTGCGGAGACAGTGCCTTTATTCTGAATGCATATCCTGACTCTACATTCCAAGAGTCCTGGGTCTACATTCCGAGCTTCTCTAATCTACATTGAGTTTCTCCGGTATTCATTCCGAGCTTTTCAAGTCACAAGTACTCAGGTTCCCAGCATTGAGTTCCCATGACTCGGGTCTGCATAACAAATGAGCACTTCAAGCAAACTTATCAATTGATTCAACATTCAAGTCAAGTGTAAATTCTGCAAGAGCCCTACTCCAAAAACTGATCCCTGGCTGAAGTGTGCAAATACACAAGTAAAGAAACCCCATCAAGAGTATTTTTAACCCCTTGATGAAGGTCATGGTACAGACTGGGAAAATTGAACTTTCATGCAGCAAATTAAACAGATCTACAGAGAACCACCTAGCTTAGTGATGAAGGAAACCTGTTTATGCTGACTTGATTTGTAAAATTAACAGTATATCCTAATTGTCTCTGGAAAGATTGTGAAAGATAAAACACTGAACAAGATTTGAAAAGGTTCCTCCTCTAGGTTTCAAGTTTCATGGTTTTGGGGTTCATGATTTCTTATTTTTCCGATTATTTCCAAGGCTTATTCAATGTATTTAGGGGTTTTTTTTCAATGTCCTCCCCATCTTGAGCACTGCCAAGTCTCCCCCTCGGCCCTGCCCAAGGATTCTTAATCTCACTCGAGGTTCCCTGGTCTCTCAGTCTGTTGGAGTTTCTAGGTCTCAGTCTCTCTGGATCCCCAAGTTTCCCTGCCTCATAAGTTCCCCAAGTCTCTCGAGTCATCCTTGGGTTTCAGGTTTTCCTGGGCCATCAGGCGCCAACTCTAGGGGGGTGGGAGTCCTGCAGTGACTTCAGGCCTGTGCAGGGCATCAGAGCATTGTGCTCTGAGGTTTTTAGAGCACCTGAATTGGTTGATTGGTGCTTAACAACAGTTATTAATAGTTTAAGAGTTCCTTGTATTTTTCTCAAGCGATTGGCTCTTTGTAATGTGGTGTCCTGGTGCTTTCCATTTAAATTTATTTTGACTGCTTTCCATTTAAGATTAAGTTTAAGTTTATTTTGACTGTTGCAAGAACCATAAGATTGTTATAGTAGGTGATTTTAACTTTCCACATATTGATTGGGAATCCCATACTGTTAAAGGACAAGGTGGAATAGAGATTCTCAAATGTGTTCGGGAAAGTTTCCTTTACCAGTACATAGAAGTCCCAATGATAGAGTGTGCAATACTGGATCTGCTATTAGGGAATGTGACAGAGCAGGTGACAGACGTTTGCGTCGGGAACACTTTGCATCTAGTGATCACAATGCCATTAGTTTCATAGTAAGTATGCAGAAAGAAAGGTCTGGTCCTCGGGTTGAGGTTATAAATTGGAGAAAGGCCAATTTTGATGGTATCAGAAATTATCTGACAAGTGTGGACTGGGACAGGCTGTTTTCTGGCAAAGGTGTACTTGGTAAGTGAGAGGTCTTCAAAGATTAAATTTTGAGAGTGCAAAGCTTGTATGTGCCTGTCAGAATAAAAGATAAAGATAACAAGCATAGGGAATCTTGGTTTTCAAGAGATATTGAGGTCCTGGTTAAGAGGAAAAAATGGAGGTACGTAACAGATCTAGGCAGGTAGAAACAAAGGAGGTGTTTATAGAATACAAGAAATCCAGTAGAACACTTGAGAAAGAAATCAGGAAGGCTAAAAGAAGGTATGAAGTAACTCTAGCAGAGAAAGTAAAGGAGCATCCTAAGGGATTCTACATATGTTAAGAGCAAATTAATTGCAAGGGACAAAATTGGTCCTCTGGAAGAACAGAATGATAATCTGTATATGGAGCCAAAACAGATGGGGGAGATCTTAAGTGCATTCTTTCCATTTGTATTTACTTGGGAGATGGATACAGAGTCAATGGAAGTGAGGCAAAACAGCATCAACTTCATGGACCCTATACAGATTACTGAGGAGGAGGTGTTTGCTGTTCTGAGGCATATCGGGGCAGATAAATCCCCAGGGCCTAACAACATGTTCCCTCAGGAGGTGTGCAAAAATTGCCAGGGTGCTGGCAGATATATTTAAAACATCCTTAGCGAAAGAAGAGGTGCCAGAGGATTGGAGGATAGTTAATGTAATTCTGCTGTTTAAAAAAGGCTCTAAACATAAACTGGGAAATTATAGACCAGTGAGCCTGACATCAGTTGAATTCAAGATGGCACCAGTAACTGGCGACTCTGCGTGTGCTCTCCTGAGCAAACTGCCCTCCACACTATCCTATACCCAAGAAACACTCCTAAACCTCCAATTTGCTACGTCTAGCAAGATCAACAGCACCCTGGCGAAGTTACTGACCCAGCTGGAGATTCATTGTCGCCGAGGAAGATTTTAGAAGAACCTTCCTGAAGATAAATCTCTGGGCCTGTACAAGGGAGCTAGCTGGAGTGTTTGCTGACATCTTCAACTGCTCCCTGATTCAGTCTAAGATCCCCTCATGTTTTAAGAAGGCAACGATAATCCTAGTGCCGAAGAAAAGCAAGGTGGCATGTCTGAATGACTACCGACCTGTGGCTCTAACATCAATTGCTATGGAGTGCTTTGAGCGATTGGTTATGGCACACATCAACCATAACCTACTGGTCAACCTCGAAGCTTTGCAATTCACCTACCAGAGCAACAGGTCAACAGCAGATGCCATCTCTCTGGCTCTACATTCCTCCTTAGAACACCTGAAGAATAAAGACGCACATGTAAGGCTCCTTTTCATCGACTACAGCTCTGCCTTTAATACCATCATTCCAAATAAACTGATTCCTAAGCTCCGGAACCTGGGTCTTAGCACTCAGATCTGCAGCTGGATCTTCAACTTCCTCACAGACAGGACCCAGGCTGTAAAAATAGGGATCAAGCTCTCCTCTACAATCACTCTGAGCACCGGTGCCCCACAAGGCTGTGTACTCATCCCCCTGCTGTACTCACTGTACACCCATGATTGTGTAGTCAAGTTTCCATCAAACTCAATATATAAGTTTGCTGAAGACACCATAATTGTAGGCCGTATCTTGGGTAATGATGAGTCTGAGTACAGAGAGGAAATTAAGAACCTGGTGGCATGGTGCGAAGACAATAACCTATCCCTCAATGTCAGCAAGACGAAGGAATTGGTTGTTGACTTCAGAAGGAGTAGCGGACTGCACAACCCCATCTACATCGGTGGTGCACAGGTGGAACAGGTCAAAAGCTTTAAGTTCCTAGGGGTGAATATCACAAATGACCTGAATTGGTCTAACCAAGCAGAGTCCACTGCCAAGAAGGCCCACCAGCACCTTCCTGAGAAAGCTGAAGAAATTTGGCCTGTCCCCTAAAACCCTCACTAATTTTTATAGATGCACCGTAGAAAGCATTCTTCTAGGGTGCATCACAACCTAGTATGGAAGTTGTCTTGTCCAAGACCAGAAGAAGCTGCAGAAGATCATGAACATAGCCCAGCACATCACACAAACCAATCTTCCATCCTTGGACTCACTTTACACTGCACGCTGTCAGAGCAGTGTTGCCAGGATAATCAAGGATAAGACCCACCCAGCCAACACACTTTTTGTCTCACTTCCCGCTGGGAGAAGGTACAGTATGTGGTAAACTTTGTATACCTGTCTGGACACACCCCTCTGCTGACTGCTCCTGTGGCTTCTCCCACAGACCCCTGTTTAAAGGCGATTGGGGCACTCCCATACCGGGCACCACGCACACGCATGAGGGATTACTGATGCCTAATGGGCCAGCACCTCAAGTCAGGCCAGAGCCAGCACAACCACCGTCACCAGTGCAATCACCACCGGTGCTATGTAGATCGCAGCGACAGACTTGCCCGCCTGATAGACTTGACCCATAAATATACTTGTAAGAAACATCGCCCGTGGGGACTCTGTTTTAAAACAAAGGTGGGGTGAATGTGGTGAACTACATATACCTGTCTGGACACGCCCCTCTGCTGACTGCTCCTGTGGCTCCTCCCACAGACCCCTGTATAAAGGCGATTGGAGGCACTGCTCCTCCCTCAGTCTCCAGGATCTCGTGGTCTCTTTTGCTGCTAATAAAAGCCTATCATTCACCTCCCGTCTCCAAGAGTTATTGATGGTGCATCAATTTTATTAGCAGCAAAAGAGACCACGAAATCCTGGATACTGAGGGAGGAGCAGTGCCTCCAATCACCTTTACACAGGGGTCTGTGGGAGGAGCTACTGGAGCAGTCAGCAGAGGGGCATGTCCAGACAGGTATACCTAGTTTACCACATTCACCCCCCCTTTGTTTTAAAAGAGAGTCCCCATGGGGCGAAGTTTCTTACAAGTATGTTTACAGGTTTTATTAGCAGCAATTTTAAAACATGGAGAGCATTTTGCGACCCGACAGATTGGATCTCGACCCCCAATCCCAGGAAGCCGGCGACGCTTTTGAACTCTGGCTATTGTGCTTCGAATCGTACCTGGCGGAGATTCATGTGACCGACCCTGCCACGATGCGCAGGGTTCTCCTCTCCAGAGTCAGTGCAAGGGTCTACTCCAGAATCAGAGACCAAACGGACTACCAGGGTGTGATGGATGCCCTCAAAAGACAATACCGGCGGCTGGTGGACACCGTCTACGCAAGACATCACTTAATGACACGGCGGCAGCGGGCCGGAGAATCGAACGCTGAGTTTGTCCGGGCCCTACAGACACTCGTGCGGGCCTGTGACTGCAGGGGACTGACGGCAGAACAGCATGTGGAGCTGCTAGTAAGAGACGCCTTCGTTACGGGGATCTGGTCAGTTCCAGCGGCTACTGGAACACGCCGATCTTACCTTACATTCGGCGATCGAGCTGGCCAACACGCTGGATGCCTCTCTGCACGATGCTGACGCTGTCCAGGCGCGCGATCTCCCGCCGGCTCCATGGACGCTGCAGACCCCGCAACCCGCTGGTGAATCGGCCTCGGCTGCTGCCAGTCGCGAGTCCGTGCAGTGTTACTTCGGACTGGAAAAGCACCCCCGGAAACGCTGCCCGGCCCGAGAAGCTATCTGCTCCAGCTGCGGAAAGTAGGGCCACTTCGCCAAGGCCTATAAGTCCAGACCACGAGCGGGGTCAAGCAGCGCCACGTGCGAGGCATGGGGGTCACCATCTTGCCTGCCCACCTCGTGCGAGGCATGGGGGCGGTCATCTTTGTCAGCACCACCTCGCCCCGCCTCCGATCCACGGGTGCTTACCGGGCACCAAGATGGCGATTCAACTCTGGCCTCCGTGACCCTTGACCAAAGCGCTCCACACCAGCTCACAATGTCAATGATGGACATACTGGTGGAGGGGCACAGGACTAGCTGCCTGTTTGACACGGGCAGTACTGAGAGTTTTATTCACCCAGACACGGTGCAACGCTGCAGACTCGTGACACTGCCGGTAAGCCAAAGGGTCACCATGGCCTCTGGATCGCATTCCACAGACATCCGGGTGGGTTGTGTAGCGACACTGGTGGTGCAGGGCACAGAATATCGGGACTTTGCGTTACTGGTCATGCCTCAACTGTGTGCCCCTGTGCTATTGGGGCTCGACTTCCAGAGCCACCTGAAAAGTGTGACAATAGAGTATGATGGGCCCCTCCCACCAATCACTGTCAGAAATCCTCAGTTTTGTGGGATTTAGTCGTATACCCCACTACTGACGACACACACACACACCGACCTGCACATCCCACCCAGCACCATGCCGACAGCTGCGCTACTGACACCACTTGCAGCCTCTCCACCCTCAAGATCCCTCCCCCACCGCTGTTCGCCAACCTGACCCCCGACTGTAAACTTGTGGCAACTAAAAGCAGGAGGTACAGCGCGGGGGACAGGGCCTTCATTAAGTCGGAGGTGCAGTGGCTACTCAGGGAGGGGATCATTGAGCCAAGCACAAGTCCTTGGAGGGCCCAGGTGGTCGTTGTTCGGACTGGGCAGAAAAATAGGATGGTCGTGGACTATAGCCAGACCATCAATAGGTTCACACAGCTTGATGCGTATCCCCTACCCCGCATCGCGGATAGGGTCAATCAGATAGCTCAGTACAAGGTGTACTCGACTATAGACCTGAAATCCACTTACCATCAGCTCCCCATCCACCCGGAGGACCACCCCTACACCGCCTTCAAGGCGGGCGGCAGGCTCTCTCACTTTCTGCGCGTCCCCTTCGGTGTCATGAATGGTGTCTCTGTCTTCCAGAGGGAAATGGACTGGATGGTGGACCAGTGCCAACTGCAGGCCACGTTCCCATACCTGGATAACATCCCCATCTGGCAGAATCACAACACCAACCTCCAACGATTTTTCCGAACGGCCAAAGCTCTTAACCTTACTTATAACAGGGACAAGTACATGTTCGGAACCACCCGACTTGCTATCCTTGGGTATGTCGTGGAGAACAGGGTCATTGGCCCTGATCCCGACCGTATGCGCCCCCTGTTGGAACTCCCTCTTCCCACCACCCTCAGAGCCCTCAAACGATGCCTGGGCTTCTTTTCCTAATACGCCCAATGGGTCCCTCACTACGCAGACAAGGCCCGCCCCCTGGTCAAGTCCACAGCATTTCCCCTCTCAACCGAGGCCTACGCAGCCTTCAGCCGCATTAAAGGGGACATTGCCAAAGCAACGATGCATGTGGTTGATGAGACCATTCCCTTCCAAATAGAGAGTGACGCTTCCGACTTCGCGCTGGCTGCTACCCTCAATCAGGCAGGAAGGCCGGTAACATTCTTCTCTTGTACCCTTCAAGGCCCTGAAATTTGGCCCAGGCAATAGTGGAAGCTATTAGGCACTGGAGGCACTACCTCGCCAGCAAAAGGCTCACCTTGCTGACCGTCCATCGCTCAGTTGCGTCCACGTTTAGCAACCAACAGCGGGGCAAAATCAAAAATGATAAAATTTCGAAGTGGAGAATAGAACTCTCCACCTACAACTATGATATCCTGTACCAGCCTGGAAGGCTCAATGAGCCCTCTGATGCCCTATCCTGGGGAGCGTGTGCCAGCGCGCAGCTCGACCGGCTATACACCCTCTATGCAGATCTTTGCCACCCAGGGGTCATCTGGCTTTACCATTTCATGAAGGCCCGGAACCTGCCTTACTCCCTTGAGGAAATCAGGACGATGACCAGGGACTGTCAAGGCTGCGCTGAGTGCAAACCGCACTTCTACCGTCCTGAAAAGGCACAACTTATCAAGGCTGTCCGCCCCTTTGAGCGACTGAGTTTCGACTTTAAGGGCCCCCTTCCCTCCACCGACCGCAATGTCTATTTTCTCAACATAATTGACGAGTACTCGCGGTTCCCCTTTGCCACCCACTGCCCCGATACCACTGCCACGTCTGTCATAAAAGCCCTGCGCCAGCTCTTCACTCTGTTCGGATATCCCTGCTATATCCACAGTGATAGAGGGCCCTCGTTTATGAGTGACGAGCTGCGCCAGTACCTGCTGGCTAGGGGTATTGCTATTAGTAGGACCACGAGCTATAATCCCCGGGGGAATGCAAAGGTGGAGAGGGAGAATGCCACAGTGTGGAAGGCCACACTCTTAGCCCTTAGGTCAAAGGGATTGCCTGTCTCTTGCTGGCAGGAGGTCCTCCCCGAGGCACTCCACTCCATCCACTCCCTGTTATGCACATCCACCAATGCCACCCCCTCATGAGCGACTCTTTTCTTTTCCTAGGAAGTCTGCCACTGGGACCACCCTACTGGCTTGGCTGATGTCCCCAGGGCCAGTGCTGCTCCGGAAACATGTGAGGAGCAATAAATACTCCCCTATGGTCGAGAGGGTTCACTTACTTCATGCGAACCCCCAGTATGCCTACATGGTCTTACCTGATGGGCGGGAGGACACGGTCTCCGTCCGCAACCTGGCGCCCGCAGGAGCACCAGACCCCTACCCCGAACACTCCACGGTAACTATGAACCCCGTACCCACCTATGTATATACTCACGACACACCGCGCACCCCAAGCACTACACAGACTCCTCACGACACTCCCGTACCGGGTGCCACGCACACGCATGAGGGATTACTGACGCCTAACGGGCTGGCACCTCAAGTCAGGCCGGAGCCAGCACAACCACCGTCACCGGTGCAATCACCACCAGCACTGGTGCAATCACCACCAGTGCTACATAGATCGCAGCGACAGACTCGACCGCCTGATAGACTTAACCTGTGAATATACTTGTAAGAAACTTCGCCCCGTGGGTACTCTCTTTTAAAACAAAGTGGGGGGTGAATGTGGTAAACTATGTATACCTGTCTGGACACGCCCCTCTGCTGACTGCTCCTGTGGCTCCTCCCACAGACTCCTGTATAAAGGCGATTGGAGGCACTGCTCCTCCCTCAGTCTCCAGGATGTTGTGTCGTGGTCTCTTTTGCTGCTAATAAAAGCCTATCGTTCACCTCCCGTCTCCGAGAGTTATTGATGGTGCATCACAGGAGCATGAAGATTCGTACGGCCAGATTTGGGAACAGCTTCTGTCCAACTGTGATAAGACTGCTGAACAGATCCTGACACAGATCTGGGCCGTACCTTCAAAATATCTGGACCTGACCTGCACTACCTTACTTTCCCTTTTCTATCTTCTAATTATGATTTATAATTTAATTTTTTTTATTATATTTATTTTGATTTGTACTTCAGGGAGCACGAAGCGCAGAAACAAATATCACTGTGATGATTGTACGCTCTATTATCAATTGTTTGGTGACAGTAAAGTAAAGTAAAGATGTGGGAAAGTAATTGCAAGATATTCTCAGGGACTGGATATACAAGTATTTAGATAGATATGGACCAATTAAGTACAGTCAGCATAGCTTTGTGCGTGGTAGGTCATGTCTAACCAATCTTAGAGTTTTTCAAGGAAATTGCCAGGAAAATAGATGAATGCAAGGCAGTCGATGTTGTCTACATGGATTTTAACAAGGCATTTGACAAGGTCCCGCATGTTTCAACTAATTTGCAAGGGGGATGGGACCCGGAGCGATAGAGCAGTGAAAGAAGTGCATGGAGTAAAGCCAGATCTAACATATAGAGAGGCTTTGAGGAAAGAACAGCAGAATAAAGGGTATAAAGGTAGTAAGATAGAAGGGCTAAAGTGTATGTACTTCAATGCAAGAAGCATCAGGAACAAAGGTGATGAACTGAGAGCTTGGATACATACATGGAATTATGATGTAGTGGCCATTACAGAGACTTGACTGGCACCAGGGCAGGAATGGATTCTCAATATTCCTGGATTTCAGTGCTTTAAAAGGGATAGAGAGGGGGGAAAAGGGGAGGAGGGGTGGCATTACTGGTCAGGGATACTATTACAGCTGCATAAAGGGTGGGTAATGTAGCAGGATCCTCTTTTGAGTCAGTATGGGTGAAGTCAGGAACAGGAAGGGAGCAGTTACTCTACTTGGGGTATTCTATAGGCCCCTTGGTAGCAGCAGAGATACCGAGGAGTAGATTGGGAGGCAGATTTTGGAAAGGTGCAAAAATAACAGGGTTGTTATCATGGGTGACTTTAACTTCCCTAATATTGATTGGCACTTGATTAGTTCCAAGGGTTTAGATGGGGCAGAGTTTGTTAAGTGTGTCCAGGATGGATTCCTGTCACAGTATGTTGACAGGCCGACTAGGGGGAGTGCCATACTAGATCTAGTATTAGGTAACAAACCGGGTCAGGTCACAGATCTGTCAGTGGGTGAGCATCTGGGGGACAGTGATTACCGCTCCCTGACCTTTAACATTATCATGGAAAAGGATAGAATCAGAGGGGACAGGAAAATTTTTAATTGGGGAAGGGCAAATTATGAGGCTATAAGGATAGAACTTGTGGGTGTGAATTGGGATGATGTTTTTGCAGGGAAATGTACTATAGACATGTGTTCGATGTTTAAGGATCTCTTGCAGGATGTTAGGGATAAATTTGTCCTGGTTAGGAAGATAAAGAGTGGTAGGGTGAAGGAACTGTGGGTGACAAGTGAAGTGGAAAATCTAGTCAGGTGGAAGAAGGCAGCATACATAAGGTTTAGGAAGCAAGGATCAGATGGGTCTATTGAGAAATATAAGGTAGCAAGAAAGGAGCTTAAGAAGGGGCTGAGAAGAGCAAGAAGGGGGCATGAGAAGGCCTTGGCGAGTAGGGGAAAGGAAAACCCCAAGGCATTCTTCAATTATGTGAAGAACAAAAGGATGACAGGAGTGAAGGTAGGACCAATTAGAGATAAAAGTGGGAAGATGTGCCTGGAGGCTGTGGAAGTGAGCAAGGTCCTCAATGAGTACTTATCTTCGGTATTCACCACTGAGAGGGAACTTGATGACGGTGAGGACAATATGAGTGAGGTTGATGTTCTGGAGCATGTTGATATTAAGGGAGAGGAGGTGTTGGAGTTGTTAAAATACATTAGGACAGATAAGTCCCTGGGGCCTGATGGAATATTCCCCAGGCTGCTCCATGAGGTAAGGGAAGAGATTGCTGAACCTCTGGCTAGGATCTTTATGTCCTCGTTGTCCACAGGAATGGTACCGGAGGATTGGAGGGAGGTGAATGTTGTCCCCTTGTTCAAAAAAGGTAGTAGAGATAGTCCTGGTAATTATAGACCAGTGTGCCTTACATCTGTGGTGGGAAAGCTGTTGGAAAAGTTTCTTAGAGATAGGATCTATGGGCATTTAGAGAATCATGGTCTGATCAGGGACAGTCAGCATGGCTTTGTGAAGGGAAGATCGTGCCTAACAAGTCTGATAGAGTTCTTTGAGGAGGTGACCACACATATAGATGAGGGTAGTGCAGTGGATGTGATCTACATGGATTTTAGTAAGGCATTTGACAAGGTTCCACATGGTAGGCTTATTCAGAAAGTCAGAAGGCGTGGGATCCAGGGAAGTTTGGCCAGGTGGATTCAGAATTGGCTTGCCTGCAGAAGGCAGAGGGCTGTGGTGGAGGGAGTACATTCAGATTGGAGGGTTGTGACTAGTGGTGTCCCACAAGGATCTGTTCTGGGACTTATACTTTTTGTGATTTTTATTAACGAGATGGATGTGGGGGTAGAAGGGTGGGTTGGCAAGTTTGCAGATGACAAAAAGGTTGGTGGTGTTGTAGATAGTGTAGAGGGTTGTCGAAGATTGCAGAGAGACATTGATAGGATACAGAAGTGGGATGAGAAGTGGCAGATGGAGTTTAACCTGGAGAAGTGTGAGGTGGTACACTTTGGAAGGACAAATTCCAAGGCAGAGTACAAAGTAAATGGCAGTTTACTTGGTAGTGTGGAGGAGCAGAGGGATCTGGGGGCACATGTCCACAGATCCCTGAAAGTTGCCTCACAGGTAGATAGGGTAGTTAAGAAAGCTTATGGGGTGTTAGCTTTCATAAGTCGAGGGATAGAGTTTAAGAGATGCGATGTAATGATGCAGCTCTATAAAACTCTAGTTAGGCCACACTTGGAGTACTGTGTCCACTTCTGGTCGCCTCAGTATAGGAAGGATGTGGAAGCATTGGAAAGGGTACAGAGGAGGTTTACCAGGATGCTGCCTGGATTAGAGAGTATGGATTATGATCAGAGATTAAGAGAGCTAGGGCTTTACTCTTTGGAGAGAAGGAGGATGAGAGGAGACATGATAGAGGTTTACAAGATATTAAGAGGAATAGACAGAGTGGACAGCCAGCGCCTCTTCCCCAGGGCACCACTGCTCAGTACAAGAGGACATGGCTTTAAGGTAAGGGGAGGGAAGTTCAAGGGGGATATTAGAGGAAGCTTTTTCACTCGGAGAGTGGTTGGTGCGTGGAATGCACTGCCTGAGTCAGTGGTGGAGGCAGATACACTAGTGAAATTTAAGAGACTACTAGACAGGTATATGGAGGAATTTAAGGTGGGGGGTTATATGGGAGGCAGGGCTTGAGGGTCGGCACAACATTGTGGGCCAAAGGGCCTGTAATGTGCTGTACTATTCTATGTTCTATGTGAGGTTGGTCAAGAAGGTTCAGTTGCTTGGCAATTACATTAAGGTAGTAAATTGGATTACACATTGGCTTTGTGGTGGAAGCCGGAGAGTGGTAGTAGAAGGTTGCCTCTCTGATTGGAGACCTGTGACTCGTGGTGTGCTGCAGGGATTGGCAATGAGTCCTTTGTTGCTTGTCATCTATATCAATGTATGGATGATAATGTAGTTAAGTGGATCAGAAAATTTGCAGATGACACCAAGATTGGGGGTGTAGTGGACAGTGAATAAGGCTACCACGGCTTGTAGAGGGATCTGGATCAGCTGGAGAAAATGGGCTGAAAAATGGCAGATGGAATTCAATGCAGACAGTGTGAGGTTTTGCACTTCAGTAGGGCCAACCAGTGCAGGTCTTATGCATGAACAGTAGGACAAAGGGATCTGGGAATACTAGTCCATAATTTGTTGAAAGTGAAATCACAGATAGTGCCATCAAGAAAGCGTTTTGCACATTGCCCTTTATAAATCAATGTATAGAGTACCAAAGATAGGATGTTATGTTGAAGTTGTGAAAGCCATTGGTGAGGCTGAATTTGGAGTATTGTGTGCAAGTTTGGTCACTGACCTACAGGAAAGATATAAACATGGTTGAAAGAGTGCATAGAAAATTTACAAAGGATGTTGCTGGGTCTGGAGGAGCTGAGTTACAAGGAAAGATAGAATAGTTTAGGACTGTATTCTTTAGAATGTAGAACATTGAGAGGAGATTTGATAGATTTGATATAAAAATTATGAGGGGTATTGATGGGTAAATGTAAGTAGGTTTTTCTATTGAAGTTGGGTGGGACCACAACCAGAGATCATGGGTTAAGGTTGAAAGGTGAGACATTTAAGGGGAACATGAGGGGAAAACCTCTTCACTCAGAGGGTCATGAGTTGCCAGCACAATTGGTTCATGTGAGCTGGATTTCAACGTTTAAGAGGTTTGAATAGGTATATGTATAGTAGGGATACGGAGGGCTAAGGTCCTGGTGCAGGTTAATGGGAGTAGGTGTTTTTAAATGGTTTCAGCATGGACAAAAGGGCCTATTTCTGTGCTGTATTTGTCTCTTTGACTCTATAGCACAACTCCTCAAATGAGGCAAAACTATGATAATATTTAGTTGTTTAATCGTCATTCAACCATACATGAATACAGGCAAATACAGTGCCAGCAGTCACACACGGCACAAGAAACATATCGCACATATAAGACATCAACTAAATAGAGTCAGACACATAAAGCACATAGTCCAAGACCCTGAGTCCACCAATGTTGCAGCACTCTGCATTCAAACACAATTCGGCTTGTCTTCAGCCAAACAAACTCTGGGGAGCAACATCAAATCCAGCTTAAATGCCAAGCCACACCACCCTTGGCACTCCAGTGGAGCACTCTGACTCCAATGCCCGCTGTTTAAGACATAGTCCTCACTACAACGAAGGCTGCACTGCTCTGCACTGTCCACCAATAAATCAGTGAATTGGACTTGTAGCAATCCCAGTGGATTATCGGTACCCAATTGCTCATCGTTGAGAACATCTACCATAAACGCTGCCTGGGCAGGGCGAAAAACATTATCAAGGATGCATCTCACCCTAACCATGGACTTTTTACTCTCCTCCCATAGGGTAGGCACTACAGGAGCCCACACCAGCAGGCATAGGAAGAGCTTCTTCCTTGAGGCTGTGACCCTGCTGAACCTCACATCACAGCGCTAAGCAGTATTGCACCCATATTGTACTTAGTATTTTTATATTTGTGTGCTGTAGCACTTACTTTTTATTTGCAGTTATTTTGTAAATAACAATATTCTTTGCATTTCTGGTTAGAAGCTAACTGTATTTCATTGGCTTTGTATCTGTATTCGACACAATGACAATAAAATTAAATCTAATCTAATTAACAATGTCCAACAGGGTCTTGCAAACACAAGAACAGTCGGTGTTAGACTGAACACTGCCTTTGTGTACTGACTCCTCTGATTCCTCTCTGACAAGCAGCAGCACCACAATCTGCACCATTTGGCTCCTTTAGTTTCTCTGCCAATGAACAACTTTCTGATGGGGTAGACCTACAGTACTTCATTTCTTAATGTCCAGCTGGGACTTGCGATTGTAATAAAATACATTTATAAAAGACAATAACACCTCTGGTTGGCCCTGTAGAGTTGCTGTAACCGAGCATGCTACCATTTGCTGGAAAAAAAAGGCATCACTTCTACATTTCTTAGGCAGAGCTTATAAGAATTTTGGGTATTTTAATTAGATCATTAATTCCTTTATACCTGCAGGACAAATACAACCAACCCAGCCTCCACCATGCCAGCCAATCCAAGCAACAGTGTGCTCACTCTTTCTCAAACAAGAGAAAATCTGCAGATGCTGGAAATCCAAGCAACACACACAAACTGCTGGAGGAACTCCGCAGGCCAGACAGCATCTATGGAAAAACGTATGGTGGATGTCTTGGGCTGAAACCCTTCAGCAAGATTGGAGAAAAAAAGCTGAGGGGTAGATTTGAAAGGTTGGGGGAGGGGAGAGAGAAACACCAGGCGATAGGTGATACTTTGAGAAATCAATGTTCATGCCATCAGGTTGGAGGCAACACAAACAGAATATAAGGGGTTGATTCTCCAACCCAAGTGTGGCCTCATCATGACAGTGGATGAGGCCATGGATGGACATATCGGAATGGGAATGGAAAGCGGATTAAAATATATTCCACCTGCTTCCTACTCCTCAGCTTTTTTCCTTCAGTCCTGCCGAAGGGTTTTGGCACGAAACATTGACTGTACTTTTTTTCCATAGATGCTGCCTGGCCTGCTGAGTTCCACCAGCATTGTGTACATGTTGTTAACCCTTTCTGTTGCACACTCTCATTATCCTTACCTAGATAAAGAGACCAGAACTCTACAACGTATTGCAAGTGTGAGCTCATGACAGCCCTAAATACAGTAACCTCTTTAACTCATATCGTCTCCTAGAAAGACCAAAGAGACAGCTACTTTCCTAGTTGCTTGCTGCAACTTCTAGTGGTTCATTCACAAGGACACTGAGACTTCTCTAAACACCATCATCTTCCAATCTCTCACCACTGTAAAGGTTCTATGACATTCTACCACAATGAGGCCACTCTCAGATTGGAAATACAACACCTCATGTTCTGTTTGGGTTGCCTCCAACCTGACCACAAGAACATTGATTTCTCCAAATTCCAGGAATTCTTCTCATCCCCTTTCCCTCTTCTTCAGCTCTCCACTTACTTCTTCTCCTCACCTGCCTATCACCTCCCCCTGGTACCTCTCCTTCCCTTTCTGTCATGGTTCACTCTTCTATCCTATCAGATTTCTTTCTCTCCAGCCCTTTACCTTTCACACCCATCACCTTCTAGCTTGCCAATCACAAACGAGAGAAGCTGCAGGGTCTCAGCCTGAATCGTCAGCTATACTTACTTCTGTAGATTCTGCCTGGCCTGCTGAGTTCCTCCAGCATTTTGTGTGTCTTACCTTCTAGCTTGTCCTCCTTCTCCTTCCCCGACATTATTATTCTGGCATCTACTTATTTCCTTTCCAGTTCTAATGATGGATCTTGGCCTGAAACTATGACTGTTTAAACTGTCTGACCTGCTGTGTTCCTCCAGCATTTCATGTGTTACTCCGCTATTCTGTATTTTCTACCATACAATTTTCCATATGATAATCCATCAGCCATCTCTCATCTCTTCCATAGCTATCAGAGGCCTCAGTATATCCTTCTCACAGATACCTAGATTTGAAGGATTACAGTATGAACCCTCGTAAACATGCAGTGTTTCACATTTGCAAAGCAAAAATTGTCTACCAGCCAGCTCTCCCAGCCTCCTGTCATCTCCTGCTGACCCCTGATTATAAAGGCCCACAGCAAGCACGGACCACTGCCCTACCTCAGCTGTAACATTTGAATGAAAGCAGACACGAGGTAAGGGGAGGTAATTTCAAGGTACTGAAGAAGGGTCTCGGCCTGAAATGTCGACTGTTCTCTCTTCCAGCGATGCTGCCTGACCTACTGAGTTCCTCCAGCATTTTGTATGTGTTGCTTTGAATTTACAGCATCTGAAGACTTTCTCATGCTTATAATTTCAAAGGAGATATGAAGGGCAATTTTTTTTACAGAGAGAGTGGTGGGTGCTTGGAATGTGCTGCCTGGGGTGGCGGCAGAGGGCAGATACATTAGAGGAAAATGGAAGGATATAGACATTGTGCAGGCAGAAGAGATTAGATGGCCATTTGATTACAAATTTAATAGATTCAGCACAGCATTGTGGGCCAAAGTGCCTGTCCTGTATGGTACAGACCTATGTTCTATGGCACAGGTTTTACTTTGAGGAAAAAAGCTGAAGATCAAGGTTTGAGACTCAGAACAAACTGAATAGGAAATCCTGATAAACACATGCAAAATGCTGATGGAACCCAGCAAGTAAGGTGGCATCTATAGAGGGGAATAAGAAGTCGATAGCTCGTTTATTTTCATTTAACCATACATGTTACCACCAAATGAAACAACGTCCCTCCAAACCAAGGTGCACACACAATGCATACAACTCACACACCACACCTAAAGTGCTATTACCACTAGTAAATTAACAAATAATACTGAGTATTTACAACACAATTTAAAAAGTAAACTGTATAATGCTACTTGTCCTTCATATATGCAGAGAGCTGGGTGGTGGCAACTGTGTAGTCTCATGGCCTGGGGGAAGAAGCTGTTTCCCATCCTAACAGGTCTTGCCTTAATGCTATGGTACCTCCTTCATGATTGTAGGGGGTCAAAGAGATTGTTGGACAGATGGTAGGGATCATTGACAATTCTGAGGACACAGTGTATGCAGCACTCCCGATAATTTCAGGCCAAGACCCTTCATCAAGATTTGCAGAACCTTGTGATAAAGTGAGATTAGAAAGTCTGGACCTGTTTCCCCCTTGAGGCTGAGTGGTAACATGATAAAGGGGTATTCATTTATTTATTTTTATTGAGACACACTGCAGAACAGCCACTTCAGGCCTTTAGAACTCCACTGCCCAACAATCTACTTATTTCACCCCAGCCTAATCACAGAACAATTTACAATGACCAACCAACCTGCTGACCAGTACGTCTTTGGACTGCGGAAGGAAACAGAGCACCCAGAGGAAATCCACATGCACACAGGAAAGAACGTGATTGAGTAGCAGGAGTTAGGGAAAAGAGGGGCAGAGGGAGTAGGATGAATGAGTGGAAGGTCGGGTTTAGAGTGCAATGGACGAGCAGGTGAATAAAGGAGATTGGGTGGAGAAAAAACATGGAGAGTTTGGCAGAATGGAAAGAGAACTGAGGAGTTATTGATTACTTTCATTACAAAATAAATCTTACTCCACCTTCTCTCTTTACCTCCTTTCTGATTTCTCATCAGCTGGCTGTTCATATGATTAGCCCTCTTTCTCAGGTTGTGAGTTGAGAAACAGGGCTGGGGATCATGACAGATTTAAAGGGGGCAATTTATTCACACAGAGGGTGAACAAGTGGCTAGAGAAAGTGATCTAGGCTGAGTTCTGACCAACAACTAACTGCGACATCAGAAGTTTAAGAGGAGCGAATTGCAATGATGTTAACTGACCGAGTAGAAAATCACTGTGTCGGATTACGGCAGCCAGCATTGAGCTCTGACCTGCAACCAATTGACATTTAGGATTGAGGATACCCCATTCCTCAGAAAGGAACAGCGTATGTGTGAATGGATTTTAGGTGAGTAGGGGGTTGCACAGGTCCAGACCCACCCTCTCGACATCCCCACCCGGATCCAGCAGCATGGTGGGATCCAAGATGGCTGGGGAAAGTTCTGTTGCAGTGAATGGCCAGACCAAGTTTCAATGCAAGGGTTGCCCTTTCCGCACTTCACGGCACGTTTTTGCTAGATGGCCGTTGACCCTACAAGAGGGTTCATCCGCCCTTTGACAGGTCTTGTTTTTCGTGCAGCAGGGTGTCTAGCCACCCTCCTCAGCAGGCAAGCCTGGTGGGGGAGCAGGTTTAGTTGCCAACCACCCGAACATGTGACAGGTAGTACTGGGTTACGTGGTACCAGTAGCTCTCAGACGAGTGACCTGGACTATTCTTTGCAGCTGTTCTTCAGGATGCCACATCAGACCTGAAGTCAGGGGTCTTCCTACAAATGAGGGTTGATGGTGGGCTCCTCAGCCTCGCAAGACTGAGTGCAAAAACAAAAGTCAGGGACATTGTGGCGCATGAGCTACAGTTTGCTGATGACTGGGCACTGGTTGCCCATTCTCTCGAAGACTTACGGAGATCACCAGTTGTTTTGCCAGTGCAACCAAAACCTTTGAACTGACAACCAGCCTGAAAAAATACCTAAGTTTTGTACCAACCGGCTCCTGGCTCAAGCTACGAAGAACCAACAGTCCTCATTGATGACTCTCGTCTCAATACTGTCAACAAGTTTTGCTACCTGGGCAGCATAATAACATCCTCAGCTTCTCTGGATGTAGAGATTGAGTCAAGAACCAGAAAAGCCTGCTTTGCCTTTGATCAGCTGAACGGTCGAGTTTGGTCACAGAACATCAGGTTGGCCACCAAGTGCAAGGTATACAGAGCCATTGTCATATCAGCCTTGCTATACAGATGTGAGACGTGGTGCCCATATCAGAGTCACTTACACCAGCCTGACCAACTGCAGCAGTTGATGTACTCTGATGAAGATCACCTGGCGAGACAAGGTCTCCAATACCGAGGTCCTCTCGAGCCGGAATGCCAGCAGTTTCAACCTTGGTGATGTCAGCCCAACTGTGCTGGGCAGGACATGTTGTCAGAATGCCTGACAGAAGACTGCCCAAGGACATCTTGTACGGCCAACTGTCCAGTGATACCCGAAAATGAGGAGGCCAGCGACTACGGTACAAGGATTGTCTGCACAGGAGCCTCAAGAAAGCTGACATTGCCCCATCAACATGGGAGGACCTGGCTCAAGATTGCTGACAGTGGAGGGATGCCATCAGAAAAGGTGTGGACCCTGCTGAGAACAAGACCATAGAGGCAACAGAGGAAAGGCACAGGAAGCGCCACAACAGAGCTTCTGCCCCTGCTGCCCCTCCAGGCCTCACCTGCCAAGTATGTGGCAAGCAGTACCTGTCAAGGATCGGCCTGTACAGCCACTCCAGGACGCACGTATCAAACCCCACTGACTGACTGAAAGGAACCATCATCTTCCTATGGGATGGATAGCCAGGGATAGCCAGAGGATTGACTAGCAAGAGCAAATTAAAGGAAGGCAGGGGCAAGAACTGCAACCCTTGTTTTAGTGGACAGAGTTAAAGTGGTGATTTTGAGGCTTTAGCTATTATAGGTTTCAGATAGAAATCAAAAGAAAGAAAAGCTCTAGTTAAAATTTTTTCTCCTGCCCCTTCTTTATATCTGCTCAGCTAGGACAGTAGAGATGCCAAGCAGGACAGTGGAATACTCCTCATGTGGAAAGGCAAGAAGACCTCCAGTATCCATGACCACTACAACTGCGAGAAGTGTATCCAGCTGTAGCTTCAAACAATCCTCGCTATGGAGTTGGAATTAAACAGAATGGACTCTGGATCATTTAGGAGGCTGAAGGGTGATAGATAGGATATGTAGAGAGGTGGTTACACCCAAGGTGCAGGACACAGGAAACTGAGTGACAGTCAGCAAAGGGAAAGGGGTTAATCAGCGCAGAATACCCTGTGGCCATTCCCCTCAACAACAGGTCTATCACTTCGAATACTGTTGGTGGGGATGGGGTGTGGAATGATCTAACAGAGGAAAGTCACTGTGGTTGGGTCTCCAGAACTGAGTCTGGCACTGTGAATCAGAAGGAAAGGGGAAATAGAGGCGTGCTGTGCTGATAGGTGATTAACTATCTAGGGAACTGACAGGAGGTTCTGTGGGCAAAAACGAGATTCCCCAATGGTATGTTGCCTCCTGGTGCAGGATCTGGAACATCATTTATCAAGTCTTCAGCATTCTCACGTGGAAGGGTGAACAGCCAGAGAGTCCATGTAGGGTCCAATGACATGGGTAGGACAAGTGACGAGGTTCTGCACAGTGAGTTCAGGTACTAAGTTAAAGGGCAGGACCTCCAGGTTTGTGATCTCAGGATTGCATCCCATGCTATGTGCTAGTGAGGCCAGAACTAGGAAGATTATACACATAGGCTCTTTCCACTTTGATTAGGAGAGATAAATATGAGAGAACATGGCTTTAGGGTGAAAGGGGAAAGGTTTAAGGGGAATATTCTTCACTCAGAGAGCGGTGGGAGTGTAGAAAAAGCTGCCATCTGACGTGGTAGATGCAGGATCACTCTTAACTTTTAAGAATTGGATAGATACATTGATGGGAGAGGTCTGGAGGGTTATAGACTAGGTGTAGGTCAATAGGACTAGCAGAATAAAGTTTTGGCTCAGACTACAAGGGCTGAATGGCCTGTTTTCTGTGCTGTAGTGTCTTATGGTTCTATGGTAGTGCCCTGGTTAAGATTTCTACTGCTAATGCTGTGGGGTCTTTCATTTAGTAGCCTTCTGTAAAAGTGTGTGTCCTGCTGGTAGAATGTTTTGATTTCAGCTAAAGGGGTTATGATGTTCAACTTAGTAACTTAGTCAGCCAATCAGGATGGTGGAATTGGGAGAAGGTTCTAGAGAGAGATTTGTGATGGACACTGGTGGGGTTTGTAGTCTTTTGCTGGGAGATGCAGAGAAGGGAAGGTCAGGAGAGATGACCATAGGATTTGATCTGATGGGAAGATGAGATTGCAAGGAGTGATTTATAAGACGAAGGAGTCTAAGTTGGGAAGTTGTACTGGTGACTGGCGATGAGAATTCAGTGCTGTGAGTAATGGTTCTACGCAGCTTTTGGAAAATATGAGCTCCAATGTCATGGGCACACTTAGTCTGGTTTAACTGCAATGGGCACTTCTGTTTTTTTTCTTTTTTCTCTTAATAACTGATAAAACTGAAATTAATAAATATATTTCTTTATAATTTTATGCAGAGTACGATCTGTTATTTCTTGCCGACTGACAATTGTGTATGGGCAGTATTTACACAGTATTCATTCATTCAAGGTTCTGTTAACTGGAACATCCCAACTTTCCTGTTTGGTTGAACCCCAAATCATACCGACCCTAGATGTATATTGTTTATGAAAGGTGGCCTTCTCCCTGCTGAGTCACGTGGCTGTTAGCAGAGCTGGCTAACAAGCCAAATTTGCAATGAGGGGACTACATACAGTTTAACATGTGGTTAAGGAGTTGGTGTAGGTGGGAGGGCATAAGATTTTTAGATCATTGGGCTCTCTTCTAGGGAAAGTGGGACCTGTACAGAAGGGACAGTTTGCACCTGGACTGGAGGGGGACTAATATCCTAGCACAAACAAGGGAAAAATCTGCAGATGCTAGAAATCCAAGCAACACACACAAAATGCTG
This sequence comes from Hypanus sabinus, assembly GCF_030144855.1. Taxonomy (NCBI): domain Eukaryota; kingdom Metazoa; phylum Chordata; class Chondrichthyes; order Myliobatiformes; family Dasyatidae; genus Hypanus; species Hypanus sabinus. The sequence continues at coordinate 791,015 of NC_082707.1, forward strand.
GAGGAACTCAACAGGCCAGGCCTGTTACTGGAGAAGAGTACAGTCAATGTTTTCGGCCAAGACCCTTTAGCAGGACTGGAAAAAAATGACGAGGAATAGGTTTAAAAGCTGGGTGGAAGGAACGGAGAAACACAAGGTGATAGGTGCAACTGGGAGGGGGAGGAGTGAAATAAAGAGAAGTTGATTGGGCTGAAGAAGGGGGAATATCCTAGCAGGAAAGTTCATTAATGCTACATGCTGGGGTTTAAACTAGAGTTGCAGGGGGATGGGAATCCAAGTGCCAGAGATGTGGAAACGGATGTTGGTAAGACCTCAGAGAAAACTAGGAATCAAAAGGGTGAGCATGGTGTGACTAGCGTCCTGAGCTGTGTACATTTCAATGCAAGAAGTTTCGTTGGAAAGGTGAATGAGCTCAGGACATGGATCAATACTTGGAATTATGATGTTCTCACCATTACTGAGACTTGGTTGCAGGAGGCGCAGGACAGGCCACTCAGTATTCTGGGGTTAGGTTGTTTAAGGTGTGACAGAGTGGGAGGGATTAAAGGAAGGTGGGTGGTATTACTAGTTACGTAAAATGTCACGGCAATGCTACATCAGGACAGACTGGAGAACCCACTTAGAACATAGAAAACCTACAGCACAATACAAGCCCTTCAGCTCACAATGCTGTGCCGAACATGTACTTACTTTAGAAATTACTCGGGTTACCCATAGCCCTCTAATTTTCTAAGCTCCATGTATCAATTCAGGTCAGTTCTACAGGGTAGGGATATTTCTGAGGGTTGGAGACAGTTCTGGGGAGTTTGGGGACAGTTATGGGGAGGCTGAGGATTGTTCTAGGGGTTATGTACATTTCTCTGGGTTGGGAACTGTTCTGAGGATGAGGACAGTTTTGGCAGTTGGGCCCAGTTCTGGGGAGAGTGGAGATGGTTTTAGGGGATTGTGGACAGTTCAAGAGAGGTTGGGGGTCAGTTCTGAGAGAGGTGGGACAGTTCTGGGGAGGTGGGGGCAGTTCTAGGGAGACTGGAGACAGTTCTGAGGAGGTGGGGATAGTTCTGTGAGTACTTGAGTTGACTATTTCTTACATCCTTCAGATACATGAAAAGTAAAAACCTTTACATTACATCTCTGTCTAAATGTGCAATCATAGTAATTTATAATAAATAGAACAGTTAATGTAACTTAGAAATCTTAACTCAAAACTTAGAACTCAAATCAGCATGTTAATCAGTCTGATGGCCTGGTGGAAGAAGCTGTCCCGGAGCCTGTTGGTCCTGGCTTTTATGCTGTGATACCGTTTCCCGGATGGTAGCAGCTGCAGCAGTTTGTGGTTGGGTGACACAGGTCTCCAATGACCCTTCGGGCCCTTTTTACACACTTGTCTCTGTAAATGTCCTGAATCTTGGGAAGTTCACATCTACAGAGGCACTGGACTTTCCACACCACTCTCTGCAGAGTCCTGCGATTAAGGGAGGTACAGTTCCCATACCAGGCAGTGATGCAGCCAGTCAGGATGCTCTCAGTTGTGCCCCTGTAGAAAGTTCTTAGGATTCAGGGGCCCATAGCAAACTTCAACTGTCTGAGGTGAAAGAGGCGCTGTTGTGCCTTTTTACCACACAGCTGGTGTGTACAGACCACGTGAGATCCTCAGTGATGTGGATGTCTTGAAACTTAAAGCTGTTTACCCTCTCAACCCCAGATCCATTGATATCAATAGGGGTTAGCCCATCTCCATTCCTCCTGTAATCTACAACCAGCCCCTTTGTTTTTGCGACATTGAGGGGGAGGTTGTTTTCTTAACACCACTGTGTCGGGGTGATGACTTCTTCCCTGTAGACCACCTCGTTATTGTTTGAGATTAGGCCAATCAATGTAGTGCCATCGGCAAACTTAATTAGCAGATTGGAGCTGTGGGTGGCAATACAGTCATGGGTATACAAGGAGTAAAGGAGGGGACTCAGTATACAGCCCTGAGGGGCTCCTGTATTGAGAATCAGAGGGTTGGAGGTGAGGGAGCCCACTCTTACTATCTGCTGACAGGAAGTCCAGGATCCAGCTGCACAAGGCAGGATCAAGGCTGAGGTCTCTGAGCTTCCTGTTGAGCCTGGATGGAATGATGGTGTTAAATGCTGAACTGTAGTCCAAGAATAGCATTCTCACATAAGCATCCTTCTCCTGCAGGCGTGTAAGGACGGTAGGTAGAGCAGTGACTATTGCATCATCTGTCGATTGGTTGTGTTGGTAGGTGAGTTGTAGGGGGTCCAGTTTGGTTGGTAGCAAGTTGCAGATGTAGTCCTTGACCAGCCCCTCAAAGCATTTGCTTATTATTGAGGTGAATGCGACAGGATGCCAGTCATTCAGGTATGTTATCTTGGTCTTTTTGGTACGGGGCAGTGGTGGATAATTCAATTCTGGGGAGGTGGGGACATTTCTGAAGAGTTGAGGATGGTTCTGTGAGTTTGAAATAGTTCTAAGGTTTGGGACAGTTGTGGGGAAGTGGAAATGATACTGGGTTTGGAAACATTTCTGAGGAGGTGGGGACAAATCTGGGGAGATTGGAGGCATTTCTGGAGAGGTGGGGCATTTCTGGGGATGTGGGGACATATCTAGGGAGGTGGGGGCATTTCTGGGGATGTGGGGACAGTTCCGGTGAGGTGGGGATGGTTCTAGAGAGGTTGGGCCCAGTTCTGGGGATGTGGGGATGGTTCTGGTGTTTGGGTACATTTCTTGTGTGGTGGGGACAATTCTGGGGAGGTAGTGATGGTTTTGTGAGTTTGAAGGTTGGAGACAGTTTTGGGGGAGTTCGGGTAAGTTCTGGGGAGGTAGAGCGAATTCAGGGTAGGTGGGGACAGCTCTGGTGGTTGGGCCCAGTTATGAGGTTGTGGAGACAGTCCCTGCACTCTCTCCCTTCCTCCTTCACTATCCCATCTCTCTTCTATCCTGCACTCCCTCCCAAACCCCTCTCTCCCACACTCTCGCCCTCTCTCACTCCCTCTTGCAATCACTCCCTACCTCCCTCCCACTCTCCTGCACTCTCTCTCCCTCTCACGATCTCTGCCTATCTCCCTCAGTCTCTCTTTCCCTTGCTCTCCCCCCTTCCGCACTCTCTCCCTCCCTATCTCCCGCACTTTCCCTCCTACCTTCAGCCACACACTCCCCCCTCACTCCCTCAATTTACCCTCTCCTGCACTCTTTCCCTCCCTCCTGCATTTCCCTCTCTCCCGTACGCTCTCCCTCTCCCTCCAAACTTCAGCCACACACTCCTCCCTCACTCCCATACACCCTCCATCCCTCCCACACGCTCTCCCTACATCCCTCACCCCCCCTCCCATACTCTATCCCTCCCTCCCTCTCATACCCTCTCCCTCCCTCCCGTACTCTCCCTCTTCTCCTATCCCCCTCCTCTGTCTCTCTCTCCTTCCCCCTCCTCCCTGTATCTCTCTCCTATCCCCCTCCTCCCTGCATCTCTCTCCTATCCCCCTCCTCCCTGTATCTCTCTCCCCTCCTCCCTGCATCTCTCTCCCCTCCTCCCTGCATCTCTCTCCTATCCCCCTCCTCCCTGCATCTCTCTCCTATCCCCCTCCTCCCTGTATCTCTCTCCTATCCCTCTCCTCCCTCTATCTCTCTCCTATCCCCCTCCTCCCTCTCTCTCCTATCCCCCTCCTCCCTGTCTCTCTCTCCTAACCCTCTCCTCCCTGTATCTCTCTCCTATCCCCCTCCTCCCAGTATCTCTCTCCTATCCCCCTCCCTGTATCTCTCTCCTTCCCCCTCCTCCCTGTATCTCTCTCCTATCCCCCTCCTCCCTGTATTTCTCTCCTTCCCCCTCCTCCCTGTATCTCTCTCCTATCCCCCTCCCTGTATCTCTCTCCTATCCCCCTCCCTGTATCTCTCTCCTATCCCTCCTCCCTGTATCTCTCTCCTTCCCTCCCTGTATCTCACTCCTTCTCCCTCCTCCCTGTATCTCTCTCCTTTCCCCTCCTCCCTGTATCTCTCTCCCCTCCTCCGTATCTCTCCTTCCCCCTCCTCCATCTCTCTCCTTCCCCCTCCTCCCTGTATCTCTCTCCTTCCCTCCTCCCTGTATCTCACTCCTTCCCCCTCCTCCCTGTATCTCTCTCCTTCCCCTCCTCCCTGTATTTCTCTCCTTCCCCCTCCTCCCTGTATCTCTCTCCTTCCCTCCCTGTATCTCACTCCTTCTCCCTCCTCCCTGTATCTCTCTCCTTTCCCCTCCTCCCTGTATCTCTCTCCCCTCCTCCGTATCTCTCCTTCCCCCTCCTCCATCTCTCTCCTTCCCCCTCCTCCCTGTATCTCTCTCCTTCCCTCCTCCCTGTATCTCACTCCTTCCCCCTCCTCCCTGTATTTCTCTCCTTCCCCTCCTCCCTGTATTTCTCTCCTTCCCCCTCCTCCCTGTATCTCTCTCCTATCCCTCTCCTCTCTGTATCTCTCTCCTTCCCCCTCCTCCCTGTATCTCTCTTCTATCCCCCTCCTCCATCTCTCTCCTTCCCCCTCCTCCCTGTATCTCTCTCCTTCCCCCTCCTCCCTGTATTTCTCTCCTTCCCCCTCCTCCCTGTATCTCTCTCCTTCCCCCTCCTCCCTGTATTTCTCTCCTTCCCCCTCCTCCCTGTATCTCTCTCCTATCCCCCTCCCTGTATCTCTCTCCTATCCCTCCTCCCTGTATCTCTCTCCTATCCCTCTCCTCTCTGTATCTCTCCCTTTGCTCCCTCCTTCCCTGTCAGGTTCCCTCTGTCTCCCTCCCACCGGTAGCAGAGCTCTGCGCAGGCGCGGCCCGGAGCGGGGGTCATCCTGCGTGACGTCACCGGGAATAGCGGCCTGAAACTCGGAGAGGTGAGAGAAGGAGAGGGATTAAGTGATTTTCTTTTTAAATGTTGGGTCAGACATTTTCAAATCGGTTTATCTGCTGACGGTGCAGTGCGGAATGGAGGCAGGAATATAAATTGTATAGTTCGCAAAATGCAGGAAACTATTAATGAAGTAGAAGAGTGGGACACTGGTGGGGGCTTAAATTTTCTGGTGCCAAGAGTCAAGTTATTTGTTTTTATAAAAGGAGCATTTCACCCACGATTGAACTCAAGTTATGTGTTAAATTTCTTAAACAAGAGTCAGTGGTAAAGTTTATAAGTTTGTGAATAGACACAAGGCTAACATAGAAGATGAATGTGAATAAAATTCTCGGGAAATGTTAAAAACGTCTTAATGTACTCAGGTGCTTACCCTGCTGTGATCGGGATGAGCGTAGGTGGTCACGTTGCTTTAATCAGATCTGTCTTTGATTACGGATGTACAGTATTGCTTGTGGGTCAGCTTCACCTGTGGTTTTAAACCTCTAGATAAAGTTCAAGCTGAAGCATTGAGTTTCTCTTGTGAAGCTGTTAAATCACTATTAGAAATGGGTGAAGTACAGTTGCAAGAAAAGGTTTGTAAACACTTTGCAATTACCTGTTTTTCTGCATTAATTATTAATAAGATGTGGTTTGATCTGCATCTAAGTTACAATTATAGGCAAACACTATCTGCCTAAACTAATAACACAATTGTACTTTTCACATCTTTATGAGACCATAAGATATAGGAGCAGAATTAGGCCATTTGGCCCATTGAGTCTGCTCTGCCATTTCATTATGGCTGATCCAATTTTCCTCTCAGCCCTAATCTCCTGCCTTCTCTTGGATCATTGGGACTTCTGGGACAGGTGGGACCTGTACAAGAGAGACGGGTTACACCTGAACTGCAGGGGGACCAATACCTTTGCAGGGAGGTTTGCTAGTGCTGTTGGTGAGGGTTTAAACTAGATTTGTAGGGGGATGGGAACCTGAGTGCCAGAGCAGATAGTGGAGCAGAGGTGAAGATAAATGATGTTAAAAGTTCATGCAAATCAGAAATAGAAGGGTTGTGTGTGATGGTAAAAATCTTCTGAGGTGTGTTTATTTCAATGAGAGGAGTATTGTGGGGAAGGCAGACCAGCTGAGAGCGTGGATTGGCGTATTTGACATCCTTGTTCAGTGTTTTTCTAATCATGGGCACATGGACAGAGACTTGCAAATTCTAGTGATTTTTGCAGGTTTTTTTGCTTAGGTTCTTTTTCACCTCCTTCAGCATTGTATGTTGTGCTCGGTGTGATCTTAGTAGGACACCCACTCCTAGGGAGAGTAGCAACAGTACTGGATTGCCTCATTTTGTAGACAATTTGTGGTATTGGTGTACTGATACAAAAGTCTTTGAAATGCTTTTGTAGTCTTTTCCAGCTTCATGTATCGCTACAGTTCTTCTTCTAAGGTCTTCTGAAGTTGTTTCGATCGAGGCATGGTGCACATCATGAGATCTTTCTGAAAAGAACAGGCTTTGTCAGTTACCTGACTTAAGTGTGTCTTTTTTGTAGGGCAGGACACCTCTATAAGAAGACCATAAGATATAGGAGCAGAATTAGGCCATTTGGCCTATTGAGACTGCTCCACCATTTCATGAGTGGGCAGATACTTGGCAGATGTCATTCAATGTGAATAAATGTGAAGTTATCCACTTTGGAAGCAGAAACAAGAGGGCAGAGTATTGTCTGAACGGTGTAGAGTTAGGTAAGGGAGAAATGCAAAGAGACCTAGGAGTCCTAGTTCACCAGTCAATGAAGGTGAATGAGCAAGTGCAACAGGCAGTGAAGAGGGCAAATGGAATGTTGGCCTTTGTTACAAGGGGAATTGAGAACAAGAGCAAGGATGTCCTTTTGCATTTGTACAGGGCCCTGGTGAGACCACACCTGGAATATTGTGTACAGTTTTGGTCTCCAGGTTTAAGGAAGGACATTCTGGCAATTGAGGAAGTGCAGCGTAGATTCACTAGGTTGATTCCTGGGATGGCAGGGCTGTCTTACGCAGAGAGGTTGGAGAGATTGGGCTTGTACACGCTGGAATTGAGGAGATTGAGAGGGGATCTGATTGAAACGTTTAAGATAATTAAAGGATTTGATAGGATTGAGGCAGGAAATATGTTCCAGATGTTGGGAGAGTCCAGTACCAGAGGGCATGGATTGAGAATAAGAGGTCAGTTATTTAAAACAGAGTTGAGGAAGAGCTTCTTCTCCCAGAGAGTTGTGGAGGTGTGGAATGCACTGCCTCGGAAGACGGTGGAGGCCTATTCTCTAGATGCTTTCAAGAAGGAGCTAGATAGATATCTGATGGATAGGGGAATCAAGGGATAGGGGGACAAGGCAGGGACTGGGTATTGATAGTGAATGATCAGCCATGATCTCAGAATGGCGGTGCAGACTCGAGGGGCCGAATGGTCTACTTCTGCACCTATTGTCTATTTCATCATGGCTGATCCAATTTTCCTCTCAGCCCCAATATCCTGCCTTCTCCCTGTGTCCCTTCATGCCCTGACCAATCAAGAATCTATCAACCTTTGCCTTAAATATACATAAAGGCATGGCCTCCACAGCTGCCTGTGGTAAAGGATTCCACAGATTCACCATTCTTTGGCTAAAGAAATTCTTCCTCATCTCCGTTCTAAATGGACACCCCTTTATTTTGAAGCTGTGTTTGCTGGTCTTAGACTCTCCCACCAGGGGAAACATCCTCAACACATCCACTCTATCGAGGCCTTTCACCATCCAGGTTTCAATGAAGACACCTCTCATTCTTCTGAAATCCAGTGAATACAGGCCCAGAGCCATCATACGCTCTTCATTTTACAAGCCATTCAATCCCTGAACCTCCTCTAAACCGTCTCCAGTTTCAGCACATCTTTTCTAAGATAAGGACCCCAAAACTGCTCCCAGTACTCCAGCTGAGGCCTCACCAGTGCTTTATAAAATCTCAAGATTCCATTCTTTGTTTTATATACAAGTCCTCTTGAATTGAATGCTAACATTACATTTGCCTTCCTCACCACAGACTCAACCTGCAAATTGACCTTTAGGGAATCTTGCAAAAGGACTCCCAAGTCCCGTTGCACCTCAGAATGTTTGTATTTTCTCTCCTTTTAGAAATTAATCTAACCTTTCATTTCTTCTACCAATGTGCGTGACCATAGACTTTCCAACACTGCCTTCCATCTCCCACTTCTTTGCCTATTCTCCTATCTGTCAACCAATTCTCCAGGATTTTCTCTTGAGGAAATCATGCTGATTATGGCCTATTTTATCATATGCCTTCAAGTACCCTGAGACCTCATCTTTAATAATCGACTCCAATATCTTCCCACCCACTGAGGTCAGACTAATTGGCTTATAGTTTCCCTTTTTCTACCTCTCTTCCTTCTTGATCAGTGGAGTGATAGTCGGCCCTCCTTATCTGCAAGTACTGCATGTGTGAATTAAACCAACCGCGAATCGAGAAAACCTGGAAGTGCTTTTCCAAAACTTGTTGTTCAAGCATGTACAGACTTTTTTCTTGTCATTATTCCCTAAACAATGCAGTATAACAACTATTTTACATAACATTTACATTGTATTAGGTATTGTAAATAATCTAGAGATTATTTAAAGTATAGGGAGGATGTGTGTAGGTTATCATGGATCGGGATCAAAAAAAATCAGTTTTTTTACTATGTAAGTCGGAACAGGTACATCCGGTATTATTTAGCGTCAGTTAGTCAAACGTTTGTCTTAGTATATAGTATGGGTAGTCCCCGAGTTATGAACGTCCAACTTATGGACAATTCATATTTACGAACTGTGGAAGGAGAACGCCGTCGGCCATTTTAAGTTGGATCACGATGGCGTTCACCATTTTAAGTTGGATTGCGACACCATCTGCCATTTAAGTCCTTGCTGTTGACACTGTGTTGAGTGTGTAACCTTGTATTTGGCTTAAATTTTCCTTAGCAAGATTCACCCTAACCCCTCACCACCGTTCCGGTCAGCTGGTGGCGCAGTGACATCAGCGCCGGGCTGGAGAATGGAGGTTCCTGATCCAGTGACAGACTGCTCCTGTGCCAAGTTGATGTCAATCCAGTGACTCCCGTACCATCCGTGCCAGGCTCGCAACTCGTCATCATTAAAAAAACCCAGCCTTCTTAATAACTTTATTTAGTTGCCTTTTTTATTTTTAAAAGCTTCCCAATCGTCTAACTTCCCACTACTTTTTGCTGTATTTTATGCCCTCTTTTTGGCTTTTATGTTGGCTTTGACTTCTCTTGTTAATCACGGTTGTGTCATCTTGCTTTTAAACATTACTTTCTCTTTGGGATGTATATATCCTGTGCCTTCTGAATTGCCTCCAGAAATTCCAGCCATTGCTGCTTTGCCATACCTGCCAGTGTTCTTTTCCAATCACTTCTGGCCAACTCCTCTCTCATGCCTGTGTAATTCCCTTTACTCCAATGTAATACTGATATATCTGGGCTAAGCACACATTCCTGTGGAGCACTGGTGTTAAGATAGATGGATATTGATCCCAAAGGAAATTAGTGTCACAGTAGCATTACAAATATTAGGATTCCTTTGGGAGGGGGAGCTGGGGGGGACTTTGGGTTTCTAACATTTAACTGTCATTCATTCTTTGGGGCACTCCTCTGTTTTCATGGATGTTTGCGAAGAAAAAAAATTTCAGGATGTATATTGTACACATTTCTCTGACATTAAATTGAACCTATTGTTTCATACCCCGTGACAGGTTAAAGAACCAGCAGAAATGGAAAACACTTTGGAGTCTGGTATTGCTACTAACTAATAGTGTTTATTACTAACTACGCAATACAGTAATATAAATGCAGATATATCAAACAGGTTAGCAATGATTATAGATATATATAAGTGTGGAAATAGAAAACCAAGCTTCTTCAAGCCTAGGGGAAAATGGATGCAGTCTTACGATTGATGAGTAAAGCTCAGTTCGTGGTATTGAGTCGAGTAGTGATGGAGAGAGAGAGAGAGTTTTGAGTCTTCAGGTAAGTTGATGCATTCGATCATCCCGTTGGCCTCCGAAATCCTTTGGAAGTCACCGACTGACCATAACTAAGGAGACCGTTCTTCTGTGGTGGAATTATTAACCCAGGCAAGGGTTGGACACACAAATAACTCCCCACCGGTCACACCCTTTTCACACTACGAGAGCCACTGATCGATCCTCCAAAACCCACCTTTTCTGTGGGCACAACAAAGCTCGTTCAGTGTCCAAAGCCATGTGTCTGCAGGTCTATCAGCGGACCTATGATTTATCTCAGCATGCAGAACACCAACCTTACATCAAACTGCTCCGCCCTTCTGTCTTTGTAAGAACTTACAAGCAAGCAGTGTCCTTCTTGAAATGTAAACAAACTCCCGAGAAACCATAACGTCAATCTTCTGAGCATTCTTCGCCTCTCTCTCTCTCTCTCTCTTAATAACAAGGTCTCTGTGTTGGACACCTCCCTCTTTCTTTCTCTCTCTCTTTTTAAGAGCACAGTTCATAGGGTCAGTTCAGGACCCCGTCACACTATTGATATACAAATATTAGAAGAGAAGTAAGAAAGAATAAAAATGTTACCTCAAGCAGTCTAACAGAAGGGGGTCACCACTTCTTCACCTATAGGTTGACTCATCATAGAGCAGAATGGCCGACAGCAAGAATGCCCTCATACAATTACCAGCAATGTGGAGAAACAGATTGTGGTCAGAGGGAGGTACAGAGGCCTAGGTTTTGTAGCTTTTTGAACAGGACTGTAGGAATGATAGTGTTAAATGCTGAGCTATAGTCAATAAACAGCCTAATGACAGGGGGTATTTGCATTGTCCAGGTGATCCAAGGCTGTGTGGAAAGTTTGAGATCGCACCTGCTGTAGTCCTATTGTGTTGATAGGCAAATTGCAGGTGAGTCCAGGTCTTTCCTGAGTCAGGTGTCGATTCTAGCCATGACCAACTTCTCAAATCATTTCATCTCCGTAGATGTAAGCGATGCTGGACAACAGTCATTGAGGCAGCTCACACTGCGCTTCTCGGGCACTGGTATAATTGTTGCCCTTTTGAAGCAGGTGGTAACTCCTGACTGTAGCAGTGAGTTTTCAGAGCTTTACCTTGAAAGACAGCCTGACATCGGCCTCTGAGACAGAGATCTCAGGGTCATCAGATGCCGCAGGGATCTTCACTGCTTTGGTTTTATTCTCCCTTTCAAAGCTAGCATAAATAGCATCGTGCTCGTCAAGAAGTGAAGCATTACTGCCATTCATGATGTTGGGTTTTGCTTTGTAGGAAGTAATGTCCTGCAAACCTTGCCAGAGTTGACATGTATCTAATGTTAGCTCTACCTGAGTTATTTCTTGGCTCTTGAAATATCCCTCCGTAAGTCGTAACTGGTTTTCTTATACAGACCTAGGTCACCAGACTTAAATGCCACAGATCTAGCCCTCAACAAACAACAGACCTCCTGGTTTATCCACAGCTTTTGGTTTGGGAATGTACAGCAAGTTTTCATAGGCACACACTCATCCACACAGGTTTCTGCAGAATCTGGAAATCCAGAGGAGTGGGGTTATTAGTGAGCTTGCAGACAATACAAAAACTGGCAGAGTTGCGATGAGAAACATTATCGGGATTCTGCAGGGTACAGATCAGTTGGAATTCAGAGCAGAGAAACAGTAGTTGGACTTCAATCTGAACAGGTGGAAGGTGTTGCACTTTGGGAGGTCAAATGTAAGGAGCACAAACATAGAGTGATTTTGGGGTGCAAGTGCATTGATGTCTTAAATTGGCTACACAAGTAGATGACCTGGTAAAGGCAGTTTACAGTGAGGGTGTTCAGTATAAGAGTTGGGAAGTCTTGAGGCAGCTCTGTAAAACTTAGCTTAGACCACATTTGGAGTACAGTGGACTCAGGATAATTGGGCCGTAAGTTAATTAGAGCAGCTGAAATTAATTGAGAAAATAGCCAGGATTTCCTTTGTTTCTTTGGGACATTATGCTGCTTAATTGGGATAGGAGACTTCTAGCTAGTGTCAGTTGTGTGAGTTTGTTAAACACAACACCATGCTTCAGTTTTTAAATAGTATCGGTTACGTCTGTGTTCAAAAAAGCAGTGATTTTTGTCTCTGACAACTGGCGAGAATTTAGCAGTAAGATAATTTGGAGAAACACATAAAACAAGCTGGAGGAACTCAATAGGTCAGACAGCATCCGTGAAAACAAGCAGTCAACGTTTTGGGCCAAGACCCTTCATCAGGACTCGGCCCGAAATGTTGACTGCTCGTTTCCACGGATGCTGTCTGACCTGCTGAGTTCCTCCAACTTGTACATGTTGCTTTGACCCCAGCATCTGCAGTGTACTTTGTGTTTAAGATAATTTGGAACTGTTTTGCTCTCTGTAATTTTAAGCATTCAAGCTTGGAGATGCCAGAAAATACCAAGAGTGAAAGTGAAACAATTTCACTATTTCATCAAGTTAGAAACTATGAAGAATTTGAAGACGTCAAAAACCATCTGAATGTTACAATGAAAATGAAGACCTGGAGGATGCAATCATTGGTAACATTGTATGAAAGCAGTCCATTATCTGCACTAGGTGTTTGCTAATTCTGTTCATTTACAGACAAAAGAATGTGAGCAGATGAATTCCTCTGTCGATAAATATTAGGAATTAATACTCAGTTTTATAGTACTGTAGTAGTATGTTCTAATTTGTTCTGCATTAGCAGTTCCAAATCTACACTATACTACTAATTGCTACAATTTTCTTAGCATTTTCTGTTCAAGTAGCTGACAGTCACATCAGATACAATAGACTGATCCTTCTGAACATTGGAAAGATGGCTTTTACCCGCTATGTGCTGCCTTTCCTACACTAGGATCCCCTCCTTGTGCAATCCATGGGAGACTCATCTCTTACACCATGCTACATACCCCGTAAAGGGTTAAAAGGACCAGCAGAAATGGAACCCACCTGGAGTCTGAGTCTTTTGTTACAAACTCTATTTTATTAGTATCTATGAAATATAGTGAATATAAAACCATATAAATCAACCAGGTTAGCTGAGTATATGCATATATATAGATGACTAAATAAAGTTCCCAAACTTCTTCAAGCTTAGGTGGTGAATTGATACAGTTTTACAGTGGTATAGGAATGAAGTCAGTTCAGTTTGTGATATTGAGTTGAGTAGAACTGAAGAGAGAGAGTGGTTTGTCTTCCAGGTGCCGATGCCATCGATTCTTCCCATGTTGTTCTCCGAATAAAGTCACGAACTATGACCACACAAAGGAGAGTGCCGTTTTCACGCAGTAAAGCTATCAACCCAGGCAAGGGTTAAACACACCGATAGCTTCCCTCCGGTCACCCTTTTTCCACACTGAGAGCAAAACCCACCCTTGTTGTGGGCACACAAAGCTCATCCAGTGTCAGTGTCTTTCGTGTGTCTGGTGTGTGTCTGATTACAAAGCCAGTTGAACTTGTATATATTCCACAACTGCTGAACACCAGCTGTCCATCATATAGCTCCGCCTTGCTGTTTCCAAGGCAACCCACGGACTGTTCGTTTCTCCCTCTCCCTACACACTCTCTCTCTTTTTAAAGGAACAGTCTATATTGAATAATCCTTCAGATCTCATCAGACACTGCCAGTACCTCGGAAGAAGGGCTGAGTAAAAACCTTTACGTTATATCTCTGTCTAAAATCGCAATCATAATAATTTATAATAAATAGAACAGACAATGTAACTTAGAAATACACTCAAATCAGCATGTTAATCAGTCTGATGGCCTGGTGGAAGAAGCTGTCCCAGAGCCTGTTGGCCAGGCTGTCTGGTTCCGCACCCTAATGTCTATCCATCTGTTGGAAACACCTGCGTACTTCATCCTCAGAGATGACCAAGCTGGTGTTCACATCATCTGCAGGTCTCTTCAGGGGCTCAGTATTGGTGACATTGAATCGAGCGTAAAAAAGATTTAGCTCGTCTGGGAGAGAGACATCGATGTTGGAAACTCCACTGTGTTTAGCTTTGAAGTCTGCGATGGTGTGCAGACCTTGCCATAAAGTTGCGCCTGTTGTTAGTGGAAAGTTGAGTCTGATTCTTGTCCCTGTATTGATGTTTCTCCGTCTTGATGACTTTGCACAGATCATGTTGGTTACTGGCAATGTATGCTCTGTCTCACGCGATCAGTGCTGCTTGCACGGAACAGTTAGAATCATAGAACATTACAGCATAGAAACAGGCCTTTTGGCCCTCCTTGGCTGTGCCAAACCATTTTTCTGCCTAGTCCCACTGACCTGCACCCGGACCATATCCCTCCATACACCTCTCAGCCATGTACCTGTCTAAGTTTTTCTTAAATGTTAAAAGTGAGCCCGCATTTACCACTTTAACTGCCAGCTCATTCCACACGCCCACCACTCTCTGTGTGAAGAAGCCCCCCCCAATGTTCCCTTTAAACTTTTCCCCCTTCACCCTTAACCCATGTCCTCTGGTTTTTCTCTCCCCTAGCCTCAGTGGAAAAAGCCTGCTTGCATTCACTCTATCTGTACCCATCATGATTTTATTTACCTCTATCAAATCTCCCCTCATTCTTCTATGCTCCAGGGAATAAAGTCCTAACCTATTCAACCTTTCTCTGTAACTCAGTTTCTCAAGTCCTGGCAACATCCTTGTAAACCTTCTCTGCACTCTCTCAGCCTTATTAATATCCTTCCTGTAATTAGGTGACCAAAACTGCACACAATACTCCAAAACCATCCGCCAGAGAAAGCAGGATCTCCCAGTGGCCACACATTTTAATTCCATGTCCCATTTCCATTCTGATATGTCTATCCATGGCCTCCTCTACTGTCAAGATGAACCCACACTCAAGTTGGAGGAACAACACCTTATATACTGGCTGGGTAGCCTCCAACCTGATGGCATGAACATAGACTTCTCTAACTTACGTTAATGCCGCTCCTCCCCTTCTTACCCCATCCCTGATATATTTAGTTTTTTTTCCGTTTCCCCCCCTCCCCTTTTTGTTTCTTTCTCTCTCTGCCCATCATTCTGCCCGTTCTCCATCTCCCTCTGGTGCTCCCCCTTTCTTCCTAGGCCTCCCGAACCATGATCCTTTCCCTTCTCTAGCTCTGTATCCCTTTTGCCAATCACCTTTCTGGCTCTCAGCTTCACTCCACCCCCTCAGGTCTTCTGTCATTACGCATTTTCCCCTCCCCCTCCTACTTTCAAATCTCTTGCTATCTTTCCTTTCAGTTAGTCCTGACGAAAGGTCTCAGCCCGAAACATTGACATTGCTTCTCCCTATAGATGCTGCCTGGCCTGCTGTGTTCCACCAGCATTTTGTGTGTGTTGCTTGAATTTCCAGCATCTGCAGATTTCCTCGTGTTTGCACAATACTCCAAATTCAGTCTCACCAATGTCTTATGCAACCTCACTGTAACATTCCAACTCTTATACTCAATACTTTGATTTATAAAGGCCAATGTACCAAAAGTTTTCTTTATGACCCTATCTACCTGTGACACCACTTTTAGGGAATTTTCTATCTGTATTCCCAGATCCCTCTGTTCTACTGCACTCCTCAGTGCCCTACCATTTACCTTGTATGTTCTCCCTTGGTTTGTTCTTCCAAAGTGCAATACCTCACACTTGTCTGTATTAAACACCATCTGCCATTTTTCAGTCCATTTTTCCAGCTGGTCCAAATCCCTCTGCAAGCTTTGAAAACCTTCCTCACTGTCCACTACACTTACAAACTTTGTATCATCAGCAAATTTGTTGATCCAGTTTACTACATTATCATCCAGATCATTGATATAGATGACAAATAACAATGGACCCAGCACTGATCCCTGTGGCACACCACAGCTTCTGATTCGGGAAGACCCTGACTGATTTCTGGGGACAACATCCTTGATGCACTTCTGGATGAAACTTGTGACTCCATTTGTGAACTCAGAGACATCATCATGGAAGGCATTCCAGTTGACGTCATCAAATCAGTCTTATTGCATTCCTGAAAAGGTGTGAGGATTTTGTAGAGAGAGCAGAAGAGATTCAGCAGGATGCTGCTTGAAAACAGAATCTGGTTTAATGCAAGTCCCTAGAAACATAAGATATAGGAGCAGAATTAGGTTTTCTAGCCTATCTAGCTCTGCCATTTCATCATGGCTGATCCATTTTCCCACTCAGTCCCAATCTCCTGCCTTCTCTCCATATCCCTTCATGTCCTGACCAATCAAGAATCTATCAACCTCTGCCTTAAATATACATAAAGACTCTGCCTCCGCAACTGCCCGTGCAGTGAATTGCACAGGTTCACCACTCTGGCTAAAGAAATTCCTACTAATCTCCATTCTGAAAGAATGACCCTCTATTCAGAAGCCTTGTCCTTTGGTCTTGGACTCTCCCACCATAGGAAACATAATTTCCACATACACTCTATCAAGGCCTTTCACCATTCGATAGGTTTCAACGAGGTCACCCTTCATTCTTCTGAATTCTAGTGAATACAGACCCAGAGCCATCAAACACTCTTCATATTACAAGCCATTCAATCCTCAAATCATTTTTGTGAACCTCCTTTAAACCCTTTCCAATTTCAGCACATCCTTTCTAAGATAAGGGGCCCAAGCTGGTCACAATACTCTTAAGTAAAGCCTCATCAGTGCTTTATAAATTCTCAACATTCTCAACCTCCTGAAATGAATGCTAACATCACATTTGCCTTCCTCACCACAGACTCAACCTGGAAATTAACCTTCAGATTATCCTGCCCAAGGACTAAGTCCCTTGTACCTCAGTTGTTTGTATTTTCTCTCCACTTAGAAAATAATCAGCCCTTTCTTCCACCAAAATGCATGACCATATACTTGCCAACACTGCATTCCATCTGCCATTTCTTTGTCCATTCTCCTAATCTGTCTGAGTCTTTTTGTAGACTCTCTACTTCCTCAAAACTACCTGCCCCTCCACCTAAATTCAGTACATGTTCCACCTTTACCTTCTTAAAGACCTTTTAGTTGTCTTCTGTTGGTTTTTAAAAGCTTCCTCATCCTCTAACTTCCCACTAATTTTTGCTGTATTATATGACCTTTCTTTGGCTTTGATGTTGGATTTGACTTCTCTTGTTAGCCATCTTTCATTTAGAATAATTCTTCCTCTTTGGGATGTATATATACTGTGTCTTCCAAATTGCTTCCAGAAATTCCAGCCATTGCTGCTCTGCAGTCATCCCTGCCTGTGTTCTTTTTCCAGTCAATTCTAGCCGGTTCCCTCTCGTGCCGTTGTAATTCCCTTTATTCTATTTTAATACTGATACATCTGACTTTAGGTTCTCCTTCTCAAATTTCAGGGTGAATTCGATCATATTATCAGAAATAGAACCAGAATCAGAATCAGGTTTATTATCACAGGCAGATGTCATGAAATGTGTTAACTTATTATGATCACATGCCCCTCAGTGTTCTTTTACCTTAAGCTTTTTAAACAATTTGGGTTAATTGACCAACACCCAAACCAGAATTCCACCCCCCCCACCCCCCCGTAATCCAGCACCAACCTCAGGCAGCTCAGGACACTAGTTCACATCATGCTCAACCTTTTGATTCCTAACTTTGTCTGAGATCTTATCAACAGTCTACCTCCACGACCTCTCCACTAACTGTTCTGGCACTCTGGTTCCCATCCCCCTGCAACTCTAGTTTAAACCCCACTGTGCAGCATTAGCAAGCCTTCCTGCTAGGATATTAGTCCCCCTCCAGTTCAGGTGCAGACAGTCCCTTCGGTACAGGTGCCACCTTCCCTGGAGGAGAGCCCAATCTTATGCCCTCCCTTCTACACCAACTCTTTAGCCACATATTAAACTGTATGATCACAGGTCTGGCCTTCCTGACAAGTGGCATGGGTAGCAATCCTGAGATCACAACCCTGTCTATAATTTAGCACCTAATTCCCTGAACTCCCTTTGCAGAACCTCATCACTTGTCCTACCCATGTCATTGGTACCAGCCTGGACCACAATCTCTGGTGTTCACCCTCCCACTTCAGAATGCTGAAGACTCGATCTGAGATATCCTGGACCCTGGCACCCGGGAGGCAACATACGGTCCAAGAGTCTTGTTCTCCCACACAGAACCTCCTGTCTGTTTCCCTAACTAACGAATCCCCAAGCATCACAGCGTACCTCTTCTTCCCCTTTCCCTTTTGAGTCACAGAGGCAAACTCAGTGCCAGAGACCTGGCCACTGTGACTTTCCTCTGTTAGGTGATTCCCCCCCCCCCCCCCACCAGTAATGTTCCTGTTATTGAGGGGGATGTCCACAGGGGTACTCTGAATTGGCTTATTAAACCCTTTCCCCTTCCTGTCACTCAGTTTCCTGTGTACTGTACCTTGGGTGTAACTGTTTATATGTCCTATCTATCACCCTCTCAGCCTCCTGGATGATCCAGTGTTCATTTATCCAGTTCCAATTCCTTAACATGGTTTGTTAGAAACTGTAGTTGGATACACTTCTCACAGTTGTAGTCATCGGGGCACTAAAGACCTCCTTGCTTTCCCACATACTGCAAGAAGAGCATTTCACTATCTATCTGGCATCTGTACTGTCCTAGCTGAGCAAATATAAAGAAGAGAAGGAAAAAAAACTTGAACTTTTCTTTCCTTTGCTTTGCCCTCTTGTATGAAGCTTCTCTTCGATGAATCTTCAAAGAGTTTAAGATTGCCGCTCTGACTAGGTCCACTCCGACGACAGCCACCACGGTGACGGTCGCTGCACTTGCTGCTGCCTTCCTTTAATCTGCTCTTACTAATCAACCACAAACACTGATTAGTTGCTAATCAAAGCTCTTTTTCACTGCCACAACTCGCTGCTGCCTATTTATCGGGTAGTGGAACTGATTGGTCCCCTCCTCTCAAAACTTCCAATCTCCGGATTGGCCTCTGGTCAAAGCACTTTTTAATATCACCAGCACGTGTTATGAAACTTGTTAACTTTGGACAGCAGAATCAGAATCAGGTTTATTATCACTGACATGTGACGTGAAATTTGTTAACTTAGCAGATGCAGTTCAATGCAATACATAATCTAGCAGAGAGAGAGAAAAAAATAAAAAAAACATAATAAATAAACAAGTAAATCAATTACGTATATTGAATAGATTATTAAAATGTGCAAAGACAGAAACACTGTATATTAAAATAAGTGAGGTAGTGTCCAAAGCTTCAAAGTCCGTTTAGGAATTGGATGGCAGAGGGGAAGAAGCTGTTCCTGAATCACTGAGTGTGTGCTTTCAGGCTTCTGTATCTCCTACTTGATGGTAATAGTGAGAAAAGGGCATGCCCTGGGTGCCGGAGGTCTTTAATAATGGCTGCCTTTCTGAGACAATGCTTCCTAAAGATGTCCTGGGTACTTTGTAGGCTAGTACCCAAGATGGAGCTGACTAGATTTACAACCTTCTGCAGCTTCCTTCGGTCCTGTGCTGTAGCCCCTCCATACCAGACAGTAATGCAGCCTTTCAGAATGCTCTCCACGGTGCAACTATAGAAGATTTTGAGTGTATTTGTTGACATGCCAAATTGCTTCAAACTCCGAATAAAGTATAGCCGCTGTCTTGCCTTCTTTATGACTACATCAATATGTTGGGACCAGGTTAGATCCTCAGATATCTTAACACCCGGGAACTTGAGGCTGCTCACTCTCTCTACTTCTGATCCCTCTATGAGGATTGGTACATGTTCCTTCTTCTTACCCTTCCTGAAGTCCACAATCAGCTCTTTCGTCTTACCGACATTGAGTGCCAGGTTGTTCCTGCGGCAGCATTCCACTAGTTGGCATCTCACTCCTGTACACCCTCTCGTCTCCACCTAAGATTCTACCAACAATGGTTGTATCATCAGCAAATTTGTAGATGGTATTTGAGCTATGCCTAGCCACACAATCATATGTATAGAGAGTAGAGCAGTGGGCTAAGCACAACCCCTGAGGTGCGCCAGTGTTGATCATCAGCGAAAAGGAAATGTTATCATCAATCCACACAGACTGTGGTCTTCCGGTTGGGAAGTCGAAGATCCAATTACAGAGGCCCTGGTTCTGCAACTTCTCATTTAGGATTGTGGCAATGATGGTATTAAATGCTGAGCTATAGTTGATGAGCAGCACCCTGACATAGTTGTTTATGTTGTCTAGGTGGGCTAAAGCCATGTGAAGAGCCATAGAGATTGCATCTGCCGTTGACCTATTGTGACAATAGGCAAATTGCAATGGGTCCTGGTCCCTGCTGAGGCAGGAGTTCAGACTAGTCATAACCAACCTCTCAAAGCATTTCATCACTGTTGATGTGACTGCTACCGGGCGATAGTTGTTAAGGCAGCCCACGTTATTCTTCTTTGGCACTGGTATAATTGTTGCCTTTTTAAAGCAAATGGGAGCTTCTGTCCGTAGCAGTGAGAGCTTGAAAATGTCCTTGAATACTCCCGCTAGTTGGCTGGCATAGGTTTTCAGAGCCATACCAGGTACTCCATCGGGACCTTCTGCCTTGTGAGGGTTTAGTCTCTTTAAAGGCAGTCTAACATCAGCCTCTGAGACAGAGATCACAAGGTCATCAGGTGCAGCAGGGATCTTCTCAGCTGTAGGTGTGTTCTCCCTTTCAAAGCAGGCATACAAAGCATTGAGTTCGTCTGGTAGTGAAGCATCGCTGCCATTCATACTATTGGGTTTGGCTTTGTAGGAAGTGATGTCTTGCAGTCCCTACCAGAATTGCCGTGCATCTGATATCGCCTCCAACTTTGTTCGAAATTGTCCCTTCGCCCTGGAAGTAGCCCTCAGCAAATCATACCTGGCTTTCTGGTACAGGCCTGGATTGCTGGACTGGAATGCCGCAGATCTAGCTTTCAGCAGATGATGTACCTCCTGGTTCATTCAAAGCTTTGGGTTTGGGAATGTACAGTAGTTCTTTGTAGGCACACACATTTTAATAGAGTCAGTAACAATTGCAGCATACTTATCCAGGTTTAAAGATGAATCCTTGAATACGGTCCTGTCCACCAATTCAAAGCAGTCCTGCAGGCACTCCTGTGCTTCCCTTGTTCAAACTTTCTTGATCCTTACTGCTGGTGCTGCAGTCTTCAGTCTCTGCCTATACTCAGGGAGTAGAAGTACAGCCAGGTGATCAGACTTCCCAAACTGAGGGCGTGGAATAGCACAGTAGGTATTCTTGATGGTGGTGTAACAATGGTCCAGTGTGGTGTTTCCTCTGGTATTGCAAGTGATCTGTTGATGGTAATTGCTTAGTGATTTTTTTCAGACTGGCCTTGTTAAAATTTCCCAAAACAATGGTGAAGGTATTAAGGTGCACTGTTTTGTGCATGTTGATCCCATTACTCAGATCATCTAAAGCCTGCTTGACATTGGCCTGAGGTAGAATGTAAACTGCTACAAGAATGACCCCAGAGAATTTCTGTGGTAAGTAAAAAGGACAACACTTTACTGCTGGATATTCCAGATCTGGTGAACAGAACTGGGATGACACTGATATATTTGTGCACCAAGAAGAGTTGATCATGAGGCATACTCCTCCACCTCTGCTTCTGAGAGAATCTATAGATCTATCTTGATGGTGTATAGTAAACCCGTCGATTTGAATCACTGCATCCGATACAGAAGGGATTAACCAGGATTCCATGAAACAAAGGACACACGCGCTCCTAATGTCCCTCTGGCCAAAAGGCCTGTTTCTGTGCTGTAATGTTCTATGGTTCTATGATACAGCACCCTGGCTCTGAGATCATCGATTTTATTCACTAGGGACTGCACATTCACATAGAAACATAGAAAATAGGTTCAGGAGTAGGCCATTCGGCCCTTCGAGCCTGCGCTGCCATTCAGTATGATCATGGCTGATCATCCAACTCAGAACCCTGTACCTGCTTTCTCTCCATATCCCCGATCCCTTTAGCCACAAGGGCCATATCTAACTTCCTCTTAAATATAGCCAGTGAACTGGCCTCAACTGTTTCCTGTGGCAGAGAATTCCACAGATTCACCACTCTGTGTGAAGAAGTTTTTCCTCATCTCGGTCCTAAAAGGCTTCCCCTTTATCCTTAAACTGTGACCCCTTGTTCTGGACTTCCCCAACATCAGAAACAATCTTCCTGCATCTAGCCTGTCCAATCCCTTTAGAATTTTATACATTTCAATAAGATCCCCCCTCAATCTTCTAAATTCCAGTGAGTATAAGCCTAGTCGATCCAGTCTTTCTTCATATGAAAGTCCTGCCATCCCAGGAATCAATCTGGTGAACCTTCTTTGTACTCCCTCTATGGCAAGAATGTCTTTTCTCAGATTGGGGGACCAAAACTGCACACAATATTCTAGGTGCAGTCTCACCAAAGCCTTGTACAACTGCATTAGAACCTCCCTGCTCCTGTACTCAAATCCTTTTGCTATGAATGCCAACATACCATTTGCCTTTTTTCACTGCCTACCGTACCTGCATGCCCACCTTCAATGACTGGTGTACAATGACACCCAGGTCTCGTTGCATCTCCCTTTTTCCTAATCGGCCACCGTTCAGATAATAATCTGTTTTCCTGTTCTTGCAACCAAAGTGGATAACCTCCCATTTATCCACATTAAATTGCATCTGCCATGAATTTGCCCACTCACCTAACCTATCCAAGTCACCCTGCATCCTCTTAGCATCCTCCTCACAGCTAACACCGCCGCCCAGCTTCGTGTCATCCGCAAACTTGGAGATGCTGCATTTAATTCCCTCTTCTAAATCATTAATATAAATTGTAAACAACTGGGGTCCCAGCACTGAGCCTTGCGGTAACCCACTAGTCACTGCCTGCCATTCTGAAAAGGGCCCGTTTACTCCCACTCTCTGCTTCCTGTCTGCCAACCAATTCACTATCCATATCAATACCATACCCCCAATACCGTGTGTTTTAAGTTTGCACACTAATCTCCTGTGTGGGACCTTGTCAAAAGCCTTTTGAAAATCTAAATATACCACATCCACTGGCTCTTCCCTATCCACTCTACTAGTTACATCTTCAAAGAATTCTATAAGATTTGTCAGACATGATTTTCCTTTCACAAATCCATGCTGACTTTGTCCAATGATTTCACCTCTTTCCAAATGTGCTGTTGTCTCATCTTTGATAACCAACTCTAGCATTTTCCCCACCACCGATGTCAGACTAACCGGTCTATAATTCCCCGGTTTCTCTCTCCCTTTTTTAGGTTGTTCCCTTAAACATATTTGCAATCCTGATCTTTGCCACGCTTTCTCCATGGACCCTTCCGACCACAAACTGTTGTTTCAGTTGGTTTTAAGCAGCAATAATTCGCTTAAACGCATTAAGACATCAGTCCTTCTAGGTGAGGTGACACTTCACCTGTGAGTCGGCTGGTGTGGTATACTGCGTCCGGTGCTCCCGGTGTGGCCTTTTATATATTGGTGAGACCCGACGCAGACTGGGAGACCGTTTCGCTGAACACCTAGGCTCGGTCCACCAGAAAAAGCAGGATCTCCCAGTGGCCACACATTTTAATTCCACGTCCCATTCCCATTCTGATATGTCTATCCATGGCCTCGTCTATTGTCAAAATGAATCCAAACTCAGGTTGGAGGAACAATGCCTTATATACTGGCTGGGTAGCCTCCAACCTGATGGCATGAACATTGACTTCTCTAACTTCCATTAATGCCCCTCCTCCCCTTCTTACCCCATCCCTGATATATTTAGTTGTTTGCCTGTTCTCCGTCTCCCTCTGGTGCTCCCCCCCCACCCTTTCTCCTGAGGCCTCCCGTCCCATGATCCTTTCCCTTCTCCAGCTCTGTATCACTTTCACCAATCACCTTTCCAGCTCTTAGCTTCATCCCACCTCCTCCGGTCTTCTCCTATCATTTCGCATTTCCCCCTCCCCCCACTACTTTCAAATCTCTTACTATCTCTCCTTTCGGTTAATCCTGACGAAGGGTCTCGGCCCGAAATGTCGACAGTGCTTCTCCTTATAGATGCTGCCTGGCCTGCTGTGTTCCACCAGCATTTTGTGTGTGTTGTTGTTAAGACATCTTTATTGACTGTACTGACCTTGGAAGCAGTTGTGCTTTTTAGCTGTTACAGGCTGAAACGAGGGTATTTAATCATATCTATTGAGAGTACTACTGCTACTTGAATCGCACCTAGGCACCTCGCAGTACAATACTATATATGATAATATAGGGAAAAATAAAAATTACAGTAAAAAATATATATATCAAACTGTTTAATTAGTGTAAAAACATAAAGAAAGCAGTGTACAAACACAAAATGTTAGTGGAACGCAGCAGGCCAGGCAGCATCTATAGGTAAAAACACTGTCGACGTTTCGGGCCAAAACCCTTCGTCAGGACTAAAGCAGTGTTCGTGGTTTCAATTTCCATTCAGAAATCGGATGACGGGGAAAGAAGCTGTTTCTGAGTCACTGAGTATGTGCCTTCAGGCTTCTGTACCTCCTTTATGATGGTAACTGTAGGATACATACTGTCCTTATGCATCTGAAGATAAAGGATGCTTATGTGAGAATGCTGTTCTTGGACTACAGTTCAGCGTTCAACACCAGAGTTCCATCCAGGCTTGACAGGAAGCTCAGAGACCTCGGCCTTGACCCTGCCTTGTGTGGCTAGACCCTGGACTTCTTGTCAGAGAAACACCAGGTGATAGGTGAAACCTGGAGAGAGTGGGATGAAGTAAAGAGCTGGAAAGTTGATTGGGGAAAGAGACAGAAGACCATGGAAGAAAGAAAATAGTGGGGAGGAGCACCAGAGGGAGGTGATGGACAGGCAAGAAGATAGGTGATGAGGAAAAGGGGGCGGGAGCATTACCGGAAGTTTGAGAAATCAATATTTATGCCATCTGGTTGGAGGCTACCCAAACAGAATATAAGGTAACAACACACACAAAATGCTGGCAGAACACAGCAGGCGAGGCAGCATCTATAGGGAGAAGCGCTGTCGACGTTTCAGGCCGAGACCCTTCGTCAGGACTAACCAAAAGGAAAGATAGTAAGAGATTTGAAAGTAGTGGGGGGGGGGGGAAATGCGAAATGATAAGAGAAGACCGGAGGGGGTGGGATGAAGCTAAGAGCTGGAAAGGTGATTGGTGAAAGTGATACAGAGCTGGAGAAGGGAAAGGATCATGGGATCAGGAGAAAGAAAGGAGTGGGGGGGATCACCAGAGGGAGATGGAGAACAGCCAAACAGCTAAATAGGTCAGGGATGGGGTAAGAAAGGGAGGAGGGGCATTAACGGAAGTCAATGATCATGCCATCAGGTTGGAGGCTACCCAGCCGGTATATAAGGTGTTGTTCCTCCAACCTGAGTTTGGATTCATTTTGACAATAGATGAGGCCATGGATAGACATATCAGAATGGGAATGGGACGTGGAATTAAAATGTGTGGCCACTGGGACATCCTGCTTTTACTGACGGACCGAGCGTAGGTGTTCCATGAAACGGTCTCCCAGTCTGCGTCGGGTCTCACCAATATATAAAAGGCCACACTGGGAGCATTCTCCATCTCCCTCTGGTGCTCTCCCTCCCTCTCTTTCTCCTGAGGCCAATCGTCCCATGATCCTTTCCCTTCTCCAGCTCTGTATCACTTTCGCCAATCACCTTTCCAGCTCTTAGCTTCATTCCACCCCCTCCGGTCTTCTCCTATCATTTCGCATTTCCCCCTCCCCCCACTACTTTCAAATCTCTTACTATCTTTCCTTTCGGTTAGTCCTGACGAAGGGTCTCGGCCCAAAACATCGACAGTGCTTCTCCCTATAGATGCTGCCTGGCCTGCTGTGTTCCACCAGCATTTTGTGTGGGTTGTTGTTTGAATTTCCAGCATCTGCAGATTTCCTCGTGTTTGCAGAATATAAGATGTTATTCCTCCAACCTGAGTGTGGAATGGGAATGAGAGGTGGAATTGAAGTGGCTGGCCACTGGGAAATCCTGTTTGTTCTGGCAGATAGAGCGTAGATGCTCGGCTAAGTGGTGTCCCAATCTACGCCAGCTCTCACTGATATACAGGAAGCCACACCGGGAGCACTGAACACAGTAAATGACTCTAACATGCCCTGAATGGTAGTGAGGGAGGAGGAATAAGGGCAGATATAGCATTTGTTCTGCTTGCAAGGATAAGTGCTAGGAGGGAGATCAGTAAGGAGAATGAATGGACAAGGGAGTCATGTTGAGAGCGATACCTGCAGAAAGCAGAAAGAGGGGGGAAGGAAAGATGTGCTTAGTGATGGGATCCCGTTGGAGGTGGTGGAAGTTTTTGCTATGGATGTCCAGTTCCTATACACCTCCATCCTCCACCAGGAAGGCCTCAAAGCTCTCCATATTTTTCTGGACACCAGGCCTAACGAGTTCCTCTCCACCACCATTGTCGTCTGCCTAGCGGAACTTGTCCTCACTCAAAGTGGTTTCTCCTTTGGCTCCTTCCACTTCCTTCAAACAAAAGGGGTAGTCATGGGCAATCACATGGGTCCCAGCTATGCCTGCCTGTTTGTCGGCTACATGAAACAGTTTATGTTCCAAGCCTACACTGGTGACCATCTCACATTTTTCTTACACTAGATCAAGGGTCGGCAACCCGCAGCTCCGGAGCCGCATGCGTCTCTTTGATCTCTGTGCTGTGGCTCCCCGCAGTTTGTTAGTTTTTGAAATGTAATTCGAAATTTGAAGATTATGGTGATCTTGTACAATCTAAAAACGTTGTGGAGACCCCATTTCCTGGCACATCCGAACCAGCTCACAATTAGCCACCGTTCCCGCTAAGGGAGATAGCCTACGGGGGTTTGTGAGTACGTGTCTTTTGGAGCATCCGCGCCCACAGGGACGGGTTGAGGGAGGCTTTAAATCAAGGCTGTTTAGTTCGAATAAAGTTACCTTTGACTGCAGTGTCTTTATTTTAGCGCTGTGTGTAGCGCTACACTGCTACAACGTGTTTTTTATCGCTATTAATATACATCACCACTGCCAATGCCTGACACCCGCCAGTGCGCGCTTTCTTTTAATTCTTCAATTCAAGGTAGGCTACCTATGGAGAAACCTTCAACCCAACGTCTTTTTTTCGGAGTTCAAAATGTTTTTGTTGCATGCAGAAATATAATTTCGTTTTCTCTGCAGGAGTTCATCAATTTCATAAATGCAACACATTATAGTTTGTTTATACATAGCATAAAGGCAAAAAAAAACGTTGTATGCAGTGTTATTTCATTTTAAATGTCAAACGGGTTTTGTGGCTCCCAGTGTTTTCTTTTCTGTGGGAAATGGGTCCATATTGGCTCTTTCAGTGGTAAACGTTGCCGACCCCTGCACTAGGTCGACAACTGCAATGGTGCTGCTTCCTGCACCCATGCTGAACTCATCAACTTCACCCATTTTGCCTCCAACTTCCACCCTGTCCTCAAATTTTAAGGGGAAACAAGGGGAAACTTCTTCACTCCATGGGTCGTGAGTGTGGAATAAGCTGCTAGCACAAGTGGTGCATGCGAGCTCAATTTCAGAGAAGTTTGGATATGTAGATGGATTGTAGGAATATGAAGAGCTATGGTCCCAGTGTGGGTTGTTGGGAGAAGACAGTTTAAATTGTTTTAGGCATGAATTAGATGGGCCACCTGTTTCTGTGCTGTACTGACACAAAATATTTATAAAGTTCGTCCACCATTTTTTTGTCACCCTGTTACCTCCTGTCCTGCGTCATTTGTCAATGGTCTGATATCCACTCTCACCTTCTTTTACTCATACATCTGAAAAAACATTTGGTATTCCTTTTTGGTATTATTCGCATAATACCTTCACATTTCATGTTTTGCCTCCTCATAGCTTTTTTAGTTGCCTTCTGTTGGTTTTTAAAAGTTTCCCAATCCTCTAACTTCCTACTAATTTTTGCTATATTCTATTCCTTCTCCTTTGTTCCCTTATCAAATCCAGTTGATTACCCTACACCCTATCCAGAATTGCCTTTCCCCTAGTAGGCTCAACCATACGCTGCTCGAGAAAGCCATCTCCTAGGCTTTTTACAGATCTCCTCTTTGGGGATCCAGCACCAACCTGATATTCCCATTATGTCTGCATATTAAAATTCCTCATGATTATCATGATGTTGCCCTTCTGACATGCATTTTCTATTTTCTGTTGTAATTTGTAGCCCACATCCTGTCTACTGTTCAGAAGCCTGTAACTCCCATCAGGGTTTATTTACCCTTGCAGTTTTTAACTCCATCCACAAGAATTCTACATCTTCTGATTTAATGTCACCTCTTTCCAAAGATTTGCTTTCATTTTTTTACCAACAGAACCACACCACATCTTCTGCCTATCTGCCTGTCCTTTCAATACAGTTTGTATCCTCGGATATTAAACTCCCAATAATGATCTTTCAGTCATGACCAGTGATGCCCACAACGCCATATTTGCCGATCTCTAAATGCGCCACAAGATCAATCACCTTATCCTGTATACTGCTTGTATACAAGTATATCACAAAAATAATGATAGTTTTTATATTAAGTGTCAATTGTGTTGAAGGCTTTGAAGTATGCTTAACTATTTGGAAGCTTGGCTGATCACTGAGCTTGACAAAATGTTTGCAGTCGTTTTGGCAATTGAGGGTGTTGTTTACTCAGAATGCTCAAGTTAAGTCAAGTTTATTGTCATTTCTACCATAAACTGCTGGTACAGTACACAGTAAAAACAAAACAACGTTCCTCCAGGACGCTGGTGCTACATGAAACACAAAACTTCACTAGACTATGTGAGACAGCACAAGGCTACACTAGACTACGTAAAACAACATAAAAACTGCACTAGACTACAGACCTGCACAGGACTACATAAAGTGCACAAAACAGTACAATAACTATACAAACTACAATAGGCACAGTAGAGGACAAATTACAATATAATAGTAATGATGTAGATGTCAGTCTATACTCTGATATTGAGGAGTCTGATGGCTTGGGGAAAGAAACTGTTGCACAGTCTGGTCGTGAGAGCCCGAATGCTTCGGTACCTTTTGCCAGATGGCAGGAGGGAGAAGAGTTTGTGTGAGGGGTGTGTGGGGTCCTTTGATGGTTGCAGATAGTTATTAATGAATATGATATAGTTGGGATCACAGAGACATGGCTCCAGGGTGATCAAGAATGGGAGCTCAACATCCAGGGATATTCAATGTTCAGGAGGGATAGACAGGAAAGAAAAGGAGGTGGGGTAGCATTGCTGGTTAGAGAGGAGATTAACGCAATAGAAAGGAAGGACATTAGCCTGGAGGATGTGGAATCGATATGGGTAGAGCTGCATAACACTAAGGGTCAGAAAATGCTGGTGGGAGTTGTGTACAGGCCACCTAACAGTAGTAGTGAGGTTGGGGATGGCATTAAACAGGAAATTAGAAATGCGTGCAATAAAGGAACAGTAGTTATAATGGGTGACTTCAATCTGTGTATAGATTGGGTGAACCAAATTGGTAAGGGTGCTGAGGAAGAGGATTTCTTGGAATGTATGCGGGATGGTTTTCTGAACCAACATGTCGAGAGAGAGCGGGCTATTCTAGATTGGATATTGAGCAATGAAGAAGGGTTAGTTAGCAATCTTGTCATGCGAGGCCCCTTGGGTATGAGTGACCATAATATGGTGGAATTTTTCATTAAGATGGAGAGTGACATAGTTAATTCAGAAACAAAGGTTCTGAACTTAAAGAAGGGTAACTTTGAAGGTATGAGACGTGAATTGGCAAATGATACTTAAAGGGTTGATGGTGGATATGCAATGGCAAGCATTTAAAGATCGCGTGGATGAACTACAACAATTGTTCATCTCAGTTTGGCAAAAGAATAAACCAGGGAAGGTAGTGCACCCGTGGCTGACAAGGGAAATTAGGGATAGTATCAAGTCCAAAAAAGAAACATATAAATTAGCAAAAAAAAAAGCAGCACACCTGAGGGCTGGGAGAAATTCAGAGACCAGCAGAGGAGGACAAAGGGCTTAATTAGGAAAAGGAAAAAAGATTATGAGAGAAAGCTGGCTGGGAACATAAAAACTGACTAAAAGCTTTTATAGATATGTGAAAAGAAAATGATTGGTCAAGACAAATGTAGGTCCTTAAAGTCAGAAACAGGTGAATTGATCATAGGGAACAAGGACATAGCAGACCAATTGAATAACTACTTTGGTTCTGTCTTCACTAAGGAGGACATAAATAATCTTCTGGAAATAGTAGGGGACCGAGGGTCTAGTGAGATGGAGGAACTGTGGGAAATACATGTTAGTAGGGAAGTGGTGTTAGTTAAATTGAAGGGATTAAAGGCAGATAAATCCCCAGGGCCAGATGGTCTGCATCCCAGAGTGCTTAAGGAAGTAGCCCAAGAAATAGTGGATGCATTAGTGATCATTTTTCCAAACTCCTTCGATTCTGGATTAATTCCTGAGGATTGGAGGGTGGCTAATGTAATCCCACTTTTTAAAAAAGGAGGGAGAGAAAAACCTGGGAATTATTGACCAGTTAGCCTGACATCGGTGGTGGGGAAAATGCTAGAGTCGGTTATCAAAGATGTGATAACAGCACATTTGGAAAAAGATGAAATCATCGGACAAGGTCAGCATGGATTTGTGAAAGGACAATCATGTCTGATGAATCTTATAGAATTTTTTGAAGATGTAACTAGTAGAGTGGATAGGGGAGAGCCAGTGGATGTGGTATATTTGGATTTTCAAAAGGCTTTTGACAAGGTCCCACACAAGAGATTAGTGTGCAAACTTAAAGCACGCGGTATTGGGGGTATGGTATTGATGTGGATAGAGAATTGGTTGGCTGACAGGAAGCAAAGAGTAGGAGTAAACAGGACCTTTTCAGAATGGCAGGCAGTGACTAGTGGGGTACCGCAAGGCTCAGTGCTGGGACCCCAGTTGTTTACAATATATATTAATGATTTAGACGAGGGAATTAAATGCAGCATCTCCAAGTTTGCAGATGACATGAAGCTGGGTGGCAGTGTTAGCTGTGAGGAGGATGCTAAGAGGATGCAGGGTGACTTGGATAGGTTAGGTGAGTAGGCAAATTCATGGCAGATGCAATTTAATGTGGATGAATGTGAGGTTATGAATGTGAGGCCATTCCAATTAACAATAAGTATACCGTACTGGATGCTGTTGATGGGGATGACCTACCAGGAATGAGTTGTAGTGGTCCTGCCTCTGGCACAGAGGTTGAACCCTCAACTAGAAAGGGGAGGAGGGAAGAGAAGAGAGCAATAGTTTTAGGGGATTCTATAGTTAGGGGAGCAGATAGGAGATTTTGTGGGGCAGATCGGGAGTCTCGGATGGTATGTTGCCTCCCTGGTGCCAGGGTCCGGAACATCTCAGATTGGGTGCAGGCTATTCTTGAGAACGAGGGCATGAACCCAGATGTAGTGGTCCATGTAGGGACCAACGATGTAGGTAAGGTGAGTGAGGGGGTCCTGCTTAGAGAGTTCAGGGAGTTAGGAGTGAAGCTGAAAGGCAGGACCTCCAGGGTGACAATCTCGGGATTGCTACCTGTGCCACGTGCGAGTGAGGCGAAGAATAGAATGATTATGCACATTAATATGAGGCTGAGAGCATGGTGCAGGAAGGAAGGGTTCAGATTTTTGGATAATTGGTCTTTGTTCCAGGGACATTGGGATCTGTTTCGAAGGGACGGTCTACATCTGAACCGGAGGGGTACTAACATTCGCGAGTGTTTGCCAGTGCTGCTCGGGGGGGTTTAAACTAGATGTGCAGGGGGCAGGGATCCAGATCCAGAGGGTTGGTCAGAAGGAGCATGGGGTTAAATGTGTAGAAGGTTTGGGTGATCTTGAGAAGGTCATCAAAATTCAGGGTGCAATTAGCCCGATAGAAGTTCAAGGAGCTGGGTTAGGTACAGTAGACAGTGTTTTAAGCAAAGAGAGGAGGAATGGGCTAAGAATTCTATACTTGAATGCGCGTAGTGTCAGAAATAAGACAGATGAGCTTGAAGCTCAGATGAAAATGGGGAACTACGATATTGTTGGGATAACGGAGACATGGCTGCAAGGGGATCAGGCCTGGGAATTGAGTGTACCAGGGTATACGTGCTATCGTAGAGACAGAGATATGGGAAGAGGGGGTGGGGTGGCCCTGTTGGTGAGGAATGAGATTCAGTCCTTCGCAAGAGGTGACTTGGGAACAGGGGAAGTAGAGTCTGTGTGGATTGAGCTGAGGAACAGTAAGGGTAAAAAGACCCTAATGGGTGTTGTGTACAGGCCCCCAAACAGTAGCGTGGATATTTGGTACAAGTTGATTAGGGAGTTAACATTGGCATGTGCTAAAGGTAATGCAGTCGTTATGGGAGATTTCAACATGCAGGTGAACTGGGAGAATCAGGTAGGTGCTGGACCCCAGGATAGGGAGTTTGTGGAGTGTCTAAGGCAGGGGTCAGCAACCTTTACCACTGAAAGAGCCACTTGGACCCGTTTCCCACAGAAAAGAAAACACTGGGAGCCGCAAAACCCGTTTGACATTTAAAATGAAATAACACTGCATACAACGTTTTGTTTTGCCTTTATGCTATGTATAAACAAACTATAATGTGTTGCATTTATGAAATTGATGAACTCCTGCAGAGAAAACGAAATTACATTTCTGCATGCAACAAAAACATTTTGAACTCCGAAAAAAAGACGTTGGGTTGAAAGTTACTTTTAAGTAAAATATTCAATGTCTATTTGAGTCCTTCTTGTATTTATGAAAAACGCCGAACTTAAATTTTCCGCCAGCAGCAAACCAAAAATAACATCAGCCAGCTGTCATCCTGAAAAATGAAAGGACTATTTCACTGAACTATGAAAAAATATGAATATAAGTAAAATAATAGGCAATTAAAATATTTATCATACTTGGTTAATGGGATTTCTGCTCCTGGACCTCAGCGCACAGCGTCTGCACATCAGGGCTGTATGATGTCACCTTCATCTTTACACAGGATCGCAAGCTGTCATCTGTGAGGTTTTCAATATCACTCCATTTGTGTTTCTGAGCAAGAACGGCCTTCTGACGGGCAACATCTTCAAGGTCTGCTGTCAAGCGTCTAAACTTGGACACCCATATGTCTTTGTCGGCTATGTCGGCCAGTTCCATCTCAAGATCAGGTTGACTCACACCTGCCAATGCAGTCGTATTCAGTAGGGAAGGATCGATGCTTAAGGGAGTGACCGGGAAGGATAATGTGTTTTTTTCCTCTCTGAACTCACAGAAGCGTTTCCCAAACGATGTTTGCATTGCGATGATTGCAGAATGTAAATACTCCGAAATTATCATGTCGTGACCTTGTTTGAACTCTCTCAAATTGGGGAAGTGAGACAAAGTGCCTTTCTGTAAATCTCTGGCAAGCACTGTCAACTTGCGCTCGAATGCCAAAACATCCTCCAACATGTGCAGGGCTGTACGTCCTTTCCCCTGAAGAGCTGTGTTCAGCGTGTTCAGGTGCGCTGTCATGTCTACCATGAAGTGTAGCTTTTCCAGCCACTCTGGCTGTTCCAGCTCAGGAAAGGTGAGCCCTTTGCTGCCCAGGAAAGTTTTCACTTCTTCCAGACACGCGACAAAGCGTTTCAGCACCTTCCGTCTGGACAGCCAGCGATAAAAACACGTTGTAGCGGTGTCAGTAAACTGCAGTCAAAGATAGCTTTATTCGAACTAAACAGCCTTGCTTTTAAGCCTCCCTCAACCCAGCCCCCATGGACGCAGATGCTGCAAAAGACGCGTACTCACAAACCCCCGTAGGCTATCTCCCTTAGCCGGAATGCCGGCTAATTGTGAGCCGTTTCGGATGTGGCAGGAAATGTACAAGATCACCATAATTACATTTCAAAAGCTAACAAACTAACATAAAATACATTTTAATTAAATACTGACCAATTATTTCCCAAAGCCACAGGGAGCCGCAGCACAGAGGTGAAAGAGCCACAAATGGCTCGGGAGCCGCAGGTTGCCGACCCCCGGTCTAAGGGATGTATTTTTGGAACAGCTTGTGCTTGAGCCAACCAGGAACGAGGCTATTTTGGACTTGGTGATGTGTAATGAACATGAATTGATAAGTGATTTTGAAGTAATGGAGCCATTAGGAAGTAGTGATCATAACATGATAAGTTTTTATCTACAATTTGAGAGGGATAAGGGCAGATCAGAGGTGTCAGTGTTGCAATTAAATAAAGGAGACTACGGAGCCATGAGGGAAGAGCTGGCCAAAGTTAAATGGGCGGATGCCCTGGCAGGTAAGACAGTGGATCAGCAGTGGCAGATATTCTTGGGGATAATACAAAAGATGCAAAAGCAGTTCATTCCAATGAGAAGGAAGGATTCAAAGAGGGGGAAGGGGCCACAGTGGTTGACAAAGGAAGTCAGAGATTGTATAGCATTAAAGAAAAAGAAGTATGACAGGGCTAAGATGAGTGGGAATACAGATGATTGGGAAAGTTTTAAGGAACAGCAGATCTTAACTAAAAAAGCAATACGGAGAGAAAAAATCAGGTATGAGCTCAGTCTAGCCAGGAATATAAAAGGGGATAGCAAAAGCTTTTTTAGCTATGTGAAGAAAAAGAAGATAGTTCAGAACAATGTTGGCCCCTTGAAGAATGAATTGGGAGAAATTGTTATGGGAAACAGGGAAATGGCAACAGAATTTAATGCATACTTTAGATCTGTCTTCACCAGGGAGGACACAAGCAATCTCCCAGATGTATGGATGGGCCAGGGTCATAAGATATCAGAGGATTTGAGACAGATTGACATTAGGAAAGAAACTGTGATGAGTAGACTGGTAGGACTGAAGGCTAATAAATCCCCAGGTCCAGATGGTCTGCATCCGAGGGTTCTAAAAGAGGTGGCTCAGGAAATTGAGGATGCATTGGTAATCATTTTCCAATGTTCCTTAGATTCAGGATCAGTTCCTGAAGATTGGAGAGTGGCTAATGTTATCCCACTTTTCAAGAAGGGAGGGAAGGAGAAAACGGAGAACTATCGCCCTGTTAGCCTAAGGTCAGTCGTGGGGAAGATGCTTGAGTCCATTATTAAGGACGAAATAGTGGCACATCTTGATGGCAGAAATAGGATTAGGCCGAGCCAGCATGGATTTACAGAGGGCAAATCATGCTTGACTAACCTGTTGGAGTTTTTTGAGGGTGTAACAAGGATGTTAGACGAGGGTAAGCCAGTGGATGTTGTATACCTAGATTTTCAGAAGGCATTCGATAAGGTGCCACATAGGAGATTGGTGAGTAAAATCAGAGCTCATGGCATTGGGGGCAGGGTTTCAACATGGAGAGAAAACCGGTTGGCAGATAGAAAGCAAAGGGTAGCAGTGAATGGGTGTTTCTCGGACTGGCTGGAGGTGACTAGTGGGGTACCACAGGGCTCTGTATTGGGACCACAGCTCTTTACGATTTATGTCAACGATTTAGATGAGGGCATTGAAAACTATATCAGCAAGTTTGCTGACGATACTAAACTGGGTGGCAGTGTGACATGCGAAGAGGACGTTAGGAGACTTGGATAGGCTGGGTGAGTGGGCAGATACTTGGCAGATGTCATTCAATGTGAATAAATGTGAAGTTATCCACTTTGGAAGCAGGAACAAGAGGGCAGAGTATTGTCTGAACGGTGTAGAGTTAGGTAAGGGAGAAATGCAAAGAGACCTAGGAGTCCTAGTTCACCAGTCAATGAAGGTGAATGAGCAAGTGCAACAGGCAGTGAAGAGGGCAAATGGAATGTTGGCCTTTGTTACAAGGGGAATTGAGTACAAGAGCAAGGATGTCCTTTTGCATTTGTGCAGGGCCCTGGTGAGACCACACCTGGAATATTGTGTACAGTTTTGGTCTCCAGGTTTAAGGAAGGACATTCTGGCAATTGAGGAAGTGCAGTGTAGATTCACTAGGTTGATTCCTGGGATGGCAGGGCTGTCTTACGCAGAGAGATTGGAGAGATTGGGCTTGTACACGCTGGAATTGAGGAGATTGAGAGGGGATCTGATTGAAACGTTTAAGATAATTAAAGGATTTGATAGGATTGAGGCAGGAAATATGTTCCAGATGTTGGGAGAGTCCAGTACCAGAGGGCATGGATTGAGAATAAGAGGTCAGTTATTTAAAACAGAGTTGAGGAAGAGCTTCTTCTCCCAGAGAGTTGTGGAGGTGTGGAATGCACTGCCTCGGAAGACGGTGGAGGCCAATTCTCTGGATGCTTTCAAGAAGGAGCTAGATAGATATCTGATGGATAGGGGAATCAAGGGATATGGGGACAAGGCAGGGACTGGGTATTGATAGTGAATGATCAGCCATGATCTCAGAATGGCGGTGCAGACTCGAGAGGCCGAATGGTTTACTTCTGCACCTATTGTCTATTGTTATCCACTTTGGTTGCGAGAACAGGAAAACAGATTATTATCTGAACGGTGGACGATTAGGAAAAGGGGAGGTGCAATGATACCTGGGTGTCATTGTACACCAGTCATTGAAGGTGGGCATGCAGGTACAGCAGGCGGTGAAAAAGGCAGTTGGTATGTTGGCATTCATAGCAAAAAGATTTGAGTACAGGAGCAGGGAGGTTCTACTGCAGTTGTACAAGGCCTTGGTGAGACCACACCTCGAGTATTGTGTGCAGTTTTGGTCCCCTAATCTGAGGAATGACATTCTTGTCATAGAGGGAGTACAAAGAAGGTTCACCAGATTGATTCCTGGGATGGCAGGACTTTCATATGAAGAAAGACTGGATCGACTAGGCTTATACTCACTGGAATTTAGAAGATTGAGGGGGGATCTCATTGAAACGTATAAAATTCTAAAGGGATTGGACAGGCTAGACGGAAGAAGATTGTTTCCAATTCTGGGGAAGTCCAGAACGAGGGGTCACAGTTTAAGGATAAAGGGGAAACCTTTTAGGACCGAGATGAGGAAAAGCTTCTTCACACAGAGTGTGGTGAATCTGTGGAATTCTCTGCCACAGGAAACAGTTGAGGCCGGTTCATTGGCTATATATGGCCCTTGTGGCTAAAGGGATCGGGGGTATGGAGAGAAAGCAGGTACAGGGTTCTGAGTTGGACGATCAGCCATGATCATACTGTATGGTGGTGCAGGGTTGAAGGGCCGAATGGCCTACTCCTGCACCTATTTTCTATGTTTACAATACTGTTATCTTTGCGGGTGCAGCGTGTGGTGTAAATGTCTGTAATAGCGGGAAGAGAGACCCCGATGATCTTCTCAGCTGACCTCACTATCCACTGCAGGGTCTTGTGATCCGAGATGGTGCAATTCCCGAACCAGGCAGTGATGGAGCTGCTCAGGATGCTCTTGATACAACCCCTGTAGAATGTGGTGAGGATGGGGGGTGGCGGGGGGAGATGGATTTTTCTCAGGCTTTGCAGAAAGTGGAGACACTGCTGGTCTTTCTTGGCTATGGAGCTGGTATTGAGGGAGCAGGTGAGATTCGCCGCTAGGTGAACACCAAGAAATTTGGTACTTTTAACATCTCAACGGAGGAGCCATCAGCGTTTAGCGAAGAGTAGTCGCTCCGTGCTCTCCTGAAGTCAACAACCATCTATTTTGTTTTGCTCACATTCGGAGACAGGTTGTTGGCTCTGCACCAGTCTGTTAGCCGCTGCACCTCCTCTCTGCTGTCTCGTCGTTCTTGCTGATGAGACCCACCACGGTCATGTCATCGGCGAACTTGATGATGTGATTTGAGCTGTGTATTGCACAGTCGTGGATCAGCAGAGTGAACAGCTGTGCACTGAGCACAAAGTCCTGGGGGGCCCCCGTGCTCAGTGTGATGGTGTTGGAGATGCTGCTCCCGATCCGGACTGACTGAGGTCTCCCAGTCAGGAAGTCTAGGATCCAGTTGCAGAGGGAGATTTTCAGGCCCAGCAGTTTCAGCTTTCCAATCAGGTGCTGAGGCTTAAATACTCCTCTGTAGTCCGAATGGATATTGATTAGACGTCATGATTTAGTTGGCTGGTTCAAAACACTGAAGAGTGTAACAATAGAAGATGCTGATTGGCTGGTTTTGAGGGAGGATTATTGGAAGTGTTTGCTTCGCTGTCCAGGTCCCTAGATTATCGGCGATTCAGTGTTTGTTGATATCGTTGTTTCCCTTTTCTCTGTAAGGGTTCATTTACTAGATCTATATTGATGTGCTTTTTGATGGATGATTCTCCTGTAGAGAATCATGCTTGGAGAAATTCTTGTTCTTTTCTTGTCTTTGCTGTCCTCCACTTGAAATGGAGTCCTCTTCATCTTCATGAGCTGATACCAGCGAGAGTGGGTTGTGCCTTCTGCTTATTGGATGATTCTTGTGTAGCATTGGACGATAGTTTTCTTCCAGTATGACCAACGCAGTGCTTGTCACAGTCACTACACTGGATTTATTGTATCAGTCACATTTTGTTGTTCTTTGAGTTTTGATAGGTTCCTCCTCAAAGTTGCAGTTCATTTGTGAGCAGCTGTGATGTTGTGTTGCTGAAGCAGTCTTGCTGTCATTTCTGAGTTGTTCTTTATGTATGGCAATGCAATTCATTTATTCGTCTTTTGTGTAGTTTGTATATTCAGGCTTCTGATCTTGAGGCACTTTCGGATGAAGCTTCTTGGATATCCATTCTGTTGAAAATGTGATTGATAGATCAAATGTTATCTACAAAATCCAGTGCTGGTATAGTAACTAAGACAAGAACTACTTTGGTCAAAGAGGAAGAAAACTTAGCAGCCAGGCTTCACGTCATCAGCTAGATAGCAGTAGGCACGACCTGCTCTCACTAGAATCAGCTCATGAAGATGACGAAGGACCATTTCAACTGGATAACAGCCAGAGTCTTGACTCAAGCAAGAACAAGAAAAGAACAAGAATTTCTCAAAGCATGGTTCTCTACAGAAGGATCCATCACCAAACACATCGATATAGATCTAGTGTTTGAACCCTTATAGTGAAAAGAGAAGCAATGATGTCAACAAATAATGAATTGCCAGTAATCTTGGGATCTGGACAGCAAAGCAAGCACTTCCAATGGACCTTGAAGTTAGCCAATCAGAATCTTCTATTGTTAAGCTGTTCACAACCTGATCAGGATGTCTAATCAATATCCATTGAATCCTTAGACGAATATATAAGCTGGCATTCTGAGTAGACAACACCCTCAACAACGTACTGATGATCAAGACGTATAAAAAGGCTGGATGAACTCAGCAGGTCGGGCAGCATCCGTTGAAAGGAGCAGTCAACGTTTCGGGCCGAGACCCTTCGTCAGGACTAAAGAAGGAGGGGGCAGAGGCCCTATAAAGAAGGTGGGGGGAGGGTGGAATGTGTCAGGTGAAAAACCAATCAGAGGAAAGATCGAGGGGTTGGGGAGGGGAAGCAGGGAGGGGATAGGTAGGAGAGGTGAAGAAGGAATCTAAGGGGAAAGCACTATGGGTAGTAGAAGAAGGCAGAGTCATGAGAGGTGATAGGCAGCTAGAAGAGGAGACAGAGTGAAGGTGGGATGGGGGAAGAGAGAGGAAGGGAATTATCAGAAGTTGGAGAATTCGATGTTCATACCAAAACGTACTGATGATGGCTTCTCGATTGGAGCCAAAACGTCTGCAAACATTTTGCCAAGCTCGATGTTCAACCAGACTTCCAAATTGCCAACCCGAGCTTCTGATATTCTGCAGTATTTCAAATGCTTAACTGTTATATATATCTGTTTAATTGTAACCTCCTTTCTGATGTGTTTAGGTGATAGGCAGACCTGCTGGTGCAGTCACAGCCATGAAGCAGATGCATCACTGCAAGCAGCTCCTTGACCAGTTGCAGCGGCAGCGTCTGGACGGCTTCCTGTGTGACTGCACGGTCGTGATTGGTCAGTTACAGTTCAAGGCTCACCGGAACGTTCTCGCTGCTTTCAGCAGCTATTTCCAAGCTGTTTACGAGCTGTCATTGGTAAATGATGTGGTGTTTCTGGATCATAACCATATCAGCTCAGAAGGGTTTCAGAAGCTGCTGGATTTTGTTTACACTGGCAATATTCATGTTGATGGGTGAGAATTCTTCTTTTGATGTTTTATATCAGAGAACAGAATGAAGTATGTACAAGCGTCATGTTCAGAACTTGATGTGAAGGAGGTGCTTCTGTTAACTAGATTGATTTTAAATTCTACAAATTAATTACACAAAGCATTGAGCCATATTTCCATTATTACCATCACATCAGATTGCCTCATGGTGGTCAGTGTAGATGAATTACCATAAATATTCTCTGTATTATACATCTATGGTACAAGCTGTGTCCACCAACGTCGTGTGTGTGTGTGTGTGTGTGTGTATAAGAGGTGTAGCCAGAGCCCAGTGTGTGGTAACCAGGACCTTCTCAGTAACACAGTCACAGCTGAATCGGCACAGGAGGCCTCATGGAGTTCTGGGAGCAAGTGATTTAAAAAAAAAGCTTTTCTGCGATTTCAACTTTCTGAGGAGGACATTCACAATTTGTTAGCAAGTGCAAATAAAAATAAGGTAAGAATAAGCGGAGGGTTAGTTATGTGAGTGGACCAGTGTTTGAGTGGGGAGGCTTTGGCTCAACAGGTATCAGTGAGAACAGGCTTGGGTGAAGTATGTGTCTGGTAAGTTTCTTCTTCATTCTTCGTCTGTTAGTGCATAGTTAGAGCAGTGAGAATGGCTCCAGACACATTCTTTGTGTTGTATTCTTTGTGTGAGATGTGGGAATTCTGAGAGACCTCCAGCCTCCCAGATAACTACATCTGCATCAGTTGCACTGAGCTGCAGCTCCTCAGAGAACTTGTTAAGGAACTGGAGCTGCAGCTTGAGAACGTTTTGCTGATGTGGGAAACTGAAGAGATGATAGATAGAAGCTACATGGAGGTAGTCACCCCTAGTTTGCCTGAGGCAGGTAACTGCATGACTGTCAGGAGAAGGCAGGGAAATGGCTAGTACAGAGTAGCACTGATATGTATGGATCTATTTCTTTTAGAGCAATGACTCCCCGTAGTACTATGCATGATCTGTCGTCTACGCATACATATTGATCTGTTGTATATGCATTGTTTGTTCTCTCCTTTCACTCCTCTCCTCTCTCTCTCTCCTCTTTCTCCTCTCTCCTCATTTTCCTAAATCTCCTCTCACTACTCTCCTCTCTCTTTCTTCTCTCTCCTCTCTTTCTCTCTCACTCTCACACTCACTTACTCTCATGTGAATACACCAGTTGAGGACACCTGTGTGTCTTTTATTTTAATTGATATGCAGTTGTGCACAAACACAACAAATTAGCACCAAGTTCAAACCTGCATGCCAGAAAATATCACGAACTGTACCGACAGTTATGGAATGAAACAGTGAGAGGAAAGCCATTATGGACACTAATAAAGGGATGCATGAATAATAATGCACAGTACACAGTGAAAGATGCAACTGGCAAAGTTAAAGTGAAAGTAATGTGGCAATGGCTTCAGTCAGGAAAGTTGGCAAATTTCTCGTACGAATAAAAGCTGGGACTCCTATGTCAAGTGGGTTGAACTATATTGTAATGTGAACAATATGGAGGAGCAAAAGAAAGCCCACACACTTCTTAGCTTAATGGGCCCTAGGACGTACAGTTTCTTGCACAACCTAGTTGAG
Organism: Hypanus sabinus; assembly: GCF_030144855.1. Lineage (NCBI taxonomy): Eukaryota > Metazoa > Chordata > Chondrichthyes > Myliobatiformes > Dasyatidae > Hypanus > Hypanus sabinus. The sequence goes on from NC_082707.1 coordinate 832,592, forward strand.
CCTGAAAAGCCAGCAAGCAAGATGTTTGACAAAATTGTTACAATTTACATAATCACTTGAGCCCTAAACTGCAGGTAATAGCTGAGAGATTTAGATTTTATAGAAGGATCTAGTCATGGAAAGAAAGCACTTCTGAATACATTGTAGAACTGCAAACTTTTCAGTACTGTGACTTAGGAATGAACTTTTTGATGTATTAAGGGACAGGCTTATATGTGGCATTCATAGTCAAAGCATTCAAAAGAGGCTACTGTCAGAAAGAGACCAAACCTGAGGATGGCAATTAACTAACCATATAACGATATAACAATTACAGCACAGAAACAGGCCATCTCGGCCCTTCTAGTCTGTGCCGACGCTTACACTCACCTAGACCCACTGGCCCGCACTCAGCCCATAACCCTCCATTCTTTGCCTGTCCATATACCTATCCAATTTTACTTTAAATGACAATACCAAACCTGCTTCTACCACTTCTACTGGAAGCTCATTCCACACAGCTACCACTCTCTGAGTAAAGAAATTACCCCTCGTGTTACCCTTAAACTTCTGCCTCCTCTCAACTCATGTCCTTTTGTTTGAATCTCCCATACTCTCAATGGAAAAAGCCTATCCATGTCCTCGATCTATCCCCCTCATTATTTTAAATACCTCTATCAAATCCCCCCTCAACCTTCTACGCTCCAAAGAATAAAGACCTAACTTGTTCAGTCTTTCCTTGTAACTTGGGTGCTGAAACCCAGGTAACATTCCAGTAAATCTTCTCTGTACTCTCTCTATTTTGTTGACATCTTTCCTATAATTTGGTGACCAGAACTGTACACAATACTCCAAATTTGGCCTCACCAATGCCTTGTACAATTTTAACATTACATCCCAACTCCTATACTCAATGCTCTGATTTATAAAGGCCAGCATACCAAAAGCTTTCTTCACCACCCTATCCACATGAGATTCCACCTTCAGGGAACTATGCACCATTATTCCTAGATCACTCTGTTCTACTGCATTCTTCAATGTCCTACCATTTACCATGTATGTCCTGTTTGGATTATTCCTACCAAAATGTAGCACCTCACACTTATCAGCATTAAACTCCATCTGCCATCATTCAGCCCACTCTTCTAACTGGCCTAAATCTCTCTGCAAGCTTTGAAAACCTACTTCATTGTCCACAACGCCACCTACCTTAGTATCATCTGCATACTTACTAATCCAATTTACCACCCCATCATCCAGATCATTAATGTATATGGCTAACAACATTGGACCCAGTACAGATCCCTTAAGTACACCACTAATCACTGGCCTCCAACCTGACAAACAGTTATCCACCACTACTCTCTGGCATCTCCCATCCAGCCACTGTTGAATCCATTTTACTACTACAATATTAATACCTAACGATTGAACCTTCCTAACTAACCTTCCATGCGGAACCTTGTCAAAAGGCCTTACTGAAATCCATATAGACAACATCCACTGCTTTACCCTCGTCAACTTCCTCTTCAAGAAATTCAAAAAGATTTGTCAAACATGACCTTCCACACACAAATCCATGTTGACTGTTCCTAATCAGACCCTGTCTATCCAGATAATTGTATATACCATCTCTAAGAATACTTTCCATTAATTTACCCACCACTGACATCAAACTGACAGGCCTATAATTGCTAGGTTTACTCTTAGAACCCTTTTTAAACCATGGAACCACGAGCAATATGCCAATCCTCCGGCACCATCCCCGTTTCTAATGACATTTGAAATATTTCCTAATTCTCTGAAATCTCCATACCCCTTCTGCCCCACTGGGCTTCCTCTTCACCTGCGAACCCACTGTCTCGGACTCCCCAGGTCTACCCGACAGACCCTCACCCCCTTCTTCATGGGCGTCCTCCCTCACCTGAAATCTCTCCGGCTCACGCTCGGGTTCCACCCTCTCTCCCCCCAATGTTGGCTGCCTCTCCATCTGACCCTCAAGCTTCCCTCCTCTCACCCAACTCAGTATGGGAAGGGCCAGGAGCCTCCTCTCCTGGTACTGAAACATCAGCGAATGGGAGCAGGGGCCACTCATCTGAGTCGTCCTCTTCCGAATCGGTAGCCATTCCCAGGTGAGGGACCCGTCCCCGCTCTTCAGCAGCGGGCTCTTCCCTTTCTCCGCGCCCTCGCAGAGTCCTTGTACTAGGCGCAACCTCCCACTCGGGCTCCTTATCCACCTGCACTGCTTGACCCAGGGGCAGCAGGTGATTCCGATGGAGTACCTTGATAGGCCCTTTCCCATCCTCAGGTTTCACCCGGTAAACTGGTAGATTCAGCATCTGGCTCTCTATTACATAGGGGCTGGCTGCCCATCGATCGGCCAGCTTGTGCTTACCAGGGAGTCCCAAATTCCGTAAAAGGACCCGGTCGCCCGGCAATAATTGGACAAACTTCACCTTTCGATCATACCGCATCTTATTCCTCTGGTTTTGTTTGGTAGCCGCCGCCTCAGCCAACTCATACGCCCGCTGTAACTCCCTCTTCATGTCGGACACATACTTTAGATAGGACTTCCCGGGTAATTTACCCTCTTCACCCCCAAAACACAAGTCAGTTGGCAACCTCGCTTCCCGCCCGAACATCAGGTAATAGGGCAAGTACCCTGTAGCATCATTGCGAGTACAATTGTAACAGTGAACCAATTGTCCAATATGACGACTCCATCTACTTTTCTGCCCAATCTCCAGCGTCCCAAGCATATCCAACAGGGTCCTGTTGAACCCCTCTGGCTGAGGATCTCCCTGTGGGTGATAAGGGGTAGTCCTGGATTTCTCAACCCCAAGCATAGTCAATAATTCATTGATAAGGCGGCTCTCAAAGTCCCGCCCCTGATCACTATGGATTCGCCTCGGAAGGCCGTAATGAACAAAATACTTCTCCCATAACACCTTCGCCACTGTCGTCACCTTCTGATCCTTAGTGGGAAATGCCTGAGCATAGCAAGTGTAATGATCGGTGATGACTAAGACATTCGAGGTGTTGCTGGTGTCAGGCTCAATCGACAGGAAATCCATACATACCAAGTCCATAGGTCCCGCACTCTGCAAGTGCGACAGTGGAGTCGCCGACGCTGGCAGGGTCTTCCTCCGGATGCAACGACTGCATCCCCTACAGTATTCTTCGACTTCCCCCCTCATCTGGGGCCAGTAGAACTGGTCTTTGAGTAATCCATAGGTCTTTTCCACCCCCAAGTGTCCAGAATCATCATGTAAGGCCTGGAGTACAGCCTGTCGATACTCCTCCGGCAGGACCAGTTGCCAACAGCGGGGTTGGTCTGGAGGCGCCGTTACCCGGTACAAGATTTGGTTCTTTAACTTTAACCGAGACCACTCCTTCAATAACAAAGGCACGAATGGGTGCTTCGCCTTCTCAGCCAACGCCACATCCCCCTTCTCGACCGCTCTCCACACTGTGCCAATGCCCAGGTCATTTTGCTGAGCAGTTGCCACATCCCCCGGACTCAGTTCCGGCAACTGTTTAGTCCGCAGTGCGGTCAGGTCACAGTAAGCTAGGGGTATGGCGTCGTCAAAAACCCCCAAGTGGTCCACGGCTCTTTCCTTCCTCCCTTTTCCCTCGGCCTTCACGGTGATAGCAAACTGACACATCGCCTTCACTCCAGGGGCAGGGACATTCTCCCACTCCTCGTCCTTCTCCTGTTTCCCCGGCTCCCGACGTGACAAAGCATCCACATCGACATTCTTGCTTCCAGGGCGGTACCTCAGGCTGAAATCATATACAGACAAGGCCGCCAGCAACCGATGTCCTGTGGCATCCAGCTTCGCCGAAGTCAAAATATAAGTGAGGGGATTGTTATCTGTTCTCACCTCAAACTTGGCTCCGGAGAACACCCCCAGCTTCAGCCGTGGCCTCGGCCACTCCCACCAGGGAGTTAAGTGCGGCTGCCAGCTCCGAGGCTTCCACCCTACCTGGGGAGCGGGGCCTAGTCATGACTCCCTCCTCTCACCTCCCTTTACTAGTGCCAGGCACCTCTCTGGGGTCCACCTCTAGCTCTAGCTCCTCAGCCTCATCCTTGGAGAGGGTGTGGAGCCTCCACGGCCCCGCCTCTCCCGGAACACTGACCGTTGCCGGCAGTTCCAACGTCCTGACATCAGCACTCGTATGAACCAACACCCAGCCACACCGTCTAGCTACCAATTCTACCTGCCCAATACCCTTCACCGAACTTAAGCCCTGCACTATCACGTCTCCCGAAACTCGAAAATTCAATCCATTCACTGCACAGGCATACTGAGCCGGTACACCTTCAAATGCGCACCAGCTAACAATCTTATCTCTGTCCATCTCCGCTCTGCTGCCTGTGCGATTCCACAGCCCCTGACCATCCAATCCGGGACGAGCACCCCACAAATGTAACACTTGCCCAACAGGCTGGTATATGTCTAGGGGAAAAGGAGATCCAGCCACACACCAACCCCACCTCCCGTACACGCAGGTGCTGTGAGAATCGAGTTTATGCTTCGCGCCGGCCCACAGTATCAAACCCACAACAAATACCGTTATGAAATACATTTTAAAGAGTTTACTAAAATTAACAGAGTATTAGGCAATACAATATATATGCAAGGGAAAAAAACAAAAAGGCGCCAACTTATCAAAGTTCAGTCAGTTTAGTGCACATCGTTGGAGCTCAACCATCAAACATCCGACCCCGCATTGCTTGCCTCCGACCTCCACGTCTTCGCACCTAGGACCATGCCCGGTGGTCTTCCGAGCGGTGCAGCGCAAGTCCACCTTCCTCGGCGTCTTCCTCCCGACTCTCCACCAAAAGCCCGCAAAAAACCCCTCCCCCAAGTTCCCAGCCTCACAAGACAAAATAAAATTCCCCAAATTCCCCAAATGAATACAATTACCATATCAACAAGTATAAAGCAAAACAACTGCGAGAGAAACACTTATCAGACAAAGAAGCATTCCTACTCTAAACAAACCAAAAAAACCCATTTTGAGTAACATACACTAGACATTGTACACTAGAATGTTACCTGGGTTTCAGCACCTAAGTTACAGGGAAAGGTTGAACAAGTTAGGTCTTTATTCTTTGGAGCATAGAAGGTTAAGGGGGGATTTGATAGAGGTATTTAAAATTATGAGGGAGATAGATAGAGTTGACATGGATAGGCTTTTTCCATCGAGAGTTTGGGAGATTCAAACGAGGACATGAGTTAAGAGTTAGGGGGAAAAAGTTTAAGGGTAACACGAGGGGGATTTCTTTACTCAGAGAGTGCTAGCTGTGTGGAACGAGCTTCCAGTAGAAGTGGTAGAGGCAGGTTCAGTATTGTCATTTAAAGTAAAATTGGATAGGTATATGGATAGGAAAGGAATGGAGGGTTATGGGCTGAGTGCGGGCCAGTGGGACTAGGTGAGAGTAAGCGTTCGGCACGGACTAGAAGGGCCGAGATGACTTGTTTCCATGCTGTAATTGTTATATGGTTATATGGTCAAAAAGTGCTGATGTGTGGGTCCTGTGTTGTGGTTCCCTCTAAACTGTGTACGCGTGTATTAGAGAACTGCATGAAGGACACCTGAGTTTAGTGTTATGTATCCCGTAACTGGATCACTTACCAGCAAAGATAGAGAGGTCCGTTGAAGTCTGATGGCACTATTTTCAAACATTTTTATTTATAAAGGGGGCGCAAAAGTAAGGTTAATACAAACATTCGGATAATATACGTCGTCAATACTCAATCTAAAGCGCGGGTATAGTAATAATCATCATTAAGAAATAAGCTCTACTGTTGTCTAGGGGTTAATAGATTGTCCATTGGAAATATAAAAGTCACTCAGAAGTCTGCAGGCTTCAGCCTTTTGGGAATCGCTGGGTTTCTCGTGTTTCAGAGAGATTGGGTCGGACCCAACCAGCTCCTGCTAGATTGAGTGCCGAATTACACTTTGCACAGTTTTTTATACCCTACTTGTTTACGACTTTGTGAGTTGCACCCATGTGAGGTGCAGACATTCTTCCTTAATCTCATTACAAAATTACAAATGTGATTACCCTTTGGCCCACTTATCAGCCTCAGCGCATTAACACCGTTATTGTTCAACCGTTAAGCATGTCTTCCCGTTACCCGTATCACTTCTTTAATCAGCAAGCTATTGTTTCATCCTCATTTTGCAAATTGGTTTATATGTTGCCCTGCAAGTTGCTTTGCACGCTCTTTCTGTGTCAGCACATTCTAAATGGACTCCCTAAGTACCGTCTTTAATTTAATCATTTCTCTCACCCATCTTGGCCACACTCAAACGGGACATGGGCCTCTTCCAGGCTTTCAATACCCGTACACTTTCCAAATTCTAAATTCCCCCGATCCTCCCAGTTACTCTTTAGGCAGCTCCCATCCGGGGAAGGCGCAACCCTGCGAGCTGAAACAACCTCCTCGGCCACTCCAGCAGACTTCCCCAAGGCAAGGATACCCGTTCCCTCTAGGACTGCCCTCATCTCATTATCGGGAACACCTTTATAACTCTCAACTTCTTCAAACAGGGCTGCCACCCCAGACAGATCATCCATGTCCAACTCTGGACCTTTTAACAGCTTTATCTGTTTCTCACCTTTATTTCCTACCTCTAGGACCTTTTTCTTCGCTAAGGGCAGATCTAACTCCTCTCCCTTACCCCCTTTCACTTTACTATTCTTCGTCTTTCCACCTTTTAAACCCTCGTGGCACAGGGTCGGTAAAGACGTCTCAGCCAAATCAAAACTGGCCAATTTTAAACTGCTCCCGTTCTCAGCTGCCGCTCTCGACAGGCTGCGAGTGACCGCGCATGCGGTATAGATCTTAGGATCTGAGGGAGTGGCCTCAACCCTCGCAGGCTGGGTGGTCAGCTTCATGGCTGCACCCATCTTCCCACCCGCTGGGTCGTTCCCCAGAAGGATGGCCACGCCTTCTCCCGGCAACTCCAGCAGGACCCCCAGTTCCACTGATCCCGACACCAACTCACAGTCTAGAAGGACCCGATGCAAAGGCACCACTCCGGTCCATTTTCCTGTTCCTCTCAGGGCTACCTCTCCTGTCTGAGGTCCAAATTTTAACACTTTTCAGCTAATCAATGATAGCTCCGCCCCGTGTCTCCAAATCCGTACTGGAATTGGTGGGTCCCCCTCCCTCAAAGACACGGTGCCTTGTGACAGATAAATCTCAGACCCCTCGCGCACTCTGCTTACCCGGCACCCTCTTGCCAATTCTCTGACTACCACTGCACGCCCGATAGGGACTGCTGCTTTCCCTTTTTCTGGCTCCTTTCTCGGAGCAAAGCACCGAGATGCAATATGTCCTCCCCTTCCACAATTAAAACAGGTCAAGCCCGGAAATCTCTGGCTGTCTTGCCTTTCCCCCTCAACCTTACCACTAGCTCCCGGCAGGACCTCTGCCTCACTCGGCGGACTTCCTCGATCGTTCCCATGGTCTCTCTGGGAACTTTTATTCGAGGAAAACTTTGTCTTGTGGGTTAGGGCATATTCATCTGCGAACCTAGCAAATTCTGAGACGGACCTAGTCGGCCTCTCGTTCAAATACATCCGGATCTCCTCCGGAACACAACCTTTAAATTCCTCAATCAAAAGTAACTCCCAGAGACGCCCATAATCCTCGTCCACCCTTTCCACGGTGCACCAACTGTCCAAGAGCACCCCCTTCTCATGGGCTAGCTCGGTATACGTTTGATTCCACCCTTTCCTTAAATTTCTAAACTTTTGTCTATACGCCTCAGGTACCAATTCGTAAGTTCGGAGAATGGCCTCCTTTACTTCAGCATAATTCTCCGCTTCTCCCTCCTCCAGGGACAACGCCGCATATGCTCGTTGGGCCTTCCCCTTTAACACACATTGTAACAACGCCACCCACTGCTCTTTTGGCCACTTCTGATTTACTGCCACCTTTTCAAGAAGCAAGAAATAACTATCAACATCTGTCTCCTCGAACGGAGGTACCAATCTCAACTCCCTACTAACATTAAACCGCTCCGCTCGGTCTAACCCTTGATCTCTTCACTTGTTCCTTATCTTCTCCATCTCCAAGTCATGTTTCCTCTGTTTCTCTTTCTCCTCATACTCTCTTTGCTTTTCCGCTCGCTCCTTCTCTTTATCGGCCTGTTCCTTCTCTTTCTCAGCTGCTTCTAGCTCTTAGCTGAATTTCATGGTGTCTTTGCCTCTCAGCTTGGTCCTGCTCCTTTTTCACCTCTAACCCCTTTAGTTGGAGCTCATGGTCCTGTTTCACCTCTAGCTCCTTTAGGTGGAACGCCTGCTCCCTTTCTTTCTTTCTCTCAGCTGCTTCCAGCTCTTTTAACTTAATTTCATGTTCCAACCTTAATTTCTCCACCTCTAACTGAGCCGTCCCACTTGATGGTACCTTTTCAGGGATATCTTCCAATACCTCAGCTTCAAACACATTCTTCCCAATGTAATACTGAGTTATGGCCCTTCGCACCTCCCGCTTTTTCATGGACGACCTCACTTCTGCGAGGTTCAACCCCTTCACCAAATTTAACAAGTCTGATTTGGTGGCCGCCTCTAGCGCCCCCACAGTCGGGTTTTTCATAAATTCACCCACGTCCATCTTTGTTGGTTTCCCGTCTGGCTACCCGCGTAACCAGATTCAAGTTTGGACTTACAAGCCCGATTCACTGGCCTCCCAATTTGGTGTCAAATCCCGAGACGAGAAACCCCAAGTTGTTACGTATCCCGTAACTGGATCACTTACCGGCAAAGATAGAGAGGTCCGTTGAGGTCTGATGGCACTATTTTCAAAACGTTTTTATTTATAAAGGGGGCACAAAAGTAAGGTTAATACAAACATTCAGATAATATACGTCGTCAATACTCAATCTAAAGCGCGGGTATAGTAATAATCATCACTAAGAAATAAGCTCTACTGTTGTCTAGGAGATAACATATTGTCCATTGGAAATATAAAAGTCACTCAGAAGTCTGCAGGCTTCAGCCTTTTGGGAATCGCTGGGTTTCACGGGTTTGAGAGAGATTGGTGAGAAAAGGAAAACTTGCCCGGGTCTTTATGAAGCAACTCTGTTGAATCAGGGGAGCGTTGGTTCCCCATTGTTAGTTCAAAGTCCTTTTCGGTGTTATCAGCCACCCACTCCCCAGGCAAAGGTGAACGGAACGCACGTGGCTTTGAATGGCTTCCCGCTAGCACGGGAGCGCTGAGCGATGGTGTGTCCTGGTGCGTTGCTGGGGTACCGCCTCCTGCAGTCCCCTTTTATCTTGACTTGCAGAGTTGTAGATGTCCATCAAAGTAGGGTGAAGCAATCCCCACCCCCACATTGCCCGAGGGTGTCCATGTCCCTGGTAGCTGTCAGGTAGCAGGGACATGCAATTCACACAGGTGTCTCTAAGAACAATGGTCAAAACCATTGCATTGTCTCTCATTTCCTGGGTCCGAGACCCGAATTAATAGTGATCTTGCGATTCTCTGGAAGGAGGGGGCTGCTCCCGCCCCTTCGGCCCCTCAGAGCTGTGGTACATTCATAACATTAGTCAAAACGATGATTCTCACCTGGAGCTGCATGTGGTGGCCAGGAATAGATAAATAGATTGAAGACTTGTCCAAAAGCTGTTAAAAATCCACCCCCAAAGGCACCATTGCCCTGTGGGAGGGGCCGTCTTCACCATGGCAAAGGGTACATACAGTATTGACTTTGTTGGGCCATTCATGGAATCCATGTTTTTGATTGCTGTGGATGCTCATTCAAAGTGGCCGGAAGTTATACCAATGAAACCCACCAGCTCAGCATAGACTATCTCCGCCCTGAGAATTATCTTTTGCTAAAAATATCTTAACAGAACAGATTGTGAGTAACAACAGACCACAGTACACGTCAGATGAATTCTGATTATTCATGAAGAAAAATGGCAGCTCCTCACCACCCAGCAATGAAGGGGTTAACTGAAAGGTTTATCCAAACCTTCGGGAAGTCCTTTAAAGCTATGGACAAGGAGGGCATTACTCTGCAGCACAAGGTTGACAACTTTCTTCTTGTATATCAGAACTCTGTTTATGCGATGGCAAATCACACACCTGCAGTACTGTTCATTAGCAGGAATCTGAGATCTCCCATTGACCTTCTGAAACCAGATCTATGGAGGGAAGTACAGAATAAACAGTTCAGCTAGCTGCCAAGGGAATCAGCAAGGAGCTTCGAGGTTGGACAGGAAGTCCTAGTATGTCATTACCAAGAAGACAAGTGGACTTCTGGTATGAAAGCTACAAGAACTGGACCACTGATGTACACAGTGGATGTTGGAGATCATACATAGAGACGTCTTGTGGACCAAATACTGGATGCTCAACCAAAGAACACACCTGAATCGATTGCATCCAACAAGATGGACACATTACAGCTGCAGGACTTACTCCTTAGTGATGATCATGTTGCTGACAGCAATGTATCACCAGCAACTGAGGATGTTGTCTTAGACAAGACACCTGCCAGACCTGATGTCACTCCACAGGTCTGTCTTTCTTTCTTATTTCGACTCAGGCCAAGGGGGCTGGTGTCAGGAACTCTGCACTCCTCCCTCTCCCTCATCAGTGCGTTCAGTTAATTTACATTAGCCGCGCTGCTATCTTCTTTCTTTCTTTCTTTCTTTCTTTTCTTTCTTTTTCAATCTTTTTATTAAATTTCATATATATATAAGAAAAAACATAGCATGATAATGAATAGATTATAAATTCAATAGACTTGAAATTACATTAGTAATAGGATAATAATATCCTATTAAACATCAACCAACAAAAGGTACATTAATCAATCAAGTCTATATAAATATATATGAAGAAAAAACAAAAATAATCATCAAAAGAAAAAGAAATTGAAACTATATAAAAGAAAATATATATTGAAAAAAAATACTAAACTAAACTAACATGGGCAATAATAACAGTTTATAAGTATGTGATAGTGTCAAGAAAAAACTCCGGAACTCCATACTTGAACAAGAATAAGCAGAGAAAGGATCTGAAAAAGGCCAAATTAATTCATATGAAAATGTCGAATGAACGGTCCCCAGGTTTCTTCAAATTTAATTGATGAGTCAAAAATAGTGCTTCTAATTTTTTCCAAACTCAGATAAGAAATAGTTTGAGAAAACCACTGAGATGTGGTAGGAGGATTTACTTCTTTCCAGTTTTGTAATATAGACCTTCTGGCAATTAATGTTACAAAAGCAATCATTCGTCTGATTGAAGGGGAAAACTGATTACCATCTTCATTTGGCATACCGCTGCTATCTTCTAGAAGCGCGTTGACCATAGTCTTGGTTCATCCTCCCATGATCCTCCCATGCTTGGGCTCCCATGTGATGACTAGGCTGGCAGGTAGCTCAGTGTGGCGTAGACAGTGCCCCGCTAGTTGCAGTCTTCTTGCCTCGATTTTAGTAGTGAGCTTCGGTCGGTTGTGATAGAGCTCGACGTTCATCATGTGCTGTTGCCAACTCATGTCAAGAGCCATCCGAAGCATTTGTGTATAGCAACCATCAAGTGACTTTCGCATAATCTTGATGAGTGTTCACGTCTCGCATCTGTACGTGAGAATGGACTCTATGACTGTTATGAAGATCCTCTTTTTGAGCCCTCTGGTTAGGTTCAACCTACAGATTTCCTTCATGTTGTTCATAGCCCTCCACGCCAGCGCCTTCCGTATCTTTATGTCTTTCTCTGAACTCATCATTCTTGACCCGAGGTACTTGAAATCTAAGACTTTCTTAATGGTATCATTCTTTACGGTCTTGAGAGTACCTTCGTTGCAGTTGAATGCCATTGATTTTTGCAAAGCTTTTGACTCCATTCACTGAGGTAAAACGCTGAAGAACCTGAAAGCTTACGGAGTGCCAGACCGTCTACTGAGAGCAATAGAGTCCAACTATACCAAGACCATGGCGAAAGTTGTATCACCAGATGGAGAAACAGCAGTGTTCCAGCTCCTGGCTGGTGTGCTACAAGGAGACGATCTGGCACCCTACATTTTTATAATCGTCCTTGATTACGCTCTACGTCAAGCTACCAAAGATCATGACAAGCTTGGTTTTACCATAAAACCAGGATGAACCAAAAGGTTCAGAGCAGTTATTTCGATTTTGCAGATGATATAGTCCTGCTCTCTGACCAGATGGAGGAAGTACAGCAGCTACTGACAAAAGTGGAAATTGAGTGCAACTCCACAGGTCTAGAGGCCCTAACCTGAAAGAAACAGAGTGCCATCCAAAAGACTAAATCTTTAGAACTGTGAAGTTAGTTACAGACTGTTGTTGTGAAAGCATGTTTATTTGGAATATGGGTTGTGAAAGGGAAATTAAATGTTTTGTACAAATGCAGCTTTATGTTGGTTGCATTTATGTAACGGGGAAGAAGTGTAATATGTGTTCTTTTAGAGCAATGACTACCTGTTGCCTGCGCATGCACATTCTCTCTCTCTCTCTCGTGCTCCTGCTCTCTCACTGCAATGTGAATACACCTGTTCAGGCTACCTCATGTGGTGTGTGTGTTTTTTTATTTTAATTGATATGTAGTTGTGCACAGACACAACAACCCATGTGGCCAATCTCCTCGATAATAAATACACCATTTTGGATAACGCTGAGGGGGACGACCGACTGTTAGGGTGTGGGGGCTGGGGGAGTGTGGACCTGCAGCGACCAGGCCTCTGGCACTGAGTCTGGTTGTACAGCTCAGATGGGACGGGGGGGGGGGGGGGGGGAGAAGAGGACTGCAGAAGTGTTGCAGGATTCCATTATTAGAGGAATAGATATGAGATTCTCTGGACACAATAGACACACTCAGTTGATATGTTGCCTTCCAGGTGCCAGGGTCAGGGATGTCTTGGATCAGGCCCAGACATTCTAAAGGGGGAGGGTGATCAGCCAGAAGTCTTGATGCATGGCATCAGTGACATAGGTAGGAAAGGCAAGGAGGTCCTGAAGGGAGAATTTAGGGAGCTAGATAGAACGTCGAAAAGCAGGACCTCCAGGGTACCAATCTTGCTAGTAAGGTTAAGAATAGGATGACTTGGCAGATGAATGGGTGTCTGAGAAATTGGTGTAGGGAGAAGGGTTTCTGATTTATGGATCATTAGGATCTCTTTTGGGGAAAGTATCACCTATATAAAAGGCATGGGTTACACCTGAACCCGATGGGACCAATTCCTTGTGGGCATATTTGCTATAGCTGTTCCAGAGGGTTTAAAATAACTTGGCAGGGAGTTGGGAACCAGAATGATTGGGCTATTGGTTTATAAACAGAGGCAGTGTGCAGTGAGGCTGTCAGAAAGGAAGGCAATAATAGGGCAACATTGCCGTCAGTAGATTCCTTGAGAGATTATTTGGAGAATGTCTACGAGATGGCTTTTTAGACAAAGGGGAATCGGTTGATGTTGTTTACTTGGATTTTTAGAAAGCCTTTGACCTAGGTGCTGCTTAACAAGAAAGAAGCCCATGATATTACAGGAATGATTCGTGCATTGATAAAGTATTGGCTGATTGACAGGAGGCAAAGTGTGGGAATAAGGAGCCTTTTCTTATTGGCTGCCAGTAATGAGTGGAAGTTTCTTTTTACGTTGTATGTCAATGATTTTGATGAATTGATGGCTTTTTGACCAAGTTTGCTGATGATATGAGAATATGTGATGGAGCAAGTAGTATTGAGGAAATAGGGAGGCTGCAGAAGGATTTGTACAGATTAGGAGAATGGGCAAAGAAGTGGCAAATGGAATATAGTGTGGGAAAGTGCATGGTCATCCCCTTGGTAGAAGGAATACAAACATGGACTATTTTCTAAATGGGGAGAAAATTCAAAATTCTGTGGTGCAACTAGCCTTGGGAGTTCTCCTGCAGGCTTGTGGTATGAGGAGTGATTGATGGCTCTGGGCCTTTACTTGCTGGACTTCAGAAGAATTGGCGGGGGGGGGGGGGGGGGGGGAACACATATCTTTGAAACCTATTGAATTTTGAAAGGCCTTGATAGATTGGAAATGGAGAGCATATTTCCTACGGTGGGGGAGTCCAGGACCAGAGGGTACAGCCTCAGATAGAGGGCCATCCATATTGAATGGAATTGAGGAGGATTTTTTTTTTGCCAGAGAGTGGTGAATCTGTGGAAATCAGTGCCATGAGCACTGTGGACACCAAGTCATTGGGTATATTTTAGGCGGGGGTTGATAGGCTGTAGATTAGTCAGGGCCTAACATGTTCTGGGAGAAGGCAGAAAAATGGGGTTGAGTGAAATGGATCAGCCATGATGAAATGGTGGAGCAGACTCAGTGGGTCAAATGGCCTAATTCTGCTCCTATGTATTATGGTCTTATTGTCCAGTATGTGGAGGGTATGTGGTAACCAGGACCAAGTGTTTGGAGGGTGTATGGTACTCTGGGCCCAGTGTGTGGTGACCTGGCTTCAGTATATGGTGACCACGGCCCAGTATGTGGAGGTGTGATGTATATTTTCTGGTATTCTGCCTCCTCTCTATTGGTTGCTGTCAAAGCCTCTGTGAAAATAAAAGCTGTTTAATGTGAGTATTGTCTGAATGATGTGTTGTGTTTTGTGTGACTTATCCCTGAGTGCCCGTCATTGTAGTTTTGAATGCTAGATGTTCTGTGTGGCCCATCCCTGAGAGGCCATCATCACGAATTTGAGCATTGTGGATTATAAGGCCATTAAACCATAAGACATAGGAGCAGAATTAGGCCATTCAGCCCATCGAGTCTGCTCCCCCATTCCATCATGGCTGATCCCAGATCCCACTCAACACCATACACCTGCCTTCCCACCATATCCTTTGATGCCCTGACCAATCAAAAACAATCAACTTCTGCCTTAAGTGTAACCCACAGACTTCACCTCCATCATGACAACTTAGGGCTTAAAAAAAATCCTCCTTAGCTCTGTTCAAAAGGGTCACCCGTCAATTTTGAGGCTGTGCCTTTAATTCTGGATGCCCCCACCATAGGAAACATACTCTCCACATCCACCCTATCTAGTCCTGTCAACATTCGGTAGATTTCAATGAGATGCCCATGCATTCTTCTAAATTCCAGTGAGTACAGGTCCAAAGCAGCCATATGCTCATATGTTAACCCCCTTCATTCCTGGAATCATCCTCATGAACCTCCTCTGGACTCGCTCCAATGACAACATACCCTTTCTGATATAAGGGGCCCAAAACTGTTGACAGTGCACTCAATGTGGCCTGCCTAGTGTTTTATAAAGGCTCAGCATTATCTCCTTGCTTTTATATTCTATTCCCCTTGAACTAAATGCCAACATTCATTTGCCATCTTTACCACATGCTCAACCAGTAAATTAACGTTCTGGGAGTCTTGCACAAAGACTCCTAAGTCCCTCTGCATCTCTGAACTTGGGACCTTCTCCCCATGTAGCTAATAGTATGCACTATCGTTCCTTTTACCAAAGTGCATTATTATACATCTCCCAACACTATATTCTATCTGCCACACTTTTGTCCATTCTTCCAATTTGTCTAATCCCACTGAAATCACTTTGCTTCCTCAGCAATACCACCTTCCACCTACCTTCATATCATCTGCAACTTTGCCACAAAGCCATCAATTCAATTCTTCAAATCATTGCCAAACAATGTGAAAAGTAGCAGTCCCAGTACTGACCCCTGAAGAGCACTCTAGCCATTGGCAGCCAAACAGAAAAGGTCCCTTTTGTTCGCACTCGCTGCCTCCTGTCTGTCAGCCATTCCTCTATCCATGTCAGTATCTTTTCTGTAACACCATAGGACTTTATCTTGTTAAGCAGCTTCATGTGGTGGCACCTTATCAAATGCCTTCTGAAAACCAAGTAAGTGACACCCACTGCCTCTCCTTTATCCACCCTATTTGTTACTTCTTCGAAGAACTCTTAACAGATTTGTCAGGCAATATTGTCCTTCACACAAACCAGGATAAATTTATCATTAATCTTCAAGTACCCTGGTTCCTCATCCTTAATAATAGACTCCAGCACTTTCCCAACCATTGAGGTTAGGCTAGCTGGCCTTTAATTTCCTTTCTTATACCTTCCTCCCTTCTTAAAGAGTGGATTGATACTTGCAATCTTCCAGTACTCTGGGACCTTGCCAGAATCAAGTGGTTCTTAAAAGAACATGACCAATGCATTCGTTATCTTTTCAGCAACCTTTCTTAGAACTCTGGGATGTAGTCCATCTGGTCCAGGTGATTCATACACCTTAAGACTTTTGAGTTTGCTTACCACTTTTTTCCTTTGTAATAGTAATGAGACTCACTCCTACTCCCTGATACTCACAGACCTGTGGTACACTGCTAGTGTCTTCCACAGTGAAAACTGATGCTAAATACTTATTATATTCATCTGGCATTTCTTTGTCCCCCATTACTACCTCACCAGCATCATTTTCCACTGGTCCAATATCAACTTTCACCTCCCTTTTATTCTTTATATAAAACGTATGGTATCTTGCATTATGTTATTGGCTAGTCTGCCCTCATATTTCAATTTTACCTTTTGTTACAGGCTTTGAGTTGCCTTTTGTTGGATTTTAAAAGCTTCCCAGTCATCCAACTTCCTGCACACTTTTGCTACCTTATATGCCTTTCCTTGGCTTTCATGGAATTCTTAACTTCCCTTGTCAGCCACAGTTGCCTACCCCTGCCATTTGAGAACAACTTCTGTGAGACATATCT
The DNA here is from genome assembly GCF_030144855.1 of Hypanus sabinus. Classification (NCBI taxonomy): domain Eukaryota; kingdom Metazoa; phylum Chordata; class Chondrichthyes; order Myliobatiformes; family Dasyatidae; genus Hypanus; species Hypanus sabinus. The sequence continues at coordinate 849,326 of NC_082707.1, forward strand.
ATCCTACACCTTGTGAACTATTCCCAGAAACCTTTAGTCAATTCTCCTCTGATGTAATCCCCGCCAGTATCCTCCTCCAATCCACCAGGGTAAGCTCCTCTCTCATGCCTCTGTAATTCCCCTTATTCCATTGTGATAGTGATGCATCTGAATTAGAATCAGAATCAAGTTTATGATCAACGGCATGTGTTATGAAATTTGTTAAATTAGCAGCAGCAGTTCAATGCAATACATAATATCGAATAAATAAACAATTTACACATACGTATATTGAATAGATTAAAAATCATGCAAAACCAGAAATAATACGTATTAGAAAAGTGAGATAGTGTCCAAGGGTTCAATGCCCATTTAGGAATCGGATGGCAGAGAAGAAGCTTCAGGAATGGTAAGACCAAGGTAAGACCAATCCTCATAGAAGGATCAGAACTGGAGAGAGTGAGCAGCTTCAAGTTCCTGCATGTCAAGGTCTCTGAGGATCTAACCTGGTCCCAACATACTGATGTAGTCATAAAGAAGGCAAGACAGCGGCTATACTTTATTACGAGTTTGAAGCAATTTCGCATGTCAACAAATACACTCAAAAACTTCTATAGTTGTACCATAGAAAAACAGAAACATAGAAAACCTACAGCACAATACAGACCCTTCGGCCCACAAAGTTGTGCCAAATATGTCCCTACCTTAGAAATTACTAGGCTTACCTATAGCCCTCTATTTTTCTAAGCTCCATGTACCTATCCAAAAGTCTCAAAAGACCCTATCGTATCCGCCACCACCACTATTGCCAGCAGCCCCTTCCATGCACTCACCACTCTCTGAGTAAAAACTTACCCCCGTCATCTCCTCTGTATCTACTCCCCAGCACCTTAAACTTATGTCCTCTTGTGGAAACAAGAGGCTGGCTGGCAGCAGGGCAGGAATGGATTCTCAGTGTTCCTGGATTTCAGTGCTTTAAAAGGGATAGAGAGAGGGGGAGGGGTGGCATTACTGGTCAAGGATACTATTACAACTACAAAAAGGGAGGGTAATGTAGCAGGATTCTCTTTTGAGTCAGTATGGGTAGAAATCAGGAACAGGAAGAGAACAGTTACTTTATTGGGAGTATTCTATAGGCCCCCAGTAGTAGCAGGGATACCAAGGAGCAGATTGGGAGGCAGATTTTGGAAAGGTGCAAAAATAACAGGGTGGTTATCATAGGTGACTTTAACTTCCTGAATATTGATTGGCACCTGATTAGTTCCAATGGTCTAGACGGGGCAGAGTTTGTCAAGTACGTCCAGGATGGATTCCTGTCACAGTATGTTGACAGGCCAACTAGGGGAAATGCCATACTACTTTACTTTACTACTTTGTCGCCAAACAATTGATACTAGAGCATACAATCATCACAGCGATATTTGATTCTGCGCTTCGCGCTCCCCAGAGTACAAATCGATAGTAAATATAATAAAAATTTCAATTATAAATCATAAATAAAATAAAAAATTAAAATAAATTAAAATAAATGAATAAAATAAAAAGTAGAAAAGGGAATACTAGATGTAGTATTAGGTAATGAACCAGGTCAGGTCACAGATCTGTCAGTGGGTGAGCGTCTGGGGGACAGTGACCACCGCTTCCTGACCTTTAACATTATCATGGAAAAGGATAGAATCAGAGAGGACAGGAAAATTTTTAATTGGGGAAGGGCAAATTATGAAGCTATAAGGCTATACCTTGTGGGTGTGAATTGGGATGATGTTTTTGCAGGGAAGTGTACTATGGACATGTGGTCGATATTTAGGAATCTCTTGCAGGATGCTAGGAATAAATTTGTCCTGGTAAGGAATATAAAGAGTGGTAGGGTGAAGGAACCATGGGTGACAAGTGAAGTGGAGAATCTAGTCAGATGGAAGAAGGCAGCATACATGAGGTTTAGGAAGCAAGGATCAGATGAGTTTATTAAGGAATATAGGGTAGCAAGAAAGGAGCTTAAGAAGGGGCTGAGGAGAGCAAGAAGGGGGCATGAGAAGGCCTTGGTGAGTAGGGTAAAGGAAAACCCCAAGGCATTCTTCAACTATGTGAAGAACAAAAAGTTGACAGGAGTGAAGATAGGACCAATTAGAGATAAGGGTGGGAAGATGTGCCTGGAGGCTGTGGAAGTGAGCGGGGTCCTCAATGAATACTTCTCTTCGGTATTCACCAATGAGAGGGAACTTGATTACAGTGAGGACAATATGAGTGAGGTGTTGGAGTTGTTAAAATACATTAGGACGGATACGTCCCTGGGGCCTGACTGAATGTACTCCAGGCTGCTCCACAAGGCGAGGGAAGAGATTGCTGAGCCTCTGGCTAGGATCTTTATGTCCTCGTTGTCCATGGGAATGGTACCGGAGGATTGGAGGGAGGCAAATGTCCCCTTGTTCAAAAAAGGTAGTAGGGAAAGTCCTGGTTATTATAGACCAGTGAGCCTTACGTCTGTGCACCAGGACCCCCAAGTCCCTTTACACTTCCAACTTTTGAATTTTCTGCCCATCTAAATAATAATCTGCCCGATTATTTCCTCTTCCAAAATGTACAACTGTACTTTTCTCAACATTGTACCTCATCTGCCATTTCTTTGCCCACTCTCCTAAACTGACCAAGTCTCTCTGCAACCTTTCCGTTTCTTCAACACTTACTGCTCCTCCACCTATCTTGGTGTTATCCGCAAACTTAGCCACAAAACCATTTAATCCATAATGTAAATCGTCGATATACAGTGTAAAAAGAAGAGGCCCCAACACCAACCCCTGCGGAACACCACTAGTAACCAGCAACCAACCAGAATAGGATCCCTGTATTCTCACCCTTTGCTTTCTGCCTATTCCACCCATTCCAATATCTTTCCTGTAATTCCATGGGTTCTCATCTTATTCAGCAGCCTCATTTGCGGCACCTTATCGAAGGCCTTTTGAAAATCCAAATACACAACGTCCACAGCCTCTCCCTTGTCAATCTTATTTGAAATTACCTCAAAAAATTCTAGTAGGTTGGTGAGGCAGGGTTTTCCCTTCATGAAACCATGCTGGCTTGGGCCTATCTTGTCATGCACCTCGAGGTATTTCATAATCTCATCCTTGAGGATCGACTTCAATAACTTTCCAGCTACCGTTGTCAGACTAATAGTTCTGTAATTTTCTTTTTGCTGCCTCCCTCCTTTCTTAAACAGCGGAACTACATTTGCAATCTTCCAGTCCTCTGGAACCATGCCAGAGTCTATTGATTCCTGGAAGATTATTTCCAATGCCTCCACAATCTCCAAAGCCACCTCCTTCAGAACCCGTGGGTGTACCTCATCCAGTCCAGGAGACTTATCTATCCTTAGTCCATTTAGCTTCCCAAGCACTCTCTCTCTAGTAATCTTGACTGTACCTAATTCTATTCCCTGAGACCTCTGGCTATCAGGTATGTTGCTAATGCCTCCACTGTGAAGACTGATGTAAAATACTCGTTTAGTTCCTCTGCCATCTCTTGGTTACCCATTATAATTTCTCCAGCATCATTTTCAATCGGTCCTATATCTACCCATGTCACTCTTTTATTCTTCATATATTTAAAAAACTTAGTATCCTTTTTTATGTTAATTGCCAACTTCCTTTCATAATTCATCTTTTCTTTCCTAATGACTTTCTTAGTTTTCATTCTGTAAGTTTTTGAAAGTCGTTCAGTCCTCAGTTTTCCCACTAATTTTTGCTTCCTTGTATGCGGTCTCTTTTGCTTTTATTTTAGCCTTAACCTCTCTCATTAGCCACATTTATGCTATTTTTCCGATCATGATTTTCATTTTTTTCTTTTTGTTGGAATATATTTTTCTTGCACTTTCCTTATTTCTTATAGGAATTTCATCCAATTCTGCTCTACCATCCCTCCATCTAGCTTACTTTTCCAATCAACTTGGGCCAGTTTCTCTCTCATACCACTGTAATTTCCTTTGTTCCACTGAACAAAGGAACAAATCTCCTCCCTCGCCTCCCATAGTAGCCTGGGGTATATCTCATCCGGTCCTGGCGACTTATCCTACTTGATGCTTTCCAAAAGCTCCAGCACATCCTCTTTCTTAATATCTACCTGCTCAAGCTTTTCAGTCTGCTGCAAGTCATCACTATGATCACTAAGATCCTTTTCCATAGTGAATACTGAAGTAAAGTATTCATTACGTTCCTCTGCTATTTCCTCCGGTTCCATACACACTTTCCCACTGTCACACTTGATAGGTCCTATTCTTTCACATCTTATCCTCTTGCTCTTCACAAATTTGTAGAATGTCTTGGGGTTTTCCTTAATCCTGCCCACCAAGGCTTTCTCATGGCCCCTTCTAGCTCTCCTAATTTCCTTCTTAAGCTCCTTCCTATTAGCCTTATAATCTTCTACATCTCTGACATTACCTAGCCCTCTGTACCTTTTGTAAACTTTTCTTCTTGACTAGATTTATTACAGCCTTTGTACACCACAGTTCCTGTACCCTACCATAACTTTCCTGTCTCTTTGGAACGTACCTATGCAGCACTCCACACAAATATCCCCTGAACATTTGCTACATTTCTTCCATACTTTTCCCTGAGAACATCTGTTTCCAGCTTAAGCTACCAATTTCCTGTCTGATAGCCTCTTGATTCCCCTTACTCCAATCAAACACTTTTTCAACTTGTTTGTTCCTATCTCTCTCTAATGCTTTTGTAAAGCAGATAGAATTATGATCACTATCTCCAAAATGCTCTCCCACTGAGAGATCTACACCTGACCAGGTTCATTTTCCAATACCAAATCAAATACAGCCTCTCCCCTTGTAGGCTTATCTGCATATTGTGTCAAGAAACCTTCCTGCACACACCTAACAAACTCCACCCCATCTAAACCCTTTGTTCTAGGGAGATGCCAATCAATATTTGGGAAATTAAAGTCTCTGATCATGACAACTCTGTTATTATTACACCTTTCCAGGATCTGTTTCCCTATCTGCTCCTCGATATGGAAACATGTGAAGAGCATTCTGACAGGCTTCATCATTGTCTGGTATGGAGGGGCTACTGCACACGACCAAAAGAAGCTGCAGAAGATTATTTATGGATTTCAGCAAGGCATTTGATAAGGTGCCCCATGCAAGGCTTATTGAGAAAGTAAGGAGGCATGCTTTGTGGATCCAGAACCGGCTTGCCCACAGAAGGCAAGGAGTGGTTGTAGAGGGGTCATATTCTGCATGGAGATCGGTGACCAGTGGTGTGCCTCAGGGATCTGTTCTGGGACCCTTACTGTTCGTGAGTTTTAAAAATGACCTGGATGAAGAAGTAGAGGGATGGATTAGAAAATTTGCCAATAACACAAAGATTAGGGGTGTTGTGGACAGTGTGGAGGGCTGTCAGAGGTTACAGCAGGACATTGATAGGATGCAAAGCTGGGCTGAGAAGTGGCAGATGGGGTTCAACCCAGATAAGTGTGAGGTGGCTCATTTTGGCAGGTCAAATATGATGGCAGAATATAGCATTAATGGTAAGACTCCTGGCAGTGTGGAGGATCAGAGGGATCTTGGGGTCATCCGAGTCCATAGGAACCTCAAAACTGCTACGCAGGTTGATTCTGTGGTTGAGAAGGTGTATGGTGTATTGGCCTTCATCAATCGTGTTTAAGAGCCGAGAAGTAATGTTATAGCTATATAGGACCCTTATCAGACCCCACTTGGAGTACTTTGCTCAATTCTGGTTGCCTCAGTACAGGAAGAACGTGGACACCATAGAAAGGGTGCAGTGGAGATTTACAAGGATGTTGCCTGGATTGGGGAGCATGCGTTATGAGAATAGGTTGAGTGAACTTGACCTCTTCTCCTTGGACGATGAGTCAGCTTTCAGAGAGGAGGTACAGCGGCTAACAGACTAGTGCAAACAAAAGAGATGGTTGTTGACTTCAGGAGGGCACAGAGCGACCACTCCCCGCTGACGGCTCCTTGGTAGAGATTGTTAAGAGCACCAAATTTCTTGATGTTCGCTTGGTGGAGAATCTCACCTGGCCCCTCAACACCAGCTCCATTGCAAAGAAAGCCCAGCAGCGTCTCTACTTTCTGTGAAGGCTGAAGAAAGTCCATCTCCCACCCCCCCATCCTCATCACATTCTACAGGGGTTGTATTGAGAGTATCCTGAGCAGCTGCATCACTGCCTGGTTTGGAAATTGCACCATCTCAGATCACAAGACCCTGCAGCAGATAGTGTGGTTAGCTGAGAAAATCATCGGGGTCTCTCTTCCCACCATTACGGACATTTACAATACATGCTGCATCCGCAAAGCAAATAGCATTATGAAGGACCCCTCATACAAACTCTTCTCCCTCCTGCTGTCTGGGAAAAGGCACCAAAGCATTCGGGCTCTCACGACCAGACTATGTAACAGTTTCTTCCCCCAAGCTATCAAACTCCTCAATACCCAGAGCCTGGACTGACACCTTACTGCCCTACTGTCTTGTTTATTATTTATTGTAATGCCTGCACAGTTTTCTGTGTTTTTTACATAGCTTAATCTGGTTTTTGTAGCACCATGGTCCTGAAAAACGTCGTCTCATTTTTAGTATGTACTGTACCAGCAGTTATGGTCGAAATGACAATAAAAAGTGACTTGACTTTACATGATGACTTGGAGCAACAGAGGATGAGAGGTGACCGGATAGAGGTGAACAAGATAATGAGAGGCATTGTTCGTGTAAATAGTCAGAGGCTTTTTCCCAGGGCTGAAACAACTAGCACGAGAGGGCATAGTTTTAAGGTGCTTGGAAGTAGGTACAGAGGAGATGTAAGTTTTTTATACAGAGAATGGTGAGTTTGTGGAATGGGCTGCCAGTGGTGGAGGTGGAAACAATAGGGTCTTTTTAGAGTCTCCTGGATGGCTACATGGAGCTCAGAAAAAAGAGGGCTATGGGTAAAGCCTAGGTAATTCTAAGGTAGTGACATGTTCGGCACAGCTTTGTGGGCCGAATGGCCTGTATTGTGCAGTAGGTTTTCTATGTTTCTATGTAAGGTTGTAAATCTAGTCAGCTCCATCTTGGGCACTAGCCTAAGTACTCAGGACATCTTTAGGGAACGGTGTCTCAAAAAGGCAGTGTCCATTATTAAGGACCTCCAGCACCCAGGGCATGCCCTTTTCTCAATGTTACCATCAAGTAGGAGATAGAGAAGCTTGAATGCACACTCAGCGATTCAGGAACAGCTTCATCCCTGCTGCCATGGGATTCCTGAATGGACACTATCTCAGTCTTTTTAATATACAGTATTTCTGTTTTTGCACATTGTTAAAATAATTTATTCAATATATGTATTTGATTTTCTTGTTTATTTATTATTGTTATTTTTTTCTCTCTCTCTGCTAGGTTATGTATTGCATTGAACTGCTGCTGCTAAGTTAACAAATTTCATGTCACATGCCAGTGATAATAAACCTGATTCTGATTCTGTTCTTGAAGCACTGAGTGTGTGCCTTCATTCTTCTGTATCTCCTGCCTGATGAAGCAGTGAGAAAAGGGCATGCCCTGGGTGCTGGAGGTCCTTAATAATGGTTGCTGCTTTTCTGAGACAGCACTCCTTGAAGATGTCCTGGGTACTTTGTAGGCTAGTACCCGAGATGGAGCCAGCTAAATTTACAACCCTCTACAGCTTCTCTCGGTCCTGTGCAGTAGCCCCTCCATACCAGGCAGTGATGCAGCCTGTCAGAATGCTCTCCATGATACATCTACAGAAGTTTTTGAGTGTTTTTGGTGATATACTAAATCTCTTCAAACTCCTAATGAAGTATAGTTGCTGTCTTACCTTCTTACATAGAACATAGAAATCTGCAGCACATTACTGGCCCTTTGTTTGGTCCACAATGTTGTGCCGACCACGTAACCTACTCTAGAGACTGCCGAGACTTTCCCTATCACAGAGCCCTCTATTTTACTAAGCTCCATGTTGCTATCTAAGAGGCTCTTAAAAGACCCTATTTTATCTGCTTCCACCGCTGCCGCTGACAATGCATTCCACGCACCAGCTACTCTCTGTGTGAAAAACTTAGCCCTGATATCCCTCGGTACCTTTTTCCAAGCACCATAAATCTATGCCCCTTCTTTGCTATTTCAGCCCTGAGAAGAAGCCTCTGGCTATCTGCCTGATCAATGCCCCTCATCATCTTACATACCTCTATCAGGTTACCCCTCATCCTCCTTGGCTCCAAGGAGAAAAAGCCAAGTTCATTCAACCTATTCTCATAAGGTATGCCCTCCAATCCAGGCAGCATCCTTGTAAATCTCCTCTGCACTCTCTCTATAGTATCCACATCCTTCCTGTGGTGAGGTGACTAGAACTGAACACAGTACTCAAAGTACTCTTTTTTTTAAAAGAAAGGGACTTCCCTTCCTCCACCATCAAGTCTGCTCTCAGACACATCTCTCCCATTTCATGCACTCTCACCCCATCCTCCTGCCACCCCATTCGGGATAGGGTTCCCCTTGCCCTCATGCACCACCCCACCGACCTCCGGGTCCAACATATAATTCTCTGTAACTTCCGCCACCTCCAACGGGATCCCACTACCAAGCACATCTTTCCCTTCCCCCCCCCCCTTCTGCTTTCCACTCAGATCGCTCCCTACGTGACTTCCTTTTCCATTCGTTCCCCCCCCCCCCAAAATCCCTTCCCACCGATCTCCCTCCTGGCACTTATCCAGGAGGGAGATCCTTCTTATCCACTTATCCAGCACTAACAAGTGCTACACCTGCCCTTAAGCTTCCTCCCTCACCACCATTCAGGTCCCCAGATAGTCGTTCCAGGTGAGGCGACACTTCACCTGTGAGTCAGCTGGTGTGGTATACTGCAGCCTTCTATATATTGGTGAGACCCGACGCAGACTGGGAGACAGTTTCGCTGAACACCTACGCTCTGTCCGCCAGAGAAAGCAGGATCTCCCAGTAGCCACACATTTTAATTCCCATTCCCATTCTGATATGTCTATCCATGGCCTCCTCTACTGTCAAGATGAAGCCACACTCAGGTTGGAGGAACAACACCTTATCTGGGTAGCCTCCAACCTGATGGCATTCTCTAACTTCCATTAATGCCCCTCCTCCCCTTCTTACCCCATCCCTTATTTATTTATTTATTAATTATTCCCCCCCCCCCCTTTTTCTCTCCTCCTCTTTCTCTCTCTGCCCCTCTCACAATCACTCCTTGCCTGTTCTCTGACAGACTGAATACTTTATTGATCCTGAGGGAAATTGGGTTTCGTTGCAGTCGCACCAACCAAGAATAGTGTAGAAATATAGCAATATACAAACCCCATTTCCAGAAAGGTTGGGATATTTTCCAAAATGCAATAAAAACAAAAATCTGTGATATGTTAATTCACGTGAACCTTTATTTAACTGACAAAAGTACAAAGAAAAGGTTTTCAATAGTTTTACTGACCAACTTATTTGTATTTTGTAAATATACACAAATTTAGAATTTGATGGCTGCAACACACTCAACAAAAGTTGGGATAGAGGCATGTTTACCATTGTATGACATCACCTTTCCTTTTAATAACACTTTTTAATCATTTTGGAACTGAGGATACTAATTGTAGTAGATTTGCAATTGGAAATTTTGTCCATTCTTGCTTGATATAAGACTTCAGCTGCTCAACAGTCCGCGGTCTCCGTTGTCTGATTCTCCTCTTCATGATGCGCCATACATTTTCAATAGGAGATAGATCTGGACTGGCAGCAGGCCAGTCAAGCACACGCACTCTGTGTCTACAAAGCCACGTTGCTGTAGCCCGTGCAGAATGTGGTCTGGCATTGTCCTGCTGAAATAAGCATGGACGTCCTGGGAAGAGTCGTAGCCTTGATGGCAGCATATGTCTCTCTAAAATTCTAATATACGCCTCAGAGTCAATGATACCTTCACATACATGCAACTTACCCATGCTGTGGGCACTGATGCACCCCCATACCATCACAGATGCTGGCTTTTGCACCTTTCGCTGATAACAATCAGGATGGTCGTTTTCATCTTTGGCACGGAGAACTCGACGCCTGTTTTTTCCAAAAACTAGCTGAAATGTGGACTCATCTGACCACAGCACACGGTTCCACAGTCTTTCCGTCCATCTGAGATGAGCTCGGGCCCAGAGAACTCGCCGGTGTTTCTGCATAGAGTTGATGTATGGCTTCCTCCTTGCGTAATACAGTTTCAAATTGCATTTCTGGATGCAGCGACGGACTGTGTTAAGTGACAATGGTTTTCTGAAGTACTTCCGAGCCCAGGTGGCTATAATTGTCACAGTAGCATGACAGTTTCTTAGGCAGTACCGCCTGAGGGCTCGAAGATCACGCGCATTCAACAGTGGTTTCTGACCTTGCCCTTTACGCACAGAGATGTCTCTGAATCTTTTCACAATATTATGTACTGTAGATGTTGAAAGACCTAAATTCTCTGCGATCTTGCATTGGGAAATGTTCCTTTTGAACTGACTAACAATTCTCTCACGAATTTTGGCACAAAGGGGTGAGCCACAACCCATCCTTGCTTGCAAAGGCTAAGCCTTTGATGGATGCTACTTTAATACCCAGTCATGATACCTCACCTGCTACCAATTAGCCTGCTTAATGTGGAGTTTTCCAAACTGGTGTTACTTGAATATTCTGTGCACTTTTCAATCTTATTTTAACTCTGTCCCAACTTTTGTTGAGTGTGTTACAGCCATCAAATTCTAAATTTGTGTATATTTACAAAATACAATTAAGTTGGTCAGTAAAACTATTGAAAACCTTTTCTTTGTACTTTTGTCAGTTAAATAAAGATTCACGTGAATTAACATATCACAGATTTTTGTTTTTATTGCATTTTGGAAAATATCCCAACTTTTCTGGAAATGGGGTTTGTAAAACCATAAATAATTAAATAATAATAATAAGTAAATTATTCCAAGTGGAAGTAAGTCCAGGACCAGCCTATTGTCTCAGGGTGTCTGACACTCTGAGGGAGCAGTTGTAAAGTTTGATGGCCACAGGCAGGAATGACTTCCTATGTCGCTCAGTGTTGCATCTCGGTGGAATGAGTCTCTGGTTGAATGTATTCCTGTGCCTAACTAGTACATTATTGAGTGGATGGGAGACATTGTCCAAGATGGCATGCAACTTGGACAGCATCCTCTTTTCAGACACCACCGTCAGAGAGTCCAGTTCCACCCCCACAACATCACTGGCCTTATGAATGAGTTTGTTGTTTCTGTTGGTGTCTGCTACCCTCAGCCTGCTGCCCCAGCACACAACAGCAAACATGATAGCACTGGCCACCACAAACTTGTAGAACATCCTCAGCATCGTCCGGCAGATGTTAAAGGACCTCAGTCTCCTCAGGATGTAGAGACGGCTCTGACCCTTCTTGTAGACAGCCTCAGTGTTCTTTGACCAATCCAGTTTATTGTCAATTCGTATCCCCAGGTATTTGTAATCCTCCACCATGTCCACACTGACCCCTTGGATGGAAACAGGGGTCACCGGTGCCTTAGCCCTCCTCAGGTCCACTACCAACTCCTTAGTCTTTTTCACATTAAGTTGCAGATGATTCTGCACACACCATGTGACAAAGTTCTCCACCGTTGCCCTGTACTCAGTCTCATCTCCCTTGCTGATGCATCCAACTATGGCAGAGTCATCAGAAAACTTCTGAAGATGGCAAGACTCTCCATGTCCCTCTGGTGCTCCCCTCCCCCTTTCTTTTTCCCCAGGCCTCCGGTTCCATGATACTCCCTCTTCTCCAGCTCTGTATCCCTTTTGCCAATCACCTTCTAGCTCTTAGCTTTCTCCCTCCCCCTTCTGTCTTCTCCTATCATTTCGGATCTCCCCTTCCCCCTCCCACTTTCAAATCTCTTACTATCTTTTCTTTTAGTTAGTCCTGACGAAGGGTCATGGCCTGAAATGTCGACTGTACTTCTTCATAAAGATGCTGCCTTGCCTGCTGCATTCCACCAGCATTTTGTGTGTGTTGACAGTACTCCAAGTGGGGTCTGACCAAGGTCCTATATAGCTGTAACATTACCTCATGGCTCTTGAACTCAATCCCACAGTTGAAAGCCAACACACCATACACCTTCTTAACGACACTGTCAACCTGCACAGCAGCTTTGAGTATCCTATGGGCACAGACCCCAAGATCTCTCTGATGCTCCACACTGCCAAGAGTCTTACCATTAATATTATATTGTCTTCAAATCTGACCTACCTAAATGAACCACTTCACACTTATCTGGTTTGAAGTTCATTTGCCACTTCTCAGCCCAGTTCTGCATCCTATTGATGCTCCACTGTAACCTCTGACAACCCTCCAGACAATCCACAGCATTCCCAACCTTTGTGTCATCAGCAAACTTACTAACCAACCCTTCTACTTCTTTTTTTCAGGCCATTTATAAAAATCACAAAGAGGTCGGGTCCCAGAACAGATCCCTATGGAACACCACTGGTCACTGAACTCCATGCAGAATATGAACCATCTACACCCCGCTTTGCCATGTGAGCAAGCCAATACTGGATCCACAAAGCAAGGTCTCCTTGGATCCCATGCCTCCTTACTTTCTGAAGGAGCATCACATGGGGAATCTTATCAAATGCCCAACTGAAATCCATATACACTACATCCACTGCTCTAGCTTAAACAATGTGTTTTGTTACATCCTCAAAGAATTCAATCAGGCTCGCAAGGCATGACCTGTCCTTGACAAAGCCATGCTGACTATCCCTAATCAGATTATGTCTCTCCAATTGCTCATAAATCCTGCCTCTCAGGATCTTCTCCATTAACTTGCCCACCACTGAAGTCAGACTCACTGGTCTATAATTTCCTGGGTTACCTTTACTCCCTTTCTTGAAAAAGGAAACAACATTTACAACCCTCCAATTATCCAGTACTTCTCCTGTCTCTAGTGATGATGCAAAGGTCATCACAAGAGGTTCAGCAATCTCCTCCCTCACTTCCTACAGTAGCCTATGGTATGTCTCATTTGGCCACGGTGACTTACTTAACATAATGCTTTTCTAAAGCTCCAGGATATCCTCTTTCTTTATGCCTGTATGCTCAAGCATTTCAGTTTGCAGTATGTCATCCCCACAATTGCCAAGGTCTTTTTTGCTTCAGTATTCACCATTCCCTGGTGAATACTGAAGCAAAGTATTCATTGAGTACCACTGCTACCTCCTTCGACACCATGTAAACATTTCCACTGTCGCACCTGATTGGTCCTATTCTCACATGGTTCATCCACGGTTTTGCTCCTGAGTTCTTTATAGCTGCATCGATATATTGGGACCAGATTAGGTCTTCAGAGATCTTGACACCCAGGAATTTGAAACTGCTCACTCTCTCCACATCAGATCCCTCTGTGAGGGTTGGCATGTGTTCCTTCATCTTACCCTTCCTGAAGTCCACAATCAGCTCTTTTGTCTTACAGATGTTGAGTGCAAGAGGTTGTTGCTGCAACACCATATCATTAGTTGATGTATCTCTCTCCCGTATGCTGTCTCGTCTTCATCTGTGACTCTACCAGCGGTGGTTGTATCATCAGCAAATTTATAGATGGTATTTGAGCTATGCCTAGCCACACAGTTATGGATATAGAGAGAGTCAAGCAGTGGGCTAAGTACACTCCCCTGAGGTGCACCGGTGTTGATCATCAGCAAGGAGGAGATATTCCCTCTCAAATTGCAGTATGAATTCAATTATATTATGATCATTGTCTCCTAAGGGTTCCTTTACATTCAGCTCCTAATAAGGTTATTATTCACCACCAAATTTAAGATAGTGTTCTGTTTAGCTCATCCCTGAGTGGCTGTCATCACTACTGTGCGTTATTTGTGGCTTGTCCCTGAGAGACACAGTTTTTATGACTTGAGTGCTATGTGTTCTCTGTGGCTTGTCCCTGAGTGGTCATTACTACTTTGTGAGCTATCATTGATGATGTTGTGTTGACAGGTCTAACGCTGCTGTCATCCATGCGGCTGCCGCCTACCTGCAGATGGAGGATGTGGTGAGCATATGCAAAGCAAAGCTGGAATCGATTGTGATTAACTCGAATAGTGACATAAAAGCATTATCTGATGCACAGGGGAATACGGAGCCAAGTTGCTGTTTAAGCTCTGCTGGGACAAAGATGGACATTGAACAGCAGGGACCAGAGACAGTGCTCAGCTGTGGAGAAGTGACACTTCCTGCTTCAGATCCTGACTCTGAGCACAAAATAGAGGAATTACAGTTACAGTCTAAAAGTATGGACAGATTGTCAGGGAACGCCGATACAAAGAAACCGAAGACTAGCACAAGCTTTGTTCTGCAGGTTAACAATGTCAGTGCCAGCAGTGAGAGAAAGTTTAGAAGAATAAAACAAACAAGTGGCTGCACTCAAAGGAAAATAGAGAGGAGAATAAATGAGAGTGCACCACAGTTAGATACAACCACCCCTCTTCACACTTCAGACTCTGTGTCTCAGTCGGTCTTGTGTAACGATGATCAAAATATTTCACCTGAAAGTGAAACTGTTCAGAAAACAAATGGGAAGCAAAATCGGAGGTGCTTGCAGCGAAATGACACATTATTGAGAGAGGCAAGAGAAGTGATTGCTGGGGCCTTGACCAATATCTTCGTGTCCACTCTAGCCACAGGCGAGGTCCCGGAAGACTGGCGAGTAGCTAATGTTGTTCCATTGTTCAAGAAGGGAACTAGAGATAATCCTGGAAACTATAGACCGGTGAGTTTCACATCACTAGTATGAAAGTTACTGGAAATAGTTCTTAGAGGAAGGATATATGAAAATTTGAAAAACCATGGCATAATTAGGGAGAGCTAGCATGGCTTTCTGCAGGGCAAGTTGTGTCTCACTAACATGATTGAATATTTTGATGAGGTGACAAAGGTGATCGATGAAGATAGAGCTGTCTACATGGATTTTAGTCAGGCGTTTGACAAAGTCCTCATTGTAGGTTTATCCAGAAGATTAAGATGTATGGGATCATTGGTGAATTCGCCGTTTGGATTCAGAATTGGCCTGTCCATTGAAGACAGAGGATTGTGGTCAAAGTGACTATTCTAGCTGGAAATCTGTGACTCGTCTTGTTATGCATGGATCAGTACTAGGCTCTGTGACGCAGAAGGGAAGAGGAGAGCAGAGGCGAGCAGGTGGTGATAACGTATTCCTTAGTTGTGGGAGCAGAATGGAGGTTCTGTGGATGGGATTCTCAGATGATATGTTGCCTCCTGGGTGCTAGAATCCGGGATATCTTCAATTGAGTCCTATATGGGACGGTGAGCAGCCAGAGGTCATGTTCCAATAGACCATAAGAGTAGAATTGGGCTGTTCAGCCCATTGAGTCTGCTCTGCCATCATGGCTGATCCTGGATCCCACTGAACCCCATAAACCTGCCTTCTCGCTATATCCTTTGATGCCTGACCAGTCAGGAAACAATCAATATAGCCACAGACTTGGCTTCCACCCAAGGCTGTGGCAAAACATTACACATTTTCACTGTTCTCTTGCTAAAAAAAAATTTCATCTTTTCCTCAGTTCTAAAAGGTCACCCCTGAATTTTGAGGCTCTGCCCTTTAGTTCTGAATACCCCCACCATCCTCTCCACATTCACCCTACCTAGTCTTCTCAACAGTTGGCAGGTTTCAATGAGATCCCCACTCATTCTTCTAAATACCAGTGAGTACAGGCCCAAAACTGTGAAATGCAACTCACATGTTAACCCTTTCATTCCCGGATTCATCCTTGTGAACCTCCTCTGGACTCTCTCCAATGACAACACATCCTTTCTGATATAACTGTTGATAATACTCTAAGTGCAGCCTGACTAGTGTCTTATAAAGGCTCAGCATTATCTCCTTACTTTTATATTCTATTCCCCTTGAAATAAATAACAACATTGCATTTGTCTTCTTTACCACACACTCTACCTGTAAATTAATGCTCTGGGAGTCTTGCACGAGGACTCCTAAGTCCCTCTGTATCTCTGATGTTTGAATCTTCACCCCATTTAGATAATTGTCCGCACTGATGATCCTTTTACCAAAATGCATTATCATACATTTCCCAACACTCTATTCCACTGCCACTTTTTTGCGCATTCTCCCAATTTATCCAAGACCTGCTGCAATCACATTGCTTTCTCAGCACTACCAACTATCCAACTCCAACTATCTTCATATCAACTGCAAACTTTGCCACAAAGCCATCAATTCCATTATCTAAATCATTGACAAACAATGTGAAAAGTAGTGGTCCCAATAGTGACCCCTGAGGAACACCACTAGTCACTGGCAGACAACCAGAAAAGACCCCTTTTATTCCCACTAACTGTCTCCTACCTGTCAGCCATTCTACTATCCATGCCAGTATCTTTCCCATAACACCATAGGATTTTATCGTTAAGTTTCCTCACATGTGGCACTTCATCAAACACTTGCTGAAAATCCAAGTAAATTACATCCACTGCCTCTCCTTTATCCACCACCCTGCTTGTAACTTCCTCGAAGAATTCTATCAGATTTGTCAGGCAAGATTTCCCTTTACAGAAACCATGCCGATTTTGACTTATTTTATCATTAGTCTCCAAGTACCCTGAAACCTCATCCTTAATAATAGATTCCAACACCTTCCTAACATTGTGGTTAGGGTAACTGGTCTATAGTTTCTTTTCTTTTGCCTTCCTCTCTTAAAGAGTGGAATGACATTTGAACACTTCCAGTCCTCCATGACCATGCCAGAACCAAGTTATTCTTGAAAGATCATGACCAATGTATCCGTTACCTCTTCAGCAACCTCTCTCAGGACTTTGAGATGTAGTCCATCTGTTCCAGGTGTCTTTTTCACCTTAGGACCTCTGAGTTTGCTTAGCACTTTTTCCTTTGTAATAGCAATGGCGCTCACTCCTGCTCCCTGACACTCACAGGCCTGTGGCATACTGATAGTGTGATCCACAGTGATGACATATGCAAAGTACTCATTAAGTTCATTTAGCATTACTTTGTCCCCCTTTACTACCTCACCAGCATTAATTTCCACTGGTCCAATATCAACTCTCACGTCCATTTACTCTTTATAATTGAAATGAATATTAACATGGTATTTGCCTTCCTCACCACCAACTCAATCTGCAAGTTAACCTTTAGGATGTTCTGCACAAGGACTCCCAAGTCCCTCCACATCTCAGATTTCTGGATTTTCTCCTCGTTTAGAAAACAGTCCACATATTTATTTCTACTACCGAAGTGTATGACCATGCATTTTCCAACGTTGTATTTCATTTGCCACCTTCTTACCCATTCTCCCCATCTGTCTAAGTCCTTCTGCATCAAATCTGTTTCCTCAACACTACCTACCCCTCCACCAATCTCCGTACAATCTGCAAACTTGGCAACAAAGCCAGCTATTTCATATGCAGCATAAGGAGTGGTCCCAACACCGACCCCTGTAGAACACCACTAGTCACTGACAGCCAACCAGAAAAGGATCCCCCTATTCCCACTCGCTGCCTGCTACCAATCAGCCAATACTCCAACCATGTTAATAACTTTCCTGTAAATTCCAACGTGTTCATCAGGAAGGATTTTCCCTGAAGAAAACCGTGCTGACTTTGTACTATCTTGTCCTGTGTCACCAAGTACTCCATCATCTCATCGTTAATAATTGACTCTATCATCTTCCCAACCACTGAAGTCAGGCTAACTGGTGTATAATTTCCTCTCTGTTGCCTTCCTCCTTTCTTAAAGAGTGGAGTGACATTTGCAATTTTCCAGTCCTCTGGCACAATGCCAGAGTCCAAAGATTTTTGAAGGATCATTTCTAATGCCACCACAATCTCTAACACTACCTCTTTCAGAACCCTGGTGTGCAATTCATCTGGTCCAGGTGACTTATGTACCTTTAGATCTTTAAGCTTTTTGAGCACCTTCTCTCTTGTAATCATAACTGAACTCACTTCTCTTCCTTCACACACTACGACATCAGGCATATTGCTAGTGTCTTCCATAGAGAAGACTGATGTAAGATACTCATTTAGTTCATCAGCCAGCTCCTTGTGCCCTGTTATTATTTCTCCTGCCTCAGTTTCTAGCGGTCCTATATCCACTCTCATTTCACTTTTATTTATAACATCCCTGAAAAAACTTCTACTATCCACTGTGATATTATTTGCTAGCTTGCTTTCATATTTTACCTTTTCTCTTCTAATGATTCTTTTAGTTGCTCTCTCTAGGTTTTTAAAAACTTCCCAATCCTCTAACTTCCCACTAATTTTTGCTTTGTTATATGCCCATTCTTTTGCTTTTGCAGTAGCTTTGACTTTACTTGTCAGCCAAGGTTGTACTATTTTACTATTTGAGTATTTCTCCATTTTTGGAATACACATGTCTTGCACCTTCCTCATTTTTTCCTGAAATGCACACCATTGCTGCCTGCTGACATCCCTGCCAGCAGCTCCTTCTAATTTACTTGGACAGCTCCTCTCATACAACTGTATTTTCCCTTACTCCACTGAAATACTGCTACTTTCACTCTATTAAATTTTAAGTTGAACTCAATCATCTTGTGATCACTGGTTCCCAAGGGTTCTTTTACCTTAAGCTCCTTAATCGTCTCCAGTTCATTACGTAACATCCAATCCAGTATAACTGATCCCCTAGTAGGCTCAGTGGTAAACTGCTCTAAAAGGTTATCTCTTAGGTATTAAGCAAATTCATTCTTTTGAGATCCATTACCAACCTGATTTCCTCAATCGGCCTGCATGTTAAAATCTCCCATGATTACCATAAAATTGCCCTTTTGATACATCTTTTCTGTTTCCTGTTGTAACCTGTGGTCCATCTCCCAGCCACTGTTGGGAGACCTGTATATAACTGCCATCAACATCCTTTTACCTTTGCAGTTTCTTAACTCAACCCACAAGGATCCAACATCTTCCAATCCTAAGTCACATCTTTCTACTGATTTGATGCCATTCTTTACCAGTAAAGACACATCACCCCCCCACCCCCCCACCTACCTTCCTATCTCTCCAATATATTGTGTAATCTTGGACATTCAGCTCCCAACTACAACCATCCTTCAGCCATGATTCAGTGATGGCTACAACATCATAGCTGTCAATCTGTAATAGTGCAACAAAATCATCTGCCTTATTTCTTATAGTACGTGCATTTAGGTACAACACCTTGAGTACCGTATTTGCTATCGTTTCTGATTCTGCATCCCTAATGTTTTGATACAAAGCCTGTTGGCTGTAACTAAGTTCCATCCCCTGCCTCCCCTTCCTGACAGTCTGACTGCACGCTATCTTTACTTTTTTTACCATCCGTCCTATCCTGTGCCTCCTCGCTCTGGTTCCCACCCCCCTGCCAAATTAGTTTAAACCCTCCCCAACAGCTCTAACAAACCTGCCTGCGAGAATATTGGTCCCCCTTGGGTTCAGGTGCAACCTGTTACTGTTGTACAGGTCATACCTCCCCCAGAAGAAATCACAGTGATCCGACAACCTGAAACACTGCCCCCTGCATCAGTAACACATTTATTTGCTAGATCATCCTGTTTCTACCCTAACTAGCACATGACACAGGCAGCAATACAGACATTACTACCCTGGAGGTCCTGCTTCTCAGCTTTCTATCTAGCTCTCTAAATTCTCTTTTCAGGACCTCATTGCTTCTCCTTCCTGTGTCATTGGTACCAATATGTTCTCCCTGCCTCTCCAGAATGCTGAGGACATGATCTGAGATGTCCCTGACCCTGCCCTGGCACTTGGGGAGGTAACATACCATCTGGGTGTCCTGTTCACGTCCACAGAATCTCCTGCCTGTTCCCCTCACTATTGAGTCTCCTACTGCTGCCACTTCCTTTTTCTCACTCACTCCTGTACCATGGACCTATGTTTAATGCCTGTAATCTGGTCGTCATAGCATTCTCCCAGGAGATCCCCACAAAAGCATTGAAACGGTATACTTATTTTTGAGGGGAATGACCACAGGTTTACTCTGCTCTAACTGCCCATTTCCATTTCTCCTGACAGTCCCCCAACTACTTGCCTCCCGCAACTTCGGGGTGACTACTTCCCTGTAATTTTGACCAATTATCTCCTCACTGTCCCTTGTTTGAGATACTTTTGGATAGGTACATGAATAGTAGGGGTATGGAAAGCTATAGTCCTGATGCAGGTCGATGGAAATATGCAGTCTGAATGGTTTAGGCATGGAGTACATGCTGCCAGAGGGCCTGTTTCTGTGCTGTTCTTCACTATGACTCTATGATAAATCCTCAGGTGTTCCTTTGGACCCCGTGGGAGGCAAATGCAGAAATTGTCAGGGCCTTAGTAGAGATATTTAAATCATGAGGTAGTGGAATATTGGAAGATAGCTAATGTTGTTCCACTGTTTAAGAAAGGTTGGTCAACAAGGTTTAGTCACTCAGCATTTAAGATGAGGTAGTAAATTGGTTTAGACATTGGCTTTGTGGGAGAAGTCAGAGAGTCGCAGCAGATCATTGTCTCTCTGACTGGAAGCCCGTGATGTGTGGAGTGCTGCAGGGATTGGTGCTGGGTTCCTTGTTTGTCATCTATATCAGTGATCTGGATGATAATATGGTGGACCCGATGAGCAACTCCATAGATGACACCAAGTTTGTGGTTGTGCTCAACTGTGAGGAAAACTATCAGTGCTTGCAGTGGGATCTGGACTTGCTGGAAAAATGGGCTGAAAAGTAGCAGATAGAATTAATGCAGACAAGTGAGAGGTGTTGCACTTCAGTTGGACTAACCATGGTAGATCTTAACACATTGAATGGAAGGGCACTGAGGAGTGTGGCAGAACAAAGGGATTTGGGAATACAGGTCCATAATTCACTGAAAGTGATGGCACAAGTAGTTAGAGCTACTCGAGGAACTGAGTAATAAAGAAATATTGAGCAGGGGTTAGGCTCTATTCCTTGGAATGCACAAAGTTACAGAATAAGATAGATGAACTTGTAGCACAGTTACAGATTGGCAGTATGACATTGGTGTCATTGAATTGTGGCTGAAATGTGTGGGAGCTTAATGTGCAAGGATACACATTATGTAAAAAGGACAGACAGGTAGAGGGGTTGGTGTGGTTTAGTTGGTAAAAGAAAATCAAAACATTAGAAAGAGGAGACATACAGTTGGAAGGTGTTGAATCATTGTGGGTAGAGCTCAGAAAGTGCAAGGTTAAAAAGACTGATGGGAATCATTTACCCTTAGGAGGCAATGATCATTATATAAGTTCATCCTCCAATTTGAGAAGCAGAAGCTAGTCAGATATATCAGTATTATGATGGAGTAAAGGGAATTAGAGAGATGTGAGAGAGGAGCTGGCCAAAACTGATTGTAAAAGAATACTGGCAGGGAAGATGGTAGAGAAGCAACGGCTGGAACTTCTGGAAACAATTCAAAAGGCAGAGGATATATACATCCCAAAGAGGAAGAAATATTCTCAAGTCATGAGGACATAACCGTGGGTATCAAAGAAGTCAAAGCCAACATAATAGGACATATAATAGAACAAAAATTATTGGGAAGTTAGAGGATTGGGAAGCTTTTAATAACCAACAGAAGGCAACTAAAAAAGTAATGGAGAAGGAAAAGATGGAATGTGAATGTAAATTAACCAATGATATTAAAGAGGATACCAAAAGTTTCTCCAGATACATGAAGTGTAAAAGAGGTGAAAGTGAATATCGGACTGCTGGAAAATGATCATGCAGAGACAGGAATGGGGATGAACTGAAAAAGTGTCTTGCATCATTCCTCACTGTGGAAGACACCAGCAATATGCTGTAAGTTCAAGAGTGTAAAGGGGCAGAGTTGTGTGAAGTTGCTACTACTCAGGAGAAGGTTCTTGTGAAATTGAAAGGTCTGAAGGTAGATAAGTTATTTCTACCAGATTGTGAAAGAGGTGGCTGAAGAGATTGTGGAGGCATTAGTAAAGATCTTTCAAGAATCAATTAACTCTCACTTGGTTCCAGAGGAATGGAAAATTGCAAATGTCACTCCATTTTTCAAAAGAGCAAGAGGCAGATGAAAGGAAATTATAGGCCAGTTAGTCTGACCTCAGTGTTGGGAATATGATGGAGTCAATTGTTAAGGATGTAGTTTCGGGGTACTTGGAGGCACATGATAAAATAGGCTATAGTCAGCATTGTATCCTCAAGGGAAAATCTTGCCTGACAGACAGGAAGAATAGGCGGTGGTGTGGTTTTGTTGGCAAGAGATGAAATTACATCTTTAGAAAGAGGTGACAAAGGGTCAGAGAATGTTGAATCTTTGTGGCTGCAATTAAAAAACTGCAAGGGTAAAAAAAAACATTATGGTAATCATATATAGGTCTTCAAATAGTAGTGAAGATGTGGGGTTGAGGTTCCAAAGGAGACTGGAAAAGGCATATAATAAAGGTATTGACACAATTGTAATAGGTTACTTCAATGTGCATAGGAATAGGGAAAATCAGGTTGGCATCAGATCGCAAGAGAAGGAATTCGTTGAATGCCTATGAGATGGCTTTTTAGAGCTGCTTTTGCTTGAGCCTACTTGGAGAAAAGCCATCTTAAATTGGGTGTTGTAATATATGTGGTGACCAAGGCAAATGCGATGTTAACATTCATTTCAAGAGAACTAGTATACAAAAGCAAGGACGCTTCATAAAGCAACTTGGAATATTTTGAATAGTTTTGAGCCCCTTATCTTAGCAAGGATGTGCTGACACTGGAGAGGGTTCAAAGGAGGTTCACAAGAATGATTTTAAGATGAATGACTTATAATATGAAGAGTGTTTGCTGGGTTTGGGCTATTCACTGGAATTCAGAAGAATGAAGGGTGACCTAATTGAAACTTATTGAATAGTGTAAGGTATTAGAGAATGAATGTGGGTAGGATGTTTCCAATGGTGACAGAGTCTCAGACCAAAGGGGACAGCCTCAGAATAGAAGGGCATCCTTTTAGAACAGAGATGAGAAGGAATTTTTTTCGCTATAGTGTGATGAATCTGGAATTCGTTGCCACAGTTAGGTGTGGAGGCCAAGTCTTTAGGTATATTTAGAGGTTGATAGATTCTTGATTAGTCAGGGCATAAAGGGATATGAGAGGAAAGCAGGAGACTGGGGCTGAGAGAAAGAATGAATCAGCCATGATGAAATAGGGAAGTAGACTCAATGGCCTAATTCTGCTCCTATATCTTCTGGTTTTATGGTGTTAAAGGGTAGACAGACAGTATCTTTCTACCAGGGTTGAAATATCTAACACCAAAGGGCATTTATTTGAGGTGAGATGGGATAATTTCAAAGGAGATGTGAGGGGCTAGTTCTTTTTTTTACTCAGAGATTAGTGGTTGTCTTTAATGCACTGCCTGGGATGGTGGTAGAGGCAGTTACATTAGAGACATTTAAAAGGTATTTAGATAGACACATGAATGTAAGGAAAATGAAAGGATATGGACATTGTGTCAGCAGATGAGATTGGTTGGCCTATTGATGACTAATTTAATTGGTTCAGCACAACATTGTGGGCTGAAAGGTCTTTTCCTGTGCTGTACTGTGTGCTTTGTCTTGTGTTCTATGTGTGAAGAGGAAATCAAAGTTACTGGCTGCCGATGGCTGTGCTGAATCTCCAGACGACAGAGAAGGCAATGGGAAGCAGTTGAAAATGAAGCCGATGTGTAACATGTGTGGGAAAATGTTTTCTGAAGCCAGCAGCCTGCGGCGACATATGAGGATTCACAAAGGACTGAAGCCATACGTGTGTCAGCTCTGTGCAAAAGCATTCACTCAGTGTAACCAGCTGAAAACTCACGTCCGCACACATACAGGTGGGCAGCATTGAAACGGGATTTGTACAATACTAATTGATTTGTTATTGTCACTAGGTTTGCAGTAGCTGACTGCATGGTAGCACATCGGATAGCGTGATACTCTTAAAGCTTGGGGTGTCAGAGTCGGGAATTCAATCCCATCAATTGCAGTAAAGAATTTGTATGTCCTCCCCTTGACTACATGGTTTTCCTCTGGATGTTCCTGGTTTTTCCTCACAGTCCAAAGACACACTTGTTAGGTATTTGTAAATTATCCTGCAACTAGTCTAGGGTTAAATCATTGTTGGGCGGTGCAATTCGAAGGACCAAAAGGGCCTGTTCCAACCTATACCTCTAAATAAATAAACATGGGTTGTGATATTTTAGTGCCAGCTCTTCAAAAGCAGAGTACTCCCAGTCGTACAGGATTGGTGGAGAACTGTCACTGTATTATTCTGGAGACAGCACTGGTAGGGATAGATATAACTGCATTAAACTTGCTGCAGTAACTCCTACGAATCTGTCATGGTTACACCAGAGTATAATACTGATGCATACACTCAGTGGCAACTTTATTCGGTACAGGAGTGGAACTCGCTGCATTCATTTCTAGAGGTATAGAATATAAGAGCAGGGATGCAATATTGAGGCTCTATAAGGTACTTGTGAGACCACACTTGGAATATTGTATTTATTCATTTCCATAGATGCTGCCTGATCTGCTGTTCCTCAAGTATTTTGTGTATTTTGCAGAATCTCTTGTGTTTCTATATGTGCTGGTTGCTGACTGTCTTTATGCTGTAACCTGTTACAGGTGAGAAGCCCTATCAGTGTGACACGTGTGATAAAAGCTTTGCTCAGAAATGTCAGCTGGTCTTCCACAATCGCATGCATCACGGAGAGAAAAAGCCATACTCCTGTGACGTTTGCAACTTGCAGTTTGCAACTTCAAGTAATCTGAAAATCCATGCCAGGTAATGGATGTTTTACACCTCATGTGAAGCAACTTACTGTCGTCAATCCGCAGAGATGCTGAATTTCTCTTGTTCTTTATTAAATGGTATCTGGGATACTCTCTGTTGTTTTGGGAATTAAAATGTATTAATGCATGAAGAAATATATATCAATAGACTACTAATTTGAACAGTTGGTTTGGAAGAGATTTAGAAACCATAGAACACTACAGCACAGTACAGGCCCTTCAGCCCTCCATGTTGTGCCAACCCATATAATCCTTAAAAAAATACTAAACCCACACTACTCCATAACCCTCTATTTTTCTTTCATCCATGTGCCTGTCCAAGAGGCTCTTAAATACCCCTAGTGTTTTAGCCTGCACCACCATCCCTGGCAAGTCATTCCAGGCACTCACAACCCTCTGTGTAAAAAACTTTTACCCCTGATGTCTCCCCTGACCTTCCCTCCCTTAATTTTGTACATATGCCCTCTGGTGTTTGCTATTGGTGCCCTGGGAAACAGGTACTGACTATCCACCCTATCTATGCCTCTCATAATCTTGTAGACTTCTAGCAAGTCCCCTCTCATTCTTCTACGCTCCAAAGCGAAAAGTCCCAGCTCTGCTAACCTTGCTTCATATGACTTGTTCTCCAAACCAGGCAACATCCTGATAAACACATCCTTCCTGTAATGAGGTGACCAGAATTGAACACAATATTCTTAAGTGTGGTCTCACCAGAGATTTGTAGAGTTGCAACATGACCTCTCTACTCTTGTTAATGAAGCCTCGTATCCCATAGGCCTTCTTAACTACCCTATCAAACTGTGCAGCGACCTTGAGGGATGTATGGATTTGAACCCCAAGGTCCCTTTGTTCATCCACACCCTTAAGAAACTGACCATTAATCCTGTACTCAGTCTTCTGGTTTGTCCTTCCAAAGTGCATCACCTCACACTTTCCGGATTGAACTCCATCTGCCATTTTTCTGTCCAACTCTGCAGCCTGTCTATATCCTCTTGTAACCTTCAACAACCTGCAGCTCCATCCATAACTCCTTCAATCTTCGTGTCATCCGCAAACTTTTTCACCCATCCTTCTGCCTCTACATCCAGGTAATTTATAAAAAATCACAAATAGCAAGGGTCCCAGGACAGATCCCTGCGGCACTCCACTAGACACCGACCTCCACGCAGAATACTTTCCTTCCAGAACTACCCTCTGCTTTCTTCCTTGAAGCCAATTTTTTTTTATCCAAACAGCCAAGGTTTCACTTATCCTATGCCTCATGACTTTCTGGATGAGTCTCTCATGGGGGACCTTGTCAAATGCCTTGCTAAAGTCCATATAGACCTGACGGAAGACTCACTGGTCTATAGTTCCCAGGTTTCTCCCTATTACCTTTTTTTAAACAAGGGAACTACGTTTGCTGTTCTCCAGTCCTCCGGCACTTCCCCTGTAGCAAAGAGGATTCAAAGATCATAGCTAATGCTCCTGCAATCTCTTCTCTCAATCCCCACAACAACCTGGGGTGTATCATATCCGGCCCTGGGAATTTATCAATCTTGATGTTTTTAAGAAGATCCTGCACTTCTTCTTCCTTAATCTCCACATTGTCCAAGCACACAGGCCTGCTCTATTTCGACCTCCCCAACCTCCACCACCTCCAGGCACATGTTGCCCTCTTTATCTTTTAGCGGTCCCACCTTCGTTCTCGTCATCCTCCTGTTCTTCACACATGCATAGAATGCCTTGGGGTCCTCCTTAATCCTACATGCCAAGGCTTTCTCATGCCCCCTTCGAGCTCTCCTAAGTCCTTTCTTTAGCTCCTTCCTAGCTACCGTATATTTCTCATGAGCCCCTCCTACTTCCTGCTTCGTATATCTAACATATGCTTCCTTTTTCCTCTTGACGAGTTGCCTCACATGTTTAGTCAGCCACGGTTCCCTTTTCCTACCATTCTTTTCCTTGCCTCAGTGGGACAAACCTATCCCTATCCCAGCTCAAGTGGTCCCTAAACTTCTCCCACATTACTTCTGTGCTTTTCCCTTTGAACATCTGTTTCCAATTTACTCTCACTAGTTCTTGCCTCATCCCTTCAAAGTTAGCCCTTCCCCAGTTAAGCACGTTACCGTTTCGTCTGATTTTATCCCTTTCCATAGCTATGCTGAAGCTAAGGGAGTTGTGGGCACTCTCACCAAAATGCTCCCCCACCAAGAGGTCTGTCACCTGACCGGGTTCATTACCCAGAACTAGATCCAGTATAGCCTCTCCTCTCGTCAGCCAGTCCACATATTATGTCAGGAATCCTTCTTGAACACACCTGACAAATTCAGTCCCATCTATCCCCCTTGCACTCAGGAGGTGCCAGTCAATATGAGGGAAGTTGAAATCACCCATAACTACTACCCTGTATTTCCAGCACCATTCTAAAATCTGCCTACTTATCTGCTCCTCGGTGTCCCGAAGGCTATTTGGGGGCCTATAGACTACTCCCAGCACAGTGATTGATCCCTTCCTATTTCTGACTTCCACCCAGACCAACTCAGTGGACACTCCCTCTGCAGAGTCCTCCCTTTCTATAGCCATGATACTATCCCTGACCAGCAATGCCACTCCCCCACCCCCTTTT
The DNA here is from genome assembly GCF_030144855.1 of Hypanus sabinus. Taxonomy (NCBI): domain Eukaryota; kingdom Metazoa; phylum Chordata; class Chondrichthyes; order Myliobatiformes; family Dasyatidae; genus Hypanus; species Hypanus sabinus. The sequence continues at coordinate 876,770 of NC_082707.1, forward strand.
CTACCTCCCGTCCTATTCCTTTTAAAACACCTGAACCCCAGGACCTGCATCATCCAATCCTGCCCTTCCTTCAACCAAGTTTCAGTAACGGCCACAACATCATATTCCAAGTACTAATCCATGCTCTAAGTTCATCCTCCTTGTTCCTAATACTCCTAGCACTGAAATAGACACATTTCATCCCCTTTAACTGGCTACAATTATGTTTCATCCCCTGCCTGTCCCCTGCCTGTCCTTGCTCATCAACTCTTAGCATCATACTGTTGTCCTGCCTTAATCCCTGCACTCACATTCTGATTCCCACCCCCCTACCAAACTAGTTTAAACCCTCCCCAACAGCTCTATCAAACCTGCCCACCAGGATATTGGTCCTCTTGGGATTCAAGTGCAACCCGTCCTTTTTGTACAGGTCACACCCGCCCCAAAAGAGGTCCCAATGATCCAGAAATCTGAATCCCTGCTCCTTGCTCCAGTCCCTCAGCCACGCATTTATCCTCCACCTCATTCTATTCCTGTTCTCACTGTCGCGTGGCACAGGCAGCAATCCCGAGATTACTACTTTTGAGGTCTTGCTTTTCAACTTCCTTCCCAACTCCCTGTAGTCTTCTTTCAGGACCTCCTCCCTTTTCTTACCTATGTCATTGGTGACAATATTACCACGACCTCTGGCTGTTCTCCCTCCCACTGCAGGATATTTTGGACACAATCAGAAACATCCCGGACCCTGGCACCTGGGAAGCAAACTACCATCCGAGTTTCTTTCCTGCGTCCACAGAATCACCTGTCTGACCCCCTGACTATAGAGTCCCCTATCACTTCTGCCTTTCTCTTCCTTCCCCTACCCTTCTGAGCCACAGGGCCAGACTCTGTGCCAGAGGCAAGGCCACTGTCACTTACCCCAGGTAGGCTGTTCCCCCCTCCAACAGTACTCAAACAGGAGTACTTATTGTCAAGGGGTACAGCCACAGGGGTACTCTCTAGTTCCTGACTCTTCCCCTTCCCTCTCCTGACATAGAAACATGGAAAAACTACAACACAACACAGGCCATTTGGCCTACAATTATGTGCCCAACATGTACTTACTTTACAAATTACCTAGGGTTACCCATAACGCTCTATTTTTCTAAGCTCCATATACTTATCCAGGAGTCTCTTAAAAGACCCAATTGTATCCACCACCACCATCCCTGGCAGCCCATTCCAAGCACTCACCACTCTCTACATAAAAAACACTTAGTCATGACATTTCCTCTGTACCTACTTCCAAGCATCTTAAAACTGTGCCCTCTTGTGTTAGCTATTTCAGCCCCGGGAAAAAGCCTCTGACTATCCACATGATCAATAAAGTATCAAGTATCTGGGGATTTGCTTTCTGTCCTTTGCAGTCTTTGGGTCACTGAGTGCAGAAACAGGTCCTTGTCCCCATTGTTCCATACTAATCAAGATACGCCATCCAAGTGTTTTTAATCCAAGGTTCTTTTGGATATCAGGAAAGAGGCACAAAGAGACCATAAGACATAGAGTAGAATGAGGCCACTTGGGCCATCCAGTCATGGCTAATCCTTTTCTCCCCCACCTCAGTCCCACTCCTCGGCCTTTTGCCTGTAACCTTTGATGCCGTGTCCAATCAAGAACCTATGAAGTTCAGCCTTAAATACACCCAATGCCCTAGCCTCCACAGCTGCCTGTGGTAATAAGTCCCACAAGTTCACCACCCTCTGACTAAGGAAATTTCTCCACATCTTCTGTTTTAAATGGATGCCCCTCTATCCTGAGGCTGTGCCCTCTTGTCTAGACTCACCCACCAAGGGAAACGTCCTTTCCACATCTGTCTATACTCTTCAACATTCAAAAGCTTTCACTGAGAACCTTCTAAATCTTCTAAAACCCCTCATCCTTCTAAATTCCAGCGAGTACAGACCCAGAGCCATAAAATGTTCCTATTTTAATCGTTTCATTCTTGGAACCTTCTTTGTGAACCTGCTCTGAACCCTCTCCAATACCAGCACATCTTTTCTTAGATGAGGTGCTCAAAACTGTTCACAGTATTCAAGGTGAGGCCTCACCAGTGCGTTATAAAGCCTCAGCATCACATCCTTGCTCTTGGATTCTAGACCTCTTAAAATTACCTCATGGCATTTTCCTTCCTCAGCACTAGCTCAACCTGCAAGTTAACCTTTAGGGTGTTCTGCATAAGGGCTCCCAAGTCCCTTTGCATCTCAGATTTTTGGATTTTCTCCCCATTTCAGAATTAGTCTGCACATTTACCTCAACTATCAAAGTGTATGCATTTTCCAACATTGTATTTCTCTTGCCAACTAAAAGCAGAAGGCTTAAAGACAAAGTGTAGATAAAGATCAACCAATGAGCTAGCTCTTTTACAAATAATGCAGTACCAAGAGAAGCTTCCAGAATTATATAAATATCAGTAGAGAACACAGTAAGCAGTTACTTGTATATAAATAATTATATATAATACAAGCATGATTAATTGTTAAACTACAAGGAAATAACAAACTGTCAGATCGAAGTATTCGACAGCCAGATCCAACACCAGTTCGACCCATTTGCCAGCATCTTAACTGTGTGAATACTGTTAGAAAGAGAAGTCACAGAGATATAGGGCATGAGCCCCTTTGACACAACACTGCCATGCCAGCCATCAGGTATCGATATTTACTAAATCCATTTTCAGCATACACCCCATGGCTTTCTCTGACATAGCATCTTATGTGCCTTGCTGGTGTAGTTAAATGCTGTGGGAGTTAAATTGTGCCATCCAGATTTCAAACACTCTGGATGAAAACTTACTTCCTTCTAATTTAATATAATCTGATTTAATTTAATCTTTTAAAAATATATTTCTTCTTGTAATTAATAGTTTTTAAAACTATTATTATTATGTATTGCACTGTAGTGGTAGTGTGGTCACTCGTGTTGAGTATGATATCCTCCAAAGGGATTGTTGAGTTGTGGGTCCTCAAGTGCTTGTAGTGGCTGATCTGGGGTCCACATATTCTGGTGCACTGTGGGCATGTGTAAGTGTCCTATGGAAATAGACCCCAAGATCCCTGTGATCCTCCAGTCTGCCAAGAGTCTTACCATTAATACAATATTCTGCCATCGTATTTGACCTACCAAAATGAACCACTTCACACTTATCTGGGTTGACCTCCATCTGCCACTTCTCAGCCCAGTTTTGCATGCTATCACTGTCCTGCTATAACCTCTGACACCCCTCCACACTATCCACAACACCTCCAACCTTTGTGTCATCAGCAAACTTACTAACCTATCCTTCCACTTCCTCATCCAGGCCATTCATAAAAATCATGAAGAGTAAGGGTCCCAGAACAGATCCCTGAGGCACACCACTGGTAACCAACCTCCATGCAGAATATGACCCATCTACAGCCACTCTTTGCATTTTATGGGCAAGCCAGTTCTGGATCCACAAAGCAATGTCCCCTTGTATCCCATGCCTCCTTACTTTCTCAATAAGTCTTGCATGGGGTACTTTATCAAATTCCTTGCTGAGATCCACATAAGTTACATCTACTGCTGTACCTTCATCAATGTGTTTAGTGACATCCTCAAAAAAATTTTATCAGGCTCATATAGCCTTTGACAAAGCTATGCTGACTATTCCTAATCATATTATGCCTCTCCAAATGTTCATAAATCCTGCTTCTCAGGATCTTCTCCATCAACTTACCAACCACTGAAACACAGAAACATAGAAAACCTACAGCACAATACAGGCCCTTCAGCCCACAAAGTTTTGCTGAACATATCCCTACCTTAGAAATTACTAGGGTTACCTATAGTCCTTTATTTTTCTAAGCTCCATGTACCTATCCAAAAGTCTCTTAAAAGTGCAGCCCATTCCACGCACTCACCACTCTCTGCATAAAAAACTTAACCCTGACATCTCCTCTGTACCTACTCCCCAGCACCTTAAACCTGTGTTCTCTTGTGGCATCCATTTCAGCCCTGGGAAAAAGTCTCTGACTATCCACACGATCAATGCCTCTCATCATCTTATACACCTCTATCAAGTCATCTCTCATCCCCCTTTGTTCCAAGGAGAAAAGGCTGAGTTCACTCAAGCTATTCTCATAAAGCATGCTCCCCAATCAAGGCAACGTCCTTGTAAATCTCCTTTGCACCCTTTCTATGGCTTCCACATTCTTCCTGTAGTGAGGCGACCAGAACTGAGCACAGTATTCCAAGTGGGGTCTGACCAGGGTCCTACATAGCTGCAACATTACCTCTCGACTCCTAAATTCAATTCCATGATTGATGAAAGCCAATACACCATATGCCTTCTTAACCACAGAGTTAACCTGCGCATCTGCTTTGAATGTCCAATGGACTCAGACCCCAAGATCCCTCTCATCCTCCACACTGCCAAGGGTCTTACCATTAAGACTATATTCTGCTATCATATTTGACCTACCAAAATGAACCACTTCGCACTTATCTGGGTTGAACTCCATCTGCCGCTTCTCAGCACAGTTTTGCATCCTATCAGTGTCCCACTGTAATCTCTGACTGCCCTCCACACTATCCACAACACCTCCAACCTTTGTGTCATCAGCAAACTTACCAACCCATCACTGCACTTCCTCATCCAGGACATTTATAAAAATCACGAAGAGTAAGGGTCCCAGTACAGATCCCTGAGGCACACCACTGGTGACTGACCTCCATGCAGAATTAAAAAAGAAAATTAAAGAAGTTGTACAAAAAGAGAGGAGAAAAATGCTGTGGCTGTGTTCATGATTTCATTGTCCATTCTTAAATCTGATGGTGGAGGTGAAGAAGCTATTCCTGAAATGTTGAATGTATGTCTTCAGGCTCCTGTACCTTCTCTTTGACAGTGGCAATGAGAAGAGGGCATTTACTGGATGATGGGGGTCATTAATGATGGATCCCACTTTTCTGAGGCATCACCTTTGAAAGTGTCCTGAAAGCTGGGGATCTAGTGACCATAGTGGAAATTGTGTGACCATGAATGAGACTGCAGGATGGAATGTTGTCTCCCAGGGGCCAGTATGTTTCCAGCTGGTAGTAGAAAATTTTCAAGAGGGAAGCTATGATGAAGCTGGTTGAGTTTACAACTTTCTGCCGCACGTTCTGATCCTGTGCTAGGGCCTCTCCATACCAGATGGTGATGCCAGTTAGAATTCTTTCCACGGTTCATCTGTAAAAATTTGCAAGAGTCAATGCTGACATAACAAGTCTCCTCAAACTGTTAATGAAATATAACCATCGTCATACCATCTTTGTAATTTCAAGCTACTCACCATTTCCACTGCTGATATCTCAGTGAGGACTGGTGTGTGTTGCTTTGATGTACCCTTCTTGAAATCCACATCAGTATTTTGACACGCAGGACTGTGAAATAGCTTACCCTTTCTACTGCTGTGATCTCTGTAGATGTTGCCAATGTGCTTCCTGTGATCTTTATGAAGTTATTTTCTGGTTATTGTTGAATCTACTTATAGCGGTGTTTCGACAGAACATCCCAGATCAGGACGCATGTCAGGTTTTCTCTGCCTCTCCAGCCACTGTGTCCCATGCCTCTGTTTTCAGTTTTTTTCTCTATGTCTTGTTTCTCTTAGGAAGCACAGTGGGGAGAAGCCATATATCTGTGACTGGTGTGGACAGCGGTTTGCTCAGGCCAGTACACTCACATACCATGTCCGCCGGCACACAGGAGAGAAACCCTACGTCTGTGATACATGTGGGAAGGCGTTTGCTGTCTCCAGTTCCCTCATTACACATGCACGTAAACACACAGGTAAGGCAAATTCGCTACAGGCTTCCTTATCAACACCAGATACAGAAGCAAACATTTATGAAGTTAGATTCTGTTTTAATTTAAGTCGACTTACTTGCTGTTCACTTTCACCAGAAAAACACACATTTTACTAAACGTATGGGTTCCCTGACTCCCAGGCAGTAAATATTTCTTGCCCATTTATTGCCTAGTGTTAATAAGCAGAGGGATCTTGGGGTTCAAGTTCATCGCTCTCTGAAAATAGCTGCACAGGTTTTTAGGGTGGTTAAGAGGGCATACGGTATTTTTATGCTGATTAGTTGAGGCATTGAATTGCAGTTCTCCTACACTCCAGCCCTCTCTGTGCTACCATACGCTGTTAGAACAAACAGCAGTATAGCACAGTACAGTCCCACAATGTTGCGCTAATGTTTCAACCTACTCTAAGGTCAATCTAACCCTTATTTCCTGCACAGCTCTTCATTTTCCTATCATCCATGTGCTTATTTATATCCCCTTATGTATTTGCCTCTATCGCCACCCCGGAAAGATGATCCATGTGCTCACCACTCTGTGTAAAAAGAACTTACCTTTGACAGTCTCTCTATACTTTGCTCCAATTACTTTAAAATTATTTCCCCAATCATTTCTATCCTGAGAAAAACTCTCTGTTTATCCACTTGAGAGTGAGGTACAGGCTCCCAGTGCCCTCTGTATGTGAGAGTGAGGTATAGGCCCCCAGTGCCCTTTGTATGAGACAATGAAGTGCAGGCTCCTCGTGCCTTCTATATGAGACAGAGAGGTACAAGCTTCTAGTGCCCTTTGCATGTGAGAGTGAAGTACAAGCTCCCAATGCCCTCTGTATGAGATAATGAGGTGCAGGCTCCCAGTGCCCTCTGTATGAGATAATGAGGTGCAGGCTCCCAGTGCCCTCTGTATGAGATAATGAGGTGCAGGCTCCCAGTGCCTTCTGTATGAGATAATGAGGTGCAGGCTGCCAGTGCCCTCTGTGTGAGACGGTGAGATATAGGCCCCCAGTGCCCTCTGTATGATACAATGAGGTGCAGACTCCCAGTGTCCTCTGTATGAGATAATGAGGTGCAGACTCCCAGTGCCCTCTGTATGAGATAATGAGTTGCAGGCTCCCAGTGCCCTCTGTATGAGAGATAATGAGGTGCAGGCTCCCAGTGCCCTCTGTATGAAATAATGAGGTGCAGGCTGCCAGTGCCCTCTGTATGGGAGATAATGAGGTGCAGGCTCCCAGTGCCCTCTGTATGAGATAATGAGGTGCAGGCTCACAGTGCCCTCTGTATGAGAGATAATGAGGTGCAGGCTCCCAGTGCCCTCTGTGTGAGACGGTGAGATACAGGCCCCCAGTGCCCTCTGTATGATACAATGAGGTGCAGGCTCCCAGTGCCCTCTGTGTGAGACGGTGAGATACAGGCCCCCAGTGCCCTCTGTATGATACAATGAGGTGCAGACTCCCAGTGTCCTCTGTATGAGATAATGAGGTGCAGACTCCCAGTGTATGAGATAATGAGTTGCAGGCTCCCAGTGCCCTCTGTATGAGAGATAATGAGGTGCAGGCTCCCAGTGCCTTCTGTATGAAATAATGAGGTGCAGGCTGCCAGTGCCCTCTGTATGGGAGATAATGAGGTGCAGGCTCCCAGTGCCCTCTGTATGAGATAATGAGGTGCCCTCTGTATGAGAGATAATGAGGTGCAGGCTCCCAGTGCCCTCTGTGTGAGACGGTGAGATACAGGCCCCCAGTGCCCTCTGTATGATACAATGAGGTGCAGGCTCCCAGTGCCCTCTGTGTGAGACGGTGAGATACAGGCCCCCAGTGCCCTCTGTATGAGACGGTGAGATACAGGCCCCCAGTGCCCTCTGTGTGAGACGGTGAGATACAGGCCCCCAGTGCCCTCTGTATGATACAATGAGGTGCAGGCCCCCAGTGCCCTCTGTGTGAGACGGTGAGATACAGGCCCCCATTGCCCTCTGTATGAGACGGTGAGATACAGGCCCCCAGTGCCCTCTGTGTGAGACGGTGAGATACAGGCCCCCAGTGCCCTCTGTATGAGACGGTGAGATACAGGCCCCCAGTGCCCTCTGTGTGAGACGGTGAGATACAGGCCCCGAGTGCCCTCTGTATGATACAATGAGGTGCAGGCCCCCAGTGGCCTCTGTATGAGATAATAAGGTGCAGGCTCCCAGAGGTCTCTGTATGATACAATGAGGTGCAGGCCCCCAGAGGCCTCTGTATGAGATAATGAGGTGCAGGCCCCCAGAGGCCTCTGTATGAGATAATGAGGTGCAGGCCCCCAGTGCCCTCTGTGTGAGACGGTGAGATACAGGCCCCCAGTGCCCTCTGTGTGAGACGGTGAGATACAGGCCCCGAGTGCCCTCTGTATGATACAATGAGGTGCAGGCCCCCAGTGCCCTCTGTATGAGATAATGAGGTGCAGGCCCCCAGAGGCCTCTGTATGAGATAATGAGGTGCAGGCCCCCAGAGGTCTCTGTATGATACAATGAGGTGCAGGCCCCCAGAGGCCTCTGTGTGTGAGAGTGAGAGTCAGGCTCCCAGTACCCTCTGTATGAAGTCATCTCTTCAAGTTAGAGAAATCGATGTTCATGCCATCAGGTCGGAGGCTAGGTGTTGCTCCTCCAACCTGAGTGTGGTCTCATTGCGACAGTAGGTAACCTCCAACCTGATGGCATGAACATTAACTTATTGAACTTCCACTAATGGACCCTATCTTCATTGTTCCCCATTGCCATTTCTCTTTCTTACCTTATCTCCTTACCTGCCCATCTCCTTCCTCTGTGCTCCTCCCCTTCTGTCCTCTCCTAGTAGACTCCCCCTCTTCCTGTCCTTTTTCTCTTTCACCAATCAACTTAGACTATAAGACATATCTTGTTAAGTAGCCTCATGTGACACTATTGTTGCATGAATGAAATCACCGGAGAGAATTACTGGTAGACACAAAGCAGCTTCTTCGACAAAACAAGGTACAGCAGGCATCTTACGGGGATACTTTCGGTGGAAAGGTCTGCTGGTCCAACGTGGGGCTCGATATTTATTTGCTAAACACAAAGGACAATTCCTTGATTACAAAGTACAGTGTAGACAATGCTTTCTTTTTCAAATACATACAAACTTAACACCCTCCCACATCATGAAGACCCTGGAGAGACTTGTTCTAGAGCAGCTCCAGCCTATGGTTAGGCCACAATTAGACACCCTCCAGTTCACCTACCAGCCCCGATTAGGAGTTGAGGATGCCATCGTCTACCTACTGAACCGTGTCTACGTCCACCTGGACAAGCTGGCGAGCACTGTGAGGGTCATGTTTTTTGACTTCTCCAGTGCGTTCAACACCATCTGCCCTGCTCTGCTGGGTGAGAAGCTGACAGTGATGCAGGTGGATGCTTCCCTAGTGTCATGGATTATTGATTACCTGACTGGCAGACCAAGTACGTGCGCTTGCAACACTGTGTGTCAGACAGAGTGGTCAGCAGCACTGGGGCTCCACAGGGGACTGTCCTGTCTCCCTTTTCCTTCACCATCTACACCTCAGACTTCAACTATTGCAGAGTCTTGCCATCTTCAGAAGTTTTCTGATGACTCTGCCATAGTTGGATGCATCAGCAAGGCAGATGAGGCTGAGTACAGGGCTACGGTGGGAAACTTTGTCACATGGTGTGTGCAGAATCATCTGCAACTTAATGTGAAAAAGACTAAGGAGCTGGTGGTGGACCTGAGGAGGGCTAAGGCACTGGTGACCCCTGTTTCCATCCAAGGGGTCAGTGTGGACATGGTGGAGGATTACAGATACCTGGGGATACGAATTGACAATAAACTGGACTGGTCAAAGAATACTGAGGCTGTCTACAAGAAAGGTCAGAGCCATCTCTATTTCCTGAGGTCCTTTAACATCTGCCAGACGATGCTGAGGATGTTCTACGAGTTTGTGGTGGCCAGTGCTATCATGTTTGCTGTTGTGTGCTGGGGCAGCAGGCTGAGGGTAGCAGACACCAACAGAATCATCAAATTCATTCGTAAGGCCAGTGATGTTGTGGGGGTGGAACTGGACTCTCTGACGGTGGTGTCTGAAAAGAGGATTCTGTCCAAGTTGCATGCCATCTTGGACAATGACTCTCATCCACTCCGTAATGTACTGGTTAGGCACAGGAGTACATTCAGCCAGAGACTCATTCCACCGAGATGCAACACTGAGCGTCATAGGAAGTCATTCCTGCCTGTGGCCATCAAACTTTACAATTCCTCCCTCAGAGTGTCAGACACCCTGAGCCAATAGGCTGGTCCTGGACTTACTTCCACTTGGAATAATTTACTTATTATTATTATTTAATTATTTATGGTTTTATATTGCTATATTTCTACACTGTTCTTGGTTGGTGCGACTGTAACGAAACCCAGTTTCCCTTGGGATCAATAAAGTATGTCTGTCTGTCTGTCTTCTGATTTGCATCCATCCTTCAGATGCCAATAGCGTCTGGACTGGGATCCACAGCTTTCAGGAATGCATTGTCCACAATACAATATCAAGGAACAGAAGACTGGTAGCCAAAGCCATTTGCTATATGTCCTAAACCCAAAAATCACCCTTAACAGACCTTCCTCTTGGACCTCCTGGACAAAAATATATTTGTACTAGGAAAGGCCAACTGAGGAGGATCTACTCAAGTAGGGCAGCAAAAACGCCCTCCCTCGAAAATCACCCTCCCCCCACAATTTTGTGTGCTGATATCTACCCTAGCATTCCTTAATCGCTACCTACCAAATGTTAAGCAGAGAGGTTGTTCTAGAAATTTGAACAAGACTTTAGAAATGTGGCTTCTTTGGTGTGCCTGTTGGCTCTTTCCCTGCAGGCCAATTGCAGCTTAATCACATTCCTTGTCTTCACCCCTTCATTCTCTGGTTGGAGAAATACTTTCTGTCCAGGTGCACCCACAAGCCCTCTCAGCAATGTACAGGAGGGGGTTGGGGTGGTCTCTATGCCAAATGTCTGCAAGGACTTCTCCCCGGTGGCACCCCCTTCTGAACTGTCCACTGGCCCGACTGCTGAAAGGGCCCAGTGACTCACTCAGATTGTGGATGACTGCCTTCAGATACCAGGTGCAGCTTGAAATGCCATCGGAATTGTGGAACTTGTTGTCTCTGCTTTAACTTAAAAATCCCTCCCCATCTATTTTCCAATATCTTTCTATTCTATGCTATTAAACTAATCATCTACCTTCAGCAACCAGCCTTCATTACAGAGTACCATCGCCATCACACTTCAGCAGGCTATTCATGGCTTTGCGTCACGCTCTCTGTTTCCTCTACCACGCTCTCGGGGTCTTCTGCCTTTGCGTTTCCTCTGAGTATGTTTTCATCAGCTGTGGTCAGGTCTGGTATGGCTGGCTGGTTCTCTCTTAGGTTCTCTGTAATTACATGATTACTGGGTACACTTGATCCCCCACTCTGTCTGTGGGAGCAACAAGAGAGTGAATCGTATGCTGTAACCTGAGTCCGAGTCTGCACGTAGACACAAGTATCATTGGTTAAGAGTACCATCTGTGGTCCTATCCACCTGGGGGCAAACCCTGGCCTTTCTGGTAGCACCTTCACCATGACTTGGTCACCAGGCTGTTGAAAGACTATCTCCTCTGGCTCTCTCTGATCAGCAATTCACTGATGTTGTTTTGCTCAGACATTCAACATTTCAAGTTGGTTACAAAAGTCTTTCACATACTGTGTCATTCTATCCCTGTAAGCCCCGGGCTCACCTCAACCCGTACACTGGAAACTGCACTCCCCCAGTTTCGAGTATTTGCGACTCGCTTCTTTCTGTCTTTTATATTTTGCATAGTGTGGGAATTAATGTGGAGATATTTCAGAGAGAAATTTTACCCAGATATATCTGTTGGGATGGCATCTATTGAGATCAAGCAACATCAGGTTAAAAGAACCCTGATGATCAGAGCCAGCCTTGACTACGACCATTCATAAGCCCTTCAGCTCCGGGGAGAAACAGAGCATTTTGTCTGTTCTTTTTCTTTTCACAATATTTATATTTTTATTTAGAAGAAAAAGAACAAGATTCACAGAGTGCAACACGTAGATACATCTCAACATAACTTGTGTACATTCATATATTGTAATAAAATTGATCAAAATGTTATAGCACAACACATAAAGGTATACCACTCTGTACTCAAAAATTTAAAGAGAAGTCATACATCATAAAAGAAATTTTTTATATTAAAAAAAAGTCAACTCCCTACCAACTAAAAAGAAAAAAGCTGATGGATGACAATGGATTATTAGAAAAAAAAGACATATTCACTTAAGAAGAGAAGATAAAAATATACATAAAAGTCTGTGCATTGTTAAACTTTATAAATTGGAAAAGTAATTTAGGAAAGGTCCCCAGATATCATAAAAAGATTGTTTCGAATTTAAGACTGAGCAGCGGATCTTTTCTAAACTTAAATAAGACATACCGTAAATTCCAGACTATAAGCCGCTACTTTTTTCCCACACTTTGAACACTGCGGCCTATACTACGGTGCGGTTAATGCATGTTTTTTTTTCATGCCGCCAAAAACATTTTGCCTCGTAACAGTAGACCAATAAAATTGATGAGTAGTTCACAGAGGTCCAATGAATTTGTACGATAAATCAAGCGCACTTTCACAATTAAATCATTGTAAATCAGTCATTTGTACTCACCCTCATCAACATGGAAAACACTCAAAGAAAAGCATATGATGCAGCTTTTAAGTTAAAGGCGATCAATCTGGCGGTTGAAGAAGGAAATCGAGCTGCTGCACATAATCTTGGCATAAGTGAATTGATGTTGAGACGGTGGAGACGCCAGCGTGAAGAACTGAGTCAATGCAAAAAGACGACAAAAGCTTTCAGAGGTAATCATAGCAGATGGCCCGAACTTGAAAACTTTCTTGAAGACTGGGTTAACACACAGAGAGCAGCCGGCCGCGATGTTTCCACCGTGCAGATCAGACTGAAGGCTAAAGCAATCGCCACCAAAATGAAAATCGATGATTTTAGAGGTGGGCCATCGTGGTGTTTTAGATTTATGAGACGAAAAGGCCTGTCCGTCAGGGTACGCACAACTCTGTGTCAGCAGCTCCCTCCTGACCACGAGGAAAAGCTTGCTAACTTCCGCACATTCACTCAAACAAAGATAGCGGTGAATTCCATCGGGCCAGATGATATCATAAATATGGATGAAGTACCTTTGACATTTGACCTGCCTCTCACTCGGACTGTTAATAAAAAAGGTGACTCGTCCATCACACTGAAAACAAGTGGCCATGAGAGAACGCATTTTACTTGTGTTCTGAGCTGCACAGCATCCAGACTAAAGCTTCCACCGATGGTGATTTTTTAAGCGGCTGACAATGAAAGTTCAGTGAAAGCTGCCATCAAGAGTACAAACTCAATTCCAGCTGTGATTCCTGGGGGCACCACGAAGTATTTGCAGCCACTGGACATCAGCGTGAACCGGGCATTTAAAGTGGCGCTGCGCGTTGAGTGGGAGGCTTGGATGACGAGCGGCGAGAAATCCTTTACCAAAACAGGACGTATGCGAAGAGCATCTTTAACTCAAGTCTGCCAGTGGATCCTAAATGCGTGGAGCCGTGTCACAACATCCACCATCACCAGCGGGTTTCGAAAGGCTGGACTGCTGCATGATGAAGAGGACCGCGTGCGCTCAAGTGAGAGCGACAACGAAGAGACTGAAGTGAGTGACGAAATCCTAGGTTGTTCAATTCGGACACTGAAGGACTTTGATGGTTTTAGTGCGCAGGAGGAAGATGAAGAAGGCGATCAATAACTTTTCCTGGTAGGCTGCAGTATATATATTTTTTTACCAGTCGTTAGGAGATATTGGAATGTTGTTCGTGCACTGTTCAGTAAAAAAGTATACGCAACGTAATTTGTGTGTTACCGATACGTATGTATATTTAAAAGTAGCTGTGTTACAGGCACTGTTTGAAAAAAAGCATTTGCAATATATATTTGTTTATGTTACCATACGGATTTAATTAAAAGTTAAAAAATCCTTACGTGTAATATCTTTCTGTGTAAATATCTCATATTTCAACGTGGGACACCTGCGGCTTAAAATCCGGTGCGGCTTGTACAAGTACAAAATTAATTTTCTTTCTAAAATTAGAGCGTGCGGCTTTTAATCAGGTGCGCTCTGTAGTCCGGAATCTACGGTAATATCACGTAGCCATTGAAGATGTGTAGGAGGGGTAGACTCCTTCCATTTAAGCAAGATTGCTCTTCTTGCTATAAGAGAGGTAAAAACTAAAACCTGTAGGTTAGGAGTATTTAAAGTTATATCTTCATTTGTAATAATACCAAACAAGGCAGTAAGGGGATTTGGGTCAAAATGGACCCTAAAAAGTTGTGAGAGGGTATGAAATACTTCCTGCCAAAACTTTTCAATTTTAGGGCAAAACCAAAACATATGAATTAAAGAGGCATCAGCAGAGTTGCATTTATTACAAAGTGGAGAAACATTCGGGTAAAAACTGGACAGCTTCTGTTTAGAAATGTAAGCTCTATGAACCACTTTAAATTGTAGAAGAGAATGACGAGCACAGAAAGATGATTTATTAACCCGTTTAAGAATTTTATTCCATCTATCATCAGAAATCTGACAATCTGTCATCCTCCTAAGCTTTTTTTATTTTATCTAAAAAATCTTGTCTAGAATCAATCATCAAGTTATCGTTGCCAGTAATAGAACCATTAACAAAAGGTTTTAAATTTAAAAGATCGTCTAGTAAATTTTTATCAGGACCTATAGGAAAAGTAGTTAATTGGAAACGTAGAAAATCTCTAATTTGAAGGTATTTGTAAAAATGTGTTTTTGGGAGTGCAAATTTATTTGACAATTGGTCAAATGAAGCAAGAGATCCTGAGATAAACAGGTCCCAAAAACACTTAATACCTAGTTCATCCCAATCCTTAAAAACTTTGTCAGTCATGGAAGGGATAAAAAGAAATTAAGGAGAATGGGAGATGATAATGAAAAATTCGCTAAACCAAAAAATTTCCTAAATTGTGCCCAAATCCTTAAAGTTTGCTTAACAATTATGTTACCTGTTATTTTATTTGCTGAAAAAGAAGAGTATGATCAAAGAAGAGAGACAATAGAGGAAACTTTTATAGAATTAACTTCTAAGGAGACCCATGATGGGCAATCTTCACGATAAATGTAATAGGACCAGAAAGTAATATTCCTTATACTGGCAGCCCAATAGTAAAACCTAAAATTGGGTAGGGCTAGTCCACCCATCTCTTTATTTCTTTGAAGGTAAACTTTACTTAATCGAGCTTGTTTATTATTCCAAATATAAGATGTTAAAATTGAATCTAAAGAATCAAAGTACGTCTTAGGAATAAAAATAGGTAAGGACTGAAAAAGATATAAAAATTTAGGAAGAATCTTCATTTTAATCAAATTAATTCAGCCAATTAGGGATAAAGAATGAGGAGACCATTTAAAAAGTGTCTTTTTCACATAATTCAATAAGGGGTTTATGTTTTCTTTAAATAAATTCTTGAAGTTTTTAGTAATTGTTACACCTAGATATGTAAATTGACTTGTAACAAATTGAACGGAAATTTGGCATTTGATGACATTAGGTCATTTAAAGGAAATAGCTCACTTTTATGTAGGTTCAGCTTATATCCTGAAAAAGAACTAAACTGTGAAATTAAAGAAAGAACCAAAGGTAAAGAAGTTTCAGTGTTAGAGATAAAAAGTAAAATATCATCAGCGTATAATGAAATTTTATGAGTCATACCTTCCCTTAGTATACCAGAAATGTCCTTAGATTCTCGAAATGCTATTGCTAAGGGTTCTATAGCTAAAGCAAAAAGTAAAGGATTAAGAGGGCAACCTTGTCTAGTTCCCCGCTGTAATTTAAAGGGCTTAGAAATTTGGGAGTTGTAATAACCTGAGCGGTAGGAGACAAGTAGATTAATTTAACTTAATGAATAAAATTAGGCCCAAAATTAAACTTTTCTAAGGTCTTAAAAAGATAATTCCACTCAATCCTTTCGAAGGCTTTTTCTGCATCTAAGGATAATATACACTCTGATATTTTTTTTGGATGGTGAATATATCACATTCAAAAACCGATGTATATTAAAATGTGAGTAACGATTTTTAATAAATCCTGTCTGGTCATGTGATATAATAGATGGTAAAATATTTTCATGTCTTCGAGCTAAGATTTTGGATAAAATTTTTGCATCAACATTTAGTAAAGAGATCGGTCTGTATGAAGAACATTCAGCTGGATTTTAATTTTTTTTAAGAACAAGAGAAATAAAAGCTTCATAAAAAGATAGAGGGAGTTTACCTGATTTAAAGGACTCTGACGAAACAGAGGATAAATAAGGTGTAAGTAACGTAGTGAAAGTTTTATAAAACTCCCCAGGAAAGCC
The DNA here is from genome assembly GCF_030144855.1 of Hypanus sabinus. NCBI lineage: Eukaryota > Metazoa > Chordata > Chondrichthyes > Myliobatiformes > Dasyatidae > Hypanus > Hypanus sabinus. The sequence goes on from NC_082707.1 coordinate 893,056, forward strand.
ATCAGGTCCTGGGATCTTGCCAGAATGTAAAGCACTTATAGCTTCAGCTACTTCTTCATTGAAAATAGGCTGATCTAACTGTGTTAGGCTATCAGCAGACAATGTAGGAATGTTGATATACTGAAAAAAGCATTCATATAGGTATCATCTAAAGAAGAGTCAGACTGATATAATTTAAGGTAAAAGTCTTTAAATACGTTGTTAATTTCAGAATGGTCGGATGTCTTAGTTACATTATCTTGAAAAATTTCTGTGATTTGACGATTAACTGTAAAAGATTTTAAGCGATTGGCTAATAAACTACCTGTTCTATCCCCGTGAGTGTAAAATTGAGTTTTATTTCTCAACAGCTGTCGTTCAATTGGGTAAGTCAGCAGAAGATTATACTTGGATTGGATTTCAATCCGCTTATTATATATACATGGATCTGGAGATAGGGCATACTTTCGATCAAGATCTTTAAATATCGCTGCTAGGTCAGACCTTTCTTTGTCACCTTTTTTCTTTATATAGGTAGAGTAAGAGATAATTTCTCCACGAATATATGCTTTAAGTGATAAGGAGGACACATGTACAGAGGGATGGTCTGATGGAACATGGAGTTAAATGTGCAGAAAGAATAAGTAAATTTATGAAGGACAACAAAATTCTAGGGGCACATAGCACGATGGGAGTTCGGGGAGCTGGGTTAAGCACAATAGGCAGAGATTCAAACAGAGAGAGGAGAAATGGGCTAAAAATTCTATATCTGAATGCACGAAGTGTCAGAAATAAGGCGGATGAGCTTGAAGCTCAGGTGCAAATGGGTAACTATGATGTTGTTGGGATAACGGAGACATGGCTGCAGGGAGATCAGACCTGGGAAATGAATGTACAAGGGTATATGTGCTATTGTAGGGACAGAAATGTGGGCAGAGGGGGTGGGGTGGCCCTGTTGGTGAGGAATGTGATTCAGTCCTTTGCAAGGGGGGACATAGGATCAGGAGAAGTGGAGTCTGTGTGGATAGAATTGAGGAACAGTAAGGGCAAAAGGACCCTAATGGGTGTTGTCTATAGGCCACCGAACACTAGCATGGATATTGGGTGCAAGTTGAATAGGGAGTTAACATTGGCATGTGGCAAAGGTAATGTTGCAGTGGTTATGGGGGATTTCAACATGCAGGTGAACTGGGAGAATCAGGTTGGTGCTGGACCCCAGGATAGGGAGTTTGTAGAGTGCCTAAGGGATGCATTCTTGGAACAGCTTGTACGAGAGCCGACCAGGGACAAGGCTATTCTGGATTTAGTGTTATGTAATGAACAGGATTTGATAAGCGATCTTGAAGTAAAGGAGCCATTAGGAGGTTGTGATCATAATATGATAAGTTTTTATCTGCAATTTGAGAAGGATAAGGGCAGCTCGGAGGTGTCAGTGTTGCAGTTGAACAAAGGAGACTATGGGGCCATGAGGGAGGAGCTGGCCAAAGTTAACTGGACGGATATTCTAGCAGAAAAGGCAGTGGAACAGCAATGGCAGGTATTCTTGGGAATAATGCACAAGGTGCAAAATCAGTTCATCCCCCGGAGAAGGAAGGATTCAAAGGGGGGAAAGGGGCCACAGTGGTTGACAAAGGAAGTCAGAGATTGCATAGCATTAAAAAAAAGGAAGTATGACAGAGCTAAGGTGAGTGGGAGGACAGATGATTGGAAAATTTTTAAGGAACAACAGAACTTAACTAAAAAGGCAATACAGGGAGAAAAAATGAGGTACGAACGCAAGCCAGCCAGGAATATAAAGGGGGATAGCAAAAGCTTTTTTAGGTATGTGAAGAGAAAGAAGATAGTTAAGAACAATGTTGGGCCCTTGAAAAATGAATTGGGTGAAATTGTTATGGAAAACATAGAAATGGCAGAAGAATTTAATAAGTACTTTCGATCTGTTTTCACTAAGGAAGACACAAGCAATCTCTCAGATGTATGGATGGGCCAAGGACATAGGGTAACAGAGGAAATGAAACAGATTGACATTAGGAAGGAAACGGTGATGAGAAGACTGATGGGACTGAAGGCTGACAGATCCCCAGGTCCGGATGGTCTGCATCCTAGGGTACTAAAGGAGGTGGCCCTGGAAATTGTGGATGCATTGGTAATCATTTTCCAAAGTTCCTTAGATTCAGGATCAGTTCCTGAGGATTGGAGAATAGCTAATGTTATCCCACTTTTTAAGAAAGGAGGGAGGGAGAAAACAGAGAACTATTGACCTATCAGCCTAACATCAGTAGTGGGGAAGATCCTAGGGTCCATTATTAAAGATGAAATAGTGGCATATCTCGATAGCAGTGATAGGATTGGGCCGAGCCAGCATGGATTTACCAAGGGTAAACCATGATTGACTAATCTATTGGATTTTTTTGAGGATGTAACCAGGAAGCTAGACAAGGGAGATCCAGTGGATGTAGTGTACCTCGATTTTCAGAAGGCATTTGATAAGGTCCCACATAGGAGATTGGTGGATAAAATCAAAGCTCATAGCATTGGGGGGAAGACATTGACATGGATAGAAAACTGTTTGTCAGATAGAAAGCAAAGGGTAGCAGTGAATGGGTGTTTCTCGGAATGGCAGGTGGTGACTAGTGGGGTGCCACAGGGCTCAGTATTGGGACCACAGCTGTTTACGATTTACGTCAATGATTTAGATGAAGGCATTGAGTATAACATCAGCAGTATCTCCTTTAAAATTTTCTTCAAGGGAAAAAGTAATATGGTTTTCCAAAAACTTTAGAAAATTTTTATCAGATACAATGATAAGTTAAACACCAACTTCTGTTTGGTACAGTGTAAACAGGTAGTCTTAAAGCCAGAAGCACAGGTGCATGATCAGACAAAGTAATCTCCTTATAATCACAGGATCAAACCAGTGGAAGCTAGTTTCTGTCTATAAAAAAAATAATCAATCCGAGAGAACATATGATGAACCTGAGAGAAATATGAATATTCCTTTTCTTGGGGGTGTAAAAAATGCCACACTTCAAGAATACCACATTGAAATAAAAAAGATTTAAAAAGTAGGACTGATTTATTAGTGACAGGGGTTTTACTTGAAGAGCGGTCTAATATAGGGTCAAGTCAAAAATTATAATCTCCACCCACCACTAAGGAAATCCGATTCAAATCAAGCAGAAAAGAGAAAAGACATTCAAAGAACAAGGAGTCATCTGTATTTGGAGCGTATACATTCACAAATACGATTAGTTTATTCTCAAGACTACCCGAAGCAATAACAAAGTGCCCATTTGTATCAGAAATTACATTATGTTGAATAAAGGATACATTCTGATCTAACAGGATAGAGACGCCTCTCGATCTAGATTTGAGAATGTGAGTGAAAATGTATACCCTTCCATTCTTTGAAAGAATGTGAAATATTATCTTTACGAATATAGGTTTCTTAGAGAAAGATTATATGAGTTTTAAGTTTCCGGATATAAGAGAAAATCTTACTTCGTAAATATATATATATATACACAAAAACAAAATATCAAAGTAAATAAGTTCACTATTTATGAAAAAAAAACCATGGGAAAATATAAGTATTCGTCTCAGTAAAAAAGGAAAGACAGATAAGGAAAATCAAATAAGGAAAATCAATAAGTAAAACAACATATACTCGCGGGTGCAAAAAAAAAAGGAGTAAAGAAACAAATAGATAATTAGAAAGGGAAGTGGTTTAGATAGCTTCCTACATGACTAATTTAAGGCATTCAAGGGAGAGAAAAAAAAATGACAAAATGGCAAAGTAATGAAAAAACCAAAAACCAGCAATAAGAAATATAGAATATTGTATACTATTGAAAAACAGTAAAAGACAGAAAGGTGTATAAATAATCAAAAGATAGGAAAAATCTGAGTGAATTTAAGGTAAAGCAAAACACCCTATAGTTTCATTCCTCAGTACTTTACTACACGTACACCCTACATAATTACTTTCAGTCAAATTACTAAAAATCAACATAACACTGAGAGAATAGAACATATTGTTTAAAAAGAGCTGCGAATAAGTAACATTAGAGGACTCATATAAAGGCGGAAAACAGCAAAAGAGAAAATGGATGCAGTCTGCCTGCATATTTTGCGTAGTTTGAAAGATAACAAGGCGCCAGTTACTTAATCAAACAAATGATTAAGACTTCATAAAACCAAGAAACCCTGTTGTCAACAAAGTGCCAATTACTTGATTGAACACCTGAAATTAAAACATTTAGCATAAAGCAACTCAAGGTTGAATGGAGCATGGAGACTATGTTAAAATTTCTTAGCTTCTTCAGGCTTCGTAAACCAAGAAACCTTATTATCAGAAGTAGTAACCTTGAGTTTACACGGATCTCTGAGAGAAAGGCGACAGCCAAGCTTAAAAAGATCAGACATGACCTCTTTAAAAGCCTGTCTAGCTCTTAGAACTTCCGGTGGATAATCTTGAACGATCCGAAACTGTTGATCACGAAATTGTAATATACGTTTCTTCCTTGATTCACGAAGGATCTGTTCTTTAATCTGATAGTCATAAAAGCGAATGATAATAGAGCGTAGTTTGGCAGGATCCCAATTAGGCGGGGTAACTCGGTGAGTGCGCTCAAATTTTGGTAGTTCCGATATTATATCAGGGAATAAATCTTTCAGCATTTGAGCACAAAAATCAATAGGTTGATTACCCTCCAGTTTTTCAGGAAGCACAAGAATTCTGATATTGCACCTTTGGTTCCTGGTCTCCAAATCTGTAAGTTTCTTCAGTACTGCGTCGTATTTTTTAAGTTGTTCCTTAGAAATTTTCTTGAAACCTTCGATATCCTTCTGCAATACCGGCAGAGTTTCTTCATGTAGCTTAATACAAATTTCATGGTCATTCACAATCTGCTGTATACTTCCAAGTTTCCGTTTAAGCATTTTCAGTTCAGATTTAACCAGGTTGAAGGAATTCTGTAACAAGTCAAACTTGGATTCCAAGTCATCCAGTTTATCCAATTTTTGGAGTTTCTCTGACATTTGTTGAAACATTTCAGTCAAAGTCTCTAAAGTAGTCTCTTTTTCTGAGCGTTTTCTACTCATAGTGCTCTCACCGAGATAGGTTTAAACAGCAAAGTAAACGAATAATTTCAGAGCACGTAGCTACTGCAAACTACTCCATTACAGCCACCGGAAGTCCTCTCAGCATTTTGTCTGTTGATCTGACTCAAAGTCGCATGTGGGAATTCAGAATTCTAGCGTAAGCTTGGGGAAGTGGTTGAAATTCACCAGATGCACCCTAAAGATATCCATGGGTTGGTAAAAGTGAAGTGCCCAAGGAATATGTGGGACTGTATGAGCCAGAGGATGTAGGATGGTACATGGGCAACTACTGGGAGCACCAACAATGAAGAAAGATATCGCTCTTTTAAAGAGAAAGTGAGACAGTGACTCGGAGGAGGCGAGAGTAACTGGGGAGTAATAATAGCAGGGACTCAAAGAGCTGCTGAGACAGCCATGGATTACACAGAATGTAAATATTGAGCATATGAGGAGTATTCCAGGTTGGATAATCCATGGAGGGATGACCAAGTCTTCCTGAAAATGCTGAAGGAAGGCCTGAGCTCAGCCCACCAGGAAGTTTTAGATTTAGGCATAACGGTGGGATCGACCTACTTTGCGATAGTTTCGTGGGCCAGTGACATTCCTCTATCCATGCAGTATCTTTTCTGTAACACCATAGGATTTTATCTAGTGAAGCAGCCTCATGTGTGTCATCTTATCAAGTGCCGTCTAAATATCCCAAGTAAATGACATCCACTGCCCCTCCCCTGCTTATTACTTCCTCGAAGAACTTGGATTTGTCAGGCAAGATTTCCCTTCACAGAAACCATGATAACTTTGATTTATTTTATCATTAGTCTTCAAGTATCCTGATTTCTCATCCTTAATAATAGACTCCAACACTTTACCAGCCACTGAGGTTAGGCAAACAGGCCTATAATTTCTTTTCCCTTTCTATGACATTTGCAATTTTGTAGTCTTTCCAGGATCAAGTGATTCTTGAAAGATCATGACCTATGCACGTGTTATCTCTTAAGCAACCTCTCAGGGCTCTGGAATGTAGTCCATCTGGTCCAGGTGACTTGTCCACCTTAAGACCTTTAAGTTTGTCTAGCACCTTTTCCTTTGTAATAGCAATGGCTCTCTCTCTGCTCCCTGACAGTCATGGACCTCTGGCACACTGCTAGTGTCTTCCATAGTGAAGACAGATGCAAAGTACCCATTCAAGTTCATCTGCCATTTCCCTGTTCCCCTACCATCACCACTTCCCAGCTCTTCACCTCACCCCCCCACCGCAATTTCACCTATCACCTTCAATTTAGCATTTCTTCCACCCCTTTCCCCACCTTCTTACACAGACTTTTCAGGGTCTCGGCCTAAGATATCTACTGTTTACTCCTTTCCATTGATGCTGCCTGGTCTGCTGAGCTCCTCCAGCATTTTGTGTGTGTGGCTTGGATTTCCAGCATCTCCAGATTTTGTGATTGGATGTAAATATATGTATTTTTCTTGTCTTATCTGCTGGCAGTATCTACAAATGGGACACCATTGTAGCGTAGCAGTTACTGCGACGTTATTAAAGCTCAGGGTGTCAGTTCAGAGTTTAATCCTGGTGTCCTCAGTAATTCCTTATATGACTGTATTGGTTTCCTATGGGTACTCCAGTTTCCTCCCACAGTCCAAAAACATGCTGGTTGTTGGTCAGCATTGTAAATTGACCCATGATCAGGCGAGGGTTAAATCAGTGGGTTGCTGGGCAGTGCAGTTGAAAGAGGTGGAGGGACCCATTCCATGCTATATCTCTCAATCAAATAAAGTAACATCAAACATATTAGACTTTTTGAGGTTGGCTTTCTGACTGAAATCCAACACAGGTTCTGTCTGCTCATCCTGCCTCTCTGTACTGGACTGATTCGACAGCAGAGACGCTAGATCTGTGATTTGGACTGACCTCTGGGTTAGCGAGAGGAGGAACAAGCCAGGATTCTGCTGTTAGCAATCAAACTTTTTCAAACTGATTCAAACTTTTTCCCAATCGTGTTGCTGCACGGAATAGTCTTAAGATCATAAGACATAGGAGCACAATTATGCTATTCCTAATCATATTATGCTTCTGCAATGTTCATAAATCCTGCCTCTCAGAATCTTTTCCATCAACTTACCAACTACTGAAGTAAGACTCACTGGTCTATAATTTCCCGGGCTATTTCTACTCCCTTTCTTGAATAAGGGAATAACATCTGCAACCCTCCAATCCTCCAGAACCTCTCTTGTCCCCATTGATGATGCAAAGATCATTCGAGAGGCTCGGCAATCTCCGCTCTCGTCTCCCACAGTAGCCTGGGGTATATCTCGTCCGGTTCCAGAGATTTATCACTTGATGCTTTCCAAAAGCTCCAGCACATCCTCTTTCTTAATATCTATACATTATGCTTAAGCTTTTCCATCTGCTGTAAGTCGACCCTACAATTGCCAAGATCCTTTTCCGTAGTGAATACTGAAGCAAAGTATTCATTAAGTACCTCTGCTATCTCCTCCAGTTCCATACACACTTTTACACTGTCACACTTGATTGGTCCTATTCTCTGACATCTTATCCTCTTGCTCTTCACATACTTGTAGAATGCCGTGGGGTTTTCCTTAATCCTGTCTGCCAAGGCCTTCGCATGGCCCCTTCTGACTCCCCTAATTTCATTCTTAAGCTCCTTCCTGCTAGCCTTATAATCTTCAAGATTCATATCATTACCTAGTTTTTTAAACCTTTTGTAAGCGTTTCTTCTTGACTAGATTTTCAGCAGCCTTTGTACACCATGGTTCCTGTAACCCTACCATCCTTCCCCTGTCTCATTGGAACATACTTATGGAGAATGCCACGCAAATATCCCCTGAACACTTGCCACATTTCTGCCGTACATTTCCCTCAGAACATCTGTACCCAATTTATGCTTCCAAGTTCCTGCCTGATAGCTTCATAGTTCTCCTTCCTCCAGTTAAACACTTTCCTAACTTGTCTGTTCCTATCCCTCTCCAATGCTGTGGTAAAAGAGATAGAATTGTGATCATTATCTCCAAAATGCTCTCCCACTGAGAGATTTGACACCTGATCAGGTTAATTTCCCAACACCAGATCAAGTACAGCCTCTCCTCTTGTAGGCTTATCTACATATTGTGTCAGGAAACCTTCCTGGACATACCTAACAAAACTGTACCCCATCTAAACTACTGGCTCTAGGGATGTGCCAATCAATATTTGGGAAATTAAAATCTGCCACCACAACAACCTTATTATTACAGCTTTCCAGAATTTTATCTCCCTATATACTCCTCGATGTCCCTGTTACTATTGGGTGGTCTATAAAAAATACCCAATAGAGTTACTGACCTTTTTCTGTTTCTAACTTCCACCCACAGGGACTCAGTAGACAATCCCTCCATGTCTTCCATTTTTTCTGCAGCTGTCACGCTATCTCTGATCAGCAGTGCCACACCCCCAACTCTTTTGACTCCTCCCTGTCCTTTCTGAAATATCTAAAGCCTAGTACTCCAAGGAACCATTCCTGCTGCTAAGCCATCCAAGTCTCTGTAATAGCCACAACATCATAGCTCTAAGTACTGATCCATGCTCTAAGCTGATCCGCTTTGTCCATGATGCTTCTTGCATTAAAATAGACACATTTCAAACCATTGGTCTGAGCATATCCCTTCTCTATAACCTGCCTATCCTCCCTCTCACATTGTCTCCGAGCTCTTCCTATGTGTGAACCAACTGCCCCTTCCTCCATCTCTTCAGTTCGATTCCCACTCCCAGCAATTCCAGTTTAAACTCTCCCCAGTAGCCTCAGGAAACCTCCCTGCCAAAATATTGGTTCCCCTCAGATTCAAGTGCAATCCTTCCTTTTTGTACAGATCACGCCTGCCCCAAAAGAGGACCCAATGATCCAGAAATCTCAATCCCTGCCCCCTGCTCCAAATCCCTCAGCCACGGATTTATCCTCCACCTCACTCTATTCCTCACTGTCGTGTGGCACAGGCAATAATCCCGAGATTACTACCTTTGAGCTCCTGCTTCTCAACTTCCTTCCTAACTCCCTGTAGACTGTTTTCAGGACCTCCTCCCTTTTCCTACATCTAACGTTGGTACTAATATGTACCACAATCTTTGGCTGTTCACCCTCCCACTTCAAGATATCGTGGACATGATTAGAAACATCCCAGACCCTGGCACCTGGGAGGCAAACTACCATCCATGTTTCTTTCCTGCATCCACAGAATGGCCTGTCTGGCCCCCTAACTATAGAGTCAGTCCCCTATCACTACTGCCTTCCTCTTCCTTTCCCTAACCTTCTGAGCCACAGGGCCGGACTCTGCCAGAGCTGCAGCCGCTGTTGCTTCTCCCAGGTAGGCCTTCCCACCCCTCCAATAGTACGCAAACAGGAGTACTTATTGTTAAGGGGGACAACCGCAGGATTACTCTCTGACTCTTGGTCTTTCCTCTCCTGGCTGTTACCTACTTATCTGTTTCCCAAAGCCCCAGTGTGACTACTTGCCTATAGCTCCTGTCTATCACTTCCTCACTTTCCCTGACCAGACGAAGGTCATCGAGCTGTAGCTCGACACACCTGGCGCAGATGTGGCCATCCAGGAGGCTGGGAGTCTCCTAGACTTCCCACATCTGGCACCCAGTACAGAACAGCCTCACAGACATACTTCCTATTTCTATTACTGACAGGTAACTTACCTTGCCTCGACTCGTTATTGATGAAGCCCGAATGAGCCAAAGCCCTACCACCCTGCCGCAGATCACTCCATTGATGACCGCTCTGCTGGGCAGTGTGTCTCTTTTATTCCTGAACCTGCCCTGCTATTCAACTCACGATTGCAGCTCCGGTTATAGCCACTGATAGGCGATGTACAATGGACTAACTCTCAAAGCTCCCTTTTTAAATTACCGTCACCAATCTGCAAGAAATCCCTCTTTTAATTCTACTGATAGGCCATGTACTTCCTCATTTGTTCTTCTCCCCACAGTGTCCATTTCCTGTAACCTTTCCTCACTCACTCTTGGTCCTACAGATTCCATTCTCTACCCTATTTCCACTCCCTCACACTTACTAGCTCCTCCTTTGCCCTTTCTGATATTTTGTCTCTTTTACCTTAGTTTGTCTGTCTTTCTTTCTTAGGTGAAAAGCCATACAGCTGTCACTTGTGTAATAAAAGCTTCATTTCTTCAGGAGAGCTGAGTAAACACACCCGATCACATACAGGTAAGAATCTGGATCCCTGCGATTGCTAGGAGCCAGTTTATGAATCCTCATTCAGCAGAACCGATCAACTTTAGTTGTCTTTGGAATAAGGTACAGACAGTGATTCGGACAAGGTGCTTAATGAGGACCAAATGACCCGAAACATTGACTGTACTCTTTTCCATAGAATCTGCCTGGTCTGCTGGATCCTCTAGCATTTTGTGTGTGTTGCTTGGATCTCCAGCATCTGCAATATTCTTAGTTATCTTGTTGTTTTTCTGTTGGTTTGTTATGATGTGGATTAGCAGCATCAGACGCTCATGCACTGGACTAGGCACAGACATTACATCAGAGTTTCAAAGTTCAGAGTAATTATATTGTCACCAATGAAACACCCTGGTTTCCTCAGCTGCTTAAGTCTAGGGAAGACAATCTCCGGCCCTGCCAAACTTCTGAGATTGAGGCGAGGTCCCACCTCAAACCCCCTATTTGTGTGGATGCTGTGTAATTCACTACCCTGTTACAAATCAGTGCACCAAAATAACAGACGGTAACCTGCATACAATTAGAAGATTTGTCTTTATAATACTTAATTTGATTAAAGGGTCAGTTAATAATTAATTATTTAATTGCTTATGGTTTTATATTGCTATATTTCTACACTATCCTTGGTTGGTGTGACTGTAACAAAACCTAATTTCCTTCGGGATCAATAAAGTATGTCTGTCTGTTTGTCTGTAAAGTAAAGAATAAAGGAAAAGGCCCATTTTAATGAAATAGTCTAATGTGCACAAGTTGGAGCTCAGTTTTCCCAGGCCACCAATCCTCAATCGATCTCACCCTGGGCTTTGTCGAATCACACTCCCACTCCAGGTCAAGTCCTATGACCTCTTCTGTCCAGCATCTTCCCTGTTCATCTCCTCTCGAACCAGAAAAAATGCTAGCCCACCCTTAGTGCCCCTCACCAGAGAAAACTCCCTTCAATTCGACCATCCTAATTGGATGGCATACATTTCTCCTCATCTCTTATCTTAACAATAACCCAAATATAGGCTGAAAACAAGCAGCTCTCACAGAACTGCCAAAATGAAATACAGAATAACACAAAATGAAATACATACTGCATAACAGTAAAGATATGAACCAGGGCATTGCACTCTCCCTCACACCAAAATAGTCATGTTCTCATGACCTTGAAATCATTTGTCACCTCATCTTAAGATCACCGTTTTCAAAGGAATTTTGTGACGTCAGTACCTCCAATCAATTTGTAACAGGTAGTGACTTAGCTCACTAGGGGGATAGCTGTAGCACTGTGTTTCCCCAGTGCTAAATAGGCCAGCCTACCTGGGAGTCCCCTAATTCTTTGAGACCTCTTAACCCATGATGTATTTCTTCAGTTTCAGACACTCCATGGGATACTTCTGGTCTGTATGGCAAGGCCTTCTCTAGTCTTTCACTCGTGCCCTCCTGCAACTCAGATCCCTCTGCTACTTGGCTGAGCTTCACTTCATCCCCTTCACAGTCCAGCTGAAACCCTCCTGATTTCACTTGCCAGTGTAAGAAGGGTTAGGAATCTCTTCCTCACTTAATGGGGAGTTAGCAAAATACAGCATGTACCACACCACCATTTCCTCACCCTCCGAATCCGTGTCCCATTCAGGGGCAGGGCCAGTCTGATCTTTCCTGCTGCTGGTCCTTCAGCCTCTCCACATTGTTGCAGAGTCCTCTTACTAGGTGTAGGGTCCAAGTCATGCTCTGGGTCAACATATACCTCTTGTCCCAGAGATAGAAGGTGGTTCCAATGGAGAATCTTTTCAGATCCATTACCATCCTCTGGTTTCACCTGGAAAACTGGTATGTTTGATATCTGACTCTCCACTACACAAGGCGTAGCCACCTAGCAGTCAGCCAACTTATGCTTCCCAGGTAGCTCCAAATTCTTTATGAGGACGGTCTCCAGACATGAGTTGGGAGAAGCTAACCATTTGATCATGCCTACTCTTGTTTCCTTGACTCTGCTTGGCAGCTGTGACCTCAGCCTTTTTTAGCTGCCTTCTCATATCAAACACATACTTCAGATAAATCTTCGATGGTAGATTTTCCTTGCCAGTTCAAAACAGAGGTCAATGGGCAACCTCACCTTGTGTCCAAACATAAGATAATATGGCAAGTACCCGGTAGCTTCATTCTGTGTACAATTGTAGCAGTGGACCAGATGTCCAATATGTTGACTCCACTTGTTCTTTCTGCTGATCTCCAAGGTCCCAAGCAAGGTCTAGCAATGTCTAGAAAGGTCCAATTGAACTTCTTGGGCTGGGGTTCACCCTGTGGGTGATAAGGCTTAGTCCTCAACTTCTCGACTCCAAGCACCCTCAGTAACTCATGTATGAGCCTATTCTTGAAATCCCGTCCCTTTTGAAAATGGCGGCGTGACGGCAGCATGCGCGGCCATTCCAAGAATGAATATCTGTTATCTGTAAGTAGGGGCCGTGCACAATCCTGATTTGATGGGGACGGACGTGAGAAGCACAGAGGAACATCTGGTGAAACTTCTGACATGCCTGTTTCTCTGCCGCTGCTGCTGTGCGATCGAAAAATCTCCGGAGGGGAAGGCCCCGAATCCTCGGCTTTGCCTGTTGCTTGGCTGCCGGGGCCGGTGTCAAAGTGCTCGGTCCTCAGTGTCGGAGGGCTGGTTGGGGGCTCGAAGTTTTTCGGACGGACTCAGAGTTGGATGTGGTCAGATGTGCTTCCAGAAGCTGCATCGGGAAGCTTTGCGGCGCTGAAGGTTCATGGCAGGAAGATTTTTTTCTTCCTTCTACCGTCTACGTGAGATAGAACATAGAATAGTATAGCACATTACAGGCCCTTCAGCCCACAATGTTGTGCCGATCCTCAAACCCTGCCTCCCATATAACCCCGCACCTTAAACTTCTCCATGATGATGGGCTATCGAGGGCTTTGTGACTTTTTACCGTGTCCATGGTCTGCCCTTATCAAATTACAGCATTGCTTTGCACTGTTGTAACTATATGTTATAATTATGTGGTTTTTGTAAGTTAGTCTTGGTCTGTCTTGTGTTTTTGTGATATCATACTGGAGGAACTCTGTATCATTTCTTAATGCATGCATTACTAAATGACAATAAATGAGGACTGAGTGTCCTCACAATCTAATCTATGTATCTGCCTGGGGAGGTCATAATAAATGAAATACTTCTTCCATAGCACTTTGGCCAACGTGGACACCCTCTGATCCTTGTTAGGGAAAGCTTGCGCATATGTGCTGGTGTGATCCATAATGACCAAGACATTGGCCATGTTGCTGGCATCTGGCTCTATTGACAGGAAATCTATACGCACGAGGTCAAGTGACCCGGCACTCTGCAAGTGAGACAGCTGAGCAGCCCTTGTAGGCAGCATCTTCCTCCGTATACATCGAATGCATGACTTGCAGTACACTTTGACCTCCGGCTTCATTCGGGGCAATCTCTGAGTAATCCACAGGTCTTGTCAACCCCCAAATGGCCAGAATCATCATGAAGTGACTTCAACACAATCCTCCGATACTTCTCAGGCAGAACCAGCTGAGAACACCGAGGTCGGTCCAGAGGCAATGTGACCTGATGTAGGATCTGGTTCCTCAACTCCAATCTGGGCCATTCTTTTTTTCAAATATATTTTTATTGAAGGAATAACACAATGCAGAATACATAATGGATTACATTTTCCTCCATTTTGCTTTTATATCATACCTCTAAACAAACCTCCCCTCACCCGCCTTCCTTGAACATACCATGGCAGCTAATGTATTTACGATACAACAATTCACAAATACAAGTGCGGACATTTCTCAGCCACACCCCCACACTACTTCAAGACGAAGGCCCACACACATCCACAACATGTTGGATGATCTAAAATGCACTCATGTTACAATCCATCTGGGCCATTCTCTCAATAATGGAGGAACTCCCATGTGTTTCATCCTCTCTGCTTGGGCTATGTCTCCTTTTTTGTCCACTGACCAAATGATACCGATGCCCGGGTCATCTCACTGAGCAGTTGCCACATCCCCAGGGCTCAATTCTGGCAACTGGTTTGTCTTCAGAGCAGTCAGGTGGAATGGCACCATCAGAAATTCCCAATTGATCTCCCGCAGGATCTTGCCCTTGCTTTTCCTCTGCCTTCACTGTGATGGAAAACTTGCACATGGTTTTCATTCTTGGAGCAGGAACACTCTCCTACTCAGCATCAATGTTCCTACTTCAGACTGAAATCATAGGCAGACAATGCCGCCAACCACCGATGGCCTGTGGCATCCAGTTTTGCTGAGGTCAGGATATAAGTTAGGAGATTGTTGTCCGTCCTCACCTCAAACTTGGCATCGTAGAGATAGTCACTTAACTTATCCACCATAGCCCATTTCATTGTCAGGGAATCCAACTTGTGCATGGGCTAGTTTTTTTCAGAGGGTGACAAACTCCGAATGACAAATGCAACAGGTCTCAACCTTGTGCCCTGATCCTGATACAGGACACCCCCTGAACCCTCTGCTGGCGTCCGTATGCAGTACATTTGGCAATCGGGGGTTTGCAAAAGCCAGTACAGGTGCTTGTGTCAGCAGCTGCTTCAGCAACTGAAAGGCCTCTTCAGATTTCACATCCTGTCTTGCTCCAAAGGCTCCGAAGGGCTAAAATAATCTTTACTCTCCTCTCCTTTTGTCCCCCTCCCTTCCTTCCCCAAGGAAGGGTAACTGCACAGAAGCTGATTGAAACAGTGACTCACTTTCGTGTAGTCCTTCACGAACCTCTGATAGTACTCACAGAACCCAAGAAACATGCACAAAGCACTCAGAGTCTGGGGCCTTGGCCATTTGGTCACCACCTCTATCTTAGACGGATCCGTAGTTACTCTATTTGTGAGACTGTGTGCTCAACATAGTTGACAGACATCTTGCAGAACTGGCACTTGTCCTGGGAAAGTTTTAACCCTTCAGCTTTCAGACGGCCCAGCGCCTTCAGTAGCCTCGCTTCATGTTCCTCCCATGTGGAGCCAAACACTATGAAATCATCCAGATACACCAATATCTCAAGTAAGTTCATATCTTCCACCAATTTCTCCATCACACGCTGGAAAGTCGCAGGGGCTCCTGATATGCCCTGGACATCCTTTCGAACTGGAAGAATCCCAGTGGACATATAAATGCTGTCTTCTCTGTCAGCTTCATTCATGGGAATCTAGTAATACCCTCTTCTCAAGTCCAGCACACTGACCCACTTCACACCATTCAGACAGGCCAGCATGACCTCAGTCCTCAGGACCATATAATGGTTGGGGACGGTACACCTGTTCGGAGTCCTATAGTCTACACACATCCGTACTTTCCCATTCTTCTTCCTAGCCGCTACTACTGGGGACGCAAAGAGGCTTCTGGACTCTGTGATGATCCCAGCTTCCTTAAGCTTCCACAAGTGCTACTGAACATCTTCCACCTCTGCAGGGGCCATTCGCTGTGACCTTTCTCTAAACAGCAAGTCTTTGGTCATTCGGATGGTGTAGCGAGTGCTCTTGGAACAACCCACATCAAACTCATCAGTAGAAAAGACACCTTCCAGCTTCAACATCTTCCCTATCAACCTCCTCTTCCAATCTCCAGTTTCTGGGGAGTCCTCAAAGTTGAATGACTCAGCAGTCAACTTTCCCCTTTTTGGAGAGAGAGAGTTTCTTCCCTGCTTGTCTCACAGGGATACTAGACATTACTGTCACCAGGAAGAGGTGCGCCAAGGGAATGACCTTCCTCTTCGTAGTGTTCCTGGTAATCACTGCCATCCTATTCACCTGTACAACCGAGGGTTTCTGCAATTCAGGCCTCACCAGTACCTCAGCAGGTACGCCCGACTCCTCTTCATGGTCTTCTGGAGCATCCACCAAGAGGGCCTCAGCCTCGAGCACTGCTGGAAATTTGGGGTTTCCCGTCACTGTCACTACTTCCCCAGGCTGTAACACGACTGGTTTTGACCAGGTGAACCACACAGTCCCTCGTCTAAGCTCATTATCTGGCCCAGTCTGACCATGAACTTCCTCAAAAGCAGCTCGAAATACCGGGTGAACGGATGATGTTCTCAGGAAGCTCTCTCCAACACTCATTGCAGGCTCCCATTAGCCTCCTCACAATTGGCGTAGTTGTCCCCACGAGAATTGAAACTCCACCCTTCTCAATGGGGTCCAGACCAACCAGTACTAATGTATCAAGGACCTCAGCCACTCCCATAGCTGCTTCCAAAAACTTCAACTTCAGTGACAAATAACCATCATTCAGATAATCACCCACACTTAAGACTCCAGATCTGTAGTGCACTGAGTGGTGTTAATGGTAAATGTGTCAAATACTGATTGTAAAATGAATAGCACAGCAAAGTGAGCTGCAAGCCTATGTCAGTTATAGCTCTAGCATACATATCCTCTACCTCTAGCTTGGCCCCACTAAGCCTTCAGGAATAAGGTTTTTTGCCTTAGGGTGCTCCTTGATATATTGCTGGGACCATGTTCCCCCGAAATGCCAGGCCATTTCCTCTCTGGGTCTCTCTCTGCTTAGGTATCCGGGGGCTTACTCTCTGAGGGGTTTCCCATCTGAAGTGTCCCTCTTCACCACAGTTATGACAGACAATACTGGCTGCTCCCCATCTTGTGGGACCCTGGTCACTAGCACCGCTCTGCATAGTCCATCCCCATCGGTGGGGGGGTGTCCACCTCCCTATCAGCTCCACTGTACAGAGCAACTGCACCTGCAGATAACAATCAGGACTTCTCAGTTCTCAATTCTGTCATGATCTCCTTAACCACTCCTCGGGGTGGGCTATCTGTGGTCACTTCAGTGCAGGGGTCTACTACCAAGGACCTTACTCTGCTGACAGAGGCCCCCCCAACCCCGAGCCTCAGACGCATTCTCCTCCTCTCATACTTCTCTGATCAGCTTAGCAAACAAGAGGGTGGGTGAGTCTTCTGAGACAGTCGGAGACCCCAACCGATCAGGTCCTGGGACTGGCTGCCTTTCACTATCTGGTCTATTCTTAACTGATCCACCTCAGCCATCTGAATGGCCCCTCTATGTCTTAGCAATTTAGCTGCCTCTCTAGCAGAAAAATGTAGGCAGAAAGGTTCTCCTCCTTCTCCTGAAACGTTCTGAAACCCCATCGTAAGCTCCATTGGGCTTCCCATCGCACCAAACACCTTTTCTAATGCTTGCACATAGGCCGCAGAAGTGGCAAAAGGGTTCTGTGCCTTTACAGCTCTCACTACGTCAGCAGCCCGGCCTCGCAAACTCTCAACCAATTGCTGTCTTTGTATGTCATCAGAGCACTGTCATTCATCTGAGAGGTCTGCTCCGCCCAAGTCTCATACTCCTCTTCCCCCTTGGGGGTGGGCTTTACCCCAGGGAACATTTAATAGCTAGGACCCTCTGCTTGGGCACTGGGCCATTTATTTGCCAGGCAGGTAAGGGCTTATACCAACTCAGAAGACTCACACTTCACTGGGGGATTCATTAGACATTCCAAATCAGACCACTCCTTTTCCTCGCTCTGCAGAAACAAGAGCAACCTGTCTTTGAAGTCCCCTCAGTAAGGACAGCCCCTGGCCCCCACTCTCCCAGGGCCCTAATAGTACCGGGCCCTAATAGTACCAGGCAGTTCCACCACCGTTACGTCAGCACTTGTCTGAACTAAAACAAAGTCTTTGCCCAGTATTTTATCAACCTCCGCTCCACAACCGTATCTGTTCCTATGGCTTTAAATTTGAATTAACAATTCGTCAGGGATATGAATGTCTACCCCACTCACTATTTGGAGTATTGTGTACAGTTCTGGTCGCTGAATTATAGGAAAGATGTCAACAAAATAGAGAGAGTACAAAGAAGATTTACTAGAATGTTACCTGGGTTTCAGCACCTAAATTACAGGGAAAGATTGAACAAATTAGGTCTTTATTCTTTGGAGCGTAGAAGGTTGAGGGGGGACTTGATAGAGGTATTTAAAATTATGAGGGGGATAGATAGAGTTGACATGGATAGGCTTTTTCCATTGAGAGTAGGGGAGATTCAAACAAGAGGACATAAGTTGAGACTTAGGGGGCAGAAGTTTAAGGGTAACATGAGGGGCAATTTCTTTACTCAGAGAGTGGTAGCTGTGTGGAATGAGCTTCCAGTAGAAGTGGTAGAGGCAGGTTTGGTATTGTCATTTAAAGCAAAATTGGATAGGTATATAGACAGGAAAGGAATGGAGGGTTACGGGCTGAGTGCGGGTCACTGGGATTAGGTGAAAATAAGCGTTCGGCACGGACTAGAAGGGCCGAGATGGCCTGTTTCCGTGCTGTAATTGTTATATGGTTATACACGTATTCATTACCAGTAAGTCCATTGATTCGCACCACATCTCAACCCCTGCAGCAACCATAACCAGACAATAGTTTAGCATAGACTTAAACACAGAACTCACTGGATCAAAGTTCAGGACAATCACACAGCATCCAATGAAATCGATGCTGGACGATACCCCCAGAATAAAACACCCTGGTTTCCTCGGCTGCGTAACTCAAGGGAAGACAATCTCCGCCCCTCCCCCCAAACTTGTGAGATTAAGACGCGAGCCCACCCCAAACCCCTTGTTTGTGTGGATGCTGTGTAATTTGCTACCCTGTTATAAATTAGTGCCACAAAATAACAGACAATACACCACATACAATTAAAAGATTTATTTTTATAATTTTTAATTTGACTAAAGGGTTGGTAAAGAAAAGAACAAAAAAGGGCCCATTTTAATTAAACAGTCTAATGTGCACAAGCTGGAGCTGCTAGTTTCCCCAAGTCGCTGATCCTCAATCGATCTCACCCCCCCCACCCCATCTCCGTCAAATCCTACAACCTCTTCTCTCCACCATCTTCTCTCTTCATCTCCTCTCAAACCAAAAATAAACCTAAGTCCAATTAAATGTACAGAATTAAAGGAATTATGTTTATGAATCTTAACTAAAGGGTTAGTAAAGAATAACAAAAAGAAAAGGGCCCTTTCTAATTAAGCAGTCAAATGTGCGCAAATTGGAGCTCGTCTTGAACTTCTCTGTTGCTCACGTGCTGGGTCCTTGGTCAACGTGAAAGCACACACCACCTTCCGAGCGTCGCTCACAATCCATCTCGAACAAAAGGGTCTCCCACCGGACCGTATGCTACGACCGGTTCTCCCCAGTGTTTTCTCTCTCTATCTCCTCTCAAATAAAAACCCAAGACCAAACTTATTGCCCCTCACCAAGAAAAACCTCCCACTAATTGGATGGCACACATTCAACATCATCCCTTATCTTCAACAATTACCCTAACAGTCTGAAAGCAGAACAAGGTGCTAAATGAAATACGTACCACATAACAGTAAAAATGTGAATCAGGCCATTACACAAATTACATCTTCTTCTTGCGCCCTTAACTCCTGGTGGAGTCATCGGGGTGCTGTCATGACAAGCTTTGCATCGGTCTGTTCCAACTGTCACGGTTGGGTCACCGCAAGTGTTTTCCCTGTCCACTCTTTAATGTCATCCGTCCATCTTTTCCTCTGTCTGCCTCTCCTCTTTTTCCCCTCCACAGTTCCTTGTAGAACTGTCTTTGCAAGGCCACTGGATCTTGTTACGTGGCCAAACCATCTCAACTTTCTTTTCTTCACCATTGTGAGAAGGTCATCATGGGAGCCAATGTGGTGCTGGATGGTCTTGCAGACCTGCTCATTTGTGATGTGGTCCAAGTATGAGATGCCCAAGATGTTGCGATAGCATCTCACTTCCAATGTCTATATCTTCCTCTGTAGCTCTGTTGTCAGGTTCCTTGTCTCACATGCATACAGGAAGATGGAGAATACCAATGTACGCATTGTATTGGAGAGAATACAAATTACATTTATGTCACCATATACTACCTTGAGAGTCATTTTCTTATGGGCATTCATGGTAGAATAGAGAAATCATAAGACCTTGGAGCAGAAATAAGAATGGCAATCATAGAGTCATAGAGAAATACATCATAGAAATAGACCATTTGGCCCATCTAGTCAATGCCAAAAATCATTTAAACTGCCTGCTCCCAAGTCTTGCACCAGGACCATAGCCATTCATATCTCTACGATCTGTTGGCCTGTTCAAACTTCGCTTAAACTTCTGGTAAATAAAATCGAAGATCTCAGAGCTAGGGTGCTGTATCAGAGGTACATTAGGACCACATGCGTCCTTTGTTTCACAGAATCCTGGTTAACCCCTTCCATACTGGACACATTGATTCAGATTGACAGGTTCACTATATACCATCAGGTTACAACTGTCAAGGCTCTCAAAAGAAGAGGTGGGGGTGTATGCGTCATGATCAACTCCTCGTGGCGCACAAATGCATTGGTGGTGGCCCAATTCTACTCAACAAACTTGGAATATCTCGCAATTAAGTGCTGTCCAATATTGCCTGCCATGAGAGATTTCTGCAATAATTTTGGTAGCAGTGTACATTCTTGGGCCAACATCAAACAGATTAGTGGTTGCCAACCAGTCGATTGTATTCAACCGATCGATCTTTGAGACTTTCCCAGTAGATCCTCAAAAAAAAAGAAAAATAAATATACAAATACATTATGCCTGATAAACCTTTTGATGCAAATATGTAGTAACTTCTACTTTGAAAAAGGACCACTGGACAACTTCATGCCCAAAAGGAACAACTTTATCTGGGACGGTAAAACGATATTCGCATACAGAGGTTTTCACCAGTGTGCACTGGGGAGAAAAGATGGGAAGGAAAACCCCGCAACCCCGGAAACAATCTCTCTTTACAAACAGTTTTCTGTAGCGGAGTCTTGCTATATTACCATAATCCTAATTGGTATTAACTTATCTTTATAATGCTCATATTACAACACTTCTCCCCCTTTAAATTCCAACATTCCCCAAATGTAAAAGAAATGGGAAACAAAAACAGTAGTGTCATTAGCTTGTGTACCCCTTATACTAATGTCTCAGTAAGTTTACCAATACCAGGAAAGTTGAGGAGCTGACATCAGGGTTGAAGGCCCAGCAAACATGCTGCTCAGAGGACCTGGAGAGACAAGTGTTAAAGGACTTGTCACTCTGTGAATATTTTTCACGACAATTTGATAAATCCCTGGATGTAATGCAAACAGCTCAGCTTGTTGTATTTGTCAGAATGGCTTTCCAGGATTTTACAACAAAGGAGGACTTCCTCACTCTTTTGCACTTAAAGGAGAGAACGAGAGGTGAGAATATTTACAATGAGTTTTTAAAAAATGTCAGTGAAAATGACATCCCTATTCATAAACTGGTGGCAATTACTACTGATGAGGCTCCAGCAATGTGTGGTGTGCGCGTTGGTTTTATAGCACTGTGTCGTAATGATGCTGATTTTCCCAACTTCCTGGATTGTCACTGTGAGATTCCTCAGCAGGCCTTGGCTGGGAAGGTCGTGGACTTTCTCATGTAATGACACTGGTGGGCAAACTGATAAACTTGATTCGAGCAAAAGCGCTTCAGCACCAGTTATTCAAGGTGTTATTGGATGAGCTCGATGCCGCTATGGCCTGTTTGGTATGCTAGTTACAGTGTTTTCTTGGTCGAATTAATTTGAAAGTTTGACAAAAGCATTTTTGTAATTAAAATACAATTAGTCCAAATAAAGGGCCTCAAGTTGGAAGTACAATCTGAGCTGTTTTTTCTCTAAAAGATTTAGTAGGTCGACCTTGCCTTTCACTAAGACCGAGGTAGGGGATCTTGGGCTTAAAAAGGTTGGTGACCACTACTCTAAATGATCAGCATACATGAAACAGCACACTCCTATCCCTTCACCATTATTTTAACCAGGCTAGCCTGAAGAAGCCACTAAATTGCAATCAACAAATCACTTGTAGTAACAGAGGAAACAACACACTGGACTACTGTTACACCACCATCAAAAATGCCTACCATGCTATTCCACACTCTCAGCTTGAGAAGTCTGCTCAGCTTTTTGTACTAATATTCCCTAAGTATAGGCAGGAGACTAAAGACTGCATCACCAGTAGTGAGGACCAAGAAGGTATGGACAAGGGAAGCACAGGAACACTTACAGGACTACTTGGACTGAACTATATTGAGAGATTCATCTTCAAGCCTGGATGAGCGTGCCGTAGTTGTCACCAACATTAAACGTAGATGAGTGTGTGCCTACAAAAACTTCATATACATTCTCAAACTAAAAGTCATGGATGAACCAGGAGGTAAGTTGACTGTGGAGGGCTAGATCTGCGGCATTTAAGTCTGGTGACCCGGGTCTGTACAGGACAACAGGGTATAATTTACGGAGGACTATTTCAAGGGTGAAGAAAATCAGAATCAGGTTTATTATCACCAGCATGTGAAGTAAATTTGTTAATCTAGCAGCAGCAGTTCAATGCAATACATAATCTAGCAGAGAGAGAAAAAAATAATAATAAATAAACAAGTAAATCGATTACATATATTGAATA
This sequence comes from Hypanus sabinus, assembly GCF_030144855.1. Taxonomy (NCBI): domain Eukaryota; kingdom Metazoa; phylum Chordata; class Chondrichthyes; order Myliobatiformes; family Dasyatidae; genus Hypanus; species Hypanus sabinus. The sequence goes on from NC_082707.1 coordinate 915,883, forward strand.
GATTTTTAAAAATGTGCAAAAACAGAAATACTGTATGTTACAAAAAGTGAGGTAGTGTCCATTTAGGAATCGGATGGCAGAGGAGAAGAAGCTGTTCCTGAATCGCTGAGTGTATGCCTTCAGGCTTCTGTATCACCAGCCTGTTGGTAACAGTGGAAAAAGGGCATGCCCTGGGTGCTGGAAGTCCTTAATAATGGATGCTGCCTTTCTGCATGAAATGTAAGAGATGCCGTTGAGGGCAGCATTGATGGTGGAGGATGGGAAGTCCCTTTCTTTGAAAAAGGACATCTCCTTCATTCTGGAGTGAAAAGCTTCATCCTGAGAACAGATGTGGCAAAGGCAGAGAAATTGAGAGAAGGAGATGGCATTTCTACAAGTAACAGGGTGGGAAGAGTTTAAGTCCAGGAAGCTCTGAGAGTCTGTGGGTTAATAACAGACATCATTAGATAAGCTATCTCCTGAGATGGAGACAGAAAGATCGAGAAAAGTGAAAGGAGGTGTCGGAATTGGACCAGATAAATTTGAGGGCAGGATGGAAATTGGAGACAGTTGATGAAGTCAACAAACTCTGCATGGGTGCAGGAAGCAGCAACAATGCAGTCGTCGATGTAGTGTAGGAAAAGTAGGCTTGGAACATAGACTATTCCACGTAGCCAACAAAAAGGCAGGCATAGCTGGGACCTGTGTGAATGCCCATGGCTACACCTCTTGTTTGAAGGAAGTGGGAAGAGCCAAACAAGAACTTATTAAGAGTGAGGACATTCCACTAGATGGAGGAGAGTGGTGGTAGAGAGGAACTGTTTGGTTCTGGTGTCCAGAAAAAAATGGAGAGCTTTGAGATTTTCCTGGTGGGGGATGGAGGTGTATAGAGATTGGGTGTATAGGGATGTTATGCTGAAGTTGTATAAGATAAGGCCATAAGACATAGGAGCAGAATTAGGCCATCTAGCCCATCGAGTCTGCTCCACAATTCAATCATGGCTGATACTTTTTTTTCTATCTCCTCCTCAACCCCAGTTCCCAGCCTTCTCCGAGTAATCTTTGATGCCATGTTCAATCAAGACCTTAAATACACCCAACAACCTGGCCTCCACAGCTGCATGTCACACCAAATTCTGCAGATTCACCACCCTTTGACTAAAGAAATTTCTCCGTACCTCTGTTTTGAGATGGCGCCCCTCTATCCTGAGGCTATGCACAAGATGTTAGTGAGACCTAATTTGGAGTATCTGTGCAGTTGTGGTCACCTACTGACAGGAAAAATGTAAACAAGATTTAAAAGAGTGTCCAAGAAAAATTACAAGGATGCTGCCATATTTGGAGGACCTAAGTTATAAAGAAAGATTGAATAGATTAGTACTGTATTTTTTGGAATGTCGAAGTTCGAGAGGAGATTTGACAGAGGTATACAAAATTATGAAGGGTATAGTTAGGGTAAATGCAAGCAAGCAAGCTTTTTCCACTGAGGTTGGGTGGAACTACCACCAGAGGTTATGTCTTAAGGGTAAAAGGTGAGAAGTTTATGGAAACACAAAGGGAAACTTCTTCAGTCTTGGGTTATAAGAGTGTGGAATGAGCTGCTAGCACAAATGGCGTATACAAGCTTGAATTTAAGAGAAGTTTGGATAGGTACATGGATGGTAGAGGTAGGGAGGGCTATGGTTCCAGTGCAGGTTGATGGGAGTAGGCAGTTTAAATGATTCAGTATGGACTAGATGGGCCAAGGTCCATGTTTATGTGCTGCACATCTCTATGACTCCCCAGTGTCCTACCATTTGTAAAACAAATCCTACACTGCTTTGACTTTCCAAAATACACTTCTCATACCTATCTGTATTGAAATCCATTTGCCACTCCTTGGTTCACTTCCTTAACTGATCCAGATTGTCCTGTAATCTACAATAATTTTCTTCACTATCAACAGCACTTAGTAATTTCATGTCATCCACTAACTTAATGATCAAAACACATCAATTGATACAAGTGATGAATCACAAGGGTCCCAACACCGAACCCTGCGGCACACCATTTGTGACTGGACTCCAGTGCAAGAAGCAATTTTTAGCCACCTCCCTCTGCTGTGCAACACACACAAAATGCTGGGGGAACTCAGCAGGCCATGTGCCAGTTAATCTGTGCTGTACTTCTCTGCTAGTGTTGGGATTACTTCTGAGTGAACAAAGTGCTGTAAGTTTAGAATGGGGAAGTAAAAAATCAAGGTGGTCAAGTTCCTGTCTGCTGTTAGCGATGAATGGATGTAGGGAGGATGGTGACCAGAAAGAGAAATGAGGTGAATTGTGGAAAGGGGAAAGGAGTCTGGTTGTGATGAATCCTGAACAATGAAGTTGGAGTGTCATAGTGGCATAGTAGTTAACATGGCACTATTACAGCTCAGGTCATTGGAGTTTGAGTTCAATTCTGGCATCCTCTGTAAGCAAGTTTGTATGTTCCTTCCCTTGAGTATGTGGGTTTCCTCTGGGTCTCCAGTTTACTCTCACATCCCAAAGATGTACCAGTTAGTAAATTAATTGTGTAAACTGTCCTGTGATTAAAAAAGATCGGTGGGTTGCTGATCTGTGGAGCTTGGGTGGACAGAAGGGCCAGAGACTGCGAAAAACAAAAGACAGACAGACTTTATTGATCCCGAGGGAAATTGGGTTTTGTTACAATAATGAAACCATGGTGGGATTGTACAGATGTAACTTTACTAAGAGTGATAAAAGAGGCAATGATGGAGCAGTGTAGGGACAGACCACCCCAGAAGGGCTAGATTTAAATTTTATCAAAGAGCTGAGAGATGGAAATATAGACATTGCAGCTTTCTGAAAAGGGAGAGGTATTCTAATCTTTTGTAGAAATATCCAGTTTATTCTGAGTTCCTTTCAGGTGAGAAACCTTTCGTCTGTGAATTATGTGGAAACTCGTACTCTGATGTGAAGAATTTAAAGAAACACAACAATAAAGCTCATGGTAAGTATTTCCCAGATTACCAGGTCTCACTGAAAGGCTGAGTGGCCTAATTCTGCTCCTAAAGATTTTATGGGGAACTGTTCTGTCCGTCCCAACACAGATCACTGAAGGAAGCAAGGGAACCACTCAGTCCATCTAATCAGGACTAATGTTTGTAGATTGGCCCAGGGTTGCTCAATTTCTCCCTCAAACCTCATTTCTCTTGTTAATCCTGAAAATCATGTCCCAGCATGTTGAATTACCTCCAGAAGGCATCATCTGAGTTAGCTGAAGGCATCATCTATTCATCTGAACAGTTCTCTGGGAATTTCTCTAATAAAATCCAGCTGTATTTTGTGATCACACATTCATGGGAATAGAACCATTGTGCACAGGAACAGGTCGTTCAGTCCGTAGAGTTTACACTGAACATGATAGCAATCTAACCTCTCCTATCTGTTTGCATTTGGCCCACTCCCTACATGTTCATCTGTCTGTCTGAGTGCTATCATATCTACTACTGCTACCAATCTCTGGCAGCACCACTCTTTGCACAAAAAAAAACATGCCTCACAAATCTTCAGATATCATAATACTCCCCACCTTAAAAGCAGTGCCCTGTAGTATTTGAAAAATACACCAACTCAATCAATACCTCATAATTTTATAAATTTTAGAATTAGCTTTAATATCACTGGCAGATGTCATGAAATTTGTTGCTTTTCAGGAGCAGTACATCCAATACATAAAAGAGAAATAGAAAAGTACAGCACAAAAAAGGCCCTTTGGCCAATCTAGTCCGTGCTGAACTATTTAAACTACCTACTCGTATCGACCTGCACCAGAAGCACAGTCCTCCCTACCATCCATATACCTATCCAAACTTCTCATCAATGTTGAAATTGAGCTTTCATACACTACTTGAGCTGGCAGTTCATTACACACTTGTACGACGCTTTGAGTGAAGAAGTTCCCCTCACATCCTCTTAAGCTTTCACCTTTCATCCTTAAGCCATGACCTGTAGATGTCACCACCCAACCTCAGTTTACCCAATCTATACCCATCACAATTGTGTAAACCTCCGTCAAATCTCTTCTCAATTTTCTACGTTCTAAGGAATAAGGTCCTAACCTATTCAATCTTTCCATATGATTCAGGTCCTCCAGACCTGGCAACATCCTTGTAAATTTTCTATGTACTCTTTCAACCTTATTTACATCTTTCCTGAAGGTAGGTGACCAAAATTGCACACAATACTCCAAATTAGGAGCATTTGGCAACTTTGGTCTGTACTCACTGGAATTTAGAAGAATGCATGGGGATCTCATTGAAACCTACCAAACGTTGAAAGGATTAGATAGGGTGGATGTGGAGAGCATGTTTCCTATGGTGGGGTTATCCAGAATTAGAGGGCAAAGCCTTAAAATTGATAGGTGACCTCTTAGAGCAGAGGTAAAGAGGAGATCTTTTAGCCAGAGAGTTGTAAATCTGTAGAATGCTCTGCCACAGATTACAGTAGAGGCCAAGTCCGTGCATATACTTAAGGTGGAAATTGATTGTTCCCTGATCAATACATCAAAGGATACGGCGAGGAGGCAGGTGTATGGTGTTCTGGAATCCATATTGACCATGATGAAATAAGGAAGCATACTCTGTGGGCTGACTGGCCTATTTCTGCTCCTATATATTATGGTCCTAGGCCACCAATGTCTATACAACTTCAACATAACATCTAATCTCCTGTACTCAGTACTTTGATTTATGAATGCCAATGTGCCAAGACTTTTCTTTATGACCCTATCTACCTGTGACACCACTTCCAATGAATTATGGACCTGCATTTCCAGATCCCTTTGTTCTGTCACATTATTCAGTGCACTGTGTAATACCTACCATGTAGATAGGTCTTAAAGCACTTGTGTGCATTAAATTCCATCTGCCATTTTTCAGCCCCTTTCACCAGCTGGTTCAGATCCTGCTGCAAAACATGAAGGTCTTCCTTAGTGTCCATTACACCCCCCAGTTGTGGTGTCATCCACAAATTTGCTGATCCACTTAACTACATTATCATTTAGATCATTGATATAGATGACAAACAACAACCCAGCACTGATCCCTGTGGCACTCCACTAGTCACAGGCCTTCAGTCAGAGAGGCAAAGATCTACTACCACTCGCTTGCTTCTCCCATAAAGCCAATGTCTGATCCAATTTACCACCTCATCTTGAATGCTGGGTGACTGAACCTTCTTGATTAACCTCCCATGTGAGACCTTGTCAAATGTCTTGTTAAAGTCCATGTAAACATCCACTACTTTGCTTTTTATCAACTTATCTGGTAACTTCCTTGAAAAATTCTATGATTGGTTAGATCATCCACAAAGCCATGCTGACTTTCCTTAATCAGACTGTGTCTATCCAAATACTCATATATCCAGTTCTTTAGAATATCTTCCAATAACTTTCCCTCTACTGATGTCAAGCTCACTGGTCCATAATTTCCTGGTTTACTTTTAGAGCTTTTCTTAAACAGCGGAACAACATTAACTATCTTCCAGTTCTCTGGTACCTTATCTGTCGCCAAAGATTATTTAAATATCTGGTAGGGTCCCAGCAATTTCTGCACTTGCCTTCTGCGGGATCTCAGGGAAGACTTTGTCAGTGTGTGGGGATTTATCCACCCTAATTTGCCCCAAGACAGCAAACATTTCCTACTCTGTAATTTGTACAGGGTCCACAAAGTTGATTCCATATATAACCATATAACAATTACAGCACGGAAACAGGCCATCTTGGCCCTTCTACTCAGTGCCAAACGCTTACTCTCACCTAGTCCCACTGACCTGCACTCAGCCCATAACCCTCCATTCCTTTCCTGTCCATATACCTATCCAATTTTACTTTAAATGACAATACCAAACCTGCCTCTACCACTTCTACTAGAAGCTCGTTCCACATGGCTACCACTCTGAGTTCTATTTAGCTTCATTTCTATAGACTATGTGTCCATCTTCTGAGTAAACACAGATGTTAAAAACCATTTAAGATCTCCCGTATCTCTTTTGGCTCCACACATGAATTGCCATTTTGATCTTCCAGAGGACCAATTTTGTCTCTAGCAATCTTTTTGCTCTTAACTTATCCATAGAATCCCCCTTAGGATTCTCCTTCACCTTGTCCTCTAGGGCAACCTCATACCTTGTTTTAGCCTTTCTGATTTCTTTCTTGAGTATCCTCTTGCATTTCTTATACTCCATAAGTAACTCATTTGTTCCTACCTGCTGTGCACCTTTTTTTTCCTTAACCGGGGCTCAATATCTCTTGAAAAACAAGGTTCCCTACACCTGTTATCTTTACCTTTTATTCTGATAGGCACATACAAGCTTTGCACTCTCAAAATTTCACTTTTGAAGGCCTCTCACTTACCAAGTACACCTTTGCCAGAAAACAGCCTGTCCCAATCCACACTTGCCAGATCCTTTCTGATACTATCGAAATTGGCTTTTCGCCAGTTGAGAATCTCAACCCATGGACCAAACATATCTTTCTGTATATTTACTTTGAAACTAATGGCATTGTGATCACTAGATGTAAAGTGTTCACCAGCACAAATTTCTGTCACCTGTCCTGTTTTATTCCCTATTAGCAGATCAAGTATTGCACACTATCTCGTTAGGACTTGTACATACTGATTAAGGAAATTTCCCTGAACAGGTTTGACAAGCTATCCCATCTAGTCCTTTTGCAGTTTGGGAAGCCCAGTCAATATGTGGAAAGTTAAATTCACCTACTATAACATCCCTATGTTTCTTGCAACAGTCTGCAAACTCTGTACAAATTTATTCCTCTTAAATCCCTTGAATTGTTGAGTAGTCTGTAATATAGCCCCATTAATGTTGTCAAATCTTTCCTATTCAGTTTAATGCATAGTGCCTCATTACACAAGTTCTTCTGTCTGTCCTGACTGAACACTGCCATGGCTTTTTCCCTGGCTAGTAACGCCACCCCTCCTCCTTTAATCCCTCCCACCTTGTCACGTCTAAAACAGCAGAACCCTGGAATACTGAGCTGCCAATCCTACTCCTCCTGCAACCAAGTCTCACTACTAGCTACAGTATCAAAATTCCAAATGTGGGTCCATTTCAGATGAGTGCCTCTGCCTTTCCTATGATACTTCTTGCTTTGAAATACATGCAGTTCGGGAAATTTGTTGCCTGACTTTGTTTCCTGACTTCGTTTGAGGTCTTAACAACGCGTCTCCACAACCTCACAATCTGTTCTGGCACACTGATTCCCATCACCTTGCTATAAAATATAATAAGATGTATGTATAAAAATTAAATAAAATAAGTAGTGCAAAAAGACAGCAGAAAAAATTATTGAGGTCGTGTTCATGGGTTCATTGTCCACTCAGAAATCTGGCGGTGAAAATTGAGTGTGTGTCTTCCTGATAGCAATGAGAAGAGTGCATGTCCTCGGTGATGGGCCCTTAATGATGAATGCTGCCCTTTTAAAGATGTCTTTGATGCTGGGGAGACTAGAGCCCATGATAGAGCTGGCTGAGTCCACAACTTTCCTCAGCTTTTTCCAATCCTGTGCAATGGCCCCTTCATACCAGGCACTCATATAACCATATAACAATTACAGCACGGAAACAGACCATCTCAGCCCTTCTAGTCCGTGCTGAACGCTTACTCTCACCTAGTCCCACCTACCTGCACTCAGCCCATAACCCTCCATTCCTTTCCTGTCAACATACCTATCCAATTTTTTTTTTGATGCAACCAGTTAGAATGCTCGCCACAATACATCTGTAGGTAGTTGTGAGTCTTTGGTGACGTACCAAGTCTCTCAAACTCCTAATGAAATATAGCCACTGTCATGCCTTCTTTGTAATTGAATCATTATGTTCAGCTTAGGATAGATTCTCAGAGATGCTGACACCCAGGAACATGAAAATGCTCACCTTTTCCACTGCTGATCCCTCAATGAGGACTGATGTGTTTCCCTCGAATTTCCCTTTCTGAATTCCCCAATCAATTCCTTGGTCTTACTAATGCTGAGTGCAAGGCTGTTGTGACACCACTCAGCCAGCTGATCTATCTCATTCCTGGATGCCTCCCCTGTTTCCCTTGTGAAGCTGAACAATTAAATGTGCTGGTGAAGAGGAGATTTGGAGGATATATATCTGGGATTCCTGACCTTGTTTCAATCTGTTTTCCTTGCCAGCTATGAAGAGGACAGACAGGAGTGACGAAGGAATGGATGTCGAGCAGGAATCTCAGGAAGATCCTGATTTGAATGTACCGCTCAGTGTGTCAGAGAGAGCAGAACATCAGCCAATGCTGCTCCCCATCAGTGATGGGCCATCCTTATCCACAGAGCATTTGTTGCGACCCACAACCTACCCAGAGACACAACTCATCTTCTTGCAGCAGCTGTACTGACAAGGGTTAGAGCTTCCTGCTGACAGGGCAAATGAGAGACAAAAGAGTAAAGAGCACAGAAGATTGGTGGTGAAGCAAAGCAGAAATTGTAGGGTAGGAGGTGGTTGGTGTGAAAGGAAGGAAGGGACTTTTTGGGGCACAGGGAGAAAGACGTGTCAGAACAATGGAGCTCAGAACAGCAGAGATAAAAAGGGATTCAGGGCAAGGGGGAGAGAGAGAGTGGGGGGTTCAGGGCAAGGGGACAAGAGAAGGTGGGTCCGGCGATGATGAGAGAAAGAAGGTCCAGGGCAATGGGACGAGAGAGAGAGGGTCCGGGGCGATGGGACGAGAGAGAGAGGTCTGGGGCAATGGGACACCAGAGAGAGGGTCCGGAGCGAGGGGGCGAGAGAGGGAGAGGGCCCAGGGCGATGGGATGAGAGAGAGAGGGTCCGAGCAAGGGGGCGATAGAGAGGGACGGTCCAGGGTGAGAGAGGGGCTGGGGCTTTGGGACTAGAGAGAGGGTCCAAGTTGAGGGGACGAGAGAAAAAGAGAAGGGGTTTGGGGTGAGGAAACGAGCGAGGGGGTTTGGGGCAAAGGGAGGTCAGATTGAGGGGGAATGTGGGGGTGAAGGGAAGAGCATTAGAGGTGAGGGAACAAGAAGGGATGTTAGAGGCATTGAGGGCTAAATGGGGAGAGGGAGAGGTGCTATGTGAACCAAAAGGAAATGGTGAGTTCACCTCTATAGGAGTTGATGTGATACTATACAAAGCAGTGTATTCATACTCCAGACCATCTCACTGTACCCTTGTGTTGCTGCTAATTAACACTGTGGCATTATTAGTGTGGATATACATGTAGTTAGTCCACAGATTGAGGCGAAGTGAAGCAATATAACCCTTGTAGCCAAAGGCATTCCATTGTTCTTGGGACATGTTCTTTAAAGAAATGCAGAGAGTGCTCCTTCCTGTCTTGGCACCTTGCTCTGTACCCCAGCTTATAGTAAGCTTCTCTGTGTGCCTGAAGCTCTGGTCTCTGGTACAGAATTGGTGGTGTACTGGTGAAGTTCAACTGTCGAAGGAATGTGGTAGGTCAACCAGCATCTGTGGAGGCAGAGGAATGGTTACCATTTCGGTTTAGAGTCAGCATCAGGACTGATCTGAATCAGATGATTACAGAACTGTTCAAAGTGGCTGTTTAATTTGTGCCTTATGGAACATAGTACAGAAACTGGTCCTCTGGCCCACAGCATCTGTGCCTTCATATGATCTGAATCCCTCCAGTCACTGCACATTTGTGTGCCTGTCTAAATGCTTCTTAAATCTGCCTCCCTCACCATTCTACACAATTACCACTCATCGTATATTTCCTTCAAACCTTCTTTAATATTTGACATTTCTACCCCGCATTGACCTGAAACACCACAGAGAAAATAATCATATTTGTCTATAGCTCATACTCTCTAATCCAGGCAGCATCCTGGTGGACCTGGACCCAGACCCTCTCTAAAGCCTCCATATTCTCACATTATTGGGTGACTAGCACTGCACACAAAACTCCAAGAGCAGCCTAACTAAAGTTTATACAGCTGCAACAAGACTTCCTGACTCCTACTCAAAACCTGTCCACCGAAGGCAAACATGCCACCAGCTCCCTTCACTACCCTATGCTTCTTTTCCCACTTTCATGGAGACAGACTTCAGTTTGAAGTTCCCTCCGTATGTCAATGCTCCTGAGGTCCCACCGTCTACTGTTTACTTTTCTCTTACATTTATAAGAACATAACATAAGAGATAGGAGCAGGAGTAGGCCAATCGGCCCCTCAAGCCTGCACCGCCATTCAACAAGATCATGGCTGATCCAGTCTTAACTCTAGTTTTCACCGAATCCCACAAGGCAACAGTGCCAACCAACAGGGCACCATGCCGCCCATTTTATTTTATTATTCATCCCGCCCAAACCCATGTGATCACCCGGGGGAAAAAAATGATTTGCCAATTGAGGAGAAAAAATCTGGAAAATTCCTCTTCGAACCATCCAGGCTATCGAAAACTGGTCCAGGAGATCACGTGACTGATCTAAACCTAGCCTCATGTCCACTTACCTGCTCGCTCACCGTATCCCCTAATGCCATTTTTATCCAGGAAAATGTCTATCTCCATTTTGAATTTATTGAGTGTAGTAGCTTCCACAGTTCTCTGGGGCAGTAAATTCCACAGCCCCACTACCCTCTGAGTGAAGAAATTTCTCCTCATCTCAGTCCTGGAACGGCATCCCCTTATTTTAAGATTATGCCCCCTCCCAGTGACCTCCCAGTGCCTCACACTTGCCTGGATTAAAATCCATCTGCCATTCCCCCACCCAAAACTGTAACCGATATATATCCTGATCTATTCTTTGGCGATCTTCACTATCTGCAGCTACTCCAGTTTTGTGCTATCCACAGATTTACGAATCAGACCGTCTACATTTTTGTGCAAGTCAAACAAAACGAATAACTCTGGTCCCTGTGAAACAATATTGACACAATACTCCAAAATACCCATCACTACCTTATGTCTTCTATGGCCAACTATTTGAAAGGTGAGCTCAATTTGTCACATGTACATCAATACATACAGTGAAATGCACCGTTTGCATCAACATCCAACGCAATCTGATCAGCTGAGGGCAGCTTGCAAGTGTTGCCGTGCTTCTGGTGCCAACCAAAGCATGCCCACAATTTAATAACTAATCCACACATCTTTGGAATATGATAGCGTACTAGAGTACAGAAACGGACATCTTGGCCTATCTAGTCCATTATAGGCCAGTTAGACGGACCTCAGAGCTTGGGAAAATGTTGGTGTCGATAGTTAAGGATGTGTTTTCCGGATACTAGTCCTGTTGACCTGCACCTGAACCATAACTTTCCCATATAGATACTTATCCAATTTCAAGTTTTGAAATTGAGCCCGCATCCACCACTTGCACTGGCAGCTTATTCCACATTCACACCATCATCCCCTGATTGAAGAAGTTTCCCCTCATGTTCCCCTTAAATATTTCACATTTCGCCCTAGCCCATAACCTCTAGTTCTAGTCTCACCTAACAATAGTAGAAAAAGACTGCATGCATTTACCCTTTCTAGCCCCTCATAAATTTGTGTACTCAGCCAAACTCCCCTCAATTTTCCACATTCTCAGGAATAAAGTCCTAACCTATTTAACCTTTCCCTGCAACTCAAATCCCAGCAACATCCTTGTAAATTTTCTCTGCACTCTTTCAATCTTATTTACATTTTTCCTGTAGGTAGGTGACCAAAACTGCACACGATACTCCAGTTAGGCCTCACCAACGCCTTAAAACTATTTTGTGCAAGATCTATCCTGGTTGGTACTCCCAAAGTACATCACCTCACACTTCTCTGTATTATATTCCATCTGCCATTTATCAGACCATTTTTCCAACCAGTCCAGTTCCCACTTCAAGCTTTGATAGTCATCCTTACTGTCCACCATATGCCCAATCTGGATGTCATCCTCAGATTTGTTGATCCAGTTTACTTATTTATCATCTAGATCATTGATATAGATGACAACAACAAACCCAACACTGATTTCTGTGGCACACCACAGGTTACAAGCCTCCAATTGGAGGGCAAACATCTGCTACCGCGCTTTGGCTTCTCCCACCAGATTCAGGGCCGAACATAATTTAGTACCTCATCTTGAATGTCAAGCAACTGAACCTTCTTGACAAAATTCCCATGTAGGATCTTGTCAAAGGCCTTGATAAAGTCCATGTAGCTTTGCCTTCATCAATTTTCCTGGTAACTTTCAGGATTGGTTAAACACAACTTTTCACGCACAGAGCCATGTTGACTAACCCTGATCGATCAGTCTTATCCAAATATTTAAATGTATAGTCCTTAGAATCCCTTCTAATAACTTACCCATTACTGATGTCAGGTTTACTGGTCTATAATTTCCTGGCTTATTCTTAGAGCCTTTCTTAGAAGGAGATGCTAAAGTCAGATGTAATAGTTTTACAGTGGAGTAAAGGGAATTACAGAGGCATGAGAGAGCAGCTGGACAAAATTGATAGGAAAGGAACACTGGCAGGGATGACGACAGAGCAGCAAAGGCTGAAATTTCTGGGAGCAATTTGGAAAGCACAGGATAGATACATCCCATAGAGGAGGAAGCATTCTAAAGGCAGGATTACACAATCGTGGCTGGGAAGAGAAATTAAAGCCAATGTAGAAGTAAAAGCAAAAATTAGTGGGAAGTTAGAGGATTGGGAAGCTTTTAAAAACCAACAGTAGACAGCTAAGGAAGTCATAAAGAAAGAAAAGATGAAATATGAAGGCAAGCTAGCCAATGCTATTAAGGAGGATACTAAAAGTTTCTTCAGATGAATAAAGTGTAAAAGACAGGAGAGTAGATATTGGACCGCTGAAAAATTACACTGGAAAGGTAGTAGTAATAGGGGCAAGGAAATGGCAGACACACTGCATATCTCTTCACTGTGGAAGACGCTGGTAGTATACCAGAAGCTTGGAAGTGTCAAAGGGCAGAAGTGTGTGAAATTGCCATTACTAAGCAGAAGGTTCTTGGGAAACTGAAAGGTCTGAAGGTAGGTAAGTCACCTGGACCAGATGGTGTACACCTCAGGGTTCTGAAAGAAGTGAAGATATTATGGAGACATTAGTAATGATCTTTCAAGAATCAGTAGACTCTGGCATGCTTCTGGAGGACTGGAAAATTGCAAATATTGCTCCACTCTTCAAGAAGGGAGAGAAGTAGAAGAAAGAACATTATAGTCCAGTTAGTCTGACTTCAGTGGTTAGGAAGATGCTGGAATCGGTTGTTAAGGATGTGGTACTTGGAGGCACGTGACAAAATCAGCTGTAGTCAGCATGGTTTCCTTGCCTAACAAATCTGATGGAATTCTTTGAAGAAATAACATGCAGAACTGAAGTTCACAAAAGTAAGTCGATAGCCACAAGTGACTGCAGTCGATTCAGGAGCCTGCTAGTTACAAGCCACAGCCTCAGTTCAGCGCAGGGATAAGCCTCGCAGAGCAGCAAGTTGAACCAACCCCCGTTCCTCATCTCTGGCCCTGGCATCCTGATCTTTTCAAACTGACCTGGCGCTTAAATCATCCAAACCTTGGGTCATTTGTTGCTCTCAGAACTGGGCCCTGCAGTTTCAATATGCTCTTAGGTCCAGGCCCCACCACCTCAATTCAGCCCTGTACTTAAATCAATCAAACCTCAGGTCATTTCTTGCTCTTGGGCTGGGGCCTAGACAGCACCACCTAGCTTCTGCTGCATTGAGTTACCTCCAAATCTCCTCCAATAATGGCCAAATATTAGTTCCTTCCCTGTTCTTGTGCCCAGGCCAAACCATAAGACGTAGGAGCAGAATTAGGCCATTTGGCCATTTGTTCTAAATAACAAGTGGGATAGTCAAAGGAGAACATAGAAATCTATTGCACATTACAGGCCCTTTAGCCTACAATCTTGTGCCTACCATATAACCTACTCTAGAAACTGCCTCAAATTTCCCTATCACATAGCCCACTATTTTTCTAAGCTTTATGTATCTATTAAAATTGCTGAGCACAGCCAGGAAGTTATGTGCCAGTATTGAAGTGACAGCTTCGTGAAGTTTACTGTAGAAGGTCTCCACCACCTTCTTGCTGCAGTTTTGCAGGGAGTAACAGATGATGACAGAGAACACTGGGTTTCCATCGAATTCTGCAGTAAGGATTCTGTCACTGACTGAGACTACGCCTGTCAGTGCCTTCTTCGCCTTGCAGTTCAACATCAGCCCTACTCTGCCTTGTGCTGACATCGTCGTTGGCTCTCCATGTGGGTGAGGTGCATCCCCTCTACTTCTGGGAACCTTATCTCTTTGGGTGTACATGATAGTGTTCTTGGATCCCCAGGATGGAGATCTTGTATCTGCTTGCCTGTGATGTCAACTCTGTCCATCAAGGCAAGAGGTGGATGGTGTTTGTGTTGAAGGTTGATATGATCATTTTTACCTTACAGTGCAAAAGAGGTGCAGTTCACTCTGCTCCCTTGTTGGACTCAACCCTCCCCGTGGGGTTTGAGGTTGTGTCTTCATACTGCCTATCTAGGCCAGGTTCTGGGCGCTCCCAGGTCAGACTGGAAGATGTTACATACTTGTACCATGACTTTACCAACAGAAATGGACAATATCTAGTTGATTTCATCCAGGAACACAATCTCATTGCCGCCAACACACAATTCAAGAGGCGAGCTGGTGAACTGTGGACATATGAACACAGAGCCTCCCTCAACAGGAAACATCTTGACTACATCCTTGTAAGAACAAAATGGCGTTATTGTGTGATGAACACAGAAGCCTACAGCACCTTCAGCTCGATCAGTTCTGACCACAGAGTAGTATCAATGCAAGTGAGACTGAGCCTGCGGCAACCCAAGGCCACAGGTCCCGAAGAGAAAATAGACTGGAAGGCATTCTCTTCACAACCTATTCTTCAAGCCCAGCACACTGTGAAGTGAGAAATTGCTTCGACCCACTGGAGAGGGAGGAGGAAGAGATGGCCACCGACCACTAACAACGGCTCATAGCTGCACACACAGATGCAGCAAAGAGTCTGCCTACTGTGAAGCGAATCAAAAAGAGCCGGATCTCGAAACATCCTGACATTATTGCAGCAAGAAGTGTGGTCTACGCTTGTAATGCTGAATCTAGAAGGGGCGAAACAGAAGAGCTAAGAAACAAGTTCAGGACAGCAAAGAAGAATCTCTTTACCACCTACCACCGACTGAAGGAAGAGGAACTAGCGGAGAGGATTAGAGGGGTAGAGGCTGCTAATTAAGACAAGCAGCATGGAGAAGCATGGCTCCTAGTCAACAAGATCAGCAGACAGAAGAAGTCCCTATCAGGTCAAATAAGTGGTAAAACAACAGAGGACCATGTCCAGACATGATTTACCCACTTCAAGAACCTGCTGGGAAGCCCTCCAACGATCACGGAAGAAGAGGAGGACATACCCATGATACTGACACAGGTCGACATTGATGACGGCCCATTCACCATTGAGGAACTGAAGAAGGCCCAATATGCACTCAAACAGGGCAGGAGCACTAGACCAGATGGGATACCGCCAGATGTCCTGAAGAACTGTGACCGTGCTGGACATATGTATTACGGCACTGATGAAAGGTGACAAACCAGAACAGTGGTCACGCTTAAACATTATCTCTGTCCCCAGGTCGATCCCTCTCGAAGGCAGAAGCGCACAACAGTAATGCAAATACTTGTTCTCCATACAATCATCGACGAAGTCAATAAGAACAACCTACCAGCTGTGCTTACTTTCATCAATTTTTGCAAAGCTTTTGTCTCCATTCACCAAGGTAAATGCTGAAGATTCTGAAAGCTTACGGAGTGCCAGACCGTCTACTGAGAGCAATAGAGTCCAGCTATACCAAGACCATGGCGAAAGTTGTATCACCAGATGGAGAAACAGCGGTGTTCCAGCTCCTGGCTGGTGTGCTGCAAGGAGACACTCTGGCACCCTTCATCTTTATAATCGTCCTTGATTATGCTCTACGTCAAGCTACCAAAGATTATGACAAGCTTGGTTTTACCATAAAACCAGAACGAACCAAAAGGGTCAGACCAGTTATGCTCACAGATCTCAGTTTTGCAGTTGACGTAGTCCTGCTCTCTGACCAGGTGGAGGAAGCACAGCAGCTGCTGACAAAAGTGGAAATTGAGTGCAATAAAATTGGACTTCACCTAAATGCTAAAAAGACAGAGTAAATGGCATTCAACTGTGATGAAGGTACTCAAGATTGTAAAGAATGATACCATTAAGAAAGTCTTAGACTTCAAGTACCTTGGGTCAAGAATGATGTTTTCGGATAAGGACATAAAGATATGGAAGGCACTCGTGAACTCGTGGAAGGCTATGAACGACATGAAGGAAATCTGGAGGTCAAACCTAACCAGAGGGCTCAAAAAGAGGATCTTCATAGCAGTCATAGAGTCCATTCTCACATACAGATGTGAGATGTAGACACTCATCAAGACCATGCAAAAGTCACTTGATGATTGCTATACACAAATGCTTCGGATGGCTCTTGACATGAGTTGGCAACAGCACATGACGAACGTCAAGCTCTGTGACAACCTACCAATGCTCACTACTAAAACTCGAGGCGAGAAGACTGCAATTAGCGGGAGAGTAGTCCTGACGAAGGGTCTCAGCCCGAAATGTCGACAGTGCTTCTCCTTATAGATGCTGCCTGGCCTGCTATGTTCCACCAGCATTTTGTGTGTGTTGTTTGAATTTCCAGCATCTGCAAATTTCCTCGTGTGAGACCAAAACTGCACTCAGTTCTCCATGTGTGGCCTCAACCAGTACCCCGTACAGCTGCAGCATAACCTCTCTGCTTGACAATGAAGGCCAACATTCCATTTGTCTTCCTCAAGTCAAGTCAAGTCACTTTTTATATTCATTTCGACCATAGCTACTGGTACAGTACATAGTAAAAATGAGAGAACGTTTATCAGGACCGTAGTGCTACACGAACCAGTACAAAAACACTGAACTACGTAAAAGCAACACAGAAATAACTACACTAGACTACAGACCTACCCAGGACTGCATAAAGTGCACAAAACAGTGTAGGCATTGCAATAAATAATAAAACAATAGGCACAGTGGAGGGCAGTAAGTTGGTGTCAGTCTGGATTCTGGGAATTGAGGAATCTGATGGCTTGGGGGAAGAAACTGTTACATAGTCTGGTCGTGAGAGCCCGAATGCTTCAGTGCCTTTTCCCAGATGGCAGGAGGGAGAAGAGTTTGTATGAGGGGTGTGTGAGGTCCTTCATAACGCTGTTTGCTTTGCGGATGCAGTGTGTAGTGTAAATCTCCGTAATTGGCGGGAAGAGAGACCCTGATGATCTTCTCACTTGACCTCACTATCCGCTGCAGGGTCTTACAATCGGAGGTGGTGCAATTTCTGAACCAGGCAGTGATGCAGCTGCTCAGGATCCTCTCAATACAACCCCTGTAGAATGTGGTGAGGATGGTGGGGGGGGGGGGGGGGTGGGAGATGGACTTACCTCAGCCTTCTCAGAAAGTAGAGACGCTGCTGGACTTCCTTTGCTATGGAGCTGGTGATGAGGGACCAGGTGAGATTCTCTGCCAGGTGAATACCAAGACGTTTGGTGCTCTGAACGATCTCTACTGAGGAGCCATCAATGTTCAGTGGGGAGTGGTTGCTCCGTGCCCTCCTGAAGTCAACAACCATCTCTTGTTCACATTCAAAGACAGGTTGTTGGCTCTGCACCACTCCATTAGCCACTGCACCTCCTCTCTGTATGCTGACTCATCAGTCTTGCTGATGAAACCCACCATGGTCGTGTGATCGGCAAACTTGATGATGTGGTTTGAGCTGTGTGTTGCAGCACAGTCATGGGTCAGCGAAGTGAACAGCAGTGGACTGAGCACACAGCCCTGCCCCCCCCCCCCCCACCATGCTCAGTGTGATGGTGTTGGAGATGCTGCTTCCGATCCGGACTGACTGAGGTCTCCTAGTCAGGAAGTCTGGTATCCAGTTGCAGAGGGAGGTGTTCAGGCCCAGTAGGCTCAGCTTTCCAATCAGTTTCTGGGAAATAATTGTGTTGAATGCTGAACTGAAGTCAATGTACAGCATTCGAACGTACTTGACTAAAAAAGTCAAGATGGCTTAGGGCCAGGTGGAGGATGATGAAATGGCGTCGTCTGTTGAGTGGTTGGGACGTTATGTGAACTGCAGGGGCTCCAGTGAGGGGGGCAGCAGGATCTTGATGTGCCTCATGACGAACCTCTCAAAACACTTCTTGATGATGAATGTGAGTGCAATGGGATGGTAGTCATTGAGGCAGGACACTGAAGACTTCTTCGGCACGGGGATGATGGTGGTGGCCTTGAAGCACGTTGGAACGATGGCACTGCTCTGGGAGATGTTGAGCCACGGTGGCAGGCCCTCTGGCACTGAGTCTGTCCCTGTGGTGCAGAAGATGGGACAGAGAAGAGGAGAGCTGTCGTCATTGAAGACTCTATAGTCAGGAGAGCAGCCAGGAGATTTTGTGGACGTGAGAAGGACACCTGCATGGTTTGTTGCCTCCCGGGTGCCAGGGTCCAGGATGTCTCTGACCAGGTACATGACATCCTGGTACGAGAGGGAAAGCAACCAGAAGTTGTGATACATGTTGGTACCAACAACAAGCAGGAAGAGGGATGAGGTCCTGAAGTGTGAGTTTCGGGAACTAGGTAGGAGGCTGAAGAAGAGGACCTCAAGGGTGGCGTTCTCAGGATTGCTGCCAGTACTACGTGATAGTGATGGTAAGAATTGGAGGAGATGGCAGTTGAATGGGTGGCTGAGGAGTTGGTGCAGGGGGCAGGGTTTTAGATTTTTGGATCATTGGGATCTCTTCTGGGGAAGATGGGACCTGTACAGATAGGATGGGTTGCACCTGAACTCAAGGGGGAGCAATATCCTTGGACCCGGAGCGATAAAGAAGTGCATTGAGTAAAGCCAGATCTAACATATAGAGAGGCTTTGAGGAAAGGGAAGCAGAATAAAGGGTGTAAAGGTAGTAAGGTAGAAGGGCTAAAGTGTGTGTAATTCAATGCAAGAAGCATCAGGAACAAAGGTGTGAACTGAGAGCTTGGATACATACATAGTTATGATGTAGTGGCCATTACAGAAACTTGGCTGGCACCAGGGCAGGAATGGATTCTCAATATTCCTGGATTTCAGTAGAGGAGTGTCCCAGTCGGAGAGGGAAAGAGAGGGGGGAAAGGGGAGGAGGGGTGCCATTACTGGTTAGGAATACTATTACAGCTACAGAAAGGGTGGGTAATGTAGCAGGATTCTCTTCTGAGTCAGTATGGGTGGAAGTCAGGAACAGGAAGGGAGCAGTTACTCTACTGGGGGTATTCTATAGGCCCAGTAGAGGCAGAGATACTGAGGAGCAGATTGGGAGGCAGATTTTGGAAAGGTGCAAAAATAACAGGGTTGTTATCATGGGTGACTTTAACTTCCCTAATATTGATTGGCACCTGATTATCTCCAAGGGTTTCGATGGGGCAGAGTTTATTAAGTGTGTCCAGAATGGATTCCTGACACAGTATGTTGACCGGCCGACTAGGAGGAATGCCATACTAGATCTAGTATTAGGTAACGAACCAGGTCAGGTCACAGATCTGTCAGTGGGTGAGCATCTGGGGGACAGTGACCACCGCTCCCTGGCCTTTAGCATTATCATGGAAAAGGATAGAATCAGAGACGACGGGAAAATTTTTAATTGGGGAAGGGCAAACTATGAAGCTATAAGGCTAGAACTTGCAGGTGTGAATTGGAATGATGTTTTTGCAGGGAAATGTATTATGGACATGTGGTCGATGTTTAAGGATCTCTGGCAGGATGTTAGGGATAAATTTGTCCCGGTGAGGAAGATAAAGAATGGTAGGGTGAAGGAACCATGGGTGACAAGTGAGGTGGGATATCTAGTCAGGTGGAAGAAGGCAGCATACATGAGGTTTAGGAAGCAAGGATCAGATGGGTCTATTGAGGAATATAGGGTAGCAAGAAAAGAGCTTAAGAAGGGGCTGAGAAGAGCAAGAAGAGGGCATGAGAAGGCCTTGGTGAGTAGGGTAAGGGAAAACTCCAGGGCACTCTTCAATTATGTGAAGAACAAAAGGATAACAGGAGTGAAGTTAGGACTGATTAGAGATAAATGTGGGAAGATGTGCCTGGAGGCTGTGGAAGTGAGCGAGGTCCTCAATGAATCCTTCGATCTTCACCAATGAGAGGGAATTTGATGACAGCGAGGACAATATGAGTGAGGTTGATGTTCTGGAAAATGTTGATATTAAGGGAGAGGAGGTGTTGGAGTTGGTAAAATACAATAGGATGGATAAGTCCCTGGGGCCTGACGGAATATTCCCCAGGCTGCTCCACAAGGCAAGGGAAGAGATTGCTGAGCCTCTGGCTAGGATCTTTATTTCCTCGTTGTCCATGGGAATGGTGCCAGAGGATTGTAGGGAGGTGTACATCGCTCCTTGTTCAAAAAAGGTAGTAGGGATAGTCCAGGTAATTGTAGACCAGTGAGCTTTACATCTGTGGTGGGAAAGCTGTTGGAAAAGATTCTTAGAGATAGGATCTATGGGCATTTAGAGAATCATGGTCTGATCAGGGACAGTCAGCATTGTTTTGTGAAGGGCAGATCGTGTCTAACAAGCCTGATAGAGTTCTTTGAGGAGGTGACCAGGCATATAGATAAGGGTTGTGCAGTGGATGTGATCTACATGGATTTTAGTAAGGCATTTGACAAGGTTCCACTCGGTAGGCTTATTCAGAAAGTCAGAAGGCATGGGATCCAGGGCAGTTTGGTCAGGTGGATTCAGAATTGGCTTGCCTGCAGATGACAGAGGGTCATGGGGGAGGGAGTACATTCAGATTGGAGGGTTGTGACTGGTGGTTTCCCACAAGGGTCTGTTCTGGGACCTCTACTTTTCGTGATTTTTATTAACGACCTGGATGTGGGGGTAGAAGGGTGGGTTGGCAAGTTTGCAGATGACACAAGGGTTGGTGGTGTTGTAGATAATGTAGAGGATTGTTGAAGATTGCAGAGAGACATTGATAGGATGCAGAAGTGGCAGATGGAGTTCAACACGGAGAAGTGTGAGGTGGTGCACTTTGAAGGGACAAACTCCAAGGCAGAGTACAAAGTAAATGGCAGGATACTTGTTAGTGTGGAGGAGCTGAGGGACCTGGGGGTACATGTCCACAGATCCCTGAAAGTTCCCTCACAGGTAGATAGGGTATTTAAGAAAGCTTATGGGGTGTTAGCTTTCATAAGTCAAGGGATAGAGTTTAAGAGATGCAATGTAATGATGCAGCTCTATAAAACTCTAGTTAGGCCACACTTGTGTCCACTTCTGGTCGCCTCAGTATAGGAAGGATGTGGAAGCTTTGGAAAGGGTACAGAGGAGACTTACCAGGATGCTGCCTGGGTTAGAAAGTATGCATTATGATCAGAGATTAAGGGAGCTAGGCTTTACTCTTTGGAGAGAAGGAATGTGAGAGGAGACATGATAGAGGTGTACAAGATATTAAGAGGAATAGATAGAGTGGATAGCCAGCGCCTCTTCCCCAGAACACCACTGCTCAGTACAAGAGGACATAGCTTTAGGGTAAGGGGAGGGAAGTTCAAGGGGGATATTAGAGGAAGGTTTTTCACTCAGAGAGTGGGTGGTGCGTGGAATGCACTGCCTGAGTCAGTGGTGGAGGCAGATACACTAGTGAAGTTTAAGAGTCTACTGGACAGGTATATGGAGGAATTTAAGGTGGGGGTTATATGGAAGGCAGGTTTTGAGGGTCGGCACAACATTGTGGGCCAAAGTGCGGTACTGTTCTATGTTCTAAAATGAGCATCGAAGTTGTTCAGCGCATCTGAGAGGGAGGCATCACCCGCACAGTCAGGTGATGTTGTCCTGTATGCCCTTCCACATGCGGCGCATGTTGCCGCAGTCCTGGAAGTGGTTGTGGATTCGCTGGGCGTGTGCACGCTTTGCCTCTCTGATGGCTCGGGACAGTTTGGCCCTCGCTGTTGTTAGGGCTGCCTTGTTGCCTGCTCTGAAGGCGGAGTCGCGGGTCCTCAGCAGTGCACACACCTCCACGGTCATCCATGGCTTCTGGTTAGCACGTGTACTGATGGTGTTGGACACAGTGATGTCATCAACGCACTTGCTGATGTAGCTG
The DNA here is from genome assembly GCF_030144855.1 of Hypanus sabinus. NCBI lineage: Eukaryota > Metazoa > Chordata > Chondrichthyes > Myliobatiformes > Dasyatidae > Hypanus > Hypanus sabinus. The sequence continues at coordinate 938,060 of NC_082707.1, forward strand.
GTCACTGATGCCGTGTACTCTTCTAGGTTGATAGCCTGCTGCACCTGCAAACTAACCTTTTGTGATTCATGCACAAGCATTCTGAAGTCCCTCTGCACAGCAGCATGCTTCAATTTTTACCATTTAAATGATTGTAGTGTTCTTGTGCAGTGTTGGGAAACTCTGACTAAACTCCAATTTAAACCAGAGCCAATAAAGACGGAGTTGCAGTAGGATTAACCATTTACTGTTCTCTCTTCCACATTAACGTATGGTGAAAACTGTTGATAAAAATAATACAAAATATATACAGTATCTGTTTCATTCTTGAGAACACGCGCGCTCTTCTTTTAGTGAGTGTCTTCAGCCACCCAGGGGAGGGAGGGGTTGCGTCCAGCCGCCGCCAGGTTCAAGCCGACCCCGTGTTTGAAATTGAAAACCTGCCACACTTGCCGCTCCAACCGCCGGTTCCTTTAACAGAATCTGCGTTAATATTTTTACTTCTAACACTGTGATATGAACTTATGGGTTGCTTCTATAATGTTTCTTTGTGAGTAGACATGGAGCTCTTCACGTTCATGCTGCACGCACGGCCCCCACCTTTCCACCTTCTCCGAACCAGCACTTACCCACAAGTCATGGCAAAACCGGGGTGACGTCATCACATGCCGTGATACATCACAGACAATGAACTTTAACTAGAAATAGTTGCAAACAAATTATTTAAAGTGGAAATGTAATAAAGTTAAATAAATGCCGTAAGGGCAACACACTCCCTGCCTGACCTTTGTAAGGTCACTATGAACATGGTACAGAACTTTAATCTCTATATCAGTCTTTAAGTAGAAGTAGAACTACCTCTGCAAATGGTTTCGGTCTGGAGTAGAACGTGACAATAGTTTGACATTGTTTAGGTCAATTAATGTTTTAAAAAAGAAACGTACTGAAATTTTGTTGTCATCTGCAGAAGTTTAGAAAAATAACTTCGAGCACTCAACGAATTTGAATCCTAAAACCTGCAGTTTACTGTTCTTTGTTAGGATCATGCCAAAACGAATTGCCAATTTGACAGCGATATCTCAATTCCACTTATCACTGAGACTACAGATGTGGCTGGGTTCAGTTTTAACGTTTTGGCATCACCCTTTTTACACTTGTCTCTGAAAACATAAATCCTCCCATTGCAGCTGGCGGTCTTCCACAGGGAGGGCACACAACTCCAAACCTCTGGGAAGCACAGTCTAGTGAAGCTGTCAAGCAGTGGATTGTAACATACCAGAGAATCTCCCTCAGCTACTATAAAAATCAGGTCCTTGTGAATAGCAGCATGCATACGGCCTACAAAAGGGAGGTGATATGACTTTAACTGGCATGTCCTGGAATACGTGTCAAAAATACTGAATGAGATGAGCTGGTTTGGTAAAGAATGTTGCACTTCCACACCCATCGCGGGATGGGGCCATCTATAACATAAAGGTCACTTCCTTGCATGCAGCAGTAATAGAACATAGAATAGTACAGCACATTACAGGCCCTTCGGCCCACAATGTTGTGCTGACCCTCAAACCTAGTCTCACGTATAACCCCCCACCTTAAATTCCTCCATATACTTGTCTAGTAGTCTCTTAAACTTCACTAGTGTGTCTGCCTCCACCACTGACTCAGGCAGTGCATTCCACACATCAACCACTCTCTGAGTGAAAAAGCTTCCTCTAATATCCCCCTTGAACTTCCCTCCCCTTACCTTAAAGCCATGTCCTCTTGTACTGAGCAGTGGTGCCCTGGGGAAGAGGCGCTGGCTGTCCACTCAGTCTATTCCTCTTAATATCTTGTACACCTCTATCATGTCTCCTCTCACATTCCTTCTCTCCAAAGAGTAAAGCCCTAAATCTCTGATCATAATCCATACTCTCTAAACCAGGCAGCATCCTGGTAAATCTCCTCTGTACCCTTTCCAATGCTTCCACATCCTTCCTATAGTGAGGCGACCAGAACTGGACACAGTACTCCAAAAACTAGAGTTTTATAGAGCTGCATCATTACATCTCGTCTCTTAAACTCTATCCCTACTGATGAAAACTAACACCCCATAAGCTTTCTTAAACTACCCTATCTACCTGTGAGGCAACTTTCAGGGATCCGTGGACATGACTCTCCAGATGCTGGGAGAGTCCAGTACCAGAGGGCATGGTTTAAGAATAAGGGGTAGGTCATTTAGGACAGAGTTAAGGAAAAACTTCTTCTTCCAGAGAGTTGTGGGGGTGTGGAATGCATTGCCTCAGAAGGCAGTGGAGGCCAATTCTCTGGATGCTTTCAAGAAGGAGCTAGATAGGTATCTTATGGATAGGGGAATCAAGGGATATGGGGACAAGGCAGGAACCAGGTATTGATAGTAGATGATCAGCCATGATCTTAGAATGGCGGCGCAGGCTCAAAGGGCCACATGGTCTACTTCTGCACCTATTGTCTATGTACCGCCAGATCCCTCTGCTCCTCCACACTACCAAGTATCCTGCCATTTACTTTGTACCCTGCCTTAGAGTTTGTCCTTCCAAAGTGTACCACCTCACACTTCTCCAGGTTGAACTCCATCTGCCACTGCTCAGCCCACTTCTGCATCCTATCAATGTCTCTCTGCAATCTTTGACAATCCTCTACACTATCTACAACACCACCAATCTTTGTGTCATTTGCAAACTTGCCAACCCACCCTTCTACCCCCACATCCAGGTCGTTAATAAAAATCACGAAAAGTAGAGGTCCCAGAACAGACCCTTGTGGGACACCACTAGTCACAACCCTCCAATCTGAATGTACTCCCTCCATCACAACCCTCTGCCTTCTGCAGGCAAGCCAATTCTGAATCCACCTGGCCAAACTGCCCTGGATCCCATGCCTTCTGACTTTCTGAATAAGCCTACTGAGTGGAACCTTGTCAAATGCCTTACTAAAATCTATGTAGATCACATCCACTGCACTACCCTCATCTATATGCCTGGTCACCTCCTCAAGGAACTCTATCAATAGACAATAGGTGCAGAAGTAGACCATTCGGTCCCTCGAGTCTGCACCGCCATTCTGAGATCATGGCTGATCATTCACTATCAATACCCAGTCCCTGCCTTGTCTCCATATCCCTTGATTCCCCTATCCATCAGATATCTATCTAGCTCCTTCTTGAAAGCATCCAGAGAATTGGCCTCCACCGTCTTCCGAGGCAGTGCATTCCACACCTCCACAACTCTCTGGGAGAAGAAGCTCTTCCTCAACTCTGTTTTAAATAACTGACCTCTTATTCTCAATCCATGCCCTCTGGTACTGGACTCTCCCAACATCTGGAACATATTTCCTGCCTCAATCCTATCAAATCCTTTAATTATCTTAAACGTTTCAATCAGATCACCTCTCAATCTCCTCAATTCCAGTGTGTACAAGCCCAATCTCTCCAATCTCTCTGCGTAAGACAGCCCTGCCATCCCAGGAATCAACCTAGTGAATCTACGCTGCACTTCCTCAATTGCCAGAATGTCCTTCCTTAAACCTGGAGACCAAAACTGTACACAATATTCCAGGTGTGGTCTCACCAGGGCCCTGTACAAATGCAAACGGACATCCTTGCTCTTGTATTCAATTCCCCTTGTAACAAAGGCCAACATTCCATTTGCCCTCTTCACTGCCTGTTACACTTGCTCATTCACCTTCATTGACTGGTGAACTAGGACTCCTAGGTCTCTTTGCATTTCTCCCTTACCTAACTCTACACCGTTCCGACAATACTCTGCACTCTTGTTCCTGCTTCCAAAGTGGATAACTTCATATTTATTCACATTGAATGACATCTGCCAAGTATCTGCCCACTCACCCAGCCTATCCAAGTCTCCCTGTATTCTCCTAACGTCCTCTTCGCATGTCACACTGCCACCCAGTTTAGTATCGTCAGCAAACTTGCTGATATAGTTGTCAGTGCCCTCATCTAAATCGTTGACATAAATCGTAAAGAGCTGTGGTCCCAATACAGAGCCCTGTGGTACCCCACTAGTCACCTCAGACTTGTTAGGCATGATCTGCCCTTCACAAAGCCATGCTGACTGTCCCTGATCAGACCATGATTCTCTAAATGCCCATAGATCCTATCTCTAAGAATCTTTTCCAACAGCTTTCCCACCACAGACGTAAGGCTCACTGGTCTATAATTACCCAGACTATCCCTACTATCTTTTTTGAACAAGGGGACAACATTCGCCTCCCTCCAATCCTCCGGTACCATTTCCATGGACAATGAGGACATAAAGATCCTAGCCAGAGGCTCAGCAATCTCTTCCCTCGCCTTGTGGAGCAGCCTGGGGAATATTCTGTCAGGCCCTGGAGACTTATCCGTCCTAATGTACTTTAACAAATCCAATACCTCCTCTCCCTTAATATCAACATTCTCCAGAACATCAACCTCACTCATATTGTCCTCACCATCATCAAGTTCCCTCTCATTGGTGAATATCAAAGAGAAATATTCACTGAGGACCTTGCTCACTTCTTCAGCCTCCAGTCACATCTTTCCACTTTTATCTCTAATCGGTCCTACCTTTACTCCTGTCATCCTTTTGTTCTTCACATAATTGAAGAATGCCTTGGGGTTTTCCTTTACCCTACTCGCCAAGGCCTTCTCATGCCCCCTTCTTGCTCTTCTCAGCCTCTTCTTAAGCTCCTTTCTAGCTACCTTATATTCCTCAATAGACCCATCTGATCCTTGCTTCCTAAACCTCATGCATGCTGCCTTCTTCCACCTGACTAGATTTTCCACTTCACTTGTCACCCATGGTTCCTTCATCCTACCATTCTTTATCTTCTTCACTGGGACAAATTTATCCCTAACATCCTGCCAGAGATCCTTAAACATCGACCACATGTCCATAATACATTTCCCTGCAAAAACATCATTCCAATTCACACCTGCAAGTTCTAGCCTTATAGTTTCATAGTTTGCCCTTCCCCAATTAAAAATTTTCCCGTCGTCTCTGATTCTATCCTTTTCCATGATAATGCTAAAGGCCAGGGAGCGGTGGTCACTGTCCCCCAGATGCTCACCCACTGACAGATCTGTGACCTGACCTGGTTCGTTACCTAATACTAGATCTAGTATGGCATTCCCCCTAGTTGGCCTGTCAACATACTGTGACAGAAATCCATCCTGGACACACTTAACATACTCTGCCCCATCTAAACCCTTGGAACTAATCAAGTGCCAATTAATATTAGGGAAGTTAAAGTCACCCATGATAACAACCCTGTTATTTTTTCACCTTTCCAAAATCTGCCTCCCAATCTGCTCCTTGGTATCTCTGCTGCTTCCAGGGGGCCTATAGAATACGCCCAGTAGAGTAACTGCTCCCTTCCTGTTCCTGACTTCCACCCATACTGACTCAAAAGAGGATCCTGCTACATTACCCACCCTTTCTGCAGCTGTAATAGTATCCCTGATCAGTAATGCCACCCCTCCTCTTCTTTCCCCCCCTCTCTATCCCTTTTAAAGCACTGAAATTCAGGAATATTGAGAATCCATTCCTGCCCTAGTGGCAGCCAAGTCTCCGTAATGGCCACTACATCATAATTCCATGTATGTATCCAAGCTCTCAGTTCATCACCTTTGTTCCTGATGCTTCTTGCATTGAATTACACACACTTTAGCCCTTCTACCTTACTACCTTTACACCCTTTATTCTGCTTCTCTTTCCTCAAAGCCTCTCTATATGTTAGATCAGGCTTTACTCCATGCACTTCTTTCACTGCTCTATCGCTCCGGGTCCCATCCCCCTTACAAATTAGTTTAAACCCTCCCGAATCATGCTAGCAAACCTACCAGCAAGGATATTGCTCCCCCTCGAGTTCAGGTGCAACCTATCCTATCTGTACAGGTCCCACCTTCCCCAGAAGAGATCCCAATGATCCAAAAATCTAAAACCCTGCCCCCTGCACCAACTCCTCAACCACCCATTCAACTGCCATCTCCTCCAATTCTTACCATCACTATCACGTAGTACTGGCAGCAATCCTGAGAACACCACCCTTGAGGTCCTGTTCTTCAGCCTTCTGCCTAGTTCCCGAAACTCACACTTCAGGACCTCATCCCTCTTCCTGCCTATGTCGTTGGTCCTGATCTGCTGGTGCAATCGATTTTGCCCACTGACACTGATAGCATCATCAACGCAGTGCAAAGATACTGCCAGTGAGTGTGTCCAAGTGTTTTCTTTTCCCATCAGGTAAATATGAACAATTTCACCAATTTCCTTTAAACTGAATACCAAGTTCTCAAAGTATTGTGCTTGTTCTTCCTTGTCATGACCAATCCAGGTTTCTATTGCTTTGGCTCAGGGGTCGGCAACCCGTGGGTCCAGAGCCGCATGCGCCTCTTTCATCTCTGTGCTGCGGCTCCGTGTGACTTTGGAAAATAAATGATGAATATTTAATTAAATGTATTTTATGTTAGTTTTTGAAATGTAATTCTAAATTTGAAGATTATGGTGATATTGTACAATCTAAATAAAACGTGTTTTTGTCGCTATTAATATACGTCAGCACTGCCAATGCCTGACACCCGCCAGTGCACGATTTCTTTAAGGTCCAAGGTAGGCTAACTATGGAGAATTCTAAAAAAAGAAAAGTTACTGAAGAAAACAGAACGTTTAATGATACATGGGCAGATTCATTTGCTTTCACTGCTGACGAAACTGGTTTACCGGTATGCTTAATATGCAATGAGAAACTAGCAAACAACAAAAAGTCAAATGTCACAAGACATTTCCAGAATAAACACGCAGCCTTTGCTCAAAAATATCCGGATGGAGATGAGAGATAAAAAGCCGTTTTGGAACTGATGCAGAAGGTTGATCTGAGCAAAAATAATTTCAAGAAGTGGATGAGGTCTGGAAAATCAACTACATATGCTAGTTTTGTTGCCGCTCAGGAAATAGTCAGGCACGGGAAGCAGTTTACAGATGGTGAATATATAAAAGAATCTTTCATTAAGATTTCAGAACATCTATTCACAGACTTTAAAAACAAGAGTGAAATTGTGCAGAAAATCAAGGATATGTCCCTCTCTGCAAAGACTGTCAAAGACAGAACCATAAAAATGGCAGAAGACATCACAAGACAGCAAATTAAAGACATCAATTCAGCTACGGCCTACTCGATTGCCTGTGACAAGTCTAAAGACAAAGGTGATATTGAACAAGTAGCGCTGTTCTGCCGGTATGTAAACTCTGCTGGGCCACAGGAAGAAATGATTGAGTTGATACCTCTAAAAGGCCAAACACGGGGGGAGGACATCTGTGAGGCTGTCTTGAATTGTTTAAGAGCCAAAGGAATAAAGACCACCCACCTGGTGTCAGTAGCTACTGATGGGGCACCAAGTATAACCGGAGCACACAAGGGATTTGTGGCTTTACTGCAGAAGTCGCTGGACAGAAAGCTGCTGACTTTTCACTGCATCTTGCACCAAGAGGCACTGTGCGCTCAAACATTTCCTCCAGAATGCACAGAAGTAATGGATGTTGTCATTCAGATTGTCAATAAAATAATGGCAAAAAGTTTAAATCACCGTCAATTCTGTTTGTTACTGGATGAGCTGGAAAGCGCATATTCTGATCTCCTGCTGCACAACAAAGTCCGGTGGCTGTCCAGAGGGGAGGTGCTGAAACGCTTTGTCGCGTGTCTGGAAGAAGTGAAAACTTCCCTGGGCAGCAAAGGGCTCACCTTTCCTGAGCTGGAACAGCCAGAGTGGCTGGAAAAGCTACACTTCATGGTAGACATGACAGCGCACCTGAACACGCTGAACACAGCTCTTCAGGGGAAAGGACGCACAGCCCTGCACAAGTTGGAGGATGTTTTGGCATTCGAGCGCAAGTTGACAGTGCTTGCCAGAGATTTACAGAAAGGCACATTGTCTCACTTCCCCAATTTGAGAGAGTTCAAACAAGCTCACGACATGATAAATTCGGAGTATTTACATTCTGCAATCATCGCAATGCAAACATCATTTGGGAAACGCTTCTGTGAGTTCAGAGAGGGAAAAAACACATTATCCTTCCCGGTCACTCCCCTAAGCATCTATCCATCCCTACTGAATACGACTGCATTGGCGGGTGTGAGTCAACCTGATCTTGAGATGGAACTGGCCGACATAGCCGACAAAGACATATGGGTGTCCAAGTTTAGACGCTTAACAGCAGACCTTGAAGATGTTGCCCGTCAGAAGGCCGTTCTTGCTCAGAATCACAAATGGAGTGATATTGAAAACATCCCCAAACCGGACAAACTTGTGTTCGAAACATGGAATGCTATCCCTGACATTTATGTAAACATTAAAAAGTATGCGCTTGGAGTCCTGTCGATCTTTGGATCCACATATGTATGTGAGCAGGTGTTCTCCAACATGAACTTTATTAAAAACAAACATCGCGCACGCCTCACAGATGACAGCTTGCGATCCTGTGTAAAGATGAAGGTGACGTCATACAGCCCTGATGTGCAGACGCTGTGCGCTGAGGTCCAGGAGCAGAAATTCCATTAACCAAGTATGATAAATATTTTAATTGCCTATTATTTTACGTATATTCATATTTTTTCATTGTTCAGTGAAATAGTCCTTTTATTTTTCAGGTTGACAGCTGGCTGACGTTATTTTTGGTTTGCTGCTGGCGGACAATTTAAATTTGGCATTTTTAATAAATACAAGAAGGACTCAAATAGACATTGAGTATTTTACTTAAAAGTAACCTTCAACCCAACATCTTTTTTTCAGAGTTCAAAATGTTTTTGTTGCATGCAGAAGTGTAATTTTGTTTTCTCTGCAGGAGTTCATCGATTTCATAAATGCAACACATTATAGTTTGTTTATACATTGCATAAAGGCAAAAAAAGTTGTATGCAGTGTTATTTCATTTTAAATGTCAAATGGGTTTTGTGGCTCCCAGTGTTTTCTGTGGGAATCGGGTCCAAATGGCTCTTTCAGTGGTAAAGGTTGCCGACCCCTGCTTTGGCTGGTTTCTGAGAATGGGGAACACCATGTGAGACATGAAGCTGTCTTAGGTCTTGAGGTCAGGACTTCCGGTGGCAGTAATGGAGTAGTTTGCAGTAGCTACGTGCTCCGAAATTATTCGCTTACTTTGCTGTTTAAACCTATCTCGGTGAGAGCACCATGAGTAGAAAACACTCTCGAATAGAGGTTACTTTAGAGACTTTGGCTGAAATGTCTCAACAAATGTCAGAGAGACTTGAAAAACTGGATAAACTGGATGACTTGGAATCCAAGTTTGACTTGTACAGAATTCCTTCGACCTGGTTAAATCTGAACTGAAAATGCTTAATCGGAAACTTGGAAGTGTACAGCAGACTGTGAATGACCATGAAATTCATATTAAGCTACATGAAGAATCTCTGCCGGTGTTGCAGAAGGATATCGAAGATTTCAAGAAAATTTCTAGGGGACAACTTTAAAAATACGACGCGTTACTGAAGAAACTGACAGATTTGGAGACCAGGAACCAAAGGTGCAATATCAGAATTCTTGTGCTTCCTGAAAAACTGGAGGGTAATCAACCTATCGATTTTTGTGCTCAAATGCTGAAAGATTTATTCCCTGATATATTATCAGAACTACCAAAATTTGAGTGCATTCACCGAGTTACCCCGCTCCCCGAATTGGGATCATTCCAAACCTCGCTCTATTTTCATTCGCTTTTATGACTATCAGATTAAAGAACAGATCCTTCGTGAATCAAGGAAGAAATGTATATTACAATTTCATGATCAACAGTTTCGGATTGTTCAAGATTATCCACCGGAAGTTCTAAGAGCTAGACAAGCTTTTAAAGAGGTCATGTCTGCTCTTTTCAAGCTTGGCTGTCGCCTTTCTCTCAGAGATCCGTGTAAACTCAAGGTTACTACTTCTAATAATAAGGTTTCTTGGTTTACGAAGCCTGAAGAAGCTAAGGAATTTTTACATAGTCTCCATGCTCCATTCAACCTTGAGTTGCTTTATGCTAAATGTTTTAATTTCAGGTGTTCAATCAAGTAATTGGCGCTTTGTTGATAACAAGGTTTCTTGAATTTATGAAGTTTTAATCATTTGTTTGATTAAGTAACTGGCGCCTTGTTACCTTTCAAACTATGCAAAATATGCAGGCAGACTGCATCCATTTTCTCTTTTGTTGTTTTCTGCCTTTATATGGGTCCTCTTATGTTATTTTCTTGCAGCTCTTTTTAAACAAATCGTTATATCCTGTCAGTGTTATTTTTATTTTTACCTTCCTTTTAGTAATTTGACTGAAAGTAATTATGTAGGGTATACATGTAGTAATTACTGAGGAATGAAACTATAGGGTGTTTTGCTTTACCTTAAGTTCATTCAGATTTTTCCTATCTTTTGATTATTTATATACTTTTTGGTCTTTTACTGTTTTTCAATAGTATACAATATTCTATTGCTGGTTTTTGGTTTTTTCATTATTTTACATTTTGTCTTTTGTTTTTTTTCTCCTTTGAATTCCTTAAATTAGTCATGTAGGAAGTTATCTAAACCGCTTCCCTTTCTGATTATTTTCTATTTGTTTCTTTACTCCTTTTCTGTGCACCCATAAGTATATGTTGTTTTTATTTATTGATTTTCCTTATTTGTCTTTCCTTTTTACCGATATTAATACTTATATTTTCCCATGTTTTTTCTCATAAATAGTGAATGTATTTACTTTGATATTTTGTTTTTGTATATATATATTTACAATTGTTTATTCAGCACAGCTATACATATATTTTTTTTGGAGCCACCGGAGTTTTGGGTTGGGAACGTTAGAATTAGTCTTCAGCCTCCCTTGGCTGATTTCTCTCTTTGGGGGGAGGGAGGGGGGAAATGGGTTCTTCCATAAAGCTGACTGGAGGTTTTTACTGTTTTATTTATTCGCGATCTACATGTCTGTGATTACCTTTTATACATTACTAAAGGATACTTGATGGATTCTTTTATTAATATACTCAGTTTTAATGTGAAAGGTCTAAATAACCCTGTTAAGCAAAATAAGATTTTCTCTTATATCTGGAAACTTAAAACTCGTATCATCTTTCTCCAAGAAACCTATATTCATAAAGATGATATTTCACGCTTTTTCGAAGGATGGAAGGGTATACATTTTCACTCACCATCTCAATCTAGATCGAGAGGTGTCTCTATCCTGTTTGGTCAGAATGTATCCTTTATTCAACATAATGTAATTTCTGATACAATTGGGCACTTTGTTATTGTTTTGGGTAGTCTTGAGAATAAACTAATGGTATTTGAGAATGTATATGCTCCAAATACAGATGACTCCTTGTTCTTTGAATGTCTTTTCTCTTTTCTGCCTGATTTGAATCAGTATTCCTTAGTGATGGGTGGAGATTTTAATTTTTGGCTTGACCCTAAATTAGATCGCTCTTCAAGTAAAACCCCTGTCACTAATAAATCAGTCCTACTTTTTAAATCTTTTCTATTTTAATGTGGTATTCTCGATGTGTGGTGTTTTTTACACCCCCAAGAAAAGGAATATTCATATTTCTCTCAGGTTCATTATATGTACTCTCAGATTGACTACTTTTTTATAGATAGAAACTTGCTTCCACGGTTCGATCCTGTGATTATAAGGAGATTGCTTTGTCTGATCATGCACCTGTGCTTCTGGCTTTAAGATTACCTGTTTACTCTGTACCAAATAGAAGTTGGCATTTTAACTTATCATTGTTATCTGATAAAAATTTTCTAAAGTTTTTGGAAAACCATATTACTTTTTTCTTTAAATAAAATTTTAAAGGTGATACTGCTGGTACTGTAGCCTGGGATACTTTTAAAGCATATATTAGTGGAGAAATTATCTCTTACTCTACCTATATAAAGAAAAAAGCTGATAAAGAAAGGTCTGACCTCGCAGCGATATTAAAAGATCTTGATCGAAAGTATGCCCTGTCTCCAGATATTGAAATCCAATCCAAGTATAATCTTATGCTGACTTACCCAATTGAACAACAGCTGTTGAGAGATAAAACTCAATTTTACATTCACAGGGATAGAACAGGTAGTTTATTAGCCAATTGCTTAAAATCTTTTACAGTTAATCGTCAAATCACAGAAATTTTTAAAGATAATGGTACTAAGATATCCGACCATTCTGAAATTAACAACGTATTTAAAGACTTTTACATTAAGTTGTATCAGTCTGACTCTTCTTTAGATGATACCTATATGAATGCTTTTTTCAGTAATATCAATATTCCTACATTGTCTGCTGATAGTCTAACACAGTTAGATCAGCCTATTTCCAAAGAAGAAGTGGCTGAGGCTATACATGCTTTACATTCTGGTAAGATCCCAGGACCTGATGGCTTTCCTGGGGAGTTTTATAAAACTTTCACTATGTAACTTACACCTTAGTTATCCTCTGTTTTATCAGAGTCCTTTAAATCAGGTAAACTCCCTCAATCTTTTTATGAAGCTTTTATTTCTCTTATTCTTAAAAAAAATAAAAATCCAGCTGAATGTTCTTCATACAGACTGATCTCTTTATTAAATGTTGATGCAAAAATCTTATCCAAAATCTTAGCTTGGAGACTTGAAAATATTTTACCATCTATTATATCACATGATTTATTAATCATACAGGATTAATTATCCTGTAATTAGACAGGATTTATTAAAAATCGTTACTCACATTTTAATATATGTCGGTTATTGAATGTGATATATTCACCATCCAAAAAAATCAGAGTGTATATTATCCTTAGATGCAGAAAAAGCCTTTGATAGGATTGAGTGGAATTATCTTTTTAAGACCTTAGAAAAGTTTAATTTTGGGCCTAATTTTATTCATTGGGTTAAATTAATTTACTGATCTCCTACCGCTCAGGCTATTATTAACTCTCAAATTTCTAAGCCCTTTAACTTACAGCGGGAACTAGACAAGGTTGCCCTCTTAGTCCTTTACTTTTTGCTTTAGCTATAGAACCCTTAGCAATTGCATTTCGAGAATCTAAGGACATTTCTGGTATACTAAGGGAAGGTATGACTCATAAAATTTCATTATACGCTGATGATATTTTACTTTTTATCTCTAACACTGAAATTGCTTTACTTTCTGTTTTTTCTTTAATTTCCCAGTTTAGTTCTTTTTCAGGATATAAGCTGAACTTACATAAAAGTGAGCTATTTTCTTTAAATAACCTAATGTCATCAAATGCCAAATTTCCATTCCAAGTTGTTACAAGTCAATTTACATATCTAGGAGTAACAATTACTAAAAACTTAAAGAATTTATTTAAAGAAAACTTAAAACCCTTATTGAATTATGTGAAAAAGACACTTTTTAAATGGTCTCCTCATTCTTTATCCCTAATTGGCTGAATTAATTTGATTAAATGAAGATTCTCCCTAAATTTTTGTATCTTTTTCAGGCCTTACCTATTTTTATCCTAAGACCTACTTTGATTCTTTAGATTCAATTTTAACATCTTATATTTGGAATAATAAGCAAGCTCATTTAAGTAAAGTTTACCTACAAAGAAATAAAGAGATGGGTGGATTAGCCCTACCCAATATTAGGTTTTACTATTGGGCTGCCAATATAAGGAATATTACTTTCTGGTCTTATATTTATCGTAAAGATTGCCCATTATGGGTCTCCTTAGAAGTTAATTCTGTAAAAAATTCCTCTATTGTCTCTTTTCTTAGATCATATTCTTCTTTTTCAGCAAATAAAATAACAAATAACATAATTGTTAAGCAAACTTTAAGGATTTGGTCTCAATTTAGGAAATTTTTTGGTTTAGCGAATTTTTCATTATCATCTCCCATTCTCCTTAATTATTTTTTTATCCCTTCCATGACTGACAAAGTCTTTAAGGATTGGGATGAACTAGGTATTAAGTGTTTTTGGGACCTGTTTACCTCAGGATCTCTTGCTTCATTTGACCAATTGTCAACTACATTTGCACTCCCAAAAACACATTTTTACAGATACCTTCAAATTAGAGATTTCTTACGTTTCCAATTAACTACTTTTCCTATAAGTCCTGATAAAAATTTACTGGACGATCTTTTAAATTTAAAACCTTTTTTTAATGGTTCTATTACCAGTATCTATACTTGAATCTAGATTGAATCTAGACAAGACTTTTCAGATAAAATAAAAAAGGCTTGGGAGGATGACCTAAATAGTCAGATTTCTGATGATAGATGGAATAAAATTCTTAAACAGGTTAATAAATCATCTTTCTGTGCTCGTCATTCTCTTCTACAATTTAAAGTGGTTCATAGAGCTTACATTTCTAAACAGAAGCTGTCCAGTTTTTATCTGAATGTTTCTCCACTTTGTAATAAATGTAACTCTGCTGATGCCTCTTTAATTCATATGTTTTGGTTTTGCCCTAAAATTGAAAAGTTTTGGCAGGAAGTATGCCATACCTTTTCACAACTTTTTAGGGTCCAATTTGACCCAAATCCCCTTACTGCCTTGTTTGGTATTATTGCAGATGAAGATATAGCTTTAAATACTTCTAACCTACAGGTTTCAGTTTTTACCTCTCTTTTAGCAAGGAAGCAATCTTGCTTAAATGGAATGAGTCTACCCCTCCTACACATCTTCAATGGCTACGTGATATGTCTTATTTAAATTTAGAAAAGATCCGCTGCTCAGTCTTAAATTCGAAACAATCTTTTTATGATATCTGGGGACCTTTCCTAAATTACTTTTCCAATTTATAAAGTTTAACAGTGCACAGACTTTTATGTATATTTTTATCTTCTCTTCTTAAGCGAATATGTTTTCTTTTCTAATTTATCCATTATCATCCATCAGCTTTTTTCTTCGGTAGTTAGTAGGGGGTTGACTTTTTTTTAATATAAAACAATTCTTTTATGATGTATGACTTATCTTTAAATTTTTGATAACAGAGTGGTATACCTTTATGTGTTATGCTATAACATTTTGATCAATTTTATCACAACATATGAATGTACACAAGTTATGTTGAGATGTATCTATGTGTTGCACTCTGTGAATCTTGTTTTTTTTCTTCTGAATAAAAATATTGTAAAAAAGAAAATGTCTTGAGGTGAATCTCTCCAAGCTTCCCATTTGCTTAGCTTATCTTCGGGTAGAGGAGTGTCCCAGTCAGAGAGCTCAGAGGTAAGTTCTCTGAGGAAGGCTCTTACCTGGGTCGTAACCCAGTAGACCCAGGGAATTGAAAAACATAAATGTGCCAGTCGTGATCTCCCAAAGGTGACCCAAATTCCTTTGTGGGTATACTTTCTTCACCTAGATCGAGGTCCTTGATCGCTGTAGCACAGTCATCGGGTGGTCAGGCCTCCACGACTGCCTGGTCTTTGTTGTTTGGCAAGCACTGGCATGGTTCTTTGAATGGTAGTGGGACTACCTGGCTGTTTGCTTCATCTCTAAAAACCTTTGTGTCCATTATTTTTAAGAAGATGGTGTCTTCCACTGTTGGAGCGAGGTTATTGTTGTGCTTGGTTTGGGTGAAGACTGACTGTCTCAGCCTTCTCAGTTACTTTACTATGCTTGTGCTTTTGTTGTGCTTCCTTGATACACATAACGCTTGTACAGGGCTGAAAAGTTGAATGGTGACCACTATCTAGCATGTTAGTCTTGAGTGTGTTAACTGTTGGTTTGTGTACATTGCCAGGGCACACCTCCCCATCACCGCCCAGCCCAGATCCAGCCATTGGGTGAAGGGAGCATTGTGTGGTCCATTGACCTGCTGCCTGACTTTGCACACCCTAAGAAAGTCTCTTCCAAGTAGCAGAGGTATTTCTGCTTCCAGATCAAGTTCTGGGATGTGCTTGGCAATGTGGTGGCGATGCAGCTGGTGTAGTACTGCGCTTGGCATCGGAATCTCAGATGGTTATTCAAGATCTCATTGCACTCCAAGAGTGGAAGGTGACAGATGATGACTTTACCATCCAGCGACTCAAGCTGAAAGCCTTCTGCCTTCCTGCCAGATGTTTCTGCGATGCCAGAGCAAGTTCTGAGGTAGTATGGAAATGGATTACTGAACAACTCGAAGAACTCTGGTCTGACTAGTGAGCAGTTGCTCTGGTCATCCAGAATTACATAGGCTTTGATGGCCTTGTCTTTGGCTCCCTTAGGGTATACCTTAGTAAGGCAGATCTTTGAGTACGAACAGCTTGACTGACCTGAACCACAAATTTCTGTGCAACTTGAGCTGACAACAGTCGTATCGGGGTGCCGTCCCCACCGTCCTCTTGTGATGGTGAAGGAGCCTTGGCAGTTTGCGGTGACGGGCTGGGATGCATGGCCACATTGTGATTAGTGCTGTTGCATTCTGAGCACTTTACGGGGAACGTGCACACTTTAGCGAGGTGAGAGATAGAGGAACAGCACTTAAAACATATTCCTTTTTCCTTGAGAAGGGCCTTTCTTTCATCAAAGGGATGATTTCTAAACATTCTGCATCTTTTGAGGGGGTGGGATTTGTTGTGTAGGGTTCTCAGATTATTACCTCTATGTTAACTGCTAACTGCGTATATAAAATGGCTGCTCCGTAGAGTTATATGAAATGGCTTCTTTGTGGGTAACTGTTGAGGTAATGTTGGAATGTTTGGATTATAACTATTGATAACAGGGAAACTAACCAATGGTAGCAATGTTGTTCTATCTGTATGTGTGGGAACCTGGAATGAGTGCGCGGGTTTTCAGGGAGGAGAACTGAAGGAGGAGGACGGGCTGGATGCACTCTGGTCGACCACCAAGGTTGGTCCCGGGCATCAGGTCAAGGCGGTCGGAGAAGATCGAATAGTGGACCGAAGACTTGGTTAATTGAGCTCCAATGGTTGTGCACAAATTGACTGAACTCTGATAAGTTTTGGCGCCTTTTCTTTTTTTTATGTATTGTATCGCTATTAATTACCTAGTTCTAGTAAGATTTATAAAGTGTACTCTGTAAACGTACATGGTGTGCAGTCTGATATTGTGTGTGCGAGTTTATACCAGTGTGCATTTCCATGCATCCACGCAAACGGGAGACACGGTTTGGTGGGTGGATGGATTTTCCCCTAGACATACATCAGCCGATAGCATGAGTGCTACAGTTGTGCAATGGACAATTCTTGCTAGGGTCATTGTTGGTTGTGGAGACTTCGGTTTTATGCACTGAGACAGGTTTACTGATGTCAAAATTGTTTGAAATGGATTTGACTGGTTTAGTGTGAGTTGTGGTGCTACCTTGATTTATGAAGCTAGGGTTGTTCCGCCTCTTCGCCTCCTTATACACAAGCCCACTAAAGTACTTAAAGGGAGGGAATCTACCACCATTCTCTTCCTTGTACTCTGAGCCAATAGACACCCACCTTTCCTGCAGCCCAAATGGAAGTTTGTCCACAATTGGTCCAATTCCATTTGAAGTATCTAGATATGACAGACCATTTAAATAGCTGTCTTCTTTAGCACCTTCAATCTCCATGAGTAAATCTCTGAGTTCTCTTAGTTTAGTGTGGTCCTTGGATGACGCCCTAGGAAAATTGTTCAGCCGTTGAAATAGCGCACTTTCAATAATTTCAGGGGCTGCATAGCGCTCCCGAAGTCTCTCCCATGTTTTGCATAAGGTTAGCTTGGGGTCGTTGACGTACACTAAGCGTATGTGTTTCACCTGTTCACTTGGTTCCTTTCCCAGCCATTTAGTCATAAGGTCCAACTCCTGGGTTGCTGTGAACTGGACTCCGCCGGCTGCACTGGTGAATGAGGAGTACCATGCACGGTAATTGTCAGGCTTATCATCAAAATGGTCGAGTCCTGATTTGGCGAAGTCTTGTTGTGCTAAATACTGTGCCAAGGGTTCTGCTACAGGTGGCATGCTGGCTGGGGGAATATTTTGGGGGGCATATGACTGAGCATGTACGTTCATGATGGGACTTGCTGTTCTGACTTCAGTCTTTGTCTCTGCTCTCACCAGATCTGGTAAGTTTGGTGTTGGGAAGTATTTGTAGACAGCCCTTTTTGATGTAGATTTTACTGTGTCATCTAGGACGTGCATTTCTTCGGCATTTTCCAACACTTCTGCTTCTACCACAGCTGCATCAGCTTCTCGTTGTAGTGTCAGCCCTTCTAATTCTGCATCTGTCCTTGCCTTTTCCCTCTGGTTTTCCACTTCTCTGGTAGCCTTTTCCATTTTCATTTTTGCTTCTGGGTTGGCGTATGACGCTGGCACCTTGGCGGCTTCTGCTTTAGCTCTAGCGAGGGTAGCCACACTTTCCGACATCCTACTGCTCTTGGCACTGGACGCCAACAACTTGATTCTTGATCGCGAAGACATCGTACCACTTGTCGAAACACCTAATGATGTCACCTTTTCACTGTAGTGTTCGTGTGCAGTTTGTTGAAACTGACTAAACACCAAGTTAAACCGGAGCCAATGAAGACAGTCACAGTAAGGTTAACTGTTTACTGTTCACTCTTCCACATTAATGTATGGTGAAAATTGTTGATAAAATAATACAAAATATATACAGTATCTGTTTCATTCTTGAGACCGTGTGCGTCCTTTTAGTGAGTGTCTTCAGCCACCCAGGGGAGGGGGGGTTGCATCAAACCGCTGCTGGGCTCAAGCCAACCCCATGTTTGAAATTGAAAAGCTGCCACACTTGCTGCTCCAATTGCCGCTTCCTATAACAGAATCCACGTTAATATTTTTACTTCAAATACTGTCATATGAACTTAAGGTGTTTCTATAATGTTTCTTTGTGGGTAGACACAGAGATCTTCACAATCATGCTGCATGCACGGCCCCCACCTTTCCACCTTCTCCGAACCAGCACTTACCCACAAGTCATGGCAAAACTAGGGTGACGTCATCACATGCCGTGATACATCACAGACAATGAACTTTAACTTTAACTAGAAATAGTTGCAGACAAATTATTTAAAGCAGAAATGTAATAAAGTTAAATAAATGCCTTAAGGGCAACACAATAATAATCTGCTCTTCCATTTTTCCTTCCAAAGTGGATGACTTCACATTTACCAACGTTGTACTCCATCTTCCAGAACTTTGCCCACTCACTTAACCTATCTATATCTCTCTGCAGACTCTCAGTATCTTCTGCAAAATCGGCTTTTCAACTCAATTTGGGATCCTCAGCAAACTTACATTAGGATTTTATATTTTGTGCTAGTTTATTTTTACAATCTACCTTCCCTTTTTTGCTTACTTAGTGGTACTTTGTTGCTTTTTAAAGTTTTCCCAATCTTCCAGTTTCCCACTATTCTTGGCGACTTTGTATGCACAAGCTTTTAGTTTGATACCTTTTATTTCCTTAGTTGTCCAAGGCTGGCTCTTCCCACCCTTACTGTCCTTGTTTTTAACTGGAATATACTTTTGTTGAACACCATGAAAAATCTGTTTGGAAGTCTTCCACTGTTCCTCAACTGTCCCACCAAATAGACTGTATTCCTGGTCCACATGAGCCAAATCCTCCCTCATCCCATTGTAGTGTTCATTGTTTAGGCATAATACACTTAGAACCATAGAACATTACAGCACAGAAACAGGCCTTTTGGCCCTTCTTGGCTGTGCCGAACCATTTTTCTGCTAGTCCCACTGACCTGCACCTGGTCCATATCCTCCAAACCCCTCTCATCCATATACCTGTCCAAGTTTTTCTTAAATGTCAAAAGTGAGCCCGCATTCACCACTTCATCTGGCAGCTCATTCCACACTCCCACCATTCTCTGCGTGAAGAAACCCCCCAATGTTCCCTTTAAACTTTTCCCCCTTCACCCTTAACCCATGACCTCTGGGTTTTTTCTCCCCTAGCCTCAGTGGAAAAAGCCTGCTTGCATTCACTCTATCTATACCCATCATAATTTTATACACCTCTATCAAATCACCCCTCATTCTTCTACACTCCAGGGAATGAAGTCCTAACCTATTCAACCTTTCTCTGTAACTGTTTCTCAAGTCCCAACAACATCCCTGTAAACCTTCTCAGCACTCTTTCAATCTTATTAATATCCTTCCTGTAATTAGGTGACCAAAACTGCATACAGTACTCCAAATTCAGTCTCACCAATGTCTTATACAACCTCACCATTACATTCCAACTCTTATACTCAATACTTTGATTTATAAAGGCCAATGTACCAAAAGCTCTCTTTACGACCCTATCTACTTGTGACACCACTTTTAGGGAATTATGTATCTGTACTCCCGGATCCCTCTGCTCTACTGTGCTCCTCTGTCCTACCACTTACCTTGTATATTTTACCTTGGTTTGACCTTCCAAAGTGCAATACCTCACACTTGTCTGCATTAAACTCCATTTGCCATTTTTCAGCCCATTCCTCCAACTGGTCCAAATCCCTCTGCGAGCTTGGAAAACCTTCCTCGCTGTCCACTACGCCTCCAATCTTTGTATTATCAGCAAATTTGCTGATCCATTTTACCACATTATCATCCAGATCATTGATATAGATGACAAATAACAATGGACCCAGCACTGATCCCTATGGCACACCACTAGTCACAAGCCTCCACTCAGAGTAGCAATCCTCCACTACCTCTCTCTGGCTTCTTCCATTGAGCCATTGTCTAATCCAATTTACTACCTCTCCATGTATACCTAGTGACTGAATCTTCCTAACTAACCTCCCATGCGGGACCTTGTCAAAGGCCTCAATGAAGTCCATGTATACAACAACCACCGCCTTCCCTTCATCTACTTTCCTGGTAACTTCCTCGAAAAACTCTAATAGATTGGTTAACCATGACCTACCACACACAAAGCCATGCTGACTTTTTCTAATAAGTTCCTGTCTATCCAAATACTTGTAGATCCTATCTCTTAGTATTCCTTCCAATAATTTACCTTCTACCGATGTCAAACTTACCAGCCTATAATTTCCCGGCTTACTTTTTGAGCCTTTTTTAAACAACAGAACTACATGAGCTATCCTCCAATCCTCCGGCACCTGACCCGTGGATATCGACATTTTAAATATTTCTGTCAGGGCTCCTGCAATTTCAACACTAGTCTCCTTCAAGGTCCGAGGGAATGCCCTGTCAGGTCCTGGGGATTTATCTACTCTGATTTGCCTTAAGACAGCAAACACCTCCTCCTCTTTAATCTGTATAAGTTCCATGACCTCCGTACTTGTTTGCCTTGTTTCCACAGACTCCATTCCAGTTTCCTTAGTAAATACAGATGCAAAAAAAACATTTAATATCTCTCCCATTTCTTTTGGTTCCATACATAGCTGGCCACTCTGATCTTCAAGAAGATCAATTTTATCCCTTACTATCCTTTTGCTCTTAACATACCTGTAGAAGCTCTTAGGATTATCCTTCACCCTGACTGCCAAAGCAACCTCATGTCTTCTTTTAGCCCTCCTGATTTCTTTCTTAAGTATTTTCTTACTCTTTTCATACTCCTCAAGAATCTTATTTCCTTCCTGTTGCCGAGACATGTTACACATATCCCTCTTCTTCTTCATCAGAGTTCCAATTTCCCTCGAGGACCAAGGTTCTTTATTCTTATTCATTTTGCCTTTAACCCTGACAGGAACATACAAATTCTGCACTCTCAAAGTTTCTCCTTTGAAGGCCTCCTACTTACCAACGACATCCTTGCGAGAGAGAAACCTGTCCCAATCTATGCTTTTTAGATCCTTTCTCATTTCTCCAAGCTTGGATTTTTTCCAGTTTAGAACTTCAACCCAAGGACCTTTATCCATGATCAAGTTGAAACTAATGGCGTTATGTTCACTGGAACCAAAGTGTTCCCCTACACACACTTCCGTCACCTACCCTAACTCATTTCCTAATAGGAGATCTAATATTGTATCCTCCCTGGTTGATACATCTATATATTGATTTAGAAAACTTTCCTGAACACATTTTACATCTCTAATCCATCTAGACCTTTAACAGTATGGGAGTCCCAATCAATGTGTGGAAAATTAAAATCCCCTACAATCACAACTTTCTGTCTCCTGCAGTTGTTTGTTATCTCTCTGCAGATTTGCTCCTCCAATTCTTGCTGACTATTGGGTGGTCTTTTATACAACCCTATTAATGTGGTCGTACCTTTCCTGTTTCTCAGCTCCACCCATACGGCCTCAGTAGACAAGCCCTCTAATCTGTCCTGCCGAAGTACTGCTGTAATATTTTCCCTGACTAGCAAAGCCACCCGCTCCCCCCCCCCACCATTCATCCCTCTATCATGTCTGAAACATCGGAACCCTGGAACATTGAGCTGCCAGTCCTGCCCCTCCCATAGCCAAGTTTCAGTAATGGCTATGATGCCATAATTCCATGTGTCAATCCAGGCCCTCAGCTTGTCCGCCTTTCCCACAATACTCCTTGCATTGAAATATACACACCTCAGAAGATTATTACCACCACACGCAACCTTACTATTTGTGACTTTGCATGAACTACTAACCTCATTTATTTTTACCCCCATTCCACTATCTACTCTGGCACTCTGGTTCCCATCCCCATACAAATCTAGTTTAAACCTTCCCCAATAACACTAGCAAACTTCCCTGCAAGTATATTGGTCCCCTTGTAGTTCAGGTGTAACCCGTCTCTCTTGTACAGGTCCCACCTGCCTCAGAAGAGGTCTCAATGATCTAGAAATCTGAAACCCTGCCCCCTACACCAGTTTCTCAGCCACGTGTTCATCTGCCAGAGCATCCTACTCTTACCCTCACTGGCACGTGGCACAGGCAGCAATCTGGAGATTACTACCTTCGAGTTCCTGTTTTTCAATTTCCTACCAAGCTCTCTGTACTCACTCTTCAGGACCTCCTCACTCTTTTTACCTATATCATTGGTACCGATGTGTACCACGACATCTGGCTGTTCACCCTCCCACCTCAGAATGCAGCGCACGTGATCAGAGACATCCCTGACCCTGGCACCCGGGAGGCAACAAACCATCCGGGAGTCTCTGTCACGACCACAGAATCTCCTGTCTGTACCCCTGACTCTGGAGTCCCCTATCACTACCGCTCTCCTCTTCTTCCTCCCCCCCTTCTGCACTGCAGAACCAGACTCAGTGCCAGAGATCCGGCTGCCGCAGCTTGTCCCAGGTAAGCCATCCCCTCCAACAGTATCCAAATAGGTACACCCGTTTAGAAGGGGAATGGCCACAGGGGAACACTGCACTACCTGCCCTTTCCCCTTCCCTTGCCTGATGGTAACCCAATTGCCTGTGCTCTGTTTCTTAGGTGTAACTACCTCCCAGAAGCTACTATCTATAAACTTCTCGATCTCCCGAATGATCAGGAGGTCATCCAGCTCCTTCTCCAGTTCCCTAACGCGGTCTGTTAGGAGCTGTAGCTGGATGCACTTCTTGCAGGGATCGTTGTCAGGGACACCGGAGGTCTCCCTGACTTCCCACATCCTGCAAGAGGAGCATTCCAACATCCTGCCTGGCATATTCTCTAGTCTGAACAAAAAAAAAGAAGAAAACAGAAACTTACCGGAACCTACCCTCGCTTCTGCCTGTTTCTCACCGAAACCTGATTGAGCTAAAGCCGTCCCACTCTGACTCAGTCCACTCCAATGATGGCCACTACAATGATGGCTGCTGTATATGAAAGTCTTTCTTTTAAACCTTGGTGTGCTACATCACGTGCCTGCGCAATCTAGCCTCTTTTCCCTGAGCTGTTAAAGAAAAACGACCTTCTCGCCGCAATGTCTTCAGTCTTCTACTCTCAGCCTCTTGCTTCAATTGAAAAAACTGTTGAAAGTTTTTCTCTCCCTTTTAAACCTTGGCACGCAATGTCACGTGCCTGCACAGTCTAGCCTCTTTTCCCCAAGCTGTTAAAGAAAAACAACCTTCTCTCTGCGATGCCTTCAGTCATCCACTGTCAGCCTCTTGCTTCGATTGAAAAAAATTGAAAAACTTGTTTTAGATCAAACTATTCCACCCTCCATTTGTATGAGAAACTCAGTCATGCTGTGATCACTCTTTCCAAGAGGATCCCTAACTACAAGATCACTAATTTTACCTGCCTCATTACACAGGATCAGATCTGATGTGGCACTTTCCCTAGCAGGTTCAGTAACTGATGCACCATCAATAACTCACACTGAGACGTAAGGCGAGGTATCGGCTTTTATTGACTGGAAGAAGGAACCAGGAGTGAGTGTCCATCATACTATGACCTGGAGACTGAGGCGGAGCGTCAGGCCTCAGATCGCCTTTATACAGGGGCCTGTGGGAGGAGCCACAGGAGCAGTCAGCAGGGGGCGTGTCCAGACAGGCACATAGTTCACCACAGTAACATGCTTTTCAAGATAGTTATCATGGATGCATTCTATGAAGTCCTCCTCAAGACTGCCTTGACAAACTTGATTCACCCAATCTATGTGCAGTTTAAAAACCCCCATAATAACTGCTGTTCTATTCTTAAATGCCTCAGATATTTCACTGTTTATTGCCTGTGCTACTGTAATGTTCAGTGGCCAACAGACAACTCCCACCAGGGATTTTTTCCCTTTACGATTCCTAATCTCTACCCAGATGGATTCAACATTCTGCTCCTTAGATCTTATATCAGCTCTCATTATCACCATCTCATCCTTAATTAAGAATGCTACCCACCTCTCTTACCTTCCTGCCTGTCCTTCTGTATTACATACAGAATATTACATTCCAAATATTACATTCCAAATCCTCTCCACCCTGAAACCACGTCTCAGTAGTGGCCACTAAATTATACCTCCTGGGACTGATTTGAGCCACAAATACAATAACAATATAACCATATAATATAACAATTACAGCATGGAAACAGGCCACCTCAGCCCTTCTAGTCTGTGCTGAACATTTACTCTCACATAATCCCACTGACCTGCACTTAGCCCATAACCCTCCTTTGCTTTCCTGTCCATATACCTATCCAATTTTACTTTAAATGACATAATCGAACCTGCCTCTAACACTTTTACTGGAAGCTTGTTCCACACAGTTCCCAGTCTCTGAGTAAAGAAGTTCCCCATCTTGTTCCCCTAAACTTTTGCCCCCTAACTCTCAACTCATGTCCTCTTGTTTGAATCTCCCCTACACTCAATGGAAATAGCCTATCCATGTCAACTCTATCTATTCCCCCTCATAGTTTTAAATACCTCTATCAAGTCCCCCTTCAACCTTCTACACTCCAAAGAATAAAGAACTAATTTGTTCAACCTTTCTCTGTAACTTAGGTGCTGAAACCCAGGTAATATGCTAGCAAATTTTCTCTGTACTCTCTCTATCTTGTTGGCATCGTTCCTATAATTTGGTGACCAGAACTGTACACAATACTCCAAATTTGGCCTCACCAATGCCTTGTGCAATTTTAACATTACATCCTAACTCCTATACTCAATGCTCTGATTTATAAAGGCCAGCATACCAAAAGCTTTCTGCACCACCCTATCCATATGAGATTCCACCTTCAGGGAACTATGAACCATTATTCCCAGATCACTCTGTTCTACTGCATGCTTCAATGCCCTACCATTTACCATCTATGTCCTATTTGGATTATTCCTACCAAAATGTAGCACCTCACACTTATCAGTATTAAACTCCATCTGCCATCTTTCAGCCCACTCTTCTAACTGGCCTAAATCTCTCTGCAAGCTTTGAAAACCTACTTCATTATCCACAATGCCACCTATCTTAGTATCATCTGCATACTTACTAATCCAATTTACCACCCCATCATCCAGATCATTAATGTATATGACAAACAACATTGGACCCAATACAGATCCCTGAGACACACCACTAGTCACCGGCCTCCAACCTGACAAACAGTTATCCACCACTACTCTCTGGCATCTCCCATCCAGCCACTGTTGAATCTATTTTACTACTTCAATATTAATACCTAACGATTGAACCTTCCTAACTAACCTTCCATGCAGAACCTTGTCAAAGGCCTTACTGAAGTCCATATAGACAACATCCACTGCTTTACCCTCATCAACTTTCCTAGTAACCTCTTCAAAAAATTCAATAAGATTTGTCAAACATGACCTTCCACGCACAAATCCATGTTGACTGTTTCTAATCAGACCCTGTCTATCCAGATAATTATATATACCATCTTCTTCTTCCCCAGGGCACCACTGCCCAGTACAAGAGGACATGGCTTTAAGGTAAGGGGAGGGAAGTTCAAGGGGGATATTAGAGGAAGGTTTTCCACTCAGAGAGTGGTTGGTGCGTGGAATGCACTGCCTGAGTCAGTGATGGAGGCAGATACACTACAGAAGTTTAAGAGACTACTAGACAGGTATATGGAAGAATTTAAGGTGGGGGTTATATGGGAGGCAGGATTTGAGGGTTGGCACAACATTGTGGGCCAAAGGGCCTGTAATGTGCTGTACTATTCTATGTTCTGTGTCCTATCTCTAAGAATACTTTCCATTAATTTACCTATCACTGACCTCAAACTGACAGGCCTATAATTGCAAGGCTTACTCTTAGAACCCTTTTTAAACAATGGAACAACATGAGAAATATGCCAATCCTCTAGCACCATCCCCATTTCTAATGACGTTTGAAATATTTCTGTTAGAGCCCCTACTATATCTACGGTAACTTCCCTCAAGGTCCTAGGGAATATCCTGTCAGGATCTGGAGATTTATCCACTTTTATGTTCTTTAAAAGCTCCAATACTTCCTCCTCTTTAATCTTCATAGTTTCCATAACTTCCCTATTTGTTTCCCTTACCTTACACAATTCAATATCCTTCTCCTTAGTGAATACCGAAGAAAAGAAATTGTTGAAAACCTCCCCCATCTCCCTCGGCTCCACACATAGCTGTCCACTCTGATTCTCTGAGGGACCAATTTTATCCCTCACTATCCTTTTGCTATTAATATAACTGTAGAAACCCTTTGGATTTATTTTCACCTTACTTGCCAAAGCAATCTCATATCTTCTTTTAGCTTTTCTAATTTCTTTCTTAAGATTCTTCTTACATTCTTTATATTACTCGAGCATCTCATTTACTCCACGCTGCCTATATTTATTGTAGATATCTCTCTTTTTCCAAACCAAGTTTCCAATATCACTTGAAAACTATGGCTCTCTCAAACTTTTAACCTTTCCTTTCAACCTAACAGGAACATGAAGATTCTGTACCCTCAAAATCTCACCTTTGAATGACTTCCATTTCTCTGTTACATCCTTCCCATAAAACAAATTGTCCCAATCCACTCCTTCTAAATCCTTTTGCATCTCCTCAAAGTTAGCCTTTCTCCAATCAAAAATCTCAACCCTGGGTCCAGTCCTATCCCCATAACCTTGTTTCGAACGCTACATGCATTCAGATAAAGTGTCCTTACACTTATTATGCTTTTAAAATCATAAGACCAGAAGACAAAGGAGCAGAAGTCGGCCATTTGGCCCATCGAGTCTGCTCCACCATTTCATCTTGAGCTGATCCAATCTCCTCTTTAGACCCATTCCCCCGCCTTCTCACCATAACCTTTGATGCCCTGGCTACTCAGATACCTATCAATCTCTGCCTTAAATACATCCAATGACTTGGCCTCCACTGCTGCCCATGACAACAAATACCATAGATTCACCACCATCTGGCTAAAAAAAAATTTTCGCATCTGTGTTCTGAATGGGCGCCCCACAATCCTCAAGTCATGTACTCTCATACTAGACTCCCCCACCATGGGAAACAACTTTGCCACATCCACTCTGTCCATGCCTTTCAACATTCGAAATGTTTCTATGAGGTCCCCCCTCATTCTTCTAAACTCCAAGGAGTACAGTCCAAGAGTGGACAAACGTTCCTCATATGATAACCCTCTCATTCCTGGAATCATTCTAGTGAATCTTCTCTGAACCCTCTCCAATGTCAGCACATCCTTTCTTAAATAAGGAGCCCAAAACCACACACAGTATTCCAAGTGAGGTCTTACCAGTGCCTTATAGAACCTCAACATCACATCCCTGCTCCTATACTCTACTCCTCTAGAAATGAATGCCAACATTGCAATCGCCTTCTTCACCACCGACTCAACCTGGGGGTTAACCTTAAGGGTATCCTGCACGAGGATTCCCAAGTCCTGTTGCATCTCAGAACTTTGAATTCTCTCCCCATTTAAATAATAGTCTGCCCATTTATTTCTTCTACCAAAGTGCATGACTGTACACTTTCCAACATTGTAATTCATTTGCCACTTCTTTGCCCATTCCCCCGATCTATCCAAGTCTCTCTGCAGACTCTCTGTTTCCTCAGCACTACCGGCCCCTCCACCTATCTTTGTATCATCAGCAAACTTAGCCACAAAGTTATCTATTCCATAATCCAAATTGTTGATATACAACATAAAAAGAAGCGGCCCCAACACAGACCCCTGTGGAACACCACTAGTAACCAGCAGCCAACCAGAATGGGATCCCTTTATTCCCACTCACTGTTTCCTGCCAATCAACCAACGCTCTATCCACGTATGTAACTTTCCCGTAATTCCATGGGCTCTTATCTTGTTTAGCAGCCTCATGTGCGGCACCCTGTCAAAGGCCTTCTGAATATCCAAATACACAACATCCACTGCATCTCCCTTGTCTAGCCTACTTGTAATTTCCTCAAAAAATTGCACTAGGTTTGTCAGGCAGGATTTTCCTTCAAGGAAATCATGCTGAGTTCTGCCTATCTTGTCATTTGCCTCCAGGTACTCCGTAACCTCATCCTTGTCAATCGACTCCAACAACTTCCCAACCACCGATGTCAAGCTAACAGGTCTATAATTTCCTTTTTGCTTCCTTGCCTTCTTCTTAAATAGTGGAATGACATTTGCAATCTTCCAGTCCTCCGGAACCAGGCCAGAATCTATCAGTTTTTGAAAGACCATTGCTAATTCCTCCGTAATCTCCACAGCTACTTCCTTCAGAACACGAGGGTGCATTCCATCTGGTCCGGGAGATTTATCTACCCTTCGACTATTCAGCTTCCTGAGTACTTTCTCTGTCATAATTGTGACTGCGCATATTTCTCTTCCCTGACAGCCTTGACTGTCCGGTATATTACTGATGTCTTCCTCCGTGAAGACTGATGCAAAATACTCGTTCAGTTCCTCTGCCATCTCCTTATCTCCCATTACAATTTCTCCAGCATCATTTTCTATCAGTCCTATATCTGCTCTCACCTGTCTTTTACGCTTTATATACTTGAAAAAGCTTTTAGTATCATCTTTGATATTATTTGCTAGCTTCCTTTCATAGTTCATCTTTTCCCTCTTAATGACCTTCTTAGTTTCCTTTTGTAAGCTTTAAAAACTTCCCAATCCTCTGTCTTCCCACTAATTTTTGCTTCCTTGTATGCCCTCTGCTTTGCTTTTACTTTGGCTTTGACTTCTCTTGTCAGCCATGGTTGCATCCTTTTTCCATTTGAAAATTTCTTCTTCTTTGGAATATGTCTGTCTTGCACCTTCCTCACTTCTCGCATAAACTCCAGCCACTGCTGCTCTGCCATCCTTCCCACTAGTGTCCTTTCCAGTCAGCCTTGGCCAATTCCTGTCTCATGCCGCTGTCATTTCCTTTACTCCACTGAAATACTGACATATCGGATTTCGGCTTCTCTTTCTCAAATTTCACAGTGAACTCAATCATGTTGTGATCACTGCCTCCTAAGGGTTCCTTCACTTCCGTCTCTCTAATCACCTCTGGTTCATTACACAATACCCAATCCAGTACAGACGATCCCCTAGTGGGCTCAGCAACAAGCTGTTCTAAAAAGCCATCTCGTAGACATTCTACAAATTCTCTCTCTTGCGATCCAGTGCCGACCTGATTTTCCCAATCCACTCGCATGTTAAAATCCCCACAATTATCATAACTCTGCCCTTCTGGCAAGCCTTTTCTATTTCCTGTTGTAATTTGTAGTCCACATCACTGCAGCTGTTTGGAGGCCTGTAGATAACTGCCATCAGGGTCCTTTTACCCCTGCGATTTCTTAGCTCAACCCATAAAGATTCTGTACCTTCTGATCCTATGTCAACTCTTTCTAATGATTTAATATCATTTCTTACCATTAAAGCCACACCACCCCCTCTACCCAGCTGCCTATCCTTCCGATACACCATGTATCCTTGGACGTTAAGCTCCCAGAGACATGCATCCTTTAGCCACGTCTCAGTGATGGCCACAACATCATACCTGCCAATCTGTAACTGTACAAGATCATCCACCTTATTCCTTATGCTGCATGCATTTAGTTATAACACCTTAAGTCCAGTGTTTGGTACTTTTTGCCTTGATTGCACTGCAACTCATCCCAATGTCTGCAAATTTGCTCCATCACCTGCCTGTCCTTCCTGACATCCTTACTGCTCACTGCATTAGATCTATTTCTGTTTTCCCTCTCTACCGCTCCATCATTCTGGTTCCCATCCCTCTGCCAAATTAGTTTAAACCCTCTCTAACAGCTCTATTAAACCTTCCCGCCAAGATATTGGTGCCCCTAGGATTCAAGTGTAACCTGTCCTTTTTGTACAGGTCACACCTGCCCCAAAAGAGGTCCCAATGATCCAGAAACTTGAACCCCTGACCCTTGCTCCAATCCCTCAGCCACACATTTATCCTCCACCTCATTCCATTCCTACTCTCACTGTCACATGGCACAGGCAGTAATCCTGAGATTACTACCTTTGCGGTCCTTCTTCTCAACTTCCTTCCTAATTCCCTATATTCTCCTTACAGGACCTCTTCCCTTTTCCTACCTATGTCATTGGTACCTATATGTACCAAAACCTCTGGCTCCTCACCCTCCCACTTCACGATATCTTGGACGTGATCAGAAACATCCTGGACCCTGGCACCAGGGAGGCAAACTACCATCCAGGTCTCCAGATCGCGTCCACAGAATTGCCCATCTGACCCCCTAACTATCCAGTCCCCTATTACTACTGCCTTCCTCTTCCTTTCCCTACCCTTCTGAGATACAGGGCCGGACTCTGTGCTGGAGGCATGGCCACTGTTGCTTCTCCCGGGTAGGCTGTTCCCCCCAACAGTACTCAAACAGGACAGCCACTGGGGTACTCTCTAGTACCTGACTCTTCCCCTCCCCCTCCTACCCGTGACCCACCTGTCTGCCTCCTGTGGTCCTGGTGTGACCACCTGCCTGTAACTCCTCTCTATCAACTCCTCACTCTCCCTGACCAGATGAAGGTCATTGAGCTGCAGCTCCAGTTCCCTAACACGGTCCCTTAGGAGCTGCAGCTCGGCGCACCTGGCACAGATGTGGACATCCGGGAGGCTGGGAGACTCCAGGACCTCCCACATCCGACACCGAGAACAACAAGCTGCCCTCACACTCATATTTCCCCTTTCCTCAAATAACAGAAAAAACTGAAACCTAAACCTACCTTGCCTCGCCTGTTTCTCCCTAAGCCCGTTGAGCCAAAGCCCTTAAGCCTTCACTCTGCTCCCGGGTCACTCCGCTGCCCGCTGTACCAGGCTGTGTCCTTTTTAAATCTTCCCCGCTTCACTGCCCGATGTCACATGCCTGCAAAGTCCCGACTCTCTTAACTCCGATGAGTAGAAGAAAAAATTAAAATGGCTCCCGCCGCACTTCCGTTCTGATCCTCTGCCTTCGTTCTCCAAATCATGTAATCTTTTTCTCTTTTGTACTTGATTTTTCTTCACTCCACACTTACTTTTCTCTTTTATCTATTTCTTTTCCATTATCTTTATCCATACTTTTTTTTTTACTTTATCCATACTTCTCCAATCTGTTGAAACCCTTCCCCTCACTATTTAGTTTAAAGCCCTTTCTACAGCTCAAGTTAATGCAATTTGTAGGATCCAGGTCCCATCACAGTTCAGGTGGAGCCCATCCCATCAGTACAGCTCCCTGCTTCCCCAATACTGGTGCCATGAATTGAAACCCACTTCTCCCACACCACTCCTTGAGACACACATCCTATTCTCTAATCTTCTAGACCCTATGCCAATTTGCACATGGCTCAGGTAGTAATCCAGAGGTTGCCAACCTTTTGGTTCTGCTTTTTAATTTACCATCCAGCTGCTCAAATATTCTAAGCAGAATCTCTTTCCTCATTCTACCTATGTTGTTGGTAACCACATGGGCTACGCCAACTGTCTTTTTCTCCTCCCATGCAAATTCCTCTGCAGGTCAGAGAAGATGACCTGAACCCGGGTACCGGGCAGGCAACACAGTCTTCGGAACACTCTTTCCTTGTGACAGAGAACTCTGTCTATTCCCCTAACTATACTATCACCAATTACTACCACATTTCTCTTCTTTACCCCCCCACTCTTGAATGGCTTCCTGAACTACGGTGCCACAGTTAGGTTTCTCATCCTTCCTACAGCCCCCACTGTCATCCAAACAGGGAACAAAAATCTCAGATCTGTTGGATAAGATCAAGGGCTGAGTTTCCTCCAGCTCTGTCTCATGGATCCCACCACCCACCTCACTCGCAGTCACACCTTCTTGTCCATATCTACAGACTGAATTGGAGGCAGCAAATCTAATGGGTGTGACTACCTCCTGAAACAGAGAATCCATCTCTCTCCCATCCTGCTGTGCCGCAGTGTTTTAAGCTCAGATTCCAGGTCATCAGCTTTGAGCCTCAGTTCCTCGAGCAGCTAACACTTTCTGCTACCTCAACACTGTTTAGTCCCCCCTTGCTCAATCCCTTCCCACCTATGTTTGTGACACTTCTCATGCTTTGAATTTTTTCAATGATTTTAAATTCTCTGGCCCCCACCGCCTTATTTTCACCATAGATGTCCAGTCCCTATATACCTCCATCCCCCAACAGGAAGGTCTCAAAGCTCTCCACTTCTTTTTGGATTCCAGACCTAACCAGTTCCCCTCTACCACCACTCTCCTCCATCTAGCGGAATTAGTCCTTACTCTCAATAATTTCTCCTTTGGCCCCTCCCACTTCCTCCAAACCAAATGTGTAGCCATGGGCACCCGTATGGGTCCCAGCTATGCCTGCCTTTTTAGTTGGCTTTGTGGAACAGTCCATGTTCTAAGCCTATACGGATATCCGTCCCCCTTTTCCTTCGCTACATTGAGGACTGCATTGGCGTTGCCTCCTGCACGCATGCTGAGCTTGTTGACTTCATTAACTTTGCCTCCAACTTTCACCCTGCCCTCAAATTTACCTGGTCCATTTCTGACTCATCCCTCCCATTTCTTAATCTTTCTGTCTCCATCTCTGGAGAAGGCCTATCTACTGATATCTACTATAAGCCTACAGACTCTCACTATTCCTCTTCCCACCCTGTCTCTTGCAAAAATGCCATCACCTTCTCGCGATTTCACCGTCTCCGCTGCATCTGCTCTCAGGATGAGGCTTTTCATTCCAGGACAAAGAAGATGTCTTCCTTTTTTAAAGAAAGGGGCTTCCCTTCCTCCACCATCAACTCTGATACCCTGACCAATCAGGAAATGACCAACTTCTGCCTTAAATATATGCACGGACTTGGCTTCCACCGCACTACTTGCATTGAAACATAGGCTGCTCAGAAGCTTAGCCCACCTTACGATTCCTGACCCTGTATGTAGGCTTAACAACATCCTTCTCCACAACCAATCCACTAACTGTTTTGACATACGGGTTCCCAACCCCTTGAAATTCTCTTGTAAAGCCACTCCACCACTACCCCCCCACCATACAACTCTGGCAAACCTACCCTCTATGATAGTAGTCCCATCCCAGATGAACCTGATGTGAGGTCTGTGGTCGATAATGTCCTAGGTTATCCTTGCTACATTCCACCCACTATCAGACCTGTCTCAAGTTTCTTCAGTCTGCTGTGCATGTGAAGGTGGGCCTTGAAGATATCCAGAAAACCTCCAACGAGTCACTTCCATCTTAACTATTGTCACTTCAATTACACAGCTGCAACTAGTCTGATATCGTGACTGGGAAATTTTCTTATGGATCTTTCAGGGCTGGGTGAGTGGCCATTCTTTAATATCTTCCTGGAAGCAGGTGGAGAAGATGACTGCATGTTTGGTATGGAAGGACATGTGGGCAGAAGAAGCCATTGACCTCTCCTCTGATAGTTAGACACAACTCTAGACTGTTTGTTATGTGCCATGTCATAATGATGTAGGGGAACATAGTCTTTCCATAACCATGATTGTTCTTGGCAAATTTTTCTACAGAAGCCATTGACTCTCAAATGGTAGCTAAGATGTGGTCAATAAATACACAACTCTCTTTCCTACTTTGTTATAAACTTCAAAATATAGAATTCTCCTCAAATATGTACACAGTAGACTATATAATACAACTATTATATACAGACATCCACAGCATAGTAAATTTTACACTGTGCCATCAGGCCTAAAGATTTAATGGCTGTGGAGGATTTCTTAATCTTCTGGGATAATATCTTTCCTCACAAGGGGGTATCACTCTGCTTGGTAGGTGAGACTTATGGCTGTGAAACAATCTCAGGTTTTGCGGCCTCTTCTGTGCTGGTTGTAGGAGTTGACTAGGGGACTGCAGGAAATGATTCTGACAACAGTAACCACTGTTCTTCTCGAACAATTAGCTCTGCTCTCCTCAACTGATTGATGTGCTGCCTCCAGATGATATCAGACACAATCTCCACTGTGTAAGGGAGTGGTCCAGTTCTATAAGACCATAAGATATAGGAGCAGAAGTAGACCATTTGGCCCATTGAGTCTGCTCCGCCATTCAATCATGACTGATTCAATTCTTCCAGTCATCCCAACTACCCTGCCTTCTCCCTATAGCCTTTGATGCCCTGTCTAATCATGAACCTACCAATCTCTGCTTAAATGCACCCAATGATTTGGCCTCCACAGCCGCTTGTGGCAACAAATTCCACAGGTTTACCACCCTCTGCCTAAAGTAGTTTCTCCGCATCTCTTTTCTAAATGGACGTCCTTCAATCCTGAAATTGTGCCCTCTTGTCCTAGACTCCTCTACTGTGGGAAATAACTTTGCCTTTCAGGCCTCTTAACATTTGGAATGTTTCTATGAGATCCCCCCTCATTCTCCTGAACTCTAGGGAATACAGCCCAAGAGCTGCCAGATGTTCCTCATATGGTAATCCTTTCATTCCTGGATTCATTCTCATGAATTTTCTCTGAATCCTCTCCAATGTCAGTATATCCTTTCTAAAATGAGCCCAAAACTGCATACAATACTCCGTGTGGTCTCACAAGTGCCTTATAGAGCCTCAACATCACATCCCTGCTCTTATATTTGTGATGAGTTCAGAAGGATTATTCTAAAATGGACTGTTCCTTTAAATGAGAGAGAGAGGGAGCGATCGGCTTGTGTACTAATTCAGCAGCAGCAGAGAGAGAGAGTGTGTCTGTGAGTTGCTTTGGAAACTGAAAGGCGGAGCTATATGATGGAAAGCTCGTGTTCTGCACTTGGAGATATATGCAAGGTCAGTTGACTTTTTAATCAGACACACACGACTCCAGAGGCAAGGAGGACACTGGTGAGCTTTGTGTAACCACAACAAGGGTGGGGTTTTTGCTCACAGTGTGGACAAAGGGGTGACCGGTGGGGAGCTATCAGTGTGTTTAACCCTGGTCTGGGGTTGATAACTCCACCACAGAAGACGGCATCCCCTTTTCTGTGGTCACAAGTCGGTGATTTTTAAATAAGTTTCAGGAACAGGAGGATGACGTGGAATATCGGCATCGGCATTGGAAGATAAACCAACACTAACTCTCTCTCTCCAACTCTACTCAAACTAAACTGATTACTTACCATACCACCGTAAGACTGTATCACCTAATCACCTGATCAGGGGAAGCTTGGGAAACGTATTTACTCACACACACACACACACACACACACTCTGCTAACTTTATCTCATTTTATATTACCTTATTCACGTAGTCACTAATAAAAATAGAGTTTATAATGGAAGACTCAGACTCCAGGTGTGTCCATTTCTGCTGGTTCTTTTGAACCCATTACGGGGTACGTAACATATTTTATACCTCTAGAAATGAATGCCAACATTGCATTCTCCTTCTTCACCACCAACTCAACCTGGAGGTTAACCTTTTAGGGTATCCTGCACAAGGACTCCCAAGTCCCTTTGCATCTCTGCATTTTGAATTCTCTCCCCATCTAAATGTTCTGCCCATTTATTTCTTCCACCAAAGTGCATGACCATACAATTTCCAACATTGTATTTCATGTGCCACTTTGCCTATTCCCCTAAACTATCTAAGTCTCCCTGCAGGCTCTCTGTTTCCCCAACACTAGCCGCTCCTCCACCTATCTTTGTATCGTCGGCAAATTTAGCCACAAATCCATTCATCCCATTGTCCAATGACATACACCGTGAAAAGCAGTGGTCCCAACTCTGACCCCTGTGGAACTCCACAGGTAACTGGCAGTCCTTAATGTTCCTGAGTACCCACTTTTGATCACTACTGTAGATCCTCGCCAAGACTGCTTGTCCAGCAGTGTAATACCGAGTCTCCTTGTTTGAGGAGATGCATGTGTGGATGTAAAGGACAACCTAGGAACAGCATAGCTGGTGAGTTGGCTATGGAGTGTACTGCATTGTGATATGCAAGGAGGATATTGATGAGCTTCTGATTTGGTGTCAGTGTGGTGTGTTCCACTGACATTGCATTCTTCAGACTCCGGACAAAACTTTCCGCCAAGCCATTTGTTGCTGAGTGATACAGTGCAGATATGTCTTAATCCATTCATTTTTAGGAACGACTGAAACTTTTCCCCACAAACTGTAGTCCATTGTTATTGACTAAATGTTCTGAAATACCAGTCCTTGTGAAGTGGCTTCTCAAAATACATCAACAGTGTGCAAGGGTGTAGTGGAAGTTATTGGGAACACCTCTGGCCACTTTGTAATTGCTTCCACTACTACCAAGAAATTTGTGCCCATGAATGGTCCAGCAAAATTCACATGAATTCTCTGCCAAGGCAATGCAGGCTATTTCCAGGGATAGAGAGGCGCTGCTTTTGGCACTGTTACGTACCCATGGGTATCTTGTACCTGTCACGTGACCATGATGTAATTGAAGCTATGCTGGAGATGAGGTAATGGTCTTGTGATGGGGGAGTGACGTCATTTTCCTGCCAGTGAGAGGTCATGTGATAGTTTTTTCAACTGGGTATAAAAGGAGAACCCCACCCTGTGACATGGGAAGTCCGTGGTTGAATTTGATAGTGACTCCATGCGGCTGCGTATTTCAGTTGACAATAGACAGTAGGTGCAGGAGTAGGCCATTCAGCCCTTCTAGCCAGCACCGCCATTCACTGTGATCATGGTTGATCATACACAATCAGTACCCCGTTCTTACCCTCTCCCCATATCCCTTGACCCCGCTATCTATAAGAGCTCTATCTAACTCTCTCTTGAATGCATCCAGAGACTTGGCCTCCACCACCTTCTGGGGCAGAGCATTCCACATATCCACCACTCTCGGTGAAAAAGTTTTTCTGCATCTCCGTTCTAAATGGCCTACCCCTTATTCTTAAACTGTGGCCTCTAGTTCTGGACTCACCCATCAGCGGGAACATGCTTCCTGCCTCCAGTGTGTCCAATCCCTTAATAATCTTATATGTCTCAATCAGATCCCCTCTCATCCTTCTAAATTCCAGTGTCTACAAGCCCAGTCACTCTAATCTTTCAACATATGACAGTCCCGCCATTCTGGGAATTAACCTTGTGAACCTACGCTGCACTTCCTCAATAGCAAGAATGTCCTTCCTCAAAATTGGAGACCAAAACTGCACACAATACTCCAGGTGGGGTCTCACCAGGGCCCTGTACAGCTGCAGAAGGACCTCTTCTCCTATACTCAATTCCTCTTGTTATAAAAGCCAGCATGCCATTAGCTTTCTTCACTGCCTGCTGTACCTTTATGCTTGCTTTCATTAACTGATTTACAAGAATAGCTAGATCTCGTTGTACTTCCCCTTTTCCTAACTTGACTCCATTTAGACAGTAATCTGCCTTCCTGTTCTTGCCACCAAAGTGGATAACCTCACAGTTATCCACATTAAACTGCGTAAGTAATACATTTGCCCACTCACCCAACCTGTCCAAGTCACCTTGCACTCTCATAACATCCTCCTGACATTTCACACTGCCTCCCAGCTTTGTGTCATCAGCAAATTTGCTAATGTTACTTTTAATCCCTTCATCTAAATCATTAATATATATTGTAAACAGCTGCGGTCCCAGCACCGAACCTTGCAGTACCCCACTGGTCACAGCCTGCCATTCCGAAAGGGACCCGTTAATCACTACCCTTTGTTTCCTGTCAGCCACCCAATTTTCAATCAATGTCAGTACTCTGCCCCCAATACCAAGTGCCCTAATTTTTCCCACTAATCTCCTATGTGGGACTTTATCAAAAGCTTTCTGAAAGTCCAGGTATACTACATCCACTGGCTCTCCCTTGTCCATTTTCATAGTTACATCCTCAAAAACCTCCAGAAGATTAGTCAAGCATGATTTTCCCTTCATAAATCCATGCTGACTCGGACTGATCCTTCTACTGCTATCCAAATGTGTCATAATTTCCTCTTTTATAATTGACTCCAGCATCTTTCCCACCACTGACATCAGGCTAACCGGTCTATAATTCCCTGTTTTCTCTCTCCCTCCTTTCTTGAAAAGTGGGACAACATTAGCCACCCTCCAGTCAGCAGGAACTGTTCCTGAATCTATAGAACATTGGAAAATGATTACCAATGCGTCCACGATTTCTAGAGCCACCTCTTTAAGTACCCTGGGATGCAGACCATCAGGTCCTGGGGACTTATCAGCCTTCAGACTCAACAGTCTATCCAACACTGTTTCTTGCCTAATATAAATTTCCTTCAGTTCATCCTTTACCCTAGTTCCTTTGGCCACTATTACATCTATTTCGATGTTATGACATAGTTTTATTTAAAAGTGGAGTTTTACTTTCTGCCTTAAGTCAAAGGTTACTGCCAGCAGTTTTGCTACAATACAGCCAGATAAAATTAAGTCGGAGAGTGAAGATTCGTCAAAGTTCGGGAAGTTAATGATCAAGGAGAGTTGATTTCAACGGTAAAGCAGGTTCAACCTTGTTTGATTCTCATTCCAAAGGAATTCGTCAGCTATGCCCATGATAACTCCTGTTCTGCCAGAAGAATAAAGGGTTGGGTAAAGATTCGCCAAAGAAAGGTTAGTGCCTTTAAGCCGTTTCATTTTCTTCATCGTAAATCCTTTGATCAAAGCATACTTCATCTGGGAACAGCAGTAACACGACGTGAAAGAGAATTTAAATTGTTTCAAGAAGTCTCTCCTAAGTGACTGGGTAAAATTTTGGACTTTCGTTTTACTACTTCTGAGAACTGTTATTGCATTATCGTTTTAAGAACTGTTCGAGCTGCCGTATCACAGTTGACTTCCGGTTGTTAGTTGTTTGTTTACTTTTTGGGGTTTTTTTTAAGCAGTGTTTAATAAATGCTTTGTTTTTTATACAAACCTTGTTTCAATCATATATTCATTGTTGCTGGATTATAACAGCACCTTCTGGGCATGTTGGCACCCAAACTGTGCATGGCGAACTGCTCAATCTGCTGATCTATCCCAAACCACCAAAGCTTCAAGCCAATGCTTTCATTTCATTTTGCCTCCATGTAACTCCTTTAACATTACAGCTTTCAGCTCAGATGGCACACCAACTCTCAATCCTCATATAAGACAACCTCCATCATGGGCAAGTTCATTTCAGTGCTGGTGAAAATAGGAAAACTGGCATTTCTGCTGCACATTCTAGCCATTTTGGGTGGCCATGTAGACCTGAGACTATGTGTGGTCTTTTTTGGTTTCCTTTTGGATCATCCCTGCCATAGTAGGGACTTTTGATTTATGTTAGGGAGAAAATGTCAAAAGGAGTTTTTTTTCTGTTATTTTGCAACAATAAATGGGATAATTCATCAGCATTTCCATGAGTTGTCGTCCTCTTGAATTGTGTCCTCCAAGAAACAGAACCCATCTCTGCATTCATAGTCTTGCTGTTAGTGGAACACCCTTCTGTGGATTGAAATAATGCATGAGTACAGTGTCTGACATCACCATTTCCTTTACATTTTTGGAAGTCACCTCACTGCTTTGTCCATTGCCATCTCTTCCCAATCTGCAGTAACGACTTCAAGGGGTAGAGCACAGTAGCCAGGTTTTGCAGGCTCGTTAGAGTAGTTTACAAATCCTAAAAAGAACCACAACAATGACATATCCTTTGGTCTTGGAGCGTCCACCACAGCTTGAACTCTCTCAGTACACTTGCTTCAACCTTGTGCGTCAATAGCACGATGACACTTGTCGCATCATGCTCTGAGCCCATAACCTTCTATCTTATTAACACAGTCTTGAGACTTTGGAGGTGTTCCTTGTCATGACATCATTGAGGTAACTGGGCACCTAGCCTTGCAGCACCTATTCCTTAGCTTTCTGCCAGAGTGCAGGCACAGATGCTACTCCAGAAAAAATCCCATTATAGTAATAAAGTCATTTGTGAGTACTTATGGTGAGAAATCAGTTTGGACTCTTCTTCCATCTTAATCTACAAGTAGGCCTCAGCTAAGTCCACTTTGCTAAAGTGTTTTCCTCGAGAAGGGTTTGCAAAGATATCCTCTTTCCTGGACAGAGGGTAGTAATCTACTCACAGTACAATGTTGATGGTAACCTTAAAATCACCACAGATCCTGACAAGCCCATTCATCTTGGCTACTTGGCATTGTTCCACTCAACCTGGGAAAGAATTCCTTCATCCTCTATGCAGTCTAGTTCACTGGCTACTTTATCACAGACAGTTTAAGGAACTGGACAAGTGTTGTGAAACTTGGGTACAGTATTTTCATTTAACACTATTTTACCCTTGATATGTTTGGGTTTTCCTTTTTTTTTGTAATTTATTTTTTATTGAAGTTCATCATCAAACAAACATTTCCATAAGATGTATTTCAGACATTGTACATATATATCATATGATCATATTTATCACAAATCTCCACAAAGTATTTATCTGGGGTATACACTTATAGAAAAGAGCAGAAAGGAAAAACAAGCAAAAGGAAAGAACTATGTACAAGTAGGGAGTGATCTTTTTTTACAACAGATTCATTGATTCGTGAGAATAAAATCAGGCCTATGAGGCATTATGTAGTTAAACCATTTTTCCCAGTATGAATCAAATTGTTCCAGCTTATGATTAACAGATGCTGTTATCCTCTCCATTTTGTAAATGTCCATTGTAATTTCCATCCATGCATTTAAAGTTGGGCTCTCCTGTCATAACCATTTCCTAGTAAGTCTTTTTACCAGCCACCAACAGTATATTCATTAAATATTTGTCTCTTTTCAACCATTCTTGAGGTATATATCCAAAATATATGGTCTTACTCTCTAAGGGTATTTCACATTTAAAGATGTCTTGTAGGGCACTGTTTATCCCCCTCCAATAGTTTTTGATAACAGGGCAGTCCCAAAAAATATGATAATGATTTGCATTTTGACTTCCACAATTTCTCCAGCAAACAGGGAGGTTACTATCATAATGGGATTTCTGAGAGGGTGTAATAAAATATCAAGTTTTTCCGTCCAAACTCCCTCCATTTCTGTGAACTGGTACACGTCTATTGATACCTCCATATTATTGTCCATTCTTCCTCAGATATAATTATCCCTCCTTCCTTTTCCCATTTTGTTTTAATGTATGAAGTCGAATGTGTTTTTAAGATTTGACAACCCCTTATACATGCTTGAAATAATTCTACTACTGTTATCTGAATTATATGTTTTTCTAAATAGCTCTATCAAGCACGTACTTGCCTTGGTTACATTTTTAAGTGTCTTGTTAACATATTGTCACATCTGTAAATATCGATAAAAATCTTGTTTTCTAATAAGTGTTTCTCTTTAAGTATTTCAAAACTGAACAGTGTTCCTTCTTTTATTATGTTGCAAAGAACTGTTATTCCTTTAGCTGTCCAGTCCTTAAATCTAGCATCCAATTTATTTGGTGTAAAATCTGAGTCATATGCACACCATTTAAGAATTGCAATATCTCCCTCTAGATTATATTCTTTTATAGTAGTTTTCCATATTTTAAGAGTCAATTTCACCTATGGGTTATCAATAGTATTTATGTACCTTTGCAGGTTGTTATCAGCCAAAATTGCTTGTATAGGGATGGGAAGTACCCACTCCTCAATGTTTTTCCATTGAGCGACATATGATGGGTTGCATAAACATATCACAGCTCTCAACTGTGCTGTAAAATAACATCTTTAAGAGAAGGTAGGCCCCATCCCCCCTTTTCCTTTGCTAATTGCAAAGTTTTGAGATGAACTCTAGGCCTTTTACCCTGCCAAATATACCTTGATAGCATCTTGTTCCTTTCATTGAATTGATTTTGATTAATCTCTATTGGTTGGGTCTGAAAGAGATATAACAGTCTGAGCAGTATATTCATTTTAATAGACTCAATCCCTGAACTGAGACTGAAAAAAGGAATCCACCTTGCCACATCTTCCTTAATTTTTTTATATAAAGGCTGATAATTACATTCTGATAATTACATTCTGATAATTTTGCCAAATCTTTTGGCATAATGATGTCCAAATATTTGAAAGACACTGTGTGCCACGCCCAGGGATATCTACTTTCAATTTCTCTTGGTGGGCTATAGTAATATGAAAGTAATTGGGTTTTATCTATGTTGATCTTGTATCCTGATAATTGACCATATTGTTCAAAGGATTGCATCAATTTAGGTAAAGAGTATGTTGGTTGCCCTAGATATATCAAAATGTCATCCGCATAACAAGCCAATTTATGCTCTGTCCCTTTAATAGTAATTCCCCTGATATCTTCATTTTGTCTGATGTATTGAGCTTATGGTTCCAGATATAATGCAAAGAGTAGTGGTGACCATGCACAATCCTGTCTCGTGCCCCTTTCTTGAGTAAGACTATTTGATAAATATCCATTGATTTTTATCCTAGCAGTAGGATTGTCATATAGTGTCTGTATAGTTTTAATAATTGTGTCTTGGAAACCAAATCTATGTAAAACTCTGTAAAAAAAAAAATTCCAATTAACCAAATCAAATGCTTTTTCAGCATCCACGCTTATCACTATTGCTTCGATTTTATTTTTTTGTATATGGCCCATAATGGTTAGTGTCTTTCATATATTGTCTTGTGTCTGGCGTTGTCGTATAAAACCTGTCTGATCATTACGTATCAGTATGGGTAGAAACTCCTCTAATCGTTTGGCCATGATGGAGGTAAATAATCTATAATCTACATTAAGAACAGATATTGGTCTAAATGACCCGCCTTCCATTTTATCCTTGCCTTCTTTCGGTATAGCTGAGATTATCGCTTCCTTCCAACTGGGTGGCATTTGTGCCTTTTTTAGAGCCCAGTTCAGTGTGGGGAGTAAAACAGGAATTAACTCATTTTTAAATTCTTTGTACCACTCTGCCGTATACCCATCGGATCCTGGTGACTTGCTTAATTTAAGCCTAATAATTGCAGCTTTTAATTCAGCTTCAGTTATGTCAGCAGTCATCATTCTATTTTGTTCTTTGCTTAAAGTGGGTAACTCTAGAGCAGTGGTTCCCAACATGAGGCATACGCCCCACAGGGGGGTAATTTGATTTTTAATGGGGGCAATTCGAGAATGAGTTATTAACAGTGAAATTTTTCTAGTAAGTCTGTGTGAGTATGAGTGTGTGTGCAAGTTAATACATATGTGTATATACAGTATGCATACATAAAAATACTTGTGTGTATGTACATGTGTAATTGCGTATGTACTGTATATATAGTGTATCACCATCATTACAACCATCAAATGGCTTTCATAATTAAATTAATGAATTGACTGATGTAGGAAGGAATGAATGAACAAGTCCAAATGCGTAAGAAACTCATACGAGGTCGCACCAATGCTGCTTTTTGCAGTAGCTTTCGATTCTTGGTGGTGTGAAGGTGTGTACATTAGACAATAGACAATAGACAATAGGTGCAGAAGTAGACCATTCGGCCCCTCGAGTCTGCACCGCCATTCTGAGATCATGGCTGATCATTCACTATCAATACCCAGTCCCTGCCTTGTCCCCACATCCCTTGATTCCCTTATCCATAAGATACCTATCTAGCTCCTTCTTGAAAGCATTGCGTCATCTCTTTTAAATGGTGTATCTGTCTTTGCATGCTGTAGAAACAAATCAGCATTGTTTTATTTATTTATTATTATTATTATTATTATTATTATTTTAATATCACTTAATGTTCTTTTTTTTACAATTTCTTAGTAATTTCTTCCTCAGAACTTTAACAGTCCTTTGGTTCTTTTATTTTTCTCTTTCATGAATGCCATGTTCTTTGGAAGCTTGTTTAAACCAAGTTAATGGTCTTTTAGGCTTCCTCCAGGTGAATAGGAGTTCACT
The DNA here is from genome assembly GCF_030144855.1 of Hypanus sabinus. NCBI lineage: Eukaryota > Metazoa > Chordata > Chondrichthyes > Myliobatiformes > Dasyatidae > Hypanus > Hypanus sabinus. The sequence continues at coordinate 982,562 of NC_082707.1, forward strand.
TTTTGAATAATAAGAATTATATATCACCACAGGGGGCATCAGGATTTTAGAGGTGATTAGGTGGGGCATGGCCAAAAAAAGGTTGGGAACCACTGCTCTAGAGAATTCAAGAAGGTGTCAATTTGGGTTATGCTTCCCCCTGGAACTTTGGAACATAGAGTTTTGTAAAACACTTCAAAAGCTTCTTGAATTTCACTTAGCTTATTTTTTATCATTTTTGTTCTTGGGTCCCTAATTCTATGAATTGTATTTTCTGCTATCTTTTTTTTTTTCAGTTTCCACGCCAGCATTTTCATAGATTTTGATCCACTTTCATAATGTCTCTGTTTCAGAAACATTAAATTTTTCTTGATTTCTTGTGTAGCCAAACTATTAATTTCATTCCTAGTTCTTTTAATTTTCCCTAATTCAATTTGTGTTTTTTCTCTAGTTCCTTCAGCCTATTTTGTAATTCCTCTAATGTTTTATTCCTTTTTTTCTTATATGAAAATATCGCTATAATTTTCCCTCTTAAGACAGCCTTCAGAGTATCCCATAAAATGGGAGGTGAAACCTCTCCATTATCATTAAATTCTAAGTAGACCAATTTCTTTTTTAATTTGTTCCTTAAAGTACGGATCATTGAGTAGACTTGAATTTAGTTTCCAAATAGTATTCTTTGGTTGTAGGTCAAAATCAACAGATAAATATATAGGTGCATGGTCACTTACATCTATTGTCCCAATTCCACAGGTGTTTGTCGTTGTCTTTTCCAAATGTTATGAAATAATCTGTTCTTGTTTATACAGAATGGGGAGCAGAATAATGAGTGTAATCCCTTCTGTCAGGGAAAAGGTCCCTCCATATATCAATTAAACCAACATCCTCAAAAAGTGTATTAACTTTCTTATGTAAGGATTTTGTTTCATAGGCTTTTCTATTGGAAGAGTCTAAGTTTGGTTGTAATTGTAAATTTAAGTCTCCCCCACATATCAGGAGACCTTCTGTTTCTGCTACCATAATATCAGTAATTTTCTGAAAGAAACCAATATCACTTCCCAGGGGTGCATATATATTCAATAGAGTAACTGAATTTCCATCTATATTCCCCCTTACCAGAATATATCTGCCCTCTTTATCTCCCATTTCAAATACTTATTCAAAATTTAGCTTACTTGAGATAAGAATAGCAACTCCTCTCCTATGTCCTGATTTATATGAGGAGAATAACAAATTAGTGAAGCCCATTCTCTTTAGTTTTCTATGCTCATTATCACTTAAATGAGTTTCCTGTAAATATACTACATGGGCTTGGTCTTTTTTCATTTTGGATAAAATTCTATTACATTAGATTGGATTTAATAGCCCATTGACATTAAAAGAAATGAATTTTACTTTGTCCTTAGCCATCTGTATTTATCTGTCAATGTGTCATTGAAATTAGCAGAATAAAACTTAACCGATCTACTCCCTGAAAAAATAAGAACCAAAAAACGCAAATAATAACAAAAATGGCAACGAACGTGTGATTCCAAGGCTGAGGTCTCTAGTAGATGACCCGCACACACACACACACACACACACACACACACACACACACACACACACATACATACATACATATATATTACATACATACACATATGCATACATATATATATTCTCATTTTGGTGGGGAAAAAGGAGTAAGTGAGCGAATAAAGAATAACAACTAAGTAATATAAAATCCACATTATACTAAGTATTTCTCGAGATGGGTATATCACCATCTACTTTTGCTTCCATTTAACTTCTCAACATTTTTAAAGTTAGCCAAACCTTATGGCTCTTCTGGAGGGGGTGAGGACTGTCTTTGGGAAGCTCCTGGTCTCCTCCTGATATACTTCTCTCGGCCTCTTCCCGTCTCCTGCCTTCTCGATTCTAGTACTATTTCCCAAGTAGAGCAGGATAATTCCTCTACTAGGCTTTCCTTCGGTTTGATCACGCTGATGGGCAAGCCTCTGGCCTTCATGTCTATAGTCGCCTCTTCCACTGTCTGGTACAACCACATCCCATCTTCATAAAACACCCTTCATAGCAGGGTACGGAGTTTGAAATCTAATCCTTTTTTGCTTTAGTACTCGCTTTATTTCAGAGTATTCTTTACATTTCTGCAGGACCGTGGGGGGCGGGGTGGTAATCTTGGTCGAAATATATTCATTTTTCACCTAAAAACACCCTCTTCTTACCCCAGGCCCTTTGTAGAATCTCAGCCTTGGTACTGTATTGAAGGAATTTAATTATTATTGAACGTGGCTTATAGACAATAGACAATAGGTGCAGAAGTAGACCATTCGGCCCCTCGAGTCTGCACCGCCATTCTGAGATCATGGCTGAACATTCACTATCAATACCCAGTCCCTGCCTTGTCCCCATATCCCTTGATTCCCCTATCCATCAGATATCCTGGGTAGACTTTGGGACTAACGCGCGATGCATTCTCTCGATTTCCAGCTCCATAGTTGAGGGAAGCTCCAGCGCGTCCCGCAGCAACTTTCCGACAAACTCCATCATAGACGAGCCCTCCGCTCCTTCGGGAACGTTATATATTCTGATATTTTTTTGCCGTTATCTTCCCTCCAGGTCAAGCAGTTTACCTTCTTGGTGATTTAATATTTTTTATTGTCTTACTCAGTATTCGTTCCACGTTTTGAACGCGATCTTCCACCTTCTCAATTCGAGTCTCTGCCACCACTATTTTTTGATTGATGTTGGCGAGCTCTGACTTAATATCTTGTAGCTGCTGCTTTATATCTTTCTGGAACTCCCTTATCTCTTTCAGAATTTCGATCATATTCACCGCTTTGCCTGAACGAGGCCCAGCATCCGCCTCGCTAGCACGCGGTCAGGTAGAAGAGCCACTCGTTGCACTCCTCTCGGCCGCAGGCTCCACAGTGTCGCATTTTTTATTTCCATCCTTTTTCCCCCATTCTTGTCCCTCTTTTCAGTTCAAATATTTTTCGAAAAATACTATATTTGATGGATTAACAGGGCTTAATACGCGTTTTTCCGGAGGAGCTAGTGACTTAAGCTACTATTCTCGACGATGACGCCACCAGAACCCATGTTTGGGTTTTCCAATGACATCCTTGAATACTGCTGCGATATCATCCAGTACTTTTCTTAACTTGCTTGCAAATGCTATATTGCAGGGGATTTGGCATACAAATGGTGGATGGATCTCCAATCACATTGTAGTTGTCTCAGCCAATCATGCCCCACAATGCTGCTCCCCCTGCTTTTACCACATACAAGCACAATGTGGCTTGTTTGTTGTTGTATTTCACTATTACAAATGTCATTCCTACAGGAGTTATCTTTTCTCCAATATGTTCCTAGTTGGATAACTGCAGGCTTCAGTTTGGTATCTATGAAATGCCATTAAAACTCATTTTGCAGAATGATTGAAACAGTTGAACTAGTGTTTAATTCCATTTTAATTAATTTGCCATTCACTTCTGGTGTAAACCATATTGCTTGTCTATTGTTAATTTTCAAATTGTAAATCTCAAGGCTACTCAGTCCTTGTCACTTTCATCATTATCTGAGTTTTTATCAACTGCATGAAGATTAATTCTCTTTTTGAAACTGCAACTTGACTTTTTGTCTTTTTCTCTTCTCTGTGCAGTCCACTTATTTATGTCTGCCTATTCTTTGTATGTTCAAAAGTTCACTTATTATCAAAGCATGTATCCATATACAACTCTGAAATTTGCTTTTCTCCAGATAGCCACAAAACAAAGAAAGAACATGAAAGTCATTCAGAGAGAGACAAACCCAACCCCACATACAGAAAAGAGTGGCATCCCAATCGTCAACTCCCAAACCCCCCCTCCCCCACACAAAATGGAACAGGAACATCAACTGCCAAAAAAACAACCCTCCCCGCACAAAAACAACAAACAGAACATCAAACCTAAACACCCTCCTCTTACACATCAAAACAGAAAAGGAATGGGCGGTATAAAAAAGCACAGTATGTAAAAACCACACGTCTGAAAATTTTCACAGTCCTTAGATGCAATAGTCAAATCAATCTCAGAACCACGATACCATTTGTAGTATCTCCAATATTAATCAAAAGAGAGAGAGAGACCACACAAGGGAGAGATGCCTACCTGCCTGCCACAGTGATAGGCCACTCACAGACTCCTCCAGTAGCAATCAAAAGGCAGGCAGTTGGCACTGAAACTCTCACTTGTCTTCTGCATTCGCCTTGATGTCTCAGTCTTCCTTGATGCTTTAATCAGCAATTAATGGACACTTTAAATGGCGTAATGGAGTCGAACATCAGCTCTCACCCTGTCTTAAAGTTTCTTTGCATCAAGGCCGTCCAAGTACCTGCTTGCTTCCCAGAATCTTCTCAAGATTCAGGATTCAAGATTCAAAACTTTATTGTCATTCCAACCATACATCAGCTCTGCAGGACAGAATGAGACAGCGTTTCCCGGGGGCAAGTGCAATCATAACATAACAAATGCAACAATAAATAGTAAAACACAACAGCCACATGTTGGTTAAAATCAAGTTATAAGTGTCCAGTGCAAGTTAAAAGTGTCCAAAGCAGAGTCAGGTAGAGCAGCTATTTAGCAGTCTGACTGCCTGTGGGAGGAAGCTGTTTAATAACCTTGTGGTTTTGTTTTGATGCTCCTGTAACGTTTGCCTGATGGCAGAAGAACAAACAGTTTATGGAGAGGGTGTGAGAGGTCTTTAGTGATGTACCGTGTCTTCTGGAGGCATTAACTCTGAAAGAGGTCTTGGACAGAAGGTAGGGAGACCCCAATAACCTTCTCTGCTCCCCTAACCACCCTCTGCAAGGCTTTTTTGTCAGCAGCACTGCAGCTGGAGTACCAGGTTGTGATGCAAAAGGTCAGCACACTCTCAACCACGCCTCTGTAGAATGTAGTTAAGATGTTAGTGGGGAGTGATGCTTGTTTATGTTTCCTCAGAAAGTGCAATCTCTACTGGGCCCGTTTCACAATCCCAGTGGTGTTCCTGGACCAGGTGAGATTGTCTGAGATCTGCACCCCAAGGAACTTGATATTTTCCGCTCTCTCCACTGTGGAGCCGCTGATGCTGAGAGGTGTGTGCTCAGGCTGAGACCGTCTGAAATCGACGATCATCTCCTTGGTTTTGGTGGCATTAAGCATCAAGTTGTTGTCACTGCACCAGCTCTCTAGGTGTTTGACCTCCTCCCTGTACATTGTTTCATCATTTTTGCTTATGAGCCCCACCACTGTGGTATCATCAGCAAATTTAATGATCAGGTTCCCCTTGAATCTGGCTGCACAGTCATGTGTTAGCAGTGTAAACAGCAATGGGCTGAGCACACAGCCTTGTGGGGATCCAGTGCTCGGTGTGATGGAGTCAGAGATGTTCCTGCCAACATGGACTGACTGTGGTCTCTCTGTCAAGAAATCCAGAATCCAGCGACACATGGCAGTGTTAAGGCCAAGCAGTGACAGTTTCTCCACTAGTCTCTGCGGGATGATGGTATTGAACGCTGAACTGAAATCAACGTACAGGATTCTGGCGTAAGTGTCTTTGTTGTCCAAGTGAGAGAACTCTGTGCAGTGTGGTGGATATTGCATCCTCCGTAGAGTGATTTGAACGATAAGCAAACTAGAGGATCCAGCGATGAGGGGAGGCTGGCTGTGATATGAGGCTTGACAAGCTGTTCAAAACATTTCATCACTATGGGGGTCAGAGCGACGGGACAGTAATCGTTCAGACAGGCTACAACTGATTTCTTTGCTACAGGGATGATTGTGGAGGTTTTGAAGCATCTGGGGACAATGGCTTGACTAAGGGAGATGTTGAAAGTGTCTGTCAGGACATCTGCTAATACATCAGCACATTCCTTGAGCACATGTCCAGGGATGTTGTCGGGACCTCCCGCTTTTCGTGGGTCGACCCTGACAAGTGTCCTCCGTGTGTGCTCTGAATCAATGATTGGAGCCGGCTGGTCAGATGGTAAGAAGGGACTGGCTCTTCCCCTTGCTGCAGTGTTTGACGCTTCAAAGCACGCAAAGAGATTGCTGAGCCTGTCTGGAAGAGAGGCATTGCTGTCATCAGTTTTCTGCCTGATCTTGTAGTCTGTCAGAGCTTGAGTTCCCTGCCACATCTGTCTGGTGTCACCTGTGTCACAGAAGAGTCCATGTATTTTGCCCGCGTAGGCCCTTTTTGCTTTCCTGATCCCTAGTGAAAGCACACTCCTGTCCCCCGATCTGTAGGATGTGTCACGGGCCTTCAGTAGGGAACACACCTCTGTTGTCATCCATGGCTTTTGATTACCACATGTGGTAAAGGTTTTCATCACAGTGACATCCTCAAGAGTCAGCAAAGTGCTGGATCTCTCCAACGATCTCCAAGTTGTAAATCATAGGCTCTAACAGTTCCAGAAACACTTCTAAGGTGAAAAACAGACATAAAAGAAGAAAAAAAGCTATTCTTATTTGCTCTCTGGAAAATGTCAATCGAGGGAGTGTTGTATTCTGGGGCCATCTTGACTGAAACTACGTGACTTACTTTCATGATTTTTCTGCGAGTTTTGCCGTTAAATCTGGTTTATGAGAGCCCCTGCCACAACAGCAACACAATTTGTTCTGTCAGGCAGGTTTTTGTTTAGACATTACAATTTTAAGACTATAAGATAGAGGAGCAGGAGTAGGCAATTCGGCCCATCGAGTCTGCTCCACCATTCAATCATGAGCTGATCCAATTCTTCCAGTCGTCCCCACTCTCCTGCCTACTGACCATACCCTTTGATGCCCTGGCTAATCAAGAACCTATCTATTTTGTTCATGCTCACTTTCATTCCTGACTGCAACTCAGTTGGATAACCATCTACTATTTCCATTGATTCAGTAATTTCAACTGCCTTTTAAATTTAGTTTTTATTCAGTTAGGTGCTGTTTTTGAATGCTTTCTTATAAAATTCCACAAACTAAATGATATCTCAGTGCATCATTAAGCCCACTACTGAACTGACAATGCTCAAACAATCTCTTCAATTCAGCCACATATGCTGAAGTCTACTCCCTTTCCTTTTGAATCCACTTATGAAACATTCTGCAATCAACAATAGATTTGGTTCTAAATGATTCCAGTATTACTTTCACAACAAAGCTGCTGGTTTGGTTGGAGCAATTAAATTTCAAAACCAACTGTGTGCCTTTAAACCCAATCTGCTCAGCAAAATTGGTACACATTGGCTATTTCATTTTGTTCAAAATATTGCTTTTTTAATGATTGTTATCACCTGGTACTCACTGTTTATCAAACTGTGAATTATTCCATTTACTGCCTTTGTTTTTAAACTCAACAGTCTCTGTAAGTGCTGGGCTGCAATTTTTTTTACTCAACGTTCCTTGTGCTTTTTTTTGAACATCTTGCTCCATTTCAACAGGTCGGTACTCATTTCCAGTTTGTTTTAAAAATATCTCATTTCCACTGTTACGTTTGGTAACTTAAAAACTTTAAACTAGTTCAAAGGAAGACATTGGAGCCAGAAATGTGAGTCTAACTTTATGTTTATTTTATGCAAGCCAGGCACATATCAGGCGGATGAGCTTAAGAGTGTGGATCAGTACTTGCAGATATGATGTGGTGGCCATTACAGAGACTTGGATGGCTCAGGGACAGGAATGGTTACTTCAAGTGCCGGGTTTTAGATGTTTCAGAAAAGACAGGGAGGGAGGCAAAAGAGGTGAGGGCATGGCACTGTTGATCAGAGTTAGTATCACGGCTGCAGAAAAGGTGGACGCCGTAGAGGGATACAGAGTCTCTGTTGGTGGAGGTTAGGAACAGGAAGGGGTCAATAACTTTACTGAGTGTTTTTTATAGACCACCCAATAGTAACAGGGATATCGAGGAGCAGATAGGGAAACAGATCCTGGAAAGGTGTAATAATAACAAAGTTGTCATGATGGGATATTTTAATTTCCCAAATATCAATTGGCATGTCCCTATAGCAAGGGGTTCAGATGGGGTGGAGTTTGTTAGTTGTGTTCAGGAAGGTTTCTTGACACAATATGTAGATAAGCCTACAAGAGGAGAGGCTGTACTTGATTTGGTATTGGGAAATGAACCTGGTCAGGTGTCAGATCTCTCAGTGGGACAGCATTTTGGAGATAGTGATTTTAATTCTATCTCCTTTACAATAGCATTGGAGAGAGATAGGAATAGACAAGGTAGAAAAGTGTTTAATTGGAGTAAGGGGAATTATGAGGCTATTAGGCAGGAAATTGGAAGCTTAAATTAGAAACAGATGTTCTCAGGGAAAAGTATGGAAGAAATGTGGCAAATATTTGTGTGGAGTTCTGCATAGGTACATTCCAATAAGACACGGAAGTTATGGTAGGTTACAGGAACCGTGGTGTACAAAGGTTGTAATATATCTAGCCAAGAAGAAAAGAAAAGCTTGCAAAAGGTTCAGAGAGCTAGGTAATGTTAGAGATCTAGAAGATTTTAAAGCTAATAGGAAGGAACTTAAGAAGGAAATTAGGAGAGCCAGAAGAGGCTCTGAGAAGGCCTTGGCGGGCAGGATTAAGGAAAACAAGTATGTGAAGAGCAAGAGGATAAGACGTTAAAGAATAGAACCTATTAAATGTGACTGTGGGAAAGTGTGTATGGAAACGGAGGAAATAGCAGAGGTACTTAATGAATACTTTACTTCAGTATTCACTATGGAAAACTATAGAACCATAGAACACTACAGCACAGTACAGGCCCTTCAGCCTTCCATGTTGTGCCAACCCATATAATCCTTTAAAAAGGTACTAAACCCACACCACCCCATAACCCTCCATTTTTCTTTCACCACATGCCTGTCCAAGAGGTTCTTAAATACCCGTAATGTTTTAGACTCCACCACCATCCCTGGCAAGTCATTCCAGGCACTCACAACCCTTTGTGCAAAAAAACTTACCCCTGATGTCTCCCCTAAACTTCCCTCCCTTAATTTTGTACATATGCCCTCTTGTGTTTGCTATTGGTGCCCTGGGAAACAGGTACTGACTATCCACCCTATCTATGCCTCTCATAATCTTGTAGACCTCTATCAAGTCCCCTCTCATTCTTCTACGCTCGAAAGAGAAAAGTCCCAGCTCTGCTAACCTTGCTTCATATGACTTGTTCTGCAATCCAGGCAACATCCTGGTAAATCTCCTCTGCACCCTTTCCATAGCTTCCTACAATGACCAGAATTGAACACAATACTCTAAGTGTGGTCTCACCAGAGATTTGTAGAGTTGCAACATGATCTCTCTACTCTTGTTAATGAAGCCTAGCATCCCATAGGCCTTCTTAACTACTCTATTAACCTGTGCAGCCACCTTGAGGGTTATATGGATTTGAACCCCAAAGTCCCTTTGACAATCTGCACTCTTAAGTAACTGACCATTAATCCTGTACTCAGTCTTCTGGTTTGTCCTTCCAAAATGCATCACCTCACACTTGTCCGGATTGAACTCCATCTGCCATTTTTCTGCCCAACTCTGCAGCCTGCCTATATCCTCTTGTAACCTTTGACAACCTACAGCTCAATCCACAACTCCTCCAATCTTCATGTCATCCGCAAACTTACTCACCTATCCTTCCACCTCTACATCCAGGTCATTTATAAAAATCACAAATAGCAGGGGTCCCAGGACCGATCCCTGCGGCACTCCACTAGTCACCGACCTCCAGGCAGAATACTTTCCTTCCATAACTACCCTCTGATTTCTTCCTTTAAACCAATTTTTTTTTATCCAAACAGCTAAGGTTCCACTTATCCCATGCCTCATGACTTTCTGGATGAGTCTCTCATGAGGGACCTTGTCAAATGCTTTGCTAAAGTCCATGTAGACCACATCCACTGCCCTACCCTCATTAATTTCTTTTGTTACCTCTTCAAAAAACTCAATCAGGCTCGTGAGGCATGATCTTCCCTTCATAAAGCCATGTTGGCTATCTGTAAGTAGACTACACTTCTCCAAATGCTCATAGATCCTGTCCTTAAGAATCCTTTCCAATAGTTTGCAGACCACTGACGTAAGACTCACCAGTCTATAGTTCCCAGTTTTCTCCCTATTACCTTTTTTAAACAAGGGAACTACATTTGCCATTCTCCCATCCTCCGGCACTTCCCCGTAGCCAAAGAGGTTTCAAAGATCATAGCTAATGCTCCTGCGATCTCTTCTCTCAATCCCCACAACAACCTGGGGTGTATCATATCCAGCCCTGGGGATTTATCAATCTTGATGTTTTTAAGAAGATCTTGCACTTCTTCTTCCTTAATCTCCACATTGTCCAGCACACAGGCCCACTCAATTTCGACCTCATCCTGATCAAGATCCTTTTCACTTGTGAATACTGAAGCAACATATTCATTTACGACCTCCCCAACCTCCTGTGACTCCAGGCACATGTTGCCCTCTTTATCCTTTAGCGGTCCCACCTTCGTTCTCATCATCCTCCTATTCTTCACATACGCATAGAACGCCTTGGGGTTCTCCTTAATTCTACATGCCAAGGCCTTCTCATGCCCCCTTCGAGCTCTCCTAAGTCCTTTCTTTAGCTTCTTCCTGGCTACCCTATATTTCTCATAAGTGCCTCCTATTTCCTGCTTCTTATATCTGACATATGCTTCCTTCTTCCTCTTGACGAGTTGCCTCATGTGTTTCGTAAGCCACGGTTCCCTTTTCCTACCATTTTTTCCTTGCCTCAGTGGGACAAACCTATCCTGAACCCAGCTCAAGTGGTCCCTAAACTTCTCCCACATTACTTCTGTGCTTTCCCCTTTGAACATCTGTTTCCAATTTACTCTCGCTAGTTCCTGCCTCATCCCTTCAAAGTTAGCCCTTCCCCAGTTAAGCACTTTACCATTTAATCTGATTTTATCCCTTTCCATAGCTATGCTGAAGCTAAGGGAGTTGTGGTCACTCTCACCAAAATGCTCCCCCACCAAGAGATCTGTCACCTGACCAGGTTCATTACCCAGAACTAGATCCAGTATAGCCTCTCCTCTCATCGGCCGGTCCACATACTGTGTCAGGAATCCTTGTTGAACACAGCTGACAAATTCAGTCCCATCTATCCGCCTTGCACTCAGGAGGTGCCAGTCAATATGAGTGAAGCTGAAATCACTCATAACCACTACCATGTATTTCCTGCACCATTCTAATATCAGCAAAAAGGATCTTGGTGACTGTAGTAATAACTTGCAGCAGACTGAAAAGCTTGAGCATGTAGATATTAAGAAAGAGGATGTGCTAGAGTTTTTGGAAAGCATCAAGTTGAATAAGTCACCGGGACCAGATGAGATGTACCCCAGGCTATTGTGGGAGGCAAGGGAGGAGATTGTTGAGCCTCTAGCGATTATCTTTGCATCATCACACCACACGGTACCTCACGATAGGCTTATTCAGAAAGTCAGAAGGCATGGGATCCAGGGAGGTTTGGCCAGATGGATTCAGAATTGGCTTGCCTGCAGAAAGCAGAGGGTCATGGTGGAGGGAGTACATTCAGATTGTGACTAGTGGTGTCCCACAAGGATCGGTTCTGGGACCTCTACTTTTCGTGATTTTTATTAACGACCTGAATGTGGGGGTAGAAGGGTGGGTTGGCAAGTTTGCAGAGGACACAAAGGTTGGTGGTGTTGTGGATATTGTTGAGGATTGTTGAAGATTGCAGAGAGACATTGATAGGATGCAGAAGTGGGCTGAGAGGTGGCAGATGGAGTTCAAAACGGAGAAGTGTGAGGTGGTACACTTTGGAAGGACAAACTCCAAGGCAGAGTACAAAGTAAATGGCAGGATACTTGGAAGTGTGGAGGAGCAGAGGAATCTGGGGGTACACGTCCACAGATCCCTGAAAGTTGCCTTACAGGTAGATAGGGTAGTTAAGAAAGCTTATGGAGTGTTAGCTTTCATAAGTCAAGGGATAGAGTTTAAGAGTCGCGGGGTAATGATGCAGCTCTATAAAACTCTGGTTAGGCCACACTTGAAGTACTGTGTCCAGTTCTGGTCGCCTCACTGTAGGAAGGATGTGGAGGCATTGGAAAGGGTACAGAGGAGATTTACCAGGATGCTGCCTGGTTTAGAGAGTATGGATTATGATCAAAGATTAAGGGAGCTAGGGCTCTACTCTCTGGAGAGAAAGAGGATGAAAAAACTTTTTTGGGACAAAGGATGGAACAGCTTGAAACGTATATAAAAATTTCAGTAAAATTGCCATTTTTATTGCAGTTATTTGACCAATTAATTACATTGTCATAGGCAACCATTTGGAAAATGTTTGTTGTGTATATTCAATTAAAGAAAGAAAATTATATTTATATAAATCTTTAAAATTTTTAGTAATTTTAATACCAAGGTAGGTAAAATAATTTTTAGCAAAGTTAAAAGGTATTTGATCATAATAATCAGAATAGTTATTAATAGGAAATTATTCACTTTTATGTAAATTTAATTTATATCCAGAGTAAGTACTAAATTGAGTAAATATGGATGATAGAGGGAATAGATTTCCTCAGGCCTGAAATGTAAACTAATAAATCATCTGTGTATAACGAAACCTTATGTACTTTATCACCTCTCTTAATATCTTGAACAGAATTGTAATCCCTAAGAGCGATAGCAAGTTGTTCTAAAACCAAATTAAATAATAAAGGAGTAAGAGGACAACCCTGACATGTTCCTCTATATAATCTAAAATAAGGAGATTTTTGATTGTTAGTTATAACCGCAGCCATCAGGGTTGATAGATCAGTTTGATCTAGGAGATAAATGCTGGGCCAAAGTTAAACCTCTCCAAAACCTGAAATAAATAAGGCCATTCCATCCTGTCAAAAGTGTTTTCTGCACTGAGAAACAATACATTCAGATTCTTTAACTGAGGGAGAATAAATAATAGTTAACAATCTTCAAATATTAAAACATGAATATCTATTTTTAATAAATCCAGTTTGATCATTTGAGATAACAGTAGGCAAAATATTCTCAAGCCTATTGGCTAAAATCTTAGAGAGAATTTTAAAATCCACATTCAATAGGGAAATTTGTCTATAGGAGGCACATTCAGATAGATCTTTTCCTTTTTTAGGAATCAATGAAATTGATGCCTCATAAAAAATTTTTGGAATATTCCCAGAGGATATAGAGTCAGTGAAATTTTGACAAAGATATGATGTAAGCATTTCAGTAAAGGTCTTATAAAATTCCACTGTATATCCATCTGGTCCTGGAGCTTCCCTAATTGCATAGAGGATATAGCCTTAGCTATTTTCTCTTGTTTAATAGGTGCATTTAGTGTATTAATATCTTGAATAGAAATTTCAGATGTATTTAATTTTTGCAAAAATCTATTCATAATAATAGTATTATCACAGAATTCAGATTTATAAAGATTAGAATAGAAATCCATAAGTATCTTATTAATTTCATAAGGGTCTAATGTTTCAGTTCTATTTGTTCTACGTATTTTCAAAATCTGTCTTCTGACCATATTTGCCTTTAACTGACCAGCTGGCAATTTACCCAATTTCTCACCATGTACAATAAAATTGACTTTTAGATTTAAAAATTTGCTGCTCAATGAGGAAGGTCAAAAACGTCTTTGATAGAATAGATTCTATGATCTTGTCATAGATCTGGAATAATAAGAGTTCTAGAGTGAGTAAACCTTTATTGCAAAAATTAGAAAAGGATGGAGGTTTGGCATTACCAAAGTTTAGATTTTACTACTGGGCAATTAATACTCATTATATTACTTTTTAGATTCACGGTATAGATAACCAGGACTGTTCGTCATGGTTGGACTTGGAGGAGAACGCGGTCAGGGGGTTCTCTTTAGCTTCTTTACCGGGAGCTCCTCTTCCCTTTTTTGTTTTCTAGGATTGGTAGACAAGATCTTAGTCCCATTGTTAGACATACATTAAAATTTGGTTTCAGTTTCGCAAATTTTTTGACTTAAATAACTTTGTTCTTTCTAGTAATATCTATCTTAACTATGTTTTTAAACCATCAATTTTGGATAAGTCCTTTTTAACATGGAAAACTAAGGGAATAAATACTTCTTTAGATCTGTTTTTAGAGGATTGTTTGATGTCTTTTTTGCAGCTAGTGGATAAATATTATATATCTAATCTACAATTCTTTAGATATTTACAAGTCAGGAATTTTTTTACGCAATTTGTTACCGAATTACCCATTTGCTCATTTACCAAATATGATAGATGCTATCTTTCAGCTTAAACCATTTCAAAAAGGATTGATAGCCATCATGTATAAATGGCTAATGAATTTACGAATTATGTCTAATGATAAGGTTAAACATGTTTGGGAATTGGAACTTCAGGAGTCACTTTCAGATGATCAATGGAATAAAAGTTATCAGTTAACAATTCATCTATCTGCGCCCATCACTCCTTGTTTCAGTTCAAGGTAGTGCACAGGGCGTATATGTCAAAGGATAAACTAGCGCATATTTTTTCTAATATAAATCCCACCTGTGACAGATGTAACACTGAGGTGGCTACCTTAACTCATATGTTTTGGTCCTGTATAAAGTTAAATAATTTTTGGAGAGATGTTTTTAGAACATTATCAAAAGTCATAGGTTTGAACCTGCAACCTAATTCATTAACGGCAATCTTTGCGATTATTCCAAAGGAAGGAGAAAATGTTCCTGCTTCCACTCAACGCATGATAGCTTTTTCAACTTTATTGGCTAGGAGAGCTATTTTGTTGTAGTGGAAGGATTCCAATCCACCTCCTTTTTTTTTCTGGCTCTCCTCCATTATGTCGTGTTTAAGCTTGGAGAAAATTAGAAGTTGGACGTTTGATACATCTTTTAAGTTTGAGCAAACTTGAGCAAAGTTTGTGCTTTTATTGAAATATGTCTTTGAGATAACTTATCCTCTGACTTGTATTTACCCTTATTCTTTTAAATCAATAAAAAAGATTGAAAATGAGAAGGAGGATGAGAGGAGACAGAGATATACAAGATATTAAGAAAAATAGATTGAGTGGACAGCCAGTGCCTCTTCCCCAGGGCACCACTGCTCAATACAAGAAAAGTTCAAGGGGGATATATGAGGAAGGTTTTTTACTCAGAGAGTGGTTGGTGCGTGGAATGCAACTGCCTGAGTCAGTGGTAGAGGCAGATACACTAGCAAAATTTAAGAGACTACTAGACAGGCATATGGAGGAATTTAAGCTGGAGGGTTACATGGGAGACAGGGTTTAAGGGTCGGCACAACATTGTGGGCCGAAGGTCCTGTACTATGCTGTATTGTTTTTTGTTTCTATCAATAGGGACGGGAGAGGTTCTGGAGGATTGGAGGGTTGCAAATGTTGTTCCGTTATTCAAGAAAGGGAGTAGAGATAATGCAGGAAATTATAGACCAGTGAGTCTTACCTCAGTGGTTGGTAAGTTGATGGAGAAGACCCTGAGGGCAGGATTTATGAATTTTTGCAGAGGTATAATATAATTAGGAATAGTCAGCATGGATTTGTCAAGGGCAGGTTGTGTATTATGAGCCTGATTAAATTTTTTGAGGATGTGACTAAACACACTGATGAAGGAAGAGCAGTAGATGTAGTGTATATGGATTTCAGCAAGGCATTTGATAAGGTACCCCATGCAAGGCTTATTGAGAAAGAAAGGAGTTGTGGGATCTAAGGGGACATTGCTTTGTGGATCCAGAACTGGCTTGCCCACAGAAGGCAAAGAGTGGTTGTAGACGGGTCATATTCTGCATGGAGGTCGGTCACCAGTGGAGTGCCTCAGGGATCTGTTCTGGGACCCTTACTCTTTGTGATTTTTATAAATGACCTGGATGAAGAAGTGGAGGGATCGGTTAGTAAATTTGCTGATGACACAAAGGTTGGGGATGTTGTGACTAATGTGGAGGGCTGTCAGAGGTTACAGCAGGACATTGATAGGATGCAAAACTGGGCTGAGGAATGGAAGTTGGAGTTCCATTACAAGTGTGAAGTGGTTCATTTTGGTAGGTCAAATATAATGGCAAAATATAGTATTAATGGTAAGACTTTTGGCAGTGTGGAGGATCAGAGGGATCTAGGGGTCCAAGTCGACAGGATGCTCAAAGCAGCTGCGCAGCTTGACTCTGTGTTAAGAAAGCATACAATGTATTGGCCTTCATCAATCATGGAATTGAATTTAGGAGCTGAGAGCTAATGTTGCAGTTATATTCGACCCTGGTCAGACCCCATTTGGAGTACTGTGATCAGTTCTGTTCACCTCACTGCAGGAAGGATGTTGAAGCCATAGAAAGGGTGCACAGGAGATTTACAAGGAAGATGCCTGGATTGGGGAGCATGCCTTATGAGAATAGTTTGAGTGAACTTGGCCTTTTCTCCTTGGTGGTGGAGGATGAGAGGTGACCTGATAGGCGTATGATGAAAGGCATTGATCGGGTGGATAGCCGGATGCTTTTTCCCAGGGATGAAATAGTTGCCACAAAAGGACACAGATTTAAAGTGCTAGGGAGTAGGTACAGAGGAGATATCAGGGGTAAGTTTTTTACTCAGAGAGTGGTGAGTGCATGGAATGGGCTGCCGGCAACGTTGGTGGAGGTGGATATGATGGGGTCTTTTAAGAAACTTTTGGATAGGTACATGGAGCTCAGAAAAATAGAGAGCTATAGGTAAGCCTAGTAATTTCTAAGGTAGGGACATGTTCAGCACAAGTTTGTGGGCCGAAGGGCCTGTATTGTGCTGTAACCATATAACAATCACAGCACGGAAACAGGCCATCTCAGCCCTCCTAGTCCGTGCCGAACTCTTAATCTCACCTAGTCCCACCTACCCGCACTCAGCCCATAACCCTCCACTCCTTTCCTGTCCATATACCTATCCAATTTTACCTTAAATGACACAACTGAACTGGCCTCTACTACTTCTACAGGAATTTCATTCCACACAGCTATCACTCTCTGAGTAAAGAAATACCCCCTCGTGTTTCCCTTAAACTTCTGCCCCCAACTCTCAAATCATGTCCTCTCGTTTGAATCTCCCCTACTCTCAATGGAAACAGCCTATTCACGTCAACTCTATCTATCCCTCTCAAAATTTTAAATTCCTCAATCAAATCCCCCCTCAACCTTCTATGCTCCAATGAATAGAGACCTAACTTGTTCAACCTTTCTCTGTAACTTAAGTGCTGAAACCCAGGTAACATCCTAGTAAATCGTCTCTGCACTCCCTCTTAATTTATTGATATCTTTCCTATAATTCGGTGACCAGAACTGCACACAATATTCTAAATTTGGCCTTACCAATGCCTTGTACAATTTTAACATTACATCCCAACTTCTGTACCCAATGCTTTGATTTATAAAGGCCAGTGTTCCAAAAGCCTTCTTCACCACCCTATCTACTTGAGACTCCACCTTCAGGGAACTATGCACTGTTATTCCTAGATCTCTCTGTTCCTCTGCAATCCTCAATGCCCTACCATTTACCCTGTATGTTCTATTTGGATTATTCCTGCCAAGATGTAGAACCTCACACTTCTCAGCATTAAACTCCATCTGCCAACGTTCAGCCCATTCTTCTAACCGGCATAAATCTCCCTGCAAGCTTTGAAAACCCACCTCATTATCCACAACACCTCCTACCTTAGTATCATCGGCATACTTACTAATCCAATTTACCACCCCATCATCCAGATCATTTATGTATATTACAAACAACATTGGGCCCAAAACAGATCCCTGAGGCATCCCGCTAGTCACCGGCCTCCATCCCGATAAACAATTATCCACCACTACTCTCTGGCATCTCCCATCTAGCCACTGTTGAATCCATTTTATTACTCCAGCATTAATACCTAACGACTGAACCTTCTTAACTAACCTTCCATGTGGAACTTTGTCAAAGGCTTTGCTGAAGTCCATATAGACTACATCCACTGCCTTACCCTCATCAACATTCCTCGTAACTTCTTCAAAAAATGCAATAAGGTTTGTCAAACATGACCTTCCACGCACAAATCCATGCTGGCTACTCCTAATCAGATCCTGTCTATCCAGATAATTATTAATACTATCTCTAAGAATACTTTCCATTAATTTACCCACCACTGATGTCAAACTGACAGGTCTATAATTGCTAGGCTTACTTCTAGAACCCTTTTTAAACAATGGAACCACATGAGCAATATGCCAATCCTCCGGCACAATCCCCGTTTCTAATGACATCTTAAAGATCTCCGTCAGAGCTCCTGCTATTTCTACACAAACTTCCCTCAAGGTCCTGGGGAATATCCTGTCAGGAACCGGAGATTTATCCACTTTTAAATTTCTTAAAAGCGCCAGTATCTCCACCTCTTTAATTGTCATAGGTTCCATAACTTCCTTAGTTCTTTCCCACACCTTACACAATTCAATATCCTTCTCCTTAGTGAATACCGAAGAGAAGAAATCGTTCAAAATCTCTCCCATCTCCCTCGGCTCCACACATAGCTGACCACTCTGATTCTCTAAGGGGCCAATTTTATCCCTCACTATCCTCTTGCTTTTAATATAACTGTAGAAACCTTTCGTATTTACTTTCACTTTATTTGCCAAACCAACCTCGTATCTTCTTTTAGCTTTTCTAATCTCTTTCTGAAGATTCCTTTTACATTCTTTATATTCCTCGAGCAATTCCTTTACTCCATGCTGCCTATATCTATTGTAGACATCCCTCTTTTTCCGAACCAAATTTCTAATATCCCTTGAAAACCATGGTGCTTTCAAACCTTTAACCTTTCCTTTCAACCTAACAGGAACATAAAGATTCTATACCCTCATAATTTCACCCTTAAATGACCTCCATTTCTCTATTACATCCTTCCCATAAAACAACTTGACCCAATCCACTCTCTCTAAATCCCTTCGCATCTCCTCAAAGTTAGCCTGTAGGTTTTCTATGATTCTATCATATGGTAGCGTGATGACGTATGGGTTATATATAAGATTACTTGAATATTACTGAAATATCAAATACATAATTTAAGTTTTGCATCTTGGTTGGCATGAACTGGTTGGGCCAAAGTGCCTGACTGAAGAAGGCCAGCATGTGGAACACCTTCTTCACCACTCTGTCTATCTATCATGTCACTTTCATGGTACATGGGAACATGGTAGTGTAGTTACAGTATAGTGATCACCTATAAGACTATGAGGAGAGATTGAACCGCCTGGTACTCGCTGGAATTCAGAAGAATGAGAGGAAATCTTATAGAAACATAAAAAAAATGAAAGGGATAGATAAGATAAAGGCAGGAAAGTTGTTTCCACTGGGAAGTGAAACTAGAACTAGGGGACGTAGCTGCAAGATTCGGGGAAATAGATTTAAGATGGAGATGAGGAAGAACTGCTTTTCCCAGGAGGTGGTGAATCTGTGGAATTCTCTGCCCATTGAAGCAGTGGAGGCTACCTCAGTGAGTATATTTAAGACAAGGTTGGATAGATTTTAGCATAGTAGGGGAATTAAGGGTTATGGGGAAAAGGCAGGCAGGTGGAGCTGAGTCCATGGCCAGATCAGCCATGATCTTATTGAATGGCAGAGCAGGCTCAACAGGCCAGATGGTTTACTCCTGCTCCAATTTCTTGTGTTCTATTTGGGTACAATTCATTAAGGACCCCCACCACCCAGGACATGCCCTCTTCTCATTGCTACCACCAGAAAGGAGGCACAGAAGCTTGAAGACACACACAGCTTATCCCTCTCTACCAAATTACTTTTTTTATTTACTATTTTTGCACTATTTAACTACATATACTCACACGCATATATATGAGTATTACCGTAATACAGTTTTTTTCTATTACCATGTATTGCATTGTACTGCTGTCACAAAGTTAACAAATTTCATGACATATGCCAATGATATTAAACCTGATTCTGAATTCCCCACTGCTGTACATTCTCCCTGTGATCGCATGGATTTCCTTTGGTTTCCTCCTACTTTAGAAAGATATATGGGCTAGGGTTAATAGTTCATTGGCATGCTATGTTGGCACTGGAAGCATGGAAATGCTTTCAGGTTGCCACCAACATCCTTGATCTGTGTTGGTCATTGACGCAAACAACAGATTTCATGGTATGTTTTGATTAACATGTAACAAATAAAGCTAATCTAATCTTTTGGGAAACCATGTACTTACTGCTAGATCCCTCTGTTCTACAGCATTTCCCAGGGCCTTACTCTTCAACCAGGTCATTTATAAAATTTACAAAGTGGAAGAGTCCCAGAACAGATCCCTGCAGAACACCACTGGTCACCTATCTGCACGCAGAATACAAGCCACCTACAACCACCATTTGCCTTCTGACGGCAAGCCAATTCCAGATCCAAAAAGCAAGGTCTCCTTGTACACCATACCTCCTTACTTTCTGAATGAGACTTGCATGGGGAGCCTTATCAAATGCCTTACTGAAATCCATATACAGTTGACCCTCCTTATCCGCGGGGGTTTGGTTCTGAGACACCCCACAGATACCAAAAAACACTGATGCTCAAGTCCCTTATTTAACCTGACTCAGTGCGGTGGTCTTAGGACCTGGCAGTGCAGCTCTGAATCCACGGTGTTTCTGTTAAAGAAAATAATCATGATCACGATTGAAAATAAGGTGGAAGTAATAAAGCTATTGGAAAGAGGTGAAACGCCATCGGTCATTGGAAAAGTGTTAGGCTACAGTTGGTCAACGATCGGAACAATTTTAATGGAGCACGTGAAAGGCCCTGCCCCGAAGAAAGCTACAATTATTACTAAGCAACACAGTGGTTTAATTATTGAAATACGTATGTTTCTTAAGTGTTTTATATGCATAGAAAGGTAAAATATGTACTATATACTAAGAGAAACGTTTGACTAACTGACACTAAATAATACCGGATGTACCTGTTCCAACTTCAAATCTGACTAAAGACGAACTCAGGAATGAAACTTAATAACCCAGGGACTGCCTGTACCCTTAAGTCATTTCTAGATTACTTATAATACCTAATACAATGTAAATGCTATGTAAATAGTCATTATACTGAATTGTTTAGGGAATAATGACAAGAAAAAATAGTCTGTACACGCTCAAACGACGAGTGCTGGAGAGAGAACTTCTGGGTTTTCCCGATCTGCGGTTGGTTGAATCCGCGCATGCAGAATCCACGGATAAGGAGGGCCGACTGTACACTACAACCACTGCTCTACCTTCAAAGTGTTTTGTTACATCCTCAGAAAATTCAACCCAGCTCGTAAGGCACAACCTACCCTTGACAAAGCTATACTGATTATCCCTAATCAGAATATGTCTCTAAATTCTCATAAATCCTGCCTCTCAGGATCTTCTCTATTAACTTGCCCACCACTGAAGTCAGACTCACTGGTCTATAATTTCCTAGGTTATCTCTATTCCCTTTCTTAAAAAAGGGAACAACATTTGCAACCCTCCAATCCTCCAGTACTTTTCCTGTCCCTATTGATGATGCAAAGATCATTGCCAGAGGCTCAGCAATCACCTCCCTTGCTTCCCACCGTAGCCTGGGGTACATCTCATCCAGTCTCGGTGACTTATCTAACTTAATGCTTTTCAAATGCTTCATCACATCCACTTATTAAAGTGAAAAGACCATAAGATAACGGAGCAGAATTAAGCCATTTGGCCCATTGAGTCTGCTTGCCATTTCATCGTAAATGATCTGTTTAGCCTCTCCGCCAAAATCTCCTGCCTTTCCCCCAGATAGCTTCATGCCCTGACCAATCAAGAATCTATCAACCTCTGCCCTAAGTATACATAAAGACTTTGCCTGTACAACCATGTGTGGTAATGAATCCCGAAGATTCACCACTCCCTGGTGAACGGAATTCCTCTTCATCAAAAGGGCACCCCTCTTTTCTAAGGTTGTTTCCTCTGGTCTTCAACTCCCCACCATAGTAAACATCTCCTCTATATCCACTCTATCAAGGCCGTTCACCATCTGAGATATTTCAATGAGGTCACCACTCATTCTTCTGGATTCCAGTGAATATAGGCCCACAGCCATCACATGCTCTTCATATGACAAGCTTTTCCATTGTGGAATCATTTTTGTGTACCTCTTTGAACCCCATCCACTGTCAGCACATCCTTTCTAAGATGAGGAGCCCTAAACCTCTCACAATACTCCAAGTGAGATCTCACCAGGGTTTTATAAAGTCTCAAAATTACAATTTAACCTGCAAATTAGCCTTTAGGGAATACTGCATAAAGATCCCCAAGTCCCTTTGCATCTCAGATTTTTGAATTTTCTCACCATTTATAAAATAATGTATGCTTTTATTTAGAAACCTACAGCACACTACAGGCCCTTCAGCCCATAAACCTTTGCCAAATATGTCCTTACCTTAGAAATTACCTACGGTTACCCATAGCCCTCTATTTTTCTAAGCTCCATATACCGATCCAGGAGTCTCTTAAAAGACACTACTGTATCCGCCTCCACCACCGTTGCCGGCAGCCCATTCTACGCACTCACCACTCTCTGCATAAAAAAACTTAACCCTGACATCTCCTCTGTACCTACTTCCACGCACTTTAAAACTGTGCCCTCTCATGCCAGCCATTCCAGCCCGGGAAAAAGCCTCTAACTATCCACACAATCAATGCATCTCAACATCTTATATACCTCCATCAGATGACCTCTCATCCTATGTCGCTCCAAGGAAAAAAGGCTGAGTTCACTCAACCTATTATTATAAGGCATGCTCCCCAAACCAGGGAACATCCTTGTAAATCTCCTCTGCACCCTTTCTATGGCTTCCACATCCTTCCTATAGTGAGGTGACCAGAACTGAGCACAGTACACCCAAGTGGGGTCTGACAAGGGTCCTATATAACTGCAACATTACCTCTCAGCGCCTAAACACAATCCCACAATTGATGAAGGCCAATGGATCATATGCTTTCTTAACCACAGAGTCAACCTGTGCAGTAGCTTTGAGTGTCCTATGGATTTGGACCACAAGATCCCTCTGATCGTCCACATTGCCAAGAGTCTTATCATTAATATGATATTCTGCCATCATATTTGACCTAGCAAAATGAACCACCTCACACTTATCTCGTAATGGAAATCCAACTTCCATTTCTCAGCCCAGTTTTGCATCCTATCAATGTCCCGCTGTAACCTCTAACAGCCCTCCACATTAGCCACAACACCCCCAACTTTTGTGTCATCAGCAAATTTACTAACCCATCCTTCCACTTCCTCATCCAGGTCATTTATAAAAATCACTAAGAGAAAGGTTCACAGAACAGATCCCTGAGGCACTCCACTGGTGACTGACCTGCATGCAGAATATGACCCGTTTACAACCACTCTTTGCCTTCTGTGGGCAAGCCAGTTCTTGATCCACAAAGCAATGTCCCCTTGGATCCCATGCCTCCTCACTTTCTCAATTAGCCTTACATGGGGTACCTTGTCAAATGCCTTTCTAAAATCCATATACACTACATCTACTGTTCTACCTTCATCAATGTATTTAGTCACATCCTCAAAAAATTCAATCAGGCTCGTAAAGCACGACCTGCCTTTGACAAGGCCATGTTGACTATTCCTAATCATATTATGTCTCTCCAATCATAAATCCTGCCTCTCAGGATCTTTTCCATCAACTTACCAACCATTGAAGAAAGACTCACTGGTCTATAATTTCCTGGGCTATCTCTACTCCCTTTCTCGAATAATCGAACAACATCCACAACCCTCCAATCCTCTGGAACCTCTCCTGTCCCCACTGACGAATCAAAGACATCACCAGAGGCTCAGCAATCTCCTCCCTCGCCTCCCACAGCAGTCTGGGGTACAACACATCCGGTCCCAGTGACTTAAACAACTTGATGCTTTCCAAAAGCTCCAGCACATCCTCTTTCTTAATAGCTACATGCTCAGTTTTTTCTGTCTGTTGTAAGTCATCCCTACAATCACCAAGATCCTCTTCTGTAGTGAATACTGAAGCAAAGTATTCATTAAGTACCTCTGCTATCTCCTCCAGTTCCATAAACACTTTTCCCCTGTCACATTGGATTGGTCCTATTCCCTCAGGTCTTGTCCTCTTGCTCTTCACCTACTTGTAGAATGCCTTGGGATTTTCCTTAATCCTCTTTGTCAAGGCCTTCTCATGGTTCCTGCTAGCCTTATAATCTTCTAGATCTCTATCATTACCTAGCTTTTTGAACCTTTCGAAGCTCTTCTTTTTGTGTCTAGATTTACAACAGCCTTTGTACACCACGGTTCTGTACCCTACCATCCTTTCCCCATCTCATTGGAACGTACCTATGCAGAACTCCACACAAATATCCCCTGAACATATGCCACATTTCTTCCCTGAGAACATCTGTTCCCAATTTATGCTTCCAAGTTCCTGCCTGATAGCCTCATATTTCCCCTTACGCCAATTGCTTTACTTTACTTTATTATCACCAAACAATTGATACTAGAGCGTACAATCATCACAGCGATATTTGATTCTGCGCTTCGTGCTCACTGGAGTACAAGTCGAAGTAAATATAATAAAAATTTTAATTATAAATCATAATTAGAAAATAGAAAAGGGAAAGTAAGGTAGTGCAAGTCAGGTTCGGATATTTGGAAGGCATGCCCCAGATCCAGGTCTGGATCCGTTCAGCAGTCTTATCACAGTTGGAAAGAAGCTGTTCCCAAATCTGGCCGTACAAATCTTCATGCTCCTGAACCTTCTCCTGGAGAGAAGAGGGACAAAAAGTGTGTTGGCTGGGTGGATCTTGTCCTTGATTATCCTAGCAGCACTGCTCCAACAGCGTGTGGTGTAAAATGAGTCCAAGGATGGAAGATTGGTTTGTGTGATGTGCTGGGCTATGTTCACGATCTTCTGCAGCTTCTTCCGGTCTTGGACAGGACAACTTCCATACCAGGTTGTGATGCACCCTAGAAGAATGCTTTCTATGGTGCATCTATTAAAATTAGTGAGGGTTTTAGGGGACAGGCCAAATTTCTTCAGCTTTCTCAGGAAGTAAAGGTGCTGGTGGACCTTCTTGGCAGTGGACTCTGCTTGGTTAGACCAGGTCAGGTCACTTGTGATATTCATACCAAGGAACTTAAAGCTTTTGACCTGTTCCACCTGCACACCACTGATGTAGATGGGGTCATGCAGTCCGCTACTCCTTCTGAAGTCAACAACCAATTTCTTCATCTTGCTGACATTGAGGGATAGGTTATTGACTTCGCACCATGCCACCAGGTTCTTAATTTCCTCTCTGTACTCCGACTCATCATTACCCAAGATACGGCCTACAATTGTGGTGTCTTCAGCAAACTTATATATTGAGTTTGATGGAAACTTGGCTACACAATCATGGGTGTACAGTGAGTACAGCAGGGGGATGAGTACACGGCCTTGTGGGGCACCAGTGCTCAGAGTGATTGTGGAGGAGAGCTTGTCCCCTATTTTTACAGCCTGGGTCCTGTCTGTGAGGAAGTTGAAGATCCAGCTGCAGATCTGAGTGCTAAGACCCAGGTTCCGGAGCTTAGGAATCAGTTTATTTGGAATGATGGTATTAAAGGCAGAGCTGTAGTCAATGAATAGGAGCCTTACATATGCGTCTTTATTCACCAGGTGTTCTAAGGAGGAATGTAGTGCCAGAGAGATGGCGTCTGCCGTTGACCTGTTGCTCCGGTTGGTGAATTGCAAAGCGTTGAGGTTGACCGGTAGGTTATGGTTGATGTGTGCCATAACCAATCGCTCAAAGCACTCCATAGCAATTGATGTTAGAGCCACAGGTCGGTAGTCATTCAGGTATGCCACCTTGCTTTTCTTCGGCACTGGGATTATCGTTGCCCTCTTAAAACACAACGGGATCTTAGACTGACGCAGGGAGCAGTTGAAGATGTCAGCAAACACTCCAGCTAGCTTGCTTGCACAGGCCCAGAGAACCCGTCCCGGGATGCCATCTGGGCCCGTTGCCTTCCTTGGATTTATCTTCGGGAAGGCTCTTCTAACATCTTCCTTGGTGATGATGAATCTTGATGCCACCAGGTCCGGTTCATCCAGAGGGGGCGGGACGCTCCTCTTCTGTTGGAATCTTGTGTAGAATATGTTAAGTTTGCCAGAAAGAGAAGCGCTACAGTTATTGATATTCCCAGACTTTGCACCCAATTATCTCATTTAGACCATGCCATAGTCTACTGGCATCCCTCAGGTTAGCCTGGGCTTCCAACTTGGCTCAATGTTGCCTCTTGGCGCCCTTAATGGCTTTCCGGAGTTCACGCCTGGATTCCATGGAGCAACTGGTATCTCCGGACATAAAAGCCGCAGCTCTAGCCTTCAAAAGGGACTGGATCTCATAATTCATCCAAGGTTTCCGGTCAGGAAATACCTGGATCATCTTGCAAGACACACAGTCCTCTGTACATTTCCAGATGAAGTCCGTGATAGCTGAGGCATACTCATTGAGGTTAGCTGCCGAGTCCTTGAATACTAACCAGTCCACCGATTCAAAGCAGTCACGGAGGACCTCATCCGTTTCCTCTGTCCAACGTGACACCACTTTTTACACCGTGACCTCCGCTTCAGTTTCTGTTTGTAAGCCAGGAGGAGGAGTACGGCCTGATAGTCCGATTTTCCGAAGTGAGATCGTGGGATGGAACAGTAGACATCCTTGACTGCTGTGTAGCAGTGGTCAAGTATATTCGGGCCTCTAGTGGAGCAGGAGACATGTTCGTATAACTTTGGCAGCACTTTTCTGAGGTTGGTCTGGTTAAAGTCCCCGGCTGTAATGAGCAAGGCCTCCGGATACCTGGTCTCAAGTTCACTGATGTTGGCATACAGAGTATTCACAGCACACTCCACGTCCACCTGGGGGGAAATGTAGACCGCTGTCAGTATAACCGAGGTGAATTCCCGTGGCAGATAATAGGGACGACACTTCACCAACACATGTTCCAGGTCCGGACTGCAGGAGCTTGCCAGTGCCACTGTGTCCGAGCACCACACAGTGTTGATCAGTAGGCAGACACCACCTCCCTTCATCTTGCCCGAAGACGCAGTGCGGTCCATCCAATGGATTGAAAATCCCTCTGGTCGGATGGCACAGTCGGGGGTGGCAGGGGAGAGCCAGGTCTCTGTGAAACAGAATACACAGCAGTTCACTTTCCTAACTTGTCTGTTCCTATCCCTCTCCGATGCTATGGTAAAGGAGATAGAATTGTGATCACTATCTCCAAAATGCTCTCCCACTGAGAGATCTGACACCTGATCAGGTTGACTTCCCACTTCAGATCAAGTACAGCCTCTCCTCTTGTAGGCCTATCTACATACTGTGTCAAGGAACCTTCCTGAACAACTCTAACAAACTCCACACCATCTAAACCGCTCGCTCTAGGAAGAGGCGTCAATATTAGGGAAATTATAATCTCGCATCACAACAACCCTGTTACTATTACACTGTTCCAGAATCTGTCTCCTTACCTGCTCCCCGATGATCTGTTACTATTGGGTGGTCTATAAAAAACACCCAGTTATTGACCCCTTCCTTTTCCTAACTTCCACCCACAGACTCCATAAAGAATCCTTCCATGTCTTCCTCCTTTTCTGCAACCGTGACACTATCTCTGATCAACAGTGCCACACCCCCACCTCTTTTGCCTCCCTCCCTGTCCTTTCTTCTACCAAAGTGCATGACCATACACTTCCTGACACTGAATTCCATCTGACATTTTCCCATTGACCTAATCTGTTGAAGTTCCTCTGTAGCCTCTCTGCTTCTTCAACACTACCTGCCACTCCACCTCTCTTTGTATCATTTACAAATTTGGCCATGAAGCCATTAATTCCATCATCGAAATGTAAAGAAGTAATCACAACACAGAGCCCTGAAGAACACCTCTAGTCATCAGCAGCCAACCAGAAAAAGCTTCCTTTGTACCCAAGACCCTTCGTCCGAGACAAAGGGTCTCAGCCCGAAATGTTGACTGCTCATTTCCACGGATGCTGCCCGACCTGCTGAGCTCCTCCAGCTTGCTTGTACGCGTTGCTTTGACCCCAGCATCTGCAGAGTACTTTGCGTTCCCTTTATACCCACTCTTTGCTTCCTGCCAATCAGACAATGCTCTATCCATGCACATATTTTTCCTGTAAATACCATGAGCTTTTAATTTGTGGCACCTTGTCAAAGGCCTGCTGAAAATCAGTTTCTATAGTAGGTTACATGGTTGGCAGAACGTTGTGGGCCGAAGGGCAAATAATGTACTGTAGATTTCTAAATCCTCTTTTGGAAGAGGACAGCGAGGCTTTGAGAGGATGTGCGGCGGCGGCCATTTTCAAATTGTCCGATTGCTTCTCAGATCGGAGTTCTGAGAGGCAGGACTGCTCAGGCGCGTGAAGGAGGCCTGGGAAGGAGAGAAGATATAAAAAGGAGAGACTGAGTGAGGTAGTTCTCTTTTGGAAGAGGACAGCGAGGCTTTGAGAGGAAGTGCGGCGGCAGCCATTTTCAAATTGTCCAATTGCTTCTCAGATGGGAGTTCTGAGAGGCGGGACTGCGCAGGCGCGTGAAGGTGGGAAGATATAAAAAGAACGCAGCCTTAAGAAGCGGGCAGCTTTGTTTGTGGGCAGCGGAGTGCGCCGGGAGCAGAGTGTAGGGCTTGGGCTCAGGGGGCTTAGGCAGAAGAGGGCACAGTAGGCTTATCTTTTAGTTCTTGTTATTTTCAGTTATTCGGGAAATATGAGTGTGAGGGCAGCTTGTTGTTCTCGGTGTCGAATGTGGGAGGTCCTGGAGTCTCCGAGCCTCCCGGACGTCCACATCTGCGCCAGGTGCACCGAACTGCAGCTCCTGAGGGACCGAGTTAGGGAACTGGAGCTGCAGCTCGATGACCTTCGCCTGGTCAGGGAGAGTGAGGAGGTGATAGAGAGGAGTTACAGGCAGGTGGTCACTCCGGGGCCATGGGAAGCAGATAGGTGGGTCACGGTCAGGAAGGGGAAGAGGCAGGTACTAGAGAGTACCCCGGTGGCTGTACCCCTTGACAATAAGTACTCATGTTTGAGTACTGTTGGGGGGGGACAACCTACCTGGTGGAAGTGACAGTGGCCAGGCCTCTGGCACAGAGGACGGCCCTGTAGCTCAGAAGGGTAGGGATAGAAGAAAGGACCATAGTAATAGGGGACTCGATAGTCAGGGGTTCAGACAGGTGGTTCTGTGGAGGTGATCGGGAGTCCCGGATGGTAATTTGCCTCCCTGGTGCCAGGGTTCGGGACGTTTCTGATCACGTCCAAGATATCCTGAAGTGGGAGGGTGAGGAGCCAGAGGTCATGGTACATGTAGGTACCAATGACATAGGTAGGAAAGGGGAAGAGGTCCTGAAACGAGAGTATAGGGAGTTAGGAAGGCAGTTAAGAAGAAGGACCGCAAAGGTAGTAATCTCAGGATTACTGCCTGTGCCACGCCACAGTGAGAGTAGGAATGGAATTAAGTGGAGGATGAATGCGTGGCTGTGGGATTGGAGCGGAGGCAGGGATTCAAGTTTCTGGATCATTGGAACTTCTTCTGGGGCAGGCATGACCTGTTCAAGAAGGATGGGTTACACTTGAATCCTGGGGGGACCAATATCCTAGCGGGGAGGTTTGCTAGGGCTACAGGGCAGACTTTAAACTAGTAAGATGTGGGGGGGGGGGGGCGGGAATCAATTTGAGGAAACTGTGGGAGAGGAGGTTAGTTCACCAGTAGAGCAAGTAAGTAGACAGTGTGTGAGGGAGGAAAGGCAGGTGATGGAGAAGGGATGCACTCAGCCCGAAGATGTAGGGGAGAAGAAAGAAAAGGATAATAAATTTGAATACATTGTTAGGGATGAAAAGAGAGGAGGAGGTGGAGAGTATCTTAAATGTATCTATTTTAATGCTAGGAGCATTGTAAGAAAGGTGGATGAGCTTAAAGCATGGATTGATACCTGGAATTATGATGTAGCTATTAGTGAAACATGGTTGCAGGAAGGGTGTGATTGGCAACTAAATATTCCTGGATTTAGTTGCTTCAGGTGTGATAGAGTAGGAGGGGCCAGAGGAGGAGGTGTTGCATTGCTTGTCCGAGAAAATCTTATGGCGGTGCTTTGGAAGGATAGATTAGAGAGCTCCTCTAGGGAGACTATTTGGGTGGAATTGAGGAATGGGAAAGGTGTAGTAACACTGATAGGAGTGTATTATAGGCCACCTAATGGGGAGCGTGAGTTGGAAGAGCAAATGTGTAAGGAGATAGCAGATATTTGTAGTAAACACAAGGTGGTGATTGTGGGAGATTTTAATTTTCCACACGTAGACTGGGAAGCTCATTCTGTAAAAGGGCTGGATGGTTTAGAGTTTGTGAAATGTGTGCAGGATAGTTTTTTGCAACAATACATAGAAGTACCGACCAGAGATGGGGCAGTGTTGGATCTCCTATTAGGGAATGCGATAGGTCAGCTGACAGATGTATGTGTTGGGGAGCACTTCGGGTCCAGTGATCACAATAGCATTAGCTTCAATATAATTATGGAGAAGGACAGGACTGGACCTACAGTTGAGATTTTTGATTGGGGAAAGGCTAACTTTGAGGAGATGCGAAGGGATTTAGAGAGAGTGGATTGGGTCAAGTTGTTTTATGGGAAGGATATAATAGAGAAATGGAGGTCATTTAAGGGTGAAATTATGAGGGTATAGAATCTTTATGTTCCTGTTAGGTTGAAAGGAAAGGTTAAAGATTTGAAAGCACCATGGTTTTCAAAGGATATTAGAAATTTGGTTCGGAAAAAGAGGGATGTCTACAATAGATATAGGCAGCATGGAGTAAAGGAATTGCTCGAGGTATATAAAGAATGTAAAAGGAATCTTAAGAAAGAGATTAGAAAAGCTAAAAGATACGAGGTTGGTTTGGCAAATAAGGTGAAAGTAAATACGAAAGGTTTCTACAGTTATATTAAAAGCAAGAGGATAGTGAGGGATAAAATTGGCCCCTTAGAGAATCAGAGTGGTCAGCTATGTGTGGAGCCGAGGGAGATGGGAGAGATTTTGAACGATTTCTTCTCTACGGTATTCACTAAGGAGAAGGATATTGAATTGTGTAAGGTGTGGGAAAGAACTAAGGAAGTTATGGAACCTATGACAATTAAAGAGGTGGAAGTACTGGCGCTTTTAAGAAATTTAAAAATGGATAAATCTCCGGTTCCTGACAGGATATTCCCCAGGACCTTGAGGGAAGTTTCTGTAGAAATAGCAAGAGCTCTGACGGAGATCTCTAAGATGTCATTAGAAACGGGGATTGTGCCGGAGGATTGGCGTATTGCTCATGTGGTTCCATTGTTTAAAAAGGGTTCTAGAAGTAAGCCTAGCAATTATAGACCTATCAGTTTGACATCAGTGGTGGGTAAATTAATGGAAAGTATTCTTAGAGATAGTATTAATAATTATCTGGATAGACAGGATCTGATTAGGAGTAGCCAGCATGGATTTGTGCGTGGAAGGTCATGTTTGACAAACCTTATTGCATTTTTTGAAGAAGTTACGAGGAATGTTGACGAGGGTAAGGCAGTGGATGTAGTCTATATGGACTTCAGCAAAGCCTTTGACAAAGTTCCACATGGAAGGTTAGTTAAGAAGGTTCAGTCGTTAGGTATTAATGCTGGAGTAATAAAATGGATTCAACAGTGGCTAGATGGGAGATGCCAGAGAGTAGTGGTGGATAATTGTTTATCGGGATGGAGGCCGGTGACTAGCGGGGTGCCTCAGGGATCTGTTTTGGGCCCAATGTTGTTTGTAATATACATAAATGATCTGGATGATGGGGTGGTAAATTGGATTAGTAAGTATGCCGATGATACTAAGGTAGGAGGTGTTGTGGATAATGAGGTGGGTTTTCAAAGCTTGCAGGGAGATTTATGCCGTTTAGAAGAATGGGCTGAATGTTGGCAGATGGAGTTTAATGCTGAGAAGTGTGAGGTTCTACATTTTGGCAGGAATAATCCAAATAGAACATACAGGGTAAATGGTAGGGCATTGAGGAATGCAGAGGAACAGAGAGATCTAGGAATAACAGTGCATAGTTCCCTGAAGGTGGAGTCTCAAGTAGATAGGGTGGTGAAGAAGGCTTTTGGAATGCTGGCCTTTATAAATCAAAGCATTGAGTACAGAAGTTGGGATGTAATGTTAAAATTGTACAAGGCATTGGTAAGGCCAAATTTGGAATATTGTGTACAGTTCTCTGGTCACCGAATTATAGGAAAGATATCAATAAATTAGAGAGAGTGCAGAGACGATTTACTAGGATGTTACCTGGGTTTCAGCACTTAAGTTACAGAGAAAGGTTGAACAAGTTAGGTCTCTATTCATTGGAGCGTAGAAGGTTGAGGGGGGATTTGATCGAGGTATTTAAAATTTTGAGAGGGATAGATAGAGTTGACGTGAATAGGCTGTTTCCATTGAGAGTAGGGGAGATTCAAATGAGAGGACATGATTTGAGAGTTAGGGGGCAGAAGTTTAAGGGAAACACGAGGGGGTATTTCTTTTGTAACTCCCTGGGTCACCTCAGGCTCGCTCAGCTCGTTCTTGTCTTAGGGGAGCAGCCTTCGGCCCTGCCAAACTGGGTAATCAGCTGGTGTGGATGCTGTGTGATGTCCCCGCCTCGCCCAAAAACAGACAGTACACCATATGCGATTAAATGAGTACAATTTATAAAGATTACTATAACTAAGTGATTAATAACGATACAGTATATATGAAGAGAAAATTAAAGAAAAGGCGCCAAACATCAAAGTCCAAACCACTTCGTGCACAGCCGTTGGAGCTCAATTTCTGAAGTCTTCTGGCCACCATTCGATCCCCTCCGAACTCCTCGACTCGCAGCTCAGGACCCTCCGAACTCCTCGACTCTCCAAACAGCTCAGGACCCTCCGAGTGGTCAACCAAGCACATCTAGCTTCATCCCCCCCCTCCTCAGAGAATCTCCCGGCCTCGGACCCCCCTTTGGGGTCCGATCCTCGCCCAGCTTAGAGCATTGCGTCCTCTCTCTCGACCCCCTCGCACCGATCTCCCCAAAAGCCCGTCAACAAAAGCTTACAGACTCAGAAGAAAGAACATTAATCCCCATTTGGTTTACAAAGGAATACCATTCTCATTATCAGTAAATTAGCATTCCTGCTAGTTAACAAAAGGAAACCCTTTCCCAACAGTAACAAAGAAAAAAAAGAAACCCCCTTTACACTTTACTCAGAGATTGATAGCTGTGTGGAATGAGCTTCCTGTAGAAGTAGTAGAGGCCAGTTCAGTTGTGTCATTTAAAGTAAAATTGGATAGGTATATGGACAGGAAAGGAGTGGAGGGTTATGGGCTGAGTGCGGGTAGGTGGGACTAGGTGAGATTAAGAGTTCGGCACGGACTAGGAGGGCTGAGATGGCCTGTTTCCGTGCTGTGATTGTTATATGGTTATATAACAGCCATTGATTCTCCTTTGTCTATCCAGCTTGCTATTTCTTCAAAGAATTCCAACAGACTTGTCAAGCAAGATTTTCCCATGAGGTAAACCATGCTGACTTCAGCCCATTTTCTCAAGCACCCCAAAACCACATCTCTAACAATCGACTCAAAAATCTTCCCAACCACTGAAGTCAGACTTACTGGCCTATAAATTCCTTTCTTCTGCTTCTCTCCCTTCTTGGAGAGTGGAGTGACATCTGCAATTTTCTAGACTTCCAGAACCAACAGAGAAATTAGTAATAGATGAAAGATCATTACTAATGCCTCCATAATCTCTTCAGCCCAGGGGGTTACCAATCTTAGAGAGTTTTTCAAGAAAGTTATCAGGAAAGTTGATGAAGGCAAGTCAGTGGATGTTGTCTACATGGACAAAAGCAAAGCCTTTGACAAAGTCTCACACAGGAGTTTGGTCAAGAAGGTTCAGTCAATTGGCATTCAAGATGAGGTAGTAATTTGGATTAGACATTGTCTTCGAGGAACAAGGCAGAGCGGTAGTAGATGTTGCCTCTCTGACTGGAAGCCTGTGACTAGTGGTGTACCACAGGGACCAAGTTTTTTCAGTTATATAAAAAGTAAAAGGGAGGTTAGAGTTCATATAGGATCAATGGAAAATGATGCTGGTGAAGTAGCAATGGGGGACAAAGAAAGGGTAAATGAACTTAATGGTACATTGCATCTGTCTTCACCATAGAAGACACTAGCAATGTGCCAGAGGTCCGTGAGTGTTGGAGCAAGAGTGAATGCCATTGCTATTATAAAGGAAGAAGTGCTAGGCTAAAAGCTGCTGATGGAATACAGTGTTGGGAAATGTATGATAATGCATTTTGGAAAAAAGAACAATAGTGTGGACTATTACCTAAATGGGAGAAGATTCAAACATCTAAGGTGTAGAGGGACTTTGGACTTTGTGTAAAACTCCCAGAAGGTTAATCTACAGGTGGAGAAGGGAATAGAATATAAAAGCAAGGAGATAATGTTGAGGCATTATCAGACGCTAGTCAGGTCAGACTTGGAGTATTGTCAACAATTTTGGGCCCCGTATGTCAGAAAGTATGTGAGAGTATGGAGAGAGTCGAAAGGAGATTCACAAGGATGCTCCCAGGAATAAAGAGGTTAACATATGATGAGCGTTTGGCAGCTTTGGGTCTGTACTCACTGGAATTTAGAAGAATGCAGGAGCATCTCATCAAAACCTACCAAATGTTGAAAGTGTTCAGCCCAAAACATCAGTTGTAGTTTTTTTCCATAGATGCTGCCTGGCCTGCTGAGTTCCTCCAGCATTTTGTGTGTGTTGCTCGGATTTCCAGTATCTGCAGATTTTCACTTGTTTGTGAAATGTCTGTGAAAGGCCTGTGAGTGGATGTGGAGGGGATATTTCCTATGGTAGAGGTATCCAGAACTCAAGGGCACAGTTTCAGAATTGAGGGATGAGCTTTTAGAGCAGGGTTAAGAGGGAATTTTTTTAGCTAGAGAATAGTGAATCCGTAGAATGATCTGCCAGACTGTAGTGGGTATACTTAGGGCAGAAGTAGTATAGTATAGTTTCCTGGTCAGTCAGGACATCAAAGGATATAGCGAGAAGGCGGTTGTATGGAGTGGAGTGAGATCCACCAAGGTGTTGCGCTTTGGGAGGAGAAAGCAAGGTAGATCTTACAGGGTGAGTGGCAGTGCACTGAGGAGTGCGGCAAAACAACTGAATGTCAGAATACAGATCCATAATTTCTTGAAGAAATATAGATAGGGTCATAAAGAAAGCTTTTGGCATATTGGCCTTCATAAATCAATGAATACAGGAGTTGGGATGTTATGTTGAAATTGTATCAGATTTTGGTGAGGCCTAATTTGAAGTATTAGGTGCAGTTCAGGTCACAAACCTACAGGAAAGATTGAGAGGAGATTTAAAATATACAAAATTATGAGTGGTGTATATAGCAGGTTTTTTCCTCCGAGGTTCAATGAAACAACAATGAGAGGTTATGGGTTAAGAGTGAAAGGTGAAATGTTTAAGGGGAACATGAGGGGGAATTTCTTTACTCAGAGGGTGTTGAGAGTGTAGAATGAGCTGCCAGCACGTGCAGGGTCAATTTCAACATTTAAGAGGAATTTAGACAGGAACATGGATGGGAAAGGCATGGAGGGCTCTGGTTCGGGTGTAGTTCAATGGGACTAGGCAGATTCATAGTTTGGCATGGACAAGATGGGCCAAAGAGCCATTTCCGAACTATAGTTCTTTATGGCTCTATGATTTGCTAAAGGAATTCCTCCTCGGCTTTGTTCTAAAGGGCAGGTCCTTCTATTCTGAGGCTGTGCCCTCTGGTTCTAGACTTCCCCACCTTTGGAAACATCCTCCCAACATTCACTCCATCTGGGCTCTTCAACATTTGATAGGTTTCAATAAGATTCCCACTCATTCTTCTATCTTCCAGTAAGTACATCCCCTAGCCATCAAACACTCCTCATACATTAACCCTTTCATTCCCACAATCAATCTCATGAACCCAAAATGGCTCAAATTATCCAAGTATGATCTGACCAGTGCCTTATAAATCTTCAGCATTATGTCATTGCTCTTATAGAACATAGAAGAGTTTAGCACAAAATCAAGTCATTTGGTCCACAATGTTGTGCTGAAACAGATAAAAAGCAAATCAAAATCACCCAAACACTAATCCCTCTTACCTACACCATGCCTATATCCCTCTTACCATGCCTATATCCCTCTTACCATGCCTATATCCCTCTTACCTACACCATGCCTATATCCCTCTTACCATGCCTATATCCCTCTTACCTACACCATGCCTATATCCCTCTTACCATGCCTATATCCCTCTTACCATGCCTATATCCCTCTTACCTACACCATGCCTATATCCCTCTTACCATGCCTATATCCCTCCATCTTCCTTACATCCTTGAGCCTATCCAAACTTCACTTAAAAGTCATTAATGTATTTTCCTCATTCAGCACATTCCAGGTATGAACCACTCTCTTGAGTAAAAAACTTAACCCTCTCATCCCTGTTGAAACTACACTCTCTCACCTTCCATGATCCTATACATCGTAATCTTCTGGATTAGACTCCCATGACACACTTTGTCAAGTGTCTTACTAAAATCTATGTAGATACCCTCATCAATCTCTCTCTCTCATCACCTTGTTAAAAAAACAAGATGGTAAGGCATGACTTACTTACTAAACACAAGGCCAAGCTGCCTGTCCATAATTAGGCCATGGGTTTCCAAATGTTCTCTCACAAGGACCATACCTATCCTTATTTATAGCTATCCTGAAAGCTATAGTTAGTTGGGTCATTGTTCGCTAACTGTTCACCGAAGTCACCTGGCCAGGCTCATTACCCAACAACAGGTCCAGTATGGCCCCTCCACTCATTGTACTCTCTACATATTGATTTAAGAAACATTTCCTGGATACAGTTAGCAAATTCAGCCCAATCTAAATCTCTTACACTAAGAAGGTCCCCGTTTATATTAGGGAGATGAAGCTCCCCCATGACAACAACTCTATTATTTTTACACATTTCCTTAATCTGATTATATATCTGTTCCTCAATGTCCCAGTGGCTATGAGGGAATCTGTAGTACAATCCTATCAGTGTGATTGCACGCCTCCTATTCCTGAGTTCCACCCAAATGGACTCAGTGTCTGAACCCTCCATTATGTTTCCCCTGAGTGCAGCTGGGATATTGTCCCTGATTAGCAGTGCATCAACCCCCCCCCCCCCACCTCCAATCTTTTACCTCCTCCTCTATCTTTTCTAAAACTTTGAAGACTTGGTACATTAATGACCCATTCCTGCCCCTGCCTCAACCAAGGTTCCGTAATGGCTACATCTTAGTTCTATATAAAGATCTATGCTCTAAGTTCTTCACACTTACCCATCACTCCTAACATTAAAATATACACACTTCAAACTATTTGACCCATCATACCAGCTATTTTGATTTTGCCTTTCAATACTTTACCTGACATCAACCTTCTGGTCCGATTCTTCCTTTACTGACCATCCTTACTCGGAGAGACCACCTCTTCAAAAGTTTCACCTATAAAATTTTTGGCTTGCCAAATGATCCTGAGCACATCCAATACAATACCTTGACCTGGTCAGTTAAGTGCTGAAATTGTGTGCACTTCCCGCAGATCAGGGAAGCTGCCAGGGGTCACAAATTCC
Source organism: Hypanus sabinus (assembly GCF_030144855.1). Taxonomy (NCBI): domain Eukaryota; kingdom Metazoa; phylum Chordata; class Chondrichthyes; order Myliobatiformes; family Dasyatidae; genus Hypanus; species Hypanus sabinus. The sequence goes on from NC_082707.1 coordinate 1,020,275, forward strand.
ACACATGTGACAGGAGGAGCATTCCATCTCAACTACTCTATGTCAAAAAAGAAAGAAGGCTTGTCTCATCTCAACTCTTTTAAGCCAAAGCCACCACACTCTATCTAACTGGCACACTTAACCAGTGGCTGCTCTGCTTGAGCTTACGTTCTTTTTGTTTGCTGCTGAGGTTAGGCCTCTAACACTGACACTCTCCATGCCTGAACCGTCCAATTAAGATGAGGATAGTAAAAGCTTCTCTAGGTATGTGAATAGCAAAAAAATAGCTAAGACCAAAATTAGACCATTGAAGACAGAAAAGGGTGAATTTATTATGGGAAACAAGGAAATGGCAGATGAGTTGAACAAGTACTTTGGATCTGTCTTCACTAGGGAAGACACAAACAATCTCCCAGATGTAATAGTAGTCAAAGGAACTAGGGTAAAGGATGAACTGAAGGAAATTTATATTAGGCAAGAAACAGTGTTGGATAGACTGTTGAGTCTGAAGGCTGATAAGTCCCCGGGACCTGATGGTCTGCATTCCAGGGTACTTAAAGAAGTGACTCTAGAAATCGTGGACGCATTGGTAATCATTTTCCAATGTTCTATAGATTCAGGACCAGTTCCTGCTGACTGGAGGGTGGCTAATGTTGTCCCACTTTTCAAGAAAGAAGGGAGAGAGAAAACAGGGAATTATAGACCGGTTAGCCTGACGTCAGTGGTGGGAAAGATGCTGGAGTCAATTATAAAAGAGGAAACTACGACACATTTGGATAGCAGTAGAAGGATCAGTCCGAGTCAGCATGGATTTATGAAGGGAAAATCATGCTTGACTAATCTTCTGGAGTTTTTTGAGGATGTAACTATGAAAATGGACAAGGGAGAGCCAGTGGATGTAGTGTACCTGGACTTCCAGAAAGCTTTTGATAAAGTCCCACATAGGAGATTAGTGGGCAAAATTAGGGCACATGGTATTGGGGGCAGAGTACTGACATGGATTGAAAATTGGCTGGCTGACAGGAAACAAAGAGTAGCGATTAACGGGTCCCTTTCGGAATGGCAGGCCGTGACCAGTGGGGTACCGCAAGGTTCGGTGCTGGGACCACAGCTGTTTACAATATACATTAATGAATTAGATGAAGGGATTAAAAGTAACATTAGCAAATTTGCTGATGACACAAAGCTGGGTGGCAGTGTAAAATGTCAGGAGGATGTTATGAGAATGCAGGGTGACTTGGACAGGTTGGGTGAGTGGGCAAATGTATGGCAGATGCAGTTTAATGTGGATAAATGTGAGGTTATCCACTTTGGTGGCAAGAACAGGAAGGCAGATTACTATCTAAATGGAGTCAAGTTAGGAAAAGGGGAAGTACAACGAGATCTAGGTGTTCTTGTACATCAGTCAATGAAAGCAAGCATGCAGGTACAGCAGGCAGTGAAGAAGGCTAATGGCATGCTGGCCTTTATAACAAGAGGAATTGAGTATAGGAGTAAAGAGGTCCTTCTGCAGCTGTACAGGGTCCTGGTGAGACCCCACCTGGAGTATTGGGGGCAGTTTTGGTCTCCAAATTTGAGGAAGGACATTCTTGCTATTGAGGGAGTGCAGCGTAGGTTCACAAGGTTAATTCCTGGAATGGCGGGACTGTCATATGTTGAAAGATTGGAGTGACTGGGCTTGTATACACTGGAATTTAGAAGGATGAGAAGGGATCTGATTGTGACACATAAGATTATTAAGGGATTGGACACGCTGGAGGCAGGAAGCATGTTCCCGCTGATGGGTGAGTCCAGAACTAGAGGCCACAGTTTAAGAATAAGGGGTAAGCCATTTAGAACAGAGATGCAGAAAAACTTTTTCACCCAGAGAGTGGTGGATATGTGGAATGCTCTGCCCCAGAAGGTGGTGGAGGCCAAGTCTCTGGATGCATTCAAGAGAAAGTTAGATAGAGCTCTTATAGATAGCGGGGTCAAGGGATATGGGGAGAGGGCAGGAACGGGGTACTGGTTGTGTATGATCAGCCATGATCACAGTGAATGGCGGTGCTCGCTAGAAGGGCCAAATGGCCTACTCCTGCGCCTGTTGTCTATTGTCTAAGAGCGGCCTTGGCTGAATCAGCTCCTTTTATATTTTCTCCCAACTTCTCCAAGGCTTTGACTTGATATACACAACTCTCGACTAAGCTGCCAAAAAATATTCTAGTACTCTCAAGATGAGTTCCAACTTCACATTTGCCTTTTTCACCACTGACTCAACCTGCAGATTACCCTTCAGGGAACCCTGCACAAGGACTCCCAAGTCCCTTTGGACCTATGATTGTTGAATATTTTTCCCTGTTTAGAAAGTAATCTACACCTTTATTCCTTTTACAAAAGTGCATGACCATGCATTTCCCTTCATATTCCATCTCCACTTTTGTCCATTCTCCCAACCTTTCCAAATCATTCTGTAACTCCTCTGCTTCCTCAACACCACCCGCCTCTCCACAAACATGGCCACAAAGCTATTAATTCTGTCACGCAAATCATTGACCTGTTGTATAACATGAAAGAAACTGGTCCCTGCGGAAAACCACTTGTCGGCGGTAGCCAAACAGAACAGTTATTCCCATTCATTGCCTCCTGCAATCAGCATTTCTCTACAGACTGGCTGTCACTTTGGGTAGTTTATTGAAAACCCAGTCCTGCACCCTGTTTGCTGCTTAATGCAGGTTGATGCCAACCATTCCTAAAAACAAGAAATTCTGCAGATGCTGGAAATCCAGAACAACACACAGAAAATTCAGGAGGAACTCAGGAGCTGAGGCAGCATCCATGGAAATGAATTGATAGTCGACATTTTAGACTGAGACTCTTCATCAGGACTAGAAAGGAAGGAGGCTGGAGTTAGTGCAGAGAGAGTGGAGGGCATTGCATGATGGTAAGGTTAGGATTAGTAGGCCTTCGGCAGGCTTAAGACCCATCCGCCTCTGACTCTAGCCCTGACTGGAACCACACCTCCCGGACATGGGCATCAGCTCCCGGGGGGCCATGGACTCACTCGCTTCTGACTCAGACCTCAGTTCTGGCACCCTGCAGACCACAGGCTCTGACAGCCCCAGCTCTAGATCCAGCTTGGACCGCAATCCTGACCGTCTCCAGACTGGGACCGTTATTACTACCGCTGGGTCCTACTGCTTGTCTTATTCTGCTACTGCCCCCTATCCTCCCCGCAACTCCCAACTTTCCCTCCACCCCTCATCTCCCCTCCATTCCTCTGATCCCTCATTTTCCCCTCAGCCCACTCACCCTGAACATCCCAACCCCCCTCTCCCTCCTGAGACTTCCCACTCTTTACCCTCCTCTGACCCCAGCCCCAACCCTTGCCACATCTTCCTCATCCCCTCTGACCTTTCCCTCTCTGAAGCAGAATGTTCTGTGCTCAGCAAGGGCCTCACTTTTGTCCCCCTCCGTTCACACCTCAGTGAGTTCCGTGCCCGGCATGACTCTGAACTCTTCTTCTGTCGCCTATGTCTACCGAGCCTACTACTTTAGCAAGGATTCTCCTCCCCTTGTTGATGGCCCCTTCTCCTGTCTTCAACCCTCCTCCTCCTCCTGGACACCCCCACCGGGCCTTCTACCTGCACTCGATCTTTTCATCTCCAACTGTCGCCGAGACATCAACCGTTTCAACTTCACCACTCCTCTCTCCTGTTCCAACCTCACTCCCTCTGAATGCACTGTCCTCCACTCTCTCCGCACTAATCCTAACCTCACCATCAAACCCGCAGACAAAGGTGGTGCCGTAGTAGTCTGGCAAACAGACCCACTACCTCACTGAGGGCAAACGGCAGCTCTCTGACACCTCCTCTTACTTACCCCTGCAACAGGACCGCACCAAAAAACATCAAATCATTGTCTCCCATACCATCACTGTCCTTACCAGCTCTGGAGACCTTCCATTCTCAGCCAAAATACTCATAATTCCCACATCCCTCACTGCTCGGTTTTACCTCCTCCCCAAGATCCACAAGCCTGACTGTCCTGGTAGACACATATGTCCTTCCTTAACCCTGGAGACCAAAACTGTACACAATACTCCAGGTGTGGTCTCATCAGGGCCCTGGACAAATGCAAAAGGATTTCCTTGCTCTTGTACTCAGTTCCCTTTGAAATAAAGGCCAACATTCCATTAGCCTTCTTCACTGCCTGCTGCACTTGCTCATTCACCTTCAGTGACTGATGAACAAGTACTCCTAGATCTCTTTGTATTTCTCCCTTACCTAACTCTACACCGTTCAGATAATAATCTGCCTACCTCACACTTATTCACATTAAACGTATCTGCCAAGTATCTGCCCGCTCACTCAGCCTATCCAAATCACCCTGAATTCCCCTAACATCCTCATCACATGTCACACTGCCACCCAGCTTAGTATCATCAGCAAACTTGCTGATGTTATTCTCAATACCTTCGTCTAAATCGTTGATGTAAATCGTAAACAGCTGTGGTCCCAATACCGAGCCCTGTGGCACCCCACTAGTCACCACCTGCCATTCCAAGAAACACCCATTCACTGTTACCCTTTGCTTTCTATCTGCCAACCAGTTTTCTATCCATGTCAATATCTTCCCCCCAATGCCATGAGCTCTGATTTTACCCACCAATCTCTTATGTGGGACCTTATCAAATGCCTTCTGAAAGTCGAGGTACACTACATCCACTGGATCTCCCTTGTCTAACTTCCTGGTTACACCCTCAAAAAACTCCAATAGATTAGTCAAGCATGATTTGCTCTTGGTAAATCCATGCTGGCTCGGCCCAATCCTATCACTGCTATCTAGATATGCCACTATTTCATCTTTAATAATGGACTCTAGCATCTTCCCCACTACTGATGTTAGGCTGACAGGATGATAGTTCTCTGTTTTCTCCCTCCCTCCTTTCTTAAAAAGTGGGATAACATTAGCCATTCTCCAATCCTCAGGAACTGATCCTGAATCTAAGGAACATTGGAAAATGATTACCAATGCATCCGCAATTTCCAGGGCCACCTCCTTTAGTACCCTAGGATGCAAACCATCTGGACCTGGGGATTTGTCAGCCTTCAGTCCCATCAGTCTACTCATCACCATTTCCTTCCTAATGTCAATCTGTTTCATTTCCTCTGTTACCCTATGTCCTTGGCCCATCCACCCATCCATACATCTGGGAGATTGCTTGTGTCTTCCCTAGTGAAGACAGATCTAAAGTACTTATTAAACTCTTCTGCCATTTCTCTGTTTCCCAGAACAATTTCACCCAATTCATTCTTCAAGGGCCCAACATTGTTCTTAACTATCTTCTTTCTCTTCACATACCTAAAAAAGCTTTTGCTATCCTCCTTTATATTCCTGGCTAGCTTGCGTTCGTATCTCATTTTTTCTCCCCGTATTCCCTTTTTAGTTAAGTTCTGTTGTTCCTTAAAAATTTCCCAATCATCTGTCCTCCCACTCACCTTAGCTCTGTCATATTTCCTTTTTTTTAATGCTATGCAATCTCTGACTTCCTTTGTCAACCACTGTTTTGACAAACCACTGTTTCCCCCCTTTGAATCCTTCCTTCTCCGGGGGATGAACTGATTTTGTACCTTGTGCATTATTCCCAAGAATACCTGCCATTGCTGTTCCACTGTCTTTTCTGCTAGGATATCCATCCAGTTAAATTTGGCCAGCTCCTCCCTCATGGCTCCATAGTTTCCCCTGTTCAACTGCAACACTGACACCTCCAATCTGCCCTTATCCTTCTCAAATTGCAGATAAAAACTTATCATATTATGGTCACTACCTTGTAATGGCTCCTTTACTTCAAGATTGCTTAACAAATCCTATTCATTACAAAAGACTAAATCCAGAATAGCCTTGTCCCTGGTTGGCTCTCGTACAAGCTGTTCCAAGAATGCATCCCGTAGGCACTCTACAAACTCCCTATCCTGGGGTCCAGCACCAACCTGATTCTCCCAGTTCACCTGCATGTTGAAATTCCCCATAACTACTGCGACATTACCTTTGCCACATGCCAATGTTAACTCCCTATTCAACTTGCACCCAATATCCATGCTACTGTTTGGTGGCCTGCAGACAACACCCATTAGGGTCTTTTTGCCCTTACTGTTCCTCAGTTCTATCCACACAGACTCTACTTCTCCTGATCCTATGTCCCCCCCTTGCAAAGGACTGAATCTCATTCCTCACCAACAGGGCCACCCCACCCCCTCTGCCCACATTTCTGTCCCTACGATAGCACGTATACCCTTGTACATTCATTTCCCAGGTCTGATCTCCCTGCACCCATGTCTCCGTTATCCCAACAACATCATAGTTACCCATTCGCACCTGAGCTTCAAGCTCATCCGCCTTATTTCTGACACTTCGTGCATTCACATATAGAATTTTTAGCCCATTTCTCCTCTCTCTGTTTAAATCGCTGCCTATTGTGCTTAGCCCAGCTCCCCGAACTCCCATCGGGCTATACGTCCCTTGAATTTTGTCGTCCTTCCTAAATTTACTTATTCTTTCTGCACATTTAACTCCATGTTCCGTCAGACCATCCCTCTGTACATGTGTCCTCCTTTATCACTTGTTCCCCCTCACCTTTCCCTTCTACACCCTTAATATTCCAGAACCGTGTAGTCCCCACCTGTCCTTTATTCTTCATCTCGCTATCCTCTCTCGCATTCTGGATCCCTGCCCCCTGCAAATTTAGTTTAAACCCCCTCGAGAAGCACTAGCAAACTTTCCTGCAAGAATATTAGTACCACTCCAGTTCAGGTGTAGACCGTCCCATCGGAACAGATCCCATCTTCCATGGAACAAAGCCCAATTATCTAAAAACCTGAAGCCCTCCCTCCTGCACCATCCTCTCAGCCACGTATTAATCAGTATAATCCTTCTGTTCCTTGCCTCACTCGCATGTGGTACAGGCAGCAATCCTGAGATTGTTACCCTGGAGGACCAGCCCTTCAGCTTCGCACCTAACTCCCTGAACTCACTACGCAGGACCCCCTCACTCATCCTACCCACGTCATTGGTCCCTACATGGACCACATCTGGGTTCTTGCCCTCCCTCTCGAGAATAACCTGCACCCGATCTCAGATGTCCCGGACCCCGGCACCAGGGAGGCAACATACCATCTGAGACTCCCGATCTTCCCCACAAAATCTCCTATCCACCCCCCCCCCAACTATAGAATCCCCTATCACTACTGCTCTCTTCTCTTCCCTCCTCCCCTTCCTAGTCGAGGGTCCAACCTCAGTGCCAGAGACAGGACCACTGCAACTTGTTCCTGGTAGGTCATCCCCACCAGCAGTATCCAAAACTGTATACTTATTGTTGATGGGAACAGCCACAGGGGTGCTCTGCTCTCTCTTTCTGCTCCCCCTGCCTCTCTTGACTGTCACCCATTTGTCTACCTCCTGTCTTTTCGGTGTGACTACCTCCCGATAACTCTTATCTATCTCTGTCTCTGCCTCCTGACAGCTGACACCTCCTCTTACTTACCCCTGGAACAGAACCCCACCAAAAAACATCAAACCATTGTCTCCCGTACCATCACTACCCTTAGAAACTCCAGAGACCTTCCATACTCAGCCAAAAAACTCATAATTCCCACACCCCGCACTGCTTGGTTTTACCTCCTCCACAAGCCTGACTGTCCTGGTAGGCCTATAGTTTCATCCTGCTCCTGCCCCACTGAACTTGTATCTGCCTACCTGGACTCCATTTTGTCACCCATAGTTCAGTCCCTCCCCACCTGCATCTGGGATACATTCCATGCCCTCCACCTCTTCAATAACTTCCAGTTCCCCAGTCCCGACCGCTTTATTTTCACCATGGATGTCCAATCCTTATTCACTTCAATTCCCCATCCAGAAGGCCTCAAAGCCCTCTGCAACTTTCTTGACAATAGACCTCATCAGTTCCCCAACACCACCATACTCCTCCGGTTGGCTGAACTGGTACTCACACTTAATAACTTCTCTTTTGGCTCTCCCCACTTTCTTCAGACCAAGTGTGTAGCTATGGGCACTCGCATGGGCCCCAGCATTGCCTGCCTCTTCGTGGGTCTCTTGGTCTCCATCTCTGGAGACAGACTGTCCACTGACATCTTCTATAAACCCACTGACTCCCATAACTACCTTGATTATACCTCTTTCCACCCTGCCAAATGTAAAAACGCTATTTGCTATTCCCAGTTCCTCCATCTCTGCCGCATCTGCTCCCAAGATGCTCCCGTTCCAGGACATCTCAAATGTCCTCTTCCTTTAAGGATCATGGTTTCCCTTCTGCCGTCATCAATGATGCCCTCACCCACATCTCCTCCATTTCCTGCACTTTGGCCCTCACCCCATCCTCCCGTCACCACAACAGGGACCATGTTCCCCTTGTCCTCACCTGCCACCCCACCAGCCTCCAGATCCAGCATATTATCATCCACAACTTCTGCCACCTTCAACAGGACCCCACCACTAAGCACATCTTTCCCTCTCTACCCCTCTCCCTATCTCTGCTTTTCACAGGGATCGTTCCCTCCACAACTGCGTGGTCCACACGTCCCTCCCCACAGACCTCCCACCTGGTACTTTTCCCCTCAAGCGCAAGTGCTACACCTGTCCCTACACCTCCTCTCTTACCACCATTCAGGGCCCCAAACAGTCCTTCCAGGTGAGGCAACACTTCACTTGTGAGTCTGTTGGGGTAATCTTTTGCATCCGGTGCTCCCGTGCGGCCTCCTCTACATCGGCGAGACATAACGCAGATTGGGGGACTGTTTCGTCAAGCACCTCCGCTCCAACCATCACAACAGACAGGATCTCCCAGTTGCCACCCACTTCAACTCTCCTTCACATTCCCATTCGGATATGTCCATACATGGCCTCTTCTAATGCCATGATGAGGCAAAACTCAGGTTGGAGGAGCAACATCTCATATACTGTTTGGGTAGTCTCCAGCCCCTTGGTATGAACATTGAATTCTCCAACTTCTGGTAATTCCCTCCCTCTCCCTATCACACTTTCACTCTGCCTCCTCTTCTAGCTGCCTATCACCTCTCTCAAGATTCTGCCTTCTTCTACTACCCATCGTGCTTTCCCCTTACATTCCTCCTTCACCTCTCCTGCCTATCCCCTCCCTGCTTCTCCTCCCCCACCCCTTGATCTTTCCTCTGATTGGTTTTTCACCCCACCTTCTTTATAGGGCCCCTGCCCCCTCCTTCTTCAGTACTGACGAAGGGTCTCAGCCCGAAACGTTGACTGCTCCTTTCAACGGATGCTGCCCAACCTGCTGAGTTCATCCAGCTTGTTTGTACGTGTTGATTTGACCACAGCATCTGCAATGTACTTTGTGTTTACTATAGACCTGTTAGCCTGACATCAGTGATTGGGAAGTTGTTGGAATCAATTGTTCAAAATGAAATTACAGAGTAGCTGGAGACACATGACAAAATAGGCCAAAGCCAGCATGGTTTCCTGAAAGGAAAATCCTACCTGACTAACCTACTGCAATTTTTTGAGGAAATTACAAGCAGGGAAGAACAGAGATGTGGAGAAATTACTTCAGTCAGAGGGTGGTAAATCTGTGGAAATTGTTGCCACGAGGAGCTGTGGAGGCCAAGTCACTGGGTGTACTTAAGGCAGTGATAGATAGAGTCTGATTAACCAGGGTATCAAAGGGTTTGGGCAGAAGGCAGGGGAATGGGAATCACTGGAAGAATTGGATCGCCCACGATTTAATGGCAGTGCAGACTTGTTAGGCCAAATGGCCTACTTCTGCTCCTATATCTTATGGTCTTACTCGTGAACTGTTTGTCCCATTCCCATAAGGGAGGAGGCTATGTAGCATCTACATCAGGACCACCAGACTCAAAAACAGTTACTTTCCACAAGCAGTTTGGCTGATCAACTCCTCCACCCACAAGTCCACCCTTCCACACCTCCAAATACCATCAATTTATCATATCCTGGCAGTCACCTTATGTACAGACATTCTTGTGCCTAGCAACACTTTATGGACATACAATCAATATGTATATATAAGCATGTATTTGTATTTATTGCATCAGAATCAGGTTTATTATCACCAGCATTCTGACCTGAAATTTGTTAACTTAGCAGCAGCAATTCAATGCAATACATAATATAGAAAAAATAATAAAAATAAATCAGTAAATCTATTACAGTGTATGTACCTTGAATAGATTAAAAACAAACGTGCAAAAACAAATACTGTGTATTTTTTTTAATGTGAGGTAGTATCCAAGGGTTCAATGTCCATTTAGGAATCACAGAGGGGAAGAAGCTGTTCCTGAATTGCTGACTGTGTGCCTTCAGGCTTCTGTACCTCTTACCTGATGGCAACAATTGAGAAAAGGGAATGCCCTGGGTGCTGGAGGTCTTTAATAATGGACACTGCTTTTCTGAGACTCCGCTCCCTGAAGTTGTCCTGGGTACTTTGTAGGCTAGTACCCAAGATGGAGATGACCATATTCACAATCCTCTGCAGCTTCTTTTAGACCTGTGCAGTACACCCCACCCCCATACCAGACAGTGACGCAGCCTGTCAGAATACTCTCCACAGTACATCTATAGAAGTTTGTGTGTATTTGTTGGCATGCCAAATCTCTTCAAACTCTTCACTCCAACCGCCAGACAAGCGGAATCTCCCAGTTCATTCCGATATGAAAATCCATGATGGCCTCCTCTACTGTCGTGATAAGGTCACACTTACATTGGAGGAACAACCCCCTATACGGTATTCCGTTTGGGTAACCTCCAACCTGATGGCATGAACATCGATTTCTCAAACTTCCAGTAACACCCCTTCTCCATTTCCCAGCCACTTTTTCTTCTCTCAATTTATTTTCTTGTCTGCCCATCGCCTCTCTCTTGAGTTCCCCCGTCCCCTTTACCTTTCTTCCATGGTTTTCCGACTCTTTCACCAACCAACCCTCCCCCTCCAGGTTTCACCTATCACCTGGTGGTTCTTTCTCTCCTCCCCCTACCTTTTCAATCTACTCCTCAGCCTTTTTTTCTCCAGACCTGCCGAAGAGTCTCGGCCCGAAACGTCGACTGGCGTACTGAGTTCGTCCAGCATCTTGTGTGAGTTGCTCGGATTTCGAGAATCTGCAAACTTTCTCTTGTTTATAAGTACTGTAGCAGTTGTCAGTGACCCACATCCGGAACCTGTTATCCGGACTACCACCCACACGGGGGCGCGCTGCCCCGTTCCGCGCTCTGGTCGACATGGAAACGGATTAAACATAGCTGGACTCGGGACTAAAAGAGGTGCGCAGAGGGAAGGAGGGAGTGTGTAAAGCGGGGAGAAGGTGACGGAGGGAAGGTGTGGGGAGGGAAGGGAAAAAGGGAGGGGAACGGGGAGAGGGAGGGGAAGGAGGAGGGGAGGGGCGAAGTGGGAAAGGAAGGGGACGGGAGGGGCAGTGGGGAGGGAGAGGGGAAGGGTGGGGAGGGAAAGGAAAAAGGGAGGGGGTGGGGAGGGAAGGGAAAAAGGGAGGGGAACGGGGAGAGGGAGGGGAAGGAGGAGGGGAGGGGCGAAGTGGGAGGGGAAGGGCGAAGTGGGAGGGGAAGGCCGAAGTGGGAAAGGAAGGGGACGGGAGGGGCAGTGGGGAGGGAGAGGGGAAGGGTGGGGAGGGAAAGGAAAAAGGGAGGGGGTGGGGAGGGAAGGGAAAAAGGGAGGGGAACGGGGAGAGGGAGGGGAAGGAGGAGGGGAGGGGCGAAGAGGGGAGGGACAGGAGAAGGGAAGGGAAAGGGGGGAGGGACCGGGGAAGGGGAAGGTGAGGGAGGGAAGGGGAAGGTGAGGGAGGGAAGGGGGGAGGGGTAAGGGAGGGGAGGGAAGGGGAAGGGAAGGAGGAAGGGGGGAAGGGAAGGAGGAAGGGGGGAAGGGAAGGAGGAGGGAAGGGAGGGGAGGAGGAGGGAGAGGGAAGCAGGTGTGGGAAGAAGGGAGGGGAGGAGAGAGAGTGATACGAGACAGAAGTGGGGGTTGGGTGAATGGTGGGCTTACTTTGGAGCTAAGGGTATTAGAGGAAATTATTTGGTTCCTTGGCCACTCAGGCAGGTGACTGTCCTTTACGGTGTTTCAGTCAAGGATGAACAGTTCTGGTGGACTAAAAGCTTGTTACCTGGATATCTGTGCAGAAATGAAACAGGATGTCAACCCATACATCTTGAATGTGTTACAGCATGTAGACCACTCTAAAGTGTAAGTATGCCCAATAGTTGGGCTTGTAAAGCAAGGTCCCTCTATACTCAACTCACCCTAGGGCTGTCCCATTCTTTGTATAAACTACTCTTCATCGGCTTCATAGTACTTGACGGGATTAAATTCCATCTGCCTTTGTTCTGCACAAACTAACATCTCATCAATGTTGTCCTGCAGTTTGAGCATCCTCCTCTCTGGCAACAACACCACTTTTCATGCAAGTTTGACACTTACAGCTCATCCCTCTTATAGTCATATCCGTCAATAACAACAGTAATGGTCCTTCAATGAGCATGGGCTTCCAATTACAAAACATCCTTCATTACCAAGCCTATTTTGGATCTCATGTGGGGGCTGGTGACAGATACTGCAGGAAGTGTTACTCACTCAATGATCTGCGATATGAGGTTCAAAAACTGCAAAGTTTCAGGGAGGGGCATATTTGAGTCAGAGTTTTATCATCTACCAAGACACTGTTTCAGGAGGCAGTCACATCCATTTGATAAAATAATTCAAATTAGGTCTGTGGGACAGGACGGTGTGACTGCGAGTGAGGCAAGTGGGGGGCATCCAAGAGATAGTGCTGAAGTGGTCTCAGTCCTAATGTTGCCTGACTGGTCTAAGGTTCTTGCTCCCTGTGTGTATGACAGTAATGGCTGGAAGAAGGTGAGCAACTAAACTGTGGCCCTGTGGTTCAGGGAGGGGAAATGAACAGAAATGTAGGTGGAATTGGGGATAGTATTACAGCAAATGACATCTAAGGAGGCTATCACATGTTTCTTCAGATACAAAAAGTGTAAAAGAAAGGCAAGATTAGATATTGGACTGCTGGAAAGTGAAGCTGGAGAGCTAGTAAATTGGGACAAGGAAATATTCCAAATTAGGCCTCACCAATGTCTCATACAACTTCAATGTAACAACCCATCGCTTATACCCAATACTGTTATTTGTGAGGCCAATGTGCCAAATTTTTTATGATCCTACCTACCTGTGCCACCACTTTCAATGAATTATTAATCTCTATTCCCAGATGCCTTTGTTATACCACACTCCTCAGTGCCCTAACATTCACTGTGTAAGACTTACTCTAGTTGGTCCTATAGAAGTACAACACCTTGCACTCGTCTGCTTTAAATTCCAGCTGCCATTTCTCAGCTCATTTTTCTAGCTGGTCCAGATCCTGTTGCAAGCTTTTTTCCTCACTGTCAGTACACACCCAGTCTTGAAGTCTTCTGCAAATTTGCTGATCCAGTTAGCCACATCATCATCCAGATCATTGATATCGATGACAAACTACAACAGGCACACCACTGATCCCTGTGATACCCCACTAGTCACAGATCCCAGTTGGGAAGGGAAATATTTACTACTACACACTCGCTTCTCCCACAAATCCAATCTCTCATCCAATTTATGACCTCAACTTGATGTTGAATGACCAATCTCCCATGCAGGATCATGTCAAATGCTTTGCTAAAGTCCATATAGACAACATCGACTATTTTGCCTCAATAAACTTTCCTGATAACATCCTCTAAAGAATCTATAAGATTGGTTAGACAACTCTGGCAATGGTAATTTTTCTTTAAGACCATAAGACATAGGAGCAGAATTAGGCCATTTAGCCCATCGAGTCTGCTTTGCCATTCAATCATGGCTGATCTTTTATTTTCTCTCCTCAGCCCCATTCCCCAGCCTTCTCCCCATAACCTTTGATGCTGTGTCCAATCAAGAATCTATCAAGCTTTGCCTTAAATACACCCAACGCCTTGGCCTCCAAAGCTGCTTGTTTTAAAAGGATGCTCCTCTATCCTGAGGCTGTGCCCTCATATCCTAGGCTCCTCCACCATGGGAAACGTCTTTTTCACATCTACACTTTCTAGGCCTTTCAATATTTGATAGGTTTCAATGAGATCCCCATTCTTCCTTCTAAATTCCAATGAATACAGACCCAGAGCTATCAAACGTTCCTCATATGATAAACTGTTCATTCCAGGAATCCTCCTTGTGAACCTTCTTTGAACTCTCTCCAATCCCAGCACATCTTTTCTTAAACGAGGAGCCCAAAATTGTTCACAATACTCAAGGTGAGTCTTCACCAGTAAGTTTCAGCATCACATCCCTGCTCTTGTATTCTAGACCTCTGGAAATGTATGCTAACACTGCATTTGCCTTCGTCATCACTGACTCCACCAACAAGTTAACCTTTAGATTATTCTGCACAAGGACTCCCAAGTGCCTTTGCAGCTCAGATTTTCAGATTTTCTCCCCATTTAGAAAATAGCTTACACATTTCTTCTTCCAAAGTTCATGACCTGCATTTTCCAACAATGTATTTCATTTGCCACTTTCTTGCCCTTCTTTTAACCTGTCAAAGTCCTTCTGCAGCCTACCTGTTTCCTCAATACTACCTGCCCCTCCACCAATCTTGTTATCATCTGCAAATTTGGCAACAAACCCATTTATTCCATCATCTAAATCATTGACATACAGCATAAAAAGCTGTCCCAACACAGACCCCAATGGAACACCACTAGTCATTGGCTGCCAACCAGCATAAGATCCTTTTATTCCCACTCGCTGTCTCCAGCCAATCAGCCAATGCTCTAATCGTGTCACTAGTTTTCCTGTAATACCACAGGCTCTTAACTTGGTAAGCAGCCTCATGTGGCACCTTGTCAAAAAACTTATGAAAGTCCAAATGTACAATATCCACTGCATCTCTTTTATCTATCCTATGTGTAATCTTCTCAAAGAATTCCAACAGGTTCATCAGGCAAGATTTTCCCTTAAAGAAACCATGCTGACTTTGTCCTATCTCGTCCTGTGTCACCAAGTACTCATTATCTTGTTAAGCAGCCTCAGGTGTGGCACCTTATCAAATGCCTTCTGAAAATCCAAGTAAATGACATCAACTGCCTATTCATTGTACACCCTGCTTGTTACTTCCTCAAGGAACAGATTTGTCAGGCAAGATTTCCCTTCATAGAAGCTATGCTGACATTGACTTATTTTCTCCAAGTGCCTTGAAACCTCATCCTTAATAATAGACTCCAACACTTTCCCAACCACTGAGGTTAGGCTAACAAGCCGATAATTTCCTTCCTTCTTAAGGAGTGGAGTGACATTTGCAATTTTCCAGTCCATCAGAACCATGCCAGAATGAAGTTATTCTTGAAAGTTCGTGACCAATGCATTTGTTATCTCTTCAGCAACCTCTCTCAGGACTCTAGGATGTAGTCCATCTGGTCTAGTTGACTTATCCACCTTAAGACCTTTGAGATTGCCTAGCACTTTTTCCTTTGTAATTGCAATGGCACTCACTCTGCTCCCTGACACTCACAGACCTCTGGCAGACACCTAGTGTCTTCCACATTGAAGACTGAGGCAAAGTATTCATTAAGTTCATCTGCCATTTTTTGTCCCTCATTTCTACCTCACCAGCATTATTTTCTAGTGGTCCAATATCAACTCTCACCTCCCTTTTACTCTTTATATAAGAGCCATGAGGTAATGTTAAAGCAATATAATACCTTAGTTAGATCACACTTGGAGTACTGTGTTCATTCTGGTCACCTCACTACAGGAAGAATGTGGATACCGTAGAGAGAATGCAGAGGAGATTTACAATGCTGTTGCTTGAATTGAACAGCATACCTTATGAGATTAGGTTGATTGAACTTGCCTTTTCTTCTTGTAGTGACAAAGGATGAGAGGTGACTTGATAGAGGTGTATAAGATGATGAGAGGCATTGAATGTGTGGATAGCCTCTGGCTTCCCAGGACAGAAATGGCTAACACGAGGGGGCATAGTTTTAAGGTGCTTGAAGTTGGTACCAGAGGTCAGAGGTAAGTGTTTTTTACATAGAGAGTGGTGGGTGTGTGGAATGCATTGCTAGCAATGTGGTAGAGATGGATACAATAGGATCTTTTAAGAGACTCTCAGATTGGTACATGGAGCATAGAGAAATAGAGGACTATGCGGTAGGGAAATTCCAGGCATTTCCAGAGTAAGGTTACATGGGTGGCACAACATTGTGGGCTGAAGGGCCTGTAATGTGCTGTAGTCTTCTATGTTATTGTGCTGTAGATTTCTATGATTCTATGAATAAAACTTCCAGTATCCTGCTTTATATTATCAGCTAGTTTGCCCTTATATTTCATATTTTCCCTTATAGTTTTTTTAGTTGCCTTTTGTTGGATTTTAAAAGCTTCCCAAACATCCAACTTCCCAGTCACTTTGCTACATTACATGATTGGGCCAGTGAATGAGTGGAGCTTTGAGTCGAGAGATTCTGGCACTTTTGGCAGTTGGACTGTGCAATCAAATCAATCAAGTTTTGAATAGCTCAGCAGAAAACAGTTGATTAGACAATCAAGATTTGAATAGCTCAGACTCAGCAGAAAGCAGCTGATTGGGCAATCGAGGTCAAGTGACCAAGCAGTTTGAAAAGCTCAAACAAATACATAGAGAGGTAGCTCAAGCAGAGCGGCCAGTGAGTGAGTGGGCCAGTGAAGGAGCAGAGCTTTGAGGCTTTGACTCGAGAGGCTTTGATTTCCCTTGGGATCAATAAAGTATGTCTGTCTGTCAGTACAAAGAATCAATCCAACCAAGCATACTTCTTACAACCACAAGCTAATCATTGGTTGAGGTAGCTCAATTATTTATTCACCTCTCTCTGTAGGGTCCTTTATGATGGATTCACATTGATGCTCAGTGGAAATTCACTGCGGTTCCCAGTACAGAGACTGACAGACAGTGATGCTGCAGTTCTGGTTTGTCTCCTTCATCGAAACTCCTTTATCACAGGTATTAAACACTGATGCAGAACATTGAAGAGTACAAGAACAGGCCCTTTGGCCTAGCATAAAAACACAAAATGCTGGCAGAACTCAGCAGGCCAGACAGCATCTATGGGAGGAGGTAGTGACGATGTTTCAGGCTGAAATGTTGTCACTACCTTGTCCCATAGATGCTGTCTGGCCTGCTGAGTTCTGCCAGCATTTTGTGTTTTTATTTATTTCCAGCATTTGCAGATTCACTTGTGTTGCCTTTGTCAGGAACGGGGGCAGGATTGGACTCAAAGGCAGGATGCAGGCACTGAAGTACTAGGGGTAGGACAGGATGGGGTTGCTGCAATGGGGATGTATGTAAGGGATAAGGCAGGCAGGGCTGGATCCCGGAGGTCAGGCGAGGTAGGAGGATCCCAGAGTTTGGACGAGGCAGGAGGATCCAGGAGTTCATGGCATACAGGAGGATCCCAGAGCTCAGATGGGGCAGGTGGGTTCCTCATGGCGGGCCGCATGGATCCCGGGCAGGGCCGCCTCCCAGGCGGAAAACACAGAGGCCTGGGCCAGTCGCAGACACCTGGGCAGGTGCGGGGCACAACCCTTAGGGAGCAATAGGTGGAAAGGGCAGAAACCCCCGCCGGGCAGCGGCAGTCCAGCCGGACCTGCCCAACGGAGGCAACGGGTAGGAAGGGGTAGAATCCCCATCGGGCAGCGGCAGTCCGGCCGGATCTGCCTGACAGAGGCAAGGGATCAGAAGGAAACTGGGTCCAGGGTGAGCAGCAGGATTACCATGATATACTGGTAAATTGGGAAAGTTAACTGACAGCGTGGCAGCACGAGCAAGGAGAATAAGGCAGAACAGCAGGACCAGTACACAGGAGAGAAGCAGGGGAAGAAGACCAACCGGATAGAGCATATACAGAACAGGCCGGCAACCAGGGCAGAACAGGAGACAGACAGGATTCAGAGCCGGCAGTACAGAGCAGGTTAAACTGGCTTCAGAGCAGGACGACCCCACAACTAGGCTCAGTCCCCGAGCCCCTTATAAACAGCTGCCCACTAATAGGCAACAGGTGTACCTCCTAAAGCCAAGATGATCTAATGGCTTCGTGTGACAGGAGGGTTGGCTGCAAGGCCCAGAGTCTGGAGTCTGTGGACCGGAGCAAGACCCAGACGGTGGGCTCCAGACCAGACCCCAACAGCCTTTGGCCTAGCATGTCTGTTCCTAACTAATTCAATTGGTAATTAATTGTGTTTGACTGCACAGTGCAGCAACATTCATGGATTCAGGACATTGGACTATATATTTTGCGTGTGACTATTTTACTGATATCTTACATGTGCTTTATGTGTTTTGTGCTGTGCATGACCGTGTTTTGAACCCTGGCTATGGAGTAACATTAGTTTGTTTGGCTGTATTCATGGGTATTCGTGTATGGTTGAATGACAATTCAACTTGAAATTCAAATGCATAACTGAGCACTTACCTACACAATATATTCCTACATTTCCCTTCTGCCTACACAATATTGATATTCCTCCATTCTCAGCACATTCGCGTGCCTATCAAGAGCTTCTTAAACACCTCTATTGTATCTGCCTCTACCATCTCCCATGGCAGCACATTCCAGGCACCCATCAATCTGTATAAAAAGAACTTGCCCTGCATAAACCCTTTGAGCTTACTCCCTGTCATCTTAAATGCATGACTTCTCATTTTAAATATTTTCACTGAGGAGAAATGACATATGCTGTCTACCCATGCCTCTCAAAATCTTATAAACCTCTATTGGGTCTCCCTTCAGCGTCTGCCACTCCAAAGAAAACAACCTAGGTTATACAGCCTCTCCATATACCACATGCCCTTTAATCTAGGCAGCATCCTCTCCAAACCCCCACATACTTCCCTTAAAGATCAGAAGCTACTGCAAATCTGAAATAAAAACAGAAAAAAATGAGCTGAATCATTCAGCGATGTAGCATCTATGGAAGGAGAAGCTGAATGAATGTTTCAGGGCAGAACTGGAAATATTAAAATGGTTGAATTTGATGTTGAGCCAAAGATCTGCCACCCTCTGGATATAACATTTTCCTTGTTTCAGCCCTGAATGGTCAGTCCCTTATTTTGAGTTTGTGTCCAGAGATCAGTCCAGCATTCCCACATCTCTTCCCTCAATCCCTGTGAGAATTATCTAACCTTTCATTCCTCAAAACCCAAGGTTGTAGAGGTTTAATCTGCTTAACTTCTCCTCTTACAATATAGTATCTCCTGCAAGGTTCATACTTATCCTTAACCTGAAGTCCAATTTGTTTCTGCATTCTGACCTTGAATAAAATGCTTTTCAGCTAAAAAGTACTTTCAGTCAATGATTGGAAATGGGCAGAGGGATTGGACTGAAATTAATTTATTTACATTATTTACTATGTTCATGAGTGAGGTATGGGATTCTGATTTTGCAAGAATAAGAGGAAGGTTTTACAATATTGACTTTGGATTCTTCAGGTCTTGATTTAAGATTCAACCATTTATCGAACTGTGGAGCGGAATCAATTGCAAAATTGCTTCTGGTAAGCAAATAAAAACATAGAATTATAGAGACGTAGAAAATCCACAGCACAATACGGACCCTTCGGCTCACGATGCTGTGCCAAACATGTACGTACTTTAGAAATTACCTCAGGTTACCCATAGCCCTCAATTTTTCTAAGCTCCATGTACCTTTCCAGGAGTTTCTTAAAAGACCCTATTGTATCTGCCTCCACCACTGTCACTGGCAGCCCATTCCATACACTCACCACTCTCTGCGTTTTTTTTAAAAAAACAACTTACCCCTTCTGTAACTTCCGTTAATGCCCCTCCTCCCCTTCTTAACCCTGATATATTTAGCTTTTATCCCCCCCTCCTTTTTTTCCTCTCTTTCTGCCCGTCTCTCTGCCTGTTCTCCATTCCCCTCTGGTGCTCCCGTCCCCCTTTCTTTCTCCCTAGGCCTCCTGTCCCATGATCCTTTCCCTTCTTTAGCTCTGTATCCCTTTTGCCAATCACCTTTCTGGCTCTCAGCTTCACCCCACCCCCTCCAGTCTTCTCCTATCATTTCCCATTTTCCCCTTCCCCTGCTACTTTCAAATCTCTTATTACCTTTCCTTTCAGTTAGTCCTGACGAAGGGTCTCGGCCCAAAACATCGACAGTGCTTCTCCCTATAGATGCTGCCTGACCTGCTGCATTCCACCAGTATTTTGTGTGTGTTGCAACAACTTAGCCCTGACATCTCCTCTGAACCTACTTCGAAGCACCTTAAAACTGTGCCCTCTTGTGTTAGCCATTTCAACCCTGGGAAAAAGCCTCTGACTATCCATACGATCAATGCCTTTCATCATCTTATACACCTCTATCAGGTCACCTCTCATCCTCCGTCGCTCCAAGGAGAAAAGACCGTTCACTCAACCTATTCTCATTAGGCATGTTCCCCAATCCAGGCAACAACTTTGTAGATCTCCTCTGCATTTTTTCTATAGTTTCCACATTCTTCCTGTATTATGGAATGTTAGCTAAGGAATTAGTTGTGTTTTGATGCAGATTTTAGGGAACTTGTGAAACTGTCCAGTTAGATTTTATTACTGTGGTAACAACTCAGCATCAAGACAGTTGAATAGCTGTGAAAGAAAAGCAAAAGTGTACTAATGCAAGAAGTCTGAAGTAAAATTAGTAACACTCAGAAGATCAGGAAGCAACTATGGAAAGAGAAACAGTTAATGTTTGAGTTCTGAGTACTGAGCAAGAGAGAACAAGTTAGTTTCAGAAGGTGGAGGAGCCTCCCTTTGAATGTACTGCATATGTGAAGATGTCTGTAAGGAGATAACTCTCCCCTGGATTCAAGAATCAAGATTACTTAAAGTCATTTCCGGTGCACGCTCCTGCCAAAGGCTATTGGCGTGAAACGTTGATATTACTTTTTTTCCATTGATGCTGCCTGGCCCGCTGAATTCCTCCAGCATTTGTGTGTGTTGTCCAATACACAAGTGCAAGAGAGAACAAAATAATTACACAATAAGATTATTAACTATAATAATAATTACAATTATTATTAAAAACACAATGACTATAAATGCATGAAGTACCTTATATACATAGATTAATTATATGTCTATAGAGTGATGCCAGGCACGGGAGTTTCTGTACAGAAGATGACTTTGACAGGAAATGATAAAGTAGTTGTGGTGAGAGGTCAGCTTTACTGCTAGGTAAAAGTAACTGTTTTTGATTGGGATGGTCCTGAGCAAGATGGCAATAGTGAACAACGGAGACATTTTGCGAGCTACATACAATACTCTTTTGCACTAATATACCTCTTTTGAATTACTTTCACTGTAATGGGCAATATGTAATTTCCCTTTAAGCAATATACTTTTAAGTTGGCTTAATGTACTACAGATTTTTTTATGATCTTCAGAAGTATTCAGCGGACTTAATTCTCAAGCAAGCAGGTATAGCACCTTTAAAGGGATGAAGGTTCATTGCCATGGCCAGAAGCGAGGCTGGAGGGTCGGACTCAAGGCAGGCTGAAATGCAGGGGGATGAGACCACCTCAGCCAAAATCTTGTTTGCAAATGAGCAGCCACTGGAGAACAAAGGGCAGGAGGGCAAGATTACTGTATCAGATGGAAATGAGAGATTGTTATGTTCCATATGTAATTGAGACATGACTTGCTCAAAGCACCCTAATCCTAACCCCTAACCCTAATTGTCAACTATTTTGGGCCCCTTATCTCAGAAAGGATGTGTTGTCATTGGAGAGAATCCAGAAGAGGTTCACTAGAATGATTCTGGGAATGAAGGAGTTA
The DNA here is from genome assembly GCF_030144855.1 of Hypanus sabinus. NCBI lineage: Eukaryota > Metazoa > Chordata > Chondrichthyes > Myliobatiformes > Dasyatidae > Hypanus > Hypanus sabinus. The sequence goes on from NC_082707.1 coordinate 1,042,117, forward strand.
ACATATGAGGAATGTTTGGCAGTTTTGGGCCTGTACTCACTGGAATTTAGAAGAATGCGGGGGATCTCATTGAAATCTACCAAATGTCGAAAGGACTAGATAGAGTGGATGTGGAGAGGATGTGTTGTAAAAAAAAATACTGTATATACTGTATCGAACAAGTATGTGAATTCATACACTAAATACCTTGTGTGCACACAGCTAAATATCCCTGACTCTCCTGAATAGTCAAAGAATAGCAAAGGTATTACCTGGGCAAAGGAGTTTACGCTGGCCAGACGTTCCTAATTGTCCTGATTCACTCGCCACGTGTTTCACACAGGGTTGCTCACGCTTGTATCTACAATGGTTATTCTTTGAAGTTACCACTGCCAGCACACAAAGCATCCAATTTTATATCCATTCCTTATCAATTCAAATATTGCATTCCAGTGTCATTAGCCACAGGTCATGTGTCTGTCCTTTAGCACCTTGTTATTGGCTCTTCTCAAGCTAGCATCAATTTATTGCCATCTTCCCATCAATGACAGTTGATAATTTATGGCTGTTTGTTTTCAATCAGCAGTGAGCTAGAATCACTTCAGGCAGGCATCAACCCCACGTTCACAAACCTGCATGTTATAGCCAGCCCAGTGACTTATCCAACTTTATGCTTTCCAAAAGCTCCAGCACATTCTCTTTCTTCATATCTACATTCTCAAGCTTTTCAGTCCACTGCAAGTCATCCCTACAATTGCCAAGTTCCTTTTCCATTGTGAATACCGAAGCAAAGTATTCATTAAGTACCTCCGGTTCCATACGTGCTTTTCCACTGTCACACTTGATTGGTCCTATTCTCTCACGTCTCATCCTCTTGTCTTTCACGTACTTGTAGAATGCCGTGGGGTTTTCTTTAATCCTGTCCGCCAAGGCCTTCTTATGGCCCCTTCTGGCTCTCCTAATTTCATTCTCAAGCTCCTTCCTGCTAGCCTTATAATCTTCTAGATTCATATCATTACCTAGTTTTTTGAACCTTTCGTAAGCTTTTCTTTCCTCCTTGACTAGATTTATATCAGCCTCTGTGCACCATGGATCTTGTATCCTGCCATCCTTTCCATGTCTCATTGGAACATACTTACTCAGAACCCCACCTAATATCCCCTGAACATTTGCCACATTTCTTACATATGTTTCCCTGAGAACATCTGTTCCCAATTTATGCTTCCAAGTTCCTGCCTAATAGCCTCATAGTTCCCCTTACTCCCATTAAACACTTCCCTATCTTGTCTGTTCCTATCCCTTTCCAATGCTATGGTAAAGGAGATAGAATTGTGATCACTATCTCCAAAATGTTCTGCCACTGAGAGACCTGACACCTGACCAGGTTCATTTCCCAATACCAGGGGTTAACATATGAGAAGCATTTGGCAGCTTTGGACCTGTACTCACTGGAATTTAGAAGAATGTGGGGGGATCTCATTGAAACTTGCCAAATGCATAGCTAGTGTGGATGTGCAGAGGATGTTTCCTCTAGTGGGGGCTTTCCAGAACAAGAGGGCAGAGCCTCAAAATTAAGGAGCAACCTTTTAGCAGCAGACCAATTGACTTGCAGAGAGAGAGCTTTGCACAGGTCAGGGAGAAGTGTTTTTTTTTAAAAAAGGAGTGTTTTGCGGGGCTCAGCGTATTAGTGGCAGACCAATCGATTCGCAGTTCATAAACAGGAGCAACTAAAAGTAAAGCAGAGCGGCCATTGTGTGAGTGGACCAGTATAGTAGTGGGAACTTGAGGCTTTGGTGAGGAGGCACAGGTAAGTAGCAGGATAAGCATTTTGTAGTGGTTGAATAAAAAGTCACAAAATTATAGCTGATTAAATAAAGTAGGGATGATGCAGGATCAGGTGATGTGCTGTAGCTGCATGATGTGGGAGCTGGTGGACCCCATTGTGGTTCCTGGTGACCACATCTGCAGCAAGTGTTGGGTGCTTGAGGAACTCAGGCTCAAAGTTGATAATCTGAAATCTGAGCTTCAAACACTGCGGCACATCAGGGAGTTACCTGGATTTTCTGGAGTTACCGGGAGATAGTCAAACCCATTAGATTAGCTGCCTCAAATTCGGTCTCTGGTCAGGGACAAGAGGGTGTATCTGTGAGTGAGGCAGGTAGTGGGACCCAAGGGACAATGCTGGAGGAGCCTCAGCTCTTGAGCTTGTCCAACAGGTCTGAGATTCTTGCTCCCTGTGTGGATGAGAGTGGGGGCTGTAGGAAGGTTGAGCAACCTAACTGTGACACTGTAGTTCAGAGAGCCATTCAAGAGGGCGGGGGGAAGAAGAGAAATGTAGTGGTAATTGGGGATAGTACAGACAGAATTCTCTGTCACAAGGACAGAGCATCCCAAAGGTTGTGTGCCTCCCTGGTGCCCAGGTTCAGGACATCTTCTCTGACCTGTAGAGGAATTTGCAGTGGGAGGGGAAAGATCCAGTTGTCGTGGTCCATGTGGGTACCAACAACATAGGTAGAATGAGTAAAGAGGTTCTGCTGAGGGTATTTGAACAGCTAAGGACTAAATTAAAAAGCAGAACCAAAAAGGTGGTAATGTCTGGATTACTACCTGAGCCACATGCAAATCAGTATGGGGTGAAGAAGACTAGAGAATCAGATGCATGGCTCAAAGAGTGGTGTGGGAGAAGTGGGTTTGAACTCAAGGGAAAATGACACCAGTATTGGGGAAGCAGAGAGCTTTACTAATGATATGGGCTCCACCTGAATCATGATGGGACCTGGAGCCTTGTGAACTGCCTAACTAGGGCTGAGGATAGGGCTTTAAGCTAAATCGTGGGGGGGATGGGTCAACAAATTAGACAAGTATGGATAAAGTAAAAAAGAAAAGTGTGGATAAAGATAAAGAAAAAGCAAAAGATAAAAAAGATAAAAGTAAGAGTGGAGTGAAGAAACGTCAAGTGCAAAAGAGTAAAAGATTACAAGATTTTAAAAGCACAATGAGTGTAAGGGCACTTTATTTGAACGCCCACAGTATTTGAAAAAAGGTCAGTGAACTTGTGGCTCAAACCAGCACAAAAGGGTATGATTTAGTGACCATTACAGAGTTGTGGTTGCAGGGTGGAGAAGATTGGGAATTAAATATCCAAGGAAGATAAGGTTGGTGGGGTAGTGCTCTTAATTAAATCAGAATCAGACTTTAATCGCCAAGTACTTGTGCACATACAAGGAATTTACTTCCGGCAGATGTTGTCTCTCTGCTCATAACAATAATAATGATAAATATAAATGAAAATATAGATTATACATACAGGTAGTGCAATCCAAGTAATAGTTAGCCGACAGTTAACCGGCAGTTAACTGTTCAGCAAAGTGACCGCAGTAGGGAAAAAACTTCTCCAGTGCCTATTAGTCTTAGTCTGGAGGGATCTGAAGCACCTACCAGACGGAAGCAGTTCAAACAGTCCGTGCGCAGGATGGAAGGAGTCCTTTATGATGTTCCCCGCCCTCTTCTTCAACCTGGAAGAGTGCAGGTCCACAATAGAGGGCAGGGAGGCTCCAATGATGCGCTCGGCAGTCCTCACTGTACGCTGTAGTCTGGTTCTATCCTGCTTGGTGGCGGCTCCAAACCACACAGTGATGGAGGTGCACAGGACAGACTCAGTGACTGCAGTGTAGAACTGCAACTGCAACTCCTGAGGCAGACCATATTTCCTCAAGAGCCGCAGGAAGTACATCCGCTGCTGGGCCTTCTTCAGGATGGAGCTGATGTTCTGCTCCCACTTAAGATCCTGAGAGATGGTGGTTCCCAGGAACCTGAAGTTCTCCACGGTGGACACAGGGCTGCTGAGGACTGTGAGGGGGGACATAACGGGGGGATGTCTCCTGAAATCCACTAACATCTCCTTTGTCTTGAGCGTGTTCAGCTCCAGATTGTTCCGACTGCACCAGAGCGCCAGTTGGTCCACCTGCTGTCGATATGCAGACTCAACACTGTTCTGGATGAGTCCGATGATGGTGGTGTCGTCTGCAAACTTCCAAAGCTTCACATAGGGGTTGGAGGAGGTGCAGTCATTGGTGTAGAGGGAGAACAGCAGTGGAGAGAGGACACACCCCTGGGGGACGCCGGTGTTGGTGATTCGAGTATCCGAGGTGACCTGTCCCATCTTTACCTGCTGACTTCTGTTGGTCAGGAAGCTGTAAATCCAATCGCAGAGGTCAGGTGGCACAGTGAGGTGAGACAATTTGGAGCAGAGGGTATGAGGGACGATGGTGTTAAACGCCGAACTGAAATCCACAAACAGCATCCGAGCATAGGTCCCAGGACGATCCAGATGTTGCAGGATATAGTGCAGTCCCAGGTTGACTGCATCGTCTACTGACCTATTTGCCCGGTAGGCAAACTGCAGGGGATCCAGCAGGCTGCTGGCGAGGGTCTTCAGGTGGTTCAACACCAAGCGTTCAAAGGATTTCATGAACAGATGTCAATGCGACAGGTCTGTAGTCCAGTCCTGTGATGGTGGGTTTCTTGGGGACCGGGATGGTGGTAGAGCGATTGAAGCAAGTCGGAACCTCACTCAGCTCCAGAGATCTATTAAAGAGCTGAGTGAAGATGGGAGCCAGCTGATCAGCACAGGCTCGTAGACAGGAGGGGGAGACCCCATCTGGGCCTGGAGATTTTCGGGTCTTAAGTCGCTGGAACAGTCGACACACTTCTCCTTCGCTGACTGAGATGAGATCAGGGCGATAGTGAGAGATAATATCAGATCTAAAGAGCAGAATGTTGAATTCATTTGTATAGAGATTAGTAATAGTAAAGGGAAAAAAATCACAGGTGGGAGTTGTCTATCAGGCACCGAATAATAACATTACAGTGGCACGGGCAATTAACTGTGGTTAAGAAGATGTATGATGTATTGGCCTTCATCAATCATGGAACTGAGTTTAAGAGCCGAGAGGTAATGTTGCAGCTATATAGGACCCTGGTCAGACCCCACTTGGAGTACTGTGCTCAGTTCTGGTTGCCTCACTACAGGAAGGATGTGGAAATCATAGAAAGGGTGCAGACGAGATTTACAAGGATGTTGCCTGGATTAGGGAGCATGCCTTATGAAGACAGGTTGAGTGAACTTGGCCTTTTCTTCTTGGAGCAACGGAGGATGAGAGGTGATCTGATAGAGGTGTATAAGATGATGAGAGGTATTGATCGTGTGGATAGTCAGAGGCTTTTTCCCAGGGCTGAAATGGTTACCACAGGAGGACACAGGTTTAAGGTGCTGGGGAGTAGGTACAGAGGAATTGAATTAAATTGAATTTCAGTTTATTGTCATTTAGAAACCACACATGCAATGCAGTTAAAAAATGAGACAACGTTCCTCCAGAATGATATCACAAAAGCACATGACAAAACAGACTACATCAGAAAATCCACATAACGTTTGGCAATCCCCAATCCAGAGTCTGGAGAGGCTGCTGTGTATTAATATTGCGCTACCATCTTATCACGTTCCCCGGAAAGGAGCTCCAAATTCACCAGACTAAACAAGATTACCCAGACACACCAAGTCAAGAGACCACCTCTACCACCCAGCAAACCAAAAACTAAAGCTACAAGACCTACACAAAACCATATAGTTATAGTTAACATATAGTTACAACAGTTCAGACAATACCATAATTGATAAAAAAAAACAGACCATAGGCACAGTAAAAAATAGTCCAAAGATGTTAAAAGACTGTAAGTTCAAAAGAAACCACCACACAATTTCCACAAGTTCTCAGGGTCCCGATAGACTCATCATCCCACGCCGGCGGCAGAAGGGAATACTCCCGCTATGGACTTCCAAGGCGCCACCGGACTCAGCCTCGTAGACACAGCACACAGTGAAAGCACCCCGACTGCAGCGGACTCTGAGTCCGTCGAACCTTCGGGCCTCCGACCATTCCCTTCAGCACAGCCTCTCTTGAGCACCGTCCTCTGCCGAACGCATTAAGACTCCCCCACCAACGGCCACCAGTAACGCAACCCCAAGGACTGGGGGCCTGTTTCGTCTCAGCAAAGACCCGGACCTCACAGCAGCAGCAACAATGAAGAAGGCCTTCCTGGAGATTTCCAGATGTTCCTCCATGTTCCCATGTCCGTTTTTCCTCAGATTAGGATTGTGCACAGCACCCTGTTTAACAAGTAATAGACATCAGCTCCAGAGTGGCTGCTGCAAGCTGTGTCGCACCGCCATCTTGGATTCAACAAGGACATCAAGGAGATGTCAGGGGTAAATTTTTTCACTCAGAGAATGGTGAGTGCGTGGAATGGGCTGCCAGCAACGGTGGTGGAGGCAAATACAATAGGGTCTTTTAAGAGACTTTTGGATAGGTACATGGAGTTTAGTAAAATAGAGGGCTATAGGTAAGCCTAGTAATTTCTAAGGTAGGGACATGTTCGGCACAACTTTGTGGGCCGAAGGGCCTGTATTGTGCTGTAGGTTTTCTATGTTTCTAAACAGAAAACTATCCGAGGCATGTAAGAATGGAACAGCAGTTATCATAGGGGACTTTAACTTACACATAGATTGGGTGAATCATGTTGGTCGAGGCAGTCTTGAGGAGGACTTCATGGAATGTATCCGTGATGGTTTTCCTGAACAGCATGTTACTGAACCTACAAGGGAACATGCTATCTTAGATCTGGTCCTGTGCAATAGGACACCAGGATTAATGATCTTGTAGCTAGTGATGCTCTTGGAAACAGTGATCACAGTATGACTGAATTTCTGATACAACGGAGGGTGCAATAGTTCGATCTAAAACAAGTGTATTATGCCTAAACAATGGCGACTACAAAGGGATGAGGGAGGATTTGGCTAGTATAGACTGGGAACACAAGCTATATGGTGGGACAGTTGAAGAACAGTAGAAGGCTTTCAATGAGATTTTTCACGATGCTCAACAAAAGTATATTCCAGTTAAAAGCAAGGACAGTAGGGGGGGAGATCCAGCCTCGGATAACTAAGGAAATAAAAGAAGGCATCAAACTTACAGCTCGTGTGTACAAAGTCGCCAAGAGTAGTGGGAAACTGGATGATTGGGAAAACTTTAAAAAGCAGCAAAGTACCACTAAGCTAGCAATGAAGAATGAGAAGCTAGATTATGAAAATAAACTAGCACAATATATAAAAATAGATAGTAATAGCTTTTATAATTACATAAAGTAGATTCACTAGGTTGATTCTTGGGATGGCAGGGTTGTCTTACGCAGAGAGATTGGAGAGATTGGGCTTGTACACACTGGAATTGAGGAGATTGAGAGGGGATCTGATTGAAACGTTTAAGATAATTAAAGGATTTGATAGGACTGAGGCAGGAAATATGGGCCAGATGTTGGGAGAGTCCAGTACCAGAGGGCATGGATTGAGAATAAGAGGTCAGTTATTTAAAACAGAGTTGAGGAAAAACTTCTCCCAGAGAGTTGTGGAGGTGTGGAATGCACTGCCTCGGAAGACGGTGGAGGCCAATTCTCTGGATGCTTTCAAGAAGGAGCTAGATAGATATCTGATGGATAGGGGAATCAAGGGATATGGAGACAAGGCAGGGACTGGGTATTGATAGTGAATGATCAGCCATGATCTCAGAATGGCGGTGCAGACTCGAGGGGCCGAATGGTCTACTTCTGCACCATTGTCTATTGTCTATTAAAGCAGAAAAGTGTGGCTAAAGTGAACGTGGGTCCCTTGGTGGACAAGAAGGGGAAATTGATATTGGGTAATGAGGAAATGGCCAAGGCTTTGAATGACTATTTTGTGTCAGTCTTCACATTGGAGGAAACATCTAACATGTTAAGGAAGATGTTATGGATGTGATGGGAGGTGAGGAATTCGATACAATAGCTATCACTGAAGAGGTAATACTGAGCAAGCTTGTGGGCCTGAAGATAGACAAGTCCCCTGGTCTTGGTGGATCCCAGTGTACTGAAAGAAATGGCAGAAGTAATTAGTAGAGGCTTTAGTGATAATCTTCTAAAGACTCTGCACTCTGGGCAAGTCCCAGTGGATTAGAAGAGGGTGAATGTCACTCCACTGTTCAAAAAAAGATGTAGGCAAAAGGCAGGCAACTATAGGCCAGTAGTTGGGAAAATGCTTGAAGCTATCATCAGAAAGAAATAGACCCATCAGGTAGACACAGCATGGATTCCCTAAACTTAATGTAGTTTTTTGAGGATATAATGAATGCAGTGGATAGAGGGTGGCATCCATTTTGGAAAAATGAAAGAGCAGATTATTATTTAAATGGTAAAATCCTACTGCATGTTCATGTGCAGAGGGACTTGGGAGTGCTTGTGCATGGCAGTTTGTACCTGCAGTAGGCAGTCAAGAAGGCAAATGGGATGTTGGTCTTCATTGCTAGAGGGATTGAATTTAAGAGCAGGGTGGTTATGCTGCTACTGTACAGTGTACTGGTGGGGCTGCACCTGGAGTACCATGTGCATTTCTGGTCTCCTTTCTTGAGGAAGGATATACTGGCTTCAACTGCAGCGCAGAGGAGGTTCACCAGGTTGATTCCAAAAATGAGGGGGTTAGACTACAAGGAGAGATTGAGTCGCCTGGGACTGTATTTGCTGGAATTCAGGAGAATGAGAAGAGATCTTATAGAAGCATATAAAATTATGAAAGGAGTAGATAAGATAGAGGCAGGAAAGTTGTTTCCACTGGTAGGTGAGACTAGAACTAGGTGACACTGCCTCAAGATTCGGGGAAGTAGATCTTGGATGGAGATGAGGAGGAACTGCTTTTCCTAGGGAGTTGTGAATCTGTGGAATTCTCTCTTCATTGTTCATTTCACGTACTCACCACACTCTGTGTGAAAAATTTGCCCTTGACATCCACTCTGTACCTACTTCTAAGCCCCTTAAAACTATGCCCTCTTGTGTTGGCCATTCCATCCCTGGGAGAAAGCTTCAGCCTATCCGCATGATCAAAGCCTCTCATCATCTTATAAACCTCTATCATATCATCTCTCCTCCTTTATCGCTGCAAGGAGAAAAATCCAAGTACGTTCAACCTATTCTCATAAGGCATGCGCTCCATTCCAGGCAACACCTTGTACTGGAGAAGCAAACTCGATGGGCCAAGTGGCCTTGTTCTGCTCCTATATCTTGTAGTCTAAAATACAGCCCAATAACCATCAGTATTTAACCTGTAGCTCTAGAAATTCCAGACCATTTTTGTAGTAAGTTGAGGAATGCCTACCATTCCATGCCCAGACTGCATTTCGGTAAATCTAATCACTTAGCTATCTTTCTACTGCATACAGTCAAAGGCTAAAGAACAAACCTCCTGATATTAGGACAACAAAGAGGTGGTTATGGGATTCATTGAGTTGGTGGTCTGGGTCACGTTCAAAGACTCATGTATGGATCTGAATGAATACACCGCGGTTGTCTGGGACTTTATGAAGCAGTTATAGAAGACACTGTCTCCACAAATTCATTCAGTGTCTTCCCCAACCAGAAACACTGGATGAATCACAAGATCCGCAATCTGCTGAGGGCCAGATCAGAGGCACTCAAGTCCGGTGACCAGGATTGTCACAAGAGGTCCATATACAATCTCTGGAGAACCATCTCACCCGCAAATTCTGGACTAAACATGAATCGACGAAGGATGGTCGATAGTTGCGGCAGGGCTTGAATGGTATCACCTCTTATAAATGTAAATCAAGTGACCTTGCTCCTGATGACCCTGTGATCTCTGTCTCAGAGGCTGATGTTAGACTGTCTTTAAAGAGAGTGAACCCTCGCAAGGCAGAAGGTCCGGATGAAGTACCTGGTATGGCTCTGAAAACCTGTGCCAACCAACTAGCAGGAGTATTCAAGGACATTTTCAACCTCTCACTGCTATGGGCAGAAGTTCCCACTTGTTTCAAAAAGGCAACAATTATACAGTGCCAAAGAAGAATAATGTGGGCTGCCCTAACAACTATCGCCTGGTAGCACTCACATCGACAGTGATGAAATGCTTTGAGAGGTTGGTTATGACTAGTCTGAACTCCTGTCTCAGCAAGGACCTGGACCCATTGCAATTTGCCTATTGTCACAATAGGTCAACGGCAGGTGCAATCTCCATGGCTCTTCACATGGCTTTAGACCACTTAGATAATACAAACACCTAAGCCAGGATGCTGTTTACCGACCATAGCTCAACATTTAATACCATCATTCCCACAATCCTGATAGAGAAGTTGCAGAACCTGGGCCTCTGTACCTCCCTCTGTAATTGGATCCTTGATTTCCCAACTGGAAGACCACAGTCTGTGCGGATTGGTGATAACATACCCTCTTCGCTGACAATCAACACTAGCGCACCTCAGGGGTGTGTGCTTAGCCCACTGCTCTACTGTCTGTACACATATGACTGTGTGGCTAGGCATAGCTCAAACAGCATCTATAAATTTGCTGATGATACAGCCATTGTCAATAGAATCTCAGGTGGTGACAAGAGGGCATATAGGAGTGAGATATGCCAACTAGTGGAGTGGTGCCACAGCAACAACCTGCACTCAACATCAGTAAGACGAAAAACCGGATTGTGGACTTCAGGAAGGGTAAGATGAAGGAACACATACCGATCCTCATAGAGGGATCAGAAGTGGAGAGAGTGAGCAGTTTCAAGTTCCTGGGTGTCAAGATCTGAGGATCTAACCTGGTCCCAACACATTGATGTAGTCATAAAGAAAGCAAGACAGCGGCTATACTTTATTAGGAGTTTGAAGTGATTTGGCACATCAAGAAATACACTCAAAAACTTCCATAGTTGTACCATGGAGAGCATTCTGACAGGCTGCATTGCTGTCTGGAATGGAGGGGCTACTGTACAGAACCGAAAGAAGCTGTAGAAGGTTGTAAATCTAGTCAGCTCCATTTTGGACACTAGCCTACAAAGTACCCAGGACATCTTCAGGGAGCGGTGTCTCAGAAAGTGTCCATTATTAAGGACCTCCAGCACCCAGGGTATGCCCTTTTCTCAGTGTTACCATCAAGAAGGAGGTACAGAAGCCTGAACGCACACACTCAGCAATTCTTCCCCTCTGCTATCCGATTCCTGAATGGACTTTGAAGCTTTGGACACTACCTCACTTTTTTAATATACAGTATTTCTGTCTTTGCACATTTTTTAATCATCTATTCAATGTATGTAATTGAATTACTTGCTTATTATTAGGTTTCATTTTATTTATTATTTTTTTCTCTCTCCCCCCCTGCTGGATTATGTATTGCATTGAATTGCTGCTGCTAAGTTAACAAATTTCACATCAGCACACATAAAATGCTGGTGGAACACAGCAGGCCAGGCAGCATCTATAGGGAGAAGCGCTGTCGACGTTTCGGGCTGAGACATTTCGTCAGGACTAACTGAAAGGAAAGATAGTAAGAGATTTGAAATTAGGAGGGAGAGGGGGAAATGCGAAATGATAGGAGAAGACCGAAGGGGGTGGGGTGAAGCTGAGAGCCAAAAAGGTGATTGGCGAAAGTGATACAGAGCTGGAGAAGGGAAAGGATCATGGGACAGGAGGCCTAGGGAGAAAGAAAGGGGGAGCACCAGAGGGAGATGGAGAACAGGCAGTGAGGGGCAGAGAGAAAAAGGGAAAAAAAAGGATGGAAAAAAAACTAAATATATCAGGGATGGGATAAGAAAGGGAGGAGGGGCATTAACGGAAGTTAGAGAAGTTGACTTCTCTAAAAGCATCCAGCCCAGCTGGGTTACCTGGCCAAGTACTGAAGACCTCTTTTGATCAACTAACTGGAGTGTTCACTGAGATCTTTAACCTCTCGCTTTGGCAGTCTGAAGTACCCACTTGCTTCAAGCAGACTTCAGTTATACTTGTGCCTAAGAAGAAAGTGATAATCTGCCTCAATGACTATTGTAGAGTAGCATTTATATTCACTGTGATGAAGTGTTTTTAGATGTTGGTGATTTTTTAAAAAATCAACTCCTGCCTAAGAAGCTACTTGGATGCTCTCCAATTTGCCTACTGGTACAACAGTAAATCCCATTTCATTGGTTCTTCCCTCAACTCTAGAACATCAGAAGGCAAAGAGTGGTTGTAGATGGGTCATATTCTGCATGGAGGTTGGCCATCGGTGGTATGCCTCAGGGATCTGTTCTGGGACCCCCTAGTCTTGGTCATTTTTATAAATGACCTGGATGAAGAAATGGAGGGATGGGTTAGTAAATTTGCTGATGACACAAAGGTTGGAGATGTTGTGGATAGTGTGGAGGGCTGTCAGAGGTTACAGCGGGACATTGATAGGATGCAAAACTGGGCTGAGAAGTGGCAGATAGAGTTCAAACCAGGTAAGTGTGAGGTGGTTCATTTTGGTAGGTCAAATATGATGGCAGAATATAGTATTAATGGTAAGACTCTTGGCAGTGTGGAGGATCAGAGGGATTTTGGGGTCTGAGTCCATAGGATACTCAAAGCTGCTGCACAGGTTGACTCTGTGGTTAAGAAAGCAAATGGTGCATTGGCCTTCATCAATCATGGGATTGAGTTTAGGAGCCAAGAGGAAATGTTACAGCTATATAGGACCCTGGTCAGACCCCACTTGGAGTACTGTGCTCAGTTCTGGTCACCTCACTACAGGAAGGATGTAGAAACCATAGAAAGGGTGCAGAGGAGATTTACAAGGTTGTTTCCTGGATTAGGAAGCATGCTCAATGAGAATAGGTTGAGTGAACTCAGCCTTCCTTCCTTGGAGCGACGGAGGATGAGAGGTAACCTGATAGAGGTGTATTAGATGATGATGTATCAATCGTGTGGATAATCAGAGGCTTTTTCCCAGGGCTGAAATGGCTAGCACGAGAGGGCACAGTTCTAAGGTGCTTGGAAGAAGGTACAGAGGAGATGTCAGGGGTAAGTTTTTTATGCAGAGAGTGGTGAGTGCGTGGAATGGGCTGCCGGCAACAGTGGTGGAGGCAGATACAACAGGGTCTTTTAAGAGACTCCTGGAGAGGTACATGGAGTTCAGAAAATTAGAGGGCTGTGTGTAACCATAGGTAATTTCTAAGGTAAGGACATTTTCGGCACAGCTTTATGGGCCGAAGGGCCTATATTGTACTGTAGGTTTTCTACGTTTCTTTCTGGGCAGCAAAGGTGCATTCATCAGGAAGCTCTTTACTGACTACAGCATGGCATTCATCTCTCAAAATTAATCAATAAGCTTCAAGATCTTGGCCATAATACCTCCTTGTGCAATTGGATCCTCGATTTTCTCACTTGCAGACCCCAGCCATTTCGGATTGGCATCATCTGCTGCACAATCACCATCAGCACAGGTGCACCACAGGGATGTGTGCTTAGCCCCCTACTGTACTCACTTTTCACTTACGACTACATAGCTAACCACAGCTCCAATGTCATATTCAAGTTTGCTGATGACAGCGCTTTCTTAGGCCGAATCAAATATGGTGACAAATCAGCATATAGGTAGGAGATTAAACATCTGGCTGAGTGGTGAGAACAATCTTTTACTCAATGTCGGCAAGACCAAGAAGCTAATTATTTATTTCAGGAGAAGGAAACCAGAGGTCTTTGAGCCTGTCCTCATCCGAGGATCAGAGGTGGAGAGGGTTAGCAACTTTAAGTTCCAAGGTATTATCATTTTGGTGGACTTCTCCTGGGCCCAGCACATAAATGCAATTACGAAGAAAGCACAGCAGTGCCTCTACTTCCTTAGGTGTTTGCAAAGATTTGGCATGAAATCTAAAACTTTAACAAACTTCTATAGATGTGTAGTGGAGAGTATATAGATTGGCTGCACCACAGGCTGGTATGGAAACAACAATGTCCTTGAACAGAAAATCCTACAAAATTATTCCAATCCATCATGGGTAAAGCTCTCCCCACCATTGAGCACATTTACATGGAATGTTGCTACAGAAAGCAACATCCAGTACCAGAGGCACCCACTACCCAGGTGATGCTTTCTTCTCACTACTGCCATCACAAAGAATATACAGGGTCCACACCTCAGGTTCAGGAACAGTTATTAGCCCTCAATCATCAGGCTCTTGAACCAAAGGGGATAAGTTCACTCAACTTCACTAGTCCTATGACTGAAAAGTCCCCACAACCTATAGATTTACTTTCAAGGTCTCTGCATCTCATATTCTCAATATTTATTGCTGATTTATTATTATTATTTCTTCTTTGCACAATTTGTTGCCTTTTTCATACGGGCTAAGTACCCAGGTTGGTGCAATCGTGCGTTGACTATTATGGTTATTATTTAATTGTGGATTTATTGAATATGCCCACAAGAAAATGAGTTGGGTGACATATATGTACTTTGATAATAATTTTAGTTTGTACTTTGAACTTTCACGCTTTGGCATGGATGCTATGTAGCCTCCTCCCTGATGGGAGTGACACAAAAAGTTTATGAACAGGGTGAGTGGGAACCTTCATGATGTTACTGGCCCTGTTCCACACTTTTCTGAACATATATAGTTGATGGCGGGTAGGCTCTTGCTGGTGATGTCCAGTGAATGCAGCTTCTTAGGATACTCTCTACTGTGCATTTGTGCAAGGACGTGAGTATGGATATGGTAGCTACTTTGGAGAATGAAACAGTTAATGTTTCAAGTCTGAGAACTGAGAAAGAGAGAAAACAAGTTAGTTTTCGGAAGGTGGAGGAGTCTTCCTTTGAATATACTGTATATGTGGAGATGGCTCTATCCTGAATATTGGTAACACTCAGATCTTCACCCATCAGAAAACCAACATGCTCAGTGACCTCAACCTAATGTGCAATGACATTGGCAGCAATGGAGCAGAATGGATTGCTAAAGCCTTGCAGGTAAATTGCCAAATCTCTCTCTTGGTGATGCAGAACGGATTGCTAAAGCCTTGCAGATAAATTGCCAAATCTCTTCCTTTCAATTTGGAACACTCCCATCTAGGCATATGGTTAAATTTGGATAAAGGTACTATGTAACCCCCTGGCTAGCCTCAGGCTCGCTCAGCTCACTTCCATTTAGGGGGAGCAGCCTTCGGCCCCGCCGAAACTGGACCATCAGCTTGTGTGGATGCTGTGTGATGTCCCCAACCCTGCCAATTAACAGTCAGTACACCATATGTGATTAAATGATTACACTTTATAGAGATTACTAAAACTAAGTGATTAATACCGATACAGTATATATGAAGGTAAAGAAAAGGCGCCAAACTTATCAAAGTCCAAACCACTTTGTGCACAATCATTGGAGCTCAATTAACGAAGCCTTCTGGCCACCATTCGATCCCCTCAGACCTCCTCGACTCGTAGCTCAGGACTACCCGCAGTGATCAACCAAGCATCCCCAGCTCATCTGTCTTCGTCTTCTCTCCTCATCGAATCTCCTGGCCTAGGACCCCCGCTCGGGTCGCCCAGCTTACAGCATCACGTCCTCTCTCTCTCAACCCCTCGCGCTGACTGCCCAAAAGCCCACAACACTAGTTTACAGACCCAGAAGAGAGAATAACATTAATCCCAATTGTTTAACAAATGAATACAATCCCCTGTTATCAGTAAATTTTAACCCAAACAAGCTTCCAGCACTCTCTCATAACAAAGAAGCATTCCTACTTTTAACAAAACAAAGAAGCCATTTTGATTAACAAATGCAGTAACAAAAAAAACCCTTACAACTACAAAACCAGGAGGAGTGTGTAGCCTATTATAGGTTAGGAAACTATATTAACAAATAGGCATTAAAATAGTTACTGTTAAAGAATTGATTATAAGGATGTGATTTCTCCAGGAAGGTAACAGAGGAATGGTATGAAATCCCTGGACCTGTTCACCTGCATCCTAAGGTTTAGAAGGAAGTGGCTATGGATATCGAGCAACACACAAAACACTGGAGGAATTCAGCAGGTAAGATAGTATCTATGGAAGGGAATAAACAGTTGATGTTTTGGGCCATCACCCTTCACCGGGAGTCTCAACCCAAAACTTTGACTGTTTACTAATTTGCATAGATGCTGCTTGTCCTGCTGAGTTCCTTAATAACACTCTATTCCTGTCCTGATGAAGGGTCTTGATCACCAGATCTGAAATATCTAGCAGTTATGTGCCATCCTTTTACCCACAGAAACACATCACCACATGCCTTCCTGCCTGTCTTTTTGATACAAGTTATATCCTTTGATGTTCAGCTCTCACTATGACCTTCTTTCAGCCATGACTCAGTGATCCTACAATATCATCCAGACCAATCTAATTGTGCCACAAATTCATCCACCTTATTCTGTGTGCTATGCGCAATAAACAAAAGCCCCTGCAGTCCTGCATTCTTCACCCTTTTGAATTTTGCCTCTGTGGTACAACCTGCATTTGTACCCAATCATTGGCTTGTCCTTCCTTACATTCATTTTACATCCATTATCTACTTGTAAACCTGGTGGCCCATCCTCATACTGATTTCCATCCCCCTGCCATATTAGCTTAAACCACTCTCAGTAGCTCTAATAAATCTGCCTGCAAGAGTATTAGTCTTCCTTGGATTCAAGTGCAACCCGTCCCTTTTGTTTAGGTCCCTCATGCCCCAGAAGTCGTCCCAATTATCCAGAAATCTGAATCCCTGCCCCTTGCTCCAATTCTTAAGCCACATATTTATCTTCCACCTCACTCTATTTCTTCTTCGCTGTCACATGGCACAGGCAGCAATCCTGTGGCTGCTGCCCTTGAGGTCCTGCTCCTCAGCTTCCATCCTAACTGCCTGTATTATTTTTTCAGCACCTCCTTCCTTTATCTACCTGTGTTGTTGGTATCAATATGTACCACAACTTCTAGCTGCTCACCCTTCCTTTTCAGGATATTGTGGACATTTAGAAACATCACGGACCCTGGCACCTGGGAGGATACTACCACCTGTGTTTCCTTTTCACAACTATAGAATCGCTTGTCTGTTCCCCTAACTATAGAGTCCCCTATTACTGCTGCCATTTTCTTCAGTTTCCTGCCCTTCTGAGCCACAGGGCCAGGTCGGTACCAGGGGTACAGCTGCTGTTGCTTCCCCTAGGTAGGACCCCCTCCCCAACAGTACTCAAAATGGAGTACTTCTTGTTGATGGCCACACAGGTGCTCTCCAATATCTGATGCTCTCACTTAACTTTCCTGACAGTCTCCCGTTTATCTTTCTTCTGCCCTTTGTGGTGGGTACCTGTCTATTACCATTTCACTTCCCCTAACAAGTCCAAGGTCATTGAGCTGCAGCTTCAGTTCCCTAACAATGTCTCTAGGGAGCTACATCTCAGAATCAGAATCAGGTTTATTATCACCAGCATGTGTCATGAAATTTGTTAAGAGCAGCAGAAGTTCAATGCAATACATAGTATAGAAGTAATAATAAAAATACCTAAGTAAATTAATTACGTATATTGAATAGATTTTAAATCATGCAAATAACATAAATAATATATATTTTAAAAGTGAGGTAGTGTCCAAGGGTTCAATGTCCATTTAGGAATCAGATGGCAGAGGGGAAGAAGCTGTCCATGAATCGCTGAGTGTGTACCTCTTACCACCATGGTACCATGGTGTACCATGGTAACAGAGAGAAAAGGGCATGCTCTGGGTGTTGGGGCTCCTTACTAATGGACGCTACCTTTCTGAGACACTGCTCCTTGAAGACGTCTTGGGTACTTTGCAGGCTAGAACCCAAGATGGGGCTGACTAAATTTACAGCCCTCTGCAGTTTCTTTCAGTCCTGTGCTGTAGACCGCCCCCCCCCCCCCATCCCAGACAGTGATGCAGCCTATCAGAATGCTTTCCATGGTACATCTATAGAAGTTTTTGAGTGTATTTGTTGACATACCAAATCACTTCAAACTCCTAATGAAATATAGTCGCTGTCTTGCCTTCTTCATAACTGCATCAATATGGTGGGACCAGGTTAGGTCCTCGGAGACCTTGACACCCAGGAACATGAAACTGTTCACTCTCTCTCCACTTCTGATCCCTCTACGAGGATTGCTATGTGTTCCTTCATCTTACCCTTCCTGAAGTCCACAATATTGATGCAGCTGGTGCAGATGTGGCCATCAGGGAGACTGGTTGTCTCCCAGAAATCCCATATCTGAGACCCAGAAAAGAACACTGATTCTGCAGACATACCCCCTATACTTTCAAGAGTTAAGTAAGAAAAAAAGAAATAAAGAATGAAGTTACCTATTTACCTGTTCTCACCAAAGTCTTGTTGAACCAAAGTCTTCCAACTCCGACCGCTCCCCTGATATCTGCTTCACTAGGTGATACCTTTCCTTTATGGAAACTGGGTTTTTAAAAACTCTTCACCGTACCTGCACATGAGCACTTCCGTTGCATCTGTGCAGTACTCCAATGAACCTCAATTGACCTCAGTGCTACTTTCCACAATTCTAAATTCAATGATATTGGAAAAATCTATCAATCTTTGTTACAAGTCTATTCAGTGACTGAGCCTTATGAGTAGAAAATTCCATAACAGCAGTACCCTTAGAAATTGTGACTCCTGGTTCTGTATAGTCAGAACAGGAAAAACATCATTCTATCTGTTTTGTCAAGCACAGAATGATTCAGTGACACAGGATTCTGCAGATGCTGGAAATCTAGAATAAAGGAACTCAGCAGATCAGGCAGCATCTATGGAAATTGATGGAGTGAATGCAGATGTCCAGAAAATGGAGGAGATGCAGGTGACTGCAATGAAACCACGTCCTTTGAAGAAAGAGGACATCTCTAATGTTCTGGAAAGGAAAGGCTCATTCTGGGAACAGATGCAGTGGAGATGAAGGAACTGAGAAAAGGGAGTAGCATTTTTACCGGAGGGGATGGAAAGTAATCAAGATAGCCGTGGGAATTAGTAGGTTTATAAAAAGAGTTCAGTAGACAGTTTGTCCCCAGAAATGGAGGCAGAGACATTGAGAAAGGGAAGAGAGGTGTCAGAAATGGACCAAGTGCATATAAGGGCAGGGTGGAAGTTGGAGGGAAAGTTGATGAAATTAACAAGCTCGGCGTAGGTGCATGAAGTGGCCATTTCACTTTTTATCAAGTAAGTATAGACACAGTCTGTTTAATCTCACTTCATGCAATCAACTCAAATTCCCAGAAATCAATCTGATAAATCTGTTTATGTTCCCTTAATAACAAAATCATCCTTCTTCAGGTAGAGACATCTGTTTGGTCTTAACCAGGGTTTTATATACCTAGGGAAAATCCTCTTGATATAAATGTGATATAATATACGTACAATATATAGACCATGAAGATAGGATTAGTTTCTTTTGGTATCATGTTCAGCACAGCAGGGCTTGTTCCAAATTCTAAAGTTTTACCTTTCTAATTGCATGCTCTGCCTGCGTGCTACCTTTTGTGCTTTGCATACAAAGACACTCAGGTACATGAATGTAGACCAAACTCTGTCAACCTTTCTATACCTATTAATCCTTTAATTCCCTTAACCTACATTGTGAAAGTTCCCTGTACTATCTGCAAAGCAATGATATACAGGCAGGTGTGATCCTCACTTGCTTGCCTCTATGCCTTGATTGTTATCTGTAGGGGTTTGGGGGTACATTCTGACTAAAGCAGAAAGTGCAATACATGAATCATGGTTAAATGTACAGTGAAAGGAGGCTTTTTTGTAAGAGGAAAGTTGTCGGTAGAGACATGTATTGTCTGCCTGTGCGATGCTGTAGGTACAAAGGCTGCAGGGTAAGTCAAAGATTAAATGCTAATCTGCCACATGTCTGTAAAAGAGTGAATGGACCATGAACTCATTGTGAGAACATATATTTACACAGGTGAACCAGTCACTGAAGCATCTAAGGATTAATGGGAATAAACTTGGCAATAAGGGTGGAATGCACTTTGCCACAATGCTGCAGCTCAACAAAACACTGGAGTCTGTGGACCTCGGCGACTGTGATTTGGTGAGTGGACCAAGAAAATTCAGCACATTCCCTTATGAAGCAGGAGGAGGCCATCTGGGTCCATCAAGGTTTTCAGTTCACAGTCCCCAGAAATTCTATGTCTACCTGGTCCACATAATTCTAGATCTCATCACGTTCAACATGGAACATAGAACATAAAACAAGTTGTGTCATTTAAGGTAAAATTGGATAGGTATATGGACAGGAAAGGAGTGGAGGGTTATGGATTGAGTGCGGGTAGGTGGGACTAGGTGAGATTAAGAGTTCGGCACGGACTAGGAGGGCCGAGATGGCCTGTTTCCGTGCCGTGATTGTTATATGGTTATGGTTAACACACCCTATAGCCCATTAAGAGGGTACTGACATAATGCCACTCTAAATTAAATACACACAAAATGATGGCAGGGAACAGCCAGACTATATCAATCTCTATCATTACTATTGGCAAGGAATGAACATTCGCTATTTATATAATTTCTATGGGTGGGGATTAAACAGTATCTCTATGACTTCTATGGGCAGGCAAACAGGCAGGGAACAGACAGACTCTATGATTTCCATGGGCAGGGTACAGACGCTGTCTATCTCTGATTTCTGTGGGCAGGGAACAGACAAACTCTATCTATCTCTGATCTTTTAGGCCCCTTATCTTAGAAAGGATGTGCTGAAACTGGAGAGGGTTCAGAGGAGGCTTACAAAAATTAATTCAGTATTGAATGGCTTGACATATGAAGAGCATTTAATGGCTCTGGGCCTGTATTCACTAGAATTCAGAAGAATGAGGGGTGACCTCACTGAAACCTTTTAAATGGTGAAAGGCCTTGATAGAGTGCATGTGGAGAAGATTATTCCTATGATGAAACAGTCTAAGACCAGAATACTCAGCCTTAGAAGAGAGGGGCATTCTTTTAGAATGGAGATGAGGAGGAATTTCTTTATCCACCAGAGTGGTGAATTTGTGGAATTCTTTGCCACAAGCAGCTGGAGAGGCCAAGTCTTTATGTATATTTTTAAGGCAGAGGTTGATAAATTCGTGATTGACAAGGGCATGAAGGGAAACGGAGAAGAAGGTAGGAGATTGGGGCTAAGACAAAGAATGGATCAACTATAATGGAATGACAGAGCAGACTCAATGGGCCAAATGGTCTAATTCTGCTCCCATATCTTATGGTTGATGATTTCTATGGATGGGAAACAGACAGACTCTATATCCTTGATTTCTATGGGAAGGAAATAGACAGACAGGGAACAGACATGCTCTTTCTCTCTATATATAATTTCTATGGGCAGGGAATAGACAGTATCTATATGCATTCTTTAACTCTAATAATTGCATATTATTCTATTTGGCCTCACGTCAGCATTCTTCAATCGAAGCAACATCC
This sequence comes from Hypanus sabinus, assembly GCF_030144855.1. NCBI lineage: Eukaryota > Metazoa > Chordata > Chondrichthyes > Myliobatiformes > Dasyatidae > Hypanus > Hypanus sabinus. Next base: position 1,063,424 of record NC_082707.1, read on the forward strand.
CAATGATTCTCTTCTGTACTCTCACCATTACCTCCACATCCTTTTAGTATATCATCAAAATACACCATCTTAAATTTGTCTGTATTAAGCTAGATTTGCCATTCTCTGCCCTCATTTCCAACTCATCTATATCTGACTGTGTCTTTTGGCAGTCTTCTTCACGATCTATAACTGTACCAGTTTTTGTGGCATTTGCAAACATATTAATCATCCCACCAGATAGTTGTATAAATTATTAACATAGAAACATAGAAAACTACAGCACAATACAGGCCCTTCAACCCACAAGGTTGTGCCGAATATGTCACTATCTGAAATCAATATACAGGTAGTCCCCGAGTTATGAACGTCCGACTTATAGACAACTCGTACTTATGAACCAAGGAAGGAGTACGCTGTCCACCATTTTAAGTCAGAACGCGATGCCATCTGCCATTTTAAGTTGTTGGTGTTGACACTGTGTTGAGTGTTTAACTTTGTATTTGGCTTAAATTTTCTTAGTAAGGTTCACCCTGACCTCGCCCCCCCCCCCCCACCCATTCTGGTCAGCTGGTGGTGCAGTGAGATCAGAGCCAGGCTCAAGTTCAATCCAGTGACAGACCGCTCCTGTGCCAGGTTGATGTCGATCCAGTGACTCCCGTACCATCCCTGCCAGGTTGATATCGAGCTCGAAACTCGACCTCGTAAGAAAAAAAACACTGCCACCTCCAGTTTAAATTCCCACGCAGAATATTGTGGAGGATCAAATACCCAAACCCAGCACAGCCCCCACTTGTCCCATTTAGCTTGTCTCAGTCCAGTGGTCCTTAGGACCCAGCAGACCTCGGGAGCCGGCACAGCTCGGGACCCGCTGCCCATAGTGTTTCTGTTCCATTGACAGGAAGCGGCCGCGATTAAAAATAAAGTGGAAATAAAGCGTTTGGAAAGAGGTGAAATGCCATCAGTCATTGGAAAATTGTTAGGCTACAATCGGTCAACAATCGGAACAATTTTAAAGGATAAAGAATAAAGTGAGAATAATTGAGCATGTGAAAGGCCCTGCCCTGATGAAAGCTACAATTATTACTAAGCAACACAGTGGTTTAATTATTGGATTACATATGTTTCTTAAGTGTTTTATATGCATAGAAAGGTAAAATATATACTATATACTAAGACAAACATTTGACTAACTGATGCTAAATAATACCGGATGTACTTGTTCCGACATGCGTACAAATCTGACTTAAAGATGGACTCAGGAACGGAGCTTGTATGTAACCTGGGGACTACCTGTACACTACATCTACTGCTCTTCCTTCATCAATGTGTTTAGTCACATCCCCAAAAAATTCAGTCAGGCTCGTGAGGCATGACCTGCCCTTGACAAAGCCATGCGGATTATTCCTAATCATATTATACCTCTCCAGATGTTCATAAATCCTGCCTCTCAGGATCTTCTCTATCAACTTACCAACCACTGAAGTAAGACTCACTGGTCTATAATTTCCTGGGCTATCTCTACTCCCTTTCTTGAATAAATGAACAACATCCGCAACCCTCCAATCCTCCGGAACCTCTCCCATCACCATTGATGATGCAAAGGTCATCGCCAGAGGCTCAGCAATCTCCTCCCTCGCCTCCCACAGTAGCCTGGCGTACATCTCATCTAGTCCCGGTGACTTATCCAACTTGATGCTTTCCAAAAGCTCCAGCACATCCTCTTTCTTAATATCTACATTCTCAAGCTTTTCAGTCTGCTGAAAGTCTGCACTACAATCACCAAGATCCTTTTCCATAGTGAATACTAAAGTAAAGTATTCATTAAGTATCTCTGCTATTTCCTCCGGTTCCATACACACTGTCCCCACTGTGTCACACTTGATAGGTCCTATTCTTTCACGTCTTATCCTCTTGCTCTTCACATACTTGTAGAATGCCTTGTTTTCCTTAATCCTGCCCACCAAGGCCTTTTCATGGCCCCTTCTAGCTGTCCTAATTTCCTTTTCAAGCTCCTTCCAGTTAGCCTTATAATCTTCTAGATCTCTAACATTACCTAACTCTCTGAACCTATTGTAAGCTTTTCTTTTCTTCTTGACCAGATTTATTACAGCCGTTGTACACCACGGTTCCTGTACCCTATCATAACTTCCCTATCTCATTGCAACGTACCTGTGCAGAACTCCGCATAAATATCCCCTGAACATTTGCCACATTTCTTTCGTACCTTTCCCTGAGAACATCTGTTTCCAATTTAAGCTTCCAATTTCCTGCCTGATAACCTCATAATTCCCCTTACTCCAACTAAATGCTTTTCTAACTTGTTTGTTCCTATCTCTCTCCAATGCTATTCTAAAGGAGATAGAATTATGATCACTGTGAGATCTGACACCTGACCAGGTTCATTTCCCAAATGAACAAATCAAGTACAGCCTCTCCTCTTGTAGGCTTATCTACATATTGTGTCAAGAAACCTTATTGTACGAAATTGTCAGGTATCACAAACATTGATCCCTATGGGTGAACATCACTAGTCCCAGACCTCCAAAGAAACACTCCTCCACGAACAAGCCCTCAACCTGGTGTATGGCCTTTGTATTGACTTACATTTATCAAGAATAATATCCTTTTAGTGCTGAAGAACTGAAAATCTCTGCTTTCTGACTTTTCAGGGAATTCAAAGTCTGATTGGATTAGCAACTGTACTAAACCATAATAAATCTCTCAAAGCCATCAATGTTGGACGACCTTTGGTTTACACCCTACAGGTATGATGTAGGATCATTCAGTGGAGCTGTAAATTAAAACTTAACTATCCTGCCAAAGGGTTTGGGCCCAAACTATCTACTGGCCTTTTTTCCATAGATGCTGCCTGGCCTGCTGAGTTCTTCCAGCATTTTGTGTGTGTTGCTCGGATTTCCAGAATCTGCAGATGTTCTCGTTTGTGACTTGAATATCTGAACTTCTTTTCTGAAAGTAATGAAATGAAACCAGGAATGAAAGGGTTATCATATAAGTAAGTTTTGATGGCCCTGGGTCTGTACTCACTGGAATTTAGAAAGATAAGAGGGGATCGTATTGAAACCTTTCGAATGTTAAAAGGCCTTGATGTGGAAAGGTTGTTTCCCATGGTGGGGAAGTCTAGGACAAGAGAGCACAGCCTCAGAATAGAGGGACGTCCATTTAAAACAGAGATGCAGAGAAATTTCTTTAGTCAGGGGTGGTGAGATTACCACAGACAGCTATGGAGGCCAGAGCATTGGGTGTATTTAAGGCAGAGCTTGATAGGTTCTTGATTGTACATGGCATCAAAGGTTACGGGGAGAAGGAGGAGGAAGGGAGTTGAGGAGGAGGAAAAGGAGTTGAGAAAAGGATCAGCCAGGATTGAATGGGAAGCAGAATAGTTAAAGAGAGATATCTGGCCTATTTGTTCTACCATTATCACATTGTTTATTCACTAGTGGTGGGGTGTTCTTACCCCAGCAGGAGATTCTATGGGTAAGAACTAGATTCCCAGATGGTATTTGCCTTTCAGGAGCCAGGGTCTGTGACATCTCTGAGCGAGCCCTCAGTATTCTTAAGTGGGAGTGTGAACTGCCAGAAGTCATAGCTCATGTAGGTACCAATGACATGGGAAGGACAAATAATGAGCTTAAAAGGTAGGACTTCCAGGGGTGTGATTTCATGAGTGCTACCCATGCCACATATGAATGAAGCCAGAAATAAGAAGATTATACAGCTTAATACATGGCTCAGGAGACGGTGTAGGAGGGAGGGCATAAGATTATTGGATCACTGGGCACCCGTCCTGTGAAGAAGGGACCTGTACAGAAAGGACAGTTTGCATCCGAATTGGAGGGTAACTAGTATCATAGCCGGAAGGTTTGTTAATGCTGCATGGTGGTGTTTAAGCTAGAGTTGCAGGGGGATGGGACCCAGTGTGCCAGAACAGTTAATGGAGAAGTTGTGGAGGCAAATGTTGGTAAGACCTCAGACAATGTTAAGAATCAAAAAATTTGAGCATGGTGCGACTAATGTCCTGAGCTGTATATATTTCAATGTAAAAAGTATTGCAGGAAGGACAGGTTATGGTGCTAAAGATGAGGTAGTTGGTTTACAAACAGAGGCAATGTGTAGTGAGGAGAGACTGTTGATAGGGTAATATTGCAGTCAACAGGATGAGTTACAACATAAAAGGTGGACAAAATCGAAAAGGGTGAATACAGAACTGAAACTGTAATATTTAAATGTACGCTGTATACAAAAAAGGTAGATGAACGTGTAGTACAGTGCAGATTAGCATGTATGATGTTGTAGGCATCACAGAATCATGGCTGAAAGAAGATTAGAACTGGAAGCTTAATGTCCAGGGATACACATTGTATCAGAAGGACAGGCAGGAAGGCCGAAGGGGCAGCGTTACTCTGTTGGTAAAAAAAAAATGAAATCAAATTATTAGAAAGAGGTGACATAGGGTTGGAAGGCATTGCACTATTGTGTTTCAAGCTAAAGAACTGCAAGGGTAAAAAGACACTGGTGGGAGTTGTATGCAGACCCCCAAGCAGTAGTAAGGATGTGGTCTATAAATTATAACAGAAGATAGAAAATGCATATCAAAAGGGCAATTTTACAATAGTCATGGGGGATTTCAAGATGCAGAGAAAATAAAGTTGGTGCTAGATTCCTGGAGAGGGAAATTTCCAGAGTACCTATGAGATGGCTTTTCTGAGCAGCTCATAGTTGAGCTGACCAAGGGATCAGCCATTCTGGATTGGGTGATGATGGATCTGGATGATGGGGTGGTAAATTGGATTAGTAAGTACGCAGATGATACTAAGGTAGGTGGCGTTGTGGATAATGAAGTAGGTTTTTAAAGCTTGTAGAGAGATTTAGGCCAGTTAGAAGAGTGGGCTGAACGATGGCAGATGGAGTTTAATGCTGATAAGTGTGAGGTGCATCATTTTGGTAGGAATAATCCAAATAGAACTTACATGGTAAATGGTAGGGCATTGAAGAATGCAGTAGAACAGAGTGATCTAGGAATAATGGTGCCTCGTTTCCTGAAGGTGGAATCTCATGTGGATAGGGTGGTGAAGAAAGCTTTTGGTATGCTGGCCTTTATAAATCAGAGCATTGAGTATAGGAGCTGGGATGTAATGTTAAAATTGTAGAAAGCTTTGATAAGGCCGAATTTGGAGTATTGTGTACAGTTCTGGTCACCAAATTATAAGAAAGATGTCAACAAAATAGAGTACAGAGAAGATGTACTAGAATGTTACCTGGGTTTCAGCACCTAAGTTACAGGGAAAGGTTGAACAAGTTAGGTCTTTATTCTTTGGAGCGTAGAAGGTTGAGGGGGGACTTGATAGAGGTATTTAAAATTATGAGGGGGATAGATAGAGTTGACGTGGCTTTTTCCATTGAGAGTAGGGGAGATTCAAACAAGAGGACATGAGTTGAGAATTAGGGGGCAAAAGTTTAAGGGTAACACGAGGAGGAATTTCTTTACTCAGAGAGTGGTAGGTGTGTGGAATGAGCTTCCAGTAGAAGTGGTAGAGGCAGGTTCGGTATTATCATTTAAAGTAAAATTGGATAGGTATATGGACAGGAAAGGAATGGAGGGTTATGGGCTGAGTGCAGGTCAGTGGGACTAGGTGAGTGTAAGCGTCAGCATGGACTAGAAGGGCTGAGATGGCCTGTTTCCGTGCTGTAATTGATGTGTGTGTGTGTGTGTGTGTGTGTGTGTTGTGCAATGATCTGGAATTGATTAGAGAGCTTAAGGTAAAAGTACCCACAGGGGAAGTGATCCTAGTATGATCAAATGTTACAGAGGCACGAGAGGATGAGAGGGAGTTGGGCAGAACTGATTGAAAAAGAATACTGGCAGGGATGACAGCAGAGCAGCAATGGCTAGAATTTCTGGAAACAATTCAAAGCAACAGGATATATACATCCCACAGAGGAAGAAGTATTCTAAAGACTAGATGACACAACTGTGGCTAAAAAGAGAGGTCAAAACCACATTAAAACCAGAGAAGGCACGTAATAAAGTAGTGGAGAGTTTAAGGATTGGGAAGCTTTCAAAAACCAAGAGAATGCAATTCAAAATGTCATTAAGAAGGTAAAGATGAATACGAAAGTAAGCTTGCCTGCAATATTAAAGAGAATACCGAAAGTTTCTCAGATACATTAAGTTAAAAGAGAGGTGAGAAAGGATATCAGAGTACAAGAAAACAATACTGTAGAGGTAGTAGTGGGGACAAGGAAATGGTGGATGAACTAAACAAGTGTTTTGTATTAGACTACACTGTGGAAGACATTGGTAGTATGGTGGAAGTTCCAAGTGACATGAAGTGTGTGAAGTTACATTACTAGAGCGAAAGTCCTTGGGCAACTGAAAAGTCTGAAGGTCGATAAGTCACCTACCAGATGGTATATACCCCAGGGTGGCAGAAGAGATTGTGAAGGCATGAGTAATGATCTTTCAAGAATCACTAGATCCTGAAATGGTTCTGAAAGACTATAAAATTGCAAATGTCCACTCTTCAAGAAAGGAGAGAGGCAGAAGAAAGGGAGAGGTTAAAACTAATATGGCAAGGGGATGGGAACCGGTATGATTGAGCTGAGGATAAGCCAGGAAGTTTACAAGTCGATGATCACTCTGGATTATTCAGGAGAATGAGAAGTTTATAGATAGTAGCTACAGGGAGGCAGTTACGCCAAAGGAGCAGCGCACAGGTAATTGGGTTACCATCAGGCGAGGGAAGGAAAAAGGGCAGGCAGAGCAGGGCTCCCCTGTGGCCATACCCCTCAACAACAAGTATACCGATTTGGATACTGTTGGGGGGGATGACTTACCTGGAACAAGCTGTGGAAGCTGGATCTCTGGAACTGAGTCTGGTTCTGCAGTGCAGAAGGGAGGAGAGAAGAAGAGGAGAGTTGTAGTGGTAAGAAACTTGATAGAGGTACAGACAGGAGGTTCTGTGGTCGTGACAGAGACTCCCAGATGGTTTGTTGCCTCCCAGGTGCCAGGGTCAGGGATGTCTCTGATCGCGTGCACAGCATTCTGAAATGGTGGGGGGGTGGTGAGCAGCCAGATGTCATGGTACACATCGGTACCAATGACGTAGGAAGAAAGAGTGAGAAGGTCTTGAAGAGTAAGTATAGAGAGCTTGGTAAGGAAGTCAAAAAGCAGGACTTCGAGGGTGGTAATCTCAGGATTGCTACCTGTGCCATGTACCAGTGAGGGTAAGAATAGGATGCTCTGGAGGATGAACATGTGGCTGAGGAACTGGTGTACGGGGCAGGGTTTTAGATTTCAGGATCATTGGGTCCTCTTCTGGCGCAGGTGGGACCTGTACAAGAGAGACAGGTTACAACTGAACTACAGGGGGACCAATATCCTTGCAGGGAGGTTTTTTACTGCTATTGGGGGGGGGGGTTAAACTAGATTTGCAAGGGGATGGGAACCACAGTGACAGAGTAGATAGTGGAGTGGGGGTGAAAATAAATTATGTTAAAGTTTCGTGCAAAGTCACAAATAGAAGGGTTGTGTGTGGTGGTAATAATCTTCTGAGGTGTGTCTATTTTGATGCAAGGAGTATTGTGGGGAAGCCTAACGAGCTGAGGGCGTGGATTGACACATGGAATTATGACATTAGAGCCATTAGTGAAACTTGGCTATGGGAGGGGCAGGACTGGCAGCTTAATGTTCCAGGGTTCCAATGTTTCAGACGTGATAGAGGCAGAGGAATGAAGGGTGGGGGGGGGAGGTGACTTTGCTAGTCAGGGAAAATGTTATAGCAGTGCTTAGGCAAGACAGATTAGAGGGCTTGTCTACTGAGGCCATATGGGTGGAGCTGACAAGCAGGAAAGGTATGACCACATTAATGAGGTTGTATTATAGACCACCCAATAGTCAGCGAGAACTGGAGGAGCAAATCTGCAGAGAGATAGCAGACAACTGCAGGAAACATAAAGTTGTGATAGTAGGGGATTTTAATTTTCCACATATTGATTGGAACTCCCATACTGTTAAAGGTCTAGACAGGTTACAGTTTGTAAAATATGTTCGGGAAAGTTTTCTAAATCAATATATAGAGGTACCGACTAGAGAGGATGCAATATTAGATCTTCTATTAGGAAACGAGTTAGGACAGGTGACGGAAGTGTGTGTAGGGGAACACTTTGGTTCCAGTGATCATAACACCATTAGTTTCAAATTGATCATGGATAAAGGTAGATCTGGTCCTTGGGTTGAGGTACTAAACTGGAGAAAGGCCAAATTTGAAGAAATGAGAAAGGAACTAAAAAGCGTGGATTAGGACAGGTTGTTCTCTGGCAAGGATGTCATTGGGTAAGTGGGAGGCCTTCAAAGGAGAAATTTTGAGAGTGCATAGTTTGTATGTTCCTGTCAGGGTTAAAGGCAAAGTGAATAAGAATAAGGAACCTTGGTTCTTTAGGGATATTGGAACTCTGATAAAGAAGAAGAGAGAAATGTATGACATGTATAGGAAACAGGGAGAAAATAAGTCACTTGAGTATCAAAAGTGCAAAAAAAAAATTAAGAAAGAAATGAGGAGGGCTAAAAGAAGACATGAGGTAGCTTTGGCAGTCAAAATGAAGGATAATCCAAAGAGCTACAGGTATATTAAAAGCAAAAGGATAGTAAGAGATAAAATTGGTCCTCTTGAAGATCAGAGTGTACGGCTATGTATGCAACCAAAAGAAATGGGGGAGATCTTAAAATGGTTTTTTGCATCTGTTTTTCCTAAGGAAACTGGCATGGAGTCAATAAAAATAAGGCAAACAAGTAGTGAGGTCATGGAACCTATACAGATTGAAGAGGAAGAGGTGCTTGAAATCTTGAGGCAAATCAGAGTAGATAAATCCCCAGGACTTGACAGGGTATTCCCTCGGACCTTGAAGGAGACTAGTCTTGAAATTGCAGGGGCCCTGGCAAATATATTTTAAATGCCAGTATCTATGGGTGAGCTGCTGGATTGGAGCTCATGTTGCTCATGTTGTTCCATTGTTTAAAAAAGGCTCAAAAAGTAATCCGGGAAATTATAGGCCAGTACGTTTGACATCAGTAGTAGGTAAATTATTGGAAGGAGTACTAAGAGATAGGATCTCCAAGTATTTGGATGGATAGAGACTTGTTGGGAAGAGTCAACACAGCTTTGTGCGTGGTAGGTCATGTTTAACAAATCTATTAGAGTTTTTCAAGGAGGATACCAGGAAAGTGGATGAAGGGAAGGCAGTAGATGTTGTCTACCTGGACTTCAGTAAGGCCTTTGACAAGGTCCTGCATGGGAGGTTAGTTTGGAAGATTCAGTCGCTAGGTATATATGGTGAGGTAGTTAATCGAATTAGACATTGGCTCAATGGGAGAAGTCAGAGAGTGGTAGTAGGGGATTGCTTCTCTGAGTGGAGGCCTATGACTAGTGGTGTGCCACAGGGATCGGTGCTGGGTCCATTGTTATTTGTCATCTATATCAATGATCTGGATGATAATGTGGTAAATTGGATCAACAAATTTGCTGATGATACAAAGATTGGAGGTATAGTGGACAGTGAGGAAGGTTTTCAAAGCTTGCAGAGGGATCTGGACCAGCTGGAAAAATGGGCTGAAAAATGGCAGATAGAGTTTAATACAGACAAGTGTGAGGTATTGCACTTTGGAAGGACAAACCCAGGTAGAACATACAAGGTAAATGGTAGGACACTGAGGAGTGCAGTAGATCAGAGGGATCTAGGAATACAGATACAAAATTCCCTAAAAGTGGTGTCACAGGTAGATAGGGTAGTAAAGAGAGCTTTTAGTACATTGGCCTTTATAAATCAAAGTATTGAGTACAAGAGTTGGAATGTTATGGTGAGGTTGTATAAGACATCGGTGAGGCCAAATTTGGAGTATTGTGTACAGTTTTGGGCACCGAATTACAGGAAGGATATTAATAAGGTTGAGAGAGTTCAGAGAAGGTTTACAAGGATGTTGCTGGGATTTGAGAAACTGAGTTACAGAGAAAGGTTGAATAGGTTAGGACTTTATTCCGTGGAATGTAGAAGAATGAGGGAAGATTTGATAGAGGTATATAAAATTGTGATGGGTATAGATAGAGTGAATGCAAGCGGGCTTTTTCCATTGAGGCTAGGGGAAAAAAAAAACCAGAGGACATGGTTTAAGGGTGAAGGGGGGCTTCTTCACAGTTCAGAGTGGTGGAAGTGTGGAATGAGCTGCCAGATGAAGTTGTAAATGCAGGCTCACTTTAACATTTAAGAAAAACTTGGACAGGTACATGGATGGAGGGATATGCGCCAGTTGCAGGTCAGTGGGACTAGGCAGAAAAATGGTTCAGCACAGCCAATTTAGGACCCCAAACAGTCATTCCAGGTGAAGCAACACTTCACTTGTGAGTCTGTTGGGGTCATCTATTCCATCCGGTGCTCCCAGTGTGGCCTCCTCTACATCGACGAGACCCAACGCAGATTGGGGGAATGCTTTGTCAAGCCCCTCCGCTCTGTCCACCATAACAGACAGGATCTCCCGGTTGCCACTCACTTCAATTCTGCTTTACATTCCCATTCGGATGTGTCCATACATGGCCTCTTCTACTGCCATGACGAGGCCAAATTCAGGTTGGAGGAGCAACACCTCATATACCGTCTGGGTAGTCTCTGTCTGGGTTGGTATGAACGTCGAATTCTCCAACTTCTGGTAATTCCCTCCCTCTCCCTTCTACCATCCCACTTTCACTCTGCCTCCACTTCTAGCTGCCTATCACCTCTCTCAAGATTCTGCCTTTTTATACTACCCATAGTGCTTTCCCCTTACATTCCTCCTTCACCTTTCCTGCCTATCCCCTCCCTGCTTCCCCTTGATCTTTTCTCTGATTGGTTTTTTACCTGGCACCCACCAGCCTTCTCGTTTCCACGGATGCTGCCCTACCTGCTGAGTTCCTCCAGTATGTTGTACATGTTGATTTGACCACAGCATCTGCAGTGTACTTTGTGTTTTCAAGAACAGTTACTTCTCTTCAACCATTCAGTTCTTGAAAAACCAAGCGCAACAATCCTAATCACACCTCAGCATAGCAATGCTCGGACCACTTTGCACTACAATGGACGTGTATTTTATGCTAATTGTGTTCTTTATTCTGGAATTTTGAATAATTTAGCTTTAATTTATGCTTATCTTGTGAATGTTATGTATCCGATATGTCCCTGTGATGCTGCTGCAAGTAAGTTTTTCATTGTACCTGTGCAGACATGTACTTGTGCAATGAAAAAAATGATTTTGACCATTAATGTTTGTGAATCTTTGCTCAAATATATTAACAAACAGAAGAAATTGTAGCCCAATCTGATCATCTGGTGGAGAGGGTCCAGAGGAGGTTCATGAGAATGATTCCAGCAAGGAATGGGTTGATGTATAAGGAGCTTTTTGATATCTCTGAGCCCGTACTCACTGTAGTTTAGAAGAAAGGGGGTGCGGGAATCTCTCTGGAATATTGAAAGGCCCAAAGGGAGTGGATTTTGAGAGGATGCCTCCTATCGTGGAGGAGTCTAGGACCAAATAGCATTGCCTCTGAATAGAGGGATGTCCACTTAGAGATAAGTAGGAATTTCTTTAGCCAAAAGGTAGTGAATCTGTGGAATTCATTGCCACAAACCGTGTATTGGAGGCCAAGTTATTAGGGGTATTTACACCTTGGGTTGATAGGTTCTTGATTAGTCAGGGTGTCAAAGGTAATGGGGAGAAGGCAGGAGAATGTGGTTGAAAGGAATAATAAATCAGCCGTGATGGAATGGTGAAGCAGACTCACTGGGTGTAATGACCTAATTCTGCTCTTATGTCATATGGTCTTATTTATGCAATGAAAATTTTGATTCTGCTGATCAATGTTAGTGAATTTTTGACCAAATATATTAATGTACAGAAGAATTCTTTGTTAAAGTTGTACTGTATTTTCTGCTTTTTACTTTATCAGCTTCATTCACTGGTCCAGAGTATCATTATTGTAAGTTTACACTGTCATATTGCTTGCCTTTAGGAAGAAATGACTGTGCATATGGCTAACATGCTTCAAGTTAACCAATCGCTACAGGAGCTGCACTTAGCAAAAATGGGAATAAAAGACTTTGGTGTTCAGCAACTTTGTGAACAACTAGTTAAAAACAAGACTCTCCGCTTTCTCGATCTCCGCTGGTAACATACATTTTCTGTCCAGAATAGGCACGATGGGCTAAATGGTTGTTTCTTTTCCCATGCGCATCTGTAATTCTGTATTGTGTGATGGTGACAGAGAAATGAAGAACTGCTCCTCCATTTAATAACTATAAAAATCTCAGTCTATGTATTAGAGAAAAGATCAACATCAGTGATGGCTTCATTAAAAGAACAATAAATGCTGCATACACTTTACCTCTTCCCACATACATTGTCTAATCTGCTGAATACTTCCTGATTATTTTAGATAGAATCATAGAACACTTCACAGAAACAGGCCTTTCAGCCCATTTGGTCCATGCCAAACTGTTATTCAGCATTTGTATTTTTTGAGTTTTTCTGTTCACTTCCTTTTAACTTGTTGCCTGATATATTATCAGAAGCTTTAAATTTCAAACAGAGTTGCAGATCAAACGTCTATGCAACACAATGAACATTGCCCAGGTAACCACCTACCTACAATACTGATAGAACATAGAATAGTACAGCACAGTACAGGCCCTTCGGCCCACAATGTTGTGCCGACTCTTAAACACTGCCTCCCATATATCCCCCCACCTTAAATTCCTCCATATACCTGTCTAGTAGTCTCTTAAATTTCACTAGTGTATCTGCCTCCACCACTAATTCAGGCAGTGCATTCCACCACCAACCACTCTCTGAGTAAAAAACCTTCCTCTAATATCCCTCTTGAACTTTCCTCCCCTTATCTTAAAGCCATGTCCTCTTGTGTTGAACAGTGGTGCCCTGGGGAAGTGGCGCTGGCTGTCCACTCTGTCTATTCCTCTTAATATCTTGTATACCTCTATTATGTCTCCTCTCATCCTCCTCCTCTCCAAAGAGTAAAGCCCTAGCTCCCTTAATCTTTGATCATAATGCATACTCTCACAGTATAGAGTCACACAGTATTGAAACATCACCCACCACATGGACACAGACTAGTGGGCATCCGACTTTATTAATTTTGTCTTCCAAAACTTGACCCATGAATTTCAATGTTTCCGGTGCTCTCTGGACACTTCTTAAATGGGTATCAGAAAAAACAGAACGCTGGGCAAACTCAGAGGGTCGATCAGCATTGGTAGAGGCCAAAGGCACAAGTCAATGTTTTGGTTCAGGACCCTACATCATGTGTCTTGATGCAGGGTCTCAAGTGGAACAAGTGATTTATGCCAGTTTCCCTCTTCTTTGCAGATTGACCCACTGAGTTTTGGATTCCAGCATTTGCAGTCTCTCTCTTCATACTTAAACTCTGTCAGCGAATCCCTCAGGCACTGCTTGGAGGACCTGATGGAAACCCATATGTTCATGGTGTATGCCCTAGTCTCATTAAAAGATATGCAGAACAGTACATCACAGGAACTGGCCCTGCCAACAATGTTGTGCAGAACTAATTAAAGTCATAATTGAATGCGTAATTAACCTATCCCTTTTGCCTACGTGTTCATAACCTTCCATTCTCTACATATTCATCTGCCATTCAAGACCCTCTTAAATGCATCTAGCATACTTGTTTCCACTGCCTCCTAGCAGTGCATTTCAGGTACCCACCACTCTGTGTTAAAAGCAATCTTGCTCCACACATCATATAGAGTCGTAGACCTCTCAGGGCTCTTTGAAATCTCTCTTCTCTTACCTTGTATCTGCGCCTTTGAGTTTTGGATTTCCTAGCCCTGGGAAAGTGACTATAACTGCCTAATTATAAACTTCTATGAGATGAACTCTCATTCTCTTACACTCCAAGGAATAAAGATCCAGCATAGCCAATTACTCCCTATAATTCAGACCAAATTCAGACCCTCTAGACCAGGCAACATCCTCATAGATCTCTTCTGCCCCCTTTCCAGTTTGACAATGTCTTTTCTATAACAGGGCAACCAAAACTGTACAAAGTGTTGTCTCACTAACAATTTGTATAAGTGCAGCATAATGCCCCTACCTCTAATTTTAGTGCCCTGATAGATGAAGGCTAGCATGCTAAACACTTCCTTCACTAGCCTATTCACAAAAGCAGCCACTTTTAATGAACTCTTCACTTTCAGTCTCGGCTCCATATGTTCCACATATCCTATCCTCATTTGAATGTCCAAAAAGCATGACCTCATACTGATCAAATTTGAAATCCATTTGCCATTCCTCAGCCCATGTCCAAAACTAATCAAGATTACTTGGTAATTCATTGGTCCCAGACGACTGGTAGATTGCAAATGTCACACCACTCTTTAAAAAGGAAGGAAGACAAAAGAAAGGAAATTATGGGTCAGTTAGACTAACAATACTTAGGAAAATGTTGGAGTCTATTGTTAAGGATGAGGTTTCAAGGTACTTGGAGATTAATGATAAAATAAGTCAAAGTCAGCATTGTTTCTGTGAAGGGAAATCTTGCCTAATAAATCTGTTAGAGTTCTTCAAGGAAGTAAGAAGGATGGTGGGAAAAGGAGAGGCAGTGGATGTCATTTACTTGAATTTTCAGAAGGCATTTGATAAGGTACCACACATTAGGCTGCTTAACAGGATAAATTCCTGTGGTGTTACAGAAAAGATACTGACATGGTTAGTGGAATGGCTGACAGACAGCAGGCAGTGACTGGAAATTAAAAGGGCTTTTTCTGGTTGACTGTGGTGATTAGGGATGTTTCTCAGGGGTCAGAATTTGTCAATGATTTAGATAATGTAATTGAGAGCTTTGTGGCAAAGTTTACGGATGTTAACAAGATAGGTGGAGGGGTCGGTAGTGCTGAGGAAGCAACTTGATTGCATCAGGACGTAGGCATATTGGAAGAATGGGCAAAAAAGTGGCAAGTGGAATACAGTGTCAGGAAATGTATGATAATGCATTTTGATGAAAGGAACAATAGTGCAATCTTATTTAAATGGGGAGAAGGTTCCATCATCAGAGGTGCAGTGGGACTTAGGAGTCCTCGTGTAAGACCCCCAGAAGGTTAATTTACAAGTTGAATCTGCGGTAAAGAAGGCAAATGCAATGTTGGCATTTATTTCAAGGGAGATAGAATAAAAATTAAGGAGATAATGCTGAACCTGTATAAGGCACTAGTCTGGTCACATTTAGAGGATTGTCAACACTTTTGGACCCCATATTTCAGAAAGGAGGTGTCATTGGAGAGAGTCCACGGGAGGTTCACAAGGATTATTCTGGGAATGAAGGGATTAACATATGAGGAGCATTTGGCAGCTTTGGGCCTGTACTCACTGGAATTTAGAAGAATGCATGGGGATCTCCTTGAAACCTACCGAATGCTGAAAGAACTAGATAAGGCGGATGTGAAGAGGATGTTTCCTATGGTGAGGGTATCCAGAACTAGAGAGCATAATCTCAAAGTTGAGGGGAGATCTTAAGAACAGTGGTAAGGAGGAATTTTTTTAGCTAGAGAAGAGTAAATATGTGGAATTTTCTGGCACAGACTGCAGTGGAGGCCAAGCCTGTGCATATATATAAGGCGGAAGTTAATCGGTTCCTGATCGGTCAGGACATCAAAGGATATGGTGAGAAGGCAGGTGCATGGGGTCGAGTGGGATCCAGGATCAGCCATGATGGAATGGCGGAGTAGACTCGATGGGCTGAATGGCCTATTATGCTCCTATGTCTTCTGGACTTATGGTCTTATAGTCTTTAATGGATAAATCTCTATTAGTTTTGCAAAATGTGATGTTGCAAGATTATGTTATTCCTACTTGCAAAATTGCTGAACGTCTGCTAGGTTAGTGGACAGTAGACAGCAATCTTGAACTCTTGCCAGAGATGTTTGATTGGGTCAGGACTTGGACTGGGTCACTCAAGGCCATCAGTTTTCTTCATTTGAAGCAATTCCATAGTTGCTCTGGCAGTTTGCTTTGGGTCATTGTCCTGCTGAAAGACAACGTTCCTTACCAGTTTAAGATTTCTGGCAGAGGCTAGCAGGTTTTATCCAGGATCTCTCTGCATTTAGTAGTATTCATCTTCCCATCAACCCTGACCAGATTTCCAGTACCTGCTGCTGAAAAGCACCCTCAGAGCATAACGTTACCTCCATCATTCTTTACATTAGGAATGGTGTTACCTGTCTGATGTCTAGTATTAGATCAGCATCACATGTACTGTTTAGCTTTGAGGACAAGAAGTTCCATTTTAGTCTCATCTGATCACAAGACCTTCTTCTACATCTTTTTAATATCTTTTAAGTGACACTTTGCAAAGTCTTTACAGGCAAGGATATGCTTTTTTTTAGCCAGGGCTTCTTTCATAAGACCATAAGACGTAGGAGCAGAATTAGGCCATCTGGCCCATCGAGTCTGCTCCGCCATTCAATCGTGGCTGATCCTTTTTTTTTCTCTTCCCCAGTCCCAGTTCCCGGCCTTCTCCCTGTAACCTTTGATGCCATGTCCAATCAAGAACCTATCAATCTCTGCCTTAAATACACCCAACAACCAGGCTTCCACAGCTGCATTTGGCCACAAATTACACAAATTCACCATCCTTTGACTAAAGAAATTTCTCCACATCTGTGCTTTGAAAGTATGCTCCTCTATCCTGACATTGTGGCCTCTTGTCCTAGACTTTCTCACCATAGGAAACATCCTTTCCACATCTACTCTGTTTAGGCAAAAGGTTTGAATGAGATCCCCCCCACCCCCACCCCACCATCCTTCTGAATTCCAGTGAGTACAGATCCAGAGCCATCAAATGTTCCTCTTATCTTAACTGGTTCATTCTTGGAATCATCTTTGTGAACTTCCTCTGAACCCTCTCCAATGCCAGCACATCTTTTCGTAGATGAGGAGCCCAAAACTGTTCACAGTACTCAAGGTGAGGCCTCCCCAGTGCCTTATAAAACCTCAGCATCGCATCCTTGCTCTTGTGTCCTAGACTTCTTGAAATGAATGCTAACATGGCATTTGCCTTCCTCACCTCTGACTCAACCTGCAAGTTAGCCTTCTGGATATTCTGCATAAGGACTCCCAAGAGCCTCTGCATCTCAGATTCCTGGATTTTCTCCCCGTTTCAAAAACAGTCTGCACATTTATTTCAACTACCAAGCTGCATGACCATGCATTTTTCAACATTGTATTTCATTTGCCACTTTCTTGCCCGTTCTTCTAATCTGTCTAAGTCCCTCTGCATCTAACCTGTTTCCTCAACACTACTTGCCCCTCCACTAATTTTCATATCATCTGCAAACTTGGCAACAAAGCCATCTATTCCAACATCTAAATCATTTGTATACAGCATAAAAAGAAGTCCCAACACTGACCCCACTAGTCACTGGCAGCCAATCAGGAAAGGATCCTTTTATCCCCACTTGCAGTCTCCTACCAATCAGCTAACTTTCCCGTAATACCATGGGCTCTTAACTTGGAAGCAATTTCATGTGTGGCACCATGTCAAAGGCCTTTTTAAAAGTCCAAATATACAACATCCACTGCACCCCTATTATCTATCCTACTTGTAATCTCCTCAAAGAATTCCAACAGATTCAATAGGCAGGATTTTCCCTGAAGAAAACCATGCTAACTTTGTACTATCTTGTCCTGTGTCACCAAGTAGTCCGTCACCTCATCCTTAACATCTTCCCAACCACTGAGGTCAGGCTAACTGGTTTATAATTTCCTGTCTGCTGCTTTCCTCCTTTCTTAAAGAGTGGAGTAACATTTTTGATCTTCCAGTTCTCTGGCACCATGCCAGACTCCAATGATTTTTGAAAGATCTTTTCTAATGCCACCACAATTTCTAACACTACTGTTTCAGAACCCGAGGGTGCAGTTCATCTGGTAACAGATGAACTTCTCTCTTGTAACAGTAACTGCACCCATTTCTCTTCTTTCATGCACTGCAACATAAGGCATACTCCTTGTGGCTTCCACAGTTAAGACTAATGCAAAATACTCATTTAGTGCATCAGCCGTCTCCTTGTTCCATGTTTTTATTTCTCCTGCCTCATTTTCTAGCAGTCCTATATCCACTCTCATTTCTCTTTTATTTTTAACATACTTGAAAAAACCTTTACGATCCACTTTGATATTATTTGCTAGCTTGCTTTCATATTTCATCTTTTCCCTTCTAATGATTTTTTTAGTTGATCTCTGTAGGTTTTTAAAAACTTACCAATCTTTTATCTTCCTACTAGTTTTTGCTTTGTTATTAACCCTTTCTTTTTCTTTTACGATAGCTTTGACTTCCCTTGTCAGCCACGGTTGTACTATTTTACCATTTGAGTATTTCTTCATTTTGGAATACACATGTCCTACAACTTCGTCATTTTTCCCAGAAACACATGCCATTGCTGCTCTGCTGACATCCCTGGCAGCAGCTCTTTCCAGTTTACTTTGGCCAACTCCTCTCTCATATATCTGTAATTTTCCTTACTCCACTGAAATACTGCTACATCAGACTGTACTCTCTCCCTGTCAAATTTCAAGTTGAACGCAATCATATTGTAAACACTGTTTCCTAAGGGTTGTTTTACCTTAAGCACCCTAATCGTCTGGTTCATGACTTAACACCCAGTCAGTATAGCTGATCCCCTAGTAGGCTCAACGACAAACTGCTCTAAAAAGCTATCTGTTGGGCATTCAACAAACTCACTCTCCCATTCAGCTTCCAACTACAACCATACTTCAGCCACGATACAGTGATGGCCACAACATCATACCTGGCAATCTAATTTTGCAATAAGAAATTCCCAACAATCTTCCTTGCTACTCTTCTATAAATACCCAAGCTCTTAGAGACAATGGAGCCATGAACTTCATCTCCAGTTGCAGCCACTGAGTTCTTCCGCTCATCAGAGAGTCTTCTGCTGTCACGGTTCCATTCTTCTTCAGTAGCTAGGTTTAGAGGGGCAACCTGACTGAGGCAGTGTGGCTGTAATTTCATATTTCCAGTTTTTCACGATAGACTGCTCTGTGCTCCAAGATACATTCAGTGCCTTTGAGATGGTCTTCTACCTTCCCCAGATTTGTGTTTTTCCATTATTATTTCCCTGTCTTGCCTTGAATGATTTTTTTGTCTTCATTTTGGTTTGGTCTGTTGAAAATCTACTATATTGTTGAACCTTACAGTGAGAGGGGTATTTATTCTTATGAATTCATTGATCCTCCAATTTTCTACATCAACAAATTTGGTGGATTGGTAAGCTGATACGTATATTGCACCTCAGGAAAGTTAGCATTGTAATTACAAAGGGATGAATACTTTTGCAGCCTCACAATATAGGTTTTTAATTTTAAGTAAATTGTTGACTTTGTTTTGGAATTGTTCTTTTGGTTTGACAAACTGCACAAAGTATTGTAGGTTGACTCAAAACAATCCCATTTCAGTATATTTTAAATTTAGAAACAGTAAAGACAGTAAAATGTAAAATTAATTGTGGGGGCTGAATACTTTTTCAAGGCACTGTTATTGACACCTGTACCTGGCTGGAAGCCCAAGATCATTGTAACCTGTTTCACTGTCATCAAGACCCCTAGTTTAGTATCATCAGCAGACTTGCTAATTGTGCCATATACATTCGTTATCAGAAAATACAAAATTGTATCGTTCTCATTACTTAGATAGAATATTTAAAACACTCACTGCTTTTTTTGGTTTACATAATCATTTAATTTGTTGCAGTAATCAGATTTCCTGTGATGGAGCCAAGTTTTTGGCTGAGCTACTGAGACACAACACTCCGCTAAAGATCCTGGATTTGGCAGCGAATCGAATTGGTGATGATGGACTGGTTTACATTAGTGAGGCCCTTCGTTACCTGAATGACCAACTCATAGCGTGAGTTTGTCAGCCCTTTGTATGATATAGCAAAAATCCAACACCATTAATGAATAAATCCAAGAACATTCTATCCAGCTTTATTTTCCAGTGGTCCAATATCAACTCTCATGTCCCTTTTATTCTTTACATAACTGAAAAAAAAATTGGTACCCTGCATTATATTATTGTCTAGTTTACCTTCATATTTCACCTTTTCCCTTATAGCTTTTTAGTTGTCTTTTGCAAAGAAAGATGCAAAGAACAATACAGCACAATACAGGCCCACAATGTTGTGCCGACCCTTAAACCCTGCCCCCCAATCCACGCACCAACCACTCTCTGAGTAAAAAACCTTCCTCTAATATCCCCCTTGAACTTCTCTCCCCTTACCTTAAAGCCATGTCCTCGTGTACTGAGCAGTGGAGCCCTGGGGAAGAGGTGCTGGCTGTCCACTCTATTTATTCCTCTTAATATCTTGTATACCTCTATCATGTCTCCTCTCATCCTCCTTCTCTCCAGAAAGTAAAAGCCTAGCTCCCTTAATCTCTGATCATAATGCATACTCTCAGCATCCTGGTAAATCTCCTCTGTACCCTTTCCAATGCTTCCACCTCCTTCCTATAGTGAGGCGACCAGAACTAGACACAGTACTCCAAGTGTGGCCTAACCTGAGTTTTATAGAGCTGCGTCATTACTCTAAAACTCTATCCCTCGACTTAGGAAAGCTAACACCCCATAAGCTTTCTTAACCACCCTATCTACCTGTGAGGCAACTTTCAGGGATCTGTGGACATGTACCCCCAGATCCCTCTGCTCCTCCATTCTCCCAAGTATCCTGCCATTTACTTTGTACTCTGCCTTGGAGTTTGTCCTTCCAAAGTGTACCACCTCACACTTCTCCAGGTTGAACTCCATCTGCCACTTTTCAGCCCACTTCTGCATCCTATCAATGTCTCTCTGCAATCTTTGACAATCCTCTACACTATCCACAACACCACCAACCTTTGTGTTGTCTGCAAACTTGCCAACCAACCCTTCTACCCCCACATCCAGGTCGTTAAATAAAAATCACAAAAAGTAGAGGTCCCAGAACCGATCCTTGTGGGAGACCACTAGTCACAACCCTCGAATCCGAATGTACTCCCTCCATCATGCCCCTCTGCTTTCTGCAGGCACGCCAATTCTGAATCCACCTGGCCAAACCTTCCTGGATCCCATGCCTTCTGACTTTCTGAATAAGCCTACCGTGTGGTACCTTGTCAAATGCCTTACTAAAATCCATGTAGATAACATCCATTGCACTACCCTCATCTATATGCCTGGTCACCTCCTCAAAGAACTCTATCAGGCTTGTTAGACACGATCTGCCCTTCACAAAGCTATACTGACTGTCCCTGATTAGACCATGATTCTCTAGCTTCTCCACCTCACTTGTCACCCATGGTTCCTTCACCCTACCATTCTTTATCTTCCATATCAGGAAAAATTTATCAATAACGTCCTGCAAGAGATCCCTAAATATTGACCACATGGCCATAGTACATTTCCCTGCAAAAACATCATCCCAATTCACACCCGCAAGTTCTAGCCTTTTAGCCTCATAATTTGCCCTTCCCCAATTAAAAATTTTCCTGTCCTCTCTGATTCTATCCTTTTCCACAATAATGTTAAAGGCCAAGGAGCGGTAGTCACTGTCCCCGAGATGCTCACCCACTGAGAGATCTGTGACCTGACCCAGTTCGTTACCTAATACTTGATCCAGTATGGCATTCCCCCTAGTCGGCCTGGACGCAATTGACAAATTCTGCCCCGTCTAAATAATTGGAACTAATCAGGTGCCAATCAATATTAGGGTAGTTTAAGTCACCCATGATAACAATACTGTTATTTTTACACATTTTCCAAAATCTGCCTCCCAATCTGCTCCTCGGTATCTCTGCTGCTACCAGGGGGCCTTTAGAATACTCCCAATAGAGTAACTGCTCCGTTCCTGTTCCTGACTTCTACCCATTCTGATTCAAAAGAGGGTCCTGCTACATTACCCACCCTTTCTGCAGCTGTAATAGTATCTCTGACCAGTAATGCCACCCCTCCTCCTCTTTTCCCCCCTCTCTATCCCATTTAAAGCACTGAAATCCAGGAATATTGAGAATTCATTCCTGCCCTGGTGCCAGCCAAGTCTCTGTAATGGCCACTACATCATAATTCCAAGTATGTATCCAGGTGCTTAGTTCATCACTTTTGTTCCTGATGCTTCTTGCATTGAAGTACACGCACTTTAGCCCCTCTACCATACTACCTTTACACCCTTTATTCTGTTTCTCTTTCCTGAAAACCTCTTTATATGCTAGATCTGGCTTTACTCCATGCACTATACTTGCAGCTCTTGCATGACCTTTATCCTCCTCCACCTCACTATCTGCAAATCTAGTTTAAACCCTCCGGAGCAGCACTAGCGAACCTTCCCGCAAGGATGTTAGTTCCCCTCCAGTTCGGGTCATTGTCCCATTGGAACAGGTCCGACCTTCCCTGGAACAAGGCCCAATTGTCCAGAAACATGAACCCTCCTTCCTGCACCAACTCCTTAGCCACATACTTAGCTGCATTATCTTCCTTCTTCTAGCCTCACTAGCATGTAGCACAGGTAGCAATCCTGAGATTGCAACCCTAAAGATCTTGTCCTTCAACTTTGCACCTAGCTCCCTAAATTCTCTTTGCAGTACTTCCTCCTATATGTCCACGTCATTGGTCCCTACATGGACCACGACATACGGCCGTTCACCCTCCCTCTTGAGAATACTGAGAATTCGATCCAAGATATCATGGACCCTGGCACCAGGGAGGCAACAGACCATCTGGGATTCTTGATCTCTTCCACAGAACCTCCTATCTATCCCCCTAACTATCGAATCCCCTATCAGTACTGCTCTCCTCTTTTCCCTCCTTCCCTTCTGAGCTGAGGGTCCAGTCTCGGTGCCAGAGACGCAACCACTGCAATTTGTCCCAGGTAGGTCATCCCCACCAACAGTATCCAAAACAGTATACTTATTATTGATGGGAACGGCCACGGGTGCTCTGCTCAGTCTGTCTATTACCCTTCCCTCTCCTGATAGTCACCCAGCTACCTGTCTCATTACTTTTAGGGGTGACTATCTCCCTGTAACTCCTGTTTATTCCTGCCTGTGCCTCCCAAATGATCCGATGCTCCTCCAGCTGTAGCTGGATGCACCTTTTGCATGTGTAGTTATCAGGGACAATTGGACAATTGTGCTCACCCTAACTTCCCACATACTGCAAACGGAGCGCTCGACTGCCCTAACTGCTGCCTCCATTACCTACTCCTAAGCTAATTAGATTAATTAAAGGAGCTTACCCAGCCTTACCTGACTGGGAGCAAGTTCGTCCTCAGCCTCTGCTCACCGAAGCCTCTTGAGCCAAAGCCTTCCTACTCTGTCTCCCTCTACTCCATCACCCACTCCGTTAATCTGTTCGCTTTTTAAACTCTCCTGCTGATCTCAGAGGCCGACCTTCACGCGCCTGTGCAGTCGTACCCTGTTCAAACTGCGGAAGAAAATAATGGATTTTTTGTTGGATTTTAAAAGCTTCCCAATCATCCAACTTCCCACTCACTTTTGCTACCCAATTGGCCCTTTCCTTGGCTTTTATGCAGTCCTTAATTTCCCTTGTCAACCACAGTTGCCTAGCCCTGCCATTTGAGAACAACTTCTTCTGTGGGACATATCTATCCTGTGTCTTGTGAACTATCCCAGCCATCTCTGTTCTGCCGTCATCCTCCTCCAAACCACCTGGGCAAATTCTTCACTTGAGCCTCTATAATTCCCTTTATTCCATTACGATACTGATGCATGTGCCTTATGCTTCTCCCTCTCAAATTCCAGTATGAATTCATTCATATGAGCACTGCCTCCTTAAGGTTTCCTTTACATTAAGCTCATAATAAGATCTGGGTTATTACATAACACCCAGTCTAAGGTAGCCTTTGTCCAAGTAGGCTGAGAGACAGGCTGCTCTAAAAAGCTATCTTGTAGGCATTCAACTTATTCCCTCTGTTGCAATTCAACGCCAACCTGATTTTCCCTATCCCCTTGCATATTGAAGACCCCATTACAATTGTGACATTACCCTAATTACATGCCTTTTCTAGCTCCCTTTGCAATCTCAAGTCCACATCTTGGCTTCCATTTGGAGACCTATATCTGATTCCCATAAAGGTTTTTTCATGTCTGCAGTTACTTAACTCCACCCACAAAGTTTCAATATTTTCTGACTCTGTGTCACTTCTTTCTAACGGTGTAATTCCATCTCTTACCAACAGAGCCACACCTCTGCCTATGCCTACCTGCCTGTCCTTTTGATACAATGAAATTCTTTGATATTAAGCTCCCAACTATGGTCTTCTTTCAGCCACGACTCAGTGCTGCCCACAACATCATACCGATCAATCTCTAATGCTGCCACAAGATTGTCCACCTTATTCCAAATACAGATTTAAATACAGCACCTTCCGTCCTGCATACTTCACCCTTTTGAATTTTGCCTCTGTGGTACAATTTAATTCTTTGCTCTGTCTGCATTTATACCCAACCTTTGCCTTGTCCTTCCTTACATTCATGTTACATCCTTCATCTAATTGTAAACCTGCTGGCTCATCCTCAGTTTTATCATCCTGGTTCCCAGCCCCCTGCCATATTAGTTTAAACCACTCCTAACAGCTCTAATAAACCTACCCACAAGAATTTTGATCCCTCTCGGATTCAAGTGCAACCCATCCTTTTTGTACAGGTCCCAGAACAGGTGCCAATTATCTAGAAATTTTAAACCCTGCCCCCTGCTCCTATTCTTCAGCCACATATTCATCTGTCACCTCATTCTATTACTATCTTCACTGTCACCTGTACAGGCAGCAATCCTGAGATTACAACTGTTAAGGTCCTGCTTCTCAGTTTTGTTCCTAACCCCCTGTATTCTTTTTTCAGAACCTCCTCCCTTTTGTACCTATGTGGTACCAATATGTACCACAATTTCTATCTGCTCAAACTCCCTTTTCAGGATATTATGGATGCATTCAGAAACATTGTGGATCCTGGAACCCGGGAGGCAAGCTACCATCTGCGTTTCCTTTTCGCATCCACAGGATTGCCTATCTGTCCCCCTGACTCTAGAGTCTCCTATTACTGCTGCCATTCTCTTCAGTTCCCTACCCTTCTGAGCTTCAGGGCCAGACTCAGTACGAGAGGTATGATTGCTGTGGCTTGCGCCATACAGGCCTTCCCCCACAACAGTACTCAAAATTGATACTTCTTGTTAAGAGAGATGGGTGCTCTCTATTATCTGACATTCTCCATTCCCTCTCATGACAGTCACCCGTTTATCTGTCTCCTTTAACCTTGGGTGACTACCTCCCTGTAGCTTCTGACTATCACTGCTTCATTTTCCCTAACAAGCTGAACATTACCTATTACTATTGCTCTGCCTGACTTTACTCTTACCTGCTGAGTCTCAGAGGTGTCTACTGTGCTTGGCTGTTGCTTCTGTGCCCTAATAAGTTACACAAAGTACTCTGCAGATGCTGTGGTCAAATCAACACGTACAAACAAGCTGGAGGAACTCAGCAGGTCAGGCAGCATCCGTGGAAACGAACAGTCAATGTTTCAGGCCTAGACCCTTCGTCAGGACTAAAGATGGAGGGGGCAGGGGCCCTATAAAGAAGGTGGGGGGAGGGTGGGAAGGGGAAGGCTGGTAGGTGCCAGGTGAAAAACCTGTAAGGGGAAATATCAAGGGGTGGGGGAGGGGATAGGCAGGAAAGGTGAAGAAGGAATGTAAGGGGAAAGCACTATGGGTAGTAGAAGAAGGCAGAATCATGAGAGAGGTGATAGGAAGCTGGAAGAGGAGGCAGAGTGAAAGTGGGATGGGGGAGGGGAGACGGAGGGAATTACCGGAAGTTGGAGAATTTGATGTTCATACCAAGGGGCTGGAGACTACTCAGATGGTATATGAGGTGTTGCTCCTCCAACCTGAGTTTGGCCTCATCTTGGCAGTAGAGGAGGCCATGTATGGATGTATCCGAATGGGAATGTGAAGCAGAGTTGAAGTGGATGGCAACCGGGAGATCCTGTCTGTTATGGCAGACAGAGTGGAGGTTCTCAATGAAGCGGTCCCCCAATCTTCATCGGGTCTCGCCGATGTCGAGGAGGCCACACCGGATGCAATAGATTACCCCAACAGACTCACAAGTGAAGTGTTGCCTCACCTGGAAGGACTGTTTGGGGCCCTGAATGCTGGTAAGAGAGGAGGTGTAGGGACAGGTGTAGCACTTAATAATAATAGCACCTAATAAGTTACCTGCTTACAGGAAAGATATCAATAAGCTTGAAAAGCTGCAGAGAAAATTTACAAGGATTTTGCTAGGACTTGAGGACCTGAGTTATAAGGAAATGTTAAATTGAATTTTATTCACTGGAGCAGAGGAGAATGAGAGGAAATCTTGTGGAGGTATGTAAAATTGAGGGGTATAAATACTGTCAATACATGTAGGCTTTTTATAATCACGTTGGTTGAGACTAGATGAAAGATCATAGGTTCACACTCTGAGGTGAAATATTTAAAGAGGACTCAGAGGATGGTGAGACTGTGGAATGAGCTGCAAATGGAAATGGGTTCAGTGTAACTTTTTAGAGAAGCTTGAATTGGTGCATGAGTGAGAGAGGTATGGAGAACTGCAGTATAGTCTGTGTTAGGCAGAAGATCAGATTGGATGGACTACATAGGCTGAATGGCTTATTTCTTTGCTATAGTGCTTTATAATCAAGGTAATTTTATTTTCATTCCAGATTGTCTGTGACCAGTAATTGTATCACTGGAATTGGTTTGGTGACTTTCGCAAATGTCTTGAAGTCCAACGCTACTCTGAAGAATATCTACATCTGGGGCAATGTCTTGGATGAATCAGCCTGCTCTGTAAGACAAATATATCATCTCCTCCTTGAGCAAGTTCAAGTTCAAGTTTATTGTCATACAAACATAGAGAACCTACAACACAATACAGGCCCTTCTGCCCACAATACTGTGCCGAACATGTACTTACTTTAGAAATTACCTAGGGTTACCCACAGCCTTCTATTTTTCTGAGCTCCATGTACCTATCCAGGAGTCTCTTAAAAGACCCTATCGTATCTGCCTCCACCACTGTTACCGACAGCCCGTTCCACACACTCACCACTCTCTGCATAAAAAAACTTGCCCCTGACATCTCCTCTGTACCTACTTCCAAGCACCTTAAACCATGCCCTCTCATGTTAGCCATTTCAGCCCTGGGAAAAAATCTGTGACTATCCACACATCATCTTGTACAACTGTATCAGGTCACCTCTCATCCTCTGTCGCTCCAAAGAGAAAAGGCAAGTTCACTCAAACTATTCTCATAAGGCATATTCTTCAATCCAGGCAAAATCCTTGTAAATCTCCTCTGCACCCTTTCTATAGTATCCACATCCTTCCTGTAGTGAGGTGACCAGAAATGAGCACAGTACTCCAAGTGAGGTCTGACCAGGGTCCTATATAAGCTGTAACATTACCTCCTGGCTCTTAAATTCAATCCCATGGTTGATGAAGGCCAATGCACCGTATGCCTTCTTAACCACAGAGTCAACCCGCACAGCAGTTTTGAGTGTCCTATGGACTTGAACCCCAAGATAACCACATAACCCTAATTACAGCATGGAAACAGACCATCTCGACCCTTCTAGTCTGTGCCAAACGCTTGCTCTCACTGAGGCTACATCCACACTACGCCGGATAAATCTGTAACCGAAGCTTATTCTCTTCATTTTTACCCTCCGTCCACACTAAACAGTGTTTGCATCCCCCAAAACCAGAGCTTTTCAGAAACGCTTTCCAGGGTGGGTATTTTTGAAAACGCTGCTGGGGCAGAGCAGTGTGGATGGGGTAACCGGAGACTTTTGAAAACGCTGTCAGATGGCAGCGCGCTATTTCATTGTTTTCTTGAATGCAACTTAACAATTTCAGAACAGACGGCAACGAGACTGAATCCAGATGAGTTAGAAATGTACTCACCAAATACTTTGACCCATAACTCACTGAATAAATAAGTATACTGTACTCACTTTGCCATTTTCTGACCTTGTTCGTACGAAGGTGGTTTACCTATTTATGCAAGTACTTCTCTGACAATAGATGTGTAACAGCCTAATGAAACATTGTATGGAAATACAAGATAACACTGATGCAGACATGTTTTATACATTTAACAAGGTGCTTTATTAATGCAACAGAGTTAGTCAGTTTTTCAATGTTCATTGTCAGCTGGGTCATACAGTCCGTGAATTCGGTTACCTCTGTATGCTCCAGTATTTGTTTTTTTTTACTTTTAAGTTTTCCTGCACAAGGGCGAACAGCTGTCCGTCACTTTAAGTTTTTCTAGTTTGTAACTACACAAGCGTGCACTTTTATGGCGAGATTCGACACCAAACATGTCGCTTGTTTTCGGTAGATGTGTCCTGCACATGCGCAACAGGAGGAGATTCGCTGAAATCTCTATTTCAATGTGGATAGAGATATTTTGAAAAACGCATAGTGTAGATGCCTATTGTTTTTACACAAAACCGGCGTTTTCAAAATTATCCAGTCCAGTTTGGATGTAGCCTTAGTCCCATCGATCTGCACTCAGCCCATAACCCTCCATTCCTTTCCTGTCCATATACCTATCCAATTTTTTTTTTTAATGACAAAATCAAACCTGCCTCTACCACTTCTACTGGAAGCTCGTTCCACACAGCTACTGCTCTCTGAGTAAAGAAATTCCCCTCATGTTACCCTTAAACTTTTGCCCCCAACTCTCAAATCATGTCCTCTTGTTTGAGCCTCCCCTACTCTCAATGGAAAAAGCCTAATCACGTCAACTCTATCTATTCCCCCTCATAATTTTAAATACCTCTATCAAGTCCCCCCTCAACCTTCTATGCTCCAAAGAATAAAGATCTAACTTGTTCAACCTTCCTTTGTAACTTAGGTGCTGAAACCCAAGTAACATTCTGGTAAATCTCCTCTGTACTCTCTCTATTTTGTTGACATCTTTCCTATAATTCGGTGACCAGAACTGTACACCATAACTGTGGAAGGTCCTCTGATCCTCCAAACTGCCAAGAATGTTACCATTAATACAGTGTTCTGCCATTAAAATGAACCACCTTACACTTAACTGGGTTGAACTCAATCTGCCACTTCTCAGCCCAGTTTTGCATCCTATCGATGTCCCACTATAACCTCTGACAGCCCTCCACACTATCCACAACACCCCTAACATTTGTGTCATCGCAAATTTACTAACCCATCTCTCCACTTCCTCATCCACGTCATTTATAAAAATCACAAAGAGAAGAGGTCCCAGAACAGATCCCTGAGAAACACCACTTGTCACCAACCTCCATACAGAATATGACCCGTCTACAACAACTCTTTACCTTCTGTGGACTAATCAATTCTGGTTCCACAAAGCAATGTCCCGTTGGATCCCATGCCTCCTTACTTTCTCAATAAGCCTTGCTGAAATCCATATACACTGCTCTTCCTTCATCAATGTGTTTCGTCACATCCTCAAAAAATTCACTCGGGCTCGTAAGGCATGACCTGCCTTTGACAAAGCCATGCTGACAATTCCTAATCAGAATTGTGCCTCTCCAAATGTTCATAATTCCTGCCGCTCAGGATCTTTTCCATTAATTTACCAACTACTGAAGTAAGACACTGGTCTATGGTTTCAGGGATGTAGATGCTAAGGAACTTAAAATTGTTTTCCCTCTCAACCCCAGATCCATTGATCTGGATGATAATGTGGTTAACTGGTCAGGGAAAGTGAGGAGGTGATGGAGAGGAGCTAAGGGTAAGCAGGCACACCGAGGCCTCGGGAGACAGGTAAGTGGGAGCCAGATACTAAAGGATACCCCTATGGCTGTCCCCCTTAACAATAAGTACTCCTGACTGAGTACTGGTGGGGGGATGGTGCAACTGGGGGAAGCAACAGTGGCTGTGCCTCTGGCACAAAGTCTGGCCCCATGGCTCAGAAGAGTAGGGAAAGGTAGAAGGCAGCACTAATAAGGGACTCAATAGTTGGGGGTCAGACAGGTGATTTTGTGGACGCAGGAAAGAAAGGCACATGGTAGTTTGCCTCCCAGGTGCCAGGGTCCGGGAAGTTTCTGGTCACGTCCATGATATCCTGAAGTGGGAAGGTAAACAGCCAGAGGTCATGGTACATATTAGTACTAACAACATAGGTAGGAAAAGGGAGGAGGTCCTGAAAACAGACTACAAGGAGTTAGAAAGGAAGTTGAGAAGCAGGACCTCAGAGGTAGTAATCTTGGGATTACTGCCTGTGCAACACGACAGTGAGTGTAGGAATAGAGTGAGGTGGAGGATAATTGTGTGGCTGAGGGATTGGAGCAGGGGGTAAGGATTCAGATTTCTGGATCATTGGGACCTCTTTTGGGGCAGGCGTGACCTGTATAAAAAGGATGGGTTGCACATGAATCCAAGGATGACCAATATCC
Source organism: Hypanus sabinus (assembly GCF_030144855.1). Taxonomy (NCBI): domain Eukaryota; kingdom Metazoa; phylum Chordata; class Chondrichthyes; order Myliobatiformes; family Dasyatidae; genus Hypanus; species Hypanus sabinus. The sequence continues at coordinate 1,093,965 of NC_082707.1, forward strand.
TGGCAGGGAGGTTTGCTAAGGCTATTAGGGATGGTTTAAACTAGTACTGGGGGGTGGGAACCAAACTGAGGCAGGGGCGGTTGGCTCACATATAGTGAAAGCTTGGAGACAGTGTGAGAGGGAGTATAGGCAGGTGATAGAGAAGGGACGCGCTCAGACTGATGGTTTGAGATGTGTCTATTTTAATTCAAGGAGTATTATTAACAAAACGGATGAGCTTAGAGCGTGGAACAGTACTTGGAGCTATGATGTTGTGGCCATTACAGAGACTTGGATGGCTCAGGGGCAGGAATGGCTGCTTTGAGTGCCAAGCAATAGATGTTTCAGAAAGGACAGGGAGGGGTGCAAAAGAGGTGGGTACGTGGCACTGCTGATCAGAGATAGTGTCATGGCTGCAGGAAAAGAGGAAATCATGGAGGGATTGTTTACTGAGTCTCTGTGGGTGGAAGTTAGAAACAGGAAGGGGTCAATAACTCTACTGGGTGTTTTTTATAGACCACCCAATAGTAACAGGGACATCGAGGAGCAGATAGGGAGACAGATTCTAGAAAGGTGTAATAATAAGACCGTAAGATATAGGTGCAGAAGTAGGCCATTCGGCCCATCGAGTCTGCTCCGCCATTCATTCATGGGCTGATCCGATTCTTCCAGTCATCCCCACTTCCCTGCCTTCACTCCATACCCTTTGATGCCATGGCTAATCAAGAACCTATCCATTCTGCCTTAAATACACCCAATGACTTGACCTCCATAGCTGCTCATGGCAACAAGTTCCACAGATTTACCACCCTTTGACTAAAGTAATTTCTCCGCATCTCTGTTCTAGATGGACGTCCTTCGATCCTAAAGTCATGCCCTCTTGTCCTAGAATCCCCTACCATGGGAAATAACTTTGCCATATCTAATCTGTTGAGGCCTCTTAACATTTGGAATGTTTCTATGAGATCCCCCCTCATTCTCCTGAACTCAAGGGAATACAGCCCAAGAGCTGCCAGACGTTCCTCATACGATAACCCTTTCATTCCTGGAAACATTCTCTGAACCCTCTCCAATGTCAGTGCTGTATATCCTTTCTAAAATAAGGAGCCCAAAACTCACACAATACTCCAAATGTGGTCTCATGAGTGCCTTATAGAGCATCAACATCAAATCCCTGCTCTTATATTCTATACCTCTAAAAATGAATGCCAACGTTGCATTCGCCTTCTTCACCACCGACTCAACCTGAAGGTTAATTTTTAGGGTATCCTGCACAAGGACTCCCAAGTCCCTTTGCATCTCTGTGTTTTGAATTCTCTCCCCATCTAAATAATAGTCTGCCCATTTATTTCTTCTACCAAAATGCATGACCATACACTTTTCAACATTGTATTTTATTTGCCACTTGTTTGCCCATTCCCCTAAACTAAGTCTCTCTGCAGGCTCTCTGTTTCCTCAACATTACCCGCTCCTCCACCTATCTTTGTATCATCAGCAAATTTAGCGACAAATTCATTAGTAACATAGCCCAAATCATTGACATACATTGTAAAAATCTGTGGTCCCTACACCAAACCCTGTGTAACTACACTGGTAACCGGCAGCCAGCCAGAATAGGATCCCTTTATTCCCACTCTGTTTTCTGCCTATCAGCCAATGCTCCACCCATGCTAGTAACTTCCCTGTAATTCCATGGGCTGTTATCTTGCTAAGCAGCCTCATGTGTGGCACCTTCTGAATTTGTGAAAAATGACGGTGTGCATGGAAGCAGCGGCCCCTTGGGGAGCGATAAGTGTTTGTTCTGTTTGTCCTAGATGCATAACATACAGTCGGAATATGCTCGTTAACATTAGGGCATACTGTGTAGGAAAAACTGACGAGTTCTGGTGTGACATGGACAGTTTACGCCGCTACGGACTACTATCAGTGACCAAGCCAGCTGCTTCCCGAGGGAGGAGGAAGCGAAAGCGCTGTGAGGGAAGACAGAGGAGGGGTAAGAGGGACGGCATCCATGCTGGGCTAAAAGCTAACCCCACCAGGCCAGCGGTACCGTCCCTCCTGCTCTCAAATGTCTGTTCCATCAACAACAAGCTGGATGAGTTGCGTCTGCTGAGAGAAATACACAAGGAGTTTAAAGACTGCTGTGTGTATGTTTTCACGGAATCCTGGCTCCATGACAACATGCCGGACATGGCGATACAGCTAGAGGGAATGACATCGTTTCGTGCGGACAGAGAGTCAGCTAGCTCCGGTAAGAGCCGAGGAGGAGGTTTGTGTATTTACATCAACAAAGACTGGTGTGCGAATGCTACAGTCGCTGCTAAACACTGCTCACCGCTGGCTGAATTTCTCATTGTGAAATGCCGGCCGTTCTATCTGCCGAGGGAATTCACCATCGTGCTTGTGACAGCTGTTTACGTAGCTCCCAGTGCTAATGCTAAGGCTAATGTTAACGAAGCACTGGGAGGCCTACATGAAGCCATCAGTGAGCCACTGACTACACATCCTGACAGCTTTGTGGTGATTGCTGGGGACTTTAGCCACACCAGCTTAAAGACTGTGTTAAGCTTAAAGACAGCTTAAAGACTATTGCAGCCCAAATTCCTGCAATATGTGAATTTCAAAACCAGGGGAGACAACACACTGGACTTGGTTTATATCAACACCCCACAGGCATAAAAAGTGCCCCCATCTTGGCCACTCTGACCACATATCTGTCATGTTAACACCAGCATATAAACCACTGCTTAAACGTGTGAGAGCAGAGAAAAGACAGATAAGGGTCTGGCCGAAAGGAGCAGCCTCAGCAAAACAAGACTGTTTTTTGCACACAGACTAGGTGGGACATATTCAAGACAGCAGCCTCCTATGATGACCATACAGACATTGAGGAGGATGCGGAGGCAGTAATCAGCTACGGAGCCAAATGCACAGAGGATGTCACTGTGATGAAAACCTCCACCGCACGTGGTTATCAAAAGCCATGGATGACAACAGAGGTGCGTTCACTACTGAAGGCCCGTGACACAGCCTACAGATCGAGGGACAGGAGTGCACTTCGCTCAGCCAGGACTGCGCTTTCACTAGGGATCAGGAAAGTGAAAAGGGCCTACGCGGGCAAAATACATGGACACTTCTGTGACACAGGTGACACCAGACAGATGTGGCAGGGAACTCAAGCTCTGACAGACTACAAGATCAGGCAAAAAATTGATGACAGCAACGCCTCTCTTCCAGACAGGCTCAGCAATCTCTTTGCGTGCTTTGAAGCGTCAAACACTGCAGCAAGGGGAAGAGCCAGTCCCTTCTTACCATCTGACCAGCGGGCTCCAATCATTGATTCAGAGCACACATGGAGGACCCTTGCCAGGGTCAACCCACGAAAAGCGGGAGGTCCCGACAACATCCCTGGACGTGTGCTCAAGGAATGTGCTGATGTATTAGCAGATGTCCTGACAGACATTTTCAACATCTCTTAGTCAAGTCATTGTCCCCAGATGCTTCAAAACGTCCACAATCATCCCTGTAGCAAAGAAATCAGTTGTAACCTGTCTGAATGATTACCGTCCCGTTCCCCTGACCCCCATAGTGATGAAATGTTTTGAACGGCTTATCAAACCTCATATCACAGCCAGCCTCCCCTCATCGCTGGATCCTCTAGTTTGCTTATTGTCCCAACCGCTTTACAGAGGACGCAATATCCACCACACTGCACACAGTTCTCTCTCACTTGGACAATAAAGACACTTATGCCAGAATCCTGTACATTGATTTCAGTTCAGCATTCAATACCATCATCCCGCAGAGACTAGTGGAGAAACTGTCGCTGCTTGGCCTTAACACAGCCATGTGTCGCTGGATTCTGGATTTCTTGACAGAGAGACCACAGTCAGTCCATGTTGGCAGGAACATCTCTGACTCCATCACACTGAGCTCTGGATCCCCACAAGGCTGTGTGCTCAGCCCACTGCTGTTTACACTGCTAACACATGACTGTGCAGCCAGATTCAAGGGGAACCTGATCATTAAATATGCTGATGATACCACAGTGGTGGGGCTCATCAGCAAAAATGATGAAACAGTGTACAGGGAGGAGGTCAAACACCTAGAGAGCTGGTGCAGTGACAACAACTTGATGCTTAATGTCACCAAAACCAAGGAGATGATCGTCGATTTCAGATGGTCTCAGCCTAAGCACACACCGCTCAGCATCAGCGGCTCCACAGTGGAGAGAGTTGAAAACATAAAGTTCCTTGGGGTGCAGATCTCGGACAATCTCACCTAACCCAGGGTTGATGAAGGATTTCGGCCCAAAACATCGTCACTACCTCTTCCCATAGATGCTGTCTGGCCTGCTGAATTCTGCCAGCATTATGTGTTTTTATTTATTTCCAGCATCTGCAGATTCACTCGTGTTGCCTCTCCATAAATTGTTTGTTCTTCTGTCATCAGGCAAGCGTTACAGGAGCATCAAAACAAAAACTACAAGGTTACTAAACAACTTCCTCCCACAGACAGACTACTAAATAGCTGCTCTACATGACTCTGCTTTGGACACTTTTAACTTGCACTGGACGCTTATAACTTGATTTTAACTGATGTTGCTGTTGTGTTTTACTATTTATTGTTGTGTTTATTATTTAGTGCTGAGTTTGTTATGTTATGATTGCACTTGCCCCTGGGAAATGCTGTCTCATTCTGCCCTGCAGAGCTGATGTATGGTTGGAATGATAATAAAGTTTTTGAATCTTAAAAAAAAATCCAAGTACACCATGTCGACTGCATCTCCTTTGTCTGCCTTGCTTGTATTTTCCTCAAAGAATTACAACAGGTTTGTCAGGCAGAATTTTTCTTTCAGGAAACCATGATGGGTTTGACCTGTCTTGTCGTGTGCCTCCAGGTATCTGTAATCTCATCCCTAACAATCGATTCCAACAACTTCCCAACCACTGATGTCAGGCAAACAGGTCTATAGTTTCTTTTCTAAACTTTGTACTCTCAAAATTCAGTTTTTTGAAGGCCTCACACTAGTCAGAAAACAGTCTGTCCCAGTCCACACTTCTCAGATCACTTCTAATGAACCTGATTGAATTCTTTGAGGATGTTACAAAACACATTGATGAAGATAGAACAGTGGATGTAGTGTATATGGATTTCAGTAAGGCATTTGATAAGGTTCCCCATACAAGGCTCATTCAGAAAGTAAAGAGGCATTGGATCCAAGGAGACCTTGCTTTGTGGATCCAGAATTGGCTTGACCACAGAAAGCAAATGGTGATTGTGGATGGCTCATATTCTGCAGGGAGGACAGTGACTAGTGGTGTTCTGGAGTTTAGTTTCAATATAATCATGGAGAAGGGTAGGACTGGACCCAGGGTTGAGATTTTTGATTGGAGAAAGGCTAACTTTGAGGAGATGCGAAAGGATTTAGAAGGAGTGGATTGGGACAATCTGTCATATGGGAAGGATGTAACAGAGAAATGGTGGTCATTTAAAGGTGAAATTTTGAGGGTACAGAATCTTTATGCTCCTGTTAGGTTGAAAGGAAAGGTTAAAAGTTTGATAAAGCTGTTTTTCAAGGGATATTAGAAACTTGGTTAGGAAAAAGAGAGATATCTACAATACATATAGGCAGCATGGAGTAAATGAGGTGCTCAAGGAATATAAAGTATGTAAGAAGAATCTTAAGAAAGAAATTAGAAAAGCTAAAAGAAGATACAAGGTTGCTTTGGCAAGTAAGGTGAAAATAAATCCAAAGGGTTGCTACAGTTATATTAATAGCAAAATGATAGTGAGGGGTAACATTGGTCCCTTAGAGAATCAGAGTGGACAGCTATGTGTGGAGCCGAAAGAAATGGGGGAGATTTTGAACAATTTCTTTTCTTCGGTATTCACTAAGGAGAAGGATATTGAATTGTGTAAGGTAAGGGAAACAAGTAGGAAAGTTATGGAAACTATGATGATTAAAGAAGAAGAAGAGGCGCTTTTAAAGAATGTAAAAGTGGATAAGTCTCCAGGTCCTGACAGGATATTCTCTAGGACATAGAGGGAAGTTACTGTAGAAATAGCAGGGGCTCTGACAGAAATATTTCAAATGTCATTAGAAACGGGGATGGTGCTGGAGGATTGGCATATTGCTCATATGGTTCCATTGTTTAGAAAGGATTCTAAGAGTAAACCTAGCAATTATAGGCCTGTCAGTTTGATGTCAGTGGTGGGTAAATTAATGGAAAGTATTCTTAGAGATGGTATATATAATTACCTGGATAGACAGGCCTGATTAGGAGCAGTCAACATGAATTTGTGTGTGGAAGGTCATGTTTGACAAATCTTAATGAATTTTTTGAAGAGGTTACGAGGAAAGTTGACGAGGGTAAAGCAGTGGATGTTGTCTATATGGACTTCAGCAAGGTCTTTGACAAGGTTCCTCATGGAAGGTTAGTTAGGAAAGTTCAATCGTTAGCTATTAATATTGAAGTAATAAAATGGATTCAACAGTGGCTGGATGGGAGATGCCAGAGAGTAATGGTGGATAACTGTTTGTCAGGTTGGAGGCCAGTGACTAGTGGTGTGCCTCAGGGGTCTGTACTGGGTCCAATGTTGTTTGTCATATACGTTAATGATTTGGATGATGGGGTGGTAAATCGGATTACTAAGTATGCAGATAATACTAAGATAGGTGGCGTTGTGGATAATGAAGTGGGTTTTCAAACCTTGCAGAGAGATTTAGACAAGGTAGAAGAGTGGGCTGAACGATGGCAGATGAAGTTTAATGCTGATAAGTGTGAGGTGCTACATTTTGGTAGGAATAATCCAAATAGGACATACATGGTAAATGGTAGGGCATTGAAGAATGCAGTAGAACAGAGTGATCTAGGAATAATGGTGCATAATTTCCTGAAGGTGGAATCTCATGTGGATAGGGTGGTGAAGAAAGCTTTTGGTATGTTGGCCTTTATAAATCAGAGCATTGAGTATAGGAGCTGGGATGTAATGTTAAAATTGTAGAAAGCTTTGATAAGGCCGAATTTAGAGTATTGTGTACAGTTCTGGTCACCAAATTATAAGAAAGATGTCAACAAAATAGAGTACAGAGAAGATGTACTAGAATGTTACCTGGGTTTCAGCACCTAAGTTACAGGGAAAGGTTGAACAAGTTAGGTCTTTATTCTTTGGAGCGTAGAAGGTTGAGGGGGGACTTGATAGAGGTATTTAAAATTATGAGGGGGATAGATAGAGTTGACGTGGCTTTTTCCATTGAGAGTAGGGGAGATTCAAACAAGAGGACATGAGTTGAGAATTAGGGGGCAAAAGTTTAAGGGTAACACAAGGGGGAATTTCTTTACTCAGAGAGTGGTAGGTGTGTGGAAGGAGCTTCCAGTAGAAGTGGTAGAGGCAGGTTCGGTATTGTCATTTAAAGTAAAATTGGATAGGTATATGGACAGGAAAGGAATGGAGGGTTATGGGCTGAGTGCAGGTCGGTGGGACTAGGTGAGAGTGTTCGGCACAGACTAGAAGGGCCGAGATGACCTGTTTCTGTGCTGTAATTGTTATATGGTTATATGTTCTGTTCTGGGACCCCCTCCTCTTTGTGATTGTTATAAATGACCTGGATGAGGAAGTAGAGTGATTGTTAGTAAATTTGCTGATGTTGGAGGTGCTGTGGATAGCGTGCAGGCTTGTCAGAGGTTACAGCAGGACATTGATAGGATGCAGATTTTGGCGAGCAGGATTAAGGAAAACCCCAAGGCATTTTACAAGTATGTGAAGATCAAGAGGATACGGTCAGAGAGAATGTGACAATGGAGAAGTATATACGGAATCGGAGGAGGTAGCGGAGGTACTTAATGAATACTTTGCTTCAGTATTCACTACGGAAAAGGATCTTGCCAATTGTAGGGATGACTTGCAGCAGACAGTAAAGCTTGAGCATATAGACATTACGAAAGATGATGCACTGGAGCTTTTGGAAAGCATCAAGTTGGATTGGTCACCCGGACCAGATGAGTTATACGCCAGTCTTCTGTGAGAAGCAAGGGAGGAGATTGCTGAGCCTCTGGCAATGATCAGTGGGGATGGGAGAGTTTCCGGAGATTGGAGGGGTGCAGATGTTGATCCCTTTTTCAAGTAAGGGAGTAGAGATAGCCCAGGTGACGACCTACCAGAGACAAGTTTTGTGGTCACGTCTCTGGCACTGAGACTGGACCCTCAGCTCAGAAGGGAAGGAGGGAAAAGAGGAGAGTAATAGTGATAGGGAATTTGATAGTTAGAGAGACAGATAAAAGGTTCTGTGAGAGAGATCGAGAATCCCAGATGGTCTGTTGCTTCCCTGGTGCCAGGGTCCGCAATATCTCGGATCGAGTTCTCGGTATTCTCAGGAGGGGGAGGGTGAGCAGCAAGATGTCATGGTCCATGTAGGTGTCAATGACTTTGATACGAAGAAGGACGAGGTCCTGCAAAGAGAGTTTAGGGAGTTTGGTACAAAGTTGAAGGACAGGACCTCCAGGGTTGCAATCTCAGGATTGCTACCTGTGCCAGGTGCTAGTGCGGCTAGAAGAAGGAAGATAATGCAGCTAATTATGTGGCTAAGGAGTTGGTGCAGGAAGGAGGGTTCATGTTTCTGGACAATTGGGCCTTGTTCAGGGAAGGTAGGACCTGTTCTGACGGGACGGGTTGCACCTGAACTGGAGGGGGACTAACATCCTTGAGGGAAGGTTTGCTAGTGTGGGTCCGAGGATTTAAACTAGATTTGCAGGGGGAAGGGAACCAGAGTGTTACAGCAGATAGTGAGGTGGAAGAGGATAAAGGTCATGCGAGAACTGCAAGTACAGTGCATGAAGTAAAGCCAGATCTAACATATAGAGAGGCTTTGAGGAAAGAGAAGCAGAATAAAGGGTGTAAAGGTAGTAAGGTAGAAGGGCTAAAATGTGTGTACTTCAATGCAAGAAGCATCAGGAACAAAGGTGATGAACTGAGAGCTTGGATACATATATGGAATGATGATTTCGTGGCCATTACAGAGATTTGGCACCAGGGCAGGAATGAATTCTCAATATTCCTGGATTTCAGTGCTTTAAAAGGGATAGAGAGGAGGAAAAGGGAGAGGAGGGGTGGCATTACTGGTCAGGGATACTATTACAGCTACAGAAAGGGTGGGTAATGTAACAAGATCCTCTTTTGAGTCAGTATGGGTGGAAGTCAGGAACAGGAAGGAAGCAGTTAACTCTATTGGGAGTATTTTATAGGCCCCTTGGTAGCAGCAGAGATACCAAGGAGCAGATTGGGAATCAGATTATGGAAAATGTGCAAAAATAACAGTGTTATTACCATGGGTGACTTTAACTTCCCTAATATTGATTGGCACCTGATTAGTTCCAATGGTTTCGATGGGGCAGAATTTGTTAAGTGTGTTCAGGATGGATCCCTATCACAGTATGTTGACAGGCCGACGAGGAGGAATGCAATACTAGATCTAGTATTAGGTAACAAACTGGGTCAGGTCACAGATCTCTCAGTGGGTGAGCATCTGGGGGACAGTGACCACCACTCCAAGGCCTTTAACATTATCATGGAAAAGGATAAAGTCAGAGAGGACAGGATAGTTTTTTAATTGGGGAAGGGCAAATTATGAGGCTATAAGGCTAGAACTTGTGGGTGTGAATTGGGATGATGTTTTTGCAGTGAAATGTATGTTGGACAGGTCATCGATGTTTAGGGATCTCTTGCAGGATGTTAGGGATAAATTTGTCCCGGTGAGGAAGATAAAGAATGGTAGGATGAAGGAACCATGGGTGACAAGTGAAGTGGAAAATCTAGTCAGGTGGAAGAAGGCAGCGCACATGAGGTTTAGGAAGCAAGGATCAGATGGGTCTATTAAGGAATATAAGGTAGCAAGAAAGGAGCTTAAGAAGGGGCTGAGGAGAGCAAGAAGGGAACATGAGAAGGCCTTGGCGCAGAGGGTAAAGAAAACCCCAAGGCATTCTTCAATTATTTGAAGAACAAAAAGATGACAGAAGTGAAGTTGGGCTCGATTAGAAATAAAAGGTGGGAAGATGTGCCTGGAAGCTGTGGAAGTGAGCAAGGTCCTCAATGAATACTTCTCTGGTATTCACCACTGAGAGGGAACTTGATGACGGTGAGGACAATATGAGTGAGGTTGATGTTCTGGAGCATGTTGATATTAAGGGATAGGAGATGTTGGAGTTGTTAAAATACATTAGGATGGATAAGTCCCCTGGAGCCTGATGGAATATTCCTCAGGCTGCTCCACGAGGATGTTGTCCCCTTCTTCAAAAATGGTAGTAGGGATAGTCTGGGTAATTATAGACCAGTGAGCCTTACGTCTGTGGTGGGAAAGCTGTTAGAAAAGATTCTTAGAGATAGGAACTAAGGGCATTTATAGAATCATGGTCTGATCAGAGACAGTCAGCATGGCTTTGTGAAGGGCAGATCGTGTCTAACAATCCTGATAGACTCCTCTTTGAGGAGGTGACCAGCCATATAGATGAGGGTAGTGCAGTGGATGTGATCTACACGGATTTTAATAAGGCATTTGACAAGGTTCCACATGGTAGGCTTATTCAGAAAGTTAAAAGGCATGGGATCCAGGGAGGTTTGCCCAGGTGGATTCAGAATTGGCTTGAGGGTTGTGATGGAGGGAGTACATTTGGATTGGAGGGTTGTGACTAGTGGTGTCCCACAAGGATCGGTTCTGGGACCTCTAATTTTTGTGATTTTTATTAACGACCCTGATGTGGGGTTAGAAGGGTGGGTTGGCAAATTTGTAGACGACACAAATGTTGGTAGTGTTGTGGATAGTTTTGAGGATTGTTGAAGGTTGTAGAGAGACATTGATAGGATGCAGAAGATGGCAGATGGAGTTCAACCCGGAGAAGTGTGAGGTGGTACACTTTGGAAGGACGAACTCCAAGGCAGAGTACAAAGTAAATGGCAAGATACTTGGTAGTGTGGAGGAGCAGAGGGATCTGGGGGTACATGTCCACAGATCCCTGAATGTTGCCTTTCAGGTAGATAGGGTAGTTTAGAAAGCTTATGGGGTGTTGGCTTTCATAAGTTGAGGGATAGAGTTTAAGAGTCACGAGGTAATGATGCAACTGTATAAAACTCTGGTTAGGCCACACTTGGAGTACTGTGTCCAGTCCTGGTCACCTCACTATAGGAAGGATGTGAAAGCATTGGAAAGGGTACAATGGAGATTTACCAGGATGCTGCCTGATGTAGAGAGTATGCATTATGATCAGAGATTAAGGGAGCTAGGGCTTTACTCTTTGGAGAGAAGGAGGATGAGATGAGACATAATAGAGGTATAGAAACATAGAAAATAGGTGCAGAAGTAGGACATTTGGTCCTTGAAAGCCTCCACCACCATTCAGTATGATCATGGCTGATCATCCAACTCAGAACCTTGTACCTGCTTTCTCTCTATACCCCCTGATCCCTTTAGCCACAAGGGCCATATCTAACTCCCTCTTAAATATAGCCAATGAACTGGCCTCAACTGTTTCCTGTGGTAGAGAATTCCACAGATTCACCAATCTCTGTGTGAAGAAGTTTTTCCTCATCTTGGTCCTAAAAGGCTTCCCCTTTATCCTTAAACTGTGACCCCTCGTTCTAGACTTCCCCAAAATTGGGAACAATCTTCCTGCATGTAGCCTGTCCAATCCCTGTAGAATTTTATTCGTTTCAATAAGATCCCCCCTTACTCTTCTAAATTCCAGCAAGTATAAGCCTAGTTGATCCAGTCTTTCTTCACATGGAAGTTCTGCCATCCCAGGAATCAATGTGGTGAACCTTCTCTGTACTCCCTCTATGGCAAGAATGTCTTTCCTCAGATTCGGGGACCAAAACTGCACTATATAACTAAAACCAAAACTGTATACAGATATTAAGAGGAATAGGTAGAGTGAACAGCCAGTGCTTCTTCCCCAGGGTACCACTGCTCAATACAAGAGGACATGGCTCTAAATTAAGGGGTGGAATGTTCAAGGGGAATATTAGAGGAAGGTTTTTTACTCAGGGAGTGGTTGGTGCATGGAATGCACTGCCTGAGTCAGTGGTGGAGGCAGATACACTAGTGAAATTTAAGAGACTACTAGACAGGTATATGGAGGAATTTAAGGTGGGGGGTTATATGGGAGGCATGGTTTAAGGGTCGGCAGAACATTGTGGGCTGAAAGGCCTGTACTGTGCTGTGCTATGTTCTATGCTCTATGTAAAATTATAGACCAGTGAGCCTTACTTCAATGGTTGGTAAGTTGATGGAAAAGATGCTGAGAAGGCAGGATTTATGAACATTTGGAGAGGCATAATATGATCAGGAATAGTCAGCATGGCTTTGTCAAAGGCAGATCATGCCTTACAAGCCTGATCGAATTTTTTGAGGATGTGACTAAACACATTGATGAAGGTAGAGCAGTAGATGTAGTGTATATGGATTTCAGCAATGCATTTGATAAGTTACCCCATGCAAGGCTTATTGAGAAAGTAAGGAGGCATGGGATCCAAGGGGACCTTGCTTTGTGGATTCAGAACTGGCTTGCTCACAGATGGCAGAGTGATTGTAGATGGGTCATTTTCTGCATGGAACCTGGTGACCAGTGGTGTGTCTCAGGGATCTGTTCTGGGACCCGTTCTCTTTGTAATTTTTATAAATGACCTGGATGAGGCAGTGAAGGGATGGGTTAGTAAATTTGCTGATGACACAAAAGTTGGAGTTGTTGTGGATCGCCTGGAGGGTTGTCAGAGGGTAGAGCAAGACATCGATAGGATGCAGAACTGGGCTGAGAAGTGGCATATGGAGTTCAACCCAGATAAGTGTGAAGTGGTTCATTTTGGTTGGTTAAATTTGAAGATAGAGTATAATATTAATGTTAAAGCTCTTGGCAATATGGAGGATCTGCAAGATCTTGGGGTCCATGTCATTAGAACACTCAAAGCTGCTGTGCAGGTTGACAGTATCGTTAAGAAGGTGAATGGTGTGCTTTGCCTTCACCAGCTGTGGAATTGAGTTCAAGAGCCATGAGGTACTATTACAGCTATACAAGACCTTAGTTAGACCCCACTTGAAGTACTGTGTACAGTTCTGGTCACCTCACTACAAGAAGGATGCTATACAGAGAGTGCCGAGGAGATTTACAAGGATGTTACCTGGATTGGAGAGCATGAATAGGTTGAGTGAACTTGGCTTTTTCCCCTTGGGGTGATGGAGGATGATAGGTGACCTGATAGAGGTGTATAAGATGATGAGAAGCATTGAAAAGCCAGAGGCTTTTACCCAGTGCTGTAATGACTCACATGAGGCGGCATAGTTTTAAAGTGCTTGGAAGAAGGTACAAGGGGAATGTCAAAGGTAAGTTTTTCACACAGAGAGTGGGGAGTGTTTGGAATGCATTGCCAGCAAAGATGGTAGAGGTGGATACAATAGGGTCTTTTAAGAGACTCCTAGATAGGTACATGGAGCTTAGAAAAACAGAGAGCTATGTGGTAGGGAAATTCTCCGCAACTTCTAGAGTACGATTCATGGTTGACACAACATTGTGGGCAGAAGGGCATGTAATGTGTTGTAGATTTTCTATATTCTTTATTCAAACAGTAGCCAAGTTATAGGGCTGAGACTCCAGAGAGAGCTGGAAAAGGCATGTATTAAGAGTGATGATGTAATTGTAATGGGGGACTTCAATATGTAAGGGGACTGGAAAAATTAGGTTGGTGTCATCACAAGAGAGAGAATTTGTTGAATGCCTACGACATTGGTTTTTAGAGCAGCTTGCCCTTGAGCCTACTTGGGGAAAGGCTATCTTAGATTGGGTCTTGGTTAATAACCCATATTTGATCAGGGAGCTGAATGTAAAGGAACACTTAGGAACCAGTGATCATAATATGCTTGAATTCATACTGCACTCTGAGAGGGAGAAGCATAAGCAACATGTATCAATAAAGGGAATTACAGAGGCATGTGAGAGGAGTTTTCCCAGGTGGATTGGAGGAGGATACTGGAAGGGATGATGGCAGAGCAGAGATGGCTACGGTTCCTGGGAATAGTTCACAAGATGCAGGATAGATATGTCCCACAGAAGAAGTAGCTCTTTAATGGCAGGGAAAGACTACTGTGGCTGACAAGAGAAGTTAAGGACTGCATAAAAGCCAAGGAAAGGGCATATAAAGTAGCAGAAGTGAGTGGGAAGTTGGATGATTGGGAAGCTTTTAGAATCCTACAAAAGGCAACTAAAAAAGCTAGAAGGGAAAAGATTAAATCTGAAGGCAAACTAGACAATAAAGTAGGATACCAAAAAATTATTCAATCATGCTGTATAATGAATAAAAAGTAGATGAGAGTTGACATTGGACTACTGGAAAATGATATGGGTGAGACAGTAATGGGGGACAAAGAAATGGCAGATGAACCTAATGAGTATTTGGCATCACAGTGGAAGACACCAGCAGTGTGCCAGAGGTTCATAAGTGTCTGGGAGTGAGTGCCATTGCTATTACCAAAGGAAAAAGTACGAGGCAAACTGACAGGACTTAAGGTGGACAAGTAAGTTGGACCAGATTTTGGTGAGCAGCATTAAAGAAAACCCCAAGGCATTTTACAAGTATGTGCAGAGCAAGAGGATAAGATGTGAGAGAATATGATCAATCAAGTGTGACAATGGAAAAGTGTGTATGGAACTGAAGGAGGTAGCAGAGGTACTTAATGAATACTTTGCTTCAGTATTCACTACAGAAAAGGATCTTGCCAATTGTACAGATGACTTGCAGCAGATGGTAAAGCTTGAGCATATTGATATTACGAAAGACGATGTGCTGGAGCTTTTGGAAAGCATCAAGTTGGATAGGTTACCAGGATCTGACGAGTTATATGCCAGACCACTGTGAGAAGCAAGGGAGGAGATTGCTGAACCTCTGGCAATGATCAGTGGGGATGGGAGAGGTTCTGGAGATTGGAGGGGTGCAGATGTTGATCCCTTATTCAAGTAAGGGAGTAGAGATAGCCCAGGAAATTATAGACCAGTGAGTCTTTCTTCAGTGGTTGGTAAGTTGATGGAAAAGATCCTGAGAGGCAGGATTTATGAACATCTGGAGAGGCATAATATGATCAGGAATAGTCAGCATGGCTTTGTCAAAGACAGATCATGCCTTATGAGCCTGATTGAATTTTTTCAGGAAGTGACTAAACACATTGATGAAGGTAGAGCAATAGATGTCGGCATTTGATGATGTACCCCATGCAAGCTTATTGAGGAAGTAAGGAGGCATGGGATCCAAGTGGACATTGCTTTGTGGATCCAGAACTGGCTTGCACACAAAAGGCAAAGAGTGGTTGTAGATGGGTCATATTCTGCATGGAGGTCAGTGACCAGTGGTGTGCCTCAGGGATCTGTTCTGGAACCCGCTCTCTTTGTAATTTTTATAAATGACCTGGATAAGGAAGTGGAGGGATGGGTTAGTAAGTTTGCTGATGACACAAAAGTTGGAGGTGTTGTGGATAGTGTGGAGGGCTGTCAGGGGTTACAACAGGACATTGATAGGATGCAAATTGGGCTGAAAAGTGACAGATGGAGTTCAACCCAGATAAGTGTGTGGTGGTTCATTTTGGTAGGTCAAATATGATGGCAGAATATAGTATTAATGGTAAGACTCTTGGCAGTGTGGAGGATCAGAGGGATCTTAGGGTTCGAGTCCATAGGACACTTAAAGCTGCTGCACAGGTTGACTATGTGGTTAAGAAGGCATACGGTGTACTGGCCTTCATCAACCGTAGGATTGAGTTCAAGAGCCAAGAGGTAATGATACAGCTATATAGGACTCTGGTAAGACCCCACTTGGAGTACTGTGCTCAGTTCTGGTCACCTCACGACAAGAAGAATGTGGAAACTATAGAAAGGGTGCAGAGAATGGTTTGAGTGAACTTGGCCTTTTCTCCTTGAGGTGACGAAGGACGAGAGGTGACCCGATAGAGGTGTATAAGATGATGAGAGGCATTGATCATGTGGACAATAAGTACTCCTGTTTGATTACTATTGGGGGAGACAGCCTACCTGGGGGAAGCAACAGTGGCCGTCCCTCTGGCACAGAGTCCGGCCCTGTAGCTCTGAAGGGTAGGGAAAGGAAGAGGAAGGCAGTAGTAATAGGGGACTCGATAGGGGCGATTCTGTGGATGCAGTCAGGACACCTGGATGGTAGTTTGCCTCCCTAGTGCCAGGCTCTGGGATGTTTCTGATTGGGTCCAAGATATCCTGAAGTGGGAGGGTGAGGAGCCAGAGGTCGTAGTACATATAGGTACCAATGACATAGGTAGGAAAAGGTAAGAGGCCCTGAAAGGAGAAAATAGGGAGTTAGGCAGGGAGTTGAGAAGAAGAACCACAAAGGTAGTAATCTCAGTGAGAGTAGGAATGGAATGTGGCGGAGGATAAATGCGTGGCTGAGGGATTGGACCGGGGGGCAGGGATTCAAGTTTCAGGATCATTGGGACCTCTTTTGGGGCAGGTGTGACCTGTACAAAAAGGACAGGTTACACTTGAATCCTAGGGGGACCAATATCCTGGCGGGGAGATTTGCGAAGGCTACTGGGGAGACTTTAAACTAGAATGGTTGGGGGATGGGAATCAAATTGAAGAGACTAGGAGAGAGGAGGTTAGCTCACAAATAGAGAAAGCTAGTTGACAGTGTGTGAGGGAGGAAAGGCGGGTGATAGAGAAGGGGAGGACTCAGACCGAAGATGTAGGGGAGAAAGAAGAAAAAGTTAATAAAGATGTTTCCACCATTAGGGATAAACAGAGAGTAAGAGGTGGAGAGTTTCTTAAATGCATCTATTTTAATGCTAGGAGCATTGTAAGGAAGGTGGATGAGCTTAGAGCATGGATTAATACCTGGAAATATGATTTTGTAGTTATTAGTGAAACATGGTTGCAGGAGGGGTGTGATTGGCAACTAAATATTCCTGGATTTCGTTGTTTCAGGTGTGATAGAATTGGAGGGACAATAGGGGAAGTGTGGCATTGCTTGTCAGAGAAAATATTACAGCAGTGCTTTGGCAGGAT
Organism: Hypanus sabinus; assembly: GCF_030144855.1. Classification (NCBI taxonomy): domain Eukaryota; kingdom Metazoa; phylum Chordata; class Chondrichthyes; order Myliobatiformes; family Dasyatidae; genus Hypanus; species Hypanus sabinus. Next base: position 1,111,007 of record NC_082707.1, read on the forward strand.
AGATAAGAGGGCTCATCTAGGGAGGCTATTTGGGTGGAATTGAGAAATGGGAAAGGTGTAGTAACACTTATAGACCGCCTAATGGAGAGCGAGAATTGGAGGAGCAAATTTGTAAGGAGATGGCAGATATTTGTGGTAAGCACAAGGTTGTGATTGTGGGAGATTTTCATTTTCCACATATAGACTGGGAAGCCCATTCTGTAAAGGGGCTGGATGGTTTGGAGTTTGTAAAGTGTGTGCAGGATAGTTTTTTGCAACAATATATAGAGGTACCAACTAAAGAAGGAGCAGTGTTGGATCTCTTGTTAAGAAATGCAGGTGGACTGGGAGAATCAGGTAGGTGCTGGACCCCAGGATAGGGAGTTTGTGGAGTGTCTAAGGCAGGGGTCAGCAACCTTTACCACTGAAAGAGCCATTTGGACCCGTTTCCCACAGAAAAGAAAACACTGGGAGCCGCAAAACCCGTTTGACATTTAAAATGAAATAACACTGCATACAACGTTTTGTTTTGCCTTTATGCTATGTATAAACAAACTATAATGTGTTGCATTTATGAAATTGATGAACTCCTGCAGAGAAAACGAAATTACATTTCTGCATGCAACAAAAACATTTTGAACTCCGAAAAAAAGACGTTGGGTTGAAGGTTACTTTTAAGTAAAATACTCAACGGCTATTTGAGTCCTTCTTTTATTTATGAAAAACGCCAAACTTAAATTTGCCGCCAGCAGCAAACCAAAAATAACGTCAGCCAGCTGTCAACCTGAAAAATAAAAGGACTATTTCACTGAACAATGAAAACATATGAATATACGTAAAATAATAGGCAATTAAAATATTTATCATACTTTTTCAGGTTGACTCACACCTGACAATGCAGTCGTATTCAGTAGGGATGGATCGATGCTTAGGGGAGTGACCGGGAAGGATAATGTGTTTTTTTCCTCTCTGAACTCACAGAAGCGTTTCCCAAACGATGTTTGCATTGCGATGATTGCAGAATGTAAATACCCCGAATTTATCATGTCGTGACCTTGTTTGAACTCTCTCAAATTGGGGAAGTGAGACAATGTGCCTTTCTGTAAATCTCTGGCAAGCAACGTCAACTTGCGCTCGAGTGCCAAAACATCCTCCAACATGTGCAGGGCTGTACGTCCTTTCCCCTGAAGAGCTGTGTTCAGCGTGTTCAGGTGCGCTGTCATGTCTACCATGAAGTGTAGCTTTTCCAGCCACTCTGGCTGTTCCAGCTCAGGAAAGGTAAGCCCTTTGCTGCCCAGGAAAGTTTTCACTTCTTCCAGACACGCGACAAAGCGTTTCAGCACCTCCCCTCTGGACAGCCAGCGATAAAAACACGTTGTAGCGGTGTGCTACACGCAGTCAGTAAACTGCAGTCAAAGATAGCTTTATTCGAACTAAACAGCCTTGCTTTTAAGCCTCCCTCAACCCGCCCCCCATGGGCGCGGATGCTGCAAAAGACACGTACTCACAAACCCCCGTAGGCTATCTCCCTTAGCTTGAACGCTGGCTAATTGTGAGCCGGTTCAGATGTGTCAGGAAATGGGTCGCCACGACGTCTTATTTAGATTGTACAAGATCACCATAATCTTCAAATTTAGATTTACATTTCAAAAACTAACAAACTAACATAAAATACATTTTAATTAAATACTGACCATGTAGCGGTGTGCTACACGCAGCGCTAAAATTACGACACGGAGTGGGTAACTGCAGTCGAAGGAAAAAACTTTATTCGAAATCTTCAGCCTCACTTTTAAACCTCCCTCAACCTGCCCCCCCCCTCCCCCATGGCGCAGAGGCTCCAAAGCTCTGTGCTTGCAAAACCCCGTAGGCTATCTAATTGTGAGTCGGTTCGGATGTGCCAGGAAAAGGGTCGCCACAACCAATTATTTCCCAAAGCAACAGGGAGCCGCAGCACAGACGTAAAAGAGCCACATGTGGCTCCGGAGCCGCGGGTTGCCGACCCCCGGTCTAAGGGATGTATTTTTGGAACAGCTTGTGCTTGAGCCAACCAGGAACGAGGCTATTTTGGACTTGGTGATGTGTAATGCACAGGAATTGATAAGTGATCTTGAAGTAAAGGAGCCATTAGGAAGTAGTGATCATAACATGATAAGTTCTTATCTACAATTTGAGAGGGATAAGGGCAGATCAGAGGTGTCAGTGTTGCAATTAAATAAAGGAGACTACGGAGCCATGAGGGAAGAGCTGGCCAAAGTTAAATAGGCGGATGCCCTGGCAGGAAAGACAGTGGATCAGCAGTGGCAGATATTCTTGGGCATAATACAAAAGATGCAAATGCAGTTCATTCCAATGAGAAGGAAGGATTCAAAGAGGGGGAAGGGGCCACAGTGGTTGATAAAGGAAGTCAGAGATTGTATAGCATTAAAGAAAAAGAAGTATGACAGGGCTAAGATGAGTGGGAATACAGATGATTGGGAAAGTTTTAAGAAACAGCAGATCTTAACTAAAAAAGCAATACGGAGAGAAAAAATCAGGTATGAGCTCAGTCTAGCCAGGAATATAAAAGGGGATAGCAAAAGGTTTTTTAGCTATGTGAAGAGAAAGAAGATAGTTAAGAACAATGTTGGCCCCTTGAAGAATGAATTGGGAGAAATTGTTATGGGAAACAGGGAAATGGTAACAGAATTTAATGCCTACTTTAGATCTGTCTTCACCAGGGAGGACACAAGCAATCTCCCAGATGTATGGATGGGCCAGGGTCATAAGATATCAGAAGAATTGAGACAGATTGACATTAGGAAAGAAACTGTGATGAGTAGACTGGTAGGACTGAAGGCTAATAAATCCCCGGGTCCAGATGGTCTGCATCCGAGGGTTCTAAAAGAGGTGGCTCAGGAAATTGCGGATGCATTGGTAATCATTTTCCAATGTTCCTTAGATTCAGGATCAGTTCCTGAAGATTGGAGAGTGGCTAATGTCCCACTTTTCAAGAAGGGAGGGAAGGAGAAAACGGAGAACTATCGCCCTGTTAGCCTAACGTCAGTCGTGGGGAAGATGCTTGAGTCCATTATTAAGGACGAAATAGTGGCACATCTAGATGGCAGAAATAGGATTAGGCCGAGCCAGCATGGATTTACCAAGGGCAAATCATGCTTGACTAATCTGTTGGAGTTTTTTGAGGGTGTAACAAGGATGTTAGACGAGGGTAAGCCAGTAGATGTTGTGTACCTAGATTTTCAGAAGGCATTCAATAAGGTGCCACATAGGAGATTGGTGAGTAAAATCAGAGCTCATGGCATTGGGGGCAGGGTTTCAACATGAATAGAAAACTGGTTGGCAGATAGAAAGCAAAGGGTAGCAGTGAATGGGTGTTTCTCAGACTGGCTGGAGGTGACTAGTGGGGTACCACAGGGCTCTGTATTGGGACCACAGCTCTTTACGATTTATGTCAATGATTTAGATGAGGGCATTAAAAACTATATCAGCAAGTTTGCTGATGATACTAAACTGGGTGGCAGTGTGACATGCGAAGAGGACGTTAGGAGAATACAGGGAGACTTGGATAGGCTGAGTGAGTGGGCAGATACTTGGCAGATGTCATTCAATGTGAATAAATGTGAAGTTATCCACTTTGGAAGCTGGAACAAGAGGGCAGAGTATTGTCTGAACGGTGTCGAGTTAGGTAAGGGAGAAATGCAAAGAGACCTAGGAGTCCTAGTTCACCAGTCAATGAAGGTGAATGAGCAAGTGCAACAGGCAGTGAAGAGGGCAAATGGAATGTTGGCCTTTATTACAAGGGGAATTGAATACAAGAGCAAGGATGTTCTTTTGCATTTGTGCAGGGCCCTGGTGAGACCACACCTGGAATATTGTGTACAGTTTTGGTCTCCAGGTTTAAGGAAGGACATTCTGGCAATTGAGGAAGTGCAGCGTAGATTCACCAGGTTGATTCCTGGGATGGCAGGGCTGTCTTACGCAGAGAGATTGGAGAGATTGGGCTTGTACACGCTGGAATTGAGGAGATTGAGAGGGGATCTGATTGAAACGTTTAAGATAATTAAAGGATTTGATAGGATTGAGGCAGGAAATATGTTCCAGATGTTGGGAGAGTCCAGTACCAGAGGGCATGGATTGAGAATAAGAGGTCAGTTATTTAAAACAGAGTTGAGGAAGAGCTTCTTCTCCCAGAGAGTTGTGGAGGTGTGGAATGCACTGCCTCAGAAGACGGTGGAGGCCAATTCTCTGGATGCTTTCAAGAAGGAGCTGGATAGATATCTGATGGATAGGGGAATCAAGGGATATGGGGACAAGGCAGGGACTGGGTATTGATAGTGAATGATCAGTCATGATCTCAGAATGGCGGTGCAGACTCGAGGGGCTGAATGGTCTACTTCTGCACCTATTGTCTATTGTCTATCTATTGAAATGAGACAGGTCAGGTGACAGGTATGTTTTGGGGAGTACTTCGGGTCCAGTGATCACAATGCCATTAGTTTCAATATAATTATAGAGAGGGATAGGACTGGACCCAGGGTTGAGATTTTTGATTGGAGAAAGGCTAACTTTGAGGAGATGCAAAAGGATTTAGAATGAGTGGATTGGGACAATTTATTTCATGATAAGGATGTAATCGATGAATGGAGGTCATTTAAAGGTGAAATTTTGAGGGTACAGAATCTTTATGTGCCTGTTAGGTTGAAAGGAAAGGCTAAAAGTTTGAGAGAGCCATGGTTTTCAACGGATATTGGAAACGTGGTTCAGAAAAAGAGGGAGATCTACAATAAATATAGGCAGCATGGAGTAAATGAGGTGCTTGAGGAATATAAAGAATGTTAAAAGAATCTAAGGTTGCTTTGGCAAGTAAGGTGAAAATAAATCCAAAGGGTTTCTACAGTTATATTAATAGCAAAAGGATAGCGAGGGATAAAATTGGTCCCTCAGAGAATCAAAGTGGACAACTGTGCATGGAGCCAAAAGAGAAGGAGGAGATTTTGAACAATTTCTTTTTTTCGGTATTCGCTGAGAAGGATATTAGATAGTGTAAGGTAAGGGAAACAAGTTAAGGTAGTTATGGAAACTATGATGATTAAAAAAGAAGAAGAGGCGCTTTTAAAGAATGTAAAAGTGGATAAGTCTCCAGGTCCTGACAGGATATTCTCTAGGACATAGAGGGAAGTTACTGTAGAAATAGCAGGGGCTCTGACAGAAATATTTCAAATGTCATTAGAGACTGGGATGGTGCCAGAGGATTGTGGTATTGCTCATGTGGTTCCATTGTTTAAAAAGAGTAAACCTAGCAATTATTGGCCTGTATGTTTGACATCAGTGGTGGGTAAATTAATGGAAAGTATTCTTAGAAGTGGTATATATAATTATCTGGATAGACAGGGTCTGATTAGGAACAGTCCATGTGGATTTGAGTGTGGAAGGTCATGTTTGACAAATCTTAGTGAATTTTTTGAAGAGGTTACTAGGAAAGTTGACGAGGGTAAAGCAGTGGATGTTGTCTATTTGAACTTCAGTAAGGCTTTTGACAAGGTTCCACACTGAAGGTTAGTTAGGAAGGTTCCATCGTTATGTATTAATATTGAAGTAGTAAAATAGATTCAACAGTGGCTAGATGGGAGATGCCAGAGAGTAGTGGTGGATAACTGTTTGTCAGGTTGGAGGCCAGTGACTAGTGGTGTGCTTCAGGGATCTGTACTGGGTCCAATGTTGTTTGTCATATACATTAATGATCTGGATGTTGGGGTTGTAAATTGGATTAGTAAGTATGTAAATGTTACTAAGGTAGGTGGCGTTGTGGATAATGAAGTAGGTTTTCAAAGCTTGCAGAGAAATTTCAGCCAGTTAGAAGAGCGGGCTGAAAGATGGCAGATGGAGTTTAATGCTGATAAGTGTGAGGTGCTACATTTTGGTAGGAATAATCAAAATAGGACATACATGGTAAATGGTAGGGCATTGAAGAATGCAGTAGAACAGAGTGAACTAGGAATAATGGTGTATAGTTCGCTGAAGGTGGAATCTCATGTGGATAGGGTGGTGAAGAAAGCTTTTGGCATGCTGGCCTTTATAAATCAGAGCATTGAGTATATGAGTTGGGATGTAATGTTAAAATTGTACAAGGCATTGGTGTGGCCAAATTTGTAGTATTGTAAATTTCTAGTCAGCGAATTATAGGAAAGATGTCAACAAAATAGAGAGAGTACAGAGGAGAATTACTAGAATGCTACCTGGGTTTCAGCACCTAAGTTACAGGGAAAGATTGAACAAGTTAGGTCTTTATTCTTTGGAGCATAGAAGGTTGAAGGGGGACTTGATAGAGGTATTTAAAATCATGAGGGGGATAGATAGACTTGACGTGGTTAGGCTTTTTCCATTGAGAGGAGGGGAGATTCAAACAAGAGGACCTGAGTTGAGAGTTAGTGGGCAAAAGTTTAGGGGTAACACAAGGGGGAACCTCTTTACTCAGAGAGTGGTAGCTGTGTGGAACGAGCTTCCGGTAGAAGTGATAGATGCAGGTTCGATTTTGTCATTTAAAAAAAAACTGGATAGGTATATGGACAGGAAAGGAATGGAGGGCCATGGGCTGAATACAGGTAGGCGTTTCCATGCTGTAATTGTTATATCGTTATATGGATAGTCAGAGGTTTTATCCTAGGGCTAAAATGGCTATCTTGAGCGGGCACAGTTTTAATGTGCTTGGAAGTAAGTACGGAGGTAAGTTTTTTACACAGAGATTGGTGAGTGTGTGGATTGGGCTGCAGGCAACGGTGGTGGAGGTGGATCCAATCGGGTCTGTAAAGAGACTCCTGGAGAGCTACATGGGGCTTAGAAAAATAGAGGACTATGGGTAACCCTTGGTAATTTGTAAAGTACATGTTCAGCACAGCATTGTGAACAGAAGGGCCTGTATTGTGCTGTCGTTCTTCTGTGTTTCTATGACAAGCCAATGATTGGGTATAAATGCAGACAGAGCAGAGTTAAATACTACCACAGAAGCGAAATTCAAAAGGATGAAGAATACAAGACTTCAGGTACTGTACTTATATGTGTGTAGTATTTGGAATAAGGTGGATGAACTTGTGGACCAATTAGGTATTGGTCGGTATGCCATTTTGGGCATCACAGTGTGGCTGAAAGAAGACCATAGGTGGGAGCTTAACATCAAAGAATATATTTTGTATTGAAAAGCCAGGCAGAAAGGCATAGGCAGAGGTGTAGTTCTGTTCATAAGAGATGGAATTACATCTTTAGAAAGAAGTGATGCAGGGTCAGAGAATATTGTATCTTTGTGCGTGGAGTTAAGTGACCATGGGTGAAAAAAACATTATGGGAATCATATATCGGCCTCCAAATAGTAGCCAAGAAGTGGAGTTGAGATTGCAAATGGAGCTGGAAAAGGCATGTAATAAGGATAATGACACAATCATAATTGGGGACTTAAATAGTCAAGGGAATAGGGAAAATTGGGTTGGTGTTGGATTGCAAGAGAGAGAATTTGTTGAATGCCTATGAGATGGCTTTTTAGAGCAGCTTGTACTTGAGCCTACTCGGGGAAAGGACATCATGGACTGAGTGTTATCTAATAACCCAGATCTGACTAGGGAGCTTAATGTAAAGCAACCCTTAAGAGGCAGTGATCATAATATGATTGAATTCATACTGCATTTTGAGAGGGAGAACCATAAGTCACATGTATCAGTCTCACAATGGAATAAAGGGAAATACAGAGGCGTGAGAGAGGAGCTTGCCCAGGTGGATTGGAGGAGGATACTGGTGGGATTTATGGCAGAACAAAGATGGCTGAAGCTTCTGGGAATAGTTCACAAGGTATAGGATGGATATGTCCCACAGAAGAAGTAGTTCTCAAATAGTAGAGTTAGCAGTAGTGGCTGACACGGAAAGTTAAGGACTGCATGAAAGCCAAGGAAAGGGCATGTAAGGTAGCAGAAGTGAGTGGGAAGTTGGGAAGCTTTAAAATCCAACAAAAGGCAACTAAAAAAAGGTATAAGAAGGGAAAAGATGAAATATGAGGGAAAACTAGACAATAATATAGAGCAAGATACCAAAAGGGAGGTGAGAGTTCATATTTGACCACTGAAAAATACTGCTGGTGAGGTAGTAATGGGGGACAAAAAAAATGGCAGATGGATATAATGGGTACTTTGCATCAGTCTTCACTGCTAACAATGTGCCAGAGCTCTGTGAGTATCAGGGAGCTGGAGTGAGTGTGATTGTTATTACAAAGGAAAAAGGGTGCTAGGCAAACTCAAAGGTCTTGAGGTGAACAAGTCACTTGGACAAGATAGACTATATCCCAGAGTTCTGAGAGAGGTTGCTGAATAGATTATAGATGCATTGGTCATGATCTTTCAAGAATCACTTGATTCTGGCATGGTCCCAGAGGACTGGAAGATTGCAAATGTCACTCCACACTTTAAGAAGGGAGGAAGGCAAAAGAAAGAAAATTATAGGCCAATTAGCCTAACCTCAGCCGTTGGGAAAGAGTCAATGTATATTATTAAGAATGAGGTCTCAGGGTACTTGGAGACTAATGATAAAATACATCAATGCTAGTTTGTTTTCTGTAAAGAGAAGTCTTGCCTGATAAATCTGCTGGAATTCTTCAATGAAGTAACAAGCAAGGCCTGGACAAAGGAGAAGCAGTGGATGGATTTTCAAAAGGCATTTGATCAGGTGCCACACATGGAGCTGCTAAAATCTTATGGTGTTACAGGAAGGATACTGGCATGGATAGAGGAATAGCTGCTAGGCAGGAGGCAATGAGTGGGGAAAAAGGAGGGTCTTTTCTGGTTGGCTGCCAGTGACAAGTGGTGTTCTTCAGGTTCAGTATTGGGACTGCTACTTCCCATATTGGCTGTCAGTGATTTGGATAATGGAATTGATGACATTTTGACAAAGTTTATAGATGATACAAGATGAGCGGAGGGCTGGGTAGTGCTGAGGAAGCAATGTGTTTGCAGCAGGACTACTATGTTGGGAAATGTAAGTTAATGCATTTTGGTAAAAAGAACAGCAGTGTGGATTATTATCTAAATGGGGAGAAGGTTCAAACATCAGAGGTGCAGAGGAACTTAGGAATCTTTGTGCAAGACTCCCAGATGGTGAATTTACAGGTTGAGTCTGTGGTAAAGAAGGCAAGTGCGACATTGGCATATATTTCAAGGGGAATAGAGCATAAAAGCAAGGAGATAATGCTAAGCCTTTATAAGACACTAGTCAAACTGCAGTTGGAGTATTGTCAACAGTTTTGGACCCCATGTCTCTGAAAGGATGTGATGTTATTGGAGAAAGTCCAGAGAAGGTTCCCTTGAATAATTCTGGGAATGAAGGGGTTAACATATGAACAGCATTTGGCAATTATGGGCCTGTACTTACTGGAATTTAGAAGAATACGTGGCAATCCATTGAAACCTACCAAATGTTGAAAGGACTAGATAGGGTGGATGTGGAGAGGATGTTTCCTCTGTTGGGGGTATCCCTAACTAGAGGGCACAGCGTCAGAAATGAGGGTTGACCTTTTAGAACAGAGGTAGGGAGTAGTGAATCTGTGGAATTCTCTGCCACAGACTGAGGTAGAGGTCAAGACTGCAGGTATATTTAAAGCATATTTTGATAGTTTCCTGTTTGGTTAGGATGGGGCATCTAAGGGTATGGTGTTGAGTGGGATCTGGGATCTGCCATGATGGAGTGGCAGAGCAGACACGATGGGCTGTGTGGCCTAATTTTGCTGCTATGTATTCTGGTCTTTTAATTACTTCAGCATTTTGTATGTGTTGCAGGACTGGCAGGATTGGCAGCTCAGTACAGTTGTGGATGTGACAGAGCGTGAAGGATTAAAGGAGGGGTGGTGTTACTAGTCAGGGAAAATGTCATGGCAGTGCTCAGTCAGAACAGACTAGAGAACTTGTCTAGTCAGGCATTATGGATGAAAGTGGTTAATAAGAAAGATATGACAATGTTAATGGGGCTATAGAACAGCCCGAGGGATTTAAAAGAACAAATTTGTAGAGAGAATATAGACTTTTGCAATAAACTCAAGGTTGTTATAGTAGCTGATTTTAACATTCCACATAACTGACTGGGACTCTCATACTGTAAAAGAACTAGATGGGATTGAGTTTGTCAAATGTGTCAGGGAAGATTCCTTAATCAGTATATTGGAGTCCCAACGAGAGAGAGTGACCTGCAGGTCCTAATAACATGAGAATGAGACAGAGCAGATGATAGAAGTTTGTGTAGATGAACACTTTGGATCTAGTGATCACAGTGCCATTAGTTTTGAAGTTAATAGGCAAAAAGATAGGTCTGGTCCACAGACTGAATTTTTATATTGGAGAGAGGCTAATTTTGATGGTATCAGAAATTATTTGGCAAGCATGGATTGGGACAGGCTGTTTTCAGGCAAAGGTGTACTTGTTCAGAAGGAGGCATTCAAAAGTGAAATTTTGAGAGGACAAAATTGGTATGTGCCTGTCAGAATAAAAGGTAAAGATAACAGGTATAGGGAACATTGGTTTTTAAGAGATATTGAAGCCCTGATTGAGAGAGAGAAAAGGTAGTATGTAGCAGCTATAGGCAAGTAGGAACAAATAAGGTGCTTATAGAGTATAAGAAAAGCAAGAGACAGGAGGGCTAAAAGAAGGCAAAATATTTCCTTAGCAGACAAGGTGAAGGATAATCCTAAGGTCTACAGGTATGTTTAGGGCAAAAGGATTACAAGCGATAAAAGTGCTCCTCTGCAAGATCAGAATGGTAATCCACATGCGGAGCCAAAAGCAATGGGGGAGATCTTAAATAAGTACTTTGCAACAGGTGACAAACACGGAGTCGATAGAAGTGAAGTCGAGGCATCAATTTCATGGACCCTATAGAGATCATAGAGGAGGAGGTGTTTACTCTACTGAGGCAAATCAGGGTGCTAGGGCCCAGGCAGAGGTATCTTCCTTAAAAGCAGGAGAGGCACTAGAGGATTGGAGGATAGCCAATGATGTCCGCTGTTTAAGAAAGATTCTTAATGTAAACCAGGAAATTATAGGTCAGTGAGTCTGACATCAGTTGTGGGAAAGCTGTTGAAAGGTATTCTAAGGGACCAGATGTATAAGGATTTGGAGCGACATGGACTGATTAAAGATAATCACCATGACTTTGTGCATGACAGGTCATGTCTATCCAATCATATAGAGTTTTTTGAGGATGTTATCAGGAAAATGGGTGAAGGCAAGGCAGTGGATTGTCTGCATGAACTTCAGCAAGACTTCTGATAAGGTCCCACATGGAAGGTTGGTCAAGAAGGTTCAGTCATTCAGCAAAGAAGGTGAGGTAGTAAATTGGATCAGACATTGGTTTTGTGGGAGAAGCAAGAGAGTGGTAGTAGAGTGTTGCCTCTCTGACTGGAGGCCTGTGACTAGTGGAATGCCGTAGGGATCGGTGCTGGGTCCATTGGTGTTTATCATATCAACAAACTGGATGCTAGTAGCAGATGATACTAAGATAGGTGGCATTGTGGATAATGAAAAAGGTTTTCAAAGCTTGCAGAGAGATTTTGGCCAGTTAGAACAGTGGGCTGAAAGATGGCAGATGGAGTTTAATGCTGATAAGTGTGAGGTGCTACATTTTGGTAGGACTAATCAAAATAGGACATACATGGTAAATGGTAGGGAATTGAGGAATGCAGTAGATCAGAGTGATCTAGGAATAATGCTGCATAGTTACCTGAAGGTGGAATCCCATGTGGATAGGGTGGTGAAGAAAGCTTTTGATATGCTGGCCTTTATAAATTAGAGCATTGAATATAGGAGTTGGGATGTAATGCTAAAATTGTACAAGGCATTGGTGAGGTCAAATTTGGAGTATTGTGTACAGTTATTATAGGAAAGGTGTCAACAAAATAGAGAGAGTACAGAGGATATTTACTAGAATGTTACCTGGGGTTCAGCACCTAAGTTACAGAGAAAGGTTGAACAAGTTAGGTCTTTATTCTTTGGAGCATAGAAGGTTGAGGGGGGGGACTTGATAGAGGTATTTAAAATTATGAGGGGGATAGACAGAGTTGACGTGGATAGGCTTTTTCCATTGAGAGTAGGGGAGATTCAAACAAGAGGACATGAGTCGAGAGTTGGGGGGCAAAAGTGTAAGGGTAACATGAGGGGGAATATCTTTACTCAGAGAGTGGGTAGCTGTGTGGAACGAGCTTCCAGTAGAAGTGGCTGAGGCAGGTTCAATTTTGTCATTTAAAAAAAAAACTGGATAGGTATACGAACAGGAAAGGAATGGAGGGTTATGGGCTGAGTGCAGGTAGGTGGACTAGGTGAGAGTAAGCGTTCAGCACGGACTAGATGGCCTGTTTCCGTGCTGTAATTGTTATACACTATCTTATACCCAAGAAACCCTTCTAAGCCTCCAATTTGCTACATCTAGCAAGATCAACAACACCCTGGCAAAGCTACTGACCCAGCTGGAGATCATCAACGTGCCAGAATTGCTTCAACTCTGGATCGCACCTGGACCCGATCATCGAGGCCTGGTCCGAGGTCCACCATGTTCCCGGAGACCCAAGGCCTGCGACCGTGTCGGAACGCCTGGAGACGCAGCCCATTCTGACCAGCACCTCTCCGAAGTAGACGACCACACAGAAGTGATGTCGGAGACCTCAAGGTACCCCAGACGCTTCCCGGGAGTGACCACCGTAGAGACCCGTTGGTGGCCATCCATAGCTGCTGGAAGTGAGGCCTCCACCACCGACCTCCGCAACCGTGAAACAGTTCACGGATTTGTTTCAGCCAGCATCCCAGCCCTCCGGGTTTAATTGTCAGCTTTGGGGCCGGACAGTTGGAAATGGCAATGGAACCTCCCTTGTCACTTGGCCCAACCTGGAGCGCCCGACGACGCGACTCGCTGATCAATCCCTGCAGGACACATCCACCAACCTCAAAGTGCTGCCAACAACACACTGCATCTGGAAAGAGGCACAATTTACTGAGGAAGCGCGGGAAAAGAACTGGGCTGCTGGTCAGATTGAAGCAGAGGGGCTTTAGGATCCCTCTGCCCACCATCCTACTAGCTAATGTGCAAGCCATAGAGAACAAGGTGGATGATCTTAAAGGGAGACTCACCTACTGCAGGGAGATGCAGAACTGCTGTGTATCCTGTTTCACAGAGACCTGGCTCTCCCCTGCCACCCCCGACTGTGCCATCCGACCAGAGGGATTTTTGATCCATTGGATGGACCGCACTGCGTCTTTGGGCAAGATGAAGGGAGGTGGTGTCTGCCTACTGATCAGTACTGCGTGGTGCTCGGACACAGTGTCACTGACATGCTCCTGCAGTCCAGACCTGGAACATCAGTCAGTTAAGTGTTGTCCCTATTATTTGCCACGGGAATTCACCTCGGTCATACTGACAGCGGTCTACATTCCCCCCCCAGGCAGACGTGGAGTGTGCTGTGAATACTCTGTATGCCAACATCAGTGAACTTGAGACCAGGTATCCGGAGGCCTTGCTCATTACGGCCGGGGACTTTAACCAGGCCAACCTCAGAAAAGCGCTGCCAGAGTTATACCAACATGTCTCCTGCTCCACTAGATGCCCAAGTATACTTGACCACTGTTACACAGCAGTCAAGGATGCCTACCATTCCATCCAACGACCTCACTTCGGAAAATCGGACCATCAGGCCACACTCCTCCTCCCACCTTACAAACAGAAACTGAAGCGGGAGGTCACAGTGTCAAAAGTGGTGTCGCGTTGAACAGAGGAAACGATGAGGTCCTCCGTGACTGCTTTGAATCAGTGGACTGGTTAGTATTCAAGGACTCGGCAGCTAACCTCAATGAGTTTGCCTCAGCTGTCATGGACTTTATCTGGAAATGCACAGAGGACTGTGAGTCTCGCAAGATGATCCGGGTATTCCCTAACCGGAAACCTTGGATGAATTATGAGGTCCAGTCCCTTTTGAAGGCTGGAACTGTGGTTTTTAGGTCCAGGGATACCAGTCGCTACATGGAATCCAGGCGTGAACTCCGGAAAGCCATTAAGGGCGCCAAGAGGCAATATTGAGCCAAGTACAAAGCCCAGGCTAACCAGGGGGATGCCAGTAGACTATGGCAAGGTCTAAGTGAGATCACTGGGCACAAAGAAAAGGCTAGGAATATCAATAACTGTAGCGCTTCTCTTCTTGATGAACTTAACATATTCTACGCAAGATTCGAACAGAAGAGGAACGTTCCCGCCCTCTCTGGATGAACCCAACCTGGTGGCATCAAGATTCATCATCACCAAGGAAGACATTAGAAGAGCCTTCCTGAAGATAAATCCAAGGAAGGCGACAGGCCCAAATGGCATCCTGGCAGCCTGTGCAAGCGAGCTAGCTGGAGTGTTTGCTGGCATCTTCAACTGCTCCCTGCTTCAGTCTAAGATCCCCTCGTGTTTTAAGAAGGCAATGATAATCCCGGTGCCAAAGAAAAGCAAGGTGTCATGCCTGAAAGACTACCAACCTGTGGCTCTAACATCAATTGCTATGAAGTGCTTCAAGCAATTGGTTATGGCACACATCAACCATAACCTACCGGTCAACCTTGATGCTTTTCAATTTGCCTACCTGAGCAACAGGTCAACGGCAGACGCCATCTCTCTGGCACTACATTCCTCCTTAGAACACCTGGAGAATAAAGACGCATATGTAAGGCTCCTATTCATTGACTACAGCTCTGCCTTTAAAACCATCATTCCAAATAAACTGATTCCTGAGCTCCAGAGCCTGGGTCTTAGCACTCAGATCTGCAGCTGGATCTTCAACTTCCTCACAGACAGGACCCAGGCTGTAAAAATAGGGGACAAGCTTTCCTCTACAATCACTCTGAGCACCGGTGCCCCACAAGGCTGTGTACTCATCCCCCTGCTGTACTCACTGTCCACCCATGATTGTGTAGCCAAGTTTCCATCAAACTCAATATATAAGTTTGCTGATGACACCATAATTGTAGGCCGTATCTTGGGTAATGATGAGTCTGAGTACAGAGAGGAAATTAAGAACCTGGTGGCATGGTACAAAGACAATAACCTATCCCTCAACGTCAGCAAGACAAAGGAATTGGTTGTTGACTTCAGAAGGAGTAGTGGACTGCACAACCCCATCTACATCGGTGGTGCGCAGGTGGAACAGGTCAAAAGCTTTAGGTTCCTTGGAGTGAATATCATGAATGACCTGACTTGGTCTAACCAAGCAGAGTCCACTGCCAAGAAGGCCCACCAGCACCTTTACTTCCTGAGAAAGCTGAAGAACTTTGGCCTGTCCCCTAAAACCCTCACTAATTTTTATAGGTGCACCGTAGAAAGCATTCTTCTAGGGTGCATCACAACCTGGTATGGAAGTTGTCCTGTCCAAGACTGGAAGAAGCTGCAGAAGATCGTGAACAGAGCCCAGCACATCACACATGCCAATCTTCCATCCTTGGACTCACTTTACACCGCACGCTGTCGGAGCAGTGCTGCCAGGATAATCAAGGACACAACCTACCCAGCCAACACAATTTTTGTCCCTCTTCCCTCCAGGAGAAGGTTCAGGAGCATGAAGATTTGTACGGCCAGATTTGGGAACAGCTTCTTTCCAACTGTGATAAGACTGCTGAACAGATCCTGACCCAGATCTGGGCCGTACCTTCCAAATATCCGGACCTGACTTGCACTAACTTATTTTCCCTTTTCTATTTTCTAATTATGATTTATAATTTAAATTTTTATTGTATTTAATTCAATTTGTACTTCAGGGTGCGTGAAGCGCAGAATCAAATATTGCTGTGATGATTGTACGCTCTAGTATCAATTGTTTGGTGACAGTAAAGTATATGGTTATATGGTTGTAATGTGGTTAACTAGGTCAGCAGATTTCCAAATGACCACCAAATGGTGCAGAAGGATGGGACGGAGAAGAGGAGAGCTGTTGTCATTGGAGACTCTATAGTCAGGGGAGCAGACAGGAGATTTTGTGGACGTGAGAAGGAAACACGTATGGTTTGTTGCCTCCTGGGTGCCAGGGTCCAGGATGTCTCTGACCGGGTGCATGACATCCTGCTACGAGAGGGAAAGCAACCAGAAGTCGTGATACATGTTGAGACCAACGACGTAGGCAGGAAGAGGGATGAGGTCCTGAAGTGTGAGTTTCAGGAACTAGGCAGAAGGCTGAAGAACAGGACCTCAAGGGTGGTGTTCTCAGGATTGCTGCCAGTACTACATGATAACGATGGTAAGAATTGGAGGAGATGGCAGTTGAATGCGTGGCTGAGGAGTTGGTGCAGGGGGCAGGGTTTTAGATTTTTGGACCATTGGGATCTCTTCTGGGGAAGGTGGGACCTGTACAGATTGGATGGGTTGCACCTGAACTCGAGGGAGAGCAATATCCTTGCTGGTAGGTTTGCTAGCATGGTTCGGGAGGGTTTAAACTAATTTGCAAGGGGGATGGGACCTGGAGCGAAAGAGCAGTGAAAGAATTGCATGGAGTAAAGCCAGATCTAACAAATACAGAGGCTCTGAGGAAAGAGAAGCAGAATAAAGGGTGTAAAAGTAGTAAGGTAGAAGGGCTAAAGTGTGTGTAATTCAATGCAAGAAGCATCAGGAACAAAGGTGATGAACTGAGAGCTTGGATACATACATGGAATTATGATGTAGTGCCCATTACGGAGACTTGGCTGGTACCAGGGCAGGAATGGATTCTCAATATTCCAGGATTTCAGTGCTTTAAAAGGGATAGAGAGGGGGAAAAAGAGGAGGAGGGGTGGCATTACTGGTCAGGGATACTATTACAGCTGCAGAAAGGGTGGGTAATGTAGCAGGATCCTCTTTTGAGTCAGTATGGGTGGAAGTCAGGAATAGGAAGGGAGCAGTTACTCTACTGGGGGTATTCTATAGGCCCCCTGGTAGCAGCAGAGATACCGAGGAGCAGATTGGGAGGCAGATTTTGAAAAGGTGCAAAAATAACAGGGTTGTTATCATGGGTGACTTTAACTTCCCTAATATTGATTGGCATATGATTAGTTCCAAGGGTTTAGATGGGGCAGAGTTTGTTAAGTGTGTCCAGGATGGATTCCTATCACATTATGTTGACAGGCCGACTAGGGGGAATGCCATACTAGATATAGTATTAGGTAACGACCCGGGTCAGGTCACAGATCTGTCAGTGGGTGAGCATCTGGGGGACAGTGATCACCGCTCCCTGACCTTTAGCATTATCATGGAAAAGGATAGAATTAGAGAGGACAGGAAAATTTTTAATTGGGGAAGGGCAAATTATGAGGCTATAAGGCTAGAACTTGCGGGTGTGAATTGAGATGATGTTTTTGCAGGGAAATGTACTATGGACATGTGGTCGATGTTTAGGGATATCTTGCAGGATGTTAGGGATAAATTTATCCCAGTGAGGAAGATAAAGAATGGTAGGGTGAAGGAACCATGGGTGACAAGTGAAGTGGAAAATCTAGTCAGGTGGAAGAAGGCAGCATACGTGAGGTTTAGGAGGCAAGGATCAGATGGGTCTATTGAGGAATATAGGGTAGCAAGAAAGGAGCTTAAGAAGGGGCTGAGAAGAGTGAGAAGGGGGCATGAGAAGGCCTTGGCGAGTAGGGTAAAGGAAAACCCCAAGGCATTCTTCAATTATGTGAAGAACAAAAGGATGACAGGAGTGAAGGTAGGACTGATTAGAGATAAAAATGGGAAGATGTGCCTGGAGGCTGTGGAAGTGAGCGAGGTCCTCAATGAATACTGCTCTGGTATTCACCACTGAGAGGGAACTTGATGACGGTGAGGACAATATGAGTGAGGTTGATGTTCGGGAGCATGTTAATATTAAGGGAGAGGAGGTGTTGGAGTTGTTAAAATACATTAGGACAGATAAGTCCTCGGGACCTGATGGAATATTCCCCAGGCTGCTCCACGAGGGAAGAAAAGAGATTGCTGAACCTCTGGCTAGGATCTTTATGTCCTCGTTGTCCACGGGAATGGTACCGGAGGACTGGAGGGAGGCAAATGTTGTCCCCTTGTTCAAAAAAGGTGGTAGGGTTAGTCCAGGTAATTATAGACCAGTGAGCCTTACATCTGTGGTGGGAAAGCTGTTGGAAAAGATTCTTAGAGATAGGATCTATGGGCATTTAGAGAATCATGGTCTGATCAGGGACAGTCAGCATGGCTTTGTGAAGGGAAGATTGTGCCTAACAAGCCTGATAGAGTTCTTTGAGGAGGTGACCAGGCATATAGATGAGGGTAGTGCAGTGGATGTGATCTACATGGATTTTAGTAAGGCATTTGACAAGGTTCCACATGGCAGGCTTATTCAGAAAGTCAGAAGGCATGGGATCCAGGGAAGTTTGGCCAGGTGGATTCAGAATTGGCTTGCCTGCAGAAGGCAGAGGGTCGTGGTGGAGGGAGTACATTCAGATTGGAGGGTTGTGACTAGTGGTGTCCCACAAGGATCAGTTCTGGGACCTCTACTTTTTGTGATTTTTATTAACGACTTGGATGTGGGGGTAGAAGGGTGGGTTGGCAAATTTGCAGACGACACAAAGGTTGGTGGTGTTATAGATAGTGTAGAGGATTGTCGAAGATTGCAGAGAGACATTGATAGGATGCAGAAGTGGGCTGAGAAGTGGCAGATGGAGTTCAACCCAGAGAAGTATGAGGTGGTACACTTTGGAAGGACAAACTCCAAGGCAGAGTACAAAGTAAATGGCAGGATACTTGGTAGTGTGGAGGAGCAGAGGGATCTGGGGGTACATGTCCACAGTTCCCTGAAAGTTGCCTCACAGGTAGATAGGGTAGTTAAGAAAGCTTATGGGGTGTTAGCTTTCATAAGTCGAGGGATAGAGTTTAAGAGTCGCGATGTAATGATGCAGCTCTATAAAACTCTAGTTAGGCCACACTTGGAGTACTGTGTCCAGTTCTGGTTACCTCACTATAGGAAGGATGTGGAAGCATTGGAAAGGGTACAGAGGAGATTTACCCGGATGCTGCCTGGTTTAGAGAGTATGGATTATGATCAGAGATTAAGGGAGCTAGGGCTTTACTCTTTGGAGAGAAGGAGAGGAGATATGATAGAGGAATACAAGATATTAAGAGCAATAGACAGAGTGGACAGCCAGCGCCTCTTTCCCAGGGCACCACTGCTCAGTACAAGAGGACATGGCTTTAAGGTAAGGGGAGGGAAGTTCAAGGGGGATATTAGAGGAAGGTTTTTCACTCAGAGAGTGGTTGGTCCGTGGAATGCACTGCCTGAGTCAGTGGTGGGGGCAGATACAATAGTGAAGTTTAAGAGACTACTAGACAGGTACATGGAGGAATTTAAGGTGGGGTGTTATATGGGAGGCAGGCTTTGAGGGTCAGCACAACATTGTGGGCCGAAGGGCCTGTAATGTGCTGTACTATTCTATGTTCTTAAGACTGGGGTTGTCGTCAACAGCAAGGAAAGCTATCATGATTTGCAGAGGGATCTGTATTAGCCGGAAAAATGGGCTGAAAAATAGCAAATGGATTTTAATGCAGCCAATGCATTAGTCCGTCTGCTCCAGGTGACTTATTCACCTCAAGACCTTTGCGTTTGCTTAGCACTTTTTCCCTTTGTAATAACTCCTGCTATCTGACTCTCACGGACTTCTGGCACAGTGCTAGTGTCTTCCACAGTGAAGGCAGATGCAAAGTACCCAATATGTTCATCTGCCATTTCTTTGTCCTCCATTACTACCTCACCAGCTTATTTTCCAGTCATCCAGTATCAACCCTCACCTCCTCTTTACTCTTTAAATAACTGAAAAACTTTTGGTATCCTGCTTTATATTATTTGGCTAGTTTGCCCTCATATATAATCTTTTCAATTCTTAAAGCTTTTTTAGTTGCCTTTTGTAGGATTTTAAAAGCTTCCCAATCATCCAACTTCCCACAAAATGTTTCTACCCAATATGTCCTTTCCTTGGCTTCTTGGCAGTCCTTCATTTCCCTTGTCAACCACAGTTGCTTAGCCATGCCATTTGAGAACAACTACTTCTGTGAGACATACCTATCCCGCATCTTGTGAACTATTCCCAGAAACCTCAGTATCTCTGTTCTGCCGTCATCCTCACCAATATCCTCCTTCAATCTACCTGGGCAAACTCTTCTCTCATGCCTCTGTAATTCCCTTTATTCCATTACAATACTGATGCATGTGACTTGTGCTTCTCCCTCTCAAATTGCAGAATGAATTCAATTATATTATGGTCACTGCCTCCTAAGGATCCCTTTACGATAAGCTTCCTAAAACCCAACACCCAATCTAAGATTGCCTTTCCCCGAGTAGGCTCAAGCACAAGCAGCTCTAAAAATCCATCTTGTGGGCATTCTTTCCTCTCTTGCGATTCGACACTAACCTGATTTTTCCAATCCCCTTGTATAATGAAATTCCCCATTACAATTGAGATATTACCCTTTTTTCAGCTCTCTTTGCAATCTCAACCCCACATCTTGGCTACTCTTTGGAGGCTTTATATATGATTCCCATAATGGTTTTTTCACCCTTGCGGTTTACTTAACTCCACCCACAAAAATACAACATTCTCTGACCCTATGTCACCTCTTTTTCAAGATATAATTCCACGTTTTGCCAACAGAGGCACCCCACAACCTATACCTTCCTGCCTGTCCTTTCGATACAAAATATATTCTTTGATATTAAGCTCTGAAATATGGCCTTCTTCCAGCCACAACTCAGTGATGCCCACAATATCTAATTGCACCACGAGTTCGTCCACCTTATTCCAAATGTTACACACGTTTAAATACAGCACCTTCAGATCTGCATTCTTCACCCCTTTGAATTTTGCCTCTGTAGTACAATTTAACTCTTTGCTCTGTCTGCATTTGTACTCAATCATTGGCTTGTCAGGCGAGCAGGGAGTAGATTTCATAAATAATGAATTTTCACAAGTCGAGAGGAAATGGGCAAGAAATTCTGAGAAAAAAATACTTCAGAAGCTGAATGGATTTCACAGCCTCTATCCTTTAACACTTCTCATTTATTATTTCAGGAGTTTGCAAATCTTTTAAAAGTTGGACGTCTGAAGCCAAGGCAAACAGATGTTAGTCCATATTGGATTGATGGGCAGGTCTACCTCGCAGAGGTGTCTCATGGACTCCAGATGTTCTACTACTGGGTACCTCAGTATGGGGAACGGGATGAAGCAGCCTGTCATGCCTGTAAAGTTCTCCTGATGGATCCAGAATCTTCCATAAGCCAAATCGACATTGAAACTTCCAGTACAGAAAGGGGCCAATCATCTGTCAGTGTCTCAGCTGGTTCATTGCATCTGCTGACAAATTGAGCTCTCTACTTTTTTGCCCCTGTTGTATTGCAAATACTTGTATTTCAAATATTTATCCAGTGCCCTGTTGGTTCCTATTGAATTGTCTTCCACTAATCTTTCTGCACTTCCAGATACCCACACAGTTAGAATTCCATTTTTAATGATTATCCTAAATCAGGACCTCTGCCAGTGAAAACTGTTTTGCACCATTTATCGCTATTAGGACACTGGTGATCATGAACACCTCTGAAAACAACCCCAGCCTTTTCACTTTCTTCGTAAAGCTGGTTTCACATCTGTGTCTTTATTTACAAAGGATGCCTGTTTAAACTTGTCTCCATACCTTCAATGATTTGTGCACAATCACCATGAGATTTTTAATCTCCATCCCACAATTTTTTAACAGTTTACCTTTTAAAGATATGGAATTGCTGGTTGCTTGAAGGAATAAACTGGAGTGGAACAGATTATTACTGCATAAATATCCTGTTTCTGTTAATTATATAAATTAATAGTTCGATTAATTCGCACATATACAGTGGTGCTTGCACAGTACTCTTATTTGTTAACATGGAGTGGAGAGCAAGTTTGTAAGTCTGGCAGGAGCAAAGGATGATGGGAATGGCCATGGGAAGGGTGTGGGACAGCAGGCACAGAAGGAGTGCTGGGGTGGGGGGGGGGGATAGGGTCATGTATGCAGATACACCCAGCCCTAAGACACTAGGCAAGGACATTTGATTCCAAACAATTGGTTTATTGATCATTACAGAATGTCCCTTTGGTGCTTCTCACTCCTTCCCTGCTCCTGTTTCCTTTTGCCAACCAAGGTTCCCCTTTCCACTCTCAGTTCACAATTGAGACTCATATCAGAATCAGGTTTTTTATGACTTGCACACATCATGATATTTGTTTTTTTTGCAGCAGCAGGACAGGGCAATACATAAAATTACCACAGTACTGTGCAAAAGTCTTAGGCACCTTAGCTATATATACACCTAAGTCTTTTGCACAGTACTTCATTAGCACAAATGGTTTAGCTTTTGAATTACAAAATACTGAATAAATAGGAAATGACCCTCTCTAATATCACTGTGCACTATGCTGCATAGAATTTTGTGGCGATCCATCAGAGATACTGGCTTTATCAAATGAAACTGGCCCCATTTCTCTGCAGTTCTGAAAGTGAAATTTCTAATGCTGGCATCACCTCAAAATCTTTACCATCCTCACTCCTCTGCCTCTGTAAATTTCCACCCAAAACAGAGCTCAGTCATATCAATAGTCCTGATAAAGGGTCTTGGCCTGAAACATCAACTGTTTATTCACTTCTATAGATGCTGCCTGATCTGCTGAGTTCCTCCAGCATTTTGTGTGCGTGTTGCTCTAGATTTCCAGCATCTGCAGAATCTCGTGTGTTTATTTCAGCAAGCCAAGATTTTGTTTAGGTTTTATTTCACTTCTTTAGATTTCAGTACATTATATAAATTGCTAAGGATAAGAGGATGGAACCAGGGACTCAGCCCATCTTGTCCAAGTTCGCTAAACAATACGACCAAACAAATCTATTCAGCTCTCACTCCTTAACCCTGCAGATAGTGACACATCAAGGACTTTTCCAGGTATTTTTTTTCCAATATGGTGACTGTTTCTGCCTCCCACCCCTTCAGGTGAGGAGGTCCCAATCTCCATGATTCTTTGAGAGAAAAAAAATCTCCCTGCATCATCTTTCTAATCCTTCAGCCAAACACATTCAATCCACGCTCCACAGTGCACACAAAATGCTGGAGGAACTCAGCAGGCCAGGCAGCATCTATGGAACAGAGTAAACAGTCGACGATTCAGGATGAGACTCTTCATCAGGACCCACTCTATAGCTATTGAGCTCTCTACTAAATATTCTGGTCAAGATGGTGCCAGCATGCAATGCTCCCTTGGACAACGTCTTCCAGATAGTTCACAGAAAAGTATTTTTCACCATATATGTGTTTCTGGGACTGTTCGAGCCTGTGATTTACAATTTGGAGATTGATCGAATGATGCAGCGCTTTGCTGACTCTGAGAAGATTCCGGGAAGTGAGTACATACTCAGACAGCCGCAACGCAAAGAAACTTTGAGACTAGACGCAAGCAGGTATTTGATTCCATTTCACTGGTTAAAGCATACATTAATCACAAGCATCGAGGAAGAATGAGATATCGAAGCTAATGCATATAACAATTACAGCACGGAAACAGGCCATCTCGGCCCTTCTAGTCCATGCTGAACGCTTACTGTCACCTAGTCCCACCAACCTGCACTCAGCCCATAACCCTCCAATCCTTTCCTGTCCATATACCTATCCAATTTTACTTTAAGTGACAAAATCGAACCTGCCTCTACCACTTCTACTGGAAGCTTGTTCCACACAGCTACCACTCTCTGAGTAAAGAGATTCACCCTCGTGTTACCCCTAAACTTTTATAACCATATAACAATTACAGCATGGAAACAGGCCATCTCGGCCCTTCTAGTCTGTGCCAACGCTTACACTCACCTAGTCCCACTGGCCCGCATTCAGCCCATAACCCTCCATTCCTTTCCTGTCCATATACCTATTCAATTTTACTTTAAATGACAGACAGACATACTTTATTGTGTTACGTACCCCGTAACTGGGTTAACAGACCAGCAGAAATGGAATGATACGTTGGAGTCTGGTGGTACTGTAACTAAAGGTGTTTATTAGTAAACTAAGCAATACAGCATCAAAAATGCAAATATACATATAAAACAGGTTAGCAATAATAAAAACAAGTGTAAGAATAAGAATCAACAGTAAAAAAACAAGCTCTATCAAAGTCTAGGGATAAATGTATTGTCATAGAAGAGTATAAAGTTCAGTTCGTGTTGAGGTAGTTGTTGTGTTGCAATGTTGGAGAGAGAGAGAGAGCAAGCAAGAGATGAACAGCTACAGCGGGCAAACCTTCCATCGTCGTCTTTTTCCTTTGTACCATTGGGATCACCTTCCGTTCCAGGCTAGACCGTTCTTCAGTGATGGACTCGTCACCCAGGCAAGGGCGGACACACACACAAGTCCCCACCGGTCTGCTTTCATTCGCTGTGCTCCAGACTGATTCTCCTAAACCGATCCTCCAGGCCCCCACCTTCCTGTGGGTGCACAACACTCTTTCAGTGTCCACTGGTGTGTCTGAGGGAGTCTCCCCAGACCCGTCTTTAATCCCCACTGACGGGGTATCAGCTATCCATCAACTCTATGTCCATCAATCTGGCCACTCCCTGCTGTCTCCTCAGGAATGTTAACGAGCAAAGAAGAGTCCTTGTAGCAAAAGGTAAATAATAAGTGAAGAAGCCATAATACATAAATCATCCGTCTCCCTCTCTCTTATCTGTAGCAGATGTCTCTACCTCTGTTCTTCATCTCTCTCTCATTAGCAGCACAAACAGTGTCCAAAAGTCAGACTCATTCTCCCGACATTTTAAAGTGGTTGTCCACAGAAAATATGAACCCTAGGGGTACATAACACCCCCTCCCTTTTAAGAAATTTTCACAAAGGGAAAATTTAAACAAGTGTACATTACAGTAAAGCAATACATATGTGTTTACCATTTAGCACATTACAGAAGCGTACACAAATACTAATCTATATTTCACTTTGAAATTTAATATTCAGTCAATTTACCATGTGACACAAAAAAAAGTCAAATTCCTGCAAAACCAGATCCTGTTATTCAAAGTGGTGTTTGGTCAACTATTGTCTCTTTTCCACTTCGACGCAGAACACTTAACCATCACGTGATCAGCTTGCTCACCAGCTTGGAATAGGCCTTCATAGACTCCCTGCACAGGGGCTAGCTTATCACTAATGTTTTCCAGACTAAGCCCATTTGCTGAACTTCCACACCACTCATTAATTTTAAGCAGGTCATTAATTTTATCTTCAGGATCTTTCATTCTATTAGTTTCCAGTTTAACACCTGCAGGTGATCCCTCTTGGTCAAAATAACACTTCAAGTTCTGCCTCTCCAAATCACATACTTGAACAACATCACCACGTCGCTTATCTTTAAATTAACCATATAACCATATAACAATCACAGCACAGAAACAGGCCATCTCGGCCCTCCTAGTCCATGCCAAACTCTTAATCTCACCTAGTCCCACAAATTCCAAAACAAACTAACAGACTAGCAGGCATCTTGTTAACAGACCACTGACCCTTCAGCATGGTTACTACTTCTAAACCCAATCCAGACTTTAAATTTTCCTTATTCAAAAGTCTAGGAACAATACTTTTCTCAATATCTTCAATAATATTCACATCACCAGCTTTCATCTCATCACTAACTTTTAGAACACCGTCTAACACAAGTGACCGAGAATCCTCACTTTCCACCAGTGCCAGGGTTAACCCTTTATTCACTGAACCAAGTCCATCTGACCCAAAAGGACTGCATTCCTTTTCAACTAAGTCAGACCCCTCAGACTTTTCCTGAGCTTCAACACTAGGTTCAGTACCCTGTGAATCCACAGGTACCTCAACAACCTGAACACAGGCAAATGGGACATCTGCCTCTCCTAGGCTTTCAATACCAGTCCCCCCTTTCAAATTCCAAGTTCCCCTGATCCTCCCAGGTACTCTCTGGGCAACTCCCCTCCAGAGTAAACTCAACCTTGCGGGTTAACACAACCTCATCTGCTAACCCAGCAGAATCCTTCAAGGTAGCGGCATCCTTTTCCTCACATCATCGGGAACACACTTCTCAAATTCCTTAACAACAACCAGCTCCTTCAAGCTACATAAATCATCAGTGTCCAACACTGGACCTTCTAACTGCCACATCTTCCTCTCGAGTCGACTCTGTCTTTTCCTTTCTGCAGCCTCTAGCTTAATTCTCTCTAGCCTCATCTCTTCCAGATGCAACTGGATCTCTAGATGAAACATTTCTACCTCCTTCTCACTAAAATGTTTCGTAGAAATATAGTGCTCCACTATTATCATTCGGAGTTCCACCTTCGTCATACCTGTCTGTGCCTTAAGTTGCAATGCATTAACAAGCAAAGAAGAGTCCTTGTAGCAAAAGGTAAATAATCAGTGAAGAAGCCATAATACATAAATCATCTGTCTCCCTCTCTCTTATCTGTAGCAGATGTCTCTACCTCTGTCCTTCATCTCTCTCTCATTAGCAGCACAGTGTCCAAAAGTCAGACTCATTCTCCCGACATTTTAAAGTGGTTGTCCACAGAAAATATGAACCCTAGGGGTACATAACAATCGATCCCCAGCAAAATTGGGTTTCGTTACAGCCGTGCCAACCAAGAATAGTGTAGAAATATAGCAATATAAAACCATAAAACACTCCGAAGGAGGAGTTGTAAAGTTTGATAGCCACAGGCAGGAATGACTTACTATGACGCTCAGTGTTACATCTTGGTGGAATGAGTCTCTGGCTGAATGTACTCCTGTGCCTAACCAGTACATTATGGAGTGGATGGGAGTCATTGTCCAAGATGGCATGCAACCTGGACAGCATCCTCTTTTCAGACACCACCGTCAGAGAGTCCAGTTCCACACCCACAACTTCACTGGCCTTACGAATGAGTTTGTTGATTCTGTTGGTGTCTGCTACCCTCAGCCTGCTGCCCCAGCACACAACAGCAAACATGATAGTACTGGCCACCACAGCCTTGTAGAACATCCTCAGCATCGTCCGGCAGATGTTAAAGGACCTCAGTCTTCTCAGGAAATAGAGACGGCACTGACCCTCCTGTAGACAGCCTCAGTATTCTTTGACCAGTCCAGTTTATTGTCAATTCGCATCCCCAGGTATTTGTAATCCTCCACCATGTCCACACTGACCCCTTGGATGGAAACAGGGGTCAACAGTGCCTTAGCCCTCCTCAGGTCCACCACCTTAATGTTTTTCACATTAAGCAGCAGATAATTCTGCTCGCACCATGTGACAAAGTTTCCCACCATATCCCTGTACTCAGCCTCATCTCCCTTGCTGATGCTTCCAACTATGGCAGAGTCATCAGAAAACTTCTGAAGATGGCAAGACTCTGTGCAGTAGTTGAAGTCCGAGGTGTAGATGGTGAAGAGAAAGGAAAACAGGACAATCCCTGTGGAGCCCCAGTGCTGCTGACCACTCTGTCTAACAAACAGTGTTGCAAGCCCACGTCTGCCAGTCAGGTAATCAATAATCCATGACACCAGGGAAGCATTCACCTACATCACTGTCAGCTTCTCACCCAGCAGAGCAGAGCAGATGGTGTTGAATGCACTGGAAAAGTCAAAAAACATGACCCTCACAGTGCTCGCCAGCTTATCCAGGTGGGCGTAGACATAGTTCAGTAGGTAGACGATGGCATTCTCAACTCCTAGTCGGGGCTGTTAGGCAAACTGGAGGGGGTCTAAGTGTGGCCTAACCACAGGCTGGAACTGCTCTAGAACAAGTCTCTCCAGGGTCTTCATGATGTGGGACAATACCAAACCTGCCTCTACCACTTCTACTGGAAGCTCATTCCACACAGCTACCACTCTCTGAGTAAAGAAATTCCCCCTCATGTTACCCTTAAACTTTTGCCCCCTAACTCTCAACACATGTCCTCTTGTTTGAATCTCCCCTGCTCTCAATGGAAAAAGCCTGTCCACGTCAACTCTATCTATCCCCCTCATAATTTTAAATACCTCTATCAAGTCCCCCCTCAACCTTCTACACTCCAAAGAATAAAGACCTAACTTGTTCAACCTTTCTCTGTAACTTATGTGCTGAAACCCAGGTAACATTCTAGTAAATCTTCTCTGTACCCTCTCTATTTTGTTGACATCTTTCCTCTTATTTGGTGACCAGAACTGTATACAATACTCCAAATTTGACCTCACCAATGCCTTGCACAATTTTAGCATTACATCCCAACTCCTATATTCAATGCTCTAATTTATAAAGGCCAGCATATCAAAAGCTTTCTTCACCACCCCATCCACATGAGATTCCACCTTCAGAGAACTATGCACCATTATCCCTAGATCACTCTGTTCTACTGCATTCTTCAATGCTCTATCATTTACCATGTATGTCCTATTTTGATAATTCCTCCCAAAATGTAGCACCTCACACTTATCAGCATTAAACTCCATCTGCCATCTTTCAGCCCACTCTTCTAACTGGCCTAAATCTCTCTGCAAGCTTTGAAAATCTACTTCATTATCCACAACGCCACCTATCTTAGTATAATCTGCATACTTACTAATCCAATTTACCACCCCATCATCCATATCATTAATGTATATAACAAATAACATTGGACCCAGTTCAGATCCCTGAGGCACAACACTAGTCACCGGCCTCCAACCTGACAAACAGTTATCCACCGCTACTCTCTGGCATCTCCCATCCAGCCACTGTTGAATCCATTTTATTACTTCAATATTAACACCTAAAGATTGAACCTTCCTAACTAACCTTCCATGAGGAACCTTGTCAAAGGTGATAGTGAATGAAAGTTCAGCACCAACTGCCTTCCTTTTGATTGCTGCTGGAAATGAACCTGTGAGCAGCTTATCACTGTGTGGCTCGCTGAGAAGGCAGGTAGGCCTCTCTGCCTCATGTGGTGTCTCTCACTTTTGTGAATGTCGGTGATATCGGAGGATGGCATCGTGGTTCTGCATAAAATTGGATAGTTAATTGGATAGTTATATGGACAGGAAAGGAATGGAAGGTTATGAGCTGAGTTCAGGTCGGTGGGACTAGGTGAGTGTAAGTGTTCAGCACAAACTAGAAGGGCTGAGTTGGCCTGTTTCCACACTGTATTTGTTATATGGTTAATGGATTGGACTGTGGAATTTTTCAGACTTAAGGTTTTCATATATTTTTTTTAAATCACATGTTGCTTTTCCATTTTGTTGTAGGAGGGGGGGTTGTTCAGGGGTTGATGTTCTTGAGTGTTAGGTTTTTTGTGTGGGGTTGGTGATCGGTATGCCATTCTTTCTTGTGTGGGTTTGATGTTTCTCTCTGAACAATTCTCGTGTTCTTTCTTTGATTAGTGGCTATCTGGAGAAGATGTATTTCAGAGCTGTATATGGATACATTACTTGATAATAAATAAAGCTATGAAAGTAATTCCTTTTTGTTCATGCTATGTAGTCCTTTCATAGGTTCTGATGCGGAGGGGGGGTTCTTGATAGAGGTATTTAAAATTATAAGGGGGTTAGATAGAGTTGACGTGGATAAGCTTTTTCCATTGAGAGTAGGGGAGATTCAAACAAGAGGACACGAGTTGAGAGTTACGAGGCAAAAGTTTAAGGGTAATACGAGAAGGAATTTCTTTACTCAGGGAGTGGTATCTGTGTGGAATGAGCTTCCAGTAGAAGTGGTAGAGGAAGGTTCGGTATTGTCATTTAAAGTAAAATTGGACAGGGATAAGGACAGGAAAGGAATGGAGGGTTATGGGCTGATTGCGGGCCAGTGGGACTAGGTGAGAGTAAGCATTTGGCACGGACTAGAAAGGCCGAGATGGCCTGTTTCTGTGCTGTAATTGTTATATGGTTATATGTTCCCCAATCCAGGCAACATCCTTGTAAATCTCCTCTGCACCCTTTCTATGGTTTCCACATCCTTCCTGTAGTGAGGCGACCAAAACTGAGCACAGTACTCCAAGTGGGATCTGACCAGGGTCCTATATAGCTGCAACATTACCTCTCAGCTCCTAAATTGAATTCAATGATTGATGAAGGCCAATACAGCATATTCCTTCTTAACCAGAGTCAACCTGTGCAGCTGCTTTGAGCGTCCTATGGACTCAGACCCCAAGACCCCTCTGATCCTCCACACTGCCAAGAGTCTTACCATTAATACTATATTCTGCCATCATATTTCACCTACCATAATGAACCACTTCACACTTATCTGGGTTGAACTCCATCTGCCACTTCTCAGCCCAGTTTTGCATCCTATCAATGTCCTGCTGTAACCTCTGACAGCCCTCCACACTATCCACAACACTTCCAACCTTTATGTCATCAGCAAACTTAATAACCCATCCCTCCAATTCCTCATCCAGGTCACTTATAAAAATCATGAAGAGTAAGGGTTCCAGAACAGATCCCTGAGGCACACCAACTGGTCATCTACTACCTGTAAACCTGCTGGCTCAACCTCAGCTCTAACATACTGGTTCCAACCCCCCTGCCACATTAGCTTAAACCATTCCTGACAGCTCTAGTAGATTTGCCTGCAAGAATATTTGTCCTCAGATTCAGAGCTGCTCATCCCTCTTGTACAGGTCCCACCTGCCCCAGAAGACATCCCAATTATCCAGAAATCTGAATCCCTGCACCCCCCCACTCCGATTCTTCAGCCACACGTTTATCTGCTACCTCATTCTACTTCTATCCTCATGGTCGCGTGGCACAGGCAGCAATCCCGAGATTAAGCTCTGTTTCTCAGCTTCCTTCCTAATTCCCTGTATTCTTTTTCAGGGCCTCCTTTTTTCTTCCTATGCCATTGGTATTGATCTGTACTATGACTTCTGGCTACTCCACCCCAACCCTCTTCAGAATATTGTGGACACATCCAGAAACATCTCGGACCTTGGCACTGGGAGGCAAGCTACCAGTTGTGTTTTCTTTTCACATCCATGGAATCGCTTATCTATCCACTCTATAGATATCACAACCACGGATTCGGCAGCACAGCAAATATGGCAACTGCGATCATAATTATTATTTCATTGTGATAGTATTTTACTCTATTCTTTCCGTCATAGTGCTTGTCGAGACTTGAACCTAGCGCAGCAATGTTTTACTGCCTGCTTGTATTTGGCCTTGCCTGAGAAATTGGACTGTCGAATCAACTGGCGCTATTTGTTTTATATTTAGTTATTCCTTTCAGCTGCAGTGTAGGCTTCATTTTTCCATTTGAGAGATTTAATTAATGGCTCTGTTTGGCCTAGTGTTTGTTGTGTTCTTTTCCCTCTAACTCTGTTCGCATTAAAGTCTGTGAAATATTGATCTGCTTCAGTGTCTCTCACTCTGCACTTGGGCCATATCCAAACCTGATGACAATAGAGTACCCTGTCATTGCTAGTGTCTCAGTTCTGAGCCACAGGACCAGACTCAAGTGCCAGTGGCATGGCTGCTGTTGCTTCCCCCAGATAGATCCCTTCCAGTAGGTCTCCCCCTCCTAAACAATACTCAAAATGGAGTATTTATTGTTGGGGGGCGCGGCCACAGAGGTGCTCTCCACTATCTGACGTCGCCTGACAGTCACCCATATATCTGTCTCCTGTAGCCTTGGAGTGACTACCTCCCTGTAACTACAGTCTATCACCTCCTCACTTTCCCTAACAAGCCAAAGGTCATCAGGCTGCAGCTCCAGTTCCCAAACACTGTCCCAAAGGAGCTGCATCCTGATGCACCTGGAGGAGATGTGGCCATCGAGAGGGCTAGGAGTCTCTAGGAAATTTCGCATCTGGCACCCAGAGCAGAACATTGGTTCTGTAGACATGCCCCTTATTCTCTCTGGAGTTAAATAAGGAATGAACTTACCTAGCTTTGTTGGGCCAAAACCTTACTACTCTGACTCAAGGCAACTCTGCTCCCATGGTTACCACTCCACTAGGTGATACAGACTAGGTTTTTTAAAGCTTTGTTGGAGCTGTGTGGAAAGCCTCCTGTTGTCTCTGTGCAGTGCTCCAATCTGAGTTTTTCAAGGAGGTGACAACTTTTATTTATTTATTGAGATATAATGTGGAATAGGCCCTTTCAACCCTTTGAGCTACACCGCCCAGCAAACCCCCAATTTAATCTTACTCTAATCATGGGGCAATTTAGAATGACTAATTAACCTACCAGTAGGTCCATCTTTGGACCGTGGGAGGAAATTGAAGCAACAGGAGGAAACACACGGTTACGGGGAGAAAATACAAACTCTTTGCAGGCAGCACAGGAATTGAACCCAGATTGCATGTTCTGTAAAGTATATTACTGTGCTGCCCCTGTTTATGGTCTTAAACAGCAGAACAATACTGGCTCTCCTCCAGTCTTCTGGTACTTTTCCTGTCACTAACGATAATTTAAATTGCTAAGACACCGGCAATTTCTGAACGTCTCCAATAGCGTCCAAGGGAACACCTTGTCAAGCTCTGGGATTTGTGCACCCTGATTTGCCTCAGAGCAGCGAACACCTCCTCCTCGGTAACCTGTACAGGGTCCATGAAGTTGATTCCGCTTTGCCTCACTTCTATAGACTCTGCGTCCATCTCCTGAGTAAATACAGATACAAAAAAATAATTTCAGATCTCCCTCATCTTTTTTGACTCCACACATGGATTACTATTCTGATCTTCCAGAAGACCAATTTTGTTTCTTACAATCTTTTTGCTCTTATCTGTAGAATCGTTTGGGATTATCCTTCAACTTGTCTGCTAAGGCCTTCTGAATTCTTTGTGTTCTCTTGCATTTCTTATTCTCCAGAAGCATCTAATTTGTATCCACCTCCCTATACCAGCTATGCATCTTTTTTTTCTCTTAACCAGGGCCTCAATATCTCGTGAGACCCAATGTTCCCTACATTTGTTATCTTTACCTTTTATTCTGACAGGCATATACAGGCTTTGTACTCTAAAAATTTCACTTTTGAAGGCCTCCCAAACACGAAGTACACCTTTTCCAGAAGACAGCCTATCCCAATCCGTACTTGCCAGATCATTTCTGATACCATCAAAATTGACCTTTCTCCCATTTGGAATCTCAACCTATGGGACCAGATCTATCTTTATACATAATTACTTTGAAACTAATGGCATTGTGATCACTTCAAAAGCATAATTATAAAGGTAGAGCAGATGATGGAGTTTTTTTTTTGGACTTTGATGAGGCTCCTCACGTGGTGGGCTCATTCAGAATGTTAGGAGTCATGGGATCCAGGGAAACATGGCAGTGTATGTGGATTCATAGAAGCACTGAAAACCTACAACACAATATGGGCCCATCAGTCCACAAAGCCGTGCTGAACATGTCCTTACCTGAGAAATTACCTCGGGTTACCCATAGCCCTCTATTTTTCTAAGCTCCATGTACCTATCCAAAAGTCTCTTAAAAGACCCTATCGTATCCGCCTCCACCACCGTTGCTGGCAGCCCATTCTACGCACTCACCACTCTCTGCGTTAAAAACTTACCCCCGACATCTCTGCACTTACTCCCCAGCAGCTTAAACCTGTGTCCTCTTGTGGGAACCATTTCAGCCCTGGGAAAAAGCCTCTGACTATCCACGTGATTGATCCCTCTCAACATCTCACACACTTCTATCAGGTCACCTCTCATCCATCATCGCTCCAAGAAAGCAAGATTCGGAGTAACACACACAAATTGAAGGAAGAACTCAGCAGGCCAGGCAGCACCTATGGAAAAGACTTTTCCGGCCGAAACCCTTCATCGAGGCATGGCCTGCGGAGTTCCTCCAGCATTTTGTGTTGCTTGGATTTGCAGCACATTCAGATTTTCTCTCGTTTGTATGAATTCGGAATTGGCTTGCCTGCAACGGTAGAGGGTGGTTGTAGATAGAGCGTATTCTGCCTGGAAGTAGGTGTGATGCACCATCAATAACTCACACTGAGACGTAAGGCGAGATAGCGGCTTTTATTGACTGGAAGAAGGAACCAGGAGTGAGTGACCATCGTACTTTGTCCTGGAGACTGAGGCCGAGCGTCAGGCCTCAGATCGCCTTTATACAGGGGTCTGTGGGAGGAGCCACAGGAGCAGTCAGCAGGGGGCGTGTCCACAGGGGCCTGTGGGAGGAGCCACAGGAGCAGTCAGCAGGGGGCGTGTCCACAGGGGCCTGTGGGAGGAGCCACAGGAGCAGTCAGCAGGGGGCGTGTCCACAGGGGCCTGTGGGAGGAGCCACAGGAGCAGTCAGCAGGGGGCGTGTCCACAGGGGTCTGTGGGAGGAGCCACAGGAGCAGTCAGCCGGGGGCGTGTCCACAGGGGCCTGTGGGAGGAGCCACAGGAGCAGTCAGCAGGGGGCGTGTCCCGACAGGCACATAGTTCACCACAAGGTGTTCCACAATGACCCGTTTTCGTTGTGAGTTTTATAAATGAATTAAATGAGGAAATAAAAAGGTATATAGGTTAGTTTGTCCAGACACCAAGGTAAGAGTTGTGGATAGTCGCACCTACATGGTTAGCCGCGCGCCGGCTCCGCCCTCTGTGACGTCAGCGGAGGTTCCGTCCGGTTCCATGGAAACCGCTATCGGCGTCTCACCGGAAGTAACCTCCTGCGAAGGGGCGAGTGGTGAGGAGGAAAAACAGGAGTACGAGGAGGGTAGGGGGAGAGGGAGAGGGAGGGGGAGGGGGAAGGATGGTGGAGGGGGGGCTGGGGGACGGGTTGCACTTGAACCGCAAGGGGGCCAATATCCTGACGGGGAGATTTGCTAAGGAGAGTTTAAACTAGAATTGTTGGGGGGTGGGAACCGAACTGAATAGACTGGGGAAGAGGAGGTTGGCTCACAAATAGAGAAAGCTTGTAGACAGTGCGAGAGGGAGGATAGGGACGCGCTCAGACCGAAGGTCTATTTTAACGCAAGGCAATACGGGGAGAAAAGATGAGGTTCGAAGGTAAGCTAGTCAAGAATATAAAGGAGGATAGTAAAAGCTTCTTTAAATATGTGAAGAGGAAAAAAAAGTTAAGACCAAAGTTGGGCCCTTGAAGGCAGAAACGGGCGAATTTATTATGGGGAACAAGGAAATGGCAGACGAGTTGAACAGGTACCTTGGATCTGTCTTCCTAGGGAAGACTCAGACAATCTTCCAAACGTAAGTGGCTAGAGGACCTAGGGTAACAGAGAAACGGAAGAAAATTCATATTAGGCAGAAAATGGTGTTGGGTAGACTGATGGAACTGAAGACTGATAAATCCCCGGGGCCTGATGGTCTGCATCCCAGGGTACTTGAGGAAATGGCTCTGGAAATCGTGGATGCATCGGTAATCATTTTCCAATGTTCTATAGATTCAGGATAAGTTCCTGAGGATTGGAGGATAGCTAATATTATCCCACTTTTTAAGAAAAGAGGAAGAGAGAAAAAATTATAGACCAGTTAGCCTGACATCAATGGTGGGGAAGATGCTGGAGTCAATTATAAAAGATGAAATAGTGGCACATTTGGATAGCAGTAACAGGATCAGTCTGAGTCAGCATGGATTTACGAAAGGGAAATCATGCTTGACTAATCTTCTGAAATTTTTTGAGGATGTAACTATGAAAATGGACAAGGGCGAGCCAGTGGGTGTAGTGTACCTGGACTTGCAGAAAGCCTTTTATAAGGGCCCACATAGGAGATTAGTGGGCAAAATTAGAGCACATGATATTGGGGGTAGGGCACTAACATGGATAGAAAATTGGTTGGCAGACAGGAAACAAAGAGTAGGGATTAATGGGTCCTTTTCAGAATGGCAGGCAGTGACTAGTGGGGTACTGCAAGGCTCAGTGCTGGGACCGTAGCTATTTACAATATGCATTAATGATTTAGATGAAGGGATTAAAAGTAACATTAGCAAATTTGCAGATGACACAAAGCTGGGTGCCATCAGCAAATTTACCAACCCATCCCTCCACTTCTTCATCCAGGTCATTTATAAAAATCATGAAGAGTAGGGGTAGTAGTGTGAAATATGAGGAGGATGTTAGGAGAATGCAGGGTGACTTGGACAAGGTTGGGTGAGTGGGCAGATACATAGCAGATGCAGTTTAATGTGGATAAATGTGAGGTTATCCACTTTGGTGGCAAGAACAGGAAGGCAGATTACTATCTGAATGGTGTCAAGTTTGGAAAAGGGGAAGTACAACTAGGTGTCCTTGTTCAAAGGTCACTGAAAGTAAGCATGCAGGTACAGCAGGCAGTGAAGAAAGCTAATGGCATGTTGGCCTTCATAACAAGCAGAGTTGAGTATAGGAGCAAAGAGGTCCTTCTGCAGTTGTACAGGGCCCTGGTGAGACCACACCTGGAGTACTGTGTTCAGTTTTGGTCTCCAAATTTGAGGAAGGACATTCTTGCTATTGAGTGAGTGCAGCATAGGTTCACGAGGTTGATTCCCAGGATGGCGGGACTGTCATATGTTGAAAGATTGGAGCGACTGAGCTTGTATACACTGGAATTTAGAAGAATGAGAGGGGATCTGATTGAAATATATAAGATTATTAAGGGATTGGGCATGCTAAAGGCAGGAAACATATTCCCGATGTTGGGGGAGTCCAGAACCAGAGGCCACAGTTTAAGAATAAGGGGTAGATCATTTAGAACAGAGTTGAGTAAAAACTTTTTCACCCAGAGAGTTGCGGATCTATGGAATGCTCTGCCTCAGAAGGCAGTGGAGGCCAATTTTCTGGATGCTTTCAAGAAAGAGTTAGATAGAGCTCTTAAAGATAGTGGAGTCGAGGGATTTGGAGAGAAGGCAGGGGTACTGATTGTAGATGATCAGCCATGATCACATAGAATGGTGGTGCTGGCTTGAAGGGCTGAATGGCCTACTCCTGCACCTATTGTCTATTGTCAAGGAGTGTTGTGAACAAATCGGATGAGCTTAGAGCGTGGATCAGTACTTGGAGATATAATGTGGTGGCCATTACAGAGACTTGGATGGCTCAGGGACAGGAATGGTTACTTCAAGTCCCAGGTTTTAGATGTTTCAGAAAGGACAGGGAGGGAGGCTAAAGAGGTGGGGGCATGGCACTGTTGATCAGAGATAGTATCACGGCTGCGAAAACGGTAGACACCATGGAGATGGTCTATGGAGTCTCTGTGGTTGAGGTTAGGAACAGGAAGGAGTCAACTTTACTGAGTGTTTTTTATAGGCCGCCCAGTAGTAACAGGGATATCGAGGAGCAGATAGGGAAACAGATCCTGAAAAGGTGTAATGATAACAGAGTTGTCATGATGGGAGATTTTAATTTCCTAAACATCAATTGGCATCTCCCTAGAGCAAGAAGTTTAGTTGGGGTGGAGTTTGTTAGGTGTGTTCAGGAAGGTTTCTTGACACAATATGTAGATAAGCCTACAAGAGGAGAAGCTGTACTTGATTTGGTATTGGGAAATGAACCTGGTTTGGTGTCAGATCTCTCAGTGGGAGAGCATTTTGGAGATAGTATTGGAGAGAGATAGGAACAGACAAGTTAGAAAAGCATTTAATTGGAGTAAGGGGAATTATGAGGCTATCAGGCAGGAAATTGGAAGCTTAAATTGGGAACAGATGTTCTCAGGGAAAAGTATGGAAGAAATGTGGCAAATGTTCGGGGATGTTTGTGTGGAGTTCTGCATAGGTACATTCCAATGAGACAGGGAAGTTATGATAGGGTACAGGAACCGTGGTGTACAAAGGCTGTAATAAATCTAGTCAAGCAGAAAAGAAAAGATTACAAAAGGTTCAGAGAGCTAGGTAATGTTAGAGATCTAGAAGATTATAATATTAATAGGAAGGAGCTTAAGAAGGAAATTAGGAGAGCCAGAGGGGGCCATGAGAAGGCCTTGGTGGGCAGAATTAAGGAAAACCCCAAGGTATTCTACATGTATGTGAAGAGTAAGAGGATAAGACGTGAAAGAATAGGACCTATCAAGTGTGACAGTGGGAAAGTGTGTATTGAACTGGAGTAAATAGCAGAGGTACTTAATGAATACTTTATTTCAGTATTCACTATGGAAAAGGATCTTGGTGATTGTAGTTATGACTTGCAGCAGACTGAAAATCTTGAGCATGTAGATATTAGGAAAGAGGATGTGCTGGAGCTTTTGGAAAGCATCAAGTTGGATAAGTCGCTGGGACTGGATAGATGTACCCCAGGCTACTGTGGGAGGTGAGGGAGGAGTTTGCTGAGCCTTTGGCGATTATCTTTGCATCATCAATGGTGACGGGAGAGGTTCCAGAGGATTGGAGGGTTGCGGATGTTGTTCCCTTATTCAAGAAAGGGAGTAGAGATAGCCCAAGAAATTGTAGACCAGTGAGTCCTACCTCAGTAGTTGGTAAGTTGATGGAGAAGATCCTGAGAGGCAGGATTTATGAACATTTGCAGAGGTATAATATGATTAGGAATAATCAGCATGGCTTTGTCAAGGGCAGGTCGTGCCTTACGAGCCTGACTGAATTTTTTGAGGATGTGACTAAACACATTAATGAAGGGAGAGCAGTAGATGTAGTGTATATGGATTTCGGCAAGGCATTTGATAAGGTACCCCATGCAAGGCTTATTGAGAAAGTAAGGAAGCATGGGATCCAAGGGGACATTGCTTGAGAAGGTTCAATTGCTCTGCATTCAGAATGAGGTAGTAAATTGGATTAAACATTGAATTTGTAGGAGAAGCCGGAAAGTTGGTGTAGATCTTTGCCTCTGTCACTGGAGGCCTGTTACTAGTGGTTTGCTGCAGGGATCAGTGCTGGTTCTGTTGTTGCTTGTCATCTGTATCAATGATGTTGATGATGATCTGGTTAACTGGATCAGCAAATTTGCGGATGTCACCAAGACTGGGGGAGTAGTGGCCAGTGAGGAAGATAATGGCCTGCAGCAAGGTCTGGGTCAGCTGGAAAAATGGGAGTAGGCAGTTTAAATGGCTTGGCACGGACTTGATGAACGAAAGTGCCTATTTCTGTGCTGTACTTTTCTATAACCCTATGAATCTATGATGATGAACGTGGAATGGTGAAGGATGAGGTGGTCTAGGGTGGGGAGGGAATTTGGAAGTGCAATGATGGAAGTGTGGAATGGTGGGCTAGTATTCCTGTTCCTGGCTAGACTCATATGACTTCTGTTTCCAGATGTTGACTGTTGGACGGTGCAGAAGGCAGGCAGATATCAATTCTCAGGCAGTTGCATGTCTGTTGGGTACAGCCGAAACCAGCCCAGATGTTGTGCAGCTGCTGAGGGGCCACATATTGTTTCAGGACCTGGGAAACGCAGGGCTACATTTTATTCCACCTGCGGTCCTGCGTCTCCAGTACTTGGAGGAGCTACACCTGGAGGGGAATCAGATTGAGGAGATCCCAGCAGAGATTGGTTCACTACGAAGACTCAGGGTTTTGTACCTGAACAACAACAGCTTGAGCAGGATCTGTGATCAGCTTGTGGAGTGCCAGAACCTCCAGAGTTTGGATCTGAGTAACAATCCGCTGGATTGTGGTATCCCCACACAGGTACTATGCCATCTCCAGGCATTGCAGGAACTACGCTTGTCCAATCTGAATCTAGTGCAGCTTCCAGCCCAGATCTGTAAGAAACTGCATCACCTCCAGTTGCTGGGATTATCAGGGAACAGTCTGACAACCTTACCCTGTGAGATCAGGAACCTGACCCAACTGCAACAACTTCACTTGAAGAGCAACAAGTTGCATGGTTTGCCGCCAGGATTTTGCCAACTACTAAAGCTGGAAGTTTTGAATTTGAGACAGAATTTATTGAATTGTCTTCCTGATGATATTGGTTCTCTGAAAAACTTAAAGCATTTATACTTGAGCCACAACAAGCTCACAACCATGCCGGAATCCCTTGACAAATGTCTGAGTATGTGTGTATTAGATATTAGTGGAAATAGACTACATGCCAACGTCAAAGCATTGCCAGCCAGTTTGACTGAATTAGCTGTCTCTGATAATCAGCTTCACATATTTCCAACAGCTATCTGCAATTTGGCTGACTCCTTACAGCTCCTCTATTTGAAAAACATACAGTTAAAGAAATTAAGCTATTGTTTCTCCAATTTGACAGAAATTCGCTTCTTGGATCTCAGTCAAAATCTTTTTAGGTACTTCCCAAAGCAAATATGTGACCTGTCTCATTTGGAAATGCTCTCGCTGGATGACAATAAATTAAAAGAGGTACCAATCTTTATATCTGAGTATTCAAAACAGAGAAAGGTGAAATCAGGGAGGGGAATTGGCACCTTAGATATGAAACACAGGATGATTGAAATAGAGCACCAGGAAGAATGGAGGAACATGATGCCAAAGTCAATGTAAGAGTTCAAAAGAACTGAAGAAATAGAAGCAGGTGTCAGTATTTGGCTCCTTGTGCCTGGCCTGTTATTCAATAAAACATGGCTGATCTTTTAACCTTTCCTGATTGAACACATATCCCTTGACCATAATCAGTAACTGAGCCTCCATAACCTCTTCAGTAGACAATTCCCAATATTTTCTCCCTTCTGAAATTGGGAAATTTCTCCTCATTTCTACACCTGAATGACCAATTCATAACTTTGAAACTGGGACTCCTGGTTCTAGATACCCCGTTCACAAGAAGTGCCAGCACTTCATTCTGTCCTGTTTTAATCAGTAAGAATTTTATACATTTTAATTAGATCACCTCTGACTGTGAGGGGATAGAGTAGATTTTCCCTTTGTGGGTAACTAAAACAAGAGGCTATATGTGCAAGTAGAACGTACGTTGTACAGTGTAGATCATATTGTGCCGAACTAATTAAACAATTGCCACATCATTGTTAACTGTACTTTCTGCTCTCACTTCTAAAGGACCCGACGTTACTGTATGCTTCTCCACTTACACTCGGCCTTCCAAAGTGCAACCGCTCACACAAACACAGATTAAACTCTACTTGCTATTTGTCTGACTGTATCTGTAACTGATCCATATCCCATGCATCTTAAGTTAATAAGACATGGCCTGCCCCACAAAAAATCTATGTTGACTATCCCTAATAAACCCATGATTTTCCAATGAGAATAGATACTATTGGAAAAAATCCTGTCCAATAGTTCTCCTACCCCTGCCTTATAGTTTCCTGGATTAACCCTATTGGCCTTCTTAAACAAAAGAATAACTCTCCACTCTCCATTCCTCGGAATCTCACCTGTGGATAGAAAGGATGCAAATATCTTTGTCAACGCCTCTTACCTCTCTCAATAACCTAGGATAGGTTTGCATTAGACCATGGGAAGTTACAGTATCCACCTTACTGTCTCTCAATAGATCCAATACCACCAGCTATTTAATTCCAATGTTCCCTAAATTATTTGCAAACCCTCACACTGATTTCACTGTCCTCTGTGCCATTCTTGGTGAATGCTAATGAAAATTCCAGTGCCATTCTGTAAGGAGTCTGTACATCCTTCCCATAGAATGTGTGAGTGCTTTGGTTTCATCCTGTAGTCCAAAGATGTACCGGGTAGTTTAATTGGTTGTTATAAATTGTCCCATGATTAGGTTAGAGTTAAATCCACATAATGGTGCAGCTGGGGCACAGTGGCTTAAAGGGCCCACTTCACGCTTTATCACTAAACAAACAAATAAATACAATATTAATTTAGTTCCTTGCCTACATCCTCTTGCTCCAAATATAAATTTTCTCCATTATCTTGGTAGTACTATGTTCTCCCTATTTACGGTGCCTATAAAAATTATTTATCCCTCTTGAAAATTTTCATGTTTTGTTGTTTTACAACATTGAATCACTGTGGATTTAACTTGGCTTGTTTTTTGGCACTGGTCAGCATAAAAAGAATTTTTCATGCCAAAGTGAAAACAGATCTCGACAAGATTATCTAAATTCATTACAAATGTAAAACAGAAAATAATTGATTGCATAAGTATTCACTCCCTTCAAGTCAGTATTTAGTAGATGCACCTTTGGCAGCAATTACAGCCTTGACTCTGTGTAGATAGAGCCCTATCAGCTTTGCACATCTGGACACTGCAATTTTCCCCATTCTTTTTTACAAAACTGCTCAAGCTCTGAAAGATTGTATGGGGATTGTGAGTGAACAGCTGTTTTCAAGTCCAGCCACAAATTTTCAATTGCATTGAGGTCTGAGCTCTGAGTCTGAGTAGCTTTGGCTTTATGCTTGGGGTTATTGTGTTGTTGGAAAACAAATCTTCTCCAAAGTCACAGTTCTCTTGTAGACTGCATCAGGTTTTCCTTCAGGATTTCCCTGTATTTTGCAGCATTCATTTTGCCCTCTGTATTCACAGGGCTTGCAGCCACAGCTATGCTTCACAGTAGGGATGATGTGCTTTTGTTGATGTGCAGTATTTGGCTTACAACAAACAGTGTTTAGTCTAATGGTCAAAAAGCTCAATTTTGGTTTCATCAGACCATAGAACATTCTTCCAGCTGACTTCAGAGACTCCCACATGCCTTCTGGCAAACTCTAGCCAAGATTTAATGTGAGTCTTTTTCAACAGTGGCTTTCTCTTTACTACTCGGTCATAAAGCTGTGACTGGTGAAGCACCCGGACAACAGTTGTATACGCACTCTCTCCCATCTCAATCATTGAAGCTTGTAACTCCTTCAGAGTTGTCATAGGTGCCTTGATAGGCTCCCTCACTAGTCCCCTTAGTCCATAAGACAGGAGCAGAATTAGGCCATTCAGCCCATCAAGTCTGCTCCGCCATTCCATCATGGCTGATCCCAAATCCCACTCAACCCCATAGAAACATAGAAAATAGGTGCAGGAGTAGGCCATTCGGCCCTTCAAGCCTGCACTGCCAATCAGTATGATCATGGCTGATCATCCAACTCAAAACCCTGTACCTGCTTTCTCTCCATACCCCCTGATCCCTTTAGCCGCAAGGGCCATATCTAACTTCCTCTTAAATATAGCCAATGAACCGGCCTCAACTGTTTCCTGTG
This sequence comes from Hypanus sabinus, assembly GCF_030144855.1. Taxonomy (NCBI): domain Eukaryota; kingdom Metazoa; phylum Chordata; class Chondrichthyes; order Myliobatiformes; family Dasyatidae; genus Hypanus; species Hypanus sabinus. The sequence continues at coordinate 1,153,963 of NC_082707.1, forward strand.
GCAGAGAATTCCACAGATTCACCACTCTCCGTGTGAAGAAGTTTTTCCTCATCTTGTTCCATAAACCTGCCTTCTCTCCATATCCTTTTATGCCCGGCCAATCAGGAAACTATCAATTTCCACTTTAAATATACTCATAGACTTGGCCTCCACTGCAGTCTGTAGCAGAGCGTTCCACAGATTCGCTACTTTCCAGCTAAAATAATTCCTCCTTACCTCTGTTCTAAACAGTCGCCCCTCAATTTTGAGGTTGTGCCTTCTAGTTCAGGATATCCCCACCATAGGAAACATCCTCTCCACATACACCTGATCCAGTCCTTTCAACATTCGGTGGGTTTCAATAAGATCCCCCCCCATATTCTTTTAAATTCAGTGAATACAGGTTCAAAGTGGCCAACCGCTCTTTATACGTTAACCCGTTCTTTCCCAGAATCATCCTTGTGAACCTCCTCTGGATTATCTCCAATGACAACACATTCTCTCTGCGAGAAATATGAGGCCCTAAACTGTTGACAATACTCCCAAGTACAGCCTGACTAGTGTCTTATATATATATATATATATATATATTCAGGATTATTTCCTTGCTTTTATATTCTATTCCCCTTGAAATAAATGTCAACATTGCGTCTGCCGCCTTTACCCACAGATTCAACCTTCTTGGAGTCTCACACGATGGCTCACAAGTCCCTCGCCACTTCTGATGTTTGAATCTTCTCCCCATTTAGATAACAGTCTGCACTATTGTTCCTTTTACCAAAACGTATTATCATACATTTCCAACACTATTTCATCTGCCAATTTTTTCCCCGTTCTTCCAATTTGTCTCAGTCTTGATGCAATCACCTTGCTTCCTCAACACTACCTACCCCTCCACCTATCTTTATATCATCCTCAAACTTTGCCATAAAGCCATCAATTGCATTATCTAAAATCACTGACAATGTGAAAAGCAACAGTCCCAATATTGACCCCTGAGGAACATCATTAGTCACCAGCAGCCAACCAGAAAAGTCCCCCTTTATTCCCACTCACTGCCTCCTGCCTGTCAGTCATTTCATCCATGCCAGTATCTTTCCTAATGCCGTAGGATTTTATAGACAATAGGTGCAGGAGTAGGCCATTTGGCCCTTCAAGCCAGCACCACTATTCAATGTGATCATGGCTGATCATCCACAATCAGTACCCCATTCCTGCCTTCTCTCCATATCCCTTGACTCCACTATCTTTAAGAGCTCTATCTAATTCTTTCTTGAAAGCATCTAGAGAATTTACCTCCACTGCCTTCGGAGGCAGAGCATTCCATAGATTTTATCTTAGTAAGCAGTATCAAATATCTTCTGCAAATCCAGGTAAATTACATCCTCACCCTCTCTTTTGTCCAACCTACTTGTTAAGTCCTCGAAAGCTCTTAACAGATTTGTCAGGCAAGATTTCCCTTTACAGAAACCATGCTGACTTGGCTCATTTTATCATTAGTCTCCAAGTACCTTCAAACCTCATCCCTGATGCCTCAAGTGCAGCACCTATCACCCTTCTTCCATGGTCACTCAGTTTTTGACAATGGCCTGCTTTTGTAAGATTTACAGTTGTACTTAACTATACTCTGAGGGATATTCAGTGACTTTGAAATCTTCTTGTATCCATCTCCTGACTTGTGCTTTTCAATAAACTTTTCATGGAGTTGCTTGAAGTGTTCTTTTGTCTTTGCAGTGTATTTTTTGCCAGTAAGCTGACTCACCAGCAGTTGGACCTCCAGATACAGTTGTATTTTTACTACAATCATTTGAAACACCTGGACTACACACAGTGATCTTCATTTTACTAATTATATGACTTCTAAATCCAATTATCTGCACCAGTGATGATTTGATGTGTCATATTAGTGGGGGCAAATATGCAATCAATTATTTTGTGTGTTATATTTGTAATTAGATTGTTTTCTGTCTACAAGGTGATCTTTTTCTGTTGATCAGTGTCAAAAATGCCAAATTAAATTCATTGTTGTAAAACAATAAAACATGAAAATTTTGAGGGGGGGGGGTATGTGGATACTGTGCCTTTTGATTTTTAATATATGTATGGATAAATGCCTTGAGATTTTCCTTAATCCTACTCACCAAGGAATTTAAGTACGCCTTATGTGCCTTCTGATTCTCTGCTCTGGTTTTTTCTTGCTTTGTTTATATTCCTTAAGGATCCGGTCTAATTTAAGTGTTGCAGTAATACTGCATGAACAGGACCTTTGGCCAACAACATCAATTTAAACTAGTCCTATTTGTGTTTGGTCCATATTTCCCCGAAATCTTTTCTATCCATGTACTGTCCAGGTGTCTTTTAAATGTTGCTATTGTACCTGCCTCAGTGAGGTACAACAGGGCAATTCAGTCCACATATGTATCACCCTTTTAAATCTTTTTTTTCCTTTCACCCTAAACCTATACCCTCTAGTTTTCAATTCCCTATCTATGATTTTGTACACCTCTGTAAGATCACCCTTCAGTCTCTAGTGCTCCAACGAGTAAAAACCCTGAAGACACACACTCATTGGTTAGGAATAGCTTCTTCCAGTCTGCCATCAGATTTCAGAATGGTCCATGAATGCTATCTTTTCCACTATTTAGTTACTTTGGTAATTTATAGATTTTATGTCTTTGCACTGTCCTCTTGCCATAAACAATAAATTTCATGTCTGCATCAGTGATGATCATTTTGATTCTGAAGCCCCAGCCTGTCCATTCTCTCCCTGGCTTATCAAATGTTGAAAGGCCTAGATAGAGTGAATGTGGAGTGTATGTTTCCTTTCATGGGTGAGTTGAAGTCCAGAGGGCACAGTCTCAGAATAAAGGAAGATCCCTTTAGAACAGAGATGAGGGACTTCCAGTAAGATGGCGATTGTTCAGTTGCTCCGAACTTTTGCTCCATCATTCTTCCTATCTTTGCACTATATGTCTCCCTTCTTAAACCTTAATTAGGTATTTTATTAGTTCTCTTTTACCTGCCTGCGAACACATCTATCTTATAATGGCTACCAAAAGTACTAAAACCAGGAAAAAGGAAACTTCTACGGCTTTGCCGACTGACATTCTCACTGTTTTGGAACAACATCGACAAGATATTTTAATGGATTTTAGAAATGAATTTAGAACTTCTTTCAACCAGCTGGATTTCAAATTGGATCAGATCAATGCTAGAGTGGATGAACATGCTGAATATTTATCTCGCATTGTCTCAACTTCTGAAGATTTAAAACGTTCAATATCTTGAAACTCTCTGCTCCAACCTAGAGGAGAAGAACAGTAAACTTTTTTCCAAAATGGTGGATCTTGAAAACCGGAGCAGACATTGCAATCTACGAATTCTTGGTTTGCCAGAGGCCATCAAAAAGGGCTCTCCCGTTGAATTTTTTTCTGATTTTCTCTGTGAGATTTTTGGGAAAGAAATTCTTCCGACTCCACCTGAGCTTGAAAGGGCTCACAGAATGTATGTTCCCTGTGCAACTCTGGGTTCCCGTCCACGGCCGGTAATTTTGTGCTTTCATCAATACTAGGTGAAAAACCGTTTGATTATGGAGGCACGCTGCAGAGGTACTTTTGCTTTTCAAAATACGATCATTCGTTTTGTGGAGGATTATGCCCCCCCAGGTTCTGAAGAGGCGTGCTGAGTTTAAAGGTGTAATGAAAGTGCTTTTTGATCACAGATTCAGACCCTCTCTCCGAAATCCAGCCGATCTTCGAATTACGCTTACTACTGGAGATTATAAGTGGTTTAAATCAGTGAAGGAGGCTGATGCGTTTGTTGGAAGTCTTCCGGCCACCTCGTCTTCTTCGGAACCGGCCTGACCTTCTAAAATGGTTGATAAGTACTTCTCGAAGTTAAACTATTTTTCCCAAACTCAGACTTTACTTGAATAATTCAGACATTATCTATTGAAACTCTAAGGGCTGTAGTCAATCTCTCCCTGGACTTGGTGCGTTTTTTCTAAATAGATAATCTAAGTTTAATGTTTCCCTGCGGACTTTTAGATTGTACTTGTGTAATCTATTTTATTTTTGTATAACTTTATCTATTGAGTTCTACAATTGACTTTAACTTGTTTTGGAGGTTTGGAGTTTTTGTTGAAGGCCTCCCTGTTGGTTGATTCATAGTTTAAGTTTTGCTTTTTTTTCTGTAAATGGTTGATAAGTACTCTCTTTGAATTTGTAATTTCCCCCTTTTCTCCCTCCTTTTTTTTTCTTTTCTTTTAATCTTTTATAATTTTTCGCGGGTAGGTTAGTTTTAGTTTTCTTTTGATTTTCTTTGTATTAAGTTTTATACTTCTGTTGAAGTTGTTCCTATTTGTAATTCTGTTTTCTAGTGCATAAGTTAGTTATTATTTGCTATAGTATTTATACGGAACTTTTGTTAATGACACAGAACTGGAAGTCATACTTGGGTTAATTTTTTTGGTAGAGCTAGCTGCTTTTTTAGGTAGCCGTCTAGTTTTGGGTTGCGGGTGTGGAGTGGGTTCTCCAATTCCAACACTACTCACTGTTTCTTTTGTTTTCCTTTGTTATTCAGGACACGTCTCTGTTTTGATTCTACGGATCTATGTTTACATTTTTGCTCCCAGACTGTTATTGCACTGCTTGATTTTTTGTATGCCTGCTGCCTTCTATGCACTAACAATTGATAATGGTTAATACACTTAAACTTGTGAGCTGGAATGTAAAGGGATTGAATCATCCTGTTAAAAGAAGGAAGGTCTTCTCACATATTAAACAACTCAAAGCTGACATTGCTTTCCTTCAAGAAACTCATATTCGTAGTTTTGATAATTCTCGGCTTTTGTCAAAGTGGGTGGGTCAGCATTTTCATTTATCATTTGCCGCCAAAGCTGGGGGGGGGGGGGGTCTCCATCCTTATTAACTCAAATATTCCTTTTGAACTCCATAATAAGATATCTGATACAAATGGCCATTTTATTATTGTTTCTGGTAAATTATATAATACTAAAGTTGTACTAGCAAACCTGTATGCTCCCAATTTTGATGATGTTAATTATTTTAACGTTTTTTCTCCTCACTACCAGATTTAAACTCATATTCTCTTATACTGGCTGGCGATTTCAATTGTTGGTTAGATCCTAATTTGGATTGATCGTCCTCTGTTACTAGACTACCTACTAAATCTGCCTTAGTTATTCAATCTTTTCTCTCTAATTATGCTATTTCTGATATATGGCATTTCCTTCATCCTACTGAGAGAGACTATTCTTTTTTTTCACATGTTCACCATACCTTTACTAGAATTGACTACTTTTTACTCGATAATCAACTTATTCCATTTGTCTATTCTTGTGATTATCAGAGTAAACTGATTTCTGACCATGCCCCAATTACTTTGTCTTTAAATTTTCCTGGTCTCCCTCAGAGGAATAAACACTGGCGTTTTGACTCGACTTTATTATCGGATGATGATTTTCTAAAATTTATTAAGGATCAGATAACCTTTTATTTTAACACCAATACATCATCTGAAATGTCATCCCAGATTGTCTGGGATGCCATGAAAGCATATTTGAGGGGTCAAATAATCTCCTATACAGCAAATCTTAATAGAAAGTCCTGTGCAGATCGATTAGACCTCATTAATCAGATTAAAGAATTGGATCAACTGTATGTTCAAACTAAGAATCCTGAATTATACAAGAAGCGTGTAGAACAAACTAAATTTAATCTTTTGTCTACTCAACCTGTCGAACGCCAACTTCTTGAAAGTAAGAGTCGCTTTTATATTCACGGTGACAGATCTGGTAAATTTCTAGCCAATCAGCTGAGGCGTTCCAAAGCCAAACAACATATTACAAAGATCCGGAAGGAGAATGGAGACTTTACATCGGATCACTTAGAAATCAATGACTCATTTAAAAATTTTTATTCTCGACTTTATTCCTCTGAATCTCTGAATGAGAATATCTCTGTTGATCATTTTTTAAATAATCTGAACATTCCTTCGCTTTCATCTGATTTTAAAGCTAAACTTAATGCGCCTATATCATCAGAAGAAATATCTTTTGCAATCTCTGCATTGTCTTCAGGGAAATCTCTTGGACCTGATGGGTTCCCCGTAGAATTTTAAAAATCATTCTCTTCACTTCTTTCTCCTCAGTTATTCTCAGTATTATCTGATTCGTTTAATTACGGTAAATTGCCACCCTCTTTTAGTGAGGCATCTATTATTCTTTTATTAAAAAAGGGTAAAGATCCAACAGAGTTTTCCTCGTATAGGCCGATTTCTTTGCTTAATGTTGATGTTAAAATCTTGGCCAAAGTTTTGGCTTATGGATTAGAAACTGTTATTCCCTCTATTATTTCTGAGGATCAAACTGGTTTTATTAAAAACCGTCTTCCCTTTTTTAATATTCGGCGTTTATTTAACATTTTATATTCACCTCCAACTGGGATTCCTGAATGTGTTATTTCCCTTGATGCGGAGAAAGCATTTGATCGTATAGAGTGGAACTACCTTTTTGCAGTTTTAGAAAAATTTGACCTCGGTCAAAGTTTTATCTCTTGGATCAAGTTGCTGTATCTGTGTCCTACTGCCTCTGTTTTGACTAATTTTCAGAAATCCCAGTTATTTAACCTCAAATGTGGCACCCGTCAGGGATGCCCTTTAAGTCCCTTTCTCTTTGATTTGGCTATAGAACCTTTGGCGATAGCATTTCGAAATTGTCCTGAATTGACCAGGATTTGGAGAGGGGGTGTTGAGCATAAAGTTTCTCTTTATGCTGATGACTTATTACTTTTTCTTTCAAATCCGTCTGCATCCTTACCTCCAATGTTTTCACTTCTTGATCAGTTTAGCCAGTTCTCTGGCTATAAATTTAATTTACATAAGAGTGAACTTTTCCCAATTAATAAAGAAGCACAAGAATTAACATTCCGTGATCTCCCTTTTAAAGTAGTTCATAATCAATTATCTTAGGATTACAGTCACAAGGAAGTTTAAAGTTCTTTTTCATGAAAATTTTGCCAATCTTTCATATACTATAAAACAGAGTCTGTTACAATGGTCACCTCTATCTATGTCTTTGGTAGGTCGTATTAATGTTGTTAAAATGTATGTTCTCCCTAAACTTTTATATTTATTTCAATCAATCCCAATTTTTATTCCTAAAACTTTTTTGATTCCTTAGACTCTATTATTTTGTCATATCTGTGGAAGAATAAGCGCTCTAGAATTAATAAAGTTCATCTCCAAAAATCTAAAAAAGAGGGTGGCATGGCTTTACCTAACTTTCGTTTATATTATTGGGCAGCCAATATACGTTGTGCTACCTTTTGGTCTTTTTTCCATGGCCAACCCGAGTGCCCTAATTGGGTGGCAATGGAGTTGAGTTCCACTAAAGATTTATCTATTTCTGCACTTCTTGGCTCTGTACTCCCTAGTAGTTTGTCCAGATCAATTGTTAATCCTCTTGTTAGACACACTTTGCGTATATGGGCTCAGTTTAGGAAATTTTATGGTTTCTATGGTTTTTCCTTTTCTAGCCCTATCTTACATAATCACCTTTTTTTACCTACTACGTATGATTCAGCATTCCATGATTGGTATAGGAAGGGCATTAGACATTTTGAAGATCTTTTTATTGATAATCGCTTCGCATCTTTTCAACAGCTCTCTGCTAAGTTCAATCTGCCCAATGCTCATTTTTTTAGATATCTCCAAATTAGACACTTTATTAATCCTTTAATTCCTAATTTCCCTGAAATGCCTGAGAAAAATGTTATGGATTTCTTTCTTTCTATTAATCCACTAGGTAAAGGTTTAATATCATTGATTCGTGATAAATTAGCAGCCTTACGATGTGCCCCTGTGGATAAAATTAGAATGGCTAGGGAACATGACTTAAATACCTCCTTATCTGATGAGACTTGGGACTCGATTCTCAAATCGGTTAATTCAACCTCTCTCTGTGCTTGCCATTGTCTTTTACAGTTTAAGATTGTTCATAGAGCCCATATGTCTAAATCTAAACTATCTCGATTTTACCCTAATATTAGTCCTCTTTGTGATAAATGCAAAAGGGGCGAGGCCTCTCTCATTCATATATACTGGTTTTGTCCTAGCTCGGAGAAATTTTGGAAAGATGTCTTCATAACGTTATCGTATATCTGAATCACCACCTAGAACCTAACCCTTTAATTGCTTTGTTCGGTTTTTTGGGTGAGACAGATTTACGTCTGAGTTCCACTAAGTGTCGAATATTATCTTTTGCTTCTCTCCTGGCTAGACGTTTAATCCTCCTTAGATGGAGAGATGTTGCCCCGCCCACGCATGCTCAATGGCTTAACGATATTATGTCCTGTTTAGACCTTGAAAAAATGCATTATTCAGTTCTTAATTCGGATATAAAGTTCCATGAGGTCTGGGGACCTTTTATTGAGTACTTTCATAACCTTCCTCTTAACTAAGGTTTTTTTCTCGGACCCTTGCTTTCAGCTCCTTTTTTTGGTAGTAGGCATTAATATCTTCTGTTGCTAAGTGTATTTACAGTTTTGGGGGTTTGATTGTCCTGATTTATATTCTCTGTATTGTTTTGTGGTTGGTCTGGAGTTCTTTTTTTGTTGCGGGGCTTGGGGAGGATACTAATTTTACCTGTCTTCAATTTGGGTGCTTTCTCAATTATCTGTTTTTGTATTATATTATTATTGTATGTTTATTTTTGCACTGTGTTAATGTTCTTCATTTTGATCTGGGGTTGTTTTATCTGTAGCAATGTAGAAAATGTATAAAAAAACTAATAAAAAAAACAGAGATGAGGAAGAATTTCTTTAGCCAGAGAATAGTGAGTCTGTGGAGGCTAAGACACTGGGTATATTTAAAGTGGATTTTGATTAGTCAGAGCATCAAATATCATGGGGCAAAGATAGGAAAATGGAGCTGAGCGGGATAATAAATCAGCCATGATGGAATGACAGAGCAGGTTTGATGGGCCGAATAGCCTAATTCTGCTCCTATATCTTACAGTTATGGTAAGTCTTTTCGTTGAATCTAGGCGCATTCTCATTGTGATACAAGCAATCTTTTTACTCCTCAATGTTCTCAAGAAGGCAAATAAAACCTTATGTCATTTGTAGGTGGCTGCCGAAATAAGGAACTTAACTAAGCTGAAGATTCTTGGTCTGACTGGAAACAGGTTCCGGACTTTTCCACAGGAGATCTGCTTCATTGATTCTCTGGAGAAATTGTACTTGGGACAAGATCATGGGATAAAATTAATCCATGTACCTGAGGAGATCACCCACCTTGTGGTAAGAAGCTAAAGACTGTTGAGGTGTCTTCTCACTAATGTCTAGCTGGATCTGTAATGGGTAGATGGCTTTGGAGAACCATTCTCAGAAATGGTTGTAATTCACTCAGTTACTATCTGAGGCCCAAGGCTCCTCTAGGAAATGCTGGAACTTTAGAAAACTTATCAAACAAAAAGTTTAGGTTGGGGCCCAATATTTTGTTATTTGATGGGAAAGAGCTTTTTGGTCAGTAAAAAAAATGTGACAAATTAAAATTATTATGAACTTCCAAGCTGAACACTAATCAGTGTATTGAGCCACTGTAACACACTTACTCACTTAAGCACATGACCCCTACTGGGGCATAGGCTGCTGACAGCTGATCACTGGAGTCCTCTATCCTGGGCCAGCCTTTCAGGATGTTCCCAGGTGTATCCCATCTTCAAAGGTCTTTCCTTTCTCAGAAATAAGGTCTTCAAAGCTTCTGTTGGTGCTTCTGTAGCTCTGGGCTTTTACAGGATGGGATTGCTAGTCCCAGGCCCAAACTACCTCCTTTCACATACATTCTTGGGACTGTCCATAATAAGTAGTGGGTTACAAATGTTTGAGATAATTCTATGCCCAGTTATTCAGTGTATCCACAGGTAAAATTGATGGACTGTTGGGCAATAATAGAATCTGACAGAATGTAGATCAGGCTCTAATGTGAATGAAGCACAGGATATAACATATAACAATCACAGCACGGAAACAGGCCATCTCGGCCCTCCTAGTCCATGCCGAACACTTAATCTCACCTAGTCCCACCTACCCACACTCAGCCCATAACCCTACACTCTTTTCCTGTCCATATACCTATCCAATTTTACCTTAAGTGACACAACTGAACTGGCCTCTACTACTTCTACAGGAAGCTCATTCCACACAGCTATCACTCTTTGAGTAAAGAAATACCCCCTCGTGTTTCCCTTAAACTTCTGCCCCCTAACTCTCAAATCATGTCCTCTAGTTTGAATCTCCCCTACTCTCAATGGAAACAGCCTGTTCACGTCAACTCTATCTATCCCTCTCAAAATTTTAAATACCTCGATCAAATCCCCCCTCAACCTTCTACGCTCCAATGAATAGAAACCTAACTTGTTCAACCTTTCTCTGTAACTTAAGTGCTGAAACCCAGGTAACATCCTAGTAAATCGACTCTGCACTCTCTCTAATTTATTGATATCTTTCCTATAATTCGGTGACCAGAACTGTACACAATATTCCAAATTTGGCCTTACCAATGCCTTGTACAATTTTAACATTACATCCCAACTTCTGTACTCAATGCTTTGATTTATAAAGGCCAGCGTTCCAAAAGCCTTCTTCACCACCCTATCTACTTGAGAGTCCACCTTCAGGGAACTATGCACTGTTATTCCTAGATCTCTCTGTTCCTCTGCATTCCTCAACGCCCTACCATTTACCCTGTATGTTCTATTTGGATTATTCCTGCCAAAATGTAGAACCTCACACTTCTCAGCATTAAACTCCATCTGCCAACGTTCAGCCCATTCTTCTAACCAGCATAAATCTCCCTGCAAGCTTTGAAAACCCACCTCATTATCCACAACACCTCCTACCTTAGTATCATCGGCATACTTACTAATCCCATTTACCACCCCATCATCCAGATCATTTATGTATATTACAAACAACATTGGGCCCAAAACAGATCCCTGAGGCACCCCACTAGTCACCGGCCTCCATCCCGATAAACAATTATCCACCACTAATCTCTGGCATCTCCCATCTAGCCACTGTTGAATCCATTTTATTACTCCAGCATTAATACCTAACGACTGAACCTTCTTAACTAACCTTCCATGTGGAACTTTGTCAAAGGCTTTGCTGAAGTCCATATAGACTACATCCACTGCCTTACCCTCGTCAATATTCCTCGTAACTTCTTCAAAAAATTCAATAAGGTTTGTCATACATGACCTTCCACGCACAAATCCATGCTGGTTACTCCTAATCAGATCCTGTCTATCCAAATAATTATTAATACTATCTCTAAGAATACTTTCCATTAATTTACCCACCACTGATGTCAAACTGACAGGTCTATAATTGCTAGGCTTACTTCTAGAACCCTTTTTAAACAATAGAACCACGTGAGCAATACGTCAATCCTCCGGCACAATCCCCGTTTCTAATGACATATTAAAGATCTCCGTCAGAGCTCCTGCTATTTCTACACAAGCTTCCCTCAAGGTCCTGGGGAATATCCTGTCAGGAACCGGAGATATATCCACTTTTAAATTTCTTAAAAGCGCCAGTACTTCCACCTCTTTAATTGTCATAGGTTCCATAACTTCCTTACTTGTTTCTCACACCTTACACAATTCAATATCCTTCTCCTTAGTGAATACTGAAGAGAAGAAATCGTTCAAAATCTCTCCCATCTCCCTCGGCTCCACACATAGCTGACCACTCTGATTCTCTAAGGGGACAATTTTATCCCTCACTATCCTCTTGCTTTTAATATAACTGTAGAAACTGTAGGATGAGTAGTATTCTTCACAACTAAGAATAGACATAGTCCATTTTGGTATCTATTATATCTAATTATTATGATATATATCATCGTTAATGTAATAGACAGAAATCTATTGCTGGCCATTATATTTGGAGATATTGAAGTCCATAATTTTGATCAACAGCCAAATATAAAAGAAAAAATAATTGATTGCATAAGTATTCACCCCTCTTTAATGACACAGCAAATCATCACTGGTGCAGCCAATTAGTTTTAGTAGTAACATAAAGGTTAGGGTTAGTAAAATGGAGATCTGTTTGTCGAGACCTGTATGCAGTCAAGGTGTTTCAACTGATTGTAGTAAAAATACTGATTGTAGTCAAAAACTGAGTGACTGGGGTCCGGGGGGAGGGGGCAGAGGGCTACCGAGAGACCATTGACAACTCTAGAGGAGTTACAAGCTTCGGTAACTGAGATGAGAGAGACTGAGCATATGGCAACTGTTGTCCCTGTGCTTTAACAGTCACAGCATTATGGGAGAGTGACAAAGAGAAAGCCACTGAAGAAAAAAAACACACACACATGAAACCTCAATTAGAGATTGCTAGAAGGTATGTGGAAGACTCTGAAGTCAGCTGGAAGAAGGTTCTATGGTCTGATGAAACCAAAATTGGTCATTTTGGCCATAAGACTAAACGCTATATTTGGCATAAGCCAAACACCTCACATCATCAAAAACACACCATCTCTATTAGACATAAGACATAGGCCATTAAGCCTATTGAGTCTGCTCTGCCATTCCTACATGGCTGCTCCTGGATTCGACTCTACACCATACACCTGCCTTCTCTCTGTATCTTTTGATGCCTTGACTGATCGGGAAATGATCAACTTCTGCTTTAGGTATACCCATGGTCTTGACCTCCACTGCAGTCTGTGGCAGAGCCTTCCACAGATTCACCACGCTCTGGCTAAAAAAGTTCCTCCTTACTTCTGTTCTAAAAGGTGGCCCCTCAATTTTGAGGCTTGTCCCTCGAGTTCTGGACACGTCCACCATAGGAAACATCCTCTCCATATCCTCCTTATATAGTCCTTTCAACATTCAGTAGCTTTCAATGAGATCTCCACACATTCTTCTAAACTCTAGCGAGTACAGGCACAAGGCTGCCAAATTCTCCTCATACCTTAACACCTTCATTCCCAGAATAATCCTCGTGAACCTCCTCTGGACTCTCTCCAATGACAACACATCCTTTCTGAGATATGTAGCCCTAAACTGTTGACAGTACTCAAAGTATAGCCTGATGAGTACCTTATAAAGGCTCAGCAGTGTCTCCTTGCTTTTATATTCTATTCCCCTTGAAATAAATGCCAACATGGCTTCGGCCCTCTCATCCCCCCCCATTCCTGATGAAGGGTCTCGGCCCGAAACGTTGACTGCTCTTTCCTCACGGATGCTGCCTGACCTGCTGAGTTCTTCCAGCGTCATGTTGCATTTGCCTTCTTTACCGCAGACTCAACCTGTGAATTAACCTTCTGGGAGTCTTACAGAATCAGGTTTATTATCACCAGCATTTGACGTGAAATTTGTTAATTTAGCAGCAGCAGTTCAATACAATACATTATACAGAAGATAAAAACATAAAAATAACAATAAATACACAAGTAAATCAATTACAGTATACGTATATTGAATAGATTAAAAAAACATGCAAAGAATAGAAATACTCTACACTTAAAAAAAAAAGTGAGATGATGTCCAAGGATTCAATGTCTGCTTAGGAATTGGATGGCAGAGGGAAGAAGCTGTTCCTGAATCTCTGAGTGTGTTCCTTCAAGCTTCTGTACCTCCTACCTGATGGTAACAGTGAGAAAAGGGCATGCCCTGGTTGTAGGATGACCTTAATAATGGATGCTGCCTTTCTGAGACACTGCTTCCTGAAGAAGTCCTGGGTACTTTGTAGGCTAGAGCCCAAGATGGTGCTGCCTAGATTTACAACCCACTACAGCTCCTTTCAGTCCTGTGCAGTAGCCCTCCCCCCGCCCCATACCAGACAGTGATACAGCCTGTCAGAATGCTGTCGACGGTACAACTATATAAGTTTTTGAGTGTATTTGTTGACATGCCAAATCTCTTCAAACTCCAAGTGACATATAGCCGCTGTCTTGCCTTCTTTGTAACTACATCGATATGTTGGAACTGGGGTTAGATGCTTAGAGCTCTTGACACCCAGGAACTTGAATTTGCTTACTCTCTCCAATTTTGATCTCTCTCTGGGGATTGCTATGTGTTCCTTTGTCTTACCCTTCTTGAACTCCTCAATCCGCTCTTTCATCCTAATAATGTTGAGTGCCAGGTTGTTGCTGCGGCACCGCTCACTAGTTGGCATATCTCACTCCTGTATGCCCTCTTGTCACCACCTGAGATTCTACCAACAGGGGTTGTTTGTCAGCAAATATATAGATGGTATTTGACTATGCCTAGCCACACAATCATGTGTATGTAGAGAGTAGAGCTGTGGGCTAAGCACACACTTCTGAGGAGCACCAGTGTTGATTGTCAGCGAGGAGGAGATGTTATCACCAATCCACATAGATTGTGGTCTTTTGGTTACAAAATCGAGGATCCAATTGCAAAGTGAGGTACAGAGGCCCAGATTCTGTAAATTCTCAATCAGGATTGTGGGAACGATGGTATTAAATGCTGAGCTACAGTCGATGAATAGCATCCTGACATAGGTGTTTGCATTGCCCCGGAGAGCCACTGAGATTGCATCTACTGTTGACCTATTATGGCGATAGGGAAACTGTAATGGGTTCAGGTCCTTGCTGAGGCAAGAGTTCAATCTAGTCATGCCCAACCTCTCAAAGCATTTCATCACTGTCAATGGGAATGCTACAAGGCAATTGTCATTAACGCAGCCCATGTTATTCTTCACAAGGTCTCCAAAGACACTTTGCAGCTCTGATGTTTGAATTTCCCCACCATTTAGATAGTAGTCTGCACTATTGTTCCTTTTACAAAACTGCATTATCATATATTTCTCACTGTATTCCATCTACAAGACCATAAGATACAAGAGCAGAAGTAGGACATTTAGCCCTTCAAGTCTGCTCCACCATTCAATCATGGGCTGATCCAATTCCTCCAGCCATCCCCATTCCCCTGCTATCTCCCTATACCCTTTGACGTCCTGGTTAATTAAGAGCCTATCCATCTCTGCCTTAAATACACCCAATGATTTTGCCTCCATAGCCTCTCATAGCAACAAATTCCATAGATTTATACCCTCAGTTTATAGTAATTTCTCCACATCTGTTCTAAATGGATGTCCTTCAATCCTGAAGTCGTGCCCTCTTTCTGAATCCACCTGGCCAAACTTCCCCAGATCCCATGCCTTTTGACTTTCTGAATAAACCTAACATGTGGAACCTTGTCAAATGCCTTACTAAAATCCATGTAGACCGCATCCACTGCACTACCCGCATCTATATACCTGCTCACCTCCTAAAAGAACTCCATCAGGCTCGTTATACACAATCTGCTCTTCACAAAGCCATGCTGACTGTCCCTGATCAGACCATGATTCTCTAAATGCCCATAGATCCTATCTCTAAGAATCTTTCCCACCACTGACACAAGGCTACTGGTCTGTAATTACCTGGACTATCCTTATTACCCTTATTGAACAAGGGTCAACATTCACCTCCCTCCAATCTTTCGGTACCATTCCTGTGGACGAGGATATAAAGATCCTAGCCAGAGGCTCAGCAATTTCTTCCCTTGCCTTGTGGAGCAGCCTGGGGAATATTCCATCAGGCCTCAGGGACTTATCCATCCTAATGTATTTTAACAACTCCAATAATTCCTCTCCCTTAATATCAACATGCTCCAGAACATCAACCTCACTCATATTGTCCTCACCGTCATCAAGTGCCCTCTCATTGGTGAATACCGAAGAGAAGTATTCATTGAGGACCTCGCTCACTTCCACAGCCTCTAGGCACATCTACCCACCTTTATCTCTAAGCAGTCCTACCTTCTGTCATCCTTTTGTTCTTCACATATTTGAAATATGCCTTGGGGTTTTCCTTTACCCTACTCACTAAGGCCTTCTCATGTCCCTTTCTTGCTCTTCTCAGCCCCTTCTTAAGCTCCTTTCTTGCTACCTTATATTCCTCAAAAGACCCATCTGATCTTTGTTTCCTAAACCTCATGAATGCTGCCTTTTTCCACCTGACTAGCTTCTCCACCTCACTTGTCACCCATGATTCCTTCACCCTACCATTCTTTATCTTTCTCACCAGGACAAATTTATCCCCAACATCCTGCAAGAGATCCCTAAACATTGACCACATGTCCATAGTACATTTCCCTGCAAAAATACCATCCCAATTCACACCTGCAAGTTCTAGCCTTATAGCCTCATAATTTGCCCTTCCCCAATTAAAAATTTGCCTGTCCTCTGATTCTATCCTTTTCCATGATAATGCTAAAGGCCAGAGGGCGGTGGTCACTGTCCCCCAGATGCTCACCCACTGAGAGATCTGTGACCTGACCCGGTTCGTTACCTAATACTAGATCTAGTATGGCATGCGAACCCCCAGTATGCCTACGTGGTCTTACCTGATGGGCGGGAGACACGGTCTCCATCCGCAACCTGGCACCCGCAGGAGCAGCAGACCACTACCCCGAACATTCCACGGTAACTATGAACCCTGTACCTGAGGTGACACCGCGCACACCAAGCCCTACACAGACTCCTCACAACACTCCTATACCAGGTGTCTCACACACGCATATACCAGGCGCCTCACACACAGCATAAGGGATCACTGCTGCCTAGTGGGCTGACACCTCCAGTCAGGCCGGAACCAGCACAACCACCGTCTCCAGTGCAATCACCACCGGCACCTGTGCAATCACAGCCGGTGCTATGTAGATCTCGCAGCGACAGATTCGACCACCTGATAGACTTAACCGGTAAATATACTTGTAAGAAACTTCACCCCATGGGGACTCTCTATTAAAACAAAGGGGGGGGGGTGAATGTGATGAACTACATGTACCTGTCTGGACATGCCCCCCCGCTGACTGCTCCTGTGGCTCCTCCCACTGACCCCGGTATAAAGGCGATTGGAGACTGAGCCCCGGCCTCAGTCTCCAGGATGTAGTGTGGGCTCAGCAACAAGCTATTCTAAACAGTCATTCCTTAGACATTCTACAAATTCTCTCTCTTGAGGTCCAGTACTGGTCTGCTTTTCCCAATTCACTTTTATGTTAAAATCCTCAATGATTATCATAACATTGCCCTTAATATCTCCTGCTGTAATTAGTAATCCACATCCCGACTGCAGTTTGGAGGCCGGTATACAATTGCCATTAGGGTCCTTTTACCTTTGCCATTTCTTAACTCAACCCATAGAGTCTCTACACTTTCCTATCCTATCCTATGTCATCCCTTTCTAGTGATTTCATATTATTTCTTGTACACAGGGCACACTACCCCCTCTCCCTTATAACCTTTCTGATACACCATATATCCTTGGATGTTCGGCTCCCAGTGGCAGCCATCCTTTAGCCAAGTTTCAGAGATGGCTGCAACGTCATACTTGCCAATTTGTAGATGAATTTCAAGATGGTCCATTTTATTTCTTATGCTGTGTGCATTCAAATACAACACTTTCAGTCCAGTTTTTATTGCCTTCTGTTTTAACTGCACCACGCCTCTATTGCCCTGTAAAACATCCCACCGGCTGTGATTATGCCTCATCTCCTGCCTGTCCTTTCTATAATCTCTGTTGCACACTATCTTAGATTTATTTCTGTTTTCTCCTTTCTCAGCCCTATCTGTTTCCCATCCCCCTACCAAATTAGTTTAAACCCTCCCTAACAGTTCTATTAAACCTGCCTGCAAGGATATTGGACCACTTTGGGTTCAGGTGTAAATTGTCCTTTTTGTACAGGTCGTACCTCCCCCAGAAGAGGCCCCAATGATCCAGGAATCTGAAGCCCTGCCCCTTACGCCAGTCTCTTAGCCGTGCATTAATATGCCTGATCATGCTATTCTTGCACTCGTTAGCACATGACACAGGCAGCAATCCTGAGATTACTACCCTGGAGGTCCTGCCACTCTTTTGCCCATTCTTCCAATTTGTCTGTCCTGCTGCAATCGCATTGCTCCCTCATCACTACCTAACCCTCCATGTATCTTTGTCAATTTCTTTAGGCTTTTCAGAAGGTCCCACACAGGAGATTAGTGTGCAAACTTAAAGCACACGGTATTGGGGGTATGGTATTGATGTGGATAGAGAATTGGTTGGCAGACAGGAAGCAAAGAGTGGGAGTAAATGGGACCTTTTCAGAATGGCAGGCAGTGACTAGTGGGGTACCGCAAGGCTCAGTGCTGGGACCCCAGTTGTTTACAATATATATTAATAAATTAGATGAGGGAATTAAATGCAGCATCTCCAAGTTTGCGGATGACACGAAGCTGGGCGGCGGTGTTAGCTGTGAGGAGGATGCTAAGAGGATGCAGGGTGACTTGGATAGGTTAGGTGAGTGGGCAAATTCATGGCAGATGCAATTTAATGTGGATAAATGTGAGGTTATCCACTTTGGTTGCAAGAACAGGAAAACAAATTATTATCTGAACAGTGGCCGATTAGGAAAAGGGGAGGTGCAACGAGACCTGGGTGTCATTGTACACCAGTCATTGAAGGTGGGCATGCAGGTACAGCAGGCGGTGAAAAAGGCAAATGGTATGTTGGCATTCATAGCAAGAGGATTCGAATACAGGAGCAGGGAGGTTCTACTGCAGTTGTACAAGGCCTTGGTGAGACCGCACCCAGAGTATTGTGTGCAGTTTTGGTCCCCTAATCTGAGGAAAGACATTCTTGCCATAGAGGGAGTACAAAGAAGGTTCACCAGATTGATTCCTGGGATGGCAGGGCTTTCATATGAAGAAAGACTGGATTGACTAGGCTTATACTCACTGGAATTTAGAAGATTGAGGGGGAGATCTTATTAAAACGTATAAAATTCTAAAGGGATTGGACAGGCTAGATGCAGGAAGATTATTTCTGGTGTTGGGGAAGTCCAGAATGAGGGGTCACAGTTTAAGGATAAAGGGGAAGCCTTTTAGGACCGAGATGAGGAAAAACTTCTTCACCCAGAGAGTGGTGAATCTGTGGAATTCTCTGCCACAGGAAACAGTTGAAGCCAGTTCATTGGCTATATTTAAGAGGAAGTTAGATATGGCCCTTGTGGCTAAAGGGATCAGCGGGTATGGAGAGAAAGCAGGTATGGGGTTCTGAGTTGGATGATCAGCCATGATCATACTGAATGGCAGTGCAGGCTCAAAGGGCTGAATGGCCTACTCCTGCACCTATTTTCTACGTTTCTATTTTTATCTAAATCATTGACAAACAATGTGAAAAGTAGCAGTCCCAATACTGACCCCTAAGGTGCACCTCTTGTCACTGGCAGCCACCAGAATAGCCCCTTTTATTCCCACATGATGCTTGCTACCTGTCAGCTATTGCTCTATCAATACTAGTATCTTTCCATGGGATTTTATCTTGTTAAGCAGCCTCATATGTTATCAAATGCACCTTATCAAAAGCCTTCTGAAAATCCAAGTGAATGAAATCCACTGCCTCTCCTTTGTCCACCCTGCTTGTTACTTGTCTGAAGAACTCTAACAGATTTGTCAGGCAAGAAACTATTTTATCATTAGTCTCTAAGTACCCCAAAACATCGTCCTTAATTATAGACTTCCAATGTTTCCCAATCACTGAGGTTAGGCTAACTGGTCTGTAATTTCCTTTATTTTGCCTTTCTCCCTTCTTAAAGAATGGAGTGACACTTGCAATTTTCCAGTCCTGTGGAACCATGCCAACATCAAGTGATTCTTGAAAGGTCATGCCAATACATCTACTATCTCTTCAGCAACCTCTCTCAGGACTCTGGGATATAGTCTATCTGGTCCAGGTGACTTATCCACCTTAAGATCTTTGAGTTTGCCCAGCATTTTTTCCTTTGTAATCGCAATGGCACTCACTCCTACTGCTGACACACAAGAACTTCTGGCATACTGCTCATGTCTCCCACCATGAAAGCAGATGCAAAGTACGCATTAGATTCATCTGCTATTTCATTTTCCAGTGGTCCAGTATCAACTTTCACATCCATTTTACTCGTTATATAACTGAAAAAACCTTTAGTATTTTGCTTTATATTATTTGCTAGTTTGCCCTCATATTTAATCTTTTCCCTAATTTTTCATAATTTTTCGTTTCCCTACCATGAAGCATGGTGATGGCTGCATTATGCTGTGGGGATGCTTCACTGCAGCGGGCCCTGGAAAGCTTGTCAAGGTAGAGGGTAAAATGAATGCAACAAAATATAGAGAAAACCTGATGCAGTCTGCAAGAGAACTATGACTTGGGAGATGATTTATTTTCTAGCAAGACAATGACCCAAAGCATGAAGCCGAAGCTGCACAGGATTGGCTTAGAAACAACAAAGTTAATGCCCTGGAGTGGCCAAGTCAGAGTACAGACCTCAATCCAATTGAGAGTTTGTGAATGGATTTGAAAAGGGCTGTTCATTCACTAGCCCCATGCAATCTGACAGAGCTTGAGCAATTTTGTAAAGAAGAATCGGGAAAAATTGTAGTGTCCAGATGTACAAAGCCAATAGAGACTTATACACACAGCCTTAAGGCTGTAATTGAAGCCGAAGGTGCATCTATTAAATACTCACTTAGAAACATAGAAAACCTACAGTGCAATACAGGCCCTTCGGCCCAAAGTTATGCCAAACATGTTCCTACCTTAGAAATCACTAGGCTTAACTATAACCATATAACAATTACAGCACAGAAACAGGCCATCTCGACCATTCTAGTCCATGCCGAACGTTTACTCTCACCTAGTCCCACCGACCTGCACTCAGCACTTGACCCTCCATTCCTTTCCTGTCCATATACCTATCCAATTTTACTTAAAGTGACAATATCGACCATGCCTCTACCACACCTACTGGAAGCTCATTCCATACAGCTATCACTCTCTGAGTAAAGAAATTCCCCCTTCGTGTTACCCCTAAACTTTTGCCCCCTATCTCTCAACTCATGTCCTCTTGTTTGAATCTCCCTTACTCTCAATGGAAACAGCCTATCCACGTCAACTCTATCTATCCCGCTCATAATTTTAACTACCTCTATCAAGTTCCCCCTCAACCTTCTACGCTCCAAAGAATAAAGACCTAACTTGTTCAACCTTTCTCTGTAACTTACGTGCTGAAACCCTGGTAGCATTCTAGTAAATCTTCTCTGTACTCTTTCTAATTTGTTGACATCTTTCCTATAATTCGGTGACCAGAATTGTACACAATACTCCAAATTTGGCCTCACCAATGCCTCGTATAATTTTAACATTACATCCCAACTCCTATACACAATGCTCTGATTTATAAAGGCCAGCATGCCAAAAGCTTTCTTCACCACCCTATCCACATGAGATTCCACCTTCAGGGAATTATGCACCATTATTCCTAGACCCTCTGTTCTACTGCATTCCTCAATGCATAAAGGCACGGACTAGAAGGGTTGAGATGGCCTGTTTCTGTGCTGTAATTGTTATATGGTTATAGTTAAGCCTAGTGATTTCCAAGGTAGGAACATGTTTGGCATAACTTTGTGGGCTGAAGGGCCTGTATTGCACTGTAGGTTTTCTATGTTTCTAAGTGAGTATTTAGTAGATGCACCTTCGGCTTCAATTACAGCCTTAAGACTGTGTGTATAGGTCTCTATCGGCTTTGTACATCTGGACACTACAATTTTTCCACTTCCATTTACCATGTATGTCCTGTTTGGATTATTCCTACCAAAATGTAGCACCTCACACTTATCAGCAATAAACTCCATCTGCCATCTTTCAGCCCGCTCTTCTAACTGGCCTAAATCTCTCTGCAAGCTTTGAAAACCTACTTAATTATCCATAACGCCACCTACCTTAGTATCATTTGCATACTTACTAATCCAATTTACCACCCCATCATCCAGATCATTAATATATATGACAAACAACATTGGACCCAGTACAGATCCCTGAGGCACACCACTAGTCACCAGCCTCCAACCTGACAAACAGTTATCAACCACTACTCTCTGGCATCTTCCATCCAGCCACTGTTGAATCCATTTTATTACTTCAATATTAATACCTAAGATTGAACCTTCCTAACTAACCTTCCATGCGGAACCTTGTCAAAAGCCTTACTGAAGTCCATGTAGACAACATCCACTGCTTTACCCTTGTCAACTTCCCTAGTAACCTCTTCAAAAAATTCAATAAGATTTGTCAAATATGACCTTCCATGCACAAATCCAAGTTAACTGTTCCTAATCAGACCCTGTCTATCCAGATAATTATATATACCATCTCTAAGAATACTCTCCATTAATTTACCCAGCACTGACGTCAAACTTATAAGCCAGGTTACTCCTGGCTAGGTTTGCTAGGTTTACTCCTAGAACCCTTTTTAAACAATGGAACAACATGAGCAATACATCAATCCTCCGGCACCACCGATGTCCTGCTGTAACCTCTGACAGCCCTCCACACTACACTATCCACTACATCCGAAATATTTGTGTCATCAGCAAATTCACTAACCCATCCCTCCACTTCTTCATCCAGGTCATTTATAAAATTCACAAAGAGAAGGGGTCCCAGAACAGATAGATCCGTGAGGTACACCACTGGTCACTGACCTCCATGCAGAATATGACCTGTCTACAACCATTCTTTGCCTTCTGTGGGCAATCCAATTCTGGATCCACAAAGCATGGTCCCTTTGGATCCCATGCCTCCTTGCTTTCTCAAAAGCCTTGCATGGGGTACCTTATCAAATGCCTTGCTAAATCCATATACACTCCAACTAGAGCTCTACCTTCATCAATGTGTTTAGTCACATCTTCAACAATTTCAATCATGCTCTTGCCTTTGACAAAACCATACTGACTATTTGTAATCATATTATACCTGTCCAAATGTTCATGAAAAGTTGCTTAATAAGTTGAAAGACCTAAAATTACATAAGTCACCCAGACCAGATGAACTGCACCCTGGGGTTCTAAAAGAGGTAGTGGTAGAGATTGTGCAGGGTTAAGTAATGATCTTTCAAAAATCATTGGACTCAATGCAGCTGCGCAGGTTGACTCTGTGGTTAAGAAGGCATATGGTGTATTGGCCTTCATCAATTGTGGAATTGAATTTAGGAGCCGAGAGGTGAAGTTGCAGCTATATAGGACCCTGGTCAAACCTCACTTGGAGTACTGTGCTCAGTTCTGGTTGCCTCACTACAGGAAGGATGTGGAAGCCACAGAAAGGGTGCAGAGGAGATTTACAAGGATCTTGCCTGGATTGGAGAGCAAGATTGGATTGGATTGCCTTATGAGAATAGGTTGAGTGAACTCGGCCTTTTCTCTTTGGAGCGATGGAGGATGAGAGGTGACCTGATAGAGGTGTACAAGATGATGAGAGGCATTGATCATGTGGATAATCAGAGGCTTTTTCCCAGGGCTGAAATGGTTGCCACAAGCCGACACAGGTTTAAGGTGCTGGGGAGCACGTACAGAGGAGATGTCAGGGGTATTCAGAGAGTAAACACGAGGAAATCTGCAGATGCTGGAAATTTAAACAACACACACAAAATGCTGGTGGAACACAGCAGACCAGGCAGCATCTATAAGGAGAAGCACCGTCGACATTTCGGGCCTAGACCCTTCGTCAGGACTAACTGAAAGGAAAGATACTAAGAGATTTGAAAGTAGTGGGGGGAAGGGGAAATGTGAAATGATAGGAGAAGACCAGAGGGGGTGGGATGAAGCTGAGAGCTGGAAAGGTGATTGGCGAAAGTGATACAGAGCTGGAGAAGGGAAAGGATCATGGGACAGGAAGCCTCGGGAGAAAGAAAAGGGGAGGGTGGTGAGTGCGTGGAATGGGCTGCCGGGAATGTTGGTGGAGGTGGATACAATTGGGTCTTTTAAGAGACTTTTGGATAGGTACATGGAGCTTAGTAAAATTGAGGGCTATAGGTAAGCCTAGTAATTTCTGAGGTGGGGACATGTTCAGCACAACTTTGTGGGCTGAAGAGCCTGTATTATGCTGTAGGGTTTCTAGGTTTCTACTGGCATGGTGCCAAAGGACTGGAAAATTGCAAATGTCACTCCACTCTTTAAGTAAGGAGTGAGGTAGCAGAAAGGAGATTATAGACAAGTCTGCCTGACCTCAGTGGTTGGGAAGATGTTGGAGTCAACTGTTAAGGGTGATGTTATGGAGTACTTGGGCAAGAAAGGACAAAGTCAGCATGGTTTACTTAAGGGAAAATCTTGCCTGATGAACTTGTTGGAATTCTTTGAGGAGATTACATGTTGGATGGATAAAGGGGATGTAGTGGATGTTCAAACATGAGGAAATCTGCAGATGCTGGAAATTCAAACAACACACACAAAATGCTGCTGGGAACACAGCAGGCCAGGCAGCATCTATAGGAAGAAGCACTGTCAATGTTTCGGGCTGAGACCCTTTGTCAGGACTAACTGAAAGGAGAGATACTAAGAGATTTGAAAGTAGTGGGGGGAAGGGGAAATGCGAAATGATAGGAGAAGACTGGAGGAAAGGTGATTGGCGAAAGTGATACAGGGCTGGAGAAGGGAAAGGATCATGGGACGGGAGGCCTTGGGAGAAAGAAAGGGGGAAGGGGGAGCACCAGAGGGAGATGGAGAACAGGCAGGGTGATGGGCAGAGAGACAGAAGAAAAACCAAACAACTAAATATGTCAGGGATGGGGTAAGAATGGGAGGAGGGGCATTAATGGAAGTTAGAGAAGTCAATGTGCATGCCATCAGGTTGGAGGCTACCCAGCCGGTATATAAGGTGTTGTTCCTCCAACCTGAGTGCGGATTCATCTTGACAGTAGAGGAGGCCATGGATAGACATATCAGAATGGGAATAGGACGTGGAATTAAAATGTGTGGCCACTGGGAGATCCTGCTTTCTCTGGCGAACCAAGCGTAGGTGTTCCATGAAACAGTCTCCCAGTCTGCGTCGGGTCTCACCAATATATAAAAGGCCACATCGGGAGCACCAGACACAGTATACCACACCAGCCGACTCACAGGTGAAGTGTCGCCTCACCTGTTCTGTCTGGGGCCCTGAATGGTGGTAAGTGTAAGGGCAGGTGTAGCACTTGTTCCGCTTACAAGGATAAGTGCCAGAAGGGAGATCGGTGGAAAGGGATGGGGGGGACGAGTGGACAAGGGAGTCGTGTAGGGAGCGATGCCTGCAGAAAGCAGAAAGGGGGGGAGAGGGAAAGATGTGTTTGGTAGTGGGATCCCGTTGGAGGTGGCAGAAGTTACAGAGAATTATACGTTGGACCTGGAGGCTGGTGGGGTGGTAGGTGAGGACAAGGGGAACCCTATCCCGAGTGGGGTGGCGGGTGGATGGGTTGAGGGCAAATGTGTGGGAAATGGAAGAGATGCGTTTGAGAGCAGAGTTGATGGTGGAAGAAGGGAAGCCCCTTTGTTTAAAAAAGGAAGACATCTCCTTTGTCCTGTAATGAAAATCCTCATCCTGACAGCAGATGCAGCGGAGATGGAGGAATTGTGAGAAGGGGATAGCATTTTTGCAAGAGACAGGGTGGGAAGAGGAATAGTCCAGGTAGCTGTGAGAGTCTGTGGGCTTATAGTAGATATCAGTAGATAGGCCGTCTCCAGAGATGCAGACAGAAAGATCAAGAAAGGGGAGGGAGGTGTCAGAAATGGACCAGGTAAATTTGAGGGCAGGGTGAAAGTTGGAGGCAAAGTTAATGAAGTCAACAAGTTCAGCAAGCGTGCAGGAGGCAGCGCCAATGCAGTCGTCGATGTAGCGAAGGAAAAGAGGGGGACGGATACCTGTATAGACCTGGAACATGGACTGTTCCACAAAGCCAACAAAAAGGCAAGCATAACTGGGACCCATACAGGTGCCCATGGCTACACCCTTGGTTTGGAGGAAGTGGGAAGAGCCGAAGGAGAAATTATTGAGAGTAAGAACTAATTCCACTAGACAGAGGAGAGTGGTGGTAGAGGGGAATTGGTTAGGTCTGGAATCCAAAAAGAAACAAAGAGCTTTGAGACCGTCCAGGTGGGGGATGGAGGTATATAGGGACTGGACATCCATGGTGAAAATAAGGCAGTGGGGGCCAGGGAACTTAAAATCATTGAAAAAATTCAAAGCGTGAGAAGTGTCATGAACATAGGTGGGAAGAGATTGAACAAGGGGGGATAAAACAGGGTCAAGATATGCAGAAATGAGTTCAGTGGGGCAGGAGCAAGCTGAGACAATAGGTTTACCTGGACAGGCAGGTTTGTGATCTTGGGTAGGAGGTAGAACCGGCAAGTGCGGGGTGTGGAAACTGAGGTTGGTGGCAGTAGATGGGAGATGTAGTGGATGTTGTATATTTGGATTTTGGAAAGGCCTTTGACAGGGTGTAACACATGAGGCTGCTTACCAAGTTAAGAGTCCATGGTAGTACAGTAAAGTTACTGGTATGGTTAGAGCATTAGCTGATTGGTAGGAGACAATGAGTGGGAATAAAAGGATCCTTGTCTGGTTGGCTGGCTGTGACTAGTGGTGTTGTGCAAGGGTCGATGTTCGGACCGCTTCTTCTTATGATGCATATCAATGATTCAGATGATGGAATAGATGGCTTTGTTGTCAATTTGCAGATGATATGAAGACTGGTGGAGAGGTAGGTAGTGTTGAGAAAACATGTAGGCTGCAGAAGGACTAAGACAGATTAGGCAAGAAAGTGGCAAATGAAATACAGTGTTGGAAAATGCATGGCTCTCCACTTTGGTGGTAGAAATAGATGTGCAGACTATTTTCTAATTTGGGAGAAAATCAAAAAATCTGAGATCAAATGGACTTGGGAGACCTTGTGCAGAACAACCTAAATGTTAACTTGCAGGTTGAATCAGTGGTGAGGAAAGCAAATGTAATGTTAGCATTCATTTAAAGAGGTCTAGAATACAAGAGTAAGGATGTGATGTTGAGCCTTTAAAAGACACTGATGAGGCCTCATCTTGAGTAGTGTGAGCAGTTTTGGGCTCTGCATCTCAAAAAAGGTGTGCTAGCATTGGAGAGAGTTCAGAGGAGATTCATAAGGATGATTCTGGGAAAGAAAGGTTATCATGCGAGGAACATTTGATGGCTCTGTGTATGTACTCACTGGAATTTAAAAGGATGGGGGGGGAACCTCATTAAAACCTTTCTAATGTTAAAAGCCCAAGACAGAGGAGATGTAGAAAAGATGTTTCCCATGGTGGGATAGTCTAGGACAAGAAGCCATAGCCTCAGGATAGAAGGCATCCATTTAAAACAGAGTTGCAGAGAAATTTCTTTATCCAGGGGGTGATGAATTTTGGGGAATTTGTTATCACAGGCAGTTATGAAGGCCAGGTCATTGGGTATATTTAAGGCACAGCTTGATAGGTTCTTGATTGGACATGGTATCGAAGGTTATGGGGAGAAGGCTGGAGAGTGGGGCTGAGGAGTGTAAAAAAGGATCAGCCATGATTGAATAGCGGAGTAGATTCGATGGGCCAAATAGCCTAATTCTGCTCCTCTTATCTTATGGTCTTATATTTAAAGCAAAAATTGATACTGTAGTTTCCTAATTGGTCAAGGCATCAAAAGATATGGCGAGAAGGCAGTTTTATGGGGTTGAGTGAGATCTGGGAACAGCTATGATGAATGGCTGAATGGCCTAATTCTGCAAGGATGAGAACATTGGCTGGAATTTCTGGGTGGAAATTTGAAAAGCACTGGATAGATAAATCCCAGAGATGAAGTAGTATTCTAAAGGGAAAGTGAGGCAACAGTGGCTTTCAAGGAAAGCCAAAGACAGCATAAAAGGAGTCATAAAAAAGAGCAGTGGGAAGTTAGAGGATAGGGAAGCTTTTAAAAATCACCAGAGGGCAACTAGAAAAACTGTAAGGAGAGAAAAGATGAAATATGAAGAGAAGCTAGCCAAAAATATCAGAAGATACCAGAACGTCTTTTCAGATATATAAACTGCAAAAGAGAAAAGAGAATGGATATCAGACTGCTGGAAAATGATGCTGGAGAGGTAGTAATGGGGGTGGTGGGGGGGTAGAAGCAAAGAAATAGAGGATGAACTTAAGTAATTTGCATCATCTTTACTATGGAAGACACTAGCAGTATGTCAGAACTAGTAATACTCAGAATGTTATGGTCCGGTCCGGAGCCCGCATTCCGGGTCTCAATCTGATCCATGTATTCCTGACTCTGGGTCTTATAACTGTCCTTCCTTTTGCCCTTGAGCCCAATTAGTCATATCTGTGGTTCATCATGGCTTGTTGGGGATCAAGGAGGCGCACCTGATACCCATCGGCTGGTGGTGTATATAGGGGGCTCTGGGATTGAGTTGGGGGGTTGTCCTGTTTTTGCCCGGTATGTGCTGATCCTGTCTGGTTCGCCTTGTTTGTGCTGTTCGCCTTCCTATCCTGGTTGTCCTGCTTATCCTGTTCCTCTGGTTGCCCTGGCTTGGAGTTCCCCTCGTTAAAGATGAGTTCTTTGAGTAAGTCTGGTAGTTGCCCTGGACCAAGTTCCCTTCTTATCCCTGCCTCCATTGGGCAAGCCTGGCTGGACTGCTGTTGCCCGGTGGGGGACTCTGCCCCTTTCCATCCCTTGCTGCTGACAGGTTCTACCCTGCAACCTACCCAGGTGCCCTGTGACCTGCTCAGGCCCCCGTGTTCCTGCCTGGGAGGTCTGGGCCCTGCCTAGGAGTTATGTGGCTGCCCAGAGGTCTCTGCCCTTACCTATCTCTCATTGTTGACAGGTTGTGCCCTGCTACCTACCCAGGTGTCCTGAGACCTGTCCAGGCCCCCCGTGTTCCTGCCTGGGAGGTCCAGGCCCTGCCCAGGAGTTATGAGGCCCGCCCAGTGAGCTCCAAGACTCTGCCTTGCCCGAACTCCAGGATCCTCCTTGCTTGCCTGAACTCTAAGACTTTCTCAGAACCCCAGCATCACCTTGAATGTCATGTCCCTCATGCACACCACAGTCTCCATGTTTTGTCTCTCGTTTAGTTGTTCCCGTTCTGCCCCTAGTATTTCAGTGCCTGCGTCCCACGCTTGGGTCCAGCCTCCTGTCCCCTTATGACACACAAGTGATTGTAGTTGCTATGGCTTGGGAAGTGCGAAGGAGAAAGTGCTTGAAAAACTAATATCTGAGTGTAGATGAATCACCTGGTCCAGATGGACCATACCCCAGGATTCTGAAAGAGGTAGCTGAAGAGATTGTGATGGCATTCGTAATGATCTTTCAAGAATCACTAGGTTCTGGAATGGTTCCAGGGAAATGAAAAATTGCAAATGCTACTCCACATTTGAAGAAGGAAGGGACTAGGAAGAAAGGAAATTATACCCAGTTAATGTGACTTAAGTGGTTGGGAATTCATTATTAAGGATTAGGTTTTGGAGTACTCAGACGCACATGAAGAAATAGGCCAAAATCAGTATGGCTTCCTTAAGAGGAAATCTTGCTTGACAAATCTGTTGGAATTCTTTGAGAAAATAACAAGCAGGGTAA
Source organism: Hypanus sabinus (assembly GCF_030144855.1). Lineage (NCBI taxonomy): Eukaryota > Metazoa > Chordata > Chondrichthyes > Myliobatiformes > Dasyatidae > Hypanus > Hypanus sabinus. The sequence goes on from NC_082707.1 coordinate 1,183,426, forward strand.
ATAAAGGAGACTCAATGGATGTTGGTTACTTGGATTTGACGAGGTGCCACACGTGAGTCTGCTTAACAAGACAGGAGCCCTTGGTATTACAGAAAATATATTAGCATGGATAGAACATTGCAGACGGATTTGGACCAGCTGAAAAAATGGCTGAAAAATGGCAGATGGAGTTTAATGCAGACAAGTAGGACTAATCAAAATAGGACATACATGGTAAATGATAGGGCATTGAGGGGTGCAGTAGAACAGAGTAATCTAGGAATAATGGTGCATAATTCCCTGAAGGTGGAATCTCATGTGGATAGGGTGGTGAAGAAAGCTTTTGGCATGCTGGCCTTTATAAATCAGAGCATTGAGTATAGCAGCTGGGATATAATGTTAAAATTGTACAAGGCATTGGTGAGGCCAGATTTGGAGTATTGTGTACAGTTCTGGTCACTGAATTATAGGAAAGATGTTAACAAAATAGAGAGAGTACAGAGGAGATTTACTAGAATGTTACCTGGGTTTCAGCACCTAAGTTACAGAGAAAGGTTGAACGAGTTAGGTCTTTATTCTTTGGAGCATAGGAGGTTGAGGGGGGGGGGGGGACTTGATAGAGGTATTTAAAAATTATGAGGGGGATAGATAGAGTTGACATGGATAGGCTTTTTCCATTGAAAGTAGGGGAGATTCAAACAAGAGGGCATGAGTTAAGAGTTAGGGGCAAAAGTTTAAGGGTAACACAATAACTTCCTTATTCAGAGAGTGGTAGCTGTGTGGAACGAGCTTCCAGTAGAAGTGGTAGAGGCAGGTTCGATTTTGTCATTTAAAAAAAAATTGGATAGATATATGGACAGGAAAGGAATGGAGGGCTATGGGCTGAGTGCAGGTAGGTGGGACTAAGTGAGAGTAAACGTTCGGCATGGACTAGAAGGACCGAGATGGCTGGTTTCCGTGCTGTAATTGTTATATGATTATATAAGTGTAAGGTATTGCACTTTGGAAGGACAAGCCAAGGTAGAACACATAAGGTAAATGGTAGGACCCTGAGGAGTGCAGTAGAACAGAGGGATCGGGGAGTAATTCCCTAAAAGTAGCGTCACAGGTAGATAGGGTCATAAAGAGAGCTTTTGGCACATTGACCTTTATAAATCAAAGTATTGAGTATAAGAGTTGGAATGTTATGGTGAGGTTGCAGCGATGTGCTACACACAGTGCTGAAATAACGATATGCAGTCGGTAAGTCGTTTCAAGACTAGTTTATTCAAACTTCTCGGCGCTGGCATTTAAATCCCTAGCACCCGCCCTCTCCGGGCAGAAGTGATGTCAGAGGTGCATTACCAAAGTCTCCCCCCGCGCGCTGGCTATTTGTGAGCCGGTTCACCTGAGCAGGAAGTGGGTCGCCACATAACCCCCCTCCAGAACCGGCGACACACCCCCCAATGTCCACAGTCTGGATCAGCCTCTGTTTGGGAGGTCTGCCTCTGCGCCGCGGTGCCTGAACTTCGTCCGCCTGCACCAAGTCCACATGGGCTGGTTTGAGTCGGTCCACCATGAAAACCTCCTCTCTCCCCCCAACGTCTAGAACATAGGTGGACCTGTTGTTGTTGATCACCTTGAATGGCCCCTCATAAGGCCGCTGTAGCAGTGCCCAGTGTCTTCCCCTTCGTACAAACACAAACTTACAGTTCTGCAGGTCTTTGGGTACATGGGTTGGGGTCCATCTGTGCCGTGAAGCTGGTACGGGGGCCAGGTTGCCGAGCCTTTCACGTAGCCTGTCCAGGACTGCTGCGGGTTCTTCCTCTTGCCCCCTTTGCCCCCTTGGGGCTGGTATGAACTTTCCTGGGACGGCCAGGGGCGCACCGTACACCAACTCGGCTGACGAGGCGTGCAGATCCTCTTTGGGCACTGTACGAATTCCAAGCAGGACCTAGGGAAGCTCGTCCACCCAGTTAGGTCCTCTCAGGCGGGCCATGAGAGCCGACTTCAAGTGACGGTGGAAGCGTTCCACCAGTCCGTTTGACTGTGGGTGGTAGGCAGTTGTGTGGTGTGCTGCGTTCCCAACAGGCTGGAGGTGAACTGGGCGCCTCTGTTGGAGGTAATGTGGGCCGGTACTCCGAAGTGTGCTACCCAGATTGCAATCAGTGCTCGGGCGCAGGAATCGGCAGATGTGTCGGTGAGCGGGACCGCCTCTGGCCACCTCGTGAACCGGTCTACCATAGTTAGGAGGTACTGCGCTCCTCAGGACACTGGTAGGGGGCCCACGATATCCACATGAATGTGGTCGAACCTCCGGTGGGTGGGTTCGAAATGCTGCGGTGGGGCTTTAGTGTGCCGCTGCACCTTGGCTGTTTGGAACTGCGCGCACGTTCTGGCCCATTAACTGACCTGCTTGCGAAGTCCGTGCCACGCAAACTTGCTGGAGACCAGCCGGACAGTTGTCCTGATAGATGGGTGCGCCAAACTGTGTATGGAGTCGAAAACTCGCCGCCTCCAGGCTGCCGGGACGATGGGGTGAGGTTGGCCGGTAGCCACATCGCACAGGAGGGTCCTATCACCTGAACCTACGAGAAAGTCCTGCAGCTGCAATCCCGAGACTGCGGTCCTGTAGCTGGGCATCTCATCGTCTGCCTGCTGCACCTCCGCCAGTGCTGCATAGTCCACCCCCAGGGACAGGGCCTGGACAGCTGGTCTGGAGTGTGCGTCCGCCAAGACATTGCCCTTTCCCAAGACATGCTGGATGTCCGTCGTGTACTCGGAGATGTAGGACAGATGTCACTGCTGGCGAGCCAACCAGGGATGGGACACCTTCATGAATGCGAAGGTCAACGGTTTGTGGTCCGTGAACACGGTGAACAGCCTGCCTTCTAAGAAGTACCTGAGATGCCGGATTGCCAGATACAGTGTCAACAGCTCCCGGTCGAAAGCACTGTACTTGAGTTTGGGTGGTCGTAGGTGCTTGCTGAAGAATGCCAGGGGTTGCCAGCGCCCCTCGATGAGCTGCTCCTGCACCCCACCGACTGCTGTGTTGGATGCGTCCACCATGAGGGCAGTCGGATTGTCCATTCTGGGTGCACCAGCATCACGGCATCTGCCAAGGCTTTCTTGGCTTTAACGAAAGCGGCCGCGGCTTCCTCAACCCAAGTAATGTCCTTGCCTTTACCCGACATCAGGGTGTACAAAGGGTGCATGATACGGGCTGCTGAGGGGAGGAAATGGTGGTAGAAGTTCACCATACCAACGAACTCCTGCAGGCCTTTGACCGTGTTGGGCCGGGCAAAGTGGCGGATTGTGTCTACCTTGGTGGGCAGAGGTGTTGCCCCTTCTTTGGTAATCCTGTGTCCCAGGAAGTCGATGGTATTGAGACTAAACTGGCATTTGGTCGGGTTGCTCGTGAGGCCGAAATCACTCAGGCGGGAGTAGAGCTGGCGGAGGTGGGACAGATGCTCCTGACGACAACTACTGGCTATAAGGATGTCGTCCAAATAGATGAATGCAAAGTCCAGGTCATGTCCCACTGTGTCCATTAGCCGCTGGAGCATCTGTGCAGCATTCGGAGGAACTCGAACAGGCCGAACAGGGTGATGAGTGCTGTTTTGGGGATTGTCTTCAGGGTGCACTGGGATTTGATGATATCCCCGGACGAGGTCTATTTTGGAAAAGATTCTTGCCCCGTGCAGGTTTGCTGCAAAGTCCTGTATGTGCAGCACAGGGTAGTGATCTGGAGTAGTAGCCTCGTTCAGTCTGCAATAGTCACCGCATGGTCTCCAACCCCCGGTTGCTTTGGGCACCATGTGCAGGGGGGAGGCCCATGGGCTGTCGGACCTCCGTACGATCCCCAATTCCTCCATCCTCTTGAACTCCTCCTTCACCAGGCGGAGCTTTTCTGGGGGGAGACTTCATGTGCGGGCGTGGAGGGGTGGTCCTTGGGTCGGAATGTGGAGCTGTACCCCGTGTCTGGGCATGGCTGCCGTGAACTACGTTGCCAGAATCGATGGAAAGTCCGCCAGGATTCTGGTGAATTTGTTCTCCGACAGCGTGATGGAGTCCAGGTGTGGGGCCGGCAACTTGGCTTCACTCAGGGAGAACGTCTGGAAAATCTCGGCGTGTACCAGTCTTTTCCCTTGTAAGTCAACCAGCAGGCTGTGAGCTCGCAAGAAGTCCAACCCCAGGAGTGGTTGGGCCACCGTGGCCAGTGTGAAGTCCCACGTGAACCAGCTGACGCTGAACTGCAGCTGCACTGTGCGGGTGCCATAGGTCCGTATCGTGCTGCTGTTTGCGGCCCTTGGGGTGGGTCCTGGTTTCCTGTTGCGGGTGTCATACCCCGTCGGGGTCAAGACACTGATTTCTGCTCCGGTGTCAACCAAAAAGCGGCATCCCGACTGTTTGTCCCAGACGTACAAGAGGCTGTCCTGGTGGCCAGCCACCATAGTCATTAGCGGCAGCTGGCCCTGGCCCTGGCCCTTGCAGGGCGGGCGACAACGGCAAGCTTTTGTGCCCCACCGCTGGTGTTAGAAACACCACTGTTCACTGGCCTCCTCACTCCTGCCTCTGTGTTGTGTGCGCCCCCCTGCCGGGCCTGGTCTGGTCTGCTGTTGGGCATGTGGCCTGGTAATCTGACCGACAGACGCCACGCTTTCCCTCTTGGCTTTCCACAACACCTCTGCCCGGGCTGCCACCTTCTGGGGGTCGCTGAAATCTGCGTCAGCCAGCAGCAGATGTATGTCCTGGGGCAGTTGCTCTGAGAACGCTTGCTCAAACATGAGGCAGGGCTTGTGTCCGTCAGCCAGGGACAGCATCTCGTTCATCAATGCTGACGGTAGTCTGTCTCCCAAACCGTCCAGGTGAAGCAGGTGGGCACCTCGCTCACGGTGTGAGAGGCCAAGGGTCCCAATGAGCAGCGCTTTGAATGCTTCATATTTGCCTTCTTCCGGGGGCGACTGTATGAAATCCGCAACCTGGGAGGCCGTCTCCTGGTCAAAGGTGCTCACCACGTGGTAGTAACGCGTGGAATCAGAGGATATCTGCCGAATCTGGAACTGGGCTTCTGCTTGGCTAAACCACACACATGGTCGCAGCAAACAGAAAGTTGGCAGTTTTAGTGAAACTGTGTGAACAGCTGAAGAGTCGGTCATCTTTGGTCCAAATCCCGTTTGGACCGTTGGGGTCACCAATGTAGCGACGTGCTACACACAGCTCTGAAATAACAACACGTAGTTGGTAAGTCATTTCGAGACTAGTTTATTCAAACTTCGCGGCGCTGGCATTTAAATCCCTAGCGCCCGCCCTCTCCGGGCAGAAATGACATCAGAGGTGCATTACCAAAGTCTCCCCCTGCGCACTGGCTGTTTGTGAGCCAGTTGGCCTGCGCAGAAAGTGGGTCACCACAAGGTTGTATAAGACATTGGTGAGGCCAAATTTGGAGTATTGTGAACAGTTTTGGTCACCTAATTACAGGAAGGATATTAATAATGTTGAAAGAGTGCAGAGAAGGTTTACAAGGATGTTGCCAGGACTTGAGAAACTGAGTTACAGAGAAAGGTTGAATAGGTTAGGACTTTATTCCCTGTAACGTAGAAGAATGAGGGGAGATTTGATAGAGGTATATAAAATTATGATGGGTATAGATAGAGTGAATGCAAGCAGGCTTTTTCCACTGAGGCTAGGGGAGAAAAAAACCAGAGTACATGGGTTAAGAGTGAAGGGGGAAATGTTTAAAGGGAACATTGCGGGGGGGCTTCTTCACACAGAGTGGTGGGAGTGTGGAATGAGCTGCCAGATAAAGTGGTGAATGCGGGCTCACTTTTGACATTTAAGAAAAACTTGGACAGGTATATGGATGAGAGGAGTTTGGAGGATATGGACCAGGTGCAGGTCAGTGGGACTAGGCAGAAAAATAGTTCAGCACAGCCAAGAAGGGCCAAAGGGCCTGTTTCTGTGCTGTAATGTTCTATGGTTCTATTGGCTGGTTAGAAGGAGGCAAATCAGCCATTTCTCTGTCCATACTAATAAAGGAATTCAGGAAGACTTTTCAGGTTGGCTGCTGGTGTCTGGTGGTGTTCCACAGAGATTATTGTTGCTACCAATTCTTTTTAGATATATGTCCGTGATTTGGATGACAGAATTGATGGTTTTGTGGCCAAGTTGTAGACGATACATAGATAGTTGGAGGGGCAAGTAATGTTGAGGAAGCAGCGAGTCTGCAGAATGAGGTAGACCGATCAGGAGAATGGTCAAGGAAGTGGCAGATGAAATATGGTCATGCACTTTGATAGAAGGAATAAAGACATAGACGATTTTCTAAATGTGAAGAAAATTCAAAGATCAGAAGTGTGAAGGGACTTGAGATTCCTTCTGCAGGATTCTGTAAACGTTAACTTACAGGTTGAAACAGTGCTAAGGAAGTTATGATATTAGCATTCATTTTGAGAGGACTGGAATATAACAGCAAGGATATAATTCTGGAGCTGTATAAGGGCATTGGTCAGATTGCTGCTGGAGTATTGTGAGCAGTTTTGGGTTCCTTAGCTAAGAAAAGATGTGCTGGCATTGGAGCAGGTCCAGACAATATTCATGAGAATTCCTAGAATGATTGGATTAACCACTGTACCATTGAGAGCATACTCACCAACTGCATCTCAGTGTGGTATAGCAATTGTCCCGTATCGGACAGCAAAGCACTCCAGCGTGTAGTGAAAACTGAACTGCGGATTATAGGCACCCAATTGCCCACCATTGAGAACATCTACCATAAACGCTGCCTGGGCAGGGCAAAAAGCATTATCAAGGATGCATCTCACCCTAACCATGGACTTTTTACTCTGCTTCCATCTGGTAGGCACTGCAGGAGCCTCTGCTCCCACACCAGCAGGCACAGGAAGAGCTTCTTCCCTGAGGCTGTGACCCTGCAGAACCTCACATCACAGCGCTAAGCAGTATTGCACCCATATTGTACTGTCTCAGTACTTTTATATTTGTGTGCTATAGCACTTACTTTTTATTTGCAGTTATTTTGTAAATAACACTATTCTTTGCATTTCTGGTTAGATGCTAACTGCATTTCATTTGGCTTTGTATCTGTACTCAGCACAATGACAATAAAGTTGAATCAAATCTAATCTAATCTTAATGTATTAGGAGCGTTTGATAACTTTGGGTCTGTACTTGCTGAAGTTTAGAAGAATGAGGAGGGACTTCATTGAAACCTATCGAATATTGAAAGGCCTAGATAGAGTGGATGTGGGGAGGATGTTTCCTATAGTGGGGGCATTATGACTAGAGAGCACTAGAGAGGACATCCCTTTAGAACAGAGGATGAAAAGGAATTTCTTTAGCCTAGCGGTAATGAATCTGTGGAATTCATAGCCACAAACTGTGGCTTGGAGGCCAAGTAATTGAGTATATTTAAAAGGGAGGCAGATAGGTTCTTCATTACTCAGGGTGTCAAAGTTTACGAGGGGGAAGGCAGGAGAATGAGTTTGAGAGGGGTAACACATCAGCCATGATTGAATGGTGGAGCAAACCTGATGGGTTGAATAGCCTAATTCTTCTCCTATGGAAGGACTGTTTGAGGTCCTGAATGGAATGAGGGAAGAGGTGCAGTGGCAGGTACAGCATGTGTCCTGTTTACTGATAGGATTCCCTTGGAAATGGCAAAAGTTATGAAGAATGATATAATGAATACGGAGGCTTGTGGATTGGTAGGTAAGGATAAGGGCAATCCTATCCCTGTAAAGAGAGTAGGAGGGTAAGGGTAGCTGTGTGGGAAATGGAGGAAATGTGGGTGAAGGCAGTATCAATGGTGGTGGAAGGGAAACCCTCAAAGTTGAAAAAAGAGAATGTTCTTGAAAGGAAAACCTCATCCTAAGAACAAGTGTGGCAGACATAGAGGAACTAAGAGAAGAGATAGCACTTTTACATGTGACAGGGTGGGAAGAAGTATAAAACATAGAACATAGAAATATACAGTACATTACAGGCCCTTCAGCCCAAAATGTTGTGCCAACCATGTAAACTACTCTAAAGCCTAGAACTAGTATAGTCAAGATAACTGTGAGAGTCAGTAAATTTGTAAATGACATCAATGGATAGCTGTTTCCAGAGATCGAGAAAGTGGTAAGGAGTAGAAGAGAAGCCTACAAACATGCCCACAACCACCATTGGTTGAGGGAGGACTCAAATGGGCTTCAGTGCATTTTGTAGCACATGTTTAGCACACCATAGGGAGGCGAAGGACAAAAATAAAACAGAAAGCATGTACACCAGGCTCAAGGACAGCTTCTAATGCACTGATGAAAGACTATTGAATGCTTCCCTGGTAGAATAAGATGGACAATCTCATGATCTACCTCATTGTGACTTTTCTCCTTCTGTTTATCTGCAAGGCACTTCATCTGTTACTGGCTCCTTGATTGTGGCCTGCAACCATCAGGTTCCTGGACTGGCTGCAACGTTGAACTAATTCTATGGTTATGGAATCATGTTTGAGGACTCCCTAAGTTCATGTTCTCTGTGTTATTTAACTTTTATTTATTCTTTGCATGATTTATTTTTTATAATCTTGGGTGTTTGCCAGTCTTTGTTGTATGGGTTTTTTAATGGGCTCTGTTGTATTTCTTTGCTTTGTGGCTACCTGCAAGAAGATAAATTCCAAGGTAGTATATGATATACATACTTTGATAATAAATGTTCTTTGAACAACTTTGTAACACTTTATTCTGTATTCTGTTCTTGTCTTACCTTGTATTGCCACAATGTAATGTAGTAATGAATTAATCTGTATGGATAATATGCAAGTCGTTTTTAGCTGTACCTCAGTGGATATCACAATGAAGCTTCCCTAAGTTTTCCATGTTAGAAAAGAGAAGAAAGCATAGCAATGCTTCTTATTGCAGAAGCCACATTCAATCAAACTGCATCCTAAACTCATTCTTTCTGTTTGCAGAAACTGAAGGAATTGTATCTTGAGAACAATGAAATTGAGTTTTTGCCATCAACGATTGGGCTACTCCAGAACCTGACTGTACTTGACTGTCATGAAAACCGTCTGTTGGAGATTCCTGACTCAATATCAGATATTCAAGGTACACAGCTCTATCTGCCTCTCAGCTCGGTGTCCGATTCCAGCCCTGGCTGAGGATACCTCAGGAAGTGGAATAATTTACTCAAGGATAAAGAGGGGAACATTTGTTTGGATGCAAAGGATGTGGGTGAGGTCCATAGTGAGTACTTTAAATCAGTGTTTGCCAAGAAGAAGAATGTGGAGGATAGCGAGATCAGTCCCAAGAGTATTAATATGTTAGGACATTTTGAGGTAAGGGAGGAGGATTGGGCCTCTTGAAGAATGTTAAGGTGTATAAGCCCCCAGACCTGATGGGATATAACCCAGATTATTGAGAGAGGCAAGAAAAAAGATGTGTGGGGTATTTTCCAATAACTTTGTGTTCTGTAGCCAGAGGTGAGGTCTCGGAGGACTGATTGGTGAGTAATTAATATTGTTCCATTATTCAAGAAGAGAATAAGGGATAATCCTGGAAACTATAGACCAGTGAGTTTCATGTCAGTAGTAGAGATGTTACTGCAGAGAATTCTTAGAGATAGGATTTATGAGCAAGACCTAATTAGGGAGAGCCAGCATAACTTTGTACAGGGCAAGTCATATCTTTCTAATTGGATCAAGACTTTTGACTAGGTGATGAGGGTGACTGAAGGAGATAGAGTGGTGGATGTTGTCTACATGGAGTTTAGTAGGGCATTTGACAAGGTCCCTGATGGGAGACTCAACCAGAAGATTAATTACTGTCTTGTTTTTATCTACTGCTTTATTTAATTGCCTGAGAGGAAGCTAAACAGAGTGTCATTGTACCTATGTATAATGACAATAAAGGTCATTCAATTCAATTCATTCAATTCTATTCAATTAAGATGCATGAGATCAATGAAGAATTGGATTCAGAAGTAGCTTGCCCATCGAGAGTGGTGGTCAAAGGGAAACCTTTGACCAGATCCAGTGAAGAGCTGTCATTAGTGGTGTTCTGCAGAGATCTGTACTGGGACCTCTGTATAGACATGACCTGGATGAAATTGTAGAATGGTGGGTGAGTAAATTTGCAGATGATCAGAAGTTTGGTGGTGTTGTGGATAGTGTATAAGACTGGCAAAGAATATGATGGGATACAGATCAGTTGCAGATAATCCCAGTTTCCCATGTTAAGTCATAGTTTCAAGCTCTCACCTAAATACTGAAAAATATTGTGAGCACCTCTACGTCCACTGTCTGCCCGATCCCTGCCTGTCAAAATTAGGTACAGTATATCAGGCTCTCCACTCAGCCTTGTTTGATCCAAGAAAAAATATCAAATACAACCTTCAATTGGCTTGCCAGAAGACTGAGAGGAATGGTTATTGGGGCTTATAGACCTAGCTGAAAATATGGGTTGTTGAGTTAGTAAGTACATATAAAGATTGGTGACATTGTTGTTAATGTAGTATAAATGTTATTACTGTCAGTGTAACAACTGGAAGCTAAGTGTAACTGTAACTCAGAGTCAAAGCACAGAAACTGGTCATTTGGTCCATCTATTCCATGCAGAACCAGTTAAACTGCCTATTCCTATCGACCTGCACCCAGACCATAGCCCTCCATGCCTCCTGCCATCCATGTACCTATCTAAACTTCTCACAAACATTGAAATTGAGCTTGCATGCACTACTTGTGGTGGCAGCTCATTCCACACTCTCACTGAGTGAGGAAGTTTTCCCTCATGTTCCCCTTCAACTTTTCACCTTTCACCTTTACCCAAGACTTCTAGTTGTAGTCTCAACTTCAGTGGAAAAGACCTGCTTGCATTTACCCTCTCTATTCCCCTCATAATTTTGCATAATTTCTATCAGATGTCTCCTCATTCGTCTTAAGTTCCAAGGAAAAAGTAGTAACTTATACAATTTTTCCTTATAACTCAGGTCCTCCAGCCCTGACAACATCCTTGTAAATTCTCTCTGTATTCTTTCAAACTTCTTTACATTTTTACTGTGGGTAGATGACCAAAGCTGCACACAATCCTCCAACTTAGGCCTCTTCTACAACTTCAACAAAACATCCTATCTCCTGTACTCAATACTTTGATTTAAGAAGGCCAATATGCCAAAAGTTTTCTTTACAATCCCACCTACTTTTGTTGCCATGTCAGATGAGTCATGGACCTGTATTCCTAGATCCCTTTGTTCTACTGCAGTCCTCAGTGCCTTACCATTCACAATATAAAATCTACCCTGGTTGATCCTACTGAAGTGCAGCACTTCGCATTAAATTCCGTCTGTCATTTTTCAGCCCATTTTTCTAGCTGGTCAAGATTCCGCTCCAAGCTCTGATAGTCTTCCCTGATGTCCATTATACACCCAAAATTGGTATAATCTGCAAATTAATCACATTATTATCCAGATCATTGATAGAGATGACAGACAGCAATGGACCCAACACTGATCCTTGCAGCACATCTCTAGTTGCAGGCCTCCACTCGGAGAAGCAACCATCTACTTCTCATCACTGGTTTCTCCCACAAAGCTAATGCCTAATCCAATTTAAAAACTCATTTTGAATGCCAAGCGATTGAACCTTCTTGACCAACCTCCCATGCAGGACCTTGTGAAATGCCTTGCTAACGTCCATGTAGGTAACATCCACTGCCTTGCCTTCATCAACTTTCCTAGTAACTTCCTTGACATACCCTATGAGATTGCTTAGATACAACCTACCATGCACAAAGCCATGCTAACAATCCCTGTGCAGTCCCTGTCTATCCAAATACTCATATATCTGGTCCCTTAGAATACCTTCCAATAACCTTCCCACTACTGGTGTTAGGCTCCTGATTTATTTTTAGAGAATTTCTGAAACAGTGAAACAACATTAGCTATCCTCCAATCCTCTAGTACCTTCCCTGTCGCAAAGGATGATTTAAACATCTCTGCTAGGGCTCCTGCAATTTCTGTACTTGCTTCCCACAGGGTCCAAGGGACATCCTTTTCAGAGCCTGGGGAAATTATCGACCCTAATTGGCCTCGAGATTCCAAAATCTCCTGTTCTATAATCTGTATAGGGTAAGGAATTCACTGCTGCTTTGCCTCACTTCTATAGACTCTATGTCCGTCTCCTGAGTAATTACAGATGCAAAAAATCTATTTAAGATTTCCCCATCTCTTTTGGCTCCATGTATAGATTACCATTCATATCTTCAAGAGGACCAATTTTGTCCTTTGCAATCCTTTTGCTCTTAATAAATCCGTAGAGTCCCTTAAGACTGTCCTTCATCTGTATTCTGCATTTCTATTGTTTTATCTTGTTCTGCCTCACTACTATGTAAAAGATCTGATCTGTATGAACAAAATACAAGACAAGCTTTTCACTGCATCTCAATACATGTGACAATGATAAACTAGCTAATACCAGAGGAATGCCAAGGATATAATGGCATATAGATCATTTGCAGATATGGGCAGAGAAATGGCAAATGGAGTATATGATGGAGTTCTATGTTTTCTAAAATGGAGGGTTATGGGCTGTATAGGAGATTGATCACAGAATAGGTTTAGAAAGGTGAGCAGAACACCTGGACTGAAGAACAAGCATCATGCTGAACTGTTCTGTGTTATAATCTGGCCAAATGTGAGGTATTGCACTTTGGAAGATCACACATAAAGTACAGCACACTATTAGTAGCTGGATCGCTAACAGTGCTGATGCAGAATGGGATATTGGGTTATTGGAGTCCAAGCTGTCTGGAAAAATTGTCTAGTGAGGTATTGTAGGTGAAACTGAGTTATACGAAAGGTATGACCATGTTAATGGTGCTAAGTTATAGACCACCTAACAGTCCATAAAATTTACAGTAGCAGGGATGACAGCAGAGCAGCAATGGCTTGTTTCTGGGAAAAGTGAGGAAGGAGTAGGATATATTCCAAAAATGAAGAAGCACTCAAATGGTAATTGTGGCTGACGAGGGATGTCAATGCTAATATAAAAAGAGAGAGAAGAATCAGAATCAGGTTTATTATCACCAACAAGTTTTGTGAAATTTTGTGAACTTAGCAGCAACCGTTCAATTCAATACATAATAATGTTAGAATACATAATAATAAATAATCAAATTAATTAATTTCAGTATACATATATTGAATAGATTAAAAAATGTTCAAAAACATAAATAATATATATTTAAAAAGTGAAGTAGTGTTCACGGGTTCAATGTCCATTCAGAAATCGGATGGCAGAGGGTAAGAAGCTGTTCCTGAATTGCTGAGTGTGTGCCTTCAGGTTTCTGTACCTCCTGACTGTTGGTAACAATGATCAAAGGGCATGCCCTGGATGCTGGAGGTCCTTAATAATAGACACTGCCTTTCATTCCACCCCTAGCAGTGAGAGGTTGAAAATGTTCTTGAAGATGTTCTAGGTACTTTATAGGCTAGTACCTAAAATGGAGCTGACTAAAGATGGTGCTGTACTTTGTGTGATCTTCCAAAGTGCAATACCTCACATTTGGCCAGATTATAACATAGAACAGTTCAGCACAATGCTGGTCCTTCAACCCAGGTGTTCTGCTCACCTTTCTAAACCTATTCTGTGATCAATCTCCCCTGCAGCTTCTTTCAAACCTGCGCAGTAGCCCCCTCCCTCCCTCCATACCAGACAGTGATGCAGCCTGCCAGAATGCTCTCCATGGTACATCTATATAAGTTTTTGAGTGTTTTTGTTGACATACCAAATCTCTTCAAACTCCAAATGAATATAGTTGCTGTCTTGCCTTCTTTATAGCTGCATCGATATGTTGGGACCAGGTTAGGTCCTCAGAGATCTTGACACTCAGGAATTTGAAGCTGCTCACTCTCTCCACTTCTGACCCCTCTATGAGGATTGATATGTATTCCTTTTTCTTCCTGAAGTCCACAATCAGCTCTTTTGTCTTACCGACATTGATTGCCAGGTTGTTACTGCGGCATCACTCCACTAGTTGGTATATCTCGCTCCTGTACACCCTCTCGTCTCCATCTGAGATTCTACCAAAAATGGTTGTATCATCAGCAAATTTTTAGTTGGTATTTGAGCTATGCCTAGCCACAGAGTCATGGGTATAGAGAGAGTAGAGCAGTGGGCTAAGTACACTCCCCTGAGGTGCACCAGTGTTGATCATCAGCGAGGAGGATATGTTATCACCAATCTGCACAGATTGTGGTCTTCTGGTTAGGAAGTTGAGGATCCAATTGCAAGGGAAGTAGAGAGGCCCAAGTTCTGTAACTTATCAATCAGGATTGTGGATATGATGGTGTTAAATGCTGAACTATAGTAAATGAGCAACATCCTGACTTAGGTGTTTGTGTTGTCCAGGTGGTCTAAGCCCGTGTGAAGAGCCGTTGAGATTACATCTGCCATTGACATGTTGTGGTGATAGGCAAATAGCAATTGGTTCAGGTCCTTGTTGAGGCAAGAGTTCAGTCTAGTCATGATCAACCTCTCAAAGCATTTCATCACTATCGATGTGAGTGCTACCGGGCGATCATCGTTAAGGCAGCTCACATTATTCTTCTTAGGCACTGGTATAATTGTTGCCTTTATGAAACAAGTGGAAACTGATGCCTATAACAGTGAGAAGTTGAAAATGTCCTTGAATACTCCCGCCAGTTGGTTAGCACAAGTTTTCAGAACCTTACCAGGTACTCTGTAGGGACCCTCTGCCTTGTGAGGGTTCACCCTCTTTAAAGACAGCCTAACATCGGCTTCTGAGCCAGAGGTCACAGGGTGCAGCAGGGATCTTCACAGCTGTAGTTATATTCTCTCTTTCAAAATGGGCATAGAAGGCACTGAGTTCATCTGGTAGTGAAACATTACTGCCGTTCATACTAATGGGTTTCGCTTCATAGGAAGTAATGTCTTGCAAACCCTGCCAGAGTTGTCATACATCCAATGTTGACTTTTGGAAGAGGACAGCGAGGCTTGAGAGGAAGTGCGGCGGCGGCCATTTTCAAATTGTCCAATTGCTTCTCAGATCAGAGTTCTGAGAGGTGGGACTGCGCAGGCGCGTGAAGGAGGCCCGGGAAGGAGGGAAGATATATAAAAGAGATACTGAGTGAGGTAGTTCTCTTTTGGAAGAGGACAGCGAGGCTTGAGAGGAAGTGCAGTGGCGGCCATTTTCAAATTGTCCAATTGCTTCTCAGATCGGAGTTCTTGAGAGGCAGGACTGCGCAGGCGCGTGAAGGAGGCCCGGGAAGGAGGGAAGATATATAAAGGAGATACTGAGTGAGGTAGTTCTCTTTTGGAAGAGGACAGCGAGGCTTGAGAGGAAGTGCGGCAGCGGCCATTTTCAAATTGTCCAATTGCTTCTCAGATCGGAGTTCTGAGAGGCAGGACTGCGCAGGCGCGTGAAGGAGGCCCGGGAAGGAGGGAATATATATAAAGAACGCCGCCTTAAGAAGTGGGCAGCTTCGTTTGCGGGCAGTGGAGTGCGCCGGGAGCAGAGTGTAGGGCTTGGGCTCAGAGGGCTTAGGCGGAAGAGGGCACAGTAGGCTTATCTTTTAGTTCTTGTATTTTCAGTTATTTGGGAGGTATGAGTGTGAGGGCAGCTTGTTGTTCTCGGTGTCGGATGTGGGAGATCCTGGAGTCTCCGAGCCTCCTGGATGTCCACATCTGCGCCAGGTGCGCCGAACTGCAGCTCCTGAGGGACCGAGTTAGGGAACTGGAGTTGCAGCTCGATGACCTTCGCCTGGTCAGGGAGAGTGAGGAGGTGATAGAGAGGAGTTACAGGCAGGTGGTCACTCCAGGACCACGGGAGGCAGATAGGTGGGTTACAGTCAGGAAGGGGAAGAGGCAGGTACTAGAGAGTACCCCAGTGGCTGTACCCCTTGACAATAAGTACTCATGTTTGAGTACTGTTGGGGGGGACAGCCTACCCGGTGGGAGTGACAGTGGCCGAGCCTCCGGCACAGAGCCCTGTAGCTCAGAAGGGTAGGGTTAGAAGAAAGAGGTCCATAGTAATAAGGGACTCAATAGTCAGGGGCTCAGACAGGCGTTTCTGTGGAGGTGACCGGGAGTCCCGGATGGTAATTTGCCTCCCTGGTGCCAGGGTTCGGGACGTTGCTGATCGCGTCCAAGATATCCTGAAGTGGGAGGGTGAAGAGCCAGAGGTCGTGGTACATGTAGGTACCAATGACATAGGAAGGAAAGGGGAAGAGGTCCTGAAACGAGAGTATAGGGAGTTAGGAAGGCAGTTAAGAAGAAGGACCGCAAAGGTAGTAATCTCGGGATTACTGCCTGTGCCACGCGACAGTGAGAGTAGGAATAGAATTAGGTGGAGGATGAATGTGTGGCTGTGGGATTGGAGCAGGGGGCAGGGATTCAAGTTTCTGGATCATTGGGACCTCTTCTGGGGCAGGAGTGACCTGTTCAAGAAGGACGGGTTACACTTGAATTGTGGGGGGACCAATATCCTAGCGGGGAGGTTTGCTAGGGCTACAGGGCGGACTTTAAACTAGTAAGATGGGGGGGGGGCGGGAGACTATTTGAGGAGACTATGGGAGAGGAGGTTAGTTCACCAGTGGAGCAAGAAAATAGACAGTGTGTGAGGGAGGAAAGGCAGGTGATGGAGAAGGGATGCGCTCAGCCCGAAGACGTAGGGGAGAAGAAAGAAAAGGATAATAAATTTGAATGCATTGTTAGGGATGGAAAGAGAGGAGGAGATGGAGAGAATCTTAAATGTATCTATTTTTATGCTAGGAGCATTGTAAGAAAGGTGGATGAGCTTAAAGCGTGGATTGATACCTGGAATTATGATGTTGTAGCTATTAGTGAAACATGGTTGCAGGAAGGGTGTGATTGGCAACTAAATATTCCTGGATTTAGTTGCTTCAGGTGTGATAGAGTAGGAGGGGCCAGAGGAGGAGGTGTTGCATTGCTTGTCCGAGAAAATCTTAAGGCGGTGCTTTGGAAGGATAGATTAGAGAGCTCCTCTAGGGAGACCATTTGGGTGGAATTGAAGAATGGGAAAGGTGCAGTAACACTGATAGGAGTGTATTATAGGCCACCTAATGGGGCGCGTGAGTTGGAAGAGCAAATGTGTAAGGAGATAGCAGATATTTGTAGCAAACACAAGGTGGTGATTGTGGGAGATTTTAATTTTCCACACGTAGACTGGGAAGCTCATTCTGTAAAAGGGCTGGATGGTTTAGAGTTTGTGAAATGTGTGCAGGATAGTTTTTTGCAACAATACATAGAAGTACCGACTAGAGATGGGGCAGTGTTGGATCTCCTGTTAGGGAATGCGATAGGTCAGCTGACAGATGTATGTGTTGGGGAGCACTTCGGATCCAGTGATCACAATAGCATTAGCTTCAATATAATTATGGAGAAGGACAGGACTGGACCTAGAGTTGAGATTTTTGATTGGAGAAAGGCTAACTTTGAGGGAATGCGAAGGGATTTAGAGAGAGTGGATTGGGTCAAGTTGTTTTATGGGAAGGATGTAATAGAGAAATGGAGGTCATTTAAGGGTGAAATTATGAGGGTACAGAATCTTTATGTTCCTGTTAGGGTGAAAGGAAAGGTTAAAGGTTTGAGAGCACCATGGTTTTCAAGGGATATTAGAAATTTGGTTCAGAAAAAGAGGGATGTCTACAATAGATATAGGCAGCATCGAGTAAAGGAATTGCTCGAGGAATATAAAGAATGTAAAAGGAATCTTAAGAAAGAGATTAGAAAAGCTAAAAAAAGATACGAGGTTGGTTTGGCAAATAAGGTGAAAGTAAATCCGAAAGGTTTCTACAGTTGTATTAAAAGCAAGAGGATAGTGAGGGATAAAATTGGCCCCTTAGAGAATCAGAGTGGTCAGCTATGTGTGGAACCGAAGGAGATGGGAGAGATTTTGAATGATTTCTTCTCTTCGGTATTCACTAAGGAGAAGGATATTGAATTGTCTAAGGTGTGGGAAACAAGTAAGGAAGTTATGGAACCTATGACAATTAAAGAGGTGGAGGTACTGGCGCTTTTAAGAAATTTAAAAGTGGATAAATCTCCGGGTCCTGACAGGATATTCCCCAGGACCTTGAGGGAAGTTTGTGTAGAAATAGCAGGAACTCTGACGGAGATCTTTAATATGTCATTAGAAACGGGGATTGTGCCGGAGGATTGGCGTATTGCTCATGTGGTTCCATTGTTTAAAAAGGGTTCTAGAAGGAAGCCTAGCAATTATAGACCTATCAGTTTGACATCAGTGGTGGGTAAATTAATGGAAAGTATTCTTAGAGATAGTATTAATAATTATCTGGATAGACGGGATCTGATTAGAAGTAGCCAGCATGGATTTGTGCGTGGAAGGTCATGTTTGACAAACCTTATTGAATTTTTTGAAGAAGTTACGAGGAATGTTGACGAGGGTAAGGCAGTGGATGTAGTCTATATGGACTTCAGCAAAGCCTTTGACAAAGTTCCACATGGAAGGTTAGTTAAGAAGGTTCGGTCGTTAGGTATTAATGCTGGAGTAATAAAATGGATTCAACAGTGGCTAGATGGGAGATGCCAGAGAGTAGTGGTGGATAATTGTTTATCGGGATGGAGGCCGGTGACTAGTGGGGTGCCTCTGGGATCTGTTTTGGGCCCAATGTTGTTTGTAATATACATAAATGATCTGGATGATGGGGTGGTAAATTGGATTAGTAAGTATGCCGATGATACTAATATGTTGTGGATAATGAGGTGGATTTTCAAAGCTTGCAGGGAGATTTATGCTGGTTAGAAGAATGGGCTGAATGTTGGCAGATGGAGTTTAATGCTGAGAAGTGTGAGGTTCTACATTTTGGCAGGAATAATCCAAATAGAACATACAAAGTAAATGGTAGGGCATTGAGGAATGCAGAGGAACAGAGAGATCTAGGAATAACAGTGCATAGTTCCCTGAAGGTGGAGTCTCATGTAGATAGGGTGGTGAAGAGGGCTTTTGGAACGCTGGCCTTTATAAATCAAAGCATTGAGTACAGAAGTTGGGATGTAATGCTAAAGTTGTACAAGGCATTGGTAAGGCCAAATTTGGAATATTGTGTGCAGTTCTGGTCACCGAATTATAGGAAAGATATCAATAAATTAGAGAGAGTGCAGAGACGATTTACTAGGATGTTACCTGGGTTTCAGCAATTAAGTTACAGAGAAAGGTTGAACAAGTTAGGTCTCTATTCATTGGAGCGTAGAAGGTTGAGGGGGGATTTGATCGAGGTATTTAAAATTTTGAGAGGGATAGATAGAGTTGACGTGAACAGGCTGTTTCCATTGAGAGTAGGGGAGATTCAAACTAGAGGACATGATTTGAGAGTTAGGGGGCAGAAGTTTAAGGGAAACACGAGGGGGTATTTCTTTACTCAAAGAGTGATAGCTGTGTGGAATGAAATTCCTGTAGAAGTAGTAGAGGCCAGTTCAGTTGTGTCATTTAAGGTAAAATTGGATAGGTATATGGACAGGAAAGGAGTGGAGGGTTATGGGCTGAGTGCGGGTAGGTGGGACTAGGTGAGATTAAGGGTTCGGCACGGACTAGGAGAGCCAAGATGGCCTGTTTCCGTGCTGTGATTGTTATATGGTTATATGGTTATTGTTATATGGTTGTTATATGGACTCCAACCTCATTCAAAATAATCTCTTTACCCTAGAAATAACCCTATGCAAGTCAAACCTGGTTTTCTGGTACAGACCTGTGTCGCCAGCCTTGAATGCCACAGATCTAGTCTTCAACAGACGACGTACCTCCTTGCTCATCCACAGCATACACCAAAGCAAAAATTAGTGGGAAAATAGAGGATTGGGAAGCTTTTAAAACCTTCAGAACAACTTAAAGAATCATTAAAAGGGAAAAGATTAAATATGAAAGCAAGCTAGCAAACAATATCAAAGTTGATAGTAAAAGTTTTTTCAAGAATATATAAAATAAGAAAGAGATAAGAGTGGATATAGGCCTGCTAAAAAATGAGGCCAGGGAAATATTAACGGAGAACAAGGATATGAAAGATAAACTAAATTACTATTTTGCATCAGTCTTCACTGTGGAAGACACTAGCAGTATGCCAGATAGAAACATAGAAAATCTACAGCACAATACATGCCCTTCCAAGTATAGACTTGGAACATGGACTGTTCCACAAAGCCGACAAAAAGGCAGGCATAACTGGGACCCATACAGGTGCCCATGGCTACACCCTTGGTTTGGAAGAAGTGGGAGGAGCCAAAGGAGAAATTATTGAGAGTAAGAACTAATTCCGCTAGATGGAGGAGAGTGGTGGTAGAGGGGAATTAGTTAGGTCTGGAATCCAAAAAGAAGCGAAGAGCTTCGAGACTACCCGTATGGGTCCCAGTTATGCCTGCCTTTTTATTGGCTTTGTGGAACAGTCCATGTTCCAAGTCTATACGGGTATTCATTCCCCTCTTTTCCTTCGCTACATTGACGACTGCATTGGCGCTGCCTCCTGTATGTGTGCTGAGCTCGTTGACTTCATTAACTTTGCCTCAACTTTCACCCTGCCCTCAAATTTACCTGGTCCATTTCCGACAACTCCCTTCCCTTTCGTGATCTTTCTGTCTCCATCTCTGGAGACAGCTTATCGACTGATATCTACTTTAAACCTACAGTCTCTCACAGCTACCTGGACTATTCCTCTTCCCACCCTGTCTCTTGCAAAAATGCTATCCCCTTCTCACAATTCCTCTGTCTCCACAGCATCTGCTCTCAGGATGAGGCTTTTCATTACAGGGCAAAGGAGATGTCTTCCTTTTTTAAACAAAGGGGCTTTCCTTCTTCCACCATCAACTCTGCTCTCAAACGCATCTCTTCCATTTCCCGCACATCTGCCCTCACCCCATCCGCCCGCCACCCCACTTGGGATAGGGTTCCCCTTGTCCTCACTTACCACCCCACCAGCCTCCAGGTCCAACGTATAATTCTCCATAACTTCTTCCACCTCTAACGGGATCCCACTACCAAGCACATCTTTCCCTCCCCCCCCCCCCTTCTGCTTTCTGCAGGGATCGCTCCCTACGCGACTTCCTTGTCCACTCGTCCCCCCCATCCCTTCCCACCGATCTCCCTCCTGGCACTTATCCTTGTAAGTGGAACAAGTGCTACACCTGCCCTTACACTTCCTCCCTCACCACCATTCAGGGCTCCAGACAGTCCTTCCAGGTGAGGCGACACTTCACCTGTGAGTCGGCTGGTGTGGTATACTGCGTCCGGTGCTCCTGGTGTGGCCTTTTATATATTGGTGAGACCCGACGCAGACTGTTAGACCGTTTTGCTGAACACCTACACTCGGTCCGCCAGAGAAAGCAGGATCTCCCAGTGGCCACACATTTTAATTCCACGTCCCATTCCCATTCTGATATGTCTATCCATGGCCTCCTCTACTGTCAAAATGAATCCTAACTCAGGTTGGAGGAACAACACCTTATATACCGGCTGGGTAGCCTCCAACCTGATGGCATGAACATTGACTTCTCTAACTTCCGTTAATGCCATTCCTCCCCTTCTTACCCCATCCCTGACATATTTAGTTGTTTGCCTGTTCTCCATCTCCCTCTGGTGCTCCCCCCGACTCTCCTTTCTTTCTCCTGAGGCCTCCCGTCCCATGATCCTTTCCCTTCTCCAGCTCTGTATCACTTTCACCAATTGCCTTTCCAGCTCTTAGCTTCATCCCACCCCCTCCGGTCTTCTTCTATCATTTTGCATTTCCCCCTCCTCCCACTACTTTCAAATCGCTTACTATCTTTCCTTTCGGTTAGTCCTGACGAAGGTTCTTGGGCTGAAACGTCGACAGTGCTTCTCCTTATAGATGCTGCCTGGCCTGCTGTGTTCCACCAGCATTTTGTATATGTTTGTAAGAAAAGATGTGCTGGATTTGGAAAGGAGCTTCACAAGGATGATTCCAGGATAACCCTTTCATACGAAAGGGTTATCATACGAGGAACACTTGATAGCTCTGGGTCTATTTGCTGAAATTTAGAAGGATGAGGGGAATGTCATTGAAACCTTCTGAACGTTGAGAGCCCTAGATAGAGTAGATGTGGAAAGGATGTTTCCCATGATGGGGGAGTCTAGGACAAGAGGACGCAGACTCAGGATACAGGGGTGACCATTTAAAAGAGATGTAGAGAAACTTCTTTAGCCAGAGGATGGTGAATTTTTGGAATTTGTTGCCATGGGCAGTTGAGGAGGCCAGGTTGTTAGGTGTATTTAAGGCAGAAATTCTTGATTGGACATGGCTTCAAATGTTATGGGGAGAAGGCTGGGGAGTGGGGCTGAGGAGGAGAAAAAAGGATCCGTCATGATTGAATGGTGGAGCAGACTTGATGGATCAAATGGTTCAATTCTGCTCCTTTGCCTTATGGTCTTATGATACTTGATCTATTATTAGGGAATAAGACAGGGCAGGTGGTAGAAGTTTACTTTGCATCTAGTGATCATAATGCCATTGCTTTCAAATAAGAATGGGAAAAGATTGGCCTGGTCCACAGGTTGAGATACTAAATTGGAAAAAGACCAGTTTTGATGGTAACAGAAAGGATCTGGCAAGTGTAGATTGGGACAGGTTCTTTACTGGCAAAGCTGTACTTGATAAGTGGGAGGCCTTCAAAAGTAAAATTTTGAGAGTGCAAATTTTCTGTGCCTGTCAGAATAAAGGTAAAAATAACAGTTTTAGGGAACCTTCGTTTTCAAGAGTTGTTGAAGCTTTGGTTATGAAAAAAGGAGGTGCATAGTAGGTATAGGCACGTAGGAACAAATGAGGTACTTATGGAATATAAGAGATGCAAGAGAACACTTAAGAAAGAAATCAGAAGGGCTAAAAGAAGGCTTAAGGTTGCCCTAGCAGACAAATGATGGAGAATTCTCAGCGATACTACAGATGTGAGAACATCAAAAGGATTGCAAGGGACAAAACTGGACCTCTGGGAGATCAGAATGGTAATCTATGCGTAGAGCCGAAAGAGATGGCAGAGATCTTAAAGGGATTTTTTGCCTCTGTATTTGCCCAGGAGAGGGACACAGTGTGCATTGAAGTGAAGCAAAGCAGCAACAAGGTCATGGAACCTGTACAGATTAGAGGATGAGGTAGTGTGGAAAATTAGAGTGGATAAAACCAATAGGGGCTGACAAGGTGCTTCCTCAGACCCTGAGAGAGGCATTGAAGAAATTGCAGGAGCACTAGCAGAGATATATAAATCATCCTGAGCAATTGGAGGTTAGCCAATGTTGTTCTGCTGTTTAAGAAAGGTTCTAAATATAAACCAGGAAACTCTAAGCTGGTGAGCCTGACGCTACTAGTGGGAAAATTATTGGAATGTACTCTAAGGAACTGGATATGAGTATTTGGATAGATTAGGGATAGTTTGCACGGCTTTGTATGTTTTAGGTCATGTCTAACCAATCTCATAGAATTTTTTGAGGAAGTTACCAGGACAGTTGATGAAGGCAAGGTGGTGGGTGTTGTCTACATGGACTTAGCAAGGCGTTTGCCGAAGTCCTCCATGGAAGGTTGGTCAGGAGGGGTCATTCACTCAGAATTCAAGATGAGGTAGTAATTTGGATTAGACATTCGCTTTATGAGAGAAGCCAGATTGGTGGAAGATGGTTGACTCTCTGACTGGAGGATGTGACTAGAGTTGTGCAGCAGGAACTGGTGCTGGGTCCTTCATCATCTATATCAATTAACTCAATGATAATGTGTTTAAGTGGATCAGCAAATTTATGGATGACACCAATATTGGGAGGTGTAGTGGACAGCAAGGAGGACTATCAGAACTTGCAGCTGGATCTGGATCAGCTGGAAAAGTGGTCTGAAAAATGGCAGATGGAATTTAATGCAGAGAAGTGTGAGGTGTTGCACTTCAGCAGGACCAACCAGGGTAGGTCTTACGCAGTGAATAGTAGGGCACTGAGGAGTGCGGTAGAACAAAGGCACCTGGTAATACAGATCCATAATTCATTGAAAGTGGTGGCACTGAAAGTCGTAAAGAAAGGTTAAGGCACATTGGCTTTCATAAACCAATGTATTGAGTACAAGAGATAGGATGTTATGTTGACGTTGTATAAGATGTTGGTGAGGTCTAATTTGGAGTATTGTGTGCAGTTTTGGTCAGCTGCCTACAGGAAAGATGTAAATAAGGTTGAGAGACTACAGAGAAAATTTACAAGGGTGTTGCTGGGTCAGGAGGGCCTGAGTTTGATTGAAAGATTGAGTACATTAGGACTTTATATTCCCTGGAGCACAGAAGATTGAGAGGAGATTTGATAGTGGCATACAAAATAATGTGGGCTATAGATAGGGTAAATGCAAACAGGCTTTTTCCACTGAGGTTAGTGGGACTACCACTAGAGGTCATGGGTTAAAGGTAAAAGGTGAAAAGTTGAAGGGGAACATGAGGGGATACTTCTTCACTCAGAGCATTGTTAGAGTGTGGAATGCATTGCCATAGCAAGTGGTGCATGTGAGCTCAG
Organism: Hypanus sabinus; assembly: GCF_030144855.1. Taxonomy (NCBI): domain Eukaryota; kingdom Metazoa; phylum Chordata; class Chondrichthyes; order Myliobatiformes; family Dasyatidae; genus Hypanus; species Hypanus sabinus. The sequence continues at coordinate 1,207,917 of NC_082707.1, forward strand.
TTTCGGCGTTTGAAAGATGTTTGAATGATAGGCTGTGGTCCATGTACCGGTCAATAGCAGTAGGCAGTTCAAATGGTTCAGCATAGACTACAAACGTAGATGGGCCAAAGCTCCTGTTTCTGTGCTGTATTTTTCTATGATTCTATGTAGATGCATAGTTTGTTAGGATGGCATGCTTGCCTTTATTAGTTGAGGCATTGAGTTCAAGAGTTGGGAAAGAACAGTATGTGGCAACTTTGTAAACCTCTTGCATTCAATTCTGGTTGCCTCATTTTAAAAAAACATAGAGAAGTTTTGGAAATATGCAGAGGTTCAGAAGAGGTTTATCAGGATGCTATCTGGGTTAGATGCCTATAAAGAGATTTTGTTGCCCATTAACTGGATTTTGTCAACTTGTGCTCCTTCCTCTATCACACTTTACTTACATCAAGTCAAGTCAAGTCACTTTTTATTGTCATTTCGGCCATAACTGTTGGTACAGTACACAGTAAAAATGAGACATTTTTCAGGACCATGGTGTTACATGAAACAGAACAAAAACTACACTGAACTATGTAAAAAACAACACAGAAAAAAAGTACACTAGACTACAGACCTACCCAGGACTGCATAAAGTGCACAAAACAGTGCAGGTATTACAATAAATAATAAACAAGACAATAGGGCAGTAAGTTGGTGTTAGTCCAGGCTCTGGGTATTAAGGAGTCTGATAGCTTGGGGGAAGAAACTGTTACATAGTCTGGTTGTGAGAGCCCATATGCTACAGTGCCTTTTCCCTTACGGCAGAAGGGAGAAGAGTTTGTATGAGGGGTGCGTGGTGTCCCTCAAAATGCTGTTTGCGGATGCAGCGTGTAGTGTAAATGTCCGTAATGGCAGGAAGAGAGACCCCAATGATCTTCTCAGCTGACCTCACTATCCGCAGCAGGGTCTTGCAATCCAAGATGGTGCAATTTCCGAACCAGGCAGTGATGCAGCTGCTCAGGATGCTCTCAATACAACCCCTGTAGAATGTGATGAGGATTGGGGATGGGACTTTGAATCGGGAGGAAGTTACAGCTTGGGATTCAACTGGGAGCTCAGAGAATTCAACCGTTGTAGGTAGGATTTAAGCCTACCTGGTCAATACCTGTGGAGGAGGGGAAACCGCGCAGGCGCGAGTGACGTCAGCGTCGAGCGCGCACTTTAAAAGGCAGGACTTCTTTTCAGAGTGGTCATTTGAATCAGGAGCAAGTTACAGCTTGTGATTCAGCTGGGAGCTCAGGGAATTCGACCGTGTAGGTAGGAGTTAAGCCTACCTGGTCAATACCTGTGGAGGAGGGGGAACTGCGCAGGCGCGAGTGACGTCAGTGTCGAGTGGGCAGCGGAGTCCGTGGAAGCAGAGTCCTGGGCTTTGGCTAAGTGGGCTTCGGCGTAAGGGGACTCCGGTAAGCCTGTGTGATTGCTCGCTGAGGGGAAGAAGGTAAGGTCGCTAGGTGCTTTTTAGGCCTATTCTATTAATCCAGTTCAGGTATGGGGGAGACTGTCAGAGTATGCAGTATGTGGGAGGTCAGGGTCAACACAGTTGTCCCTGATGACCACACCTGCAAGAGGTGCGTCCAGCTGCAGCTCCTATCAGCCCGAGTTAGGGAGTTGGAGTGGGAGCTGGATGAACTACAGATCATTCGGGAGGCAGAGGCAGAGATAGATAGGAGTTATCAGGAGGTAGTCACACCAAAAAACCAAGAAGTAAGCAGATGGGTGACAGTCCAGAGAGGCAGTGGGAGCAGGCAGAGAGAGCAGAGCACCCCTGCGGCCATTCCCATTAACAATACCGTACTGGATACTGTTGATCAAGGGCAGGGACCCTTGACCTTCGGCCCCTCGAGTCTGCACCGCCATTCTGAGATCATGACTGAACAATCACTATCAATACCCAGTCCCTGCCTTGTCCCCATATCCCTTGATTCCCCTATCCATCAGATATCTATCTAGCTCCTTCTTGAAAGCATCCAGAGAATTGGCCTCCACCGTCTTCCAAGGCAGTGCATTCCTCACCTCCACAACTCTTTGGGAGAAGAAGCTCTTCCTCAACTCCGTTTTAAATAACTGACCTCTTATTCTCAATCCATGCCCTCTGGTACAGGACTCTCCCAACATCTGGAACATATTTCCTGCCTCAATCCTATCAAATCCTTTAATTATCTTAAACGTTTCAATCAGATCCCCTCTCAATCTCCTCAATTCCAGCGTGTACAAGCCCAATCTCTCCAATCTCTCTGCGTAAGACAGACCCGCCATCCCAGGAATCAACCTAGTGAATCTATGCAGCACTTCCTCAATTGCCAGAATGTCCTTCCTTAAACCTGGAGACCAAAACTGTACACAATATTCCAGGTGTGGTCTCACCAGGGCCCTGTACAAATGCAAAAGGACATCCCTGCTCTTGTATTCAATTCCCCTTGTAACAAAGGCCAACATTCCATTCGCCCTCTTCACTGCCTGTTGCACTTGTTCATTCACCTTCATTGACTGGTGAACTAGGACTCCTAGGTCTCTTTGCATTTCTCCCTTACCTAACTCTACACCGTTCAGACAATACTCTGCCCTCTTGTTCCTGCTTCCAAAGTGGATAACTTCACATTTATTCACATTGAATGACATCTGCCAAGTATCTGCCCACTCACCCAGCCTATCCAAGTCTCCTAACGTCCTCTTCGCATGTCACACTGCCACCCAGTTTAGTATCGTCAGCAAACTTGCTGATATAGTTTTCAATGCCCTCATCTAAATCATTGACATAAATCGTAAAGAGCTGTGGTCCCAATTTAGGGCCCTGGGTACCCCACTAGTCACCTCCAGCCAGTCTGAGAAACACCCATTCACTGCTACCCTTTGCTTTCTATCTGCCAACCAGTTTTCTATCCATGTTGAAACCCTGCCCCCAATGCCATGAGCTCTGATTTTACTCACCAATCTCCTATGTGGCACCTTATCGAATGCCTTCTAAAAATCTAGGTACACAACATCTACTGGCTTACCCTCGTCTAACATCCTTGTTACACCCTCAAAAAACTCCAACAGATTAGTCAAGCATGATTTGCCCTTGGTAAATCCATGCTGGCTCAGCCTAATCCTATTACTGCCATCAAGATGTGCCACTATTTCGTCCTTAATAATGGACTCAAGCATCTTCCCCACGACTGACGTTAGGCTAACAGGGCGATAGTTCTCCGTTTTCTCCTTCCCTCCCTTCTTGAAAAGTGGGATAACATTAGCCACTCTCCAATCTTCAGGAACTGATCCTGAATCTAAGGAACATTGGAAAATGATTGCCAATGCATCCGCAATTTCCTGAGCCACCTCTTTTAGAACCCTCGGATGCAGACCATCTGGACCTGGGGATTTATTAGCCTTCAGTCCTACCAGTCTACTCATCACAGTTTCTTTCCTAATGTCAATCTGTCTCAATTCCTCTGATATCTTATGACCCTGGCCCATCCATACATCTGGGAGATTGCTTGTGTCCTCCCTGGTGAAGACAAATCTAAAGTACGCATTCAATTCTGCTGCCATTTCCCTGTTTCCCATAACGATTTCTCCCAATTCATTCTTCAAGGGGCCAACATTGTTCTTAACTATCTTCTTTCTCTTCACATAGCTAAAAAAGCTTTTGCTATCCCCTTTTATATTCCTGGCTAGACTGAGCTCATAACTCTCTCCGTATTGCTTTTTAGTTAAGATCTGCTGTTCCTTAAAACTTTCCCAATCATCTGTATTCCCACTCATCTTAGCCCTGTCATACTTCTTTTTCTTTAATGCTATACAATCTCTGACTTCCTTTGTCAACCACTGTGGCCCCTTCCCCCTCTTTGAATCCTTCCTTCTCATTGGAATGAACTGCTTTTGCATCTTTTGTATTATGCCCAAGAATATCTGCCACTGCTGATCCACTGTCTTTCCTGCCAGGGCATCCGCCCATTTAACTTTGGCCAGCTCTTCCCTCATGGCTCCGTTGTCTCCTTTATTTAATTGCAACACTGACACCTCTGATCTGCCCTTATCCCTCTCAAATTGTAGATAAAAACTTATCATGTTATGATCACTACTTCCTAATGGCTCCTCTACTTCAAGATCACTTATCAATTCCTGTTCATTACACATCACCAAGTCCAAAATAGCCTCGTTCCTGGTTGGCTCAAGCACAAGCTGTTCCAAAAATACATCCCTTAGACACTCCACAAACTCCCTATCCTGGGGTCCAGCACCTACCCGATTCTCCCAGTTCACCTGCATGTTGAAATCTCCCATAACGACTGCATTACCTTTAGCACATGCCAATGTTAACTCCCTAATCAACTTGTACCCAATATCCACGCTACTGTTTGGGGGCCTGTACACAACAACCATTAGGGTCTTTTTACCCTTACTGTTCCTCAGCTCAATCCACACAGACTCTACTTCCCCTGTTCCCAAGTCACCTCTTGCTAAGGACTGAATCTTATTCCTCACCAACAGGGCCACCCCACCCCCTCTTCCCATATTTCTGTCTCTACGATAGCACGTATACCCTGGTACACTCAATTCCCAGGCCTGATCCCCTTGCAGCCATGTCTCTGTTATCCCAATAATATCGTAGTTCCCCATTTTCATCTGAGCTTCAAGCTCATCTGTCTTATTTCTGACACTACGCGCATTCAAGTATAGAATTCTTAGCCCATTCCTCCTCTCTTTGCTTAAAACACTGTCTACTGTACCTAACCCAGCTCCTTGAACTTCCATCGGGCTAATTGCACCCTGAATTTTGATGACCTTCTCAAGATCACCCAAACCTTCTACACATTTAACCCCATGCTCCTTCTGACCAACCCTCTGGATCTGGATCCCTGCTCCCTGCACATCTAGTTTAAACCCCCCCCCCCCCCAAGCAGCACTGGCAAACACTCCTGCAAGAATGTTAGTACCCCTCCGGTTCAGATGTAGACCGTCCCTTCGAAACAGATCCCAATGTCCCTGGAACAAAGACCAATTATCCAAAAACCTGAACCCTTCCTTCCTGCACCATGCTCTCAGCCTCGTATTAATGTGCATAATCATTCTATTCTTCGCCTCACTCGCACGTGGCACAGGTAGCAATCCCGAGATTGTCACTCTGGAGGTCCTGCCTTTCAGCTTCACTCCTAACTCCCTGAACTCTCTGAGCAGGACCCCCTCACTCACCTTACCTACATCGTTGGTCCCTACATGGACCACTACATCTGGGTTCATGCCCTCATTCTCAAGAACAGCCTGCACCCGATCTGAGATGTCCCGGACCCTGGCACCAGGAAGGCAACATACCATCCGAGACTCCCGATCTGCCCCACAAAATCTCCTATCTGCCCCCCTGACTATAAAATCCCCAAAAACTATCGCTCTCTTCTCTTCCCTCCTCCCCTTTCTAGTTGAGGCAGGACCACTACAACTCATTCCTGGTAGGTCATCCCCATCAACAGTATCCAGTACGGTATTGTTAATGGGAATGGCCGCAGGGGTGCTCTGCTCTCTCTGCCTGCTCCCACTGCCTCTCTGGACTGTCACCCATCTGCCTACTTCTTGGTTTTTTGGTGTGACTACCTCCTGATAACTCCTATCTATCTCTGCCTCTGCCTCCCGAATGATCCGTAGTTCATCCAGCTCCCGCTCCAACTCCCTAACTCGGGCTGATAGGAGCTGCAGCTGGACGCACCTCTTGCAGGTGTGGTCATCAGGGACAACTGTGTTGACCCTGACTTCCCACATACTGCATACGGAGCACACCACTGCTGTGACAGTCTCCCCCATACCTGAACTGGATTGATAGAATAAGTCTAAAAAGCACCTAGCGACCTTACCTTCTTCCCCTCAGCGAGCAATCACACAAGCTTACCGAAGTCCCCTTACACCGAAGCCCACTTAGCCAAAGCCCAGGACTCTGCTTCCACGGACTCCGCTGCCCGCTCGACGCTGACGTCACTCGCGCCTGCGCAGTTCCCCCTCCTCCACAGGTATTGACCAGGTAGGCTTGACTCCTACCTACACGGTCGAATTCCCTGAGCTCCCAGCTGAATCACAAGCTGTAACTTGCTCCTGATTCAAATGACCACTCTGAAAAGAAGTCCTGCCTTCTAAAGTGCGCGCTCGACGCTGACTTCACTCGCGCCTGCGCAGTTCCCCCTCCTCCACAGGTATTGACCAGGTAGGCTTAAATCCTACCTACAACGGTTGAATTCCCTGAGCTCCCAGCTGAATCACAAGCTGTAACTTGCTCACGATTCAAGCTCAGGCCAATAGGATCAGCTTTCCAATTGGTTTCTGAGGGATGATTGTGTTGAATGCTGAACTGAAGTCCATGAACAGCATTCAAACGTACGGGTCTTTTTTGTCCAGGTGGTTTAGGGCCAGGTGGAGGGTGATGGCAGTGGCGTCATCTGTTGAGTGGTTGGAACGATACACAAACTGCACTGGGTCCAGTGAGGGGAGTAGCAGGGCCTTGATGTCCCTCACGATGAGCATCTCGAAAGACTTCATAATGATGGATGTGAGTGCAACGGGACAGTAGTCATTTAGGCAGGACACTGAAGACTTCTTCGACACGGGGATGATGGTGGCGGCCTTGAAGCACATTGGAATGGTGGCGCAGCTCAGGGAGATGTTGAAGGTGTCAATGAGAACATCTGCTAGCTGGTCTGCACATCCTCTAAGCACTCTACCAGAAATGTTGTCTGGTCCAGCAGCCTTCCGTGGGTTGACCCTGCACAGGGTTCTTTTCACATCGGCCATGGTGAGACTCAGCACCAGGTCATTTGTAGGAGGGGTGGATTTCCTTGCCGCCACGTCATTTTCTGCCTTAAAATGAGCGTAGAAGTTATTCAGCGCATCTGGGAGGGAGGCATCACCCACACAGTCATGAGATGTTGTCCTTTAATTGGTGATGTCCTCAATGCCCTTCCACATGCGCCGCGTGTCACCGCTGTCCTGGAACCAATAAAAGAAAATAGCGGCGTAACAGTAGCGCATGCGGCCACTCCAAGAATGAATATCTGTTATCTGTAAGTACAATCCTGATTTGATGGAGATGGACGTGAGAAGCACAGAGGAACATCTGGTGAAACTTCTGACATGCCTGTTTCGCTGCCGCTGCTGCTGTGCGATCGAGAAATCTCCGGAGAGGAAGGCCCCAAATCCTCAGCTTTGCCTGTTGCTTGGCGGCCGGGGCCGAGGTCGAAGCACTCGGCAGAGATGGTGCTCGGTGTAGGAGGACTGGTCAGAGGCTCGAAGTTTTTCGGACGGACCCAGAGTTGGCTGTGGTCAGATGCTTCCAGAGGCTGCATCAGGAAGCTTTGCGGCGCTGAAGGTTCATGGTAGGAAGAGTTTTTCTTCCTTCTACCGTCTACGTGAGATGATGGGCTATCGAAGACTTTGAGACTTTCTTTTGCCATGTCCATGGTCTGCCCTTATCAATTTACAGCATTGCTTTGCACTGTTGTAACTATATGTTATAATTATGTGGTTTTTGTAAGTTAGTCTTGGTCTGTCTTGTGTTTTTGTGATATCATATTGGAAGAACATTGTATCATTTCTTAATACATGCATTACTAAATGACAATAAACGAGGATTGAGTGTCCTCACAATCTAAATCTAAAGTGGCTGTGGATTCGCTGGGCGTGTGCACGCTTTGCCTCTCTGATGACCCGGGACAGTTTGGCCCTTGCTTTTGTTAGGGCTGCCTTGTCGCCTGCTCTGAAGGTGGAGTCACGAGTTCACAAGGAGAACAGTCTGGCTTCTGTCTCCACACTTACCTGATGTTTGATCAGAGAAATGCCATTTTGATATGGAAATTGACTAGTTGGATACGAATATTGATCCAGAATCTGAATTAGATTTATTATCACCAGCACGTGACGTGAAATTTATTAACTTAGCAGCAGCAGTTCAATGCAACACATAACCTAGCAGAGAGAAAAAAAATAAACAAGTAAATCAATTACATATACTGTATTGAATAGATTTAAAAACACATGCAAAAACAGAAATACTATATATTAAAAAAAAAGTGAGGTAGTGACCAAAGAGTCAAAGTCCATTTAGGAATCGGATGGCAGAGGAAAAGAAGCTATTCCTGAATCGCTGAGTATGTTCCTTCAGGCTTCTGTACCTCCTACCTGATGGTAACAGTGAGAAAAGGGCATGCCCTGGGTGCTGGAGGTCCTTAATAATGGACGCTACCTTTCTGAGACACTGCTCCCTAAAGATGTCCTAGGTACCTTGTACGCTAGTACCCAAGATGGAGCTGACTAGATTTATAACCTTCTGTAGCTTCTTTTGGTCCTGTGCAGTGGCCCCTCCATACCAGACAGTGATGCAGCCTGTCAGAATGCTCTCCATGGTACAATAGAGCATAGAACTTAGAACAGTACAGCACATTACAGGCCCTTAGGCCCATAATGTTGTGCCATTCCTCAAACCCTGCCTCCCATATAACCCCCCACCTTAAATTCCTCCATATACCTGTCTAGTAGCCTCTTAAACTTCACTAGTGTATCTGCCTCCATCACTGACTCAGGCAGTGCATTTCACGCACCAGCCACTAAGTAAAAAACCTTCCTCTAATATCCCCCTTGAACTTCCCTCTCCTTACCTTAGAGCCATGTCCTCTTGTACTGAGCAGTGGTGTCGTGGGGAAGAGGCCCTGGCTGTCCACTCTATCTATTCCTCTTAATATCCTGTACACCTCTATCATGTCTTCACTCACCCTCCTTCTCTCCAAAGAGTAAAGCCCTAGCTCCCTTAATCTCTGATTATAATCCATACTCTAAACCAAGCAGCATCCTGGTAAATCTCCTCTGTACCCTTTCCAATGCTTCCACATCCATCCTATACTGAGGTAACCAGAACTGGACACAGTACTCCAAGTGTGGCCTAACCAGAGTTTTATAGAGCTGCATTATTACATCGCGACTCTTAAACTCTATCCTTCGACTCATGAAAGCTAACACCCCATAAGCTTTCTTAACTACCCTATCTACCTGTGAGGCAACTTTCAGGGATCTGTGGACATGCACCCCCAGATCCCTCTGCTCCTCCACACTACCAAGTATCCTGCCATTTTTACTCTGCCTTGGAGATTGTCCTTCCAAAGTGTACCACCTCACACTTCTCCAGGTTGAACTCCATCTGCCACTTCTCAGCCCACTTCTGCATCCTATCAATGTCTCTCTGCAATCTTCAACAATCTTCTACACTATCTACAACATCACCAACCTTTGTGTCATCTGCAAACTTGCCAACCCACCCTTCCACCCCCACAGCCAGGTCGTTAATAAAAATCGCAAAAAGTAGAGGTCCCAGAACAGATCCTTGTGGGACACCACTAGTCACAACCCTCCAATATGAATGTACTCCATCCACCATGACCCTCTGCCTTCTGCAGGCAAGCCAATTCTGAATCCACCTGGCCAAACTTCCCTGGATCACATACCTTCTGACCTTCTGAATAAGCCTACTGTGTGGAAACTTGTCAAATGCCTTACTAAAATCCATGTAGATCACATCCTCTGCACTACCCTCATCTATATGCCTGGTCACCTCCTCAAAGAACTCTAGCAGTCTTGTTAGGCACAATCTGCCCTTCACAAAGCCATGCTGACTGTCCCTGATCAGACCATGATTCTCTAAATGCCCATAGATCCTATCTCTAAGAATCGTATCCAACAGCTTTCCCACCACAGACATAAGGCTCAATGGTTTATAATTACCTAGACTATCCCTACTACCTTTTTTGAACAAGGGGACAATATTCGCCTCCCTCCAGTCCTCCAGTACCATTCCTGCAGACAACGAGGACATAAAGATCCTAGCCAGAGGCTCAGCAATCTCTTCCCTCGCCTCGTGGAGCAGCCTGGGGAATATTCCATCAGGCCCTGGGGACTTATCCATCCTAATGTATTTTAACAATTCCAACACCTCCTCTCCCTTAATATCAACATGCTCCAGAACATCAACCTCACTCATATTGTCCTCACTGTCATCAAGTTCCCTCTCATTGGTGAATACCGAAGTGGAGTATTCATTGAGGGCTTTGCTCACTTCCACAGCCTCCAGGAACATCTTCCCACCTTTATCTCTAATCGGTCCTACCTTCACTCTTGTCATCCTTTTGTTCACATAATTGAAGAATGCCTTGGTGGTTTTCCCTTACCTTACTTGCCATCTCATGCCCCCTTCTTGCTCTTCTCAGCCCCTTCTTAAGCTCCTTTCTTTCTACCCCATATTCCTCAATAGACCCATCTGATCCTTGCTTCCTAAACCTCGTGTATGCTGCCTTCTTCCACCTGACTAGATTTTCCACCACTTGTCACCCATGGTTCCTTCACCCTACCATTCTTTATCTTCTCCGCCTGGACAAATTTATCCCTAACATCCTGCAAGAGACTCTTAAACATTGACCACATGTTCATAGTACATTTCCCTGCAAAAACATCATCTCAATTCACACCCGCAAGTTCTAACCGTATTGCCCCATAATTTGCCCTTCCCAATTAAAATTTTTCCTGTCCTTCTCTGATTCTATCCTTGTCCATGATAATGCTAAAGGCCAGGGAGTGGTGATCACTATCCCCCAGATGCTCACCCACTGAGAGATCTGTGACCTGACCCGGTTTGTTACCTAATACTATAGAAGTTTTTGAGTGTATTTTTTGACATGGCATATCTCCTCCAACTCCTAATGAAGTATAGTCGTTGTCTTGCCTTTTTTATAACTGCGTGGATATGCTGGGATCAGGTTAGATCCTCAGAGATCTTGAAACCCAGGAACTTGAAGCTGCTCACTCTCTCCACTTGATCCCTCTATGAAGATTGGTACGTATTCCTTTGTCTTACCCTTCCTGAAGCTCTTTCGTCTTACTGATGTTGAGCACCAGGTTGTTGATGTGGCACCACTCCACTAGTTGACATATCTCACTCCTGTAAGCCCTCTCGTCACCACCTGAGATTCTGCAAACAATGGTTGTATTGTCAACAAATTTATAGATGGTATTTGAGCTATGCCTAGTCACACAGTCATGTGTAAATAGAGGGAAAAGCAGTGGGCTAAGCACAGAGCCCTGAGGAGCACCAGTGTTGATTGTCAGTGAGGACACACAGATTGTGGTCTTCTGGTTAGGAAGTCAAGGATCCAATTGAAGAGGGAGGTACAGAGGACCAGGTTCTGCAACTTCTTAATCAGGATTGTGGGAATGATGGTATTAAATGCCGAGCTATAGTCGATGAATGTAGGTCCCTGTGTTGTCCAGGTGGTCTAAAGCCGTGGGAAGAGCCATGGAGATTGTGTCTGCTGTTGACCTATTGTGGCAATAGGCAAATTGCAAAGGGTCCAGGTCCCTGCTGAGGCAGGAGTTCAGTCTAGTCATGACCAACCTCTCAAAGCATTTCACCACTGTAGATGTGAGTGCTACTGGGTGATAGTGTTGCACACTTGGACACAAAAGGGACTTCCAGGCATGCAGAAGTTTAAAATAACGTCTTTATTTACCTTTCTGGAAATACCGGAACACAAGCGCATCGGCTTACCAAACATGCTGCGGGGTCGTTCTCAAATATTCTATCACATGCGCACTGCCATCCCCCAAGACCCCTCAGCTGCCCCCAAGTGCCTGTATAAGCTTTGCTCCTCATGACCATCAATTAACCTACTAAAATAATTACCATTGCTAGTGCAACTGAACATTAATCAAATTGTAATAAACAAAATAACAAACCAAAGCAATAAAAATACTATGACCATCATATAAGAAGATTAGGGGAGTTTCCAGTGTCCATTAATATGCTCCACATTACTATAGGTCCCGCACTCTCCCCTTCAAAATGAATGTCGTCCCGACATGATAGATTTCCCAGGGTACTCATGTCTTCAACTGGTGAGTTATAGTGGTAAGTTACAAAGGAGTCATTCTTTCAAGATACTCTTTGTACAGCAACAGTCTTTGACATGACATGCATCTTCCACTTTATGTCATGTATCAGCAACCGGCCTCACTGGCCAGATAATATCTCAAGTGCTACTCCGCTACTTGTGCAGGCTGTGTATCTCAGACTCAAGGTTTTAACCCTATGTCTACCCCACAACCCATTACACAGACCCACACGTGTCACACCTGTTCCAGTGTCCTATATATCAGTGGTCTGTGTTTGACTGATAGTTGGCCTAATGTGTTATATGTGAGTATCTTGGGTGGGTTTCTTTGCCGCTGCTCAAAATCCATCTCGTCTGCTTCATCAAATAACGCCTCTCGCTCAGCCCCTGCAGTTTCTCCACTCTCCATCTCTGGTTCCATCCTACCTTCCTCTGGACACTCATCTTCCTCGCCACCTTGCTCCAGTTCCCTGTCAGCTGCTTGTGGTTGGAACTCCTCTGTTTCCAGTCTCAGCTGGGTCGAATGATTCTGCTGGTCGTGTGGTGATGAACCTCCAATTACTCTTGTCCTCTGAACTACTGTCCAGGTCTCTGTCCTTCTGTTTTTCCTGCCTTTCACTCTTCATATCTGTGTTTGGCTTTTTCTTTCGCATTTTCTTTCTCCCCTGCTCATCTTCTTCCACAGGCAGAAAGTCACAGGGCAGTAGCAGGTTCCTGTGTAGGACTGTAGTCTTTCCTGCATGGGCAGAAAGTCACAGGGCAGTAGCAGGTTCCTGTGTAGGACTCCAGTCTTTCCTGGGCCTCTCTCAGGTCATACGCCGTAGACTGGACTGTCCTTGTGCTTCCTCTCTGTTACAATGTGGACTTGCTCCTCCCAATAAGACCTGAGCTTCCCGGGTCTTCCTCTGTCCCTGAAGTTCTGCACTAATACTCTACACCCTGGCTGTAGTTCCACTCCATAAGTCTTCCGGTCATACTGCTTCTTTGCTCTATTTTGCTCCCTCTGAGCTGTCTGAGATGCCACCCTGTATGCCTCTTGCATCCGCCTTCTCCACTTACTGGCATATTCACTGTGAGAAGTGCTCTGGTCACTTGGTGTCAGGCCAAACATAATGTCCACAGGTAGTCGTGGGCTTCTACCATAGAGGAAGTAGAATGGGGCATATCCCGTTGCTTCACTAGGTGTACAGTTATACGCATGTACGACCTTGGCTAAGGAGCTCTTCCAATCTGACTTGGCTTCCTCTGTCAAATTTGTCAGCATGGAAAGGAGTGTTCGATTAAATCTCTCAACCTGACCATTTCCAGCCAGGTGGTAAGGCGTTGTGCATGAGCCTTGAATGCCACAGTATTCTTCCAGCTTGGAAAACGGCTTATTCTCAGACTCCTTGCCCTGATCATGATGCAACTTGGCCAGAAATCCAAACTTGAGCGCAAAGTCGCTAAAGATCTTTTCAGCGGCAGTTTTTGCTGACTTGTTGGTACATGCGTATGCCTGGGCAAAGCGCGTAAAGTGATCGATGACAGCCAGGATATACTCATAACCTCCTTTACAGCTTTCCAGATGCAGGTAATCTATTGAAACCACCTCAAAAGGATATGTGGTTACTACATTAACCAGTGGTACTCTAGTTTGGCTTGTTCGGACGCTTCCACTTCAAGCAGCTACACACCTTGGTCACATAATGGTCCACATCTCTTTGCATATGAGGCTAATAGAATTGATCATGTATCAGGCTGAGTGTCCGCTCCACTCCTCATGCAGCTCCTTGTATATCAGCTGATAGAATGTTTTAGGTAACACTAGTTGATCTCGAGCCGCTAACTTTCTGTACAGAATGCCATCTTTATTGAGATACAACTTGTTTCTGTCCCTTACCAGAACAGAGGTGTCATCACACTGGTCTCTTCCCCTTTGATGAGGCCACTGTCCTGTCATGACATACTCTCGCACCTTGCCAATGACTGGATCACCCTTTTGTGCTTTCTTTAGGTTCTCGGTGGAGATTTCTGCCACTGTGGAAGTTAGTCTTTCCTGCTCTACATCAGTACATGCTGCAGTGATGGTGGCTGGACACAACCAGGGCTCATGTCCATGTGATTTGAGTTGGAGTGCCTGTGTGACAGTTGTTATTGTCTCTGGCTCCATTTCCTGTGAGCATGTGCGGATGTACTGCTCCATATCAAGTGGCATCTGTGACAAGACATCCGCGTCTCCATTAACTTTCCCAGGCCGATACTTGATTGAGAAATTAAAGTCCGCTAACTCCGCAATCCACTGGTGTGTTGTGGCGTTCAGCTTCGAGGTGGTCAAAACATAGGTTAAGGGATTATTATCGGTGTAGACAGTGAATGAGGGCACATAATATAGAAACTCACAAAATCTTTCACAAATGGCCCACTTCATTGCTAAAAACTCTAAATTTCCAGAATGGAGGTGGTAATTCTTTTCTGGTGCAGTTAGTGTTCTCAACCCGTAACCTATGACGACCAGTTTGCCAGTTTGCCTTGTACAGTACCACACCCAGCCCCTCCTGAGAGGCATCACAATGCAACACAAACGGCTTCTCAAAGTCGGGGTAACCTAGGAGTGGTGGACGCAGCAAGTACTCTTAACAGCTGGCAGAGCACTTCCTGGTGTTTTTCAGTCCAGGTGATCGGTTGGCTTGAGGGTAGCTGGTCTGACTCCTTACATTTCCCCCTACTCCTACTTACACTTGATCCTTGGACCTTACTTCCTGGGGTCTTCTCGGTGGATAACAGACTGTACAGCGGCTTGGCAATGCGGGAAAAGTTTGGGATATATGGGTGGTAGTACGATAGGAACCCCAGCATTTTCCTCAGGTCTCCCACAGTCTCAGGTTTGCGGTCTTTGAGTGCTTGTACTGGTGCTATCTCAGCAGGATCCATGTAATAGCCACCTTTGGATACAATCTTTCCCAGGAATTTCACTTTGTCTTTAAACACTTCACTATTTTTAGCTGTCAGTTTTACCCCATGTGCTTGATAGCGACGTAACACCTCTCTCATATCCCGCAGATGGTTTTCAAAAGACTGGCTGTGGACAAGATTGTCATCCAAATACAGCTGACATGTTCCATCCCTCAAACCCATGAGGCACTCCTCCATATTGCGCTGGAACTCTGCAGTGGCTGAGGACAGGTTGAAGGGGATCCTTACCCACTCGTATAAGCCCCAAGGTGTTATTGATGCACCATCAATAACTCACTCTGAGACGTAAAGGCGAGATATTGGCTTTTATTGACTGGAAGAAGGAACAAGCAGTGAGTGACCACCATACTACATCCTGGAGACTGAGAGGCCGGGCTCAGGCCTTGATCGCCTTTATACAGGGGTCTGTGGGAGGAGCCACAAGAGCAGTCAGCAGGGGGCGTGTCCAGTCAGGTATATGTAGTTCACCACAGTTATAAAGGCTGTAAGTGGTCTGCTACTGTCCTCAAGGAAACCCTGATGGTATGCCTTGCCCTGATCCAGTACCGAGAACCATACACTCCCACTCAGGCTGTTCAACGTATCTTGCACTCGAGGGATGGGGTGACGGTCAGGGATGGATTTTCAGTTCAGATCACGGTAATCCACGCATAGACGTAAACTCCCATCCTTCTTATGAACGCAGACTATTGGTGATGAGTATGGGGACCGGGATTTTTGAATCCATCCTCTATTCAGTAGGTCCTCCACATACTCCTTCACCTCCTTGTGGAGTGGTTTGGGTACAGAAGTGTAGGTGCGCCTTACAGGAATTGTGTCGCTCAGTCTGATTTTTAACTGCAGAGATGGAATGCATCCCAATCACTCTCATCTTTTGAAAATTCAGCACACTCTTCTCACAGCATCTGGCTCACCTGTTCCTGCTAGTCTGGAGTCAGGTGATCAACAGACACTGGAGGGTCCCATGTCTCATGATTGCATGTGTCCAGCTGTCTGTGTTTCTCTTTGTGATTCTCAGGAGCGCTGGCTGTGCTGGCAGTGTTTTCACTAGTGCTGGCTGTTTTTGCTGTGTTTACACTGGCATTGATTGGTCTTACATCCACTTGGTAAATACCTTTAATTTGTTGTAGCTGTCCCAGCACTGTGCAAGGGGTGAGAGTAATGTCATGGTTGCTGTCGTTAGTAATGGGAATAACCACCCTAGACCAATTACCTTTCTGCAGACAGATGACGGTGTCAGTAATATTCAACCCCTCTGGCCACTTTGGGATCTCATCTGGTTCAAAAAGAACCTCCTGTTTTGCAGAAAGGGGCCCTGTCCTCACACTACACTTAACCTCCCTGGTCTGGCCTGCAGGAATCACCATATTTAGTTTTTCAACTCTCACCACGCCCTCCTTGTCATCCTGGTCACTGCTCTACACTATGTGGATCAACTCATTTGCCTTTTTGCAGTCAAGGGAAAAAGCGTCTCTTACCGCAGCAGGTGTAACTTCTGGATGCTGCTCCATTCCATTCATCACTAGCTGCTCAATTACATTATAGCCGATGATCGGTGGCTCTGCTACTCCTGGCTGATTAGAGACAAGCACCGGCACAAGCAGCTCTGGCGTTGGGCCCCTATTTGATCCCAACTTGAACTTCAGCTCAACCCATCCTGCAAAGGGTATGGGTGTCTGGTTTGCTGCTTTGCCCACAAGTTTCTCGTTCTCACCCCGGAGCTCATCCGTGTTCCGTACCCCGACACGTGGAAAACAGGGCTCTGTCCGCTTTTTCATTAATAATAGTGACCTGTGAGCCGGTATCCCATAGTGCTTGTGTTGCTACTCCCTCAAAGAAACAATCCACCATGCACTTCTTCCCGATGAGAGCTGTCAGCTTGGCTTGGTGACGTAAAGAAAGATGACTGGCATAGGTAGCACCCACCATCTGTTGTTCAGCCTTCCCAATTTTCTCTTAACTCCACCTCCAGCTGTCTGATTCCCTCGCAAAGAAGCTCATGCACCTTGTCATCTGGTGTAGCTGGTCTTGGAGCTGATGATTCTGGGATTTTGACAGGCCGGATTGTCACATTGCCGTCAGATTTCCCTGCCAGCCTTCTTTGTCCTCTACAGCCTCTTGAAAGGTGCCCTGTCTGCCCACACTTGAAACAGTGTTCACACTGGTCACTTGTTCCCTGCTCCTGACATGCTTTACATCCTCTCCTAACACTGATTGTTACTTGGCTGGTGGATCCTTGAGAGTTAGTTATGCTTTTCCTTATTTCAGCCATTTCTTCTCTCAGCAGCCTGACTATTTCATAAAGCTCTGTCTCTTGAACTAGCTACAACAGATTCTTTACGGCTCTTAGGCTTCACAACTTCATCTGACTGCTCTGGAACCCCCACTCTGGCTTCCGCTACACCCTGACTCTGCTGACTGCTCTAGAACCCCCAGTCTGGCTTTGGCTGCACCCTGACTCTGCTGACTGCTCTAGAACCCCCAGTCTGGCTTTGGCTGCACCCTGACTCTGCTGACTGCTCTAGAACCCCCAGTCTGGCTTTGGCTGCACCCTGACTCTGCTGACTGCTCTAGAACCCCCAGTCTGGCTTTGGCTACACCCTGACTCTGCTGACTGCTCTGCATTTCTGTCTGTAATTCATTTACTTTTGGGACTCTGCTGCTTGTGTTCTTTCTTTGCTTGGACTGTCTTTCTGATTCAACACTGGCTGCTTCATTCATCCTATTGATGAGTATTTCATCTGTCATTCTCTGATCATTGAGATAAGGCTTAAGCTGAAACTTGATATGGTCATTTGACAGCCCAGTACTAACTGACCTCAAGAATCTCTTGTGGATGACCTCGGGACTGTACTGCTCGTCTGACCCTACTTCTTTTGAAGCAAGTAACAGCCTCTCTTTTAACTCAATTGCTCTAAAGAGGAAATTTTGGGGAGACTCACGACTGTCTTGTGTTATGTTTAACAGTCTGTGATATAAATCTATAGAGCTGTCCTTGTTGAAATGTCCCTTTAATATTGTCTTCAGTCGAGGAAGGGCCAGGTCACTTTTTATCTCGAGCATATCACGAATGCTCAAACCTGGACTGATTGACTTGATCACCGCTTCCATGACCTCGGCCTCACTGTGTCCCCTACTCAGGCCTCTGTCAATCTGATGCATCAGGTTTGTGTATGTGAGTTTGTCCTTCTGTCCCTTTTCCTCAATCTGACCCCAGATCTTGAATTCTCTGCTTATTGTCACTTCCGGGAGCTGGTTTGCAGCTGTAGGCGACACATTTTGTGGAGCTGAAGCTTGACTTGAAGATGCACCATTCACTCTTTCATTCAGCCTCCAAACTTCATCCTGCAGAGCTTGACTGTTTAGCTGGAGCTGTAAGTATTTTTCTGCCAAGCTCATTTCTTCAGCTGTTCTTTGGCTGGTTTGTGCTGTGTTGTCTACTTTTTTTCCATTACCAGTATTTCCAATATTTCCTCTTATTTGCTCAACTGATTCCATCACATAGTACTTCACAACCTCCTCCCCTTCATCCTTTATTACATTGCCCATAGATTCAGTAATTAGTCTAATTAACATTTGCCTTGTGGTAACATTTTCACATGGGATCTTAGCTTTCACACACAACTCTTTGAGCTGATCCAGTTGCAAAAGCCATAGTCTCTGAGACAAGGCCTCTGCCAACTCCTCCGAATCCATTATGTGTGGTATAGCCACGCCCTGAAGCTGCGCACTCCCGCTATCAATCAACAGTGATCCATGTCCTTGTTGCCACACTGAGCGCGACATTAATAATCTCAGCGATGCCTCCAATATTTGTTGCACACTTGGACACAAAAGGGACTTCCAGGCATGCAGAAGTTTAAAATAATGTCTTTATTTACCTTTCTGGAAATACCGGAACACAAACGCATCGGCTTACCAAACATGCTGTGGGGCCGTTCTCGTTAATTCCTGGGATGTCAGGACTGTCTTACGTAGAGAGGTTAGTGTTATGTACCCTGTAACTGGGTGTATTACCAGCAAAGATAGAAGTATCTTTTGGAGACTGGTATTATTTTCAAAACAGTGTTTATTAGTAAAATATACAAATCAATATCACCAATGCAAATATACAGATAATAGACGTTAGCAATACTAAACCTAAAAGTGTGGGTATAATAATAATCAATAATAAACAAGCTCTATCGTTGTCCAGGGGATAATGAATTATCATGGGAAAGTATAAAGTTAAGTTCAGTTCATGTAGGCTGAGGTAGTTGTTGATTCTTTTGTTGTAACCGTTGGAGGGAGGGAGGGAGAGAGAGAGAGAGGGTGAGCAAACAGTGACAGCTACAGTCATTCAAACCTTCCTTTACTTTCTTGATCCGTCGATGTGTTGTTGTGGCCATTCAGGTATGACCCTTCTGTCCTTTAGCTAGACCATTCTATGGTGGACTTGTCACCCAGGCAAGGGTGGACACACACACAAGCCCCCACCGGCCTCGCTCTAAACACTGTGAGTTAAAATTGACTGATCCTTCATTCGGTCTCCGATGCCCCCACACTTTCTCGTGGGTTCCAACACTTAAGCAGTGCTCACTAGTGTGTCTCTTGGTGCGTCTCCTTGTGTGTCTGAGGGGTGTCTCCCCAGACCTCACTTTTATCCCTACTCACGGGATCTCAGGTGTCAATCAGTTTTGAATGGCTTAGCCCATCAAACCAGCCCATTCCGGCTGTCCACTGAGGAATTCTAATGAGCAGGATGGTACCCCGTAAACAGCCCTCTCCGCAGCCATAAGTCTTTCGGGAGTCATAACATGGTGGATAAACATAACTCTCTCTCAGGCTGTTATCAGTAACAGATGTCCTGGCATGTTTTCTTTTGTCTCTCTTACTCTCTCGTTAGCAGCATCGAAATAGTACCGGTTTGCAATTCTCCAAGGGGGGGCATGGGCAACTCTGCACCCTTCTGCCCATCAGAGTTGTTCATCCTTCGTAACATTAGAGAGACTGGGCTTGTACAGGCTGAAATTAAGGAGATTGAGAGGGGATCTGATTGCAACATATAAGATTATCAAGGGATTGGACAAGATAGAGGCAGCAAGTATGTTCCAGATGCTGGGAGAGTCCAGTACCAGAGGGCATGGTTTGAGAATAAGGTGTAGGTCATTTAGGACAGAGTTAAAGAAAAACTTCTTCTCCCAGAGAGATGTGGGGGTCTGGAATGCACTGCCTCGGAAGGCAGTGGAGGCCAATTCTCTGGATGCTTTCAAGAAGGAACTAGATAGGTATCTTAAGGATAGGGGAATCAAGGGATATGGGGACAAGGCAGGAACTGGGTATTGATAGTGAATGATCAGCCATGATCTCAAAATGGCGGTGCAGGCTCGAAGGGCTGTATGGTCTACTTCTGCACCTATTGTCTATTGAATACTCTATCACATACGCACTGCCATCCCCCAAGACCCCTCAGCTGCCCCCAAATGCCTGTATAAGATTTGCTCCTCATGACCATCAATTAACCTACTAAAATATTACCATTGCTAGTGCAACTGAACATTAATCAAATTGTAATAAACAAAATAACAAACCAAAGCAATAAAAATACAATGACCATTATATAAGAAGATTAGGGGGGTATCCAGTGTCCACTAGTATGCTCCACATTACTATAGGTCCCACAATAGTCTTTAAGGCAGCTCACATTATTCTTCTGGTATAATTGTTGCCTTTTTGAAACAAGTGGGAACTTCCGCCCATAGCAGTGAGAGGTTGAAAATGTCCTTGAATACTTCTGCTAGTTGGTTGGCATAGGTTTTTAGAGCCTTATCAGGTACTCCATTGGGACCTTCTACCTTGCAAGGGTTCACTCTCTTTAAAGACAGCCTAAGATCGGCCTCTGAGATGGAGATCACAGGGTCATCAGATGCATCAAGGATCTTCACAGCTGTAGTTGTGTTCTCCCTTTCAATGCGTGTATAGAAGGTATTGATGACTTCATCTGGCAGTGAAGCATCACTGCCATTCATGCTATTGGGTTTCTCTTTGTAGGAAGTAATGTCTTGCAGACGCTGCCAGAGTTGTCATGCATCCGATGTCGCCTCCAAACTCGTTCTAAATTGTCTCTTCACCCTTGAAATAGCCCTCCACAAATCATACCTGGTTTTTTGGTACAGGCCTGGGTTGCCAGACTTGAATGCCACAGATCTAGCCTTAAGCAGATTATGTACCCCCTGGTTCATCCACAGCTTTCGATTTGGGAATGTACAGTAGGTCTTTGTGGGCACACACGTATCCACACAGGTTTTAATGAAGTTGGTAACAACTGCAACATACTCATCCAGGTTTGAAGATGAATCCCTGAATACAGTCCAGTCCACCAATTCAAAACAGTCCTGTTGATGCTCCTGTGCTTCCCTTGTCCAATGGAAACTTTGCACGCTTCTGAATCCCATCATTTTTGTATTTAAGTGCTAATCACAATACATATTTCAGGTGTTAATAATCAATTAAATCCTTGTGTTGAAGGCCAATAATATTTGAAAGCTAGTAAAATAACTATCCAATAGTAACTGCTACCCTAGAACCCTTTACTTGCATCTTTATCTTGTCGTGGTATGCTTGGTGACCTTGGTTTCCAGGCTTGAACAGAAAGGCTGTATAAGAGCTGGGCTTTCAAAGATCTGGATGATGGGGTGGTAAATTGGATTAGTAAGCATGCCGATGCTACTAAGGTAGGAGGTGTTGTGGATAATGAGGTGGATTTTCAAAGCTTGCAGGGAGATTTATGCCGGTTAGAAGAATGGGCTGAACGTTGGCAGATGGAGTTTAATGCTGAGAAGTGTGAGGTTCTACATTTTGGCAGGAATAATCCAAATAGAACATACAGAGTAAATGGTAGGGCATTGAGGAATGCAGAGGAACAGAGAGATCTAGGAATAACTGTGCATAGTTCCCTGAAAGTGGAGTCTCATGTAGATAGGGTGGTGAAGAGGGCTTTTGGAACGCTGGCCTTTATAAATCAAAGCATTGAGTACAGAAGTTGGGATGTAATGTTAAAATTGTACAAGGCATTGGTAAGGCCAAATTTAGAATATTGTGTGCAGTTCTGGTCACCGAATTATAGGAAAGATATCAATAAATTAAGAGGGAGTGCAGAGACGATTTACTAGGATGTTACCTGGGTTTCAGCATTTAAGTTACAGAGAAAGGTTGAACAAGTTAGGTCTCTATTCATTGGAGCATAGAAGGTTGAGGGGGGATTTGATCGAGGTATTTAAAATTTTTAGAGGGATAGATAGAGTTGACGTGAACAGGCTGTTTCCATTGAGAGTAGGGGAGATTCAAACTAGAGGACATGATTTGAGAGTTAGGGGGCAGAAGTTTAAGGGAAACACGAGGGGGTATTTCTTTACTCAGAGAGTGATAGCTGTGTGGAATGAGCTTCCTGTAGAAGTAGTAGAGGCCAGTTCAGTTGTGTCATTTAAGGTAAAATTGGATAGGTATATGGACAGGAAAGGAGTGGAGGGTTATGGGCTGAGTGCGGGTAGGTGGGACTAGGTGAGATTAAGGGTTCAGCACGGACTAGGAGGGCCAAGATGGCCTGTTTCCGTGCTGTGATTGTTATATGGTTATATGGTTATATCATGTTTAGCCTGTGTGATTGCACTATGTCTGCACACAGTGTCTGACAGCTTATCGTCTTGACTGCTGTCTTAGTGAGCTTTAATACAGAGAAAGGCTGTACAAGAGTTAGTTGTTCAGCCTGGGTGATTGCACTATACCGGGGGTCAGCAACCTTGACCACTGAAAGAGCCATTTGGACCCGTTTCCCACAGAAAAGAAAACACTGGGAGCCACAAAACCCGTTTGACATTTAAAATGAAATAACACTGCATACAACTTTTTTTTGCCTTTATGCTATGTATAAACAAACTATAATGTGTTGCATTTATGAAATCGATGAACTCCTGCAGAGAAAACGAAATTACATTTCTGCATGCAACAAAAACATTTTGAACTCCGAAAAAAGATGTTGGGTTGAAGGTTACTTTTAAGTAAAATACTCAATGTCTATTTGAGTCCTTCTTGTATTTATGAAAAACACCAAACTTAAATTTTCCGCCAGCAGCAAACCAAAAATAACGTCAGCCAGCTGTCAACCTGAAAAAATAAAAGGACTATTTCACTGAACAATGAAAAAATATGAATATATGTAAAATAATAAGCAATTAAAATATTTATCATACTTGGTTAATGGGATTTCTGCTCCTGGACCTCAGCGCACAGCGTCTGCACATTAGGGCTGTATGACGTCACCTTCATCTTTACACAGGATCGCAAGCTGTCATCTGTGAGGCGTGCGCGATGCTTGTTTTTAATAAAGTTCATGTTGGAGAGCACCTGCTCACATACATATGTGGATCCAAAGATCGACAGGACTCCAAGCGCATACTTTTTAATGTTTACATAAATGTCAGGGATAGCATTCCATGTTTTGAACACAAGTTTGTCCGGTTTGAGGAGGTTTTCAATATCACTCCATTTGTGATTCTGAGCAAGAATGGCCTTCTGACAGGTAACATCTTCAAGGTCTGCTGTCAAGCGTCTAAACTTGGACACCCATATGTCTTTGTCGGCTATGTCGGCCAGTTCCATCTCAAGATCAGGTTGACTGCCAATGCAGTCGTATTCAGTAGGGATGGATCGATGCTTAGGGGAGTGACCGGGAAGGATAATGTGTTTTTTTCCTCTCTGAACTCACATAAGCGTTTCCCAAACGATGTTTGCATTGCAAAGATTGCAGAATGTAAATACTCCGAAGTTATCATGTCGTGACCTTGTTTGAACTCTCTCAAATTGGGGAAGTGAGACAATGTGCCTTTTTGTAAATCTCTGGCAAGCACTGTCAACTTGCGCTCGAATGCCAAAACATCCTCCAACATGTGTAGGGCTGTACGTCCTTTCCCCTGAAGAGCTGTGTTCAGCGTGTTCAGGTGCGCTGTCATGTCTACCATGAAGTGTAGATTTTCCAGCTACTTTGGCTGTTCCAGCTCAGGAAAGGTGAGCCCTTTGCTGCCCAGGAAAGTTTTCACTTCTTCCAGACACGCGACAAAGCGTTTCAGCACCTCCCCTCTGGACAGCCAGCGATAAAAACACGGTAGTAGCGGTGTGCTACACGCAGTCAGTAAAATGCAGTCAAAGATAACTTTATTCGAACTAAACAGCCTTGCTTTTAAGCCTCCCTCAACCCACCCCCCATGGGCGCGGATGCTCCAAAAGACACGTACTCACAAACCCCCGTAGGCTATCTCCCTTAGCCTGAATGCTGGCTAATTGTGAGCCGGTTCGGATGTGCCAGGAAATGGGTCGGCACAACGTTTTATTTAGATTGTACAAGATCACCATAATCTTCAAATTTAGAATTACATTTCAAAATCTAACAAACTAACATAAAATACATTTTAATTAAATACTAACCATTTATTTTCCAAAGCCACAGGGAGCCGCAGCACAGAGATGAAAGAGGCGCATGCGGCTCCGGAGCCGCGGGTTGCCGACCCCCGCACTATACCTACACACCGTCGCTGACGGCTTGTTATCTTGACTTGTACTTTTTCCTCCCTCCTCCACTTTCTTAATATAATTTCTCTTCTTTCTTTCCTGTCCTGATGAAAGGTCTCAGCCCGATACATAAACTGTTTATTCTTTTCCAAATATGCTGCCTGCCCTACTGAGTTTCTCCAGCATTTTGTGAATGTTGCTATGGATTTCCAGCATCTGCAGATTTTCTCATGTTTATCAACTTGACTATGGTCTGAGTGAGGTTTAACACAGAGAAAAGCTGGACAAAATCTTTGCACACTGTTCTGTTCAAAGGTTCATTTATTATCAAAGTATACAACTCTAACATTCTTCTTCTCCCAATTGCCACAAAACCAAGAAAGAAAAGAATGACAGCATGATCATCAATTCCCAAATCTCCCCTTCCCACACAAAAGCATGAACAAAAACAGTTCAGGCACATCGACCTGCCTAAATCTCCCTCCCTGATGCCAAAAATGAGAAAGATTGGGCAAAAAGTACAGAATATAAAAAATTATAAGACTGTAATAGTCCACAGTCCAAGTCCATATCCAAAGTGTAGAAAACCTGGGTAATATTCTCCAGGCACAACAACTGCCTGTTCTGTCTCTGGCAGCAGACCAATCAAAAGACAGTCTCTTCTCTCTGGCAGCAGATTGATCCCACTGATGATCAAAAGGCAGTCCTCCCCTTGTCGTGGTTTTTCGTGCCTCACAAATGACTAGGAGACGCAGAAGATTCTTCAAGAAGGGTTAAACCTTAATTTGCAAATCAAAGCTGAGACAGTCATTGAGCTAGTTGCTGATTGCCCACCGATCCTCGGACACTCATTTTTTATAGCAATCTCCTGATCCAGTTGCATTAGCATATGTAATCGATCTACAGTTGTACTACACGTACATCATGTCCCTATTGTTCCTATCAATTGGCTTAATCATGTTCTAATCTACCTCTCATTAACATACCATTGTCTTCTACATTTTTAAGACTTCAGTCTCCTACCAAATTGGGTACATGCATAGAAAATAATAAACTCAGAACTGAGCAATGTTCTAATCTACATTTCTTTAACTCTTTAGCTACCTCTCATTAACACACCATTGTCTTCTACATTCCTAAGATTTCATTCTACTAAATTGAGTACATGCATAGCAAACTGACTACATAGTTTTGGTTACACAGCAAATGATACAAGTTTTATACTCCATAATATTTTTATACTCCAATATATCCCCCCTTAAGAAGACTAAGAGTCCGCACACAAAAGCCTCAATAAACTCAGGCATTTATTCCCAAATCTCTGGTAAACTATAATTTTCTGCGCCAAGTCCTCAAAGTATTCTCTCCCTGCTACCCTGGGCCGCTGAGCCAAAAACCTGTCCCTTTGTACCTGAGACAGGGAAAAAGACTCATAAGCCCTTACAATCTGCTCCCACACTGTCGTTTTGCTCTTGTTCATCCTGCAGGTGTTGTAGGCTGTAATGATACATTTTCGGTGTTTCTTTCTAAGCTTGCTTCAGTAATTGCCACGAGCATTGGAAATTGTTTGGTTGCAGCTCGCACTACAAGAGATTTGAGGCAAGGAAGAAAACAGCACAGCACAAACGCACAGCTCAACAATATAATACTGACAGTTATTGCTATTTTAGTCAGCCATGCTCCCCATCCTCTGAGTCTACTTTCTAACCAATCAAAAAACTGATGTTCAAATCCTGCATTCTGTTTGACCTCCGTCCGCAGATTCTTTAATTTATTCATTGCTTTAGTAAATGATCCTTCTGGGCTAGTATTGTTCGGTATGAAAGTGCAGCATTGTTCTCCAAACATTACACACACACACCCTTTTTCTGCCAAAAGCCAATCCAGTACCTGTCTGTTTTGCCACGCCATCCTGCTAGTTGCATCTAGCTGCTGCCCTAAGGCCTCCAGTGCACCATCAGTGTAGTTGATGAATCTCTGCTGATTATAGTGTATATAGTTTATCCATTCAACATTTTTGCTTACCCCTATCACAGGTATGATAGCTTCCCAGTGAGCATCTCATGCAGTGTCAGGCATGTTATTCGATTAGTTTGCATGTGGTAACTCATCAATGCTAACGGTAAAGCATCGACCCAATTAAGTTTAGTGTCTGCACAAATTTTGTTTAGTTTGGCTTTCAGGGTTCCATTAATTCTCTCTACCATGCCCTGCGACTGAGGGTGGTATACACATCCAAATCTTTGCTTTATCCTCAGCGCCTGTAGTACCAGTTTGACCACTTTCTGGATAAAAGCTGAACCATTGTCTGAGCTAACTTCTGTAGGTATTCCAAACCTTGGGATCACTTTATTTGTCAGAAATTTTACCACTGTCTTTGCCCCTTGATCTTTTGAAGGTATCGCCTCCACCCATCTGCTAAATCGATCAATTACTACCAGCATGTATCTTTTCCCTCTCATTGTCTTTATCATGTCTACGTAATCGATCACTAGATGTTTAAATGGTCCTTCAGGTACAGGAATGTGGCCTATTGGGGTTGTAATTCCCTTTCGAACATTATTCTGTGCGCGTACCTCGCACTGTGACAAGAAAAAGTCCACTGAAGCCTGTAAATAAGGTGACCAACAACCATCCTTCTTTATTTTCTTTATCACTTCTCCCCTTGCACAATGGTCCATCCCATGCGCTTCTGAAATCAGAATCGTCAGGAGAGGGGTGGGCGCTACCAACAAACCGTCTGTGGTGAACTATGTGCCTGTCTGGACATGCCCCTGCTGACTGCTCCTGTGGCTCCTCCCACAGACCCCTGTATAAAGGCGATCTGAAGCCTGTGCACTCTCTCAGTCTCCAGGACGTAGTATGATGGTCACTCACTCCTGGTTCCTTCTTCCAGTCAATAAAAGCCGATATCTCGCCTTAAGTCTCAGTGTGAGTTATTGATGGTGCATCACCGTCTTCCGTGCTCCACAAGCCTTCCGAGTTCTGCTTGGCCCCCCTTTTTCTCCACATTGTCTGTTCTGCCAAAGTTGCCACACCTTGTGTTTCAATTGGGTCCTTTACATCAGGTTCTGGAGTTAGGCCTACCTGGGGGGCAATGACAGCTGACGTGCACCCAGACACTTTTCTGGCTGCCTCGTCCGCAGCTTGATTTCCATTTGTTATTACATCGTTTCCCTTTTTATGTGCCTGGCATTTTACTATAGCCAATGCTTTAGGTTTCATTATGGCTTTTATTAAGTCTAGAATTTGCTGACAATGT
The DNA here is from genome assembly GCF_030144855.1 of Hypanus sabinus. Lineage (NCBI taxonomy): Eukaryota > Metazoa > Chordata > Chondrichthyes > Myliobatiformes > Dasyatidae > Hypanus > Hypanus sabinus. Next base: position 1,235,586 of record NC_082707.1, read on the forward strand.
TGTATGGGATCTCCGCTACTTTTTTTAAAACCTCTCTGCTTCCACACTGCCCCGAACAAATGGCTGTCAGGGCTTTGATTTCCTTGCTGTGGGAGCAAATCAACAGGTCATCCACATACTGTAACAATGTACTTTCCAATGGCATACCCCCTAGGTCTGCCTTCAATACCTGATTAAAAACGTGTGGTGAATGTTTAAATCCTTGCGGCATTCTGGTATAGGTATACTGAGCACCTCTGTAAGTAAATGCAAACAAATACTGACACTGATCGGCTAGAGCGGGGGTCGGCAACCTGCGGCTCCCGAGCCATTTGTAGCTCTTTCACCTCTGTGCTGCGGCTCCCTGTGGCTTTGGGAAATAATTGGTCAGTATTTAATTAAAATGTATTTTATGTTAGTTTGTTAGCTTTTGAAATGTAATTCTAAATTTGAAGATTATGGTGATCTTGTACAATCTAAGTGTGGCGACACATTTCCTGCCACATCCGAAACGGCTCACAATTAGCCAGCATTCCGGCTAAGGGAGATAGCCTACTGGGGTTTGTGAGTACGCGTCTTTTGCAGCATCTGCGTCCATGGGGGCTGGGTTGAGGGAGGCTTAAAAGCAAGGCTGTTTAGTTCGAATAAAGCTATCTTTGACTGCAGTTTACTGACACCGCTACAACGTGTTTTTATCGCTGGTTGTCCAGACAGAAGGTGCTGAAACGCTTTGTCGCGTGTCTGGAAGAAGTGAAAACTTTCCTGGGCAGCAAAGGGCTCACCTTTCCTGAGCTGGAACAGCCAGAGTGGCTGGAAAAGCTACACTTCATGGTAGACATGACAGCGCACCTGAACACGCTGAACACAGCTCTTCAGGGGAAAGGACGCACAGCCCTGCACATGTTGGAGGATGTCTTGGCATTCGAGCGCAAGTTGACAGTGCTTGCCAGAGATTGACAGAAAGGCACTTTGTCTCACTTCCCCAATTTGAGAGAGTTCAAACAAGGTCACGACATGATAATTTCGGAGTATTTACATTCTGCAATCATCGCAATGCAAACATCGTTTGGGAAACGCTTCTGTGAGTTCAGACAGGAAAAAAACACATTATCCTTCCCGGTCACTCCCTTAAGCATCGATCCTTCCCTACTGAATACGACTGCATTGGCAGGTGTGAGTCAACCTGATCTTGAGATGGAACTGGCCGACATAGCCGACAAAGACATATGGGTGTCCAAGTTTAGACGCTTGACAGCAGACCTTGAAGATGTTGCCCGTCAGAAGGCCGTTCTTGCTCAGAATCACAAATGGAGTGATATTGAAAACCTTCCAAAAGCGGACAAACTTGTGTTCAAAACATGGAATGCTATGCCCGACATTTATGTAAACATGAAAAAGTATGCGCTTGGAGTCCTGTCGATCTTTGGATCCACATATGTATGTGAGCAGGTGTTCTCCAACATGAACTTTATTAAAAACAAACATCGCGCACGCCTCACAGATGACAGCTTGCGATCCTGTGTAAAGATGAAGGTGACGTCATACAGCCCTGATGTGCAGACGCTGTGCGCTGAGGTCCAGGAGCAGAAATCCCATTAACCAAGTATGATAAATATTTTAATTGCCTATTATTTTATGTATATTCATATTTTTTCATTGTTCAGTGAAATAGTCCTTTTATTTTTCAGGCTGACAGCTGGCTGATGTTATTTTTGGTTTGCTGCTGGCGGAAAATTTAAGTTCGGCGTTTTTCATAAATACAAGAAGGACTCAAATAGACATTGAGTATTTTACTTAAAAGTAACTTTCAACCCAACATCTTTTTTTCGGAGTTCAAAATGTTTTTGTTGCATGCAGAAATGTAATTTTGTTTTCTCTGCAGGAGTTCATCAATTTCATAAATGCAACACATTATAGTTTGTTTATACATAGCATAAAGGCAAAAAAAAACGTTGTATGCAGTGTTATTTCATTTTAAATGTCAAACGGGTTTTGCGGCTCCCAGTGTTTTCTTTTCTGTGGGAAACGGGTCCAAGTGGCTCTTTCAGTGGTAAAGGTTGCTGACCCCTGGGCTAGAGGAATGCTGAAGAAAGCAGAACACAAATCAATCTCTGAAAAGTAACTTGCTTCTGGTGGAACATTAGTCAAAAGCGTGTGTGGGTTAGGGACTACCGCTGGCCAGTCCTCTACCACATCATTTATCGCTTGCAAATCATGCACCAGTCTCCACTTAGATTTATCTGCTTTTAAGACCGGCAGCAACGGGGTATTGCATGGACTGTTTGTTCTTTTAAGCACTCCTATTTCAAGCAACCCCTGCACTGTCGATGCTATTCCCTCTTCCGCTTCTGGTCTTAGAGGGTATTGTGGTCTCCTGGGTGGAATTGCTCCTTTTTTCAGCCTTATTTCCACTGGACTTGCTGTTTTTATTTTCCCTACGTCTGTGTCATGCTGTGACCACAGAATAGACGGCAACTCATCTAACCTTTTATCTTTCTGCTGGCCTCTTTCCTTTCCCAGCAAGGGCAGGTGTGGTTGGGGAGTTATTTCAACCTCTCTCACTGTCCCTACCATATCTACACTTACCATTATTTTAATGCAATTGTTGTCTTCTGATATCCACACCTCTGGCGTGATTTTCCTCCACACTGTTAGGGTTTCAGCACTCTTAACTAAGGGTCCTAAGTCTTTAGACTGATATCCCTTATTTACCAATAACGTTATGTGGGGCGCAGCCTCCGGTATCCTGTACCATTTTTCTAAAAAGGTGTTCCACTTAACTTGTAAAGCTGCCCCTGGTTTTCCAATTATCACATCCTCCCCTTCCAGCTGCTGCTGGGTACATGCCTCCAGTTGCCATTTCTCCTCTTAACTCCCTGTTCAGAGTCTCGTCATAAATCACTGTACAAAGTAGCTCAGATTTGGGCATTACGGCCCTGGGTAATATAGCCTGCATGCCCTTTTCCCATTTCTCACAGGTTTCCTGAATCTGATCTGCGATGTCTCCTATCCAAAAAACAATAGCCTTCTTGTCTTCTTGCACTATCAATTGAGCCCCTGCTCTTCCCACACTTAGCCCATTTCTGGTGCATTCTAATTTTAATTCCAATTTCAATAAGGCATCTCTGCCTAACAAATTAATTGGAGTTCCTTTAAATACTAGCACCGGCAAAACAATTCCTTTATTTCCCATTCTCAACTGCACTGGAACCGTGCACTGTGTCAACTGTGTTTTCCCCGAGAACCCTATCGTCTTAATAAACTTTCCTGACATGGGAAGGTGAAGGGCATACTGTGGCGGTATGCAAGTGTACGTGGCTCCAGTATCTATCATCATCGGTGTCAGTTGTCCTTCTAACATAACCTGAACAATGGGTTCCTCATCTGCCTCCCTTGTTATCATTGGGTAATGTCCCTTCCCACTCAAGTTCTTGGGGCACCCCTAATACCTCGCATAGGGGTTCACAGGTCCGCTTGGGCCTGGTCCTTGGCTAAACTTTAGTTCCCTTCTTATCGGTTCCTGCTGGTGTGTGACAGGCCATAGTGTAAACGGACAATCTCTTCTCATGTGACCTGGCTGATTACATTCCCAGCACAATCTCTCTACTTCTCTTTCCCCCCGTTTCCTCACTGGTCTCCTTTGCCCATAGCTTCGCTGTCCCCCTCCTTGGAACTTCCAGTCCTGTCTGTGCTGTTTGAATTTAGTCTGTTCCTGATAGGGCATTTGTGGGAATGCTCCCCCAAAGACATTTATTAGCATGGGGTTTTCCAGCCCTTGTCTTACAGTATGATCGGTTCCCCCATATAGCAGTGCTTTGTCCAGTTCAATGGCTGTACTCGGACCGATGGTTGCTGGCAGCATCTTTTTGCTTTTCTCTTTTTCCTTCTTTTTGAGTTCTTCAAGCTGCATTTGTATTAACTTTCTTTGCACCTCTTCCTGCTGCTCAGCCAACCTTCGTTTGTCTTTCCGGTATTTCTCAACCGCATGGACTACGTGGTCTCTAAATTCTTGTGGGGTCTTTGACGTTAGCCCAACCACTTCCTCCAGTTTGGATTTTACTTGTGGAGGCATTGCATTCAAAATGCTATGTCGGAACAGTGAGGTCATAAATAAGCTGTTCTCCACCTCTTGCTCAGTCTCCAGTCTCCACCTTTTCAACTGGTTTTCTACGTAGGCTGCTGGGTTTTCAGTGTCTCCCAGTGGATCCCCTTTTAAGGCTTTGGGGTCCACTTTGGGTGGATAAAGCTTTCTGAGGGCCTGCCATACCCTCTGCCTCACTCTGTCAAACCCATCTCCATCAGTTCTTGGGTCGTTTGAGTTTACTATGCCAGCCATTTCCATTAGTTCGTTAAATTTAGAGGTTCCCATCAACCTTATCAACAGTGCCTTCAAATCTTCCATAGCCAATAATCGTCCCACTGTTTCTTCTTCAAAGGCTCTAATCCATTTCCCTGCTCCTTCATGTAGATTGGGCAGAGTGTTTTTCAGCCCTTCTAGGTCCTGGGATCCCCAAGGGATATACTGCACTTGTCCTGATCCTTTTCTAACAACGGCATCATTCTTCCTCCTTCTTCCCAAATGCCCTGGCTCTCCTCCTCACCTGACTCCCCAACTGTCTTAGGGTATGTCTTTACTGCCTCCCACACAAATGTCTCCGGGGTTCTCTTCTTCCCTCGGTCTCCCTGTGGAGTCCTCCCTTTCTGTCTTAATTCAATACTTGGTTGGCCCCTGGAGTATTTTTCACATCTCTTCTGGCAATCTCCTCTCAGTAACTCAGAGCTCTCTCTCTACTTTCGCAAGTCGCTCCCCTACCGCCTCCTTCTGCTCTTCTGGGTTTCTGCCTCCTACCTCTTCCCCACAAATTCTCACATCCTCTCTCTCTCCACTTAACTCTTGCTCCTCCAATGAGTGACCTTCTCTTTCTTTCTGTCCGTGTCTGTACACCTGTGGCAGGGACTCCTCATGGTCCTTACTCGTGCTTGATTCCCTTCTCTCTTGTGTTTTTCCAAGACTCTCATCTCCTATCTTTTTTCCACTTCCTCTTGAATGCCTCATCTCTTTCTGCCCTGATGAGCCACTTTCTTTTCTAGTCTGTTTATTTCTATAGTATAACCGATACTCCTCATACTCCTTTTCCTCTCTTAAGTATTTCATCCGTTCAATCTCTTCTCCCATTTCTCTCTGTACCTGTTCTATCTTTATCCTTTCTGCCTGTATCTCCTTCCATATCGCTGCTTTTTCCTTCTCGTATTGTTTTTTCTCCTCCTCATTATCCCAAACTTGGACTTCTCCCTGCATGTTTACTGTTCCCGTCAGCAGGGGGCACTGCTTAGGGGTTCCTTCCTCATTATAGGGAGGGGGTTTTTCTGTTTCTTTCGCATCTGGGTACGGAGCCGAAGCCAGCTTCTCACCATACCCTCCTCTCTCTCTAATAGGCTGTTTCTCCAGCACCTTAGTGTCTTCCTCGCTTGTAATCAATATTCTACCTGTCCTCCTCAGCCTTTCTCCCTCTGTTCTGAAGAGTTTTAGCACTTCCATTTCTCGTTCTCTTTTTTGCGCTCTTTTCTTAGATTTATCTTTTGGTTTGTAATTTTTAATTAGTCCCTCCATTTCTTCGCACAAACTTACATCAAACGTTTCTTCTCTTGGCCACTTTGTGACCAGGTTATTGGTTCTTTTTTCCCCATTTTTCTGAAGTTTTTGTGATCTCATTATTAATTAACGGGAAATTTTTTGCTCAGAATCTCTATAGCCGTTTCTTTACCTGTCATGTTATTCTCTCTTTTTAAGGTATTTCAGAGATTCACAGTTTGTTTACTGGATAATATTATTTACTCTAATTCTACGCCTAGTCTAACACCACGTGGATTTTTTCTACACTAAATTCACTCTAATTCTACACACCATGTGGACTTTTTCTTCCTAGGTTAACACCACATGGACTTTTTCTTCCTAGTCTAACACCATGTGGACTTTTTCTTCCTATAACACCACATGGACTTTTTCTTAACTAAACTTACTCTAATTCTATGCCTAGTTTATTCTGTTCTGCCCGTACAGACCTCTATTCAGAGCGGTACCCACAGAACTTGTTCTTTGCACTTCGCCCATTCAGACCCTTATCTCTTAAGGCGGTATTCACGAGGATTTTCTACTCTTAAACACCTCGCCCGTTCAGACCCTTATCTCTTAAGGCGGTATCCACGAGGATTTTCTACTCTAATTCTATTCTATTTTCCTCTCCCTGCCCGTTCAGCCCTTCGTTTCATACGAAGCGGTACCCACAGGGATTTACCAACACCACGTGGACTTTTTCTTATCGTCTGATTTTGTACTTACCCTCACTGCAGTGTTCTTGAGCAATCCTCTGAGCCTCCTCTGTTAACCCCCAATTCTGCCAGATTCTTTGGACCAGAGAGACCCTTCGGCAGTGGTTCCACACTTCTGAGACTCCAAGGCCTCCCCAAAGCCAACAGAATTCTTAGTCCAAATTGTCGCAAAAAGCGCTTACCTTTTGTTTGGGTACACCCTTAACTCTGTTAGCCTTGTGGGGTCTCGGAGGACTGGGAAGTGTCCCCAACCTGCCGTTTCCTTTCCGCGGGTCTCTATCTGGTCCTGTCGTGGTCGCCAATTATGTCGTGGTTTTTCATGCTTCACAAATGACTAGGAAACGCAGAAGATTCTTCAAGAAGGGTTAAACTTTAATTTGCAAATCAAAGCTGAGACGGTCATTGAGCTAGTCGCTGATTGCCTTGGATGGGTGTTTCGGCACTCACACGCCCGTTGGCGACCCCTGGAGATTGGTGTGCGCATTTATTTGTGCCCCATGAACTAAGATCCAGGCCAAACCCGGGTGTGGGCTAACTTCCCACACCGGGTTTTAATTCGGGTTCTGTCAAAAAAGATGAAAAAAGTCTCTGGGGCCTCCGCCCTGGAGCAAGACCGAGACATTCGGACACGCCATTTTTTATAGCAATCTCCTGGTCCAGTTGCATTAGCATATGTAATCGATCTATAGTTGCGTATTACGCGTACTACACGTACATCATGTCCCTATTGTTCCTATCAATTGGCTTAATCATGTTCTAATCTACATCTCTTAGCTACCTCTCATTAACATACCATTGTCTTCTACATTTTTAAGACTTCAGTCTCCTACCAAATTGGGTACATGCATAGCAAATAATAAACTCAGAACTGAGTGTTCTAATCTACATTTCTTTAGCTCTTTAGCTACCTCTCATTAACACACCATTGTCTTCTACATTCCTAAGATTTCATTCTACTAAATTGAGTACATGCATAGCAAACTGACTACATAGTTTTGGTTACACAGCAAATGATACAAGTTTTATACTCCATAATATTTTTATACTCCAATATACCCCTCTCCATAGCAGAGTGATCCTACCAGTGATCAAAAGGGCAGGCAGCCCAGCACTCATCTTCCACATTAGCCTGAATATTTCAGTCTCCCTTATCATTTTAATTGGTGAACAATGGAAGCTTTAATCAGTGAAATGAAGTCGAACATTGGCTCGCACCCATCCTGCAGTCCTCTCGCCAGGAGGATCACATTCTCTGCCTCTGCCTCCCAGAATCCTGCAGAAGACTGCAGAGTGCTGGAATACCCAAATAATTTCTATGCTGCAAATCACAGGTGCCAACAGTTCCAGAATCACATTCAACATGAAAAACAAACATAAAAGACATTAAAAAAAATGAAATAATCCTTTCGTGGTCATTCCACAAGATGTCGACCATGGGAGCATTGTAAGCAATTGCCATCTTGACAGATTAGCACACATTTCATCCCTGCAATTTTGACAGAGAGGTTGGGCAAGCTGGAGTTCTTTTCTGTGGAATGACAGAAACTGAGCGGAGACCTGATAGAAAAACATGAGGGAATTGGAGTAACCAATATTGAAGTTATCCAGATGGAATAGGAGGTGTTGCTTCTCCAACCTGAGTTTGGCCTCATCATTGGCAGAAGAGGAGATCATGGACAGATTATCAGCTTGGGAATGGGAACTTGAATTGAAATGGGTGGTGACCAAATCCCATTTGTTTTCATTTGGCTCATATCCCTCTAAATATACATCTTCAAGTATCTTTTAAATGCTGTTAATGTACCTGCCTCAGCCAGTTCCTCTGTCAGCTTGTTCCATATGTGGACCATCCATTTAATTTTCTTCACCTAAAAATTAATTTTAAGACAATACTGCAGGCGTGTGACGTTGGGCAGTGAAGCGTGGAAGACTTAAAAGGACAGAAATCCTGATTCGGGTTTAATTTGGAGAAGGAAATCTGAGAATCAGAACGGGAGTACTGCGGGAGCCATTTTGAATTTTTCTTCTCATCGAGGTTAAGAGAGGCGGGACTGTGCAGGCATGTGATGTCGGGCAGTGAAGCGTGGAAGATTTAAAAGAAACACGGCCTTAAGTGGGCAGTTTCATTTGCAGACAGCGGAGTGAGCCAGGAGCAGAGTGAAGGCTTAAGGGCTTTGGCTCAACGGGATTAGGTGGAAATGGGTGAGGCAAGATAGGTTTAGTTTTCAATTTTTCCTGTTATTTGAGGAAAGGAGGAATTATGAGTGTGAGGAGAGCTTATTGTTCTCAGTGTCAGATATGGGAGGTCCTGGAGTCTCCTAGCCTCCCGAACATCCACATCTGCGCCAGGTGCGCCCAGCTGCAGCTCCTAAGGGACTGTGTTAGAAACTGGAGCTGCAGCGCGATGACCTTCATCTGGTCAGGGAGAGTGAGGAGTTGATAGAGAGGAGTTACAGGCAGGTGGTCACACCAGGGCCAAGGGAGGCAGACAATTGGGTCATGGTTAGGAGAGGGAAGGGGAAGAGTCCGGTACTAGAGTGTACCCCAGTGGTTGTACCCCTTGACAATAAGTACTCCTGTTTGAGTACTGTTGCCTACCTGGGGGAAGCAACAGTGGCTGTGCCTCTGGCACAGAGTCCAGCCCTGTAGCTCATAAAGGTAAGGAAAGGAAGAGGAAGGCAGTAGTAATAGGGGACTCGATAGTTAGGGGGTCAGATAGGCGATTCTGTGCCTCCCTGGTGCCAGGGTCCGGGATGTTTCTGATTGTGTCCAAGATATCCTGAAGTGGGAGGGTGAGGAGCCAGAGGTCGTGGTACATAGAGGTACCAATGACATAGGCAGGGAAAGGGAAGAGGTCCTGAAAGGAGAATATAGGGAGTTAGGAAGGGAGTTGAGAAGAAGGACCGCAAAGGTAGTAATCTCTGGATTACTGCCTGTGCCGTGCGACAGTGAGAGTAGGAATGGAGTGAGTTGGAGGATAAATGTGTAGCTGAGGGATTGTAGCAAGGGACAGGGATTCAAGTTTCTGGATCATTGGGACCTCTTTTGGGGCAGGTGTGACTTGTACAAAAAGGACGGGTTGCACTTGAATCCTAGGGGGACCAATATCCTAGTGAGGAGATTTGCAAAGGCTACTGGGGAGACTTTAAACTAGAATGGTTGGGTGGGGGGGGGGGTGGTGGGAATCAAATTCAAGAGACTAGGAGAGAGGTTAGTTCTGAGAGGCGGGACTGCACAGGCGCGTGAAGGAAGCCTGGGAAGGCGGGAAGATATAAAAAGAACGCAGCCTTAAGAAGCGGGCAGCTTCGTTTGCGGGCAGCGGAGTGCGCCGGGAGCAGAGTGTAGGGCTTGGGCTCAGGGGGCTTAGGCAGAAGAGGGCACAGTAGGCTTATCTTTTAGTTCTTGTTATTGTCAGTTATTTGGGAACTATGAGTGTGAGGGCAGCTTGTTGTTCTCGGTGTCGGATGTGGGAGGTCCTGGAGTCTCCAAGCCTCCCGGACGTCCACATCTGCGTCAGGTGCACCGAACTGCAGCTCCTGAAGGACCGAGTTAGGGAACTGGAGCTGCAGCTTGATGACTTTCGCCTGGTCAGGGAGAGTGAGGAGGTGATAGAGAGGAGTTACAGGCAGGTGGTCACTCCGGGACCACGGGAGGCAGACAGGTGGGTCACAGTCAGGAAGGGGAAGAGGCAGGTACTAGAGAGTACCCCAGCGGCTGTACCCCTTGACAATAAGTACTCATGTTTGAGTACTGTTGGGGGGGACAGCCTACCTGGTGGAAGTGACAGTGGCCGGGCCTCCGGCACAGAGGACGGCCCTGTAGCTCAGAAGGGTAGGGATAGAAGAAAGAGGACCATAGTAATAGGGGACTCGATAGTCAGGGGTTCAGACAGGCGGTTCTGTGGAGGTGATTGGGAGTCCCAGTAATTTGCCTCCCTGGTGCCAGGGTTCGGGACGTTTCTGATCGCGTCCAAGATATCCTGAAGTGGGAGGGTGAGGAGCTAGAGGTCGTGGTACATGTAGGTACCAATGACTAAGGTAGGAAAGGGGAAGAGGTACTGAAACATGAGTATTGGGAGTTAGGAAGGCAGTTAAGAAGAAGGACCGCAAAGGTAGTAATCTCGGGATTACTGCCTGTGCCACGCGACAGTGAGAGTAGAAATGGAATTAGGTGGAGGATGAATGCGTGGCTGTGGGATTGGTGAAAGGGGGCAGGGATTCAAGTTTCTGGATCACTGGGACTTCTTCTGGGGCAGGCGTGACCTGTTCAAGAAGGACGGGTTACACTTGAATCCTGGGGGGACCAATATCCTAGCGGGAAGGTTTGCTAGGGCTACAGGGCAGACTTTAAACTAGTAAGATGGGGAGGCAGGAATCAATTTGAGGAAACTATGGGAGAGGAGGTTAGTTGACCAGTAGAGCAAGTAAATAGACAGTGTGTGAGGGAGGAAAGGCAGGTGATGGAGAAGGGATGCACTCAGCCCGAAGATGTAGGGGAGAAGAAAGAAAAGGATAATAAATTTGAATGCATTGTTAGGGATGAAAAGAGAGGAGGAGGTGGAGAGTATCTTAAATGTATCTATTTTAATGCTAGGAGCATTGTAAGAAAGGTGGATGAGCTTAAAGCATGGATTGATACCTGGAATTATGATGTTGTAGCTATTAGTGAAACATGGTTGCAGGAAGGGTGTGATTGGCAACTAAATATTCCTGGATTTAGTTGCTTCAGGTGTGATAGAGTAGGAGGGGCCAGAGGAGGAGGTGTTGCATTGCTTTTCCGAGAAAATCTTATGGCGGTGCTTTGGAAGGATAGATTAGAGAGCTCCTCTAGGGAGACTATTTGGGTGGAATTGAGGAATGGGAAAGGTGTAGTAACACTGATAGGAGTGTATTATAGGCCACCTAATGGGGAGCGTGAGTTGGAAGAGCAAATGTGTAAGGAGATAGCAGATATTTATAGTAAACACAAGGTGGTGATTGTGGGAGATTTTAATTTTCCACACGTAGACTGGGAAGCTCATTCTGTAAAAGGGCTGGATGGTTTAGAGTTTATGAAATGTGTGCAGGATAGTTTTTTGCAACAGTACATAGAAGTACCGACTAGAGATGGGGCAGTGTTGGATCTCCTGTTAGGGGATGCGATAGGTCAGCTGACAGATGTATGTGTTGGGGAGCACTTCGGGTCCAGTGACCACAATAGCATTAGCTTCAACATAATTATGGAGAAGGACAGGACTGGACCTAGAGTTGAGATTTTTGATTGGAGAAAGGCTAACTTTGAGGAGATGCGAAGGGATTTAGAGAGAGTGGATTGGGTCAAGTTGTTTTATGGGAAGGATGTAATAGAGAAATGGAGGTTATTTAAGGGTGAAATTATGAGGGTACAGAATCTTTATGTTCCTGTTAAGTTGAAAGGAAAGGTTAAAGGTTTGAAAGCACCATGGTTTTCAAGGGATATTAGAAATTTGGTTCGGAAAAAGAGGGATGTCTACAATAGATATAGGCAGCATCGAGTAAAGGAATTGCTCGAGGAATATAAAGAATGTAAAAGGAATCTTAAGAAAGAGATTAGAAGAGCTAAAAGAAGATACGAGGTTGGTTTGGCAAATAAGGTGAAAGTAAATCCGCAAGGTTTCTACAGTTATATTAAAAGCAAAAGGATAGTGAGGGATAAAAGTGGCCCCTTAGAGAATCAGAGTGGTCAGTTATGTGTGGAGCCGAAGGAGATGGGAGAGATTTTGAACGATTTTTTCGGTATTCACTAAGGAGAAGGATATTGAATTGTGTAAGGTGTGGGAAACAAGTAAGAAAGTTATGGAACCTATGACAAAGAGGTGGAAGTACTGGTGCTTTTAAAAAATTTAAAAGTGGATATATCTCCGGGTCCTGACAGGATATTCCCCAGGACCTTGAGGGAAGTTTGTGTAGAGTTAGCAGGAGCTCTGATGGAGATCTTTAAGATGTCATTAGAAACGGGGATTGTGCCGGAAGATTGGCGTATTGCTCATGTGGTTCCATTGTTTAAAAAGGGTTCTAGAAGTAAGCCTAGCAATTATAGACCTGTCAGTTTGACATCAGTGGTGGGTAAATTAATGGAAAGTATTCTTAGAGATAGTATTAATAATTATCTGGATAGACAGGATCTGATTAGGAGTAGCCAGCATGGATTTGTGCGTGGAAGGTCATGTTTGACAAACCTTATTGAATTCTTTGAAGAAGTTACGAGGAATGTTGACGAGGGTAAGGCAGTGGATGTAGTCTATATGGACTTCAGCAAAGCCTTTGACAAAGTTCCACATGGAAGGTTAGTTAAGAAGGTTCAGTCATTAGGTATTAATGCTGGAGTAATAAAATGGATTCAACAGTGGCTAGATGGAAGATGCCAGAGAGTAGTGGTGGATAATTGTTTATCGGGATGGAGGCCGGTGACTAGCAGGGTGCCTCAGGGATCTGTTTTGGGCCCAGTGTTGTTTGTAATATACATAAATGATCTGGATGATGAGGTGGTAAATTGGATTAGTAAGTATGCCGATGATACTAAGGTAGGAGGTGCTGTGGATAATGAGGTGGGTTTTCAAAGCTTGCAGGGAGATTTATGCCGGTTAAAAGAATGGGCTGAACATTGGCAGATGGAGTTTAATGCTGAGAAGTGTGAGGTTCTACATTTTGGCAGGAATAATCCAAATAGAACATACAGGGTAAATGGTAGGGCATTGAGGAATGCAGAGGAACAGAGAGATCTAGGAATAACAGTGCATAGTTCCCTGAAGTTGGAATCTCATGTGGATAGGGTGGTGAAGAAAGCTTTTGGTATGCTGGCCTTTATAAATCAGAGCATTGCGTATAGGAGTTGGGATGAAATGTTAAAATTGTACAAGGCATTGGTGAGGCCAAATTTAGAATATTGTGTGCAGTTCTGGTCACCGGATTATAGGAAAGATATCAATAAATTAGAGAGAGTGTAGAGACGATTTACTAGGATGTTACCTGGGTTTCAGCACTTAAGTTACAGAGAAAGGTTGAACAAGTTAGGTCTCTATTCATTGGAGAGTAGAAGGTTGAGGGGGGATTTGATCGAGGTATTTAAAATTTTGAGAGGGATAGATAGAGTTGACGTGAATAGGCTGTTTCCATTGAGAGTAGGGGAGATTCAAACGAGAGGACATGATTTGAGAGTTAGGGGGCAGAAGTTTAAGGGAAACACGAGGGGGTATTTCTTTACTCAGAGAGTGATAGCTGTGTGGAATGAGCTTCCTGTAGAAGTAGTAGAGGCCAGTTCAGTTGTGACATTTAAGGTAAAATTGGATAGGTATATGGACAGGAAAGCAGTGGAGGGTTATGGGCTGAGTGCGGGTAGGTGGGACTAGGTGAGATTAAGAGTTCGGCACAGACTAGGAGGGCCGAGATGGCCTGTTTCTGTGCTGTGATTGTTATATGGTTATATGGTTATAGTTCACAAATAGAGAAAACTTGTAGACAGTTTGTGAGGGAGGAAAGGCAGGTGATAGAGATGGGGAGCGCTCAGACCGAAGATGTAGGGGAGGAGGAAGAAAAAGAAGATAGTAAAGTTGTTTGCACCATTAGAGATAAAGAGAGAGTAAGAGGTGGAGAATTTCTTAAATGCATTTATTTTAATGCTAGGAGCATTGTAAGAAAGGCAGATGAGCTTGGATTGATACCTGGAAATATGATTGTAACGTTCTCCTTCGCGTGTACTAATAACGCTGAATTCAACGTCGAGATAAACCACAGACAATGAAACCAGATCGCAGTAAGATTAACCATTTACTGTTCACTCTTCACATTAACATATGGTGAAAACTGTTGATAAAACAATACAAGATTGATACAGTATTTGTTCCTTCCTTAATGTCACATTTCAATTGTAAATACTTGCAAAGGTGACTATAACTACATTACACTAAGGTGCAGTATACAGGCAGAGTTTACCTGCTCCATTGACTACTTTAAATACACTTCAATGCAAACTATCCGCAACTCTTTAACTAACGAAAGCATAAAATTATCGACCGTCGTTACTTTTAACAGGATCGGCATTAACATCTTAGTTCAATATATCGATTATCTATTAACTTACAGTATTGCTCTCACTGTGATTTCTAATGCCTGCAAAACAACTTCTGCTCAGGTGTGCCTCGTGGTGAGCCCCCACCCTCGCGTTAATTTCAAACCGGTACTTTCCCACAAGACGCGGCGAAACCGGATGTGACGTCATCGCATGCCGATATATTTTACGTGCAATGAATATACTTTAAACACTTCTAATTCTAACTAGAAAATACTATCAAATTAATTACTAAGCAAAAATATTATAAACTAAATAACTGTCGTAAAGACAGCACACTCCCCGCTTGACCTTCGTAAGGTCATAATGAACAGAGTACAAAACTTAGTCTCTTAATCAGTCATTAGGTAGAAGTAGAATAACTTCTGTAACTGGCCTTTGGTAAATTTTCACATCGCCTTGGTCGGTAGTCTTCAACTCGATCTTCCTGACATGTCCATCCCCGCTAGGTAATGTAGCAGTGATTCTGGCCATTGGCCAGCTGTTGCGGGCGATTTGCTTGTCCCTGAGCAGGATTAAGTCTCCAACTTGAAGATTCCTGCGGGGTTCTGTCCACTTTTGTCTCTGTTGCAACAAAGGTAGATATTTTTGTCTCCAGCGAGACCAGAGCTGATTTGCCAGAGCCTGGACTTGTCTCCATTGCTTTGTGTACAAATCCTCGTCTGAGAAGCCTCCTGGTGGAGGGGGAGCTCCTGCCTTCTGTGTAAGGAGCATTGATGGCGAAAGTATGAAGGGGTTTTCTGGGTCAGAAGACACAGGTAGGAGTGATTGTGCGTTTATAATGGCTGTCACCTCTGCCATTAGGGTGCACAGTACCTCGTGGATCAATCGGGTGCGTTGCTGCATCTCAGGTTTCCTTTTCCGTGTTTTCTGTAAGGACGTGAACCGTTTGACTGCCTGCTCTTTGTTATCTGGTGGCGTGGTTCTCTGAAAGGCAATGGGGCAACCCCATTATTTGCTTCGTCTCTGAAGACCTTGGTGTCCTTTGTTTTTAAAGAAATGGCATCTTGAGCTGATTGTGCAAGTTTATTTCCGTGCTCGGTTTGAACGAAAACTGACTGACCTAGCGTCTCGTCGGTTACTTTACGTTTGTTAACATCTGGTTGTGCTTCCTTAATGCACGGGACACTCGGGCAGGGTTGAAAGATTGAATGGCGGCCACTCTCTAGCACATTGGTCTTGAGTGTGTTAACCATCGGTTTGTGTACGTCTTCAGGGCACACCCCTCCTATCACCACCCAGCCTAGATCCAAGCGTTGCGCAAAGGGGGCGTCGTGTGGTCCATTGACCTGCTGCCTAACCTTGTGTACCCGGATTACATCTCTTCCTAATAGCAGGAGTATTTCCGCTTTTGGATCCAGTTCTGGGATGTGTTTGGCGATGTGGTGGAGATGTGGCTGGTGTAGCGCCGCACTTGGTGTCGGGATCTCAGTGCGGTTATTCATGATTCCATCGCACTCTAAGAGCGGAGGGAGACAGATGACGACTTTACCATCCAGGGACTCGATCTGGATGCCTTCTGCCTTCCTTCCTTGGGTTTCCATGTTGCCTGAGCAAGTTTTGAGGTAGTATGGGAACTGCTCACTCTCAATGTTGAACAATTTAAAGAACTCTGGACTGACTAGTGAGCAATTGCTCTGATCGTCCAGAATCACGTAGGCTTTGATGGCCTTGTCTTTGGCTCCTTTAGGGTACACCCTAGTGAGGCAGATCTTGGAACAAGAACGGCTTGACTGAGCTTGACCGCAAACTTCTGTACAGTTCGAGCTGACAACTGTTGTCCTGGGGTGAGCCTCTCCCTCCCCGCCGTCCTGTTGTGGGGGTGAAGGAGCATCGTCGGTTTGCGGTGACAGGTCGGGATGCATGGCCCCGACGTGATCTGGGCTATCACATTCCGGACACTTCACGGCGATCGTACACTCTCTGGCGAGGTGAGAGGTTGAGGAACAGCATCTAAAACATATTCTTTTCTCCTTGAGAAGAGCCGTCCTCTCTGCAAGGGGTTTTTCCCTAAACATTCTGCATCCTTTGAGGGGGTGAGGTTTGTTATGCAACGGACAATACTTGCTAGGGTCGTTGTTAGTTGCAAGGGCTTCGGTCTTGAGCACTGACACGGGTTAATCAATGTTGAAAACATTCAAAGAGGATCTACCTGGCTTGGTGTAAATCGTACTGCTTCCTGGACCCGCAAGGCTAGGGTCGTTTCGCTTCTTCGCCTCCCTGCACACAAACCTAGTGAGGAGCTCAAAGGGAGGAAATCGATCATCGTGGTCTTCCTTGTAATCTAAAGCAAAGGACAGCCACCTGTCCTGCAGCCCAAAAGGAAGTTTGTCCACGACTTGTCTAATCCCGGATGGAGTATCTAGGTATACTAGACCAGCTGAGTAGCCATCTTCTTTGGCGCCTTGGATCTCCATGAGTAAATCTCCAAATTCTCTTAACTTAATGTGATCTTTGGCTGACACCTTAGGAAAGTTTTCCAGACTCGATATAGCGCCGCTTCAATAACTTTGGGGGCCCCATAGCCCTCCCGAAGTCTCTCACACGCTTTGCTTAAAGCTAGCTCGGGTTTGTTGATGTACACTGAACGCATGCGTCTCACCTGTTCGCGTGATTCTTTTCCCAGCCATTTCGCCAGAAGGTCCAACTTTTGGGTTGCACTAAGCTGGACTCCGTCCATCGCGTTGGTGAATGTCGAGTACCATGCACAGTAATTTTCAGGTTTATCGTCAAACTGGTACAGTCCCGAAGTGACGAGATCCCGTCGTGCTAAATACTGCATCGTGGGATCGGCTGTAAGCGGCATGCGGGCTGGAGAAGTACGTTGGCGCCTATATGACTGAGAGCGTACGTTTCTCATGGAATTTGCCGTCCTGGATTCGACCTCTGCATCTCTTCGCATCAAACTTTGTACGTTTGGTGTCGAGAAGTATCGGTTGTCAGCTCTTTCATTCTTGACTTCATCACGGAGTCACGAGGGTAAATTTTCTTCCTCGTATGGATGTGATGCAATCGTGACTCTCTGAGGTTCCTCGTAGCTGGGGAAGTTATCGAATACGTATGGAGAGGAGAGACGAGCCTGCCTGTCTATTTGAGATTGTACATAGTCGCTTGTGTGTTCCACTCTGGTCCTTTCTAAAGTAGATCTTACTTCAGTCAGATCACGCGACCCTTCAGCTTCTTCTATGTACTCTGCTTCCGCCTTGGCAGCTTCTTCTTCTCTTTCTAACTGCAGCACTTGCAACTCTGTCGATATTTTTGCCATTTCCAACTGGGTTTTGGCTTCTCTGGCGGCCGCTTCACTTTGTCTGGCGACCGCTTCACTTTGTCTGGCGGCCTCTTCTCTTTGTCTGGCGGCCCTTTCCTTCTGGATTTTGGCTTCTCTGGCGGCCGCTTCACTTTGTCTGGCGACCGCTTCACTTTGTCTGGCGGCCTCTTCTCTTTGTCTGGCGGCCCTTTCCTTCTGGATTTTGGCTTCTCTGGTGGCCTGTTCCATTTTCAAAACTGCTTCTTGTCTGGTGTAACGCAGTCGCACCTTGGCGGCTTCTGCCTTGGCTCTTGCCTGGGTGGACTTACTTGATGTCGCTCTACTGCCCTTGTCGCCGGGCGCCATCGACTTGATCCCGGATCGAGCTGACACTGCAGCACTTGGAACACCTGATAATGCCTGGGTGGGCTTACTTGATGTCAGTTTACCGCCCTTGTCGCTGGGCGGCGTCGACTTGATGCTGGATCGAGCTGACATTGCAGCACTTGGAACACCTGATAATGCCTGGGTGGGCTTACTTGATGTCAGTTTACCGCCCTTGTCGCTGGGCGGCGTCGACTTGATGCTGGATCGAGCTGACATTGCAGCACTTGAAACACCTGATAATGCCGCTTTTTCACTGTAACGTTCTCCTTCGCGTGTACTAATAACGCCGAATTCAACGTCGAGATAAACCAGTCAATGAAACCAGATCGCAGTAAGATTAACCATTTACTGTTCACTCTTCACGTTAACATATGGTGAAAACTGTTGATAAAACAATACAAGATTGATACAGTATTTGTTCCTTCCTTAATGTCACATTTCAATTGTAAATACTTGCAAAGGTGACTATAACTACATTACACTAAGGTGCAGTATACAGGCAGAGTTTACCTGCTCCATTGACTACTTTAAATACACTTCAATGCAAACTATCCGCAACTCTTTAACTAACAAAAGCATAAACATTATCGACCGTCGTTACTTTTAACAGGATCGGCATTAACATCTTAGTTCAATATATCGATTATCTATTAACTTACAGTATTGCTCTCACTGTGATTTCTAATGCCTGCAAAACAACTTCTGCTCAGGTGTGCCTCGTGGTGAGCCCCCACCCTCGCGTTAATTTCAAACCGGTACTTTCCCACAAGACGCGGCGAAACCGGATGTGACGTCATCGCATGCCGATATATTTTACATGCAATGAATATACTTTAAACACTTCTAATTCTAACTAGAAAATACTATCGAATGAATTACTAAGCAAAAATATTATAAACTAAATAACTGTCGTAAAGACAGCACAATGACGTTGTAGCTATTAGTGAAACGTGGTTGCAGGAGGGGTGTAATTGGCAACTAAATATTCCTGGATTTCGTTGGTTGAGGTGTGATAGAATCAGAGGAACAAGGGGGGAAGGTGTTGCATTGCTTGTCAGAGAAAATATTACAGCGTTGCTTTGGCAGGATAGATTAGAGGTCTCATCTAGGGAGACTATTTGGTTTTAATTGAGGAATGGGAAAGATGTAGTAACACTTATATGGGTGTATTATAGACCACCTAATGGGGTGCAAGAATTGGAGGAGCAAATTTGTAAGGAGATAGCAGATATTTGTAGTAAGCTCAAGGTTGTGATAGTAGGACATTTTCATTTTCCACACATAGACTGGGAAGCCCATTCTGTAAAAGGGCTGGATGGTTTGGAGTTTGTAAAATATGTGCAGGATAGTTTTTTGCAACAATACATAGAGGTACCAACTAGAGAAAGGGCAGTGATGGATCAGAGAATGAGATAGGTCAGGTGACGGAGATATGTGTTGGGGAGCACTTCAGGTCCAGTGATCATAATGCCATTAGCTTCAATATAATTACGGAGAAGGATAGGACTGGACCCATGGTTGAGATTTTTGATTGGAGAAAGGTTAACTTTGAGGAGATGAGAAAAGATTTAGAAGTGGATTGGGACAATTTGTTTTATGGGAAGGATGTAATAGAGAAATGAAGGTCATTTAAAGGTGAAATTTTGACAGTACAGAATGTTTATGTTCCTGTTAGGTTGAAAGGAAAGCTTAAAAGTTAGAAAGGTAAATGCTCTTGATCGTTCAAAATCATCATCTGTGATACACAGGTATATTATTCTATCTTGGCAAATATAATGAAATAGATAATTTCCATGGGAGTAGGTGAATTTATTATTTTTTGATGGGATTATTATTATTGTGTACAGTTCTGGTCACCGAATTATAGGAAAGGTATCAACAAAATAGAGAGACTACAGTGGAGATTTACTAGAATGTTACCTGGGTTTCAGCACCTAAGTTACAGGGAAAGGCTGAACAAGTTAGGACTTTATTCTTTGGAGCATAGAAGGTTGAGGGGTGACTCGATAGAGATATTTAAAATAATGAGGGGACTAGATCGAGTTGACATGGATAGGCTTTTTCCATTGAGAGAAGGGGAGATTCAAATAATAAGACATCATTTGAGAGTTAGGGGGCAAAAGTTTAAGGGTAACACGAGAAGGAATTTCTTTACTTAGGGTGGTAGCTGTGTGGAATGAGCTTCCAGTAAAAGTGGTACAGGCAGGTTCGATATTGTCATTTAAAGTAAAATTGGATAGGTATATGGACAGGAAAGGAATGGAGGGTTATGGGCTGAGTGTGGGCCAGTGGGGCTAGGTGAGTATAAGCATTGGCATGGACTAAAAGGGCCGAGATGGCCTGTTTCTGTGCTGTAATTGTTATATATGGTTATATATATGGTTATAAATTTGAGAGTGCCTTGGTTTTCAAGGTTTATTGGAAACTTGGTTCGGAAGAAAAGGGAGATCTACAATAAATATAGGCAGCATGGAGTAAATGAAGTGCTCAAGGAATATAAAGAATGTAAAAGAATCTTAAGAAAGAAATTAGAAGAGTTAAAAGAAGATATGAGGTTTCTTTGGCAAGTAAGGTGAAAATAAATCCAAAGGGTTTCTACAGTTATATTAATAGCAAAAGGATAGTGAGGGATAAAATTGGTCCCTTAGAGAATCAGAGTGAACAGCTATGTGTGGAGCCAAAAGAGATGGGGGAGGTTTTGAACAATTTATTTTCTTTGATATTCACTAAGGAGAAGGATATTGAATTGTGTAAGGTAAGGGAAACAAGTAGGGTAGTTATGGATACTATGATGATTAAAGAAGAGGAAGTACTAGCGCTTTTGAAGAATGAAAAGTGGATAAGTCTCCAGGTCCTGACAGGCTATTCTCTCGGACATAGAGGGAAGTTAGTGTAGAAATAGCAGGGGCTCTGTCAGAAATCTTTCAAATGTCATTAGAGACCGGGATGGTGCTGGAGGATTGGCGTATTGGTGTAAAGGGTTCTAAGAGTTAACCTAGCAATTATCAGCCCATAAGTTTGATGTCAGTGGTGGGTAAATTAATGGAAACTATTCTTAGAGATGGTATATATAATTATCTGGATAGACAGGGTCTAATTAGGAACAGTCAACATGGATTTGTGGGTGGAAGGTCATGTTTGACAAATCTTATTGAATTTTTTGAAGAGGTTCCTAGGAAAATTGATGAGGGTAAAGCAGTGGATGTTGTCTATATGGATTTCAGTAAGGCCTTTGACAAGGTTCCACATGGAAGGTTAGTTAGGAAGGTTCAATCTTTAGGTATTAATATTGAAGTAGTAAAATGGATTCAACAATGGCTGGATGGGAGATGCCAGAGAGTAGTGGTGGATAACTGTTTGTCAGGTTGGAGGCCGGTGACTAGTGGTGTGCCTCAGGGATCTGCACTGGGTCCAATGTTGTTTGTCATATACATTAATGATCTGGATGATGGGGTGGTAAATTGGATTAGTAAGTATGCAGATGATACTAACATAGGTGGCATTGTGGATAATGAAGTAGGTTTTCAAAGCTTGCAGAGAGATTTAGACCAGTTAGAAGAGTGGGCTGAAAGATGGCAGATGGAGTTTAATGCTGATAAGTGTGAGGTGCTACATTTTGGTAGGAATAAATCCAAATAGGACATACATGGTAAATGGTAGGGCATTGAGGAATGCAGTAGAACAGAGTGATCTAGGAATAATGGTGCATAGTACCCTGAGAGTGGAATCTCATGTGGATAGGGTGGTGAAGAAAGCTTTTGGTATGCTGGCCTTTATAAATCAGAGCATTGCGTATAGGAGTTGAGATGAAATGTTAAAATTGTACAAGGCATTGGTGAGGCCAAATTTGGAGTGTTGTGTACAGTTCTGGTCACCGAGTTATAGGAAAGATGTCAACAAATTAGAGAGAGTACAAGGGAGATTTACTAGAATGTTACCTGGGTTTCGGCACCTAAGTTACAGAGAAAGGTTGAACAAGTTAGGTCTTTATTCTTTGGAGTGTAGAAGGTTGAGGGGGACTTGATATTGGTATTTAAAGTTATGAAGGGGATAGATAGAGTTGACATGGATAGGCTTTTTCCATTGAGAGTAAGGGAGATTCACATGAGAGGACATGAGTTGAGAGTTAGGGGGCAAAAATTTAGGGGTAATGCGATGGGGAACTTCTTTACTCAGAGAGTGGTAGGTGTGTGGAACGAGCTTCCAGTAGAAGTGGTAGAGGCAGGTTCGATTTTATCATTTAAAAAAAAATTGCACAGGAAAGGAATGGAGGATTATGGGCTGAGTGCAGGTCGGTGGGACTAGGTGAGAGTAAGCGTTCGGCATGGACTAGAAGGGCTGAGATGGCCTGTTTCCGTGCTGTAATTGTTATATTCTTATATGGTTAAATCATAGCCAGTGTAATTTGTCCACATTACATGATGTCTGTAATCATTAATTGTTATAAACACAATTATTTCCTGATTTATATTCTGTTCTGAAGTATTAAGACTGTTCTATATAACTTCAACATAACTGCCTCTGGTAACTTCCAATTTCTTAACCTGACCCCAACCCTTTCCAGCTGAGTTACTATGTTCAATTTAATACATAATGTAAAATCAGAATCAGGTTTAGTATCACTGGTATATGTTGTGAAATTTGTTGTCTTGTAGCAGCAGTACAATGCAATACATAACAATAGAAAAAAACATGAATTACAGTGAGTCTGTATTAAATAGTCAAATAAGTAGTGCATAAAATAGAAATAAAAAGTAGTGAGGTAGTGTTCATAAGTTCAATGTCCATTCTGAAAACAGGTGTTAGAGGGGAAGAAGCTGTTCCTGAATTGTTATGTGTGTGCCATCAGGCTACTCTACCCCCTACCCAATGGTAGCAATAAGAAGAGTGCATGACCTGGGTGATGGTGGTCCTTAATGATGAATGCCACATTCTTGAAGTATCACTCCTCTGACCATAAGACATAAAAGCAAAATTAAGCCATTCAGCCCATCCAGTCTTCTCCACCATTCCATCATAACTGATCCCAGATCCCAGTCAACCCCATACACATGCCTTCTTGCCATAACCTTTGATGCCTCAACAAATCAGGAATCTATCAATTTTCACTTTAATTGCATACCTGTGGCATTGGCTTCCACAGCAGTCTGTTACGGAGCATTCTACAGATTCACTGCTCTCTGGTTGAAAAAATTCCCATTGAACCCTATTCTGAAGAGTTGCCCCTCAATTTTGAGGCTGTGCTCTCTAGCTCGGGACACCCCCAACACAGGAAACTTCCTCTCCACATCCACACTATCTTGTCCTTTCATCATTCAGTGGGTTTAAATGAGATCCCCCTCCCACCGCATTCTTCTAATCTCCAGTGAGTACAGGCCCAAAGCTGCCAAATGTTCCTCATATGTTAACCCCATCATTCCCAGAATCATCCTTGTGAACCTCCTCCGAACTCTCACAACACATCAACAATGACAACACATCCTTTCTGCGATATGGGGCCTAAAACTATTGATAATACTCCAAGTGTGGCCTGACTCATGTCTTATAAAGCCTCAGCATTATCTCCTTGCTTTTATATTCTCTTCCCCTTGAAGTAAATTCATTCATATGTTTTGGTTTTGCCCTAAAATTGAGAAGTTTTGGCGGGAAGTATTCCATACCTTCTCACAACTTTTTAGGGTCCAATTTGACCCAAATTTTCTTACTGCCTTGTTTGGTATTATTGCAAATGAAGATATAACTTTAAATACTCCTAACCTTCAGGTTTGAGTTTTTACCTCTCTTTTAGCAAGGAGAGCAATCTTGCTTAAGTGGAAGGAGTCTACCCCTCCTACGCATCTTCAATGGCTACGTGATATCATGCCTTATTTAAATTTAGAAAAGATCCGCTGCTCAGTCTAAATTCGAAACAATCGTTTTATGATATCTGGGGACCTTTCCTAAATTACTTTTCCAATTTATAAAGTTTAACAGTGCACAGATTTTTATATATATTTTTATCTTCTCTTAAGCGAATATGTTTTTTTCTAATTATCCATTATCATCCATCAGCTTTTTTCTTTGGTAGTTGGTAGGGGGTTGACTTTTTTTATATATAAAAAATTTCTTTTATGATGTATGACTTATCTTTAAGTTTTTTATTACAGTGTGGTATACCTTTATGTGTTATGCTATAACATTTTGATCAATTTTTATTACAATATATGAATGTACACAAGTTATATTGAGATGTGTTGCACTCTGTAAATCTTGTTTTTTCTTCTGAATAAAAATATTGTAAAAAGAAAGAAGTAAATGCCAATCATCTTTGCCACAGACTCAACCTAGGAATTAACCTTCTGGGAGTCTTGCATGAGGACTCCTAAGTCCCTTTGCACGTTTAATGTTTGAATTTACTCTCCATTTAGATAATAGTCCGCACTATCGTTCCCTTTACTAAAATGTATTATCATGCAGTCTCAACACTGTGTTCCATCTGTCACTTTTTTGTCCATTCTTCCAATTTGTCTAAGTCCTGCTGCAATTGCATTGCTTCCTCAGCATTACCTACCCCTCCACCTATCTTCATATCATCCACAAACTTTGCCACAAAGTCATCAATTCCATTGTCCAAGTCGTTGACAAACAATGTGGAAAAATAACGGTCCCAATACTGACCCCTGAGGAACACCACTAGTCACTGGCAGTCAACCAGAAAATGCCCCCTTAATCCCTCACAGTGCTCCTACCTGTCAGCCATTCCTCTATCCATGCCAGTACCTTTTCTGTAAATCCATAGGATTTTATCTTGTGAAGCAGCCTCATGTGTGGCACCATATAAAAAGCCTTCTGAAAATCCAAGTAAATGACAACGACTGTCCTCCTTTGTCCACCCTGCTTGTTACTTCATCAAAAAGCCCTTAACTGATTTGTCAAGCAAGATTTCCCTTCACAGAAACCATGCTGACTTTGACTTACTTTATCATTAGTCTCTGTGTACCTTGAAACCTCATCCTTGATAATGGACTCAGTTTTCTCAACCACTGAGGTTAGGCTAACTAGCCTATACTTTCCTTTCTTAAAGAGTACAGTGATGTTTCAATTTTCCGGAACCATGCCAGAATAGAGTGATTCTTGAAAGACCACTGCTAATACATCTGCTATCTCTTCAGCAACATCTTTCAGAACTCTGGAATGTTGACCATCTGGTCCAGGTGACTTGTCCACCTTAAGACCTTTCAGTTTGCCTAGCACTTTTTCCTTTGTAATGTCAATAGCACTCACTCCTGCTCCCTGACACTCACAGATCTCTGGCACACTGCTAATGTCTTTCACAGTAAAAACAGATGTAAAGTACCCATTAGGTTCATCTGTCATTTCTTTGTTCACCATTACTACCTCACCTGTATCATTTTCCAGTGGTTCAATATCAACTCTCACTTCCCTTTTATTCTTTATATAATCGAAAAAAACTTTCAGTATCCTGCTTCCTATCATTGGCTAATTTGTCCTAATTCATCTCATCTTGTAGCTTTACTAGTTGCCTTTTGCTGGATCTTAAAAACATTCCAAATAACCAAGTTCCCACTCTCTTTTGCTATATGCCCTTTCCTTGGCTCTTATGCCATTCTTAATTTCCCTCGTCAGCCACAGTTGCCTACCCCTGCCATTTGAGAACAACTTCTTCTGAGGGACATTGAAGTCCCCCATTACAATTGTGACATCACCTTTATTATATGCCTTTTCCAGCTTCCTTTGCAATCTCAACCCCACATCTTGGCTACTATTTGGAGGCCTATATATGATTCCCATAAAGTTTTTTTTCTTGCACTTTCTTAACTCCAACCACAAAGATTCAAAATTCTCTAATCCTATGCCACCTCTTTCTAAAGATAGAATTCCATCTCTTACCAACAGCTGGGTCGGCTGGTGGCGCAGTGAGATCAGTGCCGGGCTCGAGAACGGAGGTTCCCAAGTTGGAACCAGTGACAGACTGCTTCCGAGTGTGCTGTCCATCCGTGTCAGGTTGATGTCGAGCTCACAACTTGACCTCGTAAGAAAAACACTGCCACCTCCAGTTTAAGTTTCCAGGCAGAATATTGTAGAGGATCAAATACCCAAACCCAAACAGAGCCACACCAACAGAAATGCCTTCCTGCCAGTCCTTTCGATGAAATGTACATTCTTCGATGTTCTTTCAGTACATTGCAATAACTATAAATTACAATTTACGGGGTGGCGTTTTGGTTAGCACAATACTTTGCAGTACCAGTGACCCAGGTTCAATTCCTGCCGCTGCCTGTAACGAGTTTGTACGTTCTCCCACCAATTTCTACCGGGTGCTCTGCTTTCCTCCCATAATCCAAAGATGAACTGGTTGGTAGGTGAATTGGTCATTGTATATTGTCCTATGATTAGGCAAAAGTTAAATCCCCCAGCAGAAGTTGTTTTCAAATGGAAGGGGTAGGCATCTTTTGGCTGACAAGTTAAGTTAAGGACTGCATAAAAGCCAAAGAAAGGGCAAATGAGGTAGCAAAAGTGTAGGAATTTGAATGATTGGGAAGTTTTTAAAATCCAACAAAAGGCAACTAAAAAAGCCATAAGAAAAGTTAAAATATGAAGACAATCTTGTCAATAATATAAAGCGAGATACTAAAAGTTTTTTTCAGTTATATCAAGAGTAAAAGAGTGATGAGAGTTGATATTAGACCACTGGAAAATGATGCTGGTGAACTTAACAAGTTAACAAGTACTTTGCATCAGACTTCATTGTGAAAGACACTAGTAGTGTGCTAGAGGGCAGGAGTGTCAGGGAGCAGGAGTGCCATGCTATTGTAAAGGAAAAAGGTCTTAAGGTGGATAAGTCACCTGGACCAGATGGACTACATACCAGAGACCTGAGAGAAGTTGCTGAAGAGATAACAGATGCATTGATTATGATCTTTCAAGAATGACTTGATTCTGGCATGGTCCTGGAGGCAGGAAGGCAAAAGAAAGGAAATTATAGGCCAGTTAGCCTAACCTAAGTGGTTGGGAAAATGTCGGAGTCCATTATTAAGGATGAGGTTGCAAGGTACTTGGAGACAAATGATAAAATAAGTCAAGGCCAGCATGGTTTCTCTAAAGGGAAATCTTGCCTGAAAAATCTGTTAAGAGTTCTTCAAGGGAGTAACAAGCCAGGTGGACAAAGGAGAGGCAGTAGATGTCATTTACTTGGATTTTTAGAAGGCCCGAACAGATTAGATATGGCAAAGTTATTTCCCATGGTAGGGGATTCTGGTACAAGAGGGCATGACTTCAGGATTGAAGGACGTCCATTTAGAACTGAGATGCAAAGCAATTACTTTAGTCAGAGGGTGGTAAATCTGTGAAATTTGTTGCCACTTGTGGCTGTGAAGGCCAGGTCATTAGGTGTACTTAAGGCAGAGATAGATAGGTTCTTGATTAGCCAGGGCATCAAAGAGTATGGGGTGAAGGCAGCGGAGTGGGGATGACTAGAAGAATTGAATCAGCCCATGACTGAATAGTAGAGCAGATTCAATGGGCCAAATTGTCTACATCTGCTCCTATATCTTATTGTCTTAATGTTGTTACGAACCCCGTAACTGGGTATCTTACCAGCAAAGATAGGAGTATCCGTTGGAGTCTGGTGATACTATTTTTAACAGTATTTATTAGTAAAAATACACAAAAATAATATCAATGCAAATATACAGATAATATACGTCATCAATACTAAACCTAAAAGTGTGGGTATAATAATAATCAATAAGAAATAAGTTCTATAATTGTCTAGGGGATAATGAATTGTCTGATGGAAATATAAAGTTCAGTTCAGTTCATGCAGGCTGCTGTAGTTGTTGGTTGCTGTGTTGCAATTGTTGGAGAGAGAGAGAGAGTAACAGCTATTGACTTGCCAACTTTCCTTTTACGATCTTGATCCGTCGATGCATTGTTGTTGTGGCCATTCACGTATGACCCCTCCATCCTTTAGCTAGACAATTCCGTGGTGGACTCGTCACCCAGGCAAGGGTGGACACACACACAAGCCCCCACCAGTCTCTTAGCATCTCTCCTGGTGCGTCTGAGGGGTATTTCCCCAGACCCTACTTTTATCCCCACTCACGGGGTCTCAGGTGTCAATCAGGTTGGGATGATGCAACCCATCATCCAGACCACTCTGGTTGCCCCCTGAGGGGTTTCAATGAATAGAACAGTACTCAATACACAATTCCTTCTCCAGGAGACAATAGCAGTAATCAGTGGTTCCGTTCCACTTTTGTTAGGAGGAGACATTCCACTTTTGTGTATCTCTGCGTTGTCTCTCTCTCATTAACTGACATGAGCTGTTTATCTCTCATTTCCTTGGTATCAGACCCGAAATAATAGCGATTTTGCAATTCTCAAAAAGGGGGGGGAGGCGACTTTGCACCCTTCTGCCCATCAGAGTTGCTCCTCATTCGTAACAATGTCTAATGCCTTTGATAAGATGCCACATGAGGCTGCGTAACAAAATAAAATCCTATGGTGTTACAGGAAAGATACTGGCATGGATAGAGGAATAGCTGACAGGCAAAATGGGGTGAGTGGGAATAAAAGGGGCCTTTTCTGGTGCTGTTCCTAAGGGGTCAGTATTGGGACCACTCCCTTTCACATTGTTTGTCAGTGATTTAGATAATGGAATTGATGGCTTTGTGACAAAGTTTGCTGATGATATGAAGATAGGTGGAGAGGTAGGTAGTGCTGAGGAAACAATGAAATCACAGCAGGACTTAGACAATTGGGAGAATGGGCAAAAAAGTGGCAAAAAAGAAATACAGTGTTGGAAAATGTATGATAATGCATTTTGGTAAAAGGAGCAATAGTACTGACTATTATCTAAAAGGGGAGAAAATTCAAACATCAGAGGTGAAGAGGGACATCATGCAAGACTCAGAAGGTTAATTTGTAGTTTGAGTCTATGGTAAAGAAGGCAGTGCAATATTGGCATTTCTTTCAAGGGGGATAAAATATAAAAGCTAGGAGATAATACTGAGGCTTTATATGACATGAGTCAGGCTGTACTTGGAGTATTGTCAATAGTTTTGAACCCCATATCTCAGAAAGGATGTGTTGTCATTGGAGAGAATTCAGAGGAGGTTCACGAGGATGATTCTGGGAATTAAGTGGTTAACATAGAGGACTGTTAGGCAGCTTTGTGACTGTACTCATTGGAATTTAGAAAAATGTGGAGCAATCTCATTGAAAGCTATCAAGTGTTGAAACGACTAGATCAGGTGGATGTGGAGAAGATGGTGGGGGGTATCCAGAACTAGAGGGCACAGCCTCAGAATTGAGGGGTGACCTTTTAGAGTAGAGGTAAGAAGGAATTTTTGTAGCCAAAGTGTAATTAATCTGTGGAATGCTGCCACAGACTACAGTGGGGGCCATGTCTGTGGGTATATTTAAAGCGGAAGCTGATAATTTCCTGATAGGTCAGGGCATTAATGGATATGGTGAGAAGGCAGGTGTATGGGGTTGATTGGGATCCAGGATCAATCACCCATGATAGAATGGCAGAACAGACTCAATGGGCTGAATGGCCTACTTCTGCTCCTGTGTCTTCTGATCTGCTGCTGGTGCAAATTTCATGCCATACATCCATAATATTAAACCTATTTTTGAGTCACAGTAGAGAGAGCGGAACAGCTTAACAAATGATAGGACCCAATAGAGAGTAATGGAGACCTTGAAAATTCAGTGCAGCTAACATGAATGTTTTATAGTGCTTAAACTTGTTGTGTTCCCACAGGATTACAGAAGCTTCTACTGAACTGTAATCGCATATCTCATCTCCCAGCAAACTTAGATCATTTGCAAAATCTGGAAATTCTATACCTGGAGAGAAACCCATTGGAGAAGCCTTTGGATGAAATTTGCCTGCATGGAGTTTCTGCCATATTCCAGTACCTACAGACAAAGAGGATCCAAAAGATCAGTGCAACCAAGGTACTGGGAATTATATTGTGAAGGTTTGAAAGTAGAGGACTTGGGATTCAAAGGAAGAGCAATCACTCTGAGTTCCTTTATTTGAGTCTATATCTAGCCTAGAGATCAAGCATGGGCCCAGGGCCAATCCCTCACACAATGATATACTGTCAAGTCCTATAGGGATATGGAGTAAAGGAAACTTGCTGATCAGAATTTCAGTGAGTGGGTGTGGTGAAATGAACTGTGTGGAAGTGGGAAAATGGAAAGTGGAACAGTTGGTCCAGGAGTCGGGAAGTCATTGACTAACTGTTATATGTAACCCAGGACATGCCCTCTTCCCATTTCTACACACAGGAAGGAAGTACACTTCAAAGTTCAAAGTAAATTCATTATCAACATATATGTAACCCTCAGGTTCAGCTGGCAGCATTAGTCCAGGGAAGACAGTCTGTGGCCCTGCCAAACATGTGAAATCTGAGGTGCAAAACCCCTTGTTTGTGTGGATGCTGTGTGATTTGTTCCCCTGTTACTAATCAGTACCACGAAATAACAGCCACAATATTAATGTGCAATTAAACAATTTAGCTTTATAATGCTTAATTTGACTAAGGGATTAGTAAAGAAAAACAAAAAGGAAAGGGCCTATTTTAATATAACAGTCTAATGTGCTCAAGTTGGAGCTCACAGATTCCCTTCCATTGACCCTCCATCAATGTCCCCAGGCATCATTGGCTTCCAGACCTGCTCCAAGTCCACTCTGTCCTGTTGTCTACAACCTCTCCTTTCTGGTGTCTCTTCATCTCTTGCTGAACAAAAGACCCAGATTACCTTGTTTTCAGGCACACAACAAGAAATAACACTCCCTTCATTGGATGGTGCACATTCCAAAGCCCCCATTATCTCTAGCCATAACCCAAACGCTGCTGCTATGGAAAAAACATTACGTTAGCAGTGAAACTTTTCCTGATTTTACATAAATGTCACCATATACAACTTTGGCATTTATTTTATTCCGGGTATACACAGTAAGTCCAAGAAACACATAGAATGTGCAATAAGACAGGTAAAATTAGTGATCTTGTAGTTAAAGATCCTCTTGAAAAGAGTGATCACAGTATGATTGAATTTCTCATGCATATGGAGGATGCAATAATTTGATCTAAAACCAGTGCCTCAACAATGCCTCAACAATGGAGACTACAATGGGATGAGGAAGGGTTTGCCTAGTGTAGACTGGGAATGCAGGCGATATGGTGGAACAGTTGAGGAACAGTGGAAGATTTTTAATGAGATTTTTCACATGCTCAACAAAAGTATATTCCAGTTAAAAGCAAGGACCGTAAGAGTGGGGAGAGCCAGTCTTGGACTAAGGAAATAAAAGAAGGCATCAAACTAAAAGCTTGTGCATACAAATTCGCCAAGAATAGTGGGAAACTGGAAGATTGGGAAAACTTTAAAAAGCAACAAAGAAATAAACTAGCACAAAATATAAAAACTGATAGTAAAAGTTGTTATAATTCTATAAAGTGGAAACGGGTGGCTTAAGTGAATGTAGGTCCCTTGGAGAACAAGAAGGGGGAATTGATATTGGATAATGAGGAAATGGCTGAGGCTTTGAATAACTACTTTGTGGTGGTCTTCATGGTGATGGCTGCATCAAACATGCCAAAGAGAGATATTACGATTCTGAATTAATGAAAGACAAACCTAAAAGGAGAGACAAACAACCAGTGTGCTAAAGACAACAAGCTGCCAATACAAAACAATAATAAGACTCACTTGGAGTACAGTGCCAGTTCTGGTTACCCCATTACAGTTAACATGGAGGCTTGGAGAAGGTGTCAAAAAGGTTCACTGGGTTGCTGCCTGGATGAGAGAGCCATAAGGAAAAACTTAAGATTGTTTTCTTTGGAATGCCAGAAGTTTCGGGTCAGTTTGACAGAAGTTTATAAAATTATGAGAGGCACAGTCTCTTTCCCAGAGTAGAAATGTCAAATATTTTATAGTGAGGGTGAGAGATAGGAGATTCTGTGACTGCAGAGAGATGCCAGAATAGTGCATTGCCTCCTGGTGCCAAGGTCAAGAATGTCTCTGAGCGGCTGTAGAAAATTCTCGAGGTAAAAAAAACCAGAGGTCATTGTACACACTGTTACAAATGACATGGGTAGAACAAGGCATGAAGATCTGCAGGATGACTATGGACAGTTAAGTAAGAAATTAAAATGCAGGAACTCAAGTGTAGTGATCTTGCATTACAGCCTGTTACACCTAGCTATCAAGTGTGCCCGATGAGGGTCACCAGTTGGAAAAAAAAACAGATGGTAATCTGCAACAGCAAGATATTTTAAGAGCAAGGTATTTTATTAAGTGCCGGGGGAAAAAAGAGCAAAAGCTGTCCAAAAGATGTGAAGAAAAAGTATTTACATAAAAAGTATTTTCTGTGGCTCAGAGGGTAGGGAAAGGAAGTAGGCAGTAGTAATAGGGGACTCTAGAGTTAAGGGATCAGGGAGCCAATTCTGTGGATGCATGAAAGAAACATTGATAGTAGTTTGCCTCCCAGGTGCCAGGGTCTGGGATGTTTCTGATCACATCCATGATATCCTGAAGTGGGAAGGTGAACAGCCAGAGGTTGTGGTACATATTGATACCAACGACGTAGGTAGGAGGGAGGTGGTTTCTGAAAACAGACTACAGGGAGTTAGGAAGGAAGTTGAGAAGCAGGCCCTCAAAGGTAGCAATCTCAGGATTACTGCCTGTGCCTCACAATAGTGAATATAGGAATAGAGTGAGGTGGAGAAAAGTGTGTGGCTGAGGGCAGGATTCAGATTTCTGGATCATTGGGACCTATTTTGGGACAGATGTGACCTGTACAAAAAGTATGGGTTGCACTTAAATCTGCAGGGGTCCAATATCCTGGCAGGGAGGTTTGCTATGGCTATTGGGGAGAGATTAAACTAGAATTGCTGGGGGGTGAGAACCGAACCGAAGAGACAGAGGAAGGGGCGGTTGGCTCACAAATACAACATAGAACATAGAATAGTACAGCACATTACAGGCCCTTTGGCCCACAATGTTGTGCTGACCCTCAAACCCTGCTTCCCATATAACCCCCACCTTAAATTCCTCCATATACCTGTCTAGTAGTCTCTTAAACTTCACTAGTGTATCTGCCTCCACCAATGACTCAGGCAGTGCATTCCACGCACCAACCACTCTCTGAGTGAAAAACCTTCCTCTAGTAGGGACAGAAATGTGGGCAGAGGGGGTGGGGTGGCCCTGTTGGTGAGGAATGAGATTCAGTCCTTTGCAAAGGGGGACATAGGATCAGGAGAAGTAGAGTCTGTGTGGATAGAACTGAGGAACAGTAAGGGCAAAAAGACCCTAATGGGTGTTGCCTGCAGGCCACCAAACAGTAGCATGGATATTGGGTGCAAGTTGAATAGGGAGTTAACATTGGCATGTGGCAAAGGTAATGTCGCAGTAGTTATGGGGGATTTCAACATGCAGGTGAACTGGGAGAATCAGGTTGGTGCTGGACCCCAGGATAGGGAGATTGTAGAGTGCCTACGGGATGCATTCTTGGAGCAGCTTGTACGAGAGCCGACCAGGGACAAGGCTATTCTGGATTTAGTGTTGTGTAATGAACAGGATTTGATAAGCGATCTTGAAGTAAAGGAGCCATTAGGAGGTAGTGGCCATAATATGATAAGTTTTTATCTGCAATTTGAGATCGGAGGTGTCAGTGTTGTAGTTGAACAAAGGAGACTATGGAGCCATGAGGGAGGAGCTGGCCAAAGTTAACTGGATGGATATCCTAGCAGAAAAGACAATGGAACAGCAATGGCAGGTATTCTTGGGAATAATGCACAAGGTACAAAATCAGTTCATCCCCCAGAGAAGGAAGGATTCAAAGGGGGGAAAAGGGCCACAGTGGTTGACAAAGGAAGTCAGAGATTGCATAGCATTAAAAAAAAGGAAGTATGACAGAGCTAAGGTGAGTGGGAGAACAGATGATTGGGAAATTTTTAAGAAACATCAGAACTTAACTAAAAAGGCAATACGGGGAGAAAAAATGAGGTACAAACGCAAGCTAGCCAGGAATATAAAGGAGGATAGCAAAAGCTTTTTCAGGTATGTGAAGAGAAAGAAGATAGTTAAGAACAATGTTGGGTCCTTGAAGAATGAATTGGGTGAAATTGTTATGGGAAACAGAGAAATGGCAGAAAAATTTAATAAATACTTCAGATCTGTCTTCACTAGGGAAGTCACAAGCAATCTCCCAGATGTATGGATGGGTGGATGGGCCAAGGACATAGGGTAACAGAGGAAATGAAACAGATTGACATTAGGAAGGAAACGGTGATGAGTAGACTGATGAGACTGAAGGCTGACAAATCCCCAGGTCCAGATGGTCTACATCCTAGGGTACTAAAGGAGGTGACCCTGGAAATTGTGGATGCATTGGTAATCATTTTCCATTGTTCCTTAGATTCAGGATCAGTTCCTGAGGATTGGAGAATGGCTAATGTTATCCCACTGAACTATCATCCTGTCAGCCTAACATCAGTAGTGGGGAAGATGCTAGAGTCCATTATTAAAGATGAAATAGTGGCATATCTAGATAGCAGTGATAGGATTGGGCCGAGCCAGCATGGATTTACCAAGAGCAAATCATGCTTGACTAATCTATTGGAGTTTTTCGAGGATGTAACCAGGAAGTTAGACAAGGGAGATCCAGTGGATGTAGTGGACCTCGACTTTCAGAAGGCATTTGATAAGGTCCCACATGGGAGGTTGGTGGGTAAAATCAGAGCTCATGGCATTGGGGGGAAGATATTGACATGGATAGAAAACTGGTTGGCAGATAGAAAGCAAAGGGTAACAGTTTCTCGGAATGGTAGGTGGTGACTAGTGGGGTGCCACAGGGCTCGGTATTGGGACCACAGCTGTTTACGATTTACATCAACGATTTAGACGAAGGCATTGAGAATAACATCAGCAAGTTTGCTGATGATACTAAGCTGGGTGGCAGTGTGACATGTGATGAGGATGTTAGGAGAATTCAGGGTGACTTGGATAGGCTGAGTGAGTGGGCAGGTACTTGGCAGATGACGTTTAATGTGAATAAGTGTGAGGTTATCCACTTTGGGAGTAAGAACAGGAAGGCAGATTATTATCTGAATGGTGTAGAGTTAGGTAAGGGAGAAATACAAAGAGATCTAGGAGCCCTTGTTCATCAGTCACTGAAGGTGAATGAGCAAGTGCAGCAGGCAGTGAAGAAGGCTAATGGAATGTTGGCCTTTTTACAAAGGGAATTGAGTACAAGAGCAAGGAAATCCTTTTGCATTTGTACAGGGCCCTGGTGAAACCACACCTGGAGTATTGTGTACAGTTTTGGTCTCCAGGGTTAAGGAAGGATATCCTGGCTGTAGAGGAAGTGCAGCGTAGATTCACAAGGTTAATTCCTGGGATGTCCGGACTGTCTTACACAGAGAGGTTAGAGAGACTGGGCTTGTACACGCTGGAATTAAGGAGATTGAGAGGGGATCTGATTGC
This sequence comes from Hypanus sabinus, assembly GCF_030144855.1. NCBI lineage: Eukaryota > Metazoa > Chordata > Chondrichthyes > Myliobatiformes > Dasyatidae > Hypanus > Hypanus sabinus. The sequence continues at coordinate 1,271,119 of NC_082707.1, forward strand.
AACATTTAAGATTATTAAGGGATTGGACAAGATAGAGCCAGGAAAAATGTTCCAGATGCTGGGAGAGTCCAGTACCAGACTGGGTTTGAGAGGGCATGGTTTGAGAATAAGGGGTAGGTCATTTAGGACGGAGTTAAGGAAAAACTTCTTCTCCCAGAGTTGTGGGGGTCTGGAATGCACTGTCTCAGAAGACAGTGGAGGCCAATTCTCTGGATGCTTTCAAGAAGGAGCTAGATAGGTATCTTATGGATAGGGGAATCAAGGGATATGGGGACAAGGCAGGAACCGGGTATTGATAGAAGATGATCAGCCATGATCTCAGAATGGCGGTGCAGGCTCAAAGGGCTGAATGGTCTACTTCTGCACCTATTGTCTATTGTCTATTGTCTAATATCCCCCTTGAACTTCCCTCCCCTTACCTTAAAGCAATGTCCTCTTATAATGAGCAGTGGTACCCTGGGGAAGAGGCGCTGGCTGTCCACTCTGTCTGTTCCTCTTAATATCTTGTACACCTCTATCATGTCTCCTCTCATTCTCCTTCTCTCCAAAGAGTAAAGCCCTAGTTCCCTTAATCTCTGATCATAATGCATACTCTCTAAACCAGGCAGCATCCTGGTAAATCTCCTCTGTACCCTTTCCAATGCTTCCACATCCTTCCTATACTGAGGTGACCAGAACTAGAGTTTTATAGAGCTGCGTCATTACATCGCGATTCTTATACTCTATCCCTTGACTTAGGAAAGCTAACACCCCATAAGCTTTCTTAACTACCCTATCTACCTGTGAGGCAACCTTCAGGGATCTGTGGACATGTACCCCCAGATCCCTCTGCTCCTCCACACTACCAAGTATCCTGCCATTTACTTTGTACTCTGCCTTGGAGTTTGTCCTTCCAAAGTGTACCACCTCACACTTCTCCGGGTTTAACTCCATCTGCCACTTTTCAGCCCACTTCTGCATCCTATCAATGTCTGTCTGCAATCTTTGACAATCCTCTACACTATCTACAACACCACCAACCTTTGTGTCATCTGCAAACTTGCCAACCCACCCTTTTACCCCCACATCCAAGTCGTTAATAAAAATCACAAAAAGTAGAGGTCCCAGAACAGATCCTTGTGGGACACCACTAGTCACAACCCTCCAATCTGAAAGTACTCCCTCCACCATGACCCTTTGCCTTATGCAGGCAAGCCAATTCTGAATCCACCTGGCCAAACTTCCCTGGATCCCATGCCTTCTGACTTTCTGAATAAGCCTACTGTGTGGAATCTTGTCAAATCCTTGTAGATTACTTCCACTGCACTGCCTTCATCTATATGCCTGGTCACCTCCTCAAAAAACTCTATCAGGCTTGTTAGGCACGATCTGCCCTTCACAAAGCCAAGCTGACTATCCCTGATCAGACCATGATTCTATAAATGCCCATAGATCCTACCTCTAAGAATCTTTTCCAACAGCTTTCCCACCACAGACGTAAGGCTCACTGGTGTATAATTACCCGGACTATCCCTACTACATTTTTTGAACAAGAGGTCAAAATTCACCTCCCTCCAATCCTCCATTACCATTCCCATGGACAACGAGGATATAAAGATCCTAGCCAGAGGCTCAGCAATTTCTTTCCTTGCCTCGTGGAGCAGCCTGGGGAATATTCCATCAGGCCCCAGGGACTTATCTGTTCTAATGTATTTTAACAATTCCAACACCTCCTCTCCCTTAATATCAACATGCTGCAGAACATCAACCTCACTCATATTGTCCTCACCGTCATTAAGTACCCTCTCATTGGTGAATACCGAAGAGGAGTATTCTTTGAGGACCTTGCCCACTTCCACAGCCTCCAGGCACATCTTCCCACTTATATCTCTAATCGGTCCTACCTTCACTCCTGTCATCCTTTTGTTCTTTACATAATTGAAGAATGCCTTGGGGTTTTCCTTTACCCTGCTCGCCAAGGCCTTCTCATGCCCCCTTCTTGCTCTTCTCAGCCCCTTCTTAAGCTTCTTTTTTGCTACCCTATCTTCCTCAATAGACTCATCTGATCCTTGCTTCCTAAACAATAGACAATAGACTAGGGCCCCAGGGGATATGGTCCCAGGGATATAAACAATAGACAATAGACAGTAAGTGCAGGAATAGGCCATTCAGCCCTTCTAGCCAGCACCACCATTCACTGTGATCATGGCTGATCATACACAATCAGTACCCCATCCCTGCCCTCTCCCCATATCCCTTGACCCCGCTATCTATAAGAGCTCTATCTAACTCTCTCTTGACTTGGCCTCCACTGCCTTCTGGGGCAGAGCATTCCACATATCCACCACACTCTGGGTGAAAAAGTTTTTCTACATCTCTGTTCTAAATGGCCTACCTCTTATTCTTAAACTTTGGCCTCTAGTTCTGGACTCACCCATCAACGGGAACATGCTTCCTGCCTCCAGTGTGTCCAATCCCTTAATAATCTTAGATGTTTCAATCAGATCCCCTCTCATCCTTCTAAATTCCAGTGTATACAAGCCCAGTCACTCTAATCTTTCAACATATGACAGTCCTGCCATTCCAGGAATTAACCTTGTGAACCTACGCTGCACTCCCTCAATAGCAAGAATGTCCTTCCTCAAATTTGGAGACCAAAACTGCACACAATACTCCAGGTGGGGTCTCACCAGTGCCCTGTACAGCTGCAGAAGGACCTCTTCTCCTATACTCAATTCCTCTTGTTATAAAAGCCAGCATGCCATTAGCTTTCTTCACTGCCTGCTGTACCTGCATGCTTGCTTTCATTGACTGATGTACAAGAACACCTAGATCTCGTTGTACTTCCCCTTTTCCTAACTTGACTCCATTTAGATAGTAATCTGCCTTCCTGTTCTTGCCACCAAAGTGGATAACCTCACATTTATCCACATTAAACTGCATCTGCCATACATTTGCCCACTCACCCAACCTGTCCAAGTCACCCTGCATTCTCATAACATCCTCCTGACATTTCACACTGCCACCCAGCTTTGTGTCATCAGCAAATTTGCTAATGTTACTTCTATATACAATGTATATTGTAAACAGCTGCAGTCCCAGCACCGAACCTTGCGGCACCCCACTGGTCACAGCCTGCCGTTCCGAAAAGGACCCGTTAATCACTACTCTTTGTTTCCTGTCAGCCAGCCAATTTTCAATCCATGTCAGTACTCTGCCCCCAATACCATGTGCCCTAATTTTGCCCACTAATCTCCTATGTGGGACTTTATCAAAAGCTTTCTGGAAGTCCAGGTACACCACATCCACTGGCTGTCCCTTGTCCATTTTCATAGTTACATCCTCAAAAAACTCCAGAAGATTAGTTAAGCATGACTTTCCCTTCACAAATCCATGTTGACTCGGACTGATCCTTCTACTGCTATCCAAATGTGTCGTAATTTCCTCTTTTATAATTGACTCCAGCATCTTTCCCACCACTAACGTCAGGCTAACCGGTCTATAGTTCCCTGTTTTCTCTCTCCCTCCTTTCTTGAAAAGTGGGACAACATTAGCCACCCTCCAGTCAGCAGGAACTGTTCCTGAATCTATAGAACATTGGAAAATGATTACCAATGCATCCACGATTTCTAGAGCCACCTCTTTAAGTACCCTGGGATGCAGATCATCAGGTCCCGGGGACTTATCAGCCTCCAGACTCAACAGTCTATCCAACACCGTTTCTTGCCTAATATAAATTTCCTTCAGTTCATCCTTTACCCTAGTTCTTTTGGCCACTATTACATCTGGGAGATTGTTTGTGTCTTCCCTAGTGAAGACAGATCCAAAGTACCTGTGCAACTCGTCTGCCATTTCCTTGTTCCCCATAATAAATTCTCCTGTTTCTGTCTTCAATGGCCCAATTTTGGTCTTAACTATTTTTTTGCTATTCACATACCTAAAGAAGCTTTTACTATCCTTCTTTATATTCTTAGCTAGTTTACCTTCGTACCTCATTTTTTCCTGGCGTATTGCCTTTTTTGTTATCTTCTGTTGCTCTTTAAAAGCTTCCCAGTCCTCCGGTTTCCCACTCATCTTTGCTATGTTATACTTCTTCTCTTTTATTTTTATACTGCCCTTTACTTCCCTCGTTAGCCACGGCTGCCCCTTACTCCCCTTAAGATCTTTCTTCCTCTTTGGAATGAACCGATCCTGCACCTTCTGCATTATTCCCAGAAATACCTGCCATTTTTGTTCCACTGTCTTCCCTGCTAGGGTATTTTTCCATTAAACTTTAGCCAGCTCCTCCCTCATAGCTCCATAGTTCCCTTTGTTCAACTGTAATACTGACACATCCGATTTTCCCTTCTCCTTCTCAAATTGTAGGTTAAAACATATCATATTATGGTCACTATCTCCTAATGGTTCCTTTACCTTGAGGTCCCTGATCAAATACGGTTCATTGCACAACACTAAATCTAGAATTGCCTTCTCCCTGGTAGGCTCCAGTACAAGAATCCATCTCAGAGGCACTCCACAAACTCCCTTTCTTGGGGTCCAGTACCATTCTAATTCTCCCAGTCTACCTGCATGTTGAAATCCCCCATGACAACTGTATCATTACCTTTGCAACATGCTAATTTTAACTCTTCATTCAACTTATACCCTACATCCAGACTGCTGTTTGGGGGCCTGTAGATAACTCCCATTAGGGTCTTTCTACCCTTAGAATTTCTCAGTTCTATCCATACTGACTCTACATCCCCAGATTCTATGTCCCCCCTCGCAAGGGACTCAATATCATTCCTCACCAACAGAGCCACTCCACCCCCTCTGCCAGTCAGTCTGTCCTTTCGATAAGATGTATATCTTTGAATATTCATTTCCCAAGCCCTGTCCGCTTGAAGCCATGTCTCTGTTATTCCCATAACATCGTACTTGCTAATTTCCAACTGAGCCTCAAGCTTATCTACTTTATTCCTTATACTTCGTGCATTCATATATAATACTTTTAATTTGTTACTCCCCTCACCTTTCAAATCAATTCCTATTTCACTTGGCCACACTGTATGATCTCTTCTTGAGCTTTCTACTCCATTGATTCTGTTGTCCTTTTTAACTTTTCTTATTTTCACTTTCCCTTTAACTCAATCCTTATATTTCCAGTTATATTTCCAGTTCCCCCCCGCCCCAACTACTTAGTTTAAACACATCCGTGTTGCAGTGGCAAACCTGTCTGCCAGAATGCTGGTCCTCCGCCTATTAAGGTGCAACCCATCCCTTTTATACAATTCATCCCTACACCAAAACAGATCCCAGTGATCCAAGAATGTAAATCCTTGCTTCCTGTACCATTTCCTCAGCCACACATTCAGATCCATTACCTCCCTGTTCCTGTCCTCTCCAGCACGAGGAACTGGAAGCAAACCAGAGATAACCACTGTGGAAGTCCTGCTTTTCAGCCTTCTTCCAAGTTCTTTGAGTGCTGCCTTCTTCCACCTGACTGGATTTTCCACCTCATTTGCCACCCATGGTTCCTTCACCCTACCATTCTTTATCTTCGTCACTGGGACAAATTTATCCCTAACATCCTGCAAGAGATTCTTAAACATCGACCACATGTCCATTGTACATTTCCCTGCAAAAACATCATCCCAATTCACACCTGCAAGTTCTAGACTTACAGCCTCATAATTTGCCCTTCCCCAATTAAAAATTAAAATTAAAATAAAGGAAGCTTGGAGACAGTGCAAGAGGGAAGAGAGGCAGGTGCTAGAGAAGGGCTACAGTCAGACCAATGATTTGAGATGTTTCTATTTTAACGCAAGAAGCATCAAGAACAAAGTAGATAAGCTTAGAGTGTAGATGAGTATTTGGAGCTATAATGTTATGGCCATTACAGAGACTTGGATGGCTCAGGGTCAGGAATGGTTACTTAGAGTGCCAGGGTTTAGATGTTTCAGAAAGGATAGGGAGGGAAGCAGAAGAGGTGTGGGCGTGGCACTGCTGATCAGAGATAGTGTCATGACTGCAGAAAAGGAGGAAGTCATGGAGGGATTGTCTACTGAGCCTCTGTGGGTGGAAGTTAGAAACAGGAAGGGGTCAATAACTCTACTGGGTGTTTTTTATAGACCACCCAATAGTAACAGGGACATTGAGGAGCAGATAGGGAGACAGATTCTGGAAAGGTGTAATAATAACAGGGTTGTTGTGTTGGGAGATTTTAATTTCCCAAATATTGATTGGCATTTCCCTAAGACCAGGGGTTTAGATGGGGTGGAGTTTGTTAGATATGTCCAGGAAGGTTTCCTGAGACAATATGTAGATAAGCCTACAAGAGGAGAGGCTACACTTGATCTGGTATTGGGAAATGAACCTGATCAGGTGTCAGGTCGCTCAGTGGGAGAGCATTTTGGAGATACTGATCATAATTTTATCTCCTTTACCATAGCATTGGACAAGGATAGGAACAGACAGGTTAGGAAAGTGCTTAATTGGAGTAAGGGGAAATCTGAAGCTCTCAGGCAGGTATTTAGAAGCATAAATTGGGAACAGATGCTCTCTGGGATATGTACAGCACAAATGTGGCAAATGTTCAGGGTATATTTGCGTGGCATTCTATATAGGTACATTCCAATGAGACAGGAAAAGGATGATAGGGTACAGAAACTGTGGTGTACAAAGGCAGTTGAAAATCTAGTCAAGAAGAAAAGAAAAGTTTTCAAAAGGTTCAAAAAACTAGGGAATGATAGAGATCTAGAAAATTATAAGGCTAGCAGGCAGGAGCTTATAAATGAAATTAGGAGAGCAAGAAGTGGCCATGAGAAGGCCTTGGCAAACAGGATTAAAGAAAACCCCAAGGCATTCTACTAGTATGTGAAGAGCACGAGGTTAAGATGTGAGAGAACAGGACCAATTAAGTTTGACAGTGGAAAAGTGTGTATGGAACCATAAGACCATAAGATATAGAAGCAGAAGTAGTCCATTTGGCCCATAGAGTCTGCTCTGCCATTCAATCATGGGCTGAGCCAATTCTTTCAGTCATCCCCATTCTGCTGCTTTCACCCCGTACCCTTTGATGCCCTGGCTAATCAAGAACCAATCTATCTCTGCCTTAAATACGCCCAATGACTTGGCCTCCTTTCCGCTCGTGGTGACAAATTCCACAGATTTACCACCCTCTGAGTAATTTCTCTGCATCTCAGTTCTAAAAGGATGTCCTTCAATCCTGAATTTGTGCCCTCTTGTCCTAGAATCCCCTACCATGGGAAATAACTTTGCCATATCTAATCTGTTCAGGCCTTTTAACATTTGGAATGTTTCTATGAGATCCCCCTCATTAGAACCATAGGACATTACAGCACAGAAACAGGCCTTTTGGCCCTTCTTGACTGTCCCGAACCATTTTTATGCCTAGTCCCACTGACCTGCACCTGGGCCATATCCCTCCAAATCCCTCTCATCCATCTACCTGTCCAAGTTTTTCTTAAATGTCAGAAGCGAGCCCGCATTCACCACTTCATCTGGCAGCTCATTCCACACTCCCACCACTCTCTGCGTGAAGAAGCCCCCCCTAATGTTCCCTTTAAACTTTTCCCCCTTCACCCTTATCCCATGACTTCTGTTTTTTTCAACCCCTGGCCTCAGTGGAAAAAGCCTGCTTGCATTCACTCTATCTATACCCATCATAATTTTATACACCTCTATCAAATCACCCCTCATTCTTCTATGCTCCAGGGAATAAAGTCGTAACCTATTCAACCTTTCTCTGTAACTCAGTTTCTCAAGTCCCGGCAACATCCTTGTAAACCTTCTCTGCACTCTTTCAACCTTATTAATATCCTTCCTGTAATTAGGTGACCAAAACTCCATTCAATACTCCAAATTCAGTCTCACCAATGTCTTACACAACCTCACCATTACATTCCAACTCTTATATTCAATACTTTGATTCTCCTGAACTCCAGGGAATACAGCCCAAGAGTTGCCAGATGTTCCTCATATGGTAACCCTTTCATTCCTGGAATCATTCTTGTGAATCTTCTTTCAACCCTCTCCAATGCCAATATATCCCTCCTAAATTAAGGAGCCCAAAACTGCACACAATGCCTTATAGAGCTTCAACATCACATCCCTACTATACCTGTAGAAATGACTGCCAACATTACATTCGCCTTCTTCACAACCAACTCAACCTGGAGGTTAACCTTTAGGGTATCTTGCACAAGGATTCCCAGGTCCTTTTGCATCTCTGCATTTTTAATTCCCTCCCCATATAAATAATAGTCTGCCCATTTATTTCTTCCACTAAATTGCATGACCATACGCTTTCCAACATTGTATTTCAATTGCCACTTTGCCCATTCCCCTAAACTATCTAAGTCTCTCTGCAGGCTCTCTGTTTTCTCAACACTACCTGCTACTCTACCTATCTTTGTATCATCAGCAAATTTAGCCACAAATCCATTATTACCGTACTCCAAATCATTGATGCACATTGTAAAAAGCAGCAGTCCCAACACTGACATCTGTGGAACTCCACTGGTAACCCGTAGCCAGCCAGAATAGGATCCTTTTATTCCCACTCTCTGTTTTCTGCTGACCAGCGAATGCTCCACCCACACTAGTAACTTCCCTGTAATTCCATGGGCTCTTATCTTGCTAAGCAGCCTCTGGTGCGGCACTTTGTCAAAGGCCTTTTGAAAATCCAAGTACGTGCACCACGACTACTGCATCTCCTTTGTCCACCCTGCTTTAATTACCTCAAAGAATTTCAGTGGGTTTGTCAGGCAGGATTTTCCTTTCAGGAAAGCATGCTGCATATCTTGTCATGTGCCTCCAGGTACACTGGAATCTCATCCTTAACAATCAATTCCAACAACTTGCCGGAGGAGATAGCAGAGGTAATTAATGAATACTTTGCTTTAGTATTCACTACGGAAAAGGATCTTGGCAATTGTAAGGATGCTTTACAGTGGATTGATAAGCTTGAGCATTAAGAAAGACATTAAGAAAGAAGATGCTATGGAGCTTTTGGAAGGCATCAAGTTGGATAAGTCTCTGGGTCTGGACAAGATGTACCCCAGGCTACTGTGGGAGTTGAGGGAAGAGATTGCATCGTCAATGGGGACGGGAGAGTTTCTAGAGGATTGGAAATTTGCAGATGTTGTTCCCTTATTCAAGAAAGGGAGTAGAGATAGCCCGATTGAATTTTTTGAGGATGTGACTGCACACGTTAATGAAGATAGAGCAGTAGATGTAGTGTATATCGATTTCAGCAAGGCATTTGATAAGGTACCCCATGCAAGGCTTATTCAGAAAGTAAGGAGGCATGGGATCCCAGGGGACCTTGCCTTGTGAATCAAGAATTGGCTTGTCCACAGAAGGCAGAGAGTGGTTGTAGATGGGTCTGCATGGAGGTCGGTGACCAGTGAATCTGTTCTGGGACCCCTTCTCTTTGTGATTTTTATAAATGATCTGGATGAGGAAGTGGAGGAATGAGTCAGTAAATTTGCTGATGACACAAAGGTTGGGGGTGTTGTGGATAGTGTGGAGGGCTATCAGGGGTTACAGTGGGACATCGATAGGATGCAAAAGTGGGCTGAAAATTGGCAGATGGAGTTCAATCCAGATAAGTGTGAGGTGTTTCATTTTGGTAGGTCAAATATGATGGCAAAATATATTATTAATGGTAAGACTCTTGGCAGTATGGAGGATCAGAGGGATCTTGGGGTCCAAGTCCATAGGACACTCTAAGCTTCTGCACATGTTGACTCTGTGGTTAAGAATGCATACAGTGCATTGGCCTTCATCAACCATGAGATTGAGTTTAAGAGCCGAGAGCTAATGTAGGACCCTGGTCAGACCCCCCTAGGAGTATTGTGCTCAGTTCTGGTCACCTCAGTACAGGAAGGATGTGGTGCTGAAGACATTTACAAGCATGTTGCCTGGAATGGCGAGCATGCCTTACCTGAATAGGCTGAGTCAACTTGGCCTTTTCTCCTTGGATGGAGGATGAGAGATGACCTGATAGAGGTGTATAAGATGCTGAGAGGCATTGATTGTGTGGATAGTCAGAGGCTTTTTCCAGGGCTGAAATGGCTAATAAGAGAGGGCACAGTTTTAAGTTGTTTGGAATTAGGTAAAGAAGAGATGTCAGGGGTAAGTTTTTTTACACAGAGAGTGGTGAGTGCGTGGAATGGGCTGCCTGCGACAGTGGTGGAAGCTGATACGATAGGGTCTTTTAAGAGATTCCTGGTAAGGTACATGGAGCTTAGAAAAATAAAGGGCTATGGGTAACCCTAGGTAATTTCTAAAGTAATTTGTTATGATCCCAGCCCCCTCCTCTGTGAGAATCGCAAGAGCACTAGTTGAGGGGGGTTCAGTAGACCCAGGAAGTGGGAGAGAGAGAGACGTGCCGAATACCGCGTTCCACCGGGATGCAAAATAAGGCGACATTGACTATTGTCTCATGGAGACCACGTGTAAAGCCCTCGGGCAAAGTGGGCTGGTTGAGTGAGAGATTGCATCATCCCAACCTGATTGACACCTGCGACCCCATGAGGAAGTATAAGGGAGGGTCTGGGGGGGGGGGGGGGGGGACACCCCCTTCAGACGCACCAAGAAGACACGATAGCGATCCCATCGTAGCAGGAAGCCATTTTGAAAAAAGCCACATGCGTTAGATTCCGAATCTGGAGTCTGTGGCTGGAATCACGGAAAACCGCTTTTAACTAACAACGGGGAAGCCCGCTCCCCTGATTCCACGGATTTGCTTCATAAAGACCTGGGCAAGTTTTCCTTTTCTCACCAATCTCTCTCTCTCTCCAACACGTGAAACCCAGCGGATCCCAAAAGGCTGAAGCCTGCAGACTTCTGAGTGACTTTTATATTTCCAGCGGACAATCTATTATCCCCTAGACAAATGATAGAATGATTTCTTAAGGATGATTATTACTATACCCGCGCTTTAGATTGAGTATTGACGTATATTATCTGAATGTTAGTATTAACCTTACTTTTGTGCCCCTTATAAATAAAAAACTTTTGAAAATAGTGCCGTCAGACTTCAACGGACCTCTCTATCTTTGCTGGTAAGTGATTCAGTTACGGGATACGTAACAAATTACATGTTCGGCAAGCATTGTGGGCTGAAGAGCCTGTTTTGTGCTGTAGGTTTTCTACGTTCTAAATAGGCAAATGAAAGCAAACGTACAAAAATCTACAAGTATACACGGCTTTCTCCATGATGCACTTAACTTTTCACCAACCATCAAATCCAACCTCCACACCTCTCAGCAAAGCCAAACTAAGGATTTAAATGTTCTTGCATAGGGTGTAGTGCACCTGCTGCTACTAACCCAGCCATTATTTTAGGGTACCCCAAGTTGTCCCTCATGTCTTTTGGGGCCATTCTGCTGTCTACAAACCAATGTAATGGTTTGAGCGAAAATAAATCAAACTGCTTGAAATGGCTGTGCCTAGAGTATTAATTTTTATGAGCTATAAACCAGTAGAGTATATTAACCAAAGGGATTGTTTTGATGAGTTTAACTAGTGATTGTTTTACTGTTGGTGTGTAAATGATGAACTCCCAAGAAATGCAGAACAGGAGGGCAAGTGTGTGAACTATTGGGGAAACTAGACCAAGGAGAAAATGAGGAGTGACTAACTGGTTTAGCAGAATTACATCGCCAACCCTTTCTGTCACACTGCCAATGTCACTTGCTGATGTGTTAGGTCAGTCAGACTTACAGCTCAAAAACAGGCCCTTCGCTCCATTTAGTCATCCTGAGCTATTAATCTGCCTTATCCCATCGATCTGCACCCAGACCAGAGCCCTTCATTACCCTTCCATCCATGTACCTTTCCAAATTTCTCTTAAATGTTCAAATCGAACCTCCATCCACCACTTACACTGGCATCTCATTCCACTCTGTCTGAGTGAAGAAATTCCCCTTCATGTTCCCTTAAACATTTCATGTTTCACCCTTAACCCATGTAGTCTCAGTGGAAAAAGCCTGCTTGCATACACTCTTATCTATACTCCTCATAATTTTGTATACCTCTATCAAAACTCCCCTCATTTTCCTATGCTTTCAGGAATAAACCTTTCCTTATAATTCAGGCCCTTAAGTTCCAGCAACATCCCAGCAAATTTTCTCTCTACTCTATCAAACTTATTAATATCTTTTATGTATGTAGGTGACCAGAACTCCATTTGATACTCAAATAGGCCTCACCAACAACTTCAACATAACATCCCAACTCCTGTACTCAATATTTAAGTCCAGGAAGAGAGATAAAGACCAGATGACTGCATGGCTGATCAGCAGGTATAGCAGGCATGGACTCAGGTTCTCAAATTATTTGGCTTTTTTCTGGGGTAGAGGTGATCTGTGCAAGAAGGAGTCCAATACCCTTGTAGGGAAAATTGTTTTGCCACTAGGGAGGGTTTAAAACTAGGGGTTGGGACGGAGAGTGCAAAACCACTGAGAAAACTGGAGTACAAGCCCAGCAATCAGGATAACCGTGTTCACAGTGAAAGGGCAGATGGGATCACCACTTTAGATTGCATGTACTGTAGCTTAAAAGGTAAAGTAGATGAACTGAGGGCATAAATTTCCTCTAGGAATAGAATACCCAACATGGCTGAGAGAAGGGCAGGACTGGCAGCTGCTTGTTCTGTGATGCCAGTTTAAGATGATACTGCTGAGGGTGAGCAGCAACAACTTACCAGCGGTTAACAAAACGAGAAACAGAAACAGAAAACCCACAGCACAATACAGGCCCTTCGGCCCACAAAGCTGTGCCGAACACGTCCCTACCTCAGAAATTACAAGGCTTACACATAGCCCTCTATTTTTCTGAGCTCCATGTACCTATCCTATTAAAAGACTCTATTGTATCCACCTCCACCACCATTGCCAGCAGCCCATTCCATGCACTCACCACTCTCTGCGTAAAAAACTTACCCCTGACACCTCCTCTGTACATACCCCCAACATCTTAAACCTGTGTCCTCTTGTGGCAACTATTTTAGCCCTGGGAAAAAGCCTCTGACTACCCTCCAAGATCAATACAACTATTTTACTAATAATACTTTTTCTGTAAAAAACATTGTGGTAAACAATCACTGTAAACAATGAAGAGATTAGCAAAGGCAAAGCTGAGTTGAGAGTCAAAGTATGCGGGTGCGAAGGTCGAGGCATGTTCGAGACAAAGTCAAGGCGGAGGCAGATTCGGAACCCGTTCACCTGGACTGAGAACAAGGTTTGATCGATCTAAGCACCAGGCTGATTTGGAAAGGCTGGGTATGGGCTGAAATGTGGTGACAGAGTCCAGGCCCAGAGTGTATTGATATGACAGGGCTCAGGCCTTAGTGCGAGGAATGAACTGATATTTGGACGATTTAAGTGCCAGGCCAGATGGATTGAAAAGGCAGGTTGCTGGGACCAGAGGCGTGGGGAAGACTGTTCTGCTCATTGCACTGTGATGTTTACTCCATTCTTCGCTACACTGAGGCTGAAACTATGGGCCTGCTGCAGGCTTCGTGTCTGAGTACTCACTTTTGTTCTAACTCCTATTTGCTTACTTTTAATTGCACATTTTTTTTGTTCACTCTGCATATTGAGTGTTAGTTTTTTATGGGATCTTTTGGGTTTCTTGTTTTGTGGCTTCCTGTGAGGAGATGAACCTCAAGGTTGAATAATACATACATACTTTGAACTTTATGTGGGACAGAGGAACAAGAAGAGCGAAGGGTTTTTTTTGATAGAGGAGGTCATAACCATAAGACTTATGATCAGAATTAGACCATTTAGCCCATCGAGTGCTTTGTCATTCCATCACAGCAGCAGTGCTTAGAGAGGACATTCTTGGAGGATCACCTAATGAGTCCATTTGGGTAGAACTTAAAAATAAGGAGGGGAGCTTCACCTTGCTAGGTTATATTACCATTTTATGTTCTATTATAACTCCCTTCCCAACCTAGTAGTCAGCAGGAATGACCAGATGTATCAAAAAATTGTACTTATGTTATGTACCCCGTAACTGGGTTTACAAACCAGCAGAAATAGAAGTATCCGTTGGAGTCTGGGGGTACCAAAACTAAAGGTCTTTATTAGTAAACTAAACAATACAATATCAAAAATGCAAATATACATATAAAACAGGTTAGCAATAATAATAGAAGTGTAGGAATAATTTAACAATAATAATAAACAAGCTCTAGCAATGTCTAGGGGTAAATAAATTGTCATAAGAGAATATAGAGTTCAGTTCATGTGTGCTGAGGTAGTTGCGGTTGTATTGTAATTCGTTGGAGAGAGAGAGAGATTGAGCAGCTGCAGCCAGCAAACCTTCAGTTGTATTCTGATTCCGTCATACTGTTGTGGTCATTCAGTTATGACCCCTCTGTTCTCGGCCAGACCGTTCTTCTGTGGTGGACTCGTCACTCTAGCATGAGTGGACACACATACAAGTCCCCACCGGCCCTGCCGTCACACTGGGAGCTCCTGATTCAGTCCTCAAAGCCCCCACCTTCCTGTGGGTGCACAACACTCAGTCAATGTCCATTGGTGTGTCTGAGGGGTGTCTCACCAGACCTGTCTTTTATCCCCACTGACAGGGTATCAGCCATCCATCAACTCAAAATGACCATGTCCATCAAATCAGGCCACTCCTGCTGTTTCCTTAGGAATGTTAACGAGCAAAGTAACGTCCTTGTAGTGAAAGGTAAACAATCCAGGAAGAAGACATAATACATAAATCAACTGTGTGTCTCGCTCTCTCTCTTATCTGTAGCAGATGTTCCTGCCTCTGTGCTTCATCTCTCTCTCTCATTAGCAGCATAGCAATAGCAATAGTTCATAGTTCTCAAAGGGGGGGGGGGTGGGAAATGGTTAACTCTACACCCCATTTCCATCAGGTCTGTTCAGCACTCTTAACACCCCCATCCATCAAGAAATTTTCACCAGAGTGAAAATTAACTAGTAAAGCACACTACAGAGTCTCATATAATACAGAAGTGGTCATTGACTACAAGGGTAATACAGATATACTTTCAAATTAACACCTGGATAAACAATCAGCAATTACATTGTCACTCCCCTTTACATGTTGTATTTTAATATCAAATTCTTGTAACAACAGACTCCAACTTAATAACCATCTATTTTTATTCTTCATGTTAGCCAAAAATACCAAGGGGTTGTGATCAGTATAAACGATTAATGGTCTCTGTGCTGAACAAATGTAGACCTCAAAATGCTGTATCGCCGGGATAAGTGCCAGCAATTCTTTCTCCACAGTGGAGTAATTTCTCTGGTGCACATTGAACTTTCGAGAGAAATATGCCACTGGGTATTCAATTTCATCCCCAGCTTTCTGTAGCAGGACTGCCCCTGCAACCTCGTCACTTGCATCGGTTGCCAGGGAGAAAGGTTTCGAAAAGTCAGGTGCTTTTAACACAGGGTGGTAGCACAGTATGGTTTTCAACTTTTCAAAGGCTTCCTGGCAAGGATTGCTCCACACAAACTTTTCATCCTTCTGCAGGAGCTTTGTAAGCGGGAGGGCAATATCAGCAAAGTTCTTACAAAATTTCCGATAGTACCTCGCCATTCCCAAAAACCTTCTCAGTGCCCTCTTATCTGTTGGGACAGGAACCTCAGAAATAGCCTGTACTTTAGCCTGCACAGGAGCCAACTGCCCCTGTCCTACCACATACCCCAGGTACGTGATCGTAGCGTGGCCGAATTCACTCTTTGCGAGGTTCACTGTGAGATTGGCTGCAGACATTTGTTTAAAGTCTTTCCACAGCCTCAATGTGCTCGTCCCATGTATCACTCCAAGTCACTACATCGTCGATGTAAGCCTTTGCATTTGTTAACCCTTTAATCACTGAGTTAATCATTCTCTGAAATGTCCCTGGAGTGTTTTTCATTCCAAAAGGCAAAACATTGTATTCATAGCACCCTGATGGTGTGACAAACGCTGAAATTTCTCGAGCCTTGTCAGTTAAAGGAACACACCAATATCCCTTTAGCAAGTCAATCTTGGTGATGTATCTAGCCTTACCCACTTTATCAATACAATCATCCACCCTGGGGATAGGGTAAGCAACTGTTAGTGTGATGGCATTCACTTTTCTGTAATCTGTACAGAATCTTATACTACCATCAGGCTTCGGTACAACCACGCATAGAGATGCCCATGCTGAGGAAGTTTCTCGAATAATACCAGCAGCTAAAATATGCTTAATTTCTTTTTCTACTAGCTTGCTCTTTTCCAAATTCATCCGATAAGGGGATTGCCTAATAGGCTGGGACGAGGTAACAATAACATCATGCACTGTGCCTTTGCACTTCCTTGGAGCATCTGGGCATAAATCTGCATGTCGGTTAATTAACTTTGTCAGCTGCTCGCTTTGTCCAGGCTCCAAATGAATGATTTTATCAGCAAAGTTGGCCAAAATAACAGAGTTTTCTAGTCTGGTGGGCACTATGTTTATCTCTTCAAAATGTTCAGGCTCCTCCTTATCAATCCCTACTACTTCATTTGTTTTCGTGACAGAACCAATTGGAGCAGGGTCGGCATCATGATAACCCTTCAGCATGTTAACGTGAGCCAATTGGCTCGGCTTTCGTCTATCAGGAGTTACGATCACATAATTCAGAGAGTCTATTTTCTTGATCACTTTGTACGGCCCTTGAAATCTCACCTGTAGGGGGTTGGTAACTACAGGAAACAGGACCGAAACCTTATCGCCCACTTGAAATTCTTGTTCTCAGGCTCGTTTATCATACCATTGTTTCATTTTAGTCTGGGAGCCTTTAAGATTTTTCTTTGCAAGGTCGCAAACCTTGTGGAGCCTTTCACAGAATTTCAAAATATAGTCAATCACATTGACTTGCACGTTCGGACTAGACCATTTCTCTTTGAGTAAGGTTAGAAGTCCTCTGGGCCTATGACCAAAAACGAGCTCGAATGGACTGAACCCCAGAGATCCCTGAACCGTATCCCTCACTGCAAATAACAAAAGCGGTAAGGCATCATCCCAGTCTCGAGTATTTTCCTGACAATATGTTTTAATCATGGTCTTTAAAGTGGCATGGAATCTTTCCAATGCTCCTTCAGATTCTGGGTGGTATGCAGAGGCTAAAATTTGTTTAACTTCCATCTGAGTCAACATTTGCTGGAATGCATGGGACGTGAAGGTACTCCCCTGATCTGACTGTATCTCTCTAGGTAACCCTACTGTGGTGAAGAATTAAATGAGTGCCTTTACCACTGCAGGAGTCCTAATGTTCCCCAGGGGCACAGTCTCCGGGAATCTGGTAGCAGCACACATCATGGTCATGATGTACTGCTGCCCACTTGCAGTTTTAGGCAAAAGACCCACAAAATCCATGATGATTCAGGAAAAAGGCTCCTCAAAGGTGGGTATCGGTCTGAGGGGTGCCTTTTGGATAACCTGATTTGGCTTTCCTACCACCTGACAGGTGTGACACCTTTTACAATAGTCGATAATATCCTTCCTCATATTTGGCCAGTAAAAATCTTTCATAACTCTATCTACTGTCTTCTTCACTCCTAAGTGTCCACCTAGGGGTATCTTAAGGGCCAGGTTCAAAATTTCGTCCCGATAAACCTTCGGAACCACCACCTGATGTACCACTGCCCAGTCCTCATCTCCTGGCACCATGGTCGGCCTCCACTTCCTCATTAACACTCCCTCCTTCAGGTAGTATCCCCCTGGCTCCTTATCAATTTCTGCTTCGGATAGAGCTGTTTCTTTCAGTGGCACAAGCTCCTCATCACATCTCTGCTCCTTTATAAATTCCCTCCTTGCTAAAGGTAAATCCGCCTCCTCTCCTTTACTCTCCTTAACCCCACTATCCTGTTTGTCCTCATCCGGTAACCCTCTTTGATACAAGGTCGGTAAAAACGTCTCTGCTAAATCAACACTGGGCTCAATTAAACTGGTTTCTGTCTCAGCTGCCTTTCTAGACATGCTGCGAGTTATTGCGCATGCGGGATAAATATTGGAATCTATGGGCGGGTCCTCAGCACTTACAGGCTTGCTTGTCAGCTTCACTGCTGAATACACGTCACCACCTGCAAGATCATTACTGAGTAGGACGTCCACACCATCCATCGGTAATTCAGACTGTACCGCTATCTCGACTGGTCCAGATACCAGGTCACATTTCAGAAATATTCTGTACAAAGGTACAGCCTCAGTTCCTTTTCCAATACCTTTTAACACATTTACCTCCCCAGTCTCGGTCTCAGCACCAAAGTCTAACACCTTCCTTAGAATCAATGACTGACCAGCCCCTGTATCTCTCCAGATCTGCACTAGAACTGGGGTTTCTCCTTCCTTCACAGATATGATCCCCTCCGAAATAAACTTCTCACTCCCCTCTTGGGCTCTATCTAACCTTGCTTTCCTCATCGATCTGTTGACTGGCTCAATGCAACCAGTCAGAGTTGTCGTCTTTCCCTTTCCTGTCTCCTTCTTTGGAGCAAAACACTTAGATGCTATGTGGCCAGGTTTCCCACAATTATAACACGTAGAGCTGGGAACCTTCTTGCCAGCCTGCTTTTCCTCCTCTTTGCCTTTTCCATGGAAATACACGAGCCAAGTCTGATCAACTTTGGCTGGGCCACCTCGGGGAGGAGGTATTATGATTAAAGGCCCAAAACAACTGACGATCCAAGGGTGCATTACTGACGATGTGTCCCTGTGCACACCCGGTTCGTTGAACGAAGTGGTATCGGACCACAATAATGAAAGGCTTGGACCAGATTAACCTGACTTCCCCATACAAGCCTAGCCGCCATAGCAGCTCATACTCAGAACTCTGCAGCCTAACCTCTCCTAGCCAAACATATACATCCACCAGCCCTACATTCAAACCTAATCCTAAAGTCCAAAAGGGGCACACACCCCCACAAACCCCAGGCACTTCCCGATTAACCCTGGCTTCAGCCCCACAAACCCTAAGCACACCCCAATTAACCTATGCTAAACCCCTACAAACTGGACATCCTATGTCAAGAGAGGCAAGATTCAACAAAGGCAAGTGTTGGACCTGGTTAATGAAAGCGTGGGCCAGATCAAAGTGGCAGGGTCGCGTGAAACTGAATCTCAAGTGACGAGATCAAAAAGCACAAGAGGGCTGATTCTCCCACTGCCCGCAAAATCTCAACCTAACCCAGCCAAACATATACATCCACCAGCCCGACACTCAAACCTAATCCTAAAGTCCAAAAGGGACACACACCCCCACAAACCCTAGGCACTTCCCGATTAACCCTGGCTTCAGCCCCACAAACCCTAAGCACACCCCAATTAACCTATGCTAAACCCCTACAAACTGGACATCCTATGTCAAGAGAGGCAAGATTCAACAAAGGCAAGTGTTGGACCTGGTTAATGAAAGCGTGGGCCAGATCAAAGTGGCAGGGTCGCGTGAAACTGAATCTCAAGTGACGAGATCAAAAAGCACAAGAGGGCTGATTCTCTCACTGCCCGCATAATCTCAACCTAACCCAGCCAAACATATACATCCACCAGCCCGACACTCAAACCTAATCCTAAAGTCCAAAAGGGACACACATCCCCACAAACCCTAGGCACTTCCCGATTAACCCTGGCTTCAGCCCCACAAACCCTAAGCACACCCCAATTAACCCTTGCTAAACCCCCACAAACCGGATATCAAAAAGCACAAGAGGGCTGATTCGCCCACTGCCCGCATAATCTCAACCTTCCTTAGAATCAATGACTGACCAGCCCCAGTATCTCTCCAGATCTGCACTAGAACTGGGGTTTCTCCTTCCTTCACAGATATGATCCCCTCTGAAATAAACCTCTCACTCCCCTCTTGGGCTCTATCTAACCTTGCCTTCCTCATCGATCTGTTGACCGGCTCAATGCAACCAGTCAGAGTTGTCGTCTTTCCCTTTCCTGTCTCCTTCTTTGGAGCAAAGCACTTAGATGTTATGTGGCCAGCTTTCCCACAATTATAACACGTAAAGCTGGGAACCTTCTTGCCAGCCTGCTTTTCCTCCTCCTTGCCTTTTCCATTAGTTCCCACCTTATTCTCTGCCTTAGCCGGTGGGTTTTCTATACCGTCCCTACTGCTCCTCTGGTAGCTCTTATTTGGGGGAAACTTTGTCTTGTGGGTTAAGGCATACTCGTCTGCTAACTTGGCAGTTGCAGACAGAGTCTCTGTCTCCTTCTTGTCCAAGTGTGTCTTCATACCTTCAGGGAAGCAACTTCTAACTTGCTCAATGAGCATCAGCTATTGCAGCCTATCAAATTTCCATTGACCCCTTTTGAAGCGCACCACCGATCTCAATATATTTGCATCTCACTGGCAAACTCTAAATACATGCGGTCCCACAGCCTCCTCAAATTCCGGAACTTCTGCCGGTATGCCCCTGGAACTAATTTATAATTCCTTACTATAGCCATTTTCACTTCATCATAATCTTTAGACTCATCCATAGACAATGCCAAATACGCTTGCTGAGCCTTCCCCCTAAGTACACTTTGTAACAGAACAGCCCATTTCTCCTTAGGCCAGTTCTGATTCAAAGCAACTTTCTCAAAATGAAAGAAGTACCTATCGACATCCATCTCCTCAAATGGGGGTACCAACTTAATCTCCTGACCAATCCTGAACCCCTTGTTTGGGTCTATTGCCTGGCCTCCTCCCTGCAATGCCTTTAACTTCTCCATTTCCAGCTCAAATTGCCTCTCTTCCCGTTCCTTATCGGCCTCCAGCTCCAGCTTCCTTACTCGAAGCTCATGCTCCCTCTTCTCCCTCATTTCCACCTCCCTTTCCTCTCTCACTGCCTCCAGCTGCCTTATCCGGAGTTCATGCTCCCTCTTCTTTTCATCCTCAGCCAACCTTAATTTTTCCATCTGTAACTGAAGCTCAATCTTGGTTGGTTTCCTCTCAGGGAACAGTTCCAATATCCCTGACGGGAACACACCTTGGGATACATAATACACAACTATCGCCCTCTGTATCTCCAACTTTCTCATCGCCATTTCACCGCCGAGAGATTCAATTTTCTCGCAATACTCAACAATTCCACCTTTCTGGCATCCTCTAATGCCCCCGTAGTTGGTTCTTTTAAAAATTTGTCAAGCTCCATCTCTGCTGGTTTCCCATCTGGTTATCCACACAACCAGATCATATAAGGGACTTCAATCCTTATTCACAGCCCCCCCCCCAATTTGGTGAACAAATCCTGGATGAGGCCCCAATTTGTTACGTACCCTGTAACTGGGTTTACAGACCAGCAGAAATAGAAGAATCCGTTGGAGTCTGGTGGTACCGAAAACTAAAGGTGTTTATTAGTGAACTATGCAATACAATATCAAAAATGCCAATATACATATAAAACAGGTTAGCAATAATAAACATATAAGTGTAGGAATAATAATCATTAATAATAAACAAGCTCTATCAATGTCTAGGGGTAAATGAATTGTCATAAGAGAATATAGAGTTCAGTTCAGTTCAGTTCATGTGTGCTGAGGTAGTTGCGGTTGTATTGTAATTTGTTAGAGAGAGAGAGCGAGCGAGAGATTGAGCAGCCGCAGCCAGCAAACCTTCTGTTGTATTCTGACTCCATCGTACCGTTGTGGTCATTCGGTTATGACCCCTCTGTTCTCGGCCAGACCGTTCTTCTGTGGTGGACTCGTCACTCTAGCATGAGTGGACACACACACAAGTCCCCACCAGCCCTGCCGTCACACTGTGAGCTTTATTGACCGATCTCCTGATTTGGTCCTCAAAGCCCCCACCTTCCTGTGGGTGCACAACACTCGGTCAGTGTCCATTGGTGTGTCTGAGGGGTGTCTCACCAGACCTGTCTTTTATCCCCACTGACAGGGTATCAGCCGTCCATCAATTCAAAATGACCATGTCTATCAAATCAAGCCACTCCTGCTGTCTCCTTAGGAATGTTAACGAGCAAAGTAATGTCCTTGTAGCGAAAGGTAAACAATCCAGGAAGAAGCCATAATACATAAATCAACTGTGTGTCTCTCTCTCTCTTATCTGCAGCAGATGTTCCTGCCTCTGTGCTTCATCTCTCTCTCTCATTAGCAGCATAGCAATAGCAATAGTTCATAGTTCTCAAAGGGGGGGGGGGAATGGTTAACTCTGCACCCTATTTCCATCAGGTCTGTTCAGCATTCATAACACTTAGTTGTGAGAATAGTGGGGTAGTACAAGTAGATTTCAATTTCCATGGTTTCAGCTGGGCCACCCAGAGTTCAAAGGGCCTGGATGGGGCACAATTTGGGAAGTAGATCAAGGACAGTTCTGTGATGCAGTATATAGAGGAAGGAGCAATACTCTGAATGAAGAGGAGCCAAGTAACTGAAATGGCAGTTGGACAGCACTTTGGGTCCAGTGGCCACAATTCTAATAGTTTTGAAATAGTTATGGAAAAAGAGAGAACAGGTTCCATAGTAGAGCAGGCCAAACTTTGAGGGCATTAGGCAGGATCAGCTGGAGTTGATTGGATGACTCTAAAGGCAAAGGGGCAGCTGGCATTGGGAGATTTTTAAAAGGGTTCAGGGCAGCATGTTCCTTTTAGGTTGAAGGGTAGATATACCAAATTTAGGGAAATCTAGCTACCAAGAGATATTTAGGAAGTAGAATTAATTTTTAGGCAGCTGATTATGAATGAATGAACCACTCAATGAATATAAAAATGTTAAGTGCAGGCTTAAGAAGGAAATGAGGAGAGCAAAAAGAAGGCAAGAGATGGATTTGACAGAAAGGGTTAAAGATAATCACAAGAGATTTTTCAGTTATATTAACAGTAAAAGGGTAACTAGGGGAGAGACTGGGTCCTCTTGAAGAGCATCAGTTCTGCCTGTGTGTGGAGATGCAAGAGATGGCTGTGGTTTTTATTTCTCCTCGATGTTTACAAAGATATGGTTGTGAAAGAAATTAGGATAATAAGTAGGCAAAAGTCAGGCAACTATAGGCCAGTTAGCTTAACATCTGTTAAAAACTGCTTGAAGCTGTCACTAAGGCAGAACTAGCAAAAGGAGTGGTTCCATTAGACAGACACAGCAAGGTTTCAGAAAGGGCAGGTCATGTTTGATTAACTTACTGGAGTTCTTTGAGAACATAATGAGAGCAGTGGATAGAGGGGAACAGGTGGATGTCATATACTTGGATTTCCAGAAGGCATTCGATAAGGTGCCGCACAAGAGACTCATAAATAAGATAAGGATATATGGAGTCGGAGGAAGTGTATTGGTATGGATAGTGGATTGGTTAATGAATAGAAGGCAGAGAGTTGGTATAAATGGGTGATTATCTGGTTGGCAGTCAGTGGTGAGTGGGGTGCCACAAGGATCAGTGTTGGTACTTTGATGATTTGGAAGAGGGGACTGAGTGTAGCGTAGCACAATTTGCTGATAACACTGAACTAAGTGGAAAAAACAAATTGTACTGAGAATGTGGAGAGTCTGCAGAGGGATATAGATAGGTTGAGTGGGCCAAGGTCTGGCAGATGGAATACATTGTTGGTCAATGCAAGATCATCCACTTTGGAACGGATATTATAAGCAGGGCTGAATTAAGCTAGTGAATGGCCATGTGCATGTAGCATATGTTATACAGGTGCCCTAAATTAAAAAAAAACATAAACATAAATTATTTACTTGCATAGTAAAGTAATTCAATATTTTTTCATTTGCTATACAGCCAGATAATGTGACAAATGTCTGACACTTCAGTAATAGTATTACTTACATGTAGATATCAATTTCAAATGTCAAAAGTAACAAAACTACAATTTAAAAGTTATATTTTCTAGATTTAGCATGAGCAAATTTGTTGATGATACTGGAAATGTCTATTTCATGCAGAAGTTCATGTTCTTCTGAATGCGGTGGACTCTGAACATCTGATCCGTGAAGTATTTTACCCAGTAGAAGCAGAAGCAATTGGATAATTGTGCTTTATTTGAATTTATTAACCCTTACCGTCATTTATGAAAAGTAGAACATTAGAAAATTGGGAGCAGACTTCTAAATTTTAACAGCCCAGGATTAACAATGGTACAAGCACAGATTATTTGTTACACAGTAATTGGATTTATCAGTGTCCCGGGTAAGTACTTCTCGGTTATTTGTATGGAGGCCACGACATCTCTTCGCTCTCAGCAACTGCTGATGCAATTTTAGTCCGTGTTAATGAAAATGCGTTCACACTACAGTTTCCTATGCGAGATAATGTTCCTGTTCCAATTTACATTCCACATTAGAATCATTGTGTACATGGGCCTCTTTCAAACAGGGTTGTTCGCAAATCATCTGATGCCTTCAAATAATTAGCGAAACCAGAGGTGTTTACTGATAATCTGATCTATCGGTTCCTGACAGTCCCTAGAATGCCATCTCGTTCCTCTCAGTCTCATATCGTGTATGAATACCAGATGTAATAGTGGCCAAAGGAACTAGAGTAAAGGATGAACTGAAGGAAATTTACATTAGGCAAGAAACGGTGTTGGGTAGACTGTTGAGTCTGAAGGCTTATAAGTCCCCGGGACCTGATGATCTGCATCCCTAGGGTACTTAAAGAGGTGGCTCTAGAAATCGTGGACGCATTGGTAATCATTTTCCAATGTTCTATAGATTCAGGAACAGTTCCTGCTGACTGGAGGGTGGCTAATGTTGTCCCACTTTTCAAGAAAGGAGGGAAGAGAGAAAACAGGGAATTATAGACTGGTTAGCCTGACGTCAGTGTTGGGAAAGATGCTGGAGTCAATTATAAAAGAGGAAATTACGACACATTTGGATAGCAGTAGAAGGATCAGTCCGAGTCAGCATGGATTTATGAAGGGAAAATCATGCTTGACTAATCTTCTGGAGTTTTTTGAAGATGTAACTATGAAAATGGACAAGGGACAGCTAGTGGATGTGGTGACCTGGACTTCCAGAAAGCTTTTGATAAAGTCCCACATAGGAGATTAGTGGGCAAAATTAGGGCACATGGTATTGGGGGCAGAGTACTGACATGGATTGAAAATTGGCTGGCTGACAGGAAACAAAGAGTAGTGATTAACGGGTCCTTCTCAGAACGGCAGGCTGTGACCAGTGGGGTGCCGCAAGGTTCGGTGCTGGGACCGCAGCTGTTTACAATATACATTAATGATTTAAATGAAGGGATTAAAAGTAACATTAGCAAATTTGCTGATGACACAAAGCTGGGTGGCAGTGTGAAATGTCAGGATGATGTTATGAGAATGCAGGGTGACTTGGACAGGTTGGGTGAGTGGGCAAATGAATGGCAGATGCAGTTTAATGTGGATAAATGAGAGGTTATCCACTTTGGTGGCAAGAACAGGAAGGCAGATTACTATCTAAATGGAGTCAAGTTAGGAAAAGGGGAAGTACGAGATCTAGGTGTTCTTGTACATCAGTCAATGAAAGCAAGCATGCAGGTACAGCAGGCAGTGAAGAAAGCTAATGGCATGCTGGCCTTTATAACAAGAGGAATTGAGTATAGGAGTAAAGAGGTCCTTCTGCAGCTGCACAGGGTCCTGGTGGGACCCCACCTGGAGTATTGTGTGCAGTTTTGGTCTCCAAATTTGAGGAAGGACATTCTTGCGATTGAGGGAGTGCAACATAGGTTCACAAGGTTAATTCCTGGAATGGCGGGACTGTCATAATTTGAAAGATTGGAGCGACTGGGCTTGTATACACTGGAATTTAGAAGGATGAGAGGGGATCTGATTGAAACATATAAGATTATTAAGGGATTGGACACACTGGAGGCAGGAAACATGTTCCCGCTGATGGGTGAGTCCAGAACTAGAGGTCACAGTTTAAGAATAACGGGTAGGCCATTTAGAACAGAGATGCAGAAAAACTTTTTCACCCAGAGAGTGGTGGATATGTGGAATGCTTTGCCCCAGAAGGCAGTGGAGGCCAAGTCTCTGGATGCATTCAAGAGAGAGTTAGATAGAGCTCTTATAGATAGCGTGGTCAAGGGATATGGGGAGAGGGCAGGAACGGGGTACTGATTGTGTATGGTCAGCCATGATCACAGAGAATGGCGGTGCTGGCTAGAAGGGCCAAATGGCCTACTCCTGCACCAACTGTCTATTGTCAATTGACAATGTAACCTGGGTCATGCAGACTTGTCACTGGAACTTTTTGTAGTTTTTACATTTGTGACATGAGACATTGAACTGCACAGAAACAACACACACAATTCATGTCTATCAAAATGTCCTGTCATTAGCAGATCTCATTCATTCGAACTTTTTTTTCTCATGAGTAATCGATTAAGATATTCTATCTCAGGGCAAATAATTTTGATTTCAATTTGTGAAAATGCTTTCCGCTTTCTTCTCTGGGTTCACGGGATGTGAGCATCGCTGGCAATTCGGATATTATTATCCCCCTCCAACTCCCACGATTACAGGAATAAGGTTGCAATTCACAAGATCCTTGGATATACCCCATGTAAAATCCAGCAAGGCTGATTATTCTCCTTCCCAGAAAGTCATTGATGAAATAACTGAGGCTTTGCAGTTAAAATCCATAATACATTATTTGGTATGTTACATACTAGCATAGAGGACAATTCCTATTCAAAAAGCATAGATATTGTGCCTTCGCGACTACCTGTAAATTTAGCATTCTTGTCTCAGAGGTGCCAGAGATGCATTCAAACTGGGTTCACAGCTTTTAGGAAATGCATTGTTATGAACTCAATCCACAGTTCAAAGAACAGAAGACTGATGGCTGAAGTCATTTATTTAAGTGTAAATGAATCATCTACCTAAAACTCACTCTAACAGTCATGAGGAAACGGTGAGAATGCCGATTTCACCAGACTGCAGCTTGCAAGCAGTCGAAGATGCTCTCGAAGATGAGGGGCCCAAAGAATATGCTACTTTTGCTACTAGGTTAATCCAGCCCTGAATAGAAAAGCAGATTATTATTTAAATGGTGAAAGATTGCAGCATGCTGTTGTGCAGAGGGATTTGGGAGTGCTTGTTCATGAATCACAAAAGGTTGCCTTGCAGGTACAACAGGTTATTAAGAAGGCAATCAGAATGTTGGCCTTCATTGCTAAAGGGATTGAATTCAAGAGCAGGGAGGTTATGCTGCAACTGTACAGGGTACTGGTGAGGCTGCACCTGGAGTACCGTGTGCAGTTCTGGTCTTCATACTTGAGGAAGGCTATATTGGCTTTGGAGGCAGTGCAGAGGAGGTTCACCAGGTTGATTCCAGGGACTTGAGTCCCTGGGACTATACTCTCTGGAGTTCAGAAGAATGAGAGGGGATCGTATAGAAACATACAAAATTTTTAAAAGGGATAGATAAGATAGAAGTAGGAAAGATGTTTCCATTGGTAGGTGAGACTAGTATTAGAGGACATTGCCTCAAGATTCAGGGGGGAAGATTTAGGACGGAGATGAGGAGAAACTGTTTTTCCCAGAGAGTGGTGAATCTGTGGAATTCTCTGCCCAGGGAAGCAGTTGAGGCTTCCTCACTAAATATATTTAAGAAACAGTTTGATAGGTTTTTACATAGTAAGGAAATCAAGGGTTATGGGGAAAAGGCAAGTAGATGGAGCTGAGTTTACAGACAAATCAGTCATGATCTTATTGAATAGCAGGGCAGGCTCGATAGGCCAGATGGCCTACTCCTGCTCCTATTTCTTATGTTCTTAAGTAGTGAGATCTTGGATTACAGGATATATATCTTTTAAGGATGGAGATATTTGCATACCTTGAAGTGCATGTATTGGATTTGGTATTGGTTTATAATTGTCACCTGTATTTAGATCAGTGAATTTTTTTTCCTACATACACTTCATACAGATCAAATCACTATCATTAGGGTTAGATCAAATCAAATCATTGAACTAAAATAAGATAATGCAGAATAATTTGTAAAAGCTAACTAAAAGTGGTGCAGGTAAATAATGTGGTATCAGAAGGAGGTAGATTATGAGGTCACAAGTCCATCTTATCATACAAGAGGTCTGTTCAAGGGTCAAGAGTCACCACAGGAGTCGTCCTTGAACCTGGTGGTATGTTTTTTCAGTCTGGTGGTATGTTTTTTCAGTCTGGTGGTATGTATCTTCTGCCTGATGACTCATATTTGTGTAATTTTTTTAACATGCCTCTTTGGTTCTTAAGGTTTCTGATAGAGCCAATGACCTGAATCATTAACTTTTTATTTCCATGGACCCTTCCTGGTCCAGTGATTGCTTCCCATGTATTCTAGTTTGTTATAGCTACGTCTGGCAAAGTTACAAGTCTGTACCAAGGATATGACACTGTCCTGAATAAGCACCATCCATTCATTATAAGCTCAGAATTCATGCCTAACAAGAGACTCATCATTAATTCCATTTTCATTCCTTTCTTCCAACAGATCCAGGCCTGGTGGCGTGGCTTAATGGTGCAGAAGGAACTGGGTCCTTTTCAGAATTTGTTTCCAAAGAAAAACAAAAAAGGGAAAAAGAACCAGAAAAATAATAAAAAGAAAGGAAAGAAAAAGTAAAATAAATCCTGGAAACTGCGAGTAAATAACTTAAAATAGTAGAGCTTTTGATATCAGTTCTCTGATTTATGGACTTGGGGCAAGAAACGACCATTGAGGCTCAAGCCTGTAGCTTCTGGTTTTACCTCATTACCTTACCTTCATCTTTCTAACTTGTAAGAAACGACCATTGAGGCTCAAGCCTGTAGCTTCTGGTTTTACCTCATTACCTTACCTTCATCTTTCTAACTTGTACCAATTCTGACAATGCAAGTTGTTAACAACAGAGAAAACATAGAAACGCAGAAAACCGGCAGCACAATACAGGCCCTTCAGCCCACAAAGTTGTGGCAAACATGTCCCTACCTTAGAAATTACTAGGGCTACACCACACTGGACCAGATAATTTTGAAAACACCGGTTTCACGTTAAAATGATAGGCATCCACACTATGCGTTTTTGAAAATATCTCTATCCACATTGAAACAGAGATTTCGGCGAATCTCTTCCTGTTGCGCATGCGCAGGACATACCTACCGAAAACAAGCAACATGTTTGTTGTCGAATCTCTCTGTAAAAGTGCACGCTTGTGTAGTTACAGACTAGAAAAACTTAAAACGATGGACAGCTGTTGGCTCTCACACAGGAGAACTTAAAAGTAAAAAAAAACAAATACTGGAGCGTACGGAGGTAACCGACGGAATTCACGGACTGTATGACCCAGCTTCTGTTGCATTAATAAAGCACCTTGTTAAATGTATAAAACATGTCTGCATCAGGGTTATCTTGTATTTCCATACAATGTTACATTAGGCTGTTACACATCTATTGTCAGAGAAGTACTTGCATAAATAGGTAAACCACCTTCATACGAGCAAGGACAGAAAATGGCAAAGTGAGTACAGTATACTTATTTATTCAGTAAGTTATGGGTCAAAGTATTTAGTGAGTACATTTCTAACTCTTCTGGCTTTAGTCTTGTTGCCGTCTGTTCTGAAATTGGTAGGTTGCGTTCAAGAAAACAATGAAATAGCATGCTGCCGTCTGACAGCGTTTTCAAAAGACTCCGGTTACTCTGTCCACACTGATCTGCCCGAGCAGCGTTTTCAAAAATACCCACCCTGGAAAGCGTTTCTGAAAAGCTTTGGTTTCAGGGGACGAAAATGCTATTTTAGTGTGGACGGAGGGTAAAAACGAAGAGAAAAAGTTTCGGTAACAGATTTATCTGGCGTAGTGTGAATGTAGCCTAGGCTTACGCATAGCCCTCTATTTTTATAAGCTCCATGTACCTATCCTATTAAAAGACACTATTGTATCCGCCTCCACCACCATTGTTGGCAGCCCATTCCACACACTCACCACTCTCGTGAGTAAAAACTTTCCCTGACATCTCCTCTGTACCTGCTCCACAGCACCTTAAACCTGTGTCCTCTTGTGGCAACCATTTCAGCCCTGGGAAAAAGACTCTGACTATCCACACGATCAATTTCCTCTCATCACCTTATACACCTCTATCAGGTCATCTCTCATCCTCCGTCACTCCAAGGAGAAAAGGCTGAGTTCGCTCAACCTATTCTCATGAGGCATGCTCCCCAATCCAGGCAACATCCTTGTAAATCTCCTCTGCACTCCTTCTATGGCTTCCACATCCTTCCTGTAGTGAAGCAACCAGAACTGAGCACAGTACTCCAAGTACAGAGTCCTGTAACCCCACTATTTAAAAAAGGAGGGAGAGAAAAACTGGGGAATTATAGACCGGTTAGTCTGACAACGGTGGTGGGGAAAATGCTAGAGTCGGTTGTCAAAGAAGTGATAACAGCACATTTGGAAAGAGGTGAAATCATCGGACAAAGTCAGCATGGATTTGTGAAAGGAAAATCATGTCTGATGAATCTTATAGAATTTTTTGAAGATGTAGCTAGTAGAGTGGATCGGGGAGAGCCAGTAGATGGGGTATATTTAGATTTTCAAAAGGCTTTTGACAAGGTCCCACACAGGAGATTAGTGTGCAAACTTAAAGCACACGGTATTGGGGGTATGGTATTGATGTGGATAGAGAATTGGTTGGCAGACAGGAAGCAAAGAGTGGGAGTAAACGGGACCTTTTCAGAATGGCAGGCAGTGACTACTGGGGTACCGCAAGGCTCAGTGCTGGGACCCCAGTTGTTTACAATATATATTGATGATTTAGACAAGGGAATTAAATGCAGCATCTCCAAGTTTGCGGATGACACGAAGCTGGGCAGCGGTGTTAGCTGTGAGGAGGATGCTAAGAGGATGCAGGGTGACTTGGATAGGTTAGGTGAGTGGGTAAATTCATGGCAGATGCAATTTAATATGGATAAATGTGAGGTTATCCACTTTGGTTGCAAGAACAGGAAAACAGATTATCTGAATGGTGGCCGATTAGGAAAAGGGGAGGTGCACCGAGACCTGGGTGTCATTGTACACCAGTCATTGAAGGTGGGCATGCAGGTACAGCAAGCAGTGAAAAAAGCAAATGGTATGTTGGCAATCATAGCAAAAGGATTTGAGTACAGGAGCAGGGAGGTTCTATTGCAGTTGTACAAGGCCTTGGTGAGACCACACCTAGAGTATTGTGTGCAGTTTTGGTCCCCTAATCTGAGGAAAGACATTCTTGCCATAGAGGGAGTACAAAGAAGGTTCACCAAATTGATTCCTGGGATGGCAGGACTTTCATATGAAGAAAGACTGGATCGACTAGGCTTATACTCACTGGAATTTAGAAGATTGAGGGGGAATCTTATTGAAACGTATAAAATTCTAAAGGGATTGGACAGGCTAGATGCAGGAAGTTTGTTTCTGATGTTGGGGAAGTCCAGAATGAGAGGTCACAGTTTAAGGATAAAGGGAAAGCCTTTTAGGACCGAGATGAGGAAAAACTTCTTCACACAGAGAGTGGTGAATCTATGGAATTCTCTGCCACCGGAAACAGTTGAGGACGGTTCATTGGCTATATTTAAGAGGAAGTTATATACGGCCCTTGTGGCTAAAGGGATCGGGGGTATGGAGAGAAAGCAGGTACAGGGTTCTGAGTGGATGATCAGCCATGATCGTACGGTGCAGGCTCAAGGGGCCGAATGGCCTACTCCTGCACCAATTTTCTATGTTTCTATGTTTCTATATAGCTGCAACATTACCTCTCGGCTCCGAAATTCAATTCCATGAATGATGAAGGCCAATACACCATACGCCTTCTTAACCACAGAGTCAACCTGCACAGCTACTTTGAGTGTCCTGTGGACTCGGACCCCAAGATCCCTCTGATCCTCCACAATGCCAAGAGTCTTACCATTAATACTATATTCTGCCATCATATTTGACCTACCAAAATGAACCACCACACCTATCTGGGTTCAACGCCATCTGCCACTTCTCAGCTCATTTTTGCATCCTATCAATGTCCCGCTCCACACTATCCATAACATCTCCAAAATTTGTGTCATCAGCAAAACTTACTAACCCATCCCTCCACTTCCTCATCCAGATCATTTATAAAAATAACGAAGTGTAAGGGTCCCAGAACAGATACCTGAAGCACACCACTGGTCACCAACCTCCATGCAGAATATGACCCGTCTACAACCAGTCTTTGCCTTTTGTGGGCAAGCCAGTTCTGGATTCACAAAGCAAGTCAAGTCAACTGAATTGAATTGAATGATCTTTATTGTCATTATACATAGGTACAATGAAACTCTGTTTGGCTTCCTCTCAGGTAATCAAACAAAGCGGTAAATAAAAACAAGATATTAATAGAAAAACAGTATTAAATAGATAAGTAGCAGAAAATAAGTTGCAGCATCACCAAATTATCACACTAATGCACAAAGTCCCGTTAGTGCAAGTATTTGAGTCCTCGTGTGTGCATGTGCATGCTCACAGTTTCAGTCATTGTTCTGTGGGAGTGGTGTGGCGGAGGCCACAGCTCTTGGGTAGAAGCTGTTGCTCAGTCTATTTGTTCTGGCAAGTCACTTTTTATTGTCATTTCGACCATAACTGCTGGTTCAGTACACAGTAAAAACGAGACATTTCTCAGGACCATGGTGCAACATGAAACAGTACAAAAACTACACTAAACTACGCTAAAACAACACAGACAAAAAAAACCTCTGAACTACAGACTTACCCAGGACTGCATAAAGTGCACAAAACAGTGCAGGCATTACAATAAATAATAAACAAGACAATAGGCACAGTAGAGGGCAGTAAGTTGGTGTCAGTTCAAACTCTGGGTATAGAGCAGTCTGATGGCTTGGGGGAAGAAACTGTTACATAGTCTGGTCGTGAGAGCCCGAATGCTTCAGTGCCTTTTCCCAGATGGCGGGAGGGAAAAAAGTTTGTATGGGGTCCTTCATAATGCTGTTTGTTTTGCAGATGCAGTGTGTAGAGTAAATGTCCTTAATGACGGGAAGAGAAACCCCGATCATCTTCTCAGCTGATCTCACTATCTGCTGCAGGGTCTTGCGATCCGAGATGGTGCAATTTCCAAACCAGGCAGTGATGCAGCTGATCAGGATGCTCTCGATACAACCTCTGTAGAATGTGATGAGGATTGGGGGGTGGGAGATGGACTTTCCTCAGCCTTCGCAGAAAGTAGAGATGCTGCTGGGCTTTCTTTGCTATGGAGCTGGTGTTGAGTGACCAGGTGAGATTCTCTGCCAGGTGAACACCAAGAAATATGGTGCTCTTAACAATCTCTACTGAGGAGCCATCGATGTTCAGCAGGGAGTGGTCACTCCGTGCCCTCCTGAAGTCAACAACCATCTTTTTTGTTTTGTTCACATTCAGAGACAGATTGTTGGCTCTGCACCAGTCCGTTAGCCACTGCACCTCCGATGCTGACTCATCATTCTTGCTGATGAGACCCACCACGGTCATGTCATCAACAAACTTTATGATGTTGTTCGAGCTGTGTGTTGCAGCACAGTCGTGGGTCAGCAAAGTGAACAGCAGTGGACCCCCGTGCTCGGTGTGATGGTGTTGGAGATGCTGCCTCCAATCCGGACTTACTGAGGTCTCCCAATCAGGAAGTCTAGTATGCAGTTGCAGAAAGAGAGGTATTTAGGCCCAGTAGGCTGAACTTTCCAATCAGTTTCTGAGGGATGGTTGTGTTGAATGCTGAACTGAAGTCTATGAACAGCATTCGAACATAGGTGTCTTTTTTGTCCAGGTGGAGGGTGATAGCCATGGCATCGTCTGGTGAGTGGTTGGGATGGTACACGAACTGCAGGGGGTCCAGTGAGGGGGGGCAGCAGGGTCTTGATGTGCCTCATGACGAGCCTCTCGAAACACTTCATGATGATGGATGTGCGTGCAACAGGACGGTAGTCACTGAGGCAGGACACTGAAGACTTCTTTGGCACAGGGACGACGGTGGCGGCCTAGAAGCACATTGCAATGATGGCACTGCTCAGGGAGATGTTGAAGCAATGTCCCCTTGGATCCCATGCCTCCTTACTTTCTCAATAAACTTGCATGGGGTACCTTATCAAATGCTTTTCTGAAACCCATATATATACATCAACTGCTCTTCCTTCATCAATGTGTTCAGTCCCATCCTCAAAAAATTCAATCAGGCTCGTAAGGCACAACCAGCCCTTGGCGAAGCCATGCTGTCATGTACACACAACTCTGTAAAAGTATCAGCAGCAAAAGAACACAAAGTGGAGTCTGGTTTTGCTGTTAACAAAACACTACTTTATTAGTAACTATGTCATACAGTAACTTAGACCAGGTAAATCCAAGGGTTAACAGTGTTATGCATATATAGGTGTAAATCCATAAATCCTCAAACTTCTTTAAGCTTAGGTGGTGTCAGAAACACACTGAGTCTCAGCAATTTGCAGAACGGTAAACTTTATTTTTCGAGTCTGCAGATTCGGACCCAACCAGCTCCTGCTAGATTGAGTGCCGAATTACACTTTGCACAGTTTTTTATACCCTACTTGTTTACGACTTTGTGAGTTGCACCCATGTGAGGTGCAGACATTCTTCCTTAATCTCATTACAAAATTACAAATGTGATTACCCCTTTGGCCCACTTATCAGCCTCAGCGCATTAACACCGTTATTGTTCAACCGTTAAGCATGTCTTCCCGTTACCCGTATCGCTTCTTTAATCAGCAAGCTATTGTTTCATCCTGATTTTGCAAATTGGTTTATACGTTGCCCTGCAAGTTGCTTTGCACGTTCTTTCTGTGTCAGCACATTCTAAATGGACTCCTTAAGAATCATTTCTCTCAGGTGGTAAGTGATATATTCTTACAATGATGTGTAAGAAAAGTTCAGTTCAAATGCACAGCTTAATTAATGCAAGATGTTTGTAATCCAAAGGTGAATGTTGTGAGATGGCAGTTATGTCAATATTCCACAGATTCCACGACAGCAATACAAAATAACAATAGCAGTAGGTTTTATCTCCCAAGTTGTTCCATTCCACACACGAAATATCACCGACAGTGACCTTTAACGAATATCCTTTCAGCACAAACGGTACCACACCCAAATTCAGCTGCGGGATATCTCAAAGTGATGGCCACAGGATACTCAAATGGAATCCACGTATGGATCATCACCAACAGTAGCTTATCACAAAGGACCATCTTCAAGGGAACCACCACCTAGGCAAGGGTCGACACACCGGTAGATTCCACAAGGCTACCCCAAGCACACAACATGATAGCCACTTATGCAGCTCCATGACATATGAAATAACTCCGACAGTGATTTGCCACAGACGAGCCTTTCTTCAGTGAAATACCACACCCAGAAAAAGGGTAAACACACATGTGGTATTCACACCTACTCCTGTGGATTAACTAAGTGACAATCACACTTTCATATTCGAATGAAAACAAACTCACCCTCATGGGCTACTTAGAGACAATTACTTATCAATACTCAGCATCAATCTTAACTCACGCCTTTTGGGCTACTGAAAGTTTAAACCAGCGTCTGACTCACTGGTGTCTTCCATTGACCAAATCCATCCTGACTCTGAGCTGTGTGTGTCTGTGTGTCCTTGCATATTCAAAATAAGCTGCAGAGAAACCATTACATTGATTGTCCATCAAATCTCTCTCTCTCTCTCTCTCTCTCTCCCTCTCTCTCTCTCTCTCTCTCACTCTCTCTCTCTCTCTCCCTCTCCCTCTCTCTCTCTCTCTCCTCAAACAGTGTCCAAAAGTCAGTCTCATTCTTCCAGTATTTTAAAGTGACATTCCACAGAAAAAATCTGTGGGTACATAACAATGCTGACTACTCCTAATCATATTATACCTTTCCAAATGTAAATAAATCCTGCTTCTCGGGATCTTCTCCATCAACTTATCAACCACTGAGGTAAGACACACTGTCTATAATTTCCTGGGCTATCTCTACATAGATAGATAGATAAGATACTTTATTCATCCCCAAGGGGAAATTCAACATTTTTCCAGTCCCATACACTTACTGCAGCAAAACTAATTACATACAGCATTTAACAGTATAAATATGATATGCATCTAAAATCACCCTCCCAAAAATCATTAATAAATAGCTTTTAAAAAGTTCTTAAATAGTTTACTAAAGTGCATTGAGTGGTAACTTAAGCTCAGTCCTAACCCCGGCACTTTAACATGTCTTGCCCCTGGTGGTTGAATTGTAGAGCCGAATGGCGTTGGGGAGTAATGATCTCTTCATCCTGTCTGAGGAGCATTGCATTGACAGCAACCTGCCGCTGAAGCTGCTTCTCTGTCTCTGGATGGTGCTGTGCAGAGGATGTTCAGGGTTTTCCATGATTGACCGTAGCCTACTCAGCGCCCTCCGCTCTGCCACCGATGTCATACTCTCCAGTTCTGTGCCCACGACAGAGCCCGCCTTCCTTACCAGCTTATTAAGACATGAAGCGTCCCTCTTCTTAATGCTGCCTCCCCAGCACGCCACCACAAAGAAGAGGGCGCGCTCCACAACTGACCGATAGAACATCTTCAGCATTTCACTACAAACATTGAATGACGCCAGCCTTCTGAGGAAGTACAGTCGACTCTGTGCTTTCCTGCACAGGGCATCTGTGTTGGCAGTCCAGTCTAGCTTCTCGTCTAACTGCACTCCCAGATACTTGTAGGTCTTAACCTGCTCCACACATTCTCCATTAATGATCACTGGCTCCATATGAGGCCAAGGTCTCCTAAAGTCCACCACCATCTCCTTGGTCTTGGCGATATTGAGACGCAGGTAGTTTGAGTTGCACCATATCACAAAGTCCTGTATCAGTTTCCTATACTCTTCCTCCTGACCATTCCTGAAACACCCCACTATGGCCGTGTCATACTCTACTCCCTTTCTTAAATAAATGAACAACATCCACAATCCTCAAATCCTCCGAAACCTCTCCTGTCCCCATTAATGATGGAAAGATCATTGTCAGAGGCTCAGCAATTTCCTCCCTCACCTCCCACAGTAGCCTGGGGTACATCGTATCCGGTCTCGGCGACTTATCCAACTTGATGCTTTCCAAAAGCTTCAGCAGATCCTCCCTTAATATCTACATGCTCAAGCTTTTCAGTCTGCTGCAAGTCATCACTATGATCACTAAGATCCTTTTCCATAGTAAATACTGAAGTATTCATTAAGTACCTCTGCTATTTCCTCTGGTTCCATACACACTTTCCTACTGTGACACTCAATAGGTCCTATTCTTTCATGTCTTATCCTCTTGCTCTTCACATACTTGTCGAATGCCTTGGTGTTTTCCTTAATCCTACCCGCCAAGGCCTTCTCATGCCCCCTTCTGGCTCTCCTAATTTCCTTCTTAAGCTCCTTCCTAGTAGCCTTATAATCTTCTAGATCTCTAACATTACCTAGCTCTCTGAACGTTTTCTTTTCTTCTTGACTAGATTTATTACAGCCTTTGTACACCACGGTCCCGGTACCCTACCATAACTTCTCTGTCTAATTGGAATGTACCTATGCAGAAATTCCACACAAATATCCCATGAACATTTGCCACATTTCTTCGGTACTTTTCCCTGAGAACATCTGTTTCCAATTTAGGCCTTCAATTTCCTGCCTGATAGCCCCTTACTCCAATTAAACACGTTTCTAATTTGTCTGTTCCAAATCTCTGTCCTATGCTATTGTAAAGGGGATAGAATTATGATCACTATCTCCAAAATGCTCTCCCACTGAGAGATCTGACACCTGACCAGGATCATTTCCCAATACCAAATCAAGTACAGCCTTTCCTCTTGTAGGCTTATCTACAGACTGTGTCAAGAAACCTTCCTGAATACAACTAAAAAAACTCCACTCTATCTAAACCACTTGGTCTAGGGAGATGCCAATTGATATTTGGGAAATTAAAATCTCCTATCATGACAAATCTGTTATTATTACACCTTTCCAGGATCTGTTTCCCTATCTGCTCCGCAATATCCCTGTTCCTATTGGGCTGCCTATAAAAAAAACCCTAACCCCTTCCTGTTCCTAATCTCCACCCACATAGACTCTGTAGACAATCCCTCCTTGAGGTCCACCGTATTTGCAGCCGTGACACTATCTCTGATCAACAGTGCCACGCCCCCACCTCTTTTACCTCCCTCCCTGTCCTTTCTGAAACATCTTAAACCCGGCACTTCAAGTAACCATTCCTGTCCCTGACCCATCCAATTTTCTGTAATGGCCATCACATCATATCTCCAAGTACTGATCACGCTCTAAGCTCATGCGCCTTGTTCACAACACTCCTTGCATTAAAATAGACACATCTCAAGCCTTCAGTCTGAGCGTGTCCTTTATCACCTGCCTATCCTCCTTCTCGCACTGTCTACAAGCTTTCTCTATTTGTGAGCCAACCTTTTCTTCACGGTACCCACTATTGGAGTATAAAAGTTGCTGTTTAATCAAAACTATGTAGTCAGTTTTGAGCTTGCTATTTGCTATGCATGTATCCAATTTATAGACAATAGGTGCAGAAGTAGACCATTCGGCCTTTCGAGCATGCACCACCTTTTTGAGATCATGGCTGATCAACTACTATCAATACCCGGTTCCTTCCTTGTCCCCATATCCCTTGATTCTCCTATCCATAAGATACCTATCTAGCTCCTTCTTGAAAGCATCCAGAGAATTGGCCTCCACTACCTTCCGAGGCATTGCATTCCAGACCCCCACAACTCTCTGGGAGAAGAAGTTTTTCCTTAACTCTGTCCTAAATGACTTACCCCTTATTCTCAAACCATGCCCTCTGGTACTGGACTCTCCCAGCATCTGGAACATATTTCCTGCCTCTATCTTGTCCAATCCCTTAATAATCTTATATGTTTCCATCAGATCCCCACTCAATCTCCTTAATTCCAGCATGTACAAGCCCAGTCTCTCTAACCTCTCTGCATAAGACAGTCCGGACACCTCAGGAATTAACCTTGTGAATCTACGCTGCACTTCCTCTATAGCCAGGATGTCCTTCCTTAACCCTGGAGACCAAAACTGTACACAATACTCCAGGTGTGGTCTCACCAGGGCCCTATACAAATGCAAAAGGATTTCCTTGCTCTAGTACTCAATTCCCTTTGTAATAAAGGCCAACATTCCATTAGCCTTCTTCAACTGCCTGCTGCACTTGCTCATTCACCTTCAGTGACTGATGAACAAGGACTCCTAGATCTCTTTGTATTTCTCCCTTACCTAACTCTACACCGTTCAGATAATAATCTGCCTTCCTGTTCTTACTCCCAAAGTGGATAACCTCACAGTTACTCACATTAAACGTCATCTGCCAACTATCTGCCCACTCACTCAGCCTATCCAAGTCACCCTGAATTCTCCTAACATCCTCATCACATGTAACACTGCCACCCAGCTTAGTATCAGCAGATTTGCTGATGTTATTTTCAATGCCTTCATCCAAATCGTTGACATAAATTGTAAACAGCTGTGGTCTCAATACCGAGCCCTGTGGCACCCCACTAGTCACCACCTGCCATTCCGAGAAACATCCATTCACCGCTACCCTTTGCTTTCTATCTGCCAACCAGTTTTCTTCCATGCCAATGTCTTCCCCCCGATGCCCTGAGCTTTGATTTTACCCATCAATCTCCTCTGTGGGACCTTATCAAATGCCTTCTGAAAATCGAGGTTCACTACATCTGCTGGATCTCCCCTGTCTAACTTCCTGGTTACATGCTCGAAAAACTCCCAACAGATTAGTCAAGCATAATTTACCCTTGGTAAATCCATGCTGGCTCGGCCCAATCCTATCACTGCTATCTAGATATGCCACTATTTCATCTTTAATAATGGACTCTAGCATCTTCCCCACCACCAATGTCAGGCTGACAGGTCGATAGTTCTGTTTTCTCCCTCCCTCCTTTCTTAAAAAGTGGGATAACATTAGCCATTCTCCAATCCTCAGGAACTGATCCTGAATCTAAGGAACATTGGAAAATGATTACCAATGCATCTGCAATTTCCAGGGCCACCTCCTTTAGTACCCTAGGATGCAGACCATCTGGACCTGGGGATTTGTCAGCCTTCAGTCCCATCAGTCTTCTCATCACCATTTCCTTCCTAATGTCAATCTGTTTCATTTCCTCTGTTACCCTATGTCCTTGGCCCATCCATACATCTGGGAGATTGCTTGTGTCTTCCTTAGTGAAAACAGATCTAAAGTACTCATTAAATTCTTCTGCCATTTCTCTGTTTCCCATAACAATTTCACCCAATTCATTCTTCAAGGGCTCAACATTGTTCTTAACTATCTTCTTTCTCTTCACATACCTAAAAAAGCTTTTGCTATCTTCCTTTATATTCCTGGCTAGCTTGCGTTTGTACTTCATTTTTTTCTCCGCGTATTGCCTTTTTAGTTAAGTTCTGATGTTTCTTAAAAATTTCCTAATCATCTGTCCTCCCACTCACCTTAGCTCTGTCATACTTCCTTTTTTTTAATGCTATGCAATCTCTGACTTCCTTTGTCAACCACTGTGGCCCTTTTCCTCCCTTTGAATCCTTCCTTCTCTGGGGGATGAACTGATTTTGCACCTTGTGCATTATTCCCAAGAATACCTGCCTTTGCTGTTCCACCGTCCTTTCTGCTAGGCGATCCTTCCAGTCAACTTTGGCCAGCTCCTCCCTCATGGCTCCATAGTTTCCCCTGTTTAACTGCAACACTGACACCTCCGAGTTGCCCTTATCCTTCTCAAATTGCAGATAAAAACTTATCATAATATGATCACTACCTCCTAATGGCTCCTTTACTTCAAGATCGTTTATCAAATCCTGTTCATTACATAACACTAAATCCAGAATAGTCTTGTCCCTGGTTGGTTCTCGTACAAGGTGTTCCAAGAATGCATCCCGTACGCACTCTACAAACTCCCTATCCTGGGGTCCAGCACCAACCTGATTCTCCCAGTTCACCTGCATGTTAAAATCCCCCATAACTACTGCGACATTACCTTTGCCACATGCCAATGTTAACTCCCTATCAACTTGCACCCAATATCCATGCCACTGTTTGGTGGCCTGTAGACAACACCCATTTGGGTCCTTTTGCCCTTACTGTTCCTCAGTTCTATCCACACAGACTCTACTTCTCCTGACCCTATGTCCCCCCTTGCAAAGGACTGAATCTCATTCCTCACCAACAGGGCCATACCCCCCCGCCCACATTTCTGTCCTTACGATAGCATGTATACCCTTGTACATTCATTTCCCAGGTCTGATCTCCCTGCACCCATGTCTCCATTATCCCAACAACATCATAGTTACCCATTCGCACCTGGGCTCCAAGCTCATCCACCTTATTTCTGACACTTCGTGCATTCAGATATAGAATTTTTAGCCCATTTCTCCTCTCTCTGTTTGAATCACTGCCTATTGTGCTTAACCCAGCTCCCCGAATTCCCATCGGGCTATACACCCCTAGAATTTTGTTGTCCTTCCTAAATTTACTTATTCTTTCTGCACATTTAACTCCATGTTCCGTCATACCATCCCTCTGTACATGTGTCCTCCTTATCACTTGTTCTGCCTCACCTTTCTCTACTACACACTTAATATTCCGAAACCGTGTAGTCCCCACCTGTCCTTTATTCTTCATCTCGCTATCCTCTCTCACATTCTGGATCCCCGCCCCTGTAAATTTAGTTTAACTCCCCCAAGAAGCACTAGCAAACTTCCCTGCAAGAATGTTAGTACCACTCCAGTTCAGGTGTAAACCGTCCCTTCAGAACAGATCCCACCTTCCCTGGAACAAAGCCCAATTATCTACAAACCTGAAGCCCTCCATCCTGCACCATCCTCTCAGCCACGTATTAATCTTTATAACCTTTCTGTTCCTTGCCTCACTCGCACGTGGCACAGGTAGCAATCCTGAGATTGTTACCCTGGAG
Source organism: Hypanus sabinus (assembly GCF_030144855.1). NCBI lineage: Eukaryota > Metazoa > Chordata > Chondrichthyes > Myliobatiformes > Dasyatidae > Hypanus > Hypanus sabinus. The sequence continues at coordinate 1,313,023 of NC_082707.1, forward strand.
GTCCTGCTCTTCAGCTTTGCACCTAACTCCCTGAACTCCCTACGCAGGACCCCCTCACTCATCCTACCCACGTCATTGGTCCCTACATGGACAACATCTGGATTCTTGCCCTCCCTCTCGAGAATAACCTGCACCCGATCTGAGATGTCTCGGACCCCGGCACCAGGGAGGCAACATACCATCCGAGACTCCCGATCTTCCCCACAAAATCTCCTATCCGCCCCCCTGACTATAGAATCCCCTATCAATATTGCTCTCTTCTCTTCCCTCCTCCCCTTCCTAGTCGAGGGTCCAACCTCAGTGCCAGAGACAGGGCCACTGCAACTTGTTCCTGGTAGGTCATCCCCACCAACAGCATCCAAAACGGTATACTTATTTTTAATGGGAACGGCCACAGGGGAGCTCTTCTCTCTCTGTCTGCTCCCCCTGCCTCTCGACTGTCACCCATTTGCCTACCTCCTGTCTTTTCGGTGTGACTGCCTCCCAATAACTCTTATCTATCTCTGCCTCTGCCTCCCGAATGATCCGTAGTTCATCCAGCTCCTGCTCCAATTCCCTAACTCGGTCTGGATGCACCTATTGCAGGTGTGGTCATCAGGGACAACTGTGTTGACCCTGACATCCCAGATACTGCATCTGGAGCACACCACTGCTCTAACTGTCTCCCCCATTACCTATCCTAGATTAGACAGAATAAATGAAAAGCAGGCTTCTTGTCAAAGTCTTGCGTCAAAGCCCGCTGAGCCAAAGCCCAGCTCCTGAAAGTGGGCCGCTTTTTAAAGCCCGCGCTCGCCGCTGACGTCACCAGCACTTCCGCAGCATTACCTTCCTCCTCAGGAATTGTCCAGGTAGGTCCGAGTAGGAGAATGAAATCTTAAGAATGTAGATAATGAGGTGTTAATGAGAGGCTAGCTAAGAGATGCAGATTATAATGGTGTGTTAGTGAGAGGTAGCTAAGAGATGTAGATTAGAACATGATTAAGTCATTGGGTAGAAACAATAGTGGCGGATGTACTGGTGATATGCAAGTGTAGACCGATTGGATATGCTAATGCAACTAAACCAGGAGATTGCTATAAAAAATGCTATGTACAAGGATCGGTGGACAATCGGCGACTAGCTCAATGACTGTCTCAGCTTTGATTTGCAAATTAAAGTTTAATACTTCTTGAAGAATCTCCCGCGTCTCCTGGTCGTTTGTGGGTGAGAGAAATGATTCTTAAGGAGTCCATTTAGAATGTGCTGACACAGAAAGAACGTGCAAAGCAACTTGCAGGGCAACGTATAAACCAATTTGCAAAATCAGGATGAAACAATAGCTTGCTGATTAAAGAAGCGATACAGGTAACGGGAAGACATGCTTAACGATTGAACAATAACGGTGTTAATGCGCTGAGGCTGATAAGTGGGCCAAAGGGTAGTCACATTTGTAATTTTGTAATGAGATTAAGGAAGAATGTCTGCACCTCACATGGGTGCAACTCACAAAATCGTAAACAAATAGGGTATAAAAAACTGTGCAAAGTGTAATTCGGCACTCAATCTAGCAGGAGCTGGTTGGGTCCGACTCTGCAGACTCGAAAAATAAAGTTTACCGTTCTGCAAATTGCTGAGACTCAGTGTGTTTCTGACAACGTGGGGGCTCGTCCGGGATCCACACTCCGGCCGCGGTGGACACGAGGAAGGACATCGGAGACGGTGCACCCCGCCGAGTTTGGCGGTCCCTGACTCCTTGCTCGTCGCTCCAACGCGGCTTGAGCGAGTGATATCCGGACAGCGCAGAGCGGTAAACGGGGAGAAGGGGACAGTACCTGGTACTGGAAGTCCCCAGGACGCACCGGGTAAGTGCCTACTATTATAGTAGAAGGGTGCGGGAATAAGTAAGGACGGAGAAGACCGGGATCGCTACCCGGGGGTCCTCCTGATTAAGTAAGAGCGGAATAAGATGGGAGGGGGTGGCTCTAAAAAGAAAGAGGGAACGGAGAGACCGGGACCATACCCGGGGGTTCCTCCTGATAGCCCCCTCGGTAGAATGTTTGAGAATTGGGGATGTGGAAGACTAAAAGGGAAACAAAAGAAAAAAATGATACAGTACTGTTTAATTTGGTCGAAACAGCCGATAGAAAAACCTGCGGTCTGGTGGCCGCGGCTTGGGTCTGAGGAGGATTGGGTACGACAAGCCTTAAACATTTACGTTAATTCAAAACCAAATGTAAAACCGGAAGAAATTGCTTATGCTTTTTGTTGGGCTCCCTGGCCAGGAGTAACAACAAAGAGTTTTAAATTGGGCATTAAAGGGGAGCGGAAGTGGGACCCACTCGATCATTTACCCCCTCCCTATGTCCAGCCTTCTGCGCCCCTTGCGGGAGCAGAGGGAGAACGTGAAGAAAGTGAAAAAACAGAAGAAATAGACCCGGAGAGGGAAGAGAGGGATGTTAGGGAAAAAGCAAAAGCAAGGATCGAAACAAGGAGTGTGACAGGAGCAGATAAGAAAAAGAAAGACGAATTAAAAAAGGAAGAGGTACAGCTGTGTCCCCTTCGAGAGGTTCCAATGGGAGGAGAACGGGGAGGAACAGGATTTGTAAACGTCCCTTTGACAAGTACCGAAGTACGAGGATTTAAGAAAGATATGAAAACTTTATTAGAAGATCCAATGGGACTGGCAGAACAGTTGGATCAATTCTTAGGACCTAATGTTTACACTTGGGAAGAAATGCATGCGATTATGGGAACGCTATTTTCTGCACAAGAGAGGCAAATGATACGACAAGCTGCAATATCAATTTGGGGAAGGGAACAGCCGAATGAGTTACCGGGGGACCGGAAATTTCCAGTAAATGACCCACAGTGGGACAAACAAGCAGAAGAGGGAAGACGCAATATGCGACAGTGGCGAGAGTACATCATTAAGGGAATAAGGGAGGCTGTGCCAAAAGGTCACAACTTTGCCAAGGCGTTTGGAAACTACCAAGGGAAAGATGAGAGCCCAACCGACTTCCTCGATAGGGTGCGGAAAAATGTGCAACAGTATGCGGGGGTGGACCCTAATTCGGCAGTAGGGGAACAATTCATACGAATTGAATTTGTATCAAAAGCATGGCAAGACATCCGGAAGAAGCTTGAGAAACAGGAAGATTGGAACGAAAAACCACTGAGTGAATTACTGAGACAGGCCCAAAAGGTCTATGTCCAGAGAGATGAGGAAAATCAGAAAAAGGCAGCGAAAGTAATGGTTCAAACCATCCGCCAAGTAAACTCAGAGAACAAAGAGAAAAGGGAAGCAAGGCCAGAGAGAAGCGGCTGTACTGAGGGAAGGTGGATGAGGAGGGCGGCACGATGTTTTTACTGCAATGAGGAAGGCCACTTTAAGAGGGAGTGCCCAAGATATCGAAAAGAAGTCCGAGCTTATGCCCTCATGGAAGAAGAATAGGGGTGTCAGGGGTCCCAACCCTTGGGGACGAGGTACAAGCAGGAACCCCTGGTAAATTTAAAATTAGGTCCTCAAGGGTCAGAAGTAACCTTTATGGTCGACTCAAGAGCTGAAAGAACTAGTATAATCCAAGCCCCTCCGGGAACCAAGATTGGGACCAAAACCATTGGGGTTTCCGGAATAGGAGGAAAAACTATGCAGGTCCCAATAATAGAAGATGTACAGATAAAATGCGACGACCAGGAAGGTATCCAGGATGTGTTATTACTTCCGTCAGCCGGATTCAACTTATTGGGAAGAGATTTGCAGGCACTGCTAGGGATCGGGACGGTGCCATATCAAGGTGAAATTCAGGTGAAACTGTTCGTAATGACTGAAAAGGATGATCAGGAAATAAAGGCCAGTGTCTGGTATCAAGAAGGTAATCGGGGCGGCCTGGACATCACCCCACTGAAAATCACCCTGTTGCCAAACAGCCGCCCGGTGAGAAGACGGCAATATCCCATTGCCATGGAAGGGAGGAGGGGATTACAACCTGTAATTGAGACATTAGTATCAGATGGACTCCTGGAAGAATGTATGTCACCCTTTAATACCCCCATCCTACCGGTCCGAAAGCCCGACGGCACGTATCGAATGGTTCAAGATCTGAGAGGCTTAAATGCGGTAGTCCAAACACGATACCCGGTAGTGCCTAACCCCTATACATTAATGAGCAAAATACCTCCTGAACATGAATGGTTCAGTGTGATAGATCTAAAAGATGCCTTTTGGAGTTGCCCGTTGGAGGAAGGTAGCCGAGATATGTTCGCATTTGAATGGGAAAATCCCTTCACTGGGCGGAAGAAGCAACTCCGGTGGACCGTCTTGCCCCAAGGGTTCACGGAGTCCCCAAAACTATTCGAACAGGTACTGGAGCAAGTATTGGCTGGATTCCATTGTACCGAAAAGAACCAACTATTACAGTATGTCGATGACCTACTACTATCGGGACCAGCAGAGGAGGTAGTGCGAGACGATACTATAAGACTCCTGAATTACCTAGGAGAAAAAGGATTGCGGGTGTCCAAGAAGAAACTGCAATTTGTCGAGAAGGAAATAACATATCTCGGACACAGAGTCAGTAAAGGGCACCGCCAAATAACCCCAGAAAGAATAGCGGGAATAACTAAAAATACCGCTTCCCAGGACAAAGAAGGAAATAAGACAATTTCTGGGCTTAGTGGGCTATTGCCGGATTTGGATAGAGAATTATACCCCCCTGGTGAAGTTTATGTACGACAAATTGGCAAAGGAAGACCGGGGAATAATCAGCTGGACCGAAGAAGAAGAACAGAAGTTCAGGAAAATAAAAGGGCAACTAATTCGGGCCCCGGTATTAACACTGCCAGCACTGGAAAAGCCCTTTCAGCTGTATGCAACAAACAATGAAGGAACTGCGTTAGGAGTACTAACCCAAGAAAAAGGAAAGCGGCAACCTGTGGCCTTTTTATCAAAAATGTTAGACCCGGTATCCCGGGGATGGCCGACGTGCATACAAGCCGTAGCGGCAGCAGCCGTACTAGTAGAAGAAGCACGGAAATTAACCTTTGGGGGAAGAATGACGGTGTATACCCAGCACTCCGTTAGCACCCTCTTAGCCCAAAAAGCTCAGCGGTGGTTGACGGACTCTCGCATACTGAAATACGAAACCATTCTGATGGTCGGGGATGATTTAAGCTTTGAAAAGAACAATAGTTGTAACCCGGCACAGTTCTTATACGGGGAATCAACAGGGGAGGAAACCGAGCATAACTGCGTGGAGCTAACAGACCTTCAGACAAAAAGTAGGGAAGATCTACAAGAAGTTCCCCTAATTGAAGGCGAGGAACTATATTTCGACGGCTCCTCAAAAAGATATAGGAGTATCCCCTTATGAAATGTTGTTTGGCCTTCCATATTGGAACAAGGTGGAGGGCTATCCTTCCCTGCAAGGGGGAGATGTCTTTGTAAGGGACTATTTACAGGCACTGTCTCGTTCTTTTGCAGAATTGCGCAGGAAGGGGTTACTCGCACAAACCCCACCTCTGGACTTCGCACTCCACCGAACTCAGCCCGGTGACTGGGTCCTGATTAAGACTTGGAAGCCAGAGAAGTTACAGCCGCAGTGGGAAGGCCCATTCCAGGTGCTACTGACCACCGAAGCCGCAGTAAGGACAAAAGAAAAAGGGTGGACCCACGCCGCGAGAATCAAGGGACCCGTAAAGCCCGAAGAAGGTGCAGAATGGACTTGCGTCCAGGGAGAAGACCCGATGGTGCTAAAGCTCAAAAGACGGACAGAATGAACTTTGGGACTGTAATGTATATACTGCTATTGTTGAGAAGCGCTGAAGGGGGATGTGATAAGTGCAGGACGACGGTAAGGGTGGGCATGACGGTTTTTCCAGGGTCCTTTGTATCACACTCGCATGTAAACGAGAAATGTTATGACTACAACAAAAAGGAGGAGTATGTGGAAAGTTTAATCTAACCAACTGCTGCTTAAAGATAGATGACAACGAAAAGGTGGTTCAAAAAAATATCAGATAAAATAAGGAAACTGGCCCACATGCCGGTACAGACCTGGAAGCCGCTGGGGTATTGGGACTGGCTGGACGGATGGTTGAAAGGAGGCTGGTGGCGAACCGCTTTAGGGGTTATAGGAGGGGGATTGATGGTCCTCCTTCTGCTACCATGTCTGATCCCCTGCTTGCGGGAGCTAGTAGCTAGGGTGGCAAGACAAGTCATGCAACCAGGGGCCCCAGCTGATCCTGTTCAGGTACTCCTACAAAGGGAAATAGAGCTAGAGGAAGAAGCCTATGTAAACCCGTGGCAAAAGCCCAACTGATAGCACATTCTAAAAAGAAAAAGGGTGGATTGAGAGAAATGATTCTTAAGGAGTCCATTTAGAATGTGCTGACACAGAAAGAACGTGCAAAGCAACTTGCAGGGCAACGTATAAACCAATTTGCAAAATCAGGATGAAACAATAGCTTGCTGATTAAAGAAGCGATACAGGTAACGGGAAGACATGCTTAACGATTGAACAATAACGGTGTTAATGCGCTGAGGCTGATAAGTGGGCCAAAGGGTAATCACATTTGTAATTTTGTAATGAGATTAAGGAAGAATGTCTGCACCTCACATGGGTGCAACTCACAAAATCGTAAACAAATAGGGTATAAAAAACTGTGCAAAGTGTAATTCGGCACTCAATCTAGCAGGAGCTGGTTGGGTCCGACTCTGCAGACTCGAAAAATAAAGTTTACCGTTCTGCAAATTGCTGAGACTCAGTGTGTTTCTGACAGTGGGGCACGAGAAACCACGACACCACCTCCCAACAATTCTAGTTTAAACTCTCCCCAAATGGCCTTTGCAAACCTTCTTGCCAGGTTATCGGTCCCCTCGGATTCAAGTGTAACCCATCCTTTTTGTACAAGTCACGCCTGCTCCAAAAGAGGTCCCAATGATCCAGAAATCTGAATCCATACCCCCTGCTCCAATCCCTCAGCCATGCATTTATCCTCCACCTCATCCTACTCCTATACTCACTGTCACATGGCACAGGCAGTAATCCCAAGATTACTACCTTTGCGGTCCTGCTTCTTAACTTCCTTCCTAACTCCCTGTAGTCTGTTTTCAGGACCTCTTCCCTTTTCCTACCTACGGCATTGGTACCAATATGTACCACGACCTCTGGCTGTTCTCCCTCCCACTGGACGTGATCTAAAACATCCCAGACCCTGGCACCTGGGAGGCAAACTACCATCCGAGTGTCTTTCCTGCGTCTGCAGAATTACCTGTCTGACCCCCTGACTATAGAGTCCCCTATCACTACTGCCTTCCTCTTCCCTTCCCCACCCTTCTGAGCCATAGGCTATGTGCCAGAGGCATGGCCACTGCTGCTTCCCCCAGGTAGGTTGTCCCCCCCAACAGTACTCAAACAGGTACAAAAGCTGATTAACTCAGCAGGTCACGCAGCATCCGTTGAAATGAGCAGTCAACGGATGCTGCCCAACCTGCTGAGTTCATCCAGCTTTTGTACGTGTTCATTTGACCACAGCATTTGCAGTGTACTTTGTGTTTAGTACTCAAACAGGAGTACTTATTGTCAAGGGGTACAGCCACAGGGGTACTCACTAGTACCCGACTGCAGAACCCTTCCCCCTCCTGACTGTGACCCACTTGTCAGTCTTCCGTGGCCCCGGTGTGACCACATGCCTATAACTCCTTTCTATCACCTCCTCACTCTTCCCGACTAGGCCAAGGTCATCGAGCTGCATCTCCAGTTCCCTAACTCGGTCCCTTAGGAGCTGCAGCTTGACACACTTGGTGCAAATATGGCCGTCTGGGAGACTCCAGGATTTCCCACATCTGGCACCGATCACAGAAAACTGGCCTCACACACATACTACCTCCTTCCGCAATTAACACATTTAAACCTACCTCGCCTCATCCCATTACTGCCTAAGCCTGTTGAGCCAAAGCCCTCTCACTCCGCTGCCCGCTGAATTTGGCAGTCTTCTTTTTAAAACTTTCGCACTCTACTGGCTGATGTCACGCACCTGCGCAGTCTCACCTCTCTTTAACCCGAGAAAAAACTCACTTCGCTCTGAAAAACCAGCCCTTAACTCGTAGCCTTCTTGCTCCAAATTAAAAAACTTGGCATTGGAGGTTCCCTTTCCCCTTCCATGGTCCACTGTCCATTCCCATTAGATTCCTTCTTCGGCCCTTTACTCTTCCATGTATCACCTTCACTGTTCCTTCTAAGCTGTATGTGTGCATGACTACACAATAATTGAAATGCTCCAATGCATGTAGCCTTTGTTGCAGCACAGATGGAATTTTTTTTTAGTACAATGCTTTATTAAAGTGCCATGTAGTTTTCAGGCCATGTAAAAAAAAGAGGGAATGCTGATCTCCTCCTGACTGCTTACTTCATCCCTCTTCCCACCCTGCTTCCCTTTCAGCTGGTCTCACCTATCAGCTGCCAGCTGGTGCTCTTTCCCCTCACTCTACCTTCCTATTCTGGCTTCTGCCCCCTTTGTTTCCAGAGTCGTGCCCAAAAATGTCAACTGTTTATTCCCTTCCATAGCTGCGGAGTTTCTCCATCATTTTGTATGTGTTGCTTAAGACTTGGAGTATTTGTCCAAGTGACCAAGTTTACATAAGAGACTTTTCAGTTATATAAAGATTAAAAGGAATATGAGAGTTCATATTAGACACTAGAAAATGATGCTGGTGAGTTAGTAATGGAGGGACAAAGAAATGGCAGTTCAACTTAATGCAGACTTTGCATTTGTCTTCAGTGGAAGACACTAGCAGTGTGCTAGAGGTCTGAGTGTCAGGGAGCAGGTGTGAGTGCCATTGCTATTACAAAGGAAAAAGTGCTAGGCAAACTGAAAGGTCTTAAGGTGGACAAGTCACCTGGACCAGATGGACTACATCCTAGGGTCCTGAGAGAGGTTGCTGAAGAGACGATAAATGCACTGGTCATGATCTTTCAAGAATGATTTGATTCTGGCATGGTCCTGGAGCACTGGAAGAGTGCAGATTTCACTCCACTCTTTAAGAAGGAAGAAAGGCAAAAGAGAGAAAATTACAGGCCACTTACCTCACCTCAGTGGCTGGGGAAGTGTAGTCTATTATTAAGGATGAGGTTTCGAGGTACTTGGAGACTAATAAAATAAATCAAAGTCAACATGGTTTCTGTAAATGGAAATCTTGCCTGACAAATCAGATAGTCCTTTGAGGAAGTAATAAGCAAGACAAACAAAGAACAGGCAATGGATGTCATTTTAAAAATGCAAACACAAAATCTGCAGATGCTGGAAATTCAAGCAACACACACAAAACACTGGTGGAATGCAGCAGGCCAGGCAGCATCTATAGGAGGAAGTACAGTCTACGTTTTGGGCTGAGACCCTTTTTCAGGACTAACAGAAAGAAGAGATAGTAAGAGATTTGAAAGTGGGTGGGGGGGGGGGGGGAGATCCGAAATGATAGAGGACAGGAGGGGGTGGGTGAAGCTAATAGCTGGAAAGTTGATTGGCGAAAGGGATACAGAGCTGGAGAAGGGAAAGGATCATGGGACGGGAGGCCTAGGAAGAAAGAAAGGGGGAGGGGTGCACCAGAGGAAGATGGAGAGCAGGCAAGGAGAGGGACAGAGAGAAAGAAAAAAGGGGGGAAATAAATAGATAGATAAATAAGGAATGGGGTAAGGAAGGGCATTAACAGAAGTTAGAGAAATCAATGTTCATGCCATCAGGTTGGAGGCTACCCAGCCGGAATATAAGATGTTGATCCTCCAACCTGAGTGTGGATTCATCTTGATAGTAGAGGAGGCCATGGATTGACATATCAGAATGGGAATAGGACGTGGGATTGAAATGTGTGGCCACTGGGAAATCCTGTTTTCTCTGGTGGACAGAGCATAGGTGTTCACTGAAATGGTCTCCCAGTCTGCGTCAGGTCTCATTTACTTGGATTTTCACAAGTTATTTAATAAGGTGCCACACATGAGGCTGCTTAACAAGATAAAATCCCATGGTGTTTCGGGAAAGATATTGGCATGGATAGAGGAATGGTTAACAGGCAGGAGGTGAGTGGGAATAAAAGTGGCAGATTGAATACAGTGGAAATATAAGATAATGCATTTTGGTAAAAGGAACAATAGACAGACAGACAGACATATTTTATTGATCCTGAGGGAAACTGGGTTTCGCTGCAGCTGAACCAACCAAGAATAGTGAAGAAATATAGCAATATAAAACCATAAATAATTAAATAATAATAAGTTAATCATCCTAAGTGGAAATAAGTCCAGGACCAGCCTATTGGCTCAGGGTGTCTGACACTCCGAGGGAGGAGTTGTAAAGTTTGATGGCCACAGGGAGGAATGACTTCCTGTGACGCTCAGTGTTGCATCTCGGTGGAATGAGTCTCTGGCTGAAGGTAATTCTGTGCTTAACCAGTACATTATGGAGTGGATGGGAGTCATTGTCCAAGATGGCATGCAACTTGGACAGCATCCTCTTTTCAGACACCACCGTCAGAGAGTCCAGTTCCACCCCCACAACATCACTGGCCTTATGAATGAGTTTGTTGATTCTGTTGGTGTCCGCTACCCTCAGCCTGCTGCCCCAGCACACAACAGCAAACATGATAGCACTGGCCACCACAGAACATCCTCAACATCATCTGGCAGATGTTAAAGGACCTCAGTCTCCTCAGGAAATAGAGATGGCTCTGATCCTTCTTGTAGTCAGCCTCAGTGTTCTTTGACCAGTCTAGTTTATTGTCAATACGTATCCCCAGGTATTTGTAATCCTCCACTATGTCCATACTGACCCCTTGGATGGAAACAGGGGTCAACGGTGCCTTAGCCCTCCTCAGGTCCACCACCAGCTCCTTAGTCTTTTTCACTTTAAGTTGCAGATGATTCTGCTCGCACCACGTGACAAAGTTTCCCACCATAACCCTGTACTCAGCCTCATTTCCCTTGCTGATGCATCCAACTATGGCAGAGTCATCAGAAAACTTCTGAAGATGGCAAGACTCTGTGTTGTAGTTGAAGTCCGAGGTATAGATGGTGAAGAGAAAGGGAGACAGGACAGTCCCCTGTGGAGCCCCAGTGCTGCTGACCACTCAGTCTGACACACAGTGTTGCAAGCGCACATACTGTGGTCTGCCAGTCAGGTAATCAATAATCCATGACACCAGGGAAGCATCCACTTGCATCACTGTCAGCTTCTCACCCAGCACAGCAGGGTGGATGGTGTTGAACACACTGGAGAAGTCAAAAAACATGACCCTCACAGTGCTCACCGGATTGTCCAGGTGGGCGCAGGCACAGTTCAGCAGGTAGACGATGGCATATTCTCAACTCCTAGTCAAGGCTCATAGGCGAACTGGAGGGGGTCTAAGTGTGGCCTAACCGTAGGCCGGAGCTGCTCTAGAACAAGTCTCTCCACGGTCTTCATGATGTGGGAGGTCAATGCCATCAGTCAATAGTCATTGGAGCCACTGGGGCGTGGCGTCTTCAGTACAGGAACGAGGCAGGACATCTTCCACATCACAGGAACCCTCTAACCCTAACCCTAATGCGGCTCAGGTTGAAGACATGGTGAAGTACTCCACATAGCTGGGGGGCACAGGCTTTGAGCACCCTGGGACTAACACCATCCGGGCCTGCAGCCTTGCTCGGATGAAGACGTTTCAGCTGTCTTCACTCCATTTGGACAATAGTGTGGACTATTATCCAAATGGGGAGAAAGTTCAAACATCAGAGGTGCAAAGGGACTTAGAATCTTCATGCAAGACTCCCAGAAGGTGAATTTACAGGTTGAGTCTGTGGTAAAGAAGGCATTTATTTCAAGAGAAATAGAATATAAAAGCAAGGAGATAATGTTGAGGCTTTATAAGACACTAATCGGGCTGCACTTGAAGAATTGTCAACAGTTTTGGACTCCCTGTCTCAGAAAGAATGTGTTATTATTGGAGAGAGTCCGGAGGAGCATCTGGTCGCTTTGTGACGTAGTCACTGGAATTTAGAAGAATGTGGGGGGCAGGGGGGATCTCATTGAAACCTACCAAATATTGAAAGGATTATATAGGGTGGATGCGTGGAGAGGATGTTTCCTCTGGTGAGGATATCCAGAACTAGAGGGCACAGCCTTTAAATTGAACAGTGACCTTCTAGAACAAGAGGTGAGGAGGAATTTCTTTTAGCCACAGAGGAGTGAATCTGTGGTGGAGGCCAAGTCCGTGTGTATTTAAGGCAGAGTTGATTGCTTCCTGATCAGTGAGGGCATCAAAGGATATGGCAGGAAGGCAAGTGTATGGGGTTGAGTGGGATCCAGGAGCAGTCAAGATGGAATGGTGGAGCAGACTTGATGGGCTAATTGACTCAATTTTGCTCCTATATCTCATAAGATCCCTCCCCCACATACATACAAAAATGATTAATATATGAATACACTCAAGGAGTTGATGGACTTAGAAGTAATGTTTAGATGGATACACTGTAAATGCCACTTGCTAACACCAGTCCTCTTCCTTGCTGATTTGTTTTGATGGCCTAAAACATTGGCACAGACCTGCTGGGCCAGTAAGACTATTTGTACTGCACAACTCTTTGATTAATATTAATTGGGATGCAGAGAGCACAGATTTCTTACATTGCATTCTAGAGAATATGTTTAGAACATGATGTATGGGTATGCAACAAGATGGATTGGGGAGTGGGATTTCATTCTGGATATATTGGGGTGGAAGGAGGCTTATTGGGAATTTTTATTGGGAATAATCATAATTCACCCGAAATAATAATTGGACCAAAATAATTGAGATACATTTTAATGGAAATAATAATCAGCTAAGATACCCTGCATAGTCCAGCTTTAGAAATTGTTCCAGAATGGCCATAACAAGTAACCTCATTTACCCCACCATTTGCATCCTGCACAGTTATTCTTTAACTGAACAGTGACCCTGACATTTCATTCACCAGCAGCTTCATTACCACAGTGCACTGAGGATGCATTTGAGGATATATTGAATCAGAGACAACAACAGCAGAGAATGGTACGGAATCACGTCTGAAACTGAATTGCTTTAACTTTTATATTACCTGTGATTTGGATTTTTGAATATTTATTTCAATAAAAGCTGACAATCTAATAGGTGAAGTGGATATTCCGCTGATGTTGGTGGTTGAATGTGTCCAGAAGTTCACACTGTGAAGCAGAGATGACCCAGTGGTGCATGCCCAATTCCAAGAGTGAGGGGAGCCGAGGCAGACAGCTCAATAGTACAGCCAACCAGGGGCTGCATTCTCGATGACTTAAAGGCATAAGGCCAATATCCAGTTCCGAGAGTGCCTTCAAACCATCAATTTCTTTGAAGAACATCACCCAAGATTGGTCATCAACTGTGTTGTTATATGTTAAATGCAGCGTTTCGAGGCTTGATAAAATTCCAGCACACGAGAGGGCCACTAAAGAGAAAACAAAGGCTTGAGAGAGTTTGGTCTTATTTGTTCTACATTTCATGAAGTCCCAACTTCTCTCTTCAATGCCCTGACTGATCAAACAAGTTCTTTCTCCCCAAGATACATTATAGTCTCTGTAAACCTGGTTGGACAATATGTGAAAGAAAAAGCCTCACTCTTTTTATGATACTGACTCCCAACCCTCCTGTTATCAGAAAATCACCATTCGTTACATGTACCAGTGGCTAAAACTCAGCAGTGATGATAATCCACTCTTCTGTACACGTACCAGTGGTGCCACAGTAGCACAGCAGGTAGCGCAATGCTATTACAGCTCAGAGCATTCTGGAGTTTGGGGTTCAATTCCGGTGCCATTCTGTAAGTCCTTCCCACGGAATGCATTGGGTTTCTCTGGGTCCTTCTGTTTCCTCAACAGTCCAAAGATTTACCAGATAGGTTAATTGTTCATTGTAAATCATCCTGTTATCAGGTTAGAGTTAATTGGGTTTGTTGGAGGTTGCCAGGGCAGCGAGACTCAAAGGGCTGGAAAGGCCTATCCTGCGCTGGCTCTATTGCCTAATAAATAACTAAGACTCAGCAGTGATAATAATTCATTATACAGTACATGTACTAGTAGCTAAGGCAGATCCTAAATGAGGACCAGGAGGAACAGTGAGAATAAAGCAAAAGGTCTCTTAGGAATAAGATGATTTCTTCAGCAGTTTGAACAGGGCACAACTGCGCAAGCGCATGTAGGTCAGCCAGTGATAACAGCGGGAAGAGTTTAAAAGCGAGCAGAGTTGAAAAGGTGATGGTTATTTCTTCAGCAGTTTGAACAAGGTAAGACTGCACAAGCGCTTGGAGGTCAGACATTCAGAACAGCGGGAAGAGTTTAAAAAGAAGACAGGTTAACAGAGAGGGTGTTGGAGGAGCGGACGACAGAGTAGAGGGAGACAGAGTAGAAAGGCTTTGGCTCAACGGGGTTTAGGTGATAAAGGGTCAAGGCCAGGTAGGTTATCTGTTTAGAATACAGACAAAGTACGTGTCTGAGGCCAGTTTTCTGTGCTTGGTGTCAGATGTAGGAGGTCCTGGAGAGTCCCGGCCTCCTGGATGACCACATCTGCACCCGGTGTTTCGAGCTGCAGCACCTTACAGACCACATTAGTGAACTGGAGATGCAGCTCAATGATGTTCATCTGGGCAGGGAGAATGAGGAGGTGATAAGAGAGGAGCTAGAGGCAGGTAGTCACCCTGGGACTACAGGAGACAGAGAAGTGGGTAACAGTCAGGAGAGGGAAGGGCAGGAGTCAGAAGCTAGAAAGCACCCCTGTGGCTGTCTCCCTTAACAATAAATACTCCTGCTTGAGAACTGTTGGGGGGGGGGGGAATGCCCTTCCTGGGGGAAGCAACAGTGGTCATGCCTCTGGCACAGAATCTGACTCTGTGGCTCAGAAGGGTAGGGAAAGGAAGAGGATGGCAGCAGTGATAGGGGACTCTATAGTTAGGGGGTCAGATAGGTGAATCTGTGGACGCAGAAAAGAAACGCGGATAGTAGTTTGCCTCCCAGGTGCCTGGGTCCGTGATGTTTCTGATTGCATCCATGATATCCTGAAGTGGGAAGAAGAACAGCCAGGGGTCGTGGTACATATTGGTACCAATGACATAAGTAGGAAAAGGGAGGAAGTCCTGAAAACAGACTACAGGAGATAGGAAAGAAGTTGAGAAGCAGGACTTCAAAGGTAGTAACCTCGGGATTACTGCCTGTGCCATGCGACAGTGAGAATAGGAATAGAATGAAGGGAAGGATAAATGTGTGGCTGAGGGATTGGAGTAGGGGGCAGGGATTCAGATTTCTGGATCATTGGGACCTCTTTTGGAGCAGGTGTGACCTGTACAAAAAGATGGGTTACACTTGAATCTGAAGGGACCGATACCCTGGCAAGGCTATTGCAAAGGCTATTGGGAAGAGTTTGAACTAGAATTGCTGGGGGGTGGGAACCAAACTGAACTGATGGAGGAAAGGGAGGTTGGCTCACAAATAAAGAAAGCTTGAAGACAGTGCAAAAGGGAGGCTAGGCAGGTGATAGAGAAGGGTTCAGACCGATGGTTTGAAATGTGTCTATTTTAATGTGAGGAGTATAATGAATAAAGTGGATGAGCTTGGAGTGTGGATCAGTACTTAGAACTATGATGTTGTGGCCATTACAGACTTGGATGGCGCAGGGGCAGGAATGGCTACAGGAATGGTTTCAGAAAGGATAGGGAGGGAGGCAAAAGAGGTGGGGGTGTGGCACCATTGATCAGAGATAGTGTCACAGCTGCAGGAAAGGAGGAAGTAATGGAAGGGTTGTCTACAGGTCTCATGGGTGGAAGTTAGGAATAGGAAAGGGGTCAATAACTCTGCTGGGTGTTTTTTATAGACCGCCCTACAGTAACACAGGGACACTGAGGAGCAGATAGGGAGACAGATTCTGGAAAGGAGTAATAATAACTGGGTTGTTGTGGTGGGAGATTTTAAGTTCCCAAATATTGATTGGCATCTCCCTCGAGTAACGGGTTTAGATGGGGTAGAGTTTGTTAGGTGTGTTCAGGAAGGTTTCGTAACACAATATGTAGTTAAGCCTATAAGGGGAGGGGCTGTTCTTGATCTGGTATTGAGAAATGAACCTGGTCAGATGTCAGGTTTCTCAGTGGGACAGCATTTTGAAGACACTGATCACAATTCTATCTCCTTTACCATAATAGCATTGGAGAGGGATAGGAACAAACAAGTTAGGGAAACATTTAACTGGAGTAAGGGGAAATATGTGGCTATCAGGCAGGAACTTGGAAGCATAAATTGGAAACAGATGTTCTCAGGAAACGTACGGAAGAAATGTGGCAAATGTTCAGGGGGTATTTGTGTGGGGTTCTAAGTAGGTACGTTCCAATGAGACATGGAAAGGATGGTAGGGTACAAGATCCGTTGGTTACAAAGGCTGTTGTAAATCTAGTCAAGAAGAAAAGAAGAGCTTACGAAAGATTCAAAAAACTAGGTATTGATAGGAATCTAGAAAATTATAAGGCTAGCAGGAAGGAGCTTAAGAATGAAATTAGGAGAGCCAGAAGTGGTTATGAGAAGGTGTTGACAGACAGGATTAAGGAAAACCCCATGGCATTCTACAAGTATGTGAAGAGCACGAGGATAAGACATGAGACAATAGGACTAAACAAGTGTGACAATGGAAAAGTGTGTATGGAACCGGAGGAAATAGCGGAGGTACTTAATGAAAACTTTACTTCAGTATTCACGATAGAAAAGGAGCTTGATGATTGTAGGGATGACTTGCAGTAGACTGAAAAACTTGAGTGTATTAAGGAAGAGGATGTGCTGGAGCTTTTGGAAACAATCAAGTTGGATAAGTCACCAGGTCCGGGTGGGATGTACCCCATGTTATCGTGGGAAGCAAGGGAGGATATTGCTGAGCCTCTGGCAATGATCTTTGCATCATCAATGTGGACGGGAGATGTTCCGGAGGATTGGAGGGTTGCGGATGTTGTTCCCTTATTCAAGAAAGGGAGTAGGGATAGCCCAGGAAATTATAGGCCAGCGAGTCTTACTTCAATGGTTGGCAAGTTGATGGAGAAGATCCTGATAAGCAGGATTTATGAACATTCGATGATTAGGATTAGATTCTTTTCAGTGTAGCAAAATAGCTCTCCTAGTCAGTAAAGTTGAAAAAGCTATCACATGTTGGGCAGAAGCAGACACTTTGCTTGCTTCCTCTGGAATAATCCCAAAAATTGCTAAGTGGATTAGGTTGAACATCCACATCTATAACTTTAGATAATATTCCAAACACATCCCTCCAAAAATTGTTTAAACTTACACATGACCAAAACATATGAGTTAGAGTAGCCACTTCTGTGTTACATCTGTCACAAATAGGGCTTATGTTAGGAAAAATATGCGCCAATTTATCTTTAGACATATGGGCCCTGTGTACTATCTTAAACTGAATTAAGATATGGCATGCACAGATAGATGAATTATTGACTAAATAATAAATTTTACTCCATTATCTGAAATGAATGTTGAAGTTTTACTTCCCAGGTGCGTTGAATCCTATCATTAGGCGACATGCGAGCATTCATTAGCTGTCTATAAATGATAGCTATTAATCGTTTTTGAAAAGGTTTAAACTGAAAAATAGCATAAGCCAAATTTAAAGAGCAGGCCGAGGGGTGATTCGGTAAAAAAATCACGTAAAAATTTCCTAACCTGTAAATATCTGAAAAAATGTGTATTAGAGATATCATATTTATCCATCAACTGTGAAAAAGACATGAAACAGTCTTGTAAAAACAAATCTAAAAAAGTTATTCCCTTTATTTTCCATGTTAAAAAAGCCTTTTCCAAAGTTGATGATTTAAAAAAGAAATTAGAATAAATATTACTAGAAAGTAGAAAATCATTTAATTCAAAAAATCTACGAATTGAAACCAAATTTTTTAAGTATATTTAACAATAGGGTTGAGAGCTTGTCTACCTATTCTGGAGAGTGAAAACGGAAGGGGAGCTCCTAATAAAGAAGCTAACGAAAACCCCATTACTGAATTTTCCTCCGGCTGTAAGTAACCATGAAGGGCGATCTTGGTCGTCTATATCATAAATCTGTTACGAAGGACGAAGGGCAAAAGAGTGCTGAGTTGCCCATGTCCCCCCCACCCCCGGGAGAATCACAAACTGTTACTGTTACCACGCTGCTAATGAGAGAGAAAGAGATGGAACAAAAACATTCCAAAACATCTGCTACTGATAAGAGAGGGGAGAGAGACTTGTTGACCCACCATATTATGACTCCTGAAAGACTTATGGCTCCGGAGAGGGCTGTTTACATTCTGTTCATTAAAATTCCTCAGTGGACAGCCGGAGTGGGCTGGTTTGATGGACTAAGCCATTCAAAACTGATTGACACCTGAGACCCCATGAGTAGGGATAAAAGTGAGGTCTGGGGAGACACCCCTCAGACACACCAGGAGACACACCATTGAGCACTGATTGAGTGTTGGTACCCACATGAAGGTGTGGGGCATCAGAGACCAAACAAAGGATCGGTCAGTTTAACTCACAGTGTTTATAGTAGGACCGGTGGGGTCTTGTGTGTGTGTCCACTCATGCCAAAGTGATGAGTCCACCACAGAAGAACGGTCTAGCTGAAGGACAGAGGGGTCATACCTGAATGGCCACAACAACACATCGACAGAACAAGAAAGTAAAGGAAGGTTTGACTGACTGTAGCTGTCACTGTTTGCTCACCCTCTCTCTCTCTCGCTCTCTCTCTCTATCTCCAACAATTACAACACAGCGACCAACAACTACCTCAGCATGTATGAACTGAACTGAACTTTATATTCACATATGACAATTCATTATCCCCTAGACATCGATAGAGCTTGTTCATTATTGATTATTATTATACCCACACTTTTAGGTTTAGTATTGCTAACGTTTATTATCTATATATTTGCATTGTTGATATTGATTTGTATATTTTACTAATAAACACTGTTTGAAAATAGTACCACCAGACTCCAACGGATTCTTCTATCTTTGCTGGTCAGACACCCAGTTACGGGGTATGTGGCAAATCCAAAAAATAATATAATGAATACTAATTGCCCAATAATAAAATCTAAAGTTTGGTAAAACCAGTCCTCAGTCTGTTTTTGATTTTTTCATTCTAGAGCTTTTATTATTCCAAACATAAGACAAAATCAGAGAATCTATTTTCTCAAAAAATGTTTTTGGAATAAAAGAGGGAACTGCTTGAAATATATTTAAAAATTTCGTTAGAATAACCATTTTTATAACATTTATTCGACCTATCAATGACATAGACAAACGTGAAAGCGCCTGTTGAGTATATTCAAATAAAGGGAAGAAATTATACCTATATAGGTCTTTAAATTTTTTTTGGTAATTTTGATACCAAGGTAAGTGAAATGGTTTGGGCAATATTAAAAGGTATTTGATCATAATAATCATAATAATTATTAATAGGAAATAATTCACTTTTATGTAAATTAAGTTTATATCCAGAAAAAAATACCAAATTCCATAGATATAGATAACATAAAAGAAATAGATTTCCTAGGATTTGAAATGTAAACTGATAAATCATCCACGTGTAACGAAACCTTATGTAATTTATCCCCTCTCCTAATACCCTGCATAGAACTAGAATCCCTAAGAGCAATAGCAAGTGGTTCTAAAGCCAAATTAAATAATAAAGGACTGAGGGGACAACCCTGACGGGTACCTCTATATAATCTAAAATAAGGAGACTTTTGATTATTAGTTAGAACCGCAGCTACCGGGGCATGATAAATCAATTTAATCCAGGAAATAAATCCTGGACCAAATTAAACCTCTTCAAAACCTGAAATAGATAAGGCCACTCCACCCTATCAAAGGCTTTCTCTGCATCCAAAGATACAATACATTCAGATTCTTTGGCTGAGGGAGAATAAATGATATTTAACAATCTTCAATCTTTGAATATTAAAATGTGAGTACCTATTTTTTTTTATAAATCCTGTTTGATCGTTTGAGATAACATTAGGCAAGATATTCTCAAGCCTATTTGCTAGAATCTTAGAGAGGATTTTAAAATCTACATTCAGTAAAGAAATAGGTCTATAGGATACACATTCCAGTGGGTCTTTTCCTTTTTCTGGAATCAATGAAATTAGTGCCTCATAAAAAGTTTTAGGAAGGTTCCCAGAGGATGTAGAATCAGTAAGCATTTGATGAAGATGTGGTATAAGCATTTCATGAAAAGTCTTGTAAAATCCTACCGTATAACCATCAGGTCCCGGAGCATTACCTAATTGCATAGAGGATATAGCCTTGGCTATCTCCTCTTGTTTAATAGGTGCATCTAACACATCAACGTCTTGAATCTAACCCACCTACTGTTTTTTATTGGCTCTCCTCCATTATGTCATGTTTAAGCTTGGAGAAAATTAGAAGCCGGACATTTGATGTGGTGACCCTTTATTCAATATTTTCACATGATTTAATTTATTTTTGTTTATTTTTCTTTATTTTCTTTGGGGAAAATCCTTATCCATGAATCCTTTACCATTGTGTATTTAACAACATAATATTTTACCTATTTGATTTTGACATTATATTGTTTTTATTACTGCTGTTTATATGTCTTTTATATTATCTGTTTGCTAAACTCCTCCTCTGATTTGTATATTCTTTATTTGAAAATCAATAACAAGATTGAAAAATGAATTGATTAGGAATAGTCAGCATGGCTTTGTCAAAGGCAAGTTGCGATTGATTGAATTGACCAGACGATTTTCCTTGTGAATTTTATAAAACCTTTTCTAAACTACTTATACCTCAATTATCCGCTGTTTTTTCTGAATCTTTTAAATTAGGTAAACTTCTGCAATACTTTTATCAAGCAACTACAAACGTATTTCGCTTATTTTGAAGAAAGATAAAAATCCTGCTGAATGTTCCTCCTATAGACCAATCTCCTTTCTTAATGTAGATACTAATGTCTAAAATTGTAGCCCGCAGGCTTGAAAATATTTTACCGTTCACTATACGAGAGGATCAGACTGGATTTATTAAAAACCGTTATTCATATTTTAACATTCGGTGTTTATTAAATGTGATGTATTCCCCCTCTAACAAGGTTTCAGAATGTATATTATCTTTAGATGCAGAGAAAGCCTTCAATAGAGTGGAATCTATTCAAGACTTTAGAAAAATTTAAATTCAGACCTAATTTTATTCATTGGGTTAAACTATTATATCTCTCACCTACAGCTCAGGTTCTTACAAATTCTCAACTCTCTAAACCATTTAACCTTTATCGAGGTACTAGACAAGGCTGTCCCCTTAGTCCTCTGTTGTTTGCTTTGGCTCTAGAACCTCTAGCCATAGCACTCCAAAATTCCAAGGATATTACAGGTATCACCCGAGGTAATACTATTCATAAAATTTCTTTATATGCAGACGATATTTTACTTTTTATTTCCAATGTGAATGACTCCTTAGCTTCCACTCTTTCTTTATTCTCTCAATTTAGTCGATTCTCAGGTTATAAGTTGAATTTATATAAAAGCGAATTATTTCCTTTAAACAACCTGATACCAATAAACACCAATCTTCCATTTAAAATTATGACTAATCAGTTTACTTATCTTGGAATAACTATTACTAAAAATTTTAAACATTTGTATAAAGCTAATTTTATTCCACTACTGAAAAGGCTATTTAGTAAATGGTCTCCTCTTTCTTTCTCCTTGTTAGGCCGTATTAATTCTATTAAAATGAATGTGTTACCTAAATTCTTATATCTTTTCCAAGCATTGCCTATTTTTATTCTGAAGAGTATTTTCAACTCAATGGATTCAATTCTCTCCTCTTACATATGGAATAATAAACAACCCCGGCTGAACAAAGTCTTTCTTCAAAGGAAAAATAAAGATGGTGGTCGAGCTTTACCTGATTTCAGATTCTATTACTGGGCAACTAATATAAGGAATATCACATTCTGGTCATATTATATCAAGAGGGACGACTGTCCACCATGGACTTTACTAGAAGCTCAATCGGTTAAAAATGCCTCAATTATTTCTCTTCTTGGATTTTCTCTTCCTTTACCCTTCAGTAAAATTACTGATAACCCAGTTCTTAAACATACTTTGAGAATCTGGTCGCAATTTAGGAAGTTCTTTGGTTTGTCTCATTTTTCCCTTTCTAGTCCCATTCTTTGCAATTATTTTTTCTACCCTCTACTACTGATAAAGTTTTTATAGAATGGAATAGATTGGGTATTCAACAATTTTTGGATTTATTTGTTGATGGGAACTTAGCGTCATTTGAGCAGTTGTCCCATCAAATTTGGTTTACCCCAAACTCATTCTTATGGTTACCTTCAAATTAGAGATTTTCTGCGTTCTCAATTGGCTACTTTTCCTTCAAGTTCAGATAAGAATCTCTTAGATGATATTTTAAATTTGAAACCTTTTTTTGATGGATCAATCTCTAATATATATAATAAACTGCTTATGTTAAAGCAGCTTTCTTTACATGATATTAGGCAAGCTTGGGAGCATGATCTGAATATGCAAATCTCTGATGAAGATTGGAATGCCATTTTGAAATTAGTGCATAAGTCATCTTTTTGTGCTCGCCATTCTTTGGTACAATTTAAAGTGGTACATACAGCCTATTTGTCTAAAGAGAAATTATCCCATTTTTATTCTGATATTTCTCCAGCTTGTGACAAATGTAATTCAGCCAATGCTTCGCTAATTCAAAGGCAACACGAATGAATCTGCGGATGCTGGAAATAAATAAAAAACACAAAATGCTGGCAGAACTCAGCAGGCCAGACAGTATCTATGGGAGGAGGTAGTGACGGTGTTTCGGGCATTTTGTGTTTTTTATTTTTTTGCTTCGTTAATTCATATGTTTTGGTTAGGTCCCAGCTTAGAAAAATTTTGGAAAGATGTATTTTCTACTTTTTCTCAATTTTTTAAACACTAACTTTGAACCTAATCCTCTTACTGTTCTCTTTGGTATTCTCGGAACTCAAGATATAACTTTAACTCCCTCAGACTTGTATGTTCTAGCTTTTATCTCACTTATGGCAAGAAGATGGATTTTGCTTAAATGGAAAGAAGCAGTTTCTCCTACTCATACGCAGTGGTTAGAAGACATTATGACTCATCTTAGTTTGGAGAAGATTTGGTGTTCTATTTCTAATTCAGTACAGTACTTTTTTACGACATGGGGTCCTTTTATGAACTACTACTCTAACTTGTGAAAGGTTTTTTTTCTACGTAGATGTTATTAATATGTTATTCTTTGCTACCAACTTAGCGACACTTTTTAAAAAAATATTTTTTGCCTTGTTCTTACCCATTGGCTTTCTTGGAAGGGGCTAGATTTCTGTTTATAATATATATAAAATTCCTAATGTATACTCTTTATAAATTTGCAGTATTAGTAATCATTACCGGAGCACTATATAAACGTATGTTATTCAGTCCTATACAGTTCAATTTTTCTATTGTATGTATTCTGTTAGTAGTTTTTTAAATATATATATACTCTTTATTTGTTATATATTCTTGTATACATTAATAAAAATATTGAAAGAGGATATGACTAAACCCATTGATGAAGGTAGAGCCATAGATGTAGTGCATATGGATTTTAGCAAGGCATTTGATAAGGTACCCCATGCAAGGATTATTGAGAAAGTAAGGAGGCATGGGATCCAAGGGGATATTGCTTTGTGGATCCAGAACTGGCTTGCCCACCCAAGGCAAAGAGTGGTTGTAGACGGGTCATATTCTGCATGGAGGCAGGTGACCAGTGGTATGCCTCAGATATCTGTTCTGGGACCCCTACTCTTTGTGATTTTTATAAATGACCTGGATGAGGAAGTGGAGGGATAGGTTAGTAAATTTGCTGACGACACAAAGTTAGAGGTGTTGTGGATAGTATGGAGGGCTGTCAGAGGTTACAACGGGACATTGATAGGATGCAAAACTGGGCTGAGAAGTGGCAGATGGAGTTTAACCCAGATAAGTGTGAGGTGGTTCATTGTTGTAGGTCAAATATGATGACAGAATATAGCACTATTGGTAAGATTCTTCGCAGTGTGAAGGATCGGAGGGATCTTTGAGTCCAAGTCCATAATGCACACTATCCTAATGCGCTGCTTAGGTGCTCCAGACCAGTTCAGAAGCAGGTGAAAACCTGGCCAGCAGGAGCCATCTCTGCTCTTCAAGACTGCTTTGAGCACACTGACTGGCACATGTTCAGGGAGGCTGCAACCGATGGCGACTCTACCAACTTAGAGGAGTACACATCATCAGTGACCAGCTACATCAGCAAGTGCATTGATGATGTTACTCTGTCCAAGACCATCACTATACACAATAACCAGAAGCCGTGGATGACCGCGGAGGTGTGTGCGCTGCTTAAGGACCAGCGATTCTGCCTTCAGAGCAGGTGACAAGGCAGCTCTATCAACAGCAAGGGCCAAACTGTCCTGAGCCATCAGAGGGGCAAAGTGTGCACACGCCTAGCTAATCCACAGCCACTTCCAGGACAGCGGTGACACGCGGCGCATGTGTTAGTGCATCCGAGACATCACCAATTACAGGACAACATCACCTGACTGTGCAGGTGATGCCTCCCTCTCAGATGCGCTGAGTAACTTCTACACTCGTTTTGAGGCAGAAAATGACACGGCGGTGAGTAAGTCCACCCCTCCTGCGAATGACCAGGTGCTGTGTCTCTCCGTGGCTGATGTGAGAAGAACCCTGTGCAGGGTCAACCCACGGAAGGCTGCTGGACCAGACAACATCCCTGGTAGAGTGCTCAGAGGATGTGCAGACCAGCTAGCAGATGTTCTCACTGACATCTTCAACATCTCCCTGAGCAGCGCCACCATTCCAACGTGCTTCAAGGCCACCACCATCGTCCCCGTGCCGAAGAAGTCTTCAGTGTCCTGCCTAAATGACTACCGTCCCGTTGCACTTACATCCATCATCATGAAGTGTTTCGAAAGGCTCGTCATGAGGCACATCAAGACCCTGCTATCCTCCGCACTGGACCCCCTGCAGTTTGCGTACCATCCCAACCGCTCAACAGATGACGCCATTGCCACCACCCTCCACCTGGCCCTAACCCACCTGGACAAAAAAGACACATACGTTCGGATGCTGTTCATAGACTTCAGTTCAGCATTCAACACAATCATCCTTCAGAAACTGATTGGAAAGCTGAGCCTACTGGGCCTGAACACCTCCCTCTGCAACTGGATCCTAGACTTCCTGACTGGGAGACCTCAGTCAGTCCAGATCGGGAGTAGCATCTCCAACACCATCACACTGAGCACGGGGACACCCCAGGGCTATGTGCTCAGTCCACTGCTGTTCACTCTGCTGACCCACGACTGCGCTGTAACACACAGCTCGAACCATATCAAGTTCGCCGACGATACGACTGTGGTGGGTCTCATCAGCAAGAACGAGGAGTCAGCTTACAGAGAGGAGCTAACGGACTGGTGCAGAGCCAACAACCTGTCTCTTAATGTGAACGAAAGAGATGGTTGTTAACTCCAGGAGGGCACGGAGCGACCACTCCCTGCTGAACATCGACAGCTCCTCGGTAGAGATCGTAAAGAGCACCAAATTTCTTGGTGTTCACCTGACGAATAATCTCACCTGGTCGCTCAACACCAGCTCCATAGCAAAGAAAGCTCAGCAGCGTCTCTATTTTCTGCGAAGGCTGAGGAAAGTCCATCTCCCACCCCCCATCCTCATCACATTCTACAGGGGTTGTATTGAGAGCATCCTGAGTAGCTGCATCACTGCCTGGTTCGGAAATTACACCACCTCGGATCGCAAGACCCTGCAGCGGATAGTGAGGTCAGCTGAGAAGATCATCGGGGTCTCTCTTCCTGCCATCACGGACATTTACACTACACGCTGCATCCGCAAAAGAAACAGCATTATGAAGGACTCCATGCATCCCTCATACAATCTCTTCTCCCTCCTGCCGTCTGGGAAAAGGCTCTGAAGAATTCGGGCTCTTACAACCAGACCATGTAACAGTTTCTTCCCCCAAGCTGTCAGACTCCTCAATACCCAGAGCCTGGACTGACACCTTGCCCTATTGTTCTGTTTATTATTTATTGTAATGCCTGCACTGTTTTTGTACACTTTATGCAGTCCTGTGTAGGTCTGTAGTCTAGTGTAGCTTTCTCTGTTGTTTTTTTACGTAGTTCAGGCTAGTTTTTGTACTGTGTCATGTAACACCTTGGTCCTGAAAAACACTGTTTCATTTTTACTATGTACTGTACCAGCAGTTATGGTTGAAATGACAATAAAACTGACTTGACTTGACTTGACATGACATTCAAAGATGCTACGCAGGTTGACTCTGTGGTTAAGAAGGCATATGATGCACTGGCCTTCATCAATCGTGGGACTGAGTTTAAGAGCTGAGAGGTAATGTTGAAGCTATGTAGGATCCTGGTCAGACCCCACTTGGAGTACTGTGCACAATTCTCGTCGCTTCACTACAGGAAGGATGTGGAAACCATAGAAAGGGTCCAGAGGAGATTTACAAGGAGGTTGCCTGGATTGGGGAGCATGCCTTATGAGAATAGGTTGAGTGAACTCGGCTTTTCTCCTTGGAGCAACGGAGGATGAGTGGTGACCTGATAGAGGTGTTCAAGATAGTGAGAGGCATCGATCGTGCCCATAGTCAGAGGCTTTTCCCCAGGGCTGAAATGGCTAGCACAAGTTTTAAGGTGTTTGGAAGTAGGTAGAGAGGAGATGTCAGGGGTAACATTTTTATGCAGAAAGTGGTGAGTGTGTAGAATGGGCTGCCGCCGGCGGTGGTTGAGGCAGAAATGGTAGCGCCTTTTAAGAGAGTCCTGTATTGCTACATGGAGCTTAGAAAAATAGAGGGCTATGGGTAAAGTCTAGGGAATTCTAAGGTTCAGCACAGCTTTGTGGGCCGAAGGGCCTGTATTGTGCTGTAGGTTTTCTATGCTTCTATGTTTCTAAAAAGTTTTGAAGATAATTCTTCACTTAGTCACTAGTAAATCCTGAGAATTCTTAGTTCCACATATAGATTTATAGTCATAGAAAAATACAGCAAAGAAATAGGACCTTGATCCATTTAGTCCATACCAAAGCATTGAAACTGCCTACTCCCATCAACCTGCCCTGAGACCATAGCCCTCCATACTGTTACCATTCATGTACAGTACCATTCGAAACTTCTCTTAACTATTAAATTGAACTCACATGTACTACTTGTGCTGGCAGCTCATTCCACATTCTCACAATTCCCTGGGTGAAGACATTTCCCCTCATGTTCCCCTTAACCTTTTCACCTTTCACCCTTAATCCCCTGATTGTACCTCCACCCACTAGAAAAAGTCTGCTTGAATTTACTCTTGTCTCTAACCTTCACAGTTTCATATATCTCTATCAAATCTCCTCTCAGTCTTCTGACTTCTAAGGAATAAAATCCTAACCCATTCAATCCTTCCTTAACTCAGGACCTCCAGACCTGGTAACATCCTTGTAAATTTTCTCTGACCTCGTTCATCCTTATTTACATCTTTTCTGTACACAGGCAACCATAACTGCACACAACACTCCAAATTAGGCCTCGCCAATGCCTTACATAACTTCAACATAACATCCCATCTCCTGTACTTTGATTTATGAAAGCCAATGTGCCAAAATCTTTCTTTACGACCCTATCTACCTGTGATGCCATTTTCAATGAATTATGGACCTGCATTACCAGATCTCATTGCTCTGCCGCACTCTTCAGTGCCCTATCAATCACCTACCAAAGTGCAACACATCACACTTGTCTGCATTAAATTCCATCTGCCATTATTCAGCCCATTTTTCCAGCTGGTCCAGATGCCTCTGCAAGTCATGACAGCCTTCCTCGCTGTCCACTACAGCCCAATGTTGATGTCATCCACAAATTTGCTGATCCAGTTAACCACATTATCATCCAGATCATTGATATAGATGACAAACAACTTGGACCCAGTGCCAATCCCTGTGGCAACTAGTCATAGGCTTCCAGTCAGGGTGTCAACCATCTACCACCACTCTCTGGCTTCTCCCACAATGCCAATACCTAATCCAATCTAATACCTCATCTTTAATGCCAAGCAGCTAAAACATCTTGACTAACCTTCCATGTGGGACCTTGTCAAAAATCTTGCTAAAGTCCATGTAGATAATATCCATTGGCTTGCATTCATCCACTTTCCTGGTAACTTCCTCAAAAAACTCCCAAGATTGGTTAGACATGACCTACCATGCATAAAGCTATGCTGGCTATCCTTAATTAGTCCATGTCTATCCAAACACTTATATATCTAGTCCTTTAGAATACCTTCCATTAACTTTCCCAGTTCAGATATCAGACTATAATTTCCTGGTTTATGTTTCCAGCCTTTCTGAAACCAGCAACGGGTTATGGTAGCGAAAAAGAGCTTTGACCAGCAGCCAATCTAGACAACAAAATGGAGAGGAGGGGACTTCAATCCGATCCACTGCTCGAGAATTAAAGGTCGCAGCAGGTTGTGGCAGTGAAAAGGAGCTCTGACCAGTGGCCTTTTGGCACTTGGGGTTGATTAATAAGAATAAATTAAAGTAAGGCAGGGCCATCGTCTGAGTGGACATAGAGTGGTGATCTTGAGGCTTCTTCAAGGCTTCACTCAGAGAAAGCAAAGGAAAGAAAATCTCAAGGTTTTTTCCCTTCTCTTGAAATCTGCTCAGCTATGACAGGGGAGATGGCAAGTAGAATAGCAAAATGCTCTTCTTGCGGGATGAGGGAAGGCAGGGAGACCTCCAGTGTCCTTGACGACTACAACTGTGAGAAGTGCATCCAGCTGCAGCTGCTAACAATCCGTGTTAAGGATTTGGAGCTGCAACTGGATGAACTCCGGATCATTCGGGAAGTTGATAGATAAGACATACAGAGAGCTAATTACACGCATATAGAGAGCTAAGTACACGCAAGGTGCAGGAAACTGGGTGACAGTCAGGAAGAGGAAAGGGGTTAAGGAGTCAGTGCAGAGTTCCTTGTGGCTGTCCCCTGAACAGCAGGTATACCCACTTTGGATACTCCTGGGGGGGGGGGGGGGGGGGGGGAAGGGATGACCTAAAAGAGGAAAGTCACAGTGTCCAGGTCTCTGCAACAGAGTCTGCCTCTTTGACTCAGAAGAGAAAAGGGGAGAAGAAGCATGCAGTCCAGATGGGAGATTCGTTAGTTAGGGGAAACAACAGGAGGTTCTGTGGGTGAGAATGAGATTCACAGAGGGTCAGGATATCTTGGATCAATTACTCAGTATTCTTAAATAGGAACATGAACAGCCAGAAGTCATGGTCCATGAAGGTACTGATGACACAAGTAGGATAAGTGACGAGGTTCTGTATAGAGAGTTCAAGGAGTTAGGTGCTTAGTTAAAGGGTAGGTCCTCCAGGGTTGTAATCTTAGGATTGATACCTGTGCATGTGCTAGTGAGGCCTGAACTAGGAAAATTATACAGTTTTATTTTACTCAGCTATTTAAGAAGGGTGGGAGGCAGCAGAAAGGGAACTTTGGACCTGTTAACTTGACATCAGTGGTTGGGAAGTTGTTGGAATCGATAGTTTGGACCTGTTAACTTGACATCAGTGGTTGGGAAGTTGTTGGAATCGATAGTTACAGAGTACCTGGAGGCACATGACAAGATGGGCCAAAGCCAGCATGGTTTCCTGAAAGGAAAATCCTGTCTGACTAACCTACTGAAATTTTTTGAGGAAATTACAACAGGGTAGACAAAGGAGATGCAGTGGATATGGCATACTTGGATTTTCAGAAGGCCTTTTGCAAGGTGTTGCACTTGAGGCTGCTTTGCGAGGTAATTTCTGGGGCATTGGACACAGTTCTGGGGGATGTGGGACCGGTACAAACAGGACGGTCTGCACCTGGGCTGGACTGGAACCAATGTCCTAGGGGGAGCGTTTGCTACTGCTGTTCAAGAGGATTTAAACTAATGTGGCATTAGTTAATGTGGCTAATTTAAACTAATACTTATTGTTGATGGGAACGGCCACAGGGGTGCTCTGCTCTTCCTGTCTATTCCCCTTCCCTCTCTTGACAGTCACCCAACTACCTGTCTCCTGACTCCTAGGGGTGACTATCTCCCTGAAACTCCTGTACTTCTGCCTCTGCCTCCCGAATGATCCGAAGTTCATCCAGCTCCAGCTCCAGTTCCCTAACACGGTTTGTCAGGAGCTGCAGCTGGATGCACCTTTTGCAGGTGTAGTCATCAGGCACAACAATGCTTGCCCTGACTTCCCACATACTGCAAACGGAGCACTCAATTGCCCTAAATGCTGCCTCCATTACCTACTCCTAAGCTAATTAGATTAATTAAAGGAGCTTACCCGGCCTTAACTTACCTGAAGTGAAGCTCATACTCAGCCTCTGCTCGCTTTTTAAATTCCCCCGCTGATCTCAGAAGCTGACTTTCATGCGCTTGCGCAGTTGTGCCCCGTTCAAACCTTGCCTCTGCCTGTTCTCGCCGAAGCCTGATTGAGCCAAAGCCATCCCATTCTGCCTCAGTCCACTCTAACGATGGCTGTTACGATGATGGCTGCTGTATGTGGCGGTCTTTCTTTTTAAACCTTTGGCACGCTATGTCACGCGCCTGCGCAGTCTAGCCTCTTTGCCGTAGGAGGGGGAGGGGAAAATGCGAAATGATAGAAGACCAGAGGGGTTGGGGTGGAGCTGAGAGCCGGAAAAGTGATTGGCAAAAGGGATACAGAGCTGGAGAAGGGAAAGGATCATTGGACGGGAGGCCTAGGGAGAAAGAAAGGGGGAAGGGAGCACCAGAGGAGAACAGGCAGAGTGTTGGGCAGAAAGAGAAAAAAAAATCTAAATATATCAGGGATGGGGTAAGAAGAGGAGGAGGGGCATTAACGGAAGTTAGAGAAGTCAACGCTCATGCTGTCAGGTTGGAGGCTACCCAGCTGGTATATAAGGTGTTGTTCCTCCAACCTGAGTTTGGATTCATCTTGACAGTAGGGGAGGCTATGGATAGACATATCAGAATGGGAATGGGACGTGGAATTGAAATGTGTGGCCACTGGGAGATCCTGCTTTCTCTGACGGACACAGCGTGGGTGTTCAGTGAAACTCTCTCCAAGTCTGCGTCGGGTCTCACCAATATATAAAAGGCCACACTGGGAGCACCGGATGCAGTATACCACACCAGCCAACTCACAGGTGAAGTGTTGCCTCACCTGGAAGAACTGTCTGGGGCCCTGAATGGTGGTGAGGGAGGAAGTGTAAGGGCAGGTGTAGCACTTGTTCCGCTCACAAGGATAAGTGCCAGAAGGGAGATCGGTGGGAAGGGATAGAGGGGAATGAAAGGACAAGGGAGTTGCGTAGGGAGCGATCCCTGCAGAAAGCAGAAAGTGAGGAGGGAAAGATCTGCTTGGTAGTGGGATCCTGTTGGAGGTGGCGAAAGTTACGGAGAATTTTACGTTGGACCTGGAGGCTGGTGGGGTGGTAGGTGAGGACAAGGGGAACCCTATCTCAAGTGGGATGGTGGGTGGTTGGGGTGAGGGCAGATGTGCGGGAAATGGGAGAGATGCGTTTGAGAGCAGAGTTGATGGTGGAAGAAGGGAAGCCCCTTTGTTTAAAAAAGGAAGACATCTCCTTTGTCCTGGAATGAAAAGCCTCATCCTGAGAGCAGATGCAGCAGAGGCGGAGGAATTGTGAGAAGCGGATAGCATTTTTGCAAGAGACAGAGTGGGTAGAGGAATAGTCCAGGTAGCTGTGAGAGTCTGTAGGATTATAGTAGATATCAGTAGATAAGCTGTCTCCAGAGATGCAGACAGAAAGATCAACTGAGTAAGATGAACTGAGTAAGTATTTTGCATCAGTCTTCATTGTGGAAGACAGTAGCAGTGGAAGTTTGAGAGTATCAGGGGGCAGAGGTGTGTGAATTTGCCATTACTAGGAAGAAGATTCTTGGGAAACTGAAAGGTCTGAAGGAAGATAAGTCTCCTGGATTGGATGGTCTACACCTCAGGGTTCTGAATGACGTGGCTGAAGAAACTGTAATAATCTTTCAAGAATCAATTGATTCTACATGGATCCTTAGGAATGGAAAATTGCAAATGTCACTCCACTCTTTCAAGAAGGCAGAGAAGCAGAAGTAAGGAAATTATAGGTTGGGAGGACACTGGAGATGATTGGTTTCGGTATACCTGGATGCCATGATAATATAGGCCATAGTCAGTATGGTTTCTTTAAGGGAAAATCTTGCCTGACAAATCTATTGGAATTCAATGAAGAAATAACAAGCAACAAAGACAAAGGAGAATCAGTGGATGTTGTGCAGTTGGTTTTTCAGAAGGCCTTTGACAAGGTGCCACACATGAGGCTATGTAGCAAGATAAGAAACATAGAAACATAGAAAAAATACAATGCAATGTATGCCTTCTTAACCAGAGAGTCAACCGGTGCAGCAGCTTTGCAAGTCCTATGGACATGGACCCCAAGATCCCTCTGATCATCCACACTGCCAAGAGTCTTACCATTAATAATATATACGGACATCATATTTGACCTACCAAAATGAACCACTTCACATTTATCTGGGTTGAACCCCATTTACCACTTCTCAACCCAGTTTTGCATCCTATCGATATCCTGCTGTAACCTCTGACAGCCCTCACACTCTCCACAACAACCCCAACCTTCGTGTCACCAGCAAACTTACTAACCCATCCCTCCACTTCCTCATCCAGATCATTTATAAAAATCACAAAGAGTATGGGACCCAGAACAGATCCCTGAGGCACACCACTGGTCACTGACCTCCACGCAGAATATGACCCTTCTACAACCACTCTTTGCCTTCTGTGGACAAGCCAATTCTGGATCCACAAAGCAATGTCCCCTTGGATCCCATGTCTTCTTACTTTCTCAATAAGCCTTGCATGGGGTAACTTATCAAATGCCTTGCTGAAATCCATATACACTACATCTACTGCTCTACCTTCATCAACGTGTTTAATCACATCCTCAAAAATTTCAGTCAGGCTTGCAAGGCACGACCTGCCTTTGACAAAGTCATGCTGACTATTCCTAATCATATTATGCCTCTCCAAATGTTCATAAAACCTGCCTCTCAGGATCTTTTCCATCAACTTACCAACCACTGAAGTAAGACTCACTGGTCTATAATTTCCTGGGCTATCTCTACTCCCTTTCTTGAATAAGGGAACAACATCTGCAACCCTCCAATCCTCTGGAACCTCCCCCACCCCTATTGATGATGCAAAGATCATTGCCAGAGGCTCAGCAATCTCCTCCCTCACCTCCCACAGTAGCCTGGGGTACATCTCATCCGGTCACGGAGACTTATCCAACTTGATGCTTTCCAAAAGCTGCAGCACATCCTCTTTCTTAATGTCTTTCTTAATGCTCAAGCTTTTCAATCCACTGTAAATCATCCCTACAATTGCCAAGATCCTTTTTCGTAGTGAATACTGAAGCAAAGTATTCATTAACTACCTCAGCTATTTCTTCCGGTTCCATACACACTTTTCCACTGTCACACTTGATTGATCCTATTCTCTTATGTCCTATCTTCTTGCTCTTCACATACTTATTGAACCCATGGTATTACAGAATAGAACCCATAATAGCCCAGAGTATTACAGGGAAGATTCTAGCATGGATAGAGCATTGGCTAATTATCAGGAGGCAAAGAGTGGTAACAAAAGGAGTCTTTCCTGGTTGGCAGCCGGTTGAAACCGATTTTTTTTTTACATTGTACGTCAATGATTTGGATAATGGAATTGATGGCTTTGTGGCCAAGTTTATCAATGATAGGAAGACAGGTGGAAGGGCAGGTAGTTTTGAGGAAGTAGAGAAGCTAATTAGAAAGACTAGGAAAACAGGCAAAGATGTGGCAAATGGAATACAGTGTGAGAAGTGTATAGTCAATAGACAATAGATAGACAATAGACAATAGGTGCAGAAGTAGACCATTCGGCCCCTCGAGTCTGCACCGCCATTCTGAGATCATGGCTGATCATTCACTATCAATACCCAGTCCCTGCCATGTCCCCATAGTCATGTACTTTGGTAGAAGAAATAAAAGAGTAGACCATTTTCTAAACAGAGAGAAAATTCAAAAATCTGAGGTGCAAAGGAATTTGGGAATCCTCATGCAGGATTCCCTAAAGGTTCATTTGCAAGTTGATGCAGTGGTAAGGAAGGCAAATGCAATGCTAGCATTCATTTTGAGAGGACTAGAATATAAAAGCAAGGATGTAATGTTGAGACTTAATAAGCACAGATAAGGCCTCACTTAACTATTGTGAGCAGTTTTGGGCCCCTTATCTATGAAAGGATGTGCTGACATTGGAGATGGTTCTAAGGTTTACGAAACTGATTCCAGGATTGAAAGGCTTGTTATATAAGGAGCGTTAGATGGCTTTGGGCTTTTATTCACTAGAATTCAGAAGGATGAGGGGGGGATCGTATTGAATGTTGAAAGGCTTTGATAGACAGGAGGTGGAGAGGATGTTTCCTGTGATGGGAGAGTGTAAGACTGGAGGACACAACCTCAGAATAAAGGAATGTTCCTTTAGAATGGAAATGAGGAGGAATTTCTTTAGCCAGAGGTGGTGAATCTGTGGAATTTTTACCACAGGCAGCTGTGGAGGCCAAGTCATTAGGTATATTTAAGGCAGAAGTTGATAGATTCTTTATTGGTCAGGGCATGAAGGGACATGTGGAGAAGCCTGCAGACGGGCTGAGAGAGAAAGTGGATCAGCTGTGATGAAATGGTGAGAAGACTTGATGGGCCAAATGCCTAATTCTGCTTTTACATTTAATGGTCTAACTTTGTACTACACTTTGTGGTGTACATGAACTTCCAGAGAAAAACTTTTAATAAGAGGCTTCATTAAAATTAAAGCACATGGTAATAAAAGAAAAATCGGTATCAAGAATATAAAGTTGGTTAAGTAACAGTCAACAGAAGTGGCAATGTCCCAGAAGATTCAGATACATGGGGATACCCAAAAAACACAATATAATGAGGCGCAATACGCCCTTTCAATTTGGTTAATTGGGTGATTACCGAGAGATGCTAAATCCTGGCCTGTCAGATTGCAGCTGCACAGTTTCACCACACGGAGACGAGTCTCATTTTGCAACATCTGGACCAGCAATCCCAAATTTCCACCAAGGCACTTATTCCAAGACAAGTCCAACGTCTCCAGTTCCGTCAAATTTGGAAGGGTGTCAGCTGTAAGAATACAACAGTTTAAACAGATTTGTACACTCTTTATTAATCTAAGTCTACAGAAACCAGCTGGCAAATATTGGGTCAGATTACAACGGCCTCAGACTTGCCTTTTTACGATGTTGGTCAATACTTCACAACTGAGAAGCACCTGGAAGCAGATGAGGGTGGTAGGAGTCCTGCTCCACACAGCAGATTAGAAACATAGAAAACCTACAGCACAATGCAGGCCCACAATGCTGTGCCAAACATATATTTGCTTTAGAAAGGGTACAGAGGAGATTTACCAGGATGCTGCCTGGTTTAGAGAGTATGCATTATGAACAGAGATTAAGGGAGCTAGGGCTTTACTCTCTGGAGAGAAGGAGGGTGAGAGGAGACATGATAGAGGTATACAAGATATTAAGAGGAATAGATAGAGTGGACAGTCAGCACCTCTTCCCCAGGGCACCACTGCTCAATACAAGAGGACATGGCTTTAAGGTAAGGGGAGGAAAGTTCAAGGGGGATATTAGAGGAAGGTTTTTTACTCAGAGAGTGGTTGGTGGTGGAATGCACTGCCTGAGTCAGTAGTGGAGGCAGATACACTAGTGAAATTTAAGAGACTACTAGACAGGTATATGGAGGAATTTAAGGTGGGGGGTTATATGGGAGGCAGGGTTTAAGGGTTGGCACAACATTGAGATCCGAATGGCCTGTACTGTGCTGTATTGTTCTATGTTCTATTAAATCTCCTCTGCACCTTTTCTATAGTTTCCACATCTTTCCTGTAGTGAGATGACCAAAACTAAACACAGTACTCCAAGTGGGGTCTGATCAGGGTCCTATACAGCTGTAACATTACCTCTTGGCTCTTGAACTCAATCCCATGGTTGATGAAGGCCAATATGCCTTCTTAACCACACAGTCAACCTGTGCGGCAGCTCTGAGTGTCCTATGGACACGAATCCCTCTGATCCTCAACACTGCCAAGAGTCTTACCATTAATACTAATATTCTGACATCATATTTGACCTACCAAAGTGAACCACCTCACACTTATCTGGGCTGAACTCCATCTGCGACTTCTCAGCCCAGTTTTGCATCCTATCAATGTCCCACTGTAACCATTAACAGGCCTCTACACTATCCACAACACCCCCAACCATTGTGTCGTCAGCAAATTTACTAACCTATCTCTCCACTTCCTCATCTAGGTCATTTAGAAAAGTCATGAAGAGGAGGCGTCCAGAACAGATCCCTGAAGTACACACTGGTCACCAACCTGCATGCAGAATATGACCTGTCTACAACCACTCTTTTCCTTCTGTGGGTTGAAGGTGCAAATGGACTTGATGCAGCATTGTTGATGCCCTGTCCCAAGATCACACACAAAAAATTAAGGCGGCCACTTGGCCCCCAAAGCCTGCCTCACCCTCAGAGTGATCTAGGCTCAACTCCTCTTCTGCACCAGTTCTCGATAAACAAATATCTTATTTTAATTACTATTAAAAAACTATTTTAATCAAAAAAAGTTTTTGAGCCCTTTGCAATTACCTGTTTTTCTGCATTAATTACTCATCATATGTGGTCTGATCTTCATCTAAGTTACAATAATAGACAAACACAATCTGCCAAAACAAATAACACACAAACAATTGTACTTCTCATATTTTTTACTGAACATATTGTTTAGCCATCACAGTTCAGGCTGGAAAAAGTATGTGAACCCTTGCATTTAATAACTGGTAGAACCTCCTTCAGTAGCAATAACTTCCACCAAACATTTCCTGTAACTGCTGATCAGATTTGCACAGCAGCGAGGAGGAATTTTAGACCATTCATTCATACACCACTGTTTCAGTTTATCAATATTTCTGGGATACCTTGCATGAACAGCAATCTTCAGGTCATGCCACAGCATCTCAATCGGGTTAAGGTCTAGAAACATAGAAAATAGGTGCAGGAGTAGGCCATTCGGCCCTTTGAGCCTGCACCACCATTCAGTATGATCATGGCTGATCATCCAACTCAGAACCCTGTACCTGCTTTCTCTCCATACCCCCTGATCCATTTAGCCACAAGGGCCATATCTAACTTCCTCTTAAATATAGCCAATGAACCAGCCTCAACTGTTTCCTGTGGCAGAGAATTCCACAGATTCACCACTCTCTGTGTGAAGAAGTTTTTCCTCATCTCGGTCCGAAAAGGCTTCCCCTTTATCCTTAAACTGTGAACCCTCCTTCTGGACTTCCCCAACATCGGAAACAATCTTCCTGCATCTAGCCTGTCCAATCCCTTTAGAATTTTATACGTTTCAATAAGATCCCCCCTCAATCTTCTAAATTCCAGTGAGTAAAAGCCTAGCCGATCCAGTCTTTTTTCATATGAAAGTCCTGCCATCCCAGGAATCAATCTGGTGAACCTTCTTTGTACTCCCTCTATGGCAAGAATGTCTTTCCTCAGATTAGGGGACCAAAACTGCACACAATACTCTAGGTGCGGTCTCACCAAGGCCTTGTACAACTGCAGTAGAACCTCCCTGTTCCTGTACTCAAATCCTTTTGCTATGAATGCCAACATACCATTTGCCTTTTTCACTGCCTGCTGTACCTGCATGCCCACCTTCAATGACTGGTGTACAATGACACCCAGGTCTCGTTGCACCTCCCCTTTTCCTAATCGGCCACCGTTCAGATCTGTTTTCCTGTTCTTGCAACCAAAGTGGATAACCTCACATTTATCCACAATAAATTGCATCTGCCATGAATTTGCCCACTCACCTAACCTATCCAAGTCACCCTGCATCCTCTTAGCATCCTCCTCACAGCTAACACCGCCACCCAGCTTTGTGTCATCCGCAAACTTGGAGATTTTGCATTTAATTCCCTCATCTAAATCATTAATATATATTGTAAACAACTGGGGTCCCAGCACTGAGCCTTGCGGTACCCCACTAGTCACTGCCTGCCATTCTGAAAAGGTCCCATTTACTCCCACTCTTTGCTTCCTGTCTGCCAACCAATTCTCTATCCATATCAATACCATACCCCCAATACCATGTGCTTTAAGTTTGCACACTTATCTCCTGTGTGGGACCTTGTCAAAAGCCTTTTGAAAATCTAAATATACCACATCAACTGGCTCTCCCCTATGCACTCTACTAGTTACATCTTCAAGACATTCTATGAGATTCGTCAGACATGATTTTCCTTTCACAAATCCATGCTGACTTTGTCCGACGATTTCACCTCTTTCCAAATGTGCTGTTATCACATCTTTGATAACTTTCTCTAGCATTTTCCCCACCACCGTTGTCAGACTAACCGGTCTATAATTCCCTGGTTTTTCTCACCCTCCTTTTTTAAAAAGTGGGGTTACATTAGCCACCTTTCAATCCTCAGGAACTAATCCAGAATCTAAGGAGTTTTGAAAAATTATCACTAATGCATCCACTATTTCTTGGGCTACTTCCTTAAGCACTCTGGGATGCAGACTGTCTGGCCTTGGGGATTTATCTGCCTTTAATCCCTTCAATTTACCTAACACCACTTCCCTACTAACATGTATTTCCCTCAATTCCTCCATCTCAGTAGACCCTCGGTCCCCTACTATTTCCGGAAGATTATTTATGTCCTCCTTAGTGAAGACAGAACCAAAGTAGTTATTCAATTGGTCTGCCATGTCCTTGTTCCCTATGATCAATTCACCCGTTTCTGACTGTAAGGGACCACACACACAAAATGCTGGTGGAACACAGCAGGCCAGGCAGCATCTATAAGAAGAAGCACTGTCGACATT
Source organism: Hypanus sabinus (assembly GCF_030144855.1). Classification (NCBI taxonomy): domain Eukaryota; kingdom Metazoa; phylum Chordata; class Chondrichthyes; order Myliobatiformes; family Dasyatidae; genus Hypanus; species Hypanus sabinus. Next base: position 1,352,141 of record NC_082707.1, read on the forward strand.
TCGGGCCGAGACCTTTCATCAGGACTAACGGCCCGAAACATCAACAGTGCTTCTCCTTATAGATGCTGCCTGGCCTGCTGTGTTCCAACAGCATTTTGTGTGTGTTGTTTGAATTTCCAGCATTTGCAGATTTCCTCGTGTTTGCTCTGACTGTAAGGGACCTAATTTGTCTTGACCAATCTTTTTCTTTTCACATATCTATAAAAGCTTTTACAGTCAGTTTTTATGTTCCCTGCCAGCTTTCTCTCATAATCTTTTTTTCCCTTTCCTAATTAAGCCCTTTGTCCTCCTCTGCTGGACTCTGAATTTCTCCCAGTCCTCAGGTGTGCCGCTTTTTCGGGCTAATTTATATGTTTCTTCTTTGGACTTGATACTATCCCTAATTTCCCTTGTCAGCCACAGGTGCACTACCTTCCCTGGTTTATTCTTTTGCCAAACTGGGATGAACAATTGTTGTAGTTCATCCATGCGATCTTTAAATGCTTGCCATTGCATATCCACCGTCAACCCTTTAAGTATCATTTGCCAGTCTATCTTAGCTAATTCACGTCTCATACCTTCAAAGTTACCCTTCTTTAAGTTCAGAACCTTTGTTTCTGAATTAACTATGTCACTCTCCATCTTAATGAAGAATTTCACCATATAATGGTCACTCTTACCCAAAGGGCCTCACACGACAAGATTGCTAACTAACCCTTCCTCATTGCTCAATACCCCATCTAGAATGGCCTGCTCTCTAGTTGGTTCTTCAACATGTTGGTTCAGAAAACCATCCCGCATACATTCCAAGAAATCCTCTTCCTCAGCACCCTTACCAATTTGGTTCACCCAACCTATATGTAGATTGAAGTCACCCATTATAACTACTGTTCCTTTATTGCACGCATTTCTAATTTCCTGTTTAATGCCATCCCCAACCTCACTACTACTGTTAGGTGGCCTGTACACAACTCCCACCAGCGTTTTCTGCCCCTTAGTGTTATGCAGCTCTACCCATATCAATTCCACATCCTCCAGGCTAATGTCCTTCCCTTCTATTGTGTTAATCTCCTTTCTAACCAGCAATGCTACCCCATCTCCTTTTCTTTCCTGTCTATCCCTTCTGAATATTGAATATCCCTGGATGTTGAGCTCCCATCCTTGGTCACCCTAGAGCCAAGAGTCTGTCTTGGCTATTCCAGAATATAAATTTTCTTCTTTTTAAATCTTTCTGTTTTGATTTACTCTTGTGTTTTGGATCATTGTCTTGTTGCATCATCCAACTTCTATTAAACACGAGGTGACGACCGCTACCCTGTCATTCTCCTGTAAAATGTCATGATGCAATTTTGAATTCATTGTTCCTTCTATGATTGCAAGCTGTCCAGGCCATGAGAAAGCAAAGCAGCCCCAATCCATAATTCTCCTTCCACCATACTTCATAGATGGGATGAGGTTTTGATGCTGGTGTGCAGTCTCATTTTCCGCCAAACTTAGCCCTGTACATTTCTGCCAAAAAGTTCAACATTTGTCTCATCTGTCCACAGAAAATTGTCCCAGAAACATTGTGGAACATCCAGGTGGTCTTTTACAAACTTGTGATGTGCAGCAATTTTTTTTGCAAGAGCAGTGGTGTCCTCCTTGGTGTCCTTCCATGAATGCCATTCTTGGTCAGTGTTTTTCTTGTAGTGGAAACATGAACAGAGACTTCAGCAAATTCTAGACATTCCTGCAGGTCTTTTGCTGCTGCCCTTGGGTTCTTCAAAAGTTAATTTATTATCAAAGTACACAACTTTGATATTCTTCTTCTCCAGATAGCCAAGCAACCAAGAAAGAGAAAAACAGCAGTATGATCATCCACCCCAAAATCCCTCCTCTCCACACAAAAAAAACAAACAAAAAATGGAACAGGCACATTAACCCCCACATCCCCACTCCTGCACACAAAAAAACAAGAAAGATCAGGTGAAAAACACAGAATATAAAAACTATAACACTGAAAAAATGTCTATATCCTAAACATAGAAAACCTGGGTAGCATTCTCCAAACACTGTAACAGCCTTTCCTTCTCAGGTAGCAG